>NC_142478.1:57464385-58683969 GCF_049115385.1 Moschus berezovskii | reverse complement strand
CAGGTGAGGCTGACCCTCCAGGAGCTGACATCTGGAGCCCATCTGCTTGCTGACTACACTCTTCACAGCTGGGCAACAAGTTCTTCCTTGAAGAAGAACTGGAATGGGACATCTCTGTGTCTACCAGAGTCCGCCTCTTGCTCTGCTGGGATCCTGTCTTCACGTACTCTCCTCCATGGCCCCATGGGTCTCTTTCTGAGCAAGAACTCGGGAAAGGGAATTAGTCAGCTGAGCCATTAGCCCCTGCTGCTGCAATTGGTCTCAAGGCTACAACTGACACTCCGTCACTTCCTCCTCCACTACCCAGGCTGGAGTCACCTCCACCTCAGCTACCACCTCGGCAGGCTTTGGTGTCTTAGCTGGTGATGTGATTCAGACCCTTATTGCTAGAGCTTGGCAGGTAGGAAGTTTACTAAAGAAGGCTCTCAGCATCAACACCTGGGGGGCAAATGAAGGAAGCGAGAATGGATGCAGAGAGAAGTTGTAACATAGTCACAGCAAGATTCCAGCTGACCCCAGAGAGCTCCGCAGCTGGGCTCACTCTTCAGAGAGCCATCCCCAACTGGGGCCAAGAAGACTGGGCCTCTTCTGTTCCTGCCTTGACCTCTGCTTGAATGGGAACTACCTTGGGAAATTGGGTGTGACACCGGGTAGGATGGCTTTCTTCTGCAGAGGGCGATACCCACAAAAGGCTGGCAGCTGAGGGCTGGTAACTGGAGTGCGTAGTTGCAGCAAGTGTCCGTCAGCCCTGAAGGGGAATGGGGTGGTGCTAATCATGATAGCTCCATCTATGTCCAGGGCCCAATGCTAGTCTCTCCCTATCACAGTCTCAAACTTGGCATCAGAGTTGTTTCTCACTGACTCCTCTTTCCAGGATTTGTTATCATAGTAAAAATAGCCATAACAGAAAATTTACCATCTTAACTATTTTTAAGTGTACATTCAGTATTGTCAAGTATATTCACAATACTGTGCAACTGATCTCCAGAACTTTTTCTCTCTTGCAACAAAAACTCAGTAGCCAGCCATGAAGTAACTCCTTCTTCCTCCTCCCCAGACCCGGGAAACTCAACTGCCATTCGGCTTGCTGTCTCTAGAAATGTGACCATTCTAAGTACCTTACATAAGAGCCTTTTGAGACTGGTCTATTTCACTTAGCATAATGCCCTCAAGATTCATCCATGGTGAAGCAAAAAACAAAACTTCCTTCCTTGGTAAGGCTGAATAATACTCCATTATGTGTATATGCCACATTTGGTTTAACCATTCATCCATCAATAGATACTTAGATTGCTTCCACTTTTTGGCTATTGTGAATCATGTGGCTATAGACCTGGATATACAGATAGCTCTTCAAGATCCTACTTTAAATTCTTCTGGATAGAAAGCCAGATCTAAGATGTTTTTATCAAAGATATTTTTAATCTCTCATGGCCTTAACTCCTTCTAGACCAAGACAGAGGTGAGGGTGAACCACTTACTGTCTTCCTAGGGAGGCAAATTTTATAAATCAGAGCACCTCCAAGGTTAGTTCATCAAAAGCAGGATTTTGAGAAACAGCCTCTCTGATGAAAGAAAATAAGGTTAAGAGGCAGGCACGGAGCCAGCTCATTACCATGCTGAAGCTGGTGAGGATGTCTTTGTGATGAGGAGGGGAAAGCAGGGGCTGACCAGGGAGAGGTAGACACTGTCGAGGCGGGGGTCTCAGGGGAGGTTGGATGAAGTTTAAAAGACGTTTTTGCCCAGGAACCTATCAGTACATCAATTTGTTGGCCTGGTTATTTTAGTCTAAGCAATACCTGAGATATCAAACAGCAAAAAGGACAAGTGCATTTTTAAATAAATTATTAAAAATAATTCAAGCTTCTCATCTAAGACCTATAAATTTGGATGAACACATACACTCAGCATTTATTTCCTCTCTTTTCATTAAAGTTAAATCCAATCTGCACTACTCAAGCTGAAAGTTAAAAGCAGCATCAGATGTCTTTTGCGCTTTTCTTCACCCCAGGTAGCCAGCTAAAATGAGAAAGTGATAAAAGAAAACTTAAAATTCAGAGCTCATTTTCTTAAGAAAATTCTCAGTGCTGAAACACACCCACTCAGAGCTGTGTGCAAGTAGGTAATTGATACCGAATACATTAATGGCAAAAATCATACGCACGCTTCCTAAAATAAGCAGAACTGTTCCATGGTGGTTGGGAAGGAGGCTTAAAAAATAAATAACAGTAAGAACTCCCTACAACAAAAGGCTCATTTTTAACCATCATTTGAAATAATACCAGTTGACTGTGCTAGACACTCCCAAGAATGTGCTCCGGAAAGACCAATCAAGCCTAAAAGTTACATTGTTATGGTGCAATGTTTAGCGAGCTGTAGGATAAAGTTGGTAATTTTATCCTCTTGGGACATGCCCATCTTAATGAGAGCAATTATATGTGATACTGTATATGTTCTCAGTTATGTATTAATACAATGATTCTGTATCTTAAATAACTTCCCTGGTCATTTCAAGGAGAAAAAGAAAATGGCCAAAAAAAATCCAGCACCTCTCTGACTTTTCTCCATAATTCTTCTTTTAATTGGCGGAAACATGAACAAATCTAAAACCCCCTTTCCGTTATTCCCTTTAGCAAGATGAGATTATCTATAATTTCCCAAAGAAGCTTCAGTAGAAAACACAGAAAGTACCAAAAAACAAGAAAAGAAAAAAGCCAAGTTGAAAAATACAGGTTTCTGATTTTCTGATTCTATAAAATCTTGCTGAGACAGCTGGCTCTGATCTGACACCCTGATCAAACAATTTCCGTGCTTAATTTTTCCATTCTTTCTCCTCTGGCTTCTTCCTCTCTCTCCTATATTTGCACCCACCCAAAAGGGGGTCCCAGTTACTCAAAACTTCAAGGGAAAAGTGAATGGAAGGTAAATGAGGTTAGTGACCCAAACCTGTGTGAACAATGGACTTTCTACTCTTCTCTAGGTGGTTTTGACACAGAACGGTGTTCCATCACCTGAAAACGGTCATGAATTCATTTCTTAGAGTAACAGTCTGTGGTTACACCTAATTTGTAATATCTATTCCACAAGAATCTAATGAGCTGCCTTAACCCAACTTCAGGCCTGGAGACTTAATCTTAGCTCTAAAGTCAAATTCCATTTATGGAAAAGAAAAGTAATTTTTATCATGGAAGTCACAGCTGTCTTTGATATAAAACGGTATCCTTCTCTTTTTACTGTCAAAACTGTCCACAACTGAAACAAACCATCCTGATCTATCTGTAGACATCTCAAAGAAGTCCAGTTACCATAATAACCTAAGTGTTAAGAGCAAGGAATTTCTGGAAATGTTGTCACAAGTTGACATATGACTAACAGTGGGTTTAGGTTTAGTTTAAGTCAGCACACACTAATTTCTGTTTTTATGGTTAATAGAATAGAGTAATAAGACAGAAGAATAAGAGCCAAAGAATTGATGCTTTTGAGCTGTGGTGTTGGAGAAGACTCTAGAGAGTCCCTTGCCAACAAATGTCTGTCTAGTCAAGGCTACAGTTTTTCCAGTGGTCATGTATGGATGTGAGAGTTGGACTATAAAGAAAGCTGAGTGCTGAAGAATCGATGCTTTTGAACTGTGGTGTTGGAGAAGACTCTTGAGAGCCCTTTGGACTGCAAGGAGATCCAACTAGTCCATCCTAAAGGAGATCAGTCCTTGGTGTCCATTGGAAGGACTGATGCTGAAGCTGAAACTCCAATACTTTGGCCACCTGATGCGAACAGCTGACATTTGAAAAGACCCTGATGCTGGGAAAGATTGAGAGCAGGAGGAGAAGGGGACGACAGAGGATGAAATGGTTGGATGGCATCACCAACTTGATGGACATGGGTTTGGGTGAACTCTGGGAGTTAGTGATGGACAGGGAAGCCTGGTGTGCTGCAGTCCATGGGGTCGCAAAAATTGGACACAACTGAGTGACTCAACTGAATAAGATAGAATAAACAAATAAAAGCTCATTTGTGTAACATTTATTCATCTTTGGATGTTCACCATGGCCACCTCCAAGCCATCTTAGCTCACCTACCCAGTTTTTCAAAGCATCCCAGAGTCTGTAAACTTAGTAAATGATCCTGGAGTCAGGCAACCAGCATTTTCTGAAAGTTTTATTTGATACTTAAAGAAAATCCTCAGTGCAATTAGCAGGCAATTTGATCCCCACTATGATGGTTAATTTTATGCAGCAACTTGACTGGGCTGAGATGCCCAGGTAGCTCGTGAAACACTGTTTCTGGGTGTGCCTGTGAGGTGTTTCTGGAAGAGACTAGCCACTTGAATCAATAGACTGATAAAGAAGTTTGTCCTCACCAGTACAAGCAGGCATGATCCAATCCACTGAGGGCCTGAATGGAATAAAAAGGCAGAGTAAGCCTCTATTTGGTTTTTCTCACTTGAGCAGCTGGAACACTGACCTTTCTTTTTTTTCTTTTCTTTTTGTGGCCACATCATGTACCCCAACCAGGGATTGAACTCGCACCCACCTGCAGTGGAAGTGCAGAGTCTTAACCACTGAACTGCTAGGAAAGTCCAGGCTCTTAGACTTGGAATGAGACTTACACCAGCAGCTCTCCTAATTCGTGGGCCTTTAGACTTGGACTGAATTACCCCACCAGCTTTCCTGGTTTGCCAGCTTGCAGATGGCAGATCGTGGAACTTCTCAAGTCTCCACATTCATGTTAGTCAGTTCCTAGAATAAATCTTCATATCTCTGGCTAAATCATTTTATTCATTCACATTTTTCTTTGTTAGTTCTATTTACTAATTATTTGACCATATTGTGTGGTTCTCTGAACCATCCACTGGTCTTGGTTGAATCCTGACTTAGAAAGCAGCAGTGTGAATGGTGGCCAGTCCATCTCTTTGCTTCAGGTCCCCTGGACCAGGATTAGTGTGCTCCACAAGTTGTCCTAGGCTCAGACCAGCTCTATTTCATGGTATTCTTCTGTACCTGCCTCCATACTAAATTATACTTACTATTGTGCCGCTCACTCACACCTGGAAGCTCCTATTTCAGCACAAGAATTTCCCCAGTCTCACCCACAGTCCTTCAAATCTCATAATACCCCTGGCAAATTAGAACTCTGATTTGACAGCATATCAAGAGCAGGTCCACATTTTAGAATTGGACTTACATTAATTAAGATTACTAAGTCCAGTTTTCAAAGCCAGGACACCAAAGTATTGATTTATGATGAGAAATGTAAATTCTCAAACACCACAATGCCGAGGTTCACATAACTAAAAGCATTTTCCCTTTATAGGCAGAGAAACCAAATTGCAATCAGAACATAGATTAAGGAGTTTATAATTAGAACAAAGAGAATTAGAGGCATGAGCTAAAGGAGCATCCCTCGGTTTAGAAATACTTTGCCCTTTCTTGCCAATGAGTCAGTAATACTAGAAGTCCCTTGCTGAGCCATATTTGAATAGGACTCTTGATATTTACCCCTGTGATGCTGCTTTTTCTAGCTCTTCAAATAGACAAACTTCTCTTTTGATGGACAAAATTTTTTGAAATTGTGTTAAAAAAAAACCCTTAAATTCAAGCCTTGCTCTGGCTTAGGGATAACTGTGTCTCTCTATTCTGTTACATTGTATATTTATTTCATAGATCTCTTTTGTACCACCAAATAAGTCTTATTTATAAACTTCACAGAGCCTAGCATAGTCACTATGCAAGGCAAGCCCTCAGTTTGTTGAAAGGAGAGGGAAGGAATGAATGAATAAGTATATTTCAATGACAGATGACTTTAAAATAACTCTCCTATCACTGTGGAAAACAGAATGGCAGTTTCTCAGGAAATTAAAAATAGGATTACCATGAGATCTAGCAGTTCCACTTCTGGGTACATACTCAAAAGAATTAAAAGCAGGGACTCAAAGAGAAATTTGACCACTCATGTCCATAGCAGTATTATTCACAATAGCCAAAATGTGGAAGCAATCCAAACTTCCATCAATGAATGAATAACTAAACAAAATGTGATGTATACCTGCAATGGAATATTATTTGGTCTTTAAAAAGAAGGAAATTCTGACACTGCTGTGATATGTATTAAGCTTGAAGACATTACGCTAAGTGAAAGAATACAAAAGAATGTATATACTATATGATTGCATAAGTTTCCTTGAATAGTTAAATTCATAGAGACAGAAGGTACAACGGGAATTGCCAGGGGCTGAGGACAGAGGGGTTAGGAGTTAGTTTTTAATGGGTGTAGATTTTTAGTTTTACAAAAAGAGTTCTATGGTTAAATGGTGGTACAACAATATGACGTACTTAATGCCTCTGAACTATACACTTAAAATGGTTAAAATGGTAAATGTTATGTGAATTTTACCACAACTGAAAAATAACCGCTCATCTATGCTGACTCAGGGCTTATGTTTTCAAACCTAAGCTCTGTCTCCACAAAACCAATATATCAGTTCTATTTTACTCTGTTTGGGGCTTCCCATTATACAGTATCACTGTATTATCCATGCCATAGAGTTGTGCAATACAAAACACAGCATTTCAAAGTAAAGCTATAAACCATGCTGTCACTCTTGTCAAATTAAAAGAACAGACTTTCAATCAAAAAGATAAACACAGTATTTGTGGTAGATAAGACAATTTGTTATTGGGTTAACATCAACTTAGACAATATTATACTTGTTTTTTAAGATCTGCAAGAAGCAAACACATGAGCTGAATGCAGTTGAACAAAATCATTGTAGGATTAGCAGTTTTCTGACCCACTTACTAAAACAAAAAAGCCTGAATCACTCAGTTGAGACCCCAGGGAAATATAGATTTATACCTTTGAAATATTGCTTGGTTTTTCTTCAGTTAAATTCAATTCTGTGACTAGTTTTTGAGCCCTTGCCATCTTCTTTTTCTTTCAACTGGGTGATTTCCTATGCCTTCTGGAACACAAGCCTTTGCAAATTCTTGATTTTTGTAAATGCAAATGTACAATAAAACCCCAGACAGCTTTCCTCTATGCAATTATTTTCTAAACCCATCAGGAGGGCTGCTTCTCTCCCTAATCCTTTCCTTTATTAGACTGGGCCTGAATGGGTGGGGTGAGTTGTCAGAAGAGAAGTTCTTCGCTTGCACATGGGAATGAGGGGAGATGGGGAAAATGGTCACTCCACCTGTGGCCACAGTGGCCCTTAAAAGAGGGGTGCTTCCATTCCCACAGGCATGGCGCCATGGTCAGCTGTTTCCTGTCTCCTGGCCTTGATTAATGCTCTTCCAAACAAGAGAACCACCTTTGTCCTCTTGTCGAGTACTCGAGCCTTTCTCTCCCATCCAGTGCAGCTTCCTTTAGGAAGGTTTCTTTCATATGAAGAAACTCTTTTCATTCTCAAGTCAAGCAAAAGGATCCCTGACCAATATCTCATCAGCAATTCACTCTTAGAATTGCTATGTTTATACTGATTAGATGCCTGTCTTAGTTCCCTGTACAGGCCAGATGTCTTTGGCAATGGCCAAATCAAAGGGCCTAATTGTGTGATTCTCTCTCCTTTTTCTGGCTTTTTGTTTCTGGCAATAACATCATCATTCTGTTGCCCAGAATAGTAACCTCAGAGATGTCCCTGCATCCTCCTTTTCCCTCACTCCCACTCCCTAATCAGTCTCCAAATAAGTAAGTTTGTTTTTTCAACTTCTCAGATATTTTTACTCAGTTTCCATTATCTCTTTCATCTAGACCAGCAGTCCCCAACCTTTTTGGCACTAGGGACCAGTGTTGTGTAAGGCAATTTTCCCACAGACTGGGGGGTAGGGGATGGTTTGGGGATGATTTAAGGGTATTACATTTATTGTTCACCTTATTTCGCTTGCTTGCCCTCTGCTCACTTCCTGCTGTGCCACTTGGTTCCTATCAGGACACAGATGGGTACCCTGATGGGATCTCTGGTCTAGACTCTTCCAGCAGCATCATAACTGGCCTCCCTGATTCCCAACTCCCACTGTGAGCTCATCTTTCAGAGCCAGATGCATCTTTCTGAACTACAGCTTTATTCAGATCACGATTTTTAAAAATCTCTGATAGCTCCCCATTGACTCAAGGCTATCATAGGTGGAAAGACAGGTTTTATAAGTAATCTGATCTCTGTTCAAATACCAACTCTGCCCTTTACTAGTTTCAGGCTTTAGGGCAAGACCCTGATCCTCTCAGAACCTCAGTTTCCACATCTATAAAATAGCAGTCATAATCCATCTGGAAAGATTATTAACAGGTTTAAGCAAGTTAACATAAACTGATCCTTTGACTGCCCATGTTGTTGTTCTGTTGCTCAGTCATGTCTGACTCTTTGTGACCACATAGACTGCAGCATGCCAGGCTTCCCTGTCCTTCACCATCTCCTGGAGCTTGCTCAAACTCATGCCCATTTAGTCGGTGATGCCATCCAACCATCTCATCCTCTGTTGCCCCCTTCTCCTCCTGCCTTCAATTTTTCCCAGCATCAGGGTCTTTTCAATAAGTCAGCTCTTCACATCAGGTGGGCAGAGTATTGGAGCTTCAGCCTCTGCATCAGACTGTTCAATGAATATTCAGGATTGATTTCCTTTAGGACCAACTGGTTTGATCTCCTTGCAGTCCAAGGGACTCTCAAGAGTCCTCTCCAACACCACAGTTCAAAAGATGCTTGCTCCTTGGAAGAAAAGCTGTGACAAACCTAGACAGCATGTTGAAAAGCAGAGACATCACTTTGCCGACAAAGGTCCATATAGTCAAAACTTTGGTTTTTCCAGGAGTCATGTATGCATATGAGTGTTGGACCATAGAGAAGACTGAGTGCCAAAGAACTGATGCTCTTGGCTGCCCATAGTAGTTATTCAATAAATGGCATCTTTCCTTCCTCTGCAAGTCCATGCCAAACTATCTTTACTTTTACAACTTTATTGTCCTTCCTTGATTGTTCTCCAAACACAACTTCCTGCCCTCTGTGTCTTTGGAGAAGTTGTTCTCTCTACTTGCCTTCCATCTTTGCCTGTGGAATCCCCAATGCCCTGTCATAAAGTCATGTCATAAAGTGTTTCTTGATCAATTCTGTCAAGTATTGTCAGTGGCATAACAAGGGGGAAAGTGAGAATATGTTGTCATTGACAGTATTTAGAACTGCAAGCTCAGAGTGATAATAAAAAGCACTCAGACTTTTTATTATTTTTTTAAATGAAATACAATTGTTTAAGCACCTAAACTTTTAGTTTTATGCCACTATATCTAATCTCTCCCTTCTCTGAATTCCAGAAAAACACATGGATTAATTTATTAGATATTTAATGTACTGTTTAATATGTCAATATGGTTGTAATTATAGTTTTTTCTATTCATGTTTTCTGTTTATTTATTAAATTATAAATTTTTTGAGGGCAAGTATCATAATATATGCACCTTTATTTCCCCTACATAATATCCATCACTATGATTTCTTGCAACAAATGTTCTGGATAAATTAAGAGGTTAGTGAAGTGAAAGTCGCTCAGTCGTGTCTGACTCTTTGTGACCCCGTGGACTATACAGTCCATGAAATTCTCCAGGTCAGAATACTGGAGTGGGTAGTCTTTCCTTTCTTTTGGGGATCTTCCCAACCCAGGGATCAAATCCAGGTCTCCCTCGTTGGAGGCGGATTCTTCACCAGCTGAGCCACAAGGGAAGCCCAAGAATACTGGAGTGGGTAGCCTATCCCTTCTCTAGCTGATCTTCCCAACCCAGGAATCAAACTGGAGTCTCCTGCATCGCAGGTGGATTCTTTACCAACTGAGCTATCAGGGAAGCCCAAATTAAGAGGGGCAATGGCAAGCCACTCCAGTACTCTTGCCTAGAAAATCCCATGTATGGAGGAGCCTGGTAGGCTGCAGTCCGTGGGGTCGCTAAAGGTCGGACACGACTGAGCGACTTCACTTTCACTTTTCACTTTCACACATTGGAGAAGGAAATGGCAGCCCGCTCCAGTGTTCTTGCCTGGAGAATCCCAGGGACAGGGGAGCCTGGTGGGCTTCTGTCTATGGGGTCACACAGAGTCGGACACAACTGAAGTGACATAGCAGCACTTAGCAGCAACCAAGTTAATATGTAACACATCTGGCATTCTGAGGTCAAGGTTTATTTTTTTTTAATATCTTGAGTGAGCACTGACTATGTGCTAGGCAGTGTGCTCAGTGTTTTATATACATCATTAATTATTTAAAAAAATATTTATTTGGCTGCATCAGGTGGTAGTTGCAACAGGTGGAATCTTTAGTGGACTCTTGACTGCAGCAATGGGATCTAGTTCCCTGACCAGGGATGGAACCAGCCCCCTGCCTTGGGAAGCAAATTCTTAACCACTGAACCATCAGGGAAGTTCCACATCATTCATTATTAAATTATATCAAATTCCTACTATACCCTATGCACTGTGTTAGGCCTTAAGAATGCATTAGTGAACAAAATTAATTACTTACACAATGCCTGGTAAGAGAGATTAACTAACTTACTCAGGGTTATTTAGCTAGTAACTGGGGGAGTCCTCAACTTGAAACTGGTTTACCCTAGAAACTATGTGGTCAATCACTATATTACATTTCCTCTGATGTGAGCTATAGTGAAGCCATAGGAGACTGGTGATTGCCCAGTTTGGCCATACTCTTTTTTTAAAAAAATTTTTAATTGGAGGCTAATTACTTTACAATATTGTAGTGGATTTTGCCATCCACTGACATGAATCAGCCATGGGTGTACATCCTGAACCCTCCCTCCCACCTCCCTTCCCATCTCATCCCTCAGGGTTGTCCCAGTGTACTGGTTTTGAGTGCCCTATTTCATGCATCAAACTTGGATTGGTGATCTATTTCACATATGGTAATATACATGTTTCAATGCTATTCTCTCAAATCATTCCATCCTCACCTTCTCGCAGAGTCCGAAATTCTGTTCTTTATATCTGTGTCTCTTTTGCTGTCTCACATATAGGGTCATCATTACCGTCTTTCTAAATTCCATATATATGTGTTAATGTCCATCTTTCTAAATTCCATATACATGTGTTAATGTACTGTATTGGTGTTTTTATTTCTGATTTACTTCACTCTGTATAATAGGCTCCAGTTTCATCCACCTCATTAGAACTGATTCAAATGTGTTCTTTTTAATGGCTGAGTAATATTCCATTGTGTATATGTACTACAACTTTCTCATGCATTCGTCTGCTGATGGACATCTAGGTTGCCTCCATGTCCTAGCTATTGCAAACAGTGCTATGATGAACATTGGGGTACACATTTGACCACACTCTTTTACACAGGCAGTGATGGAAATCTTCTCAAGGATAGCAATTTGTGTTTTCCTAAATCCTAAATGGCTCTTATGATGTTAAGTCTAAATCCATACCAACTTCTGATGGATACTTAATAAATACTCACCAGCCAACGGCCTTGATAACTATACAATTCATTAGGCTTCTTTACAACTTGAGAATTAAAAAAAATTAATTCTCCCATAAAAATGTAATCACCAGTAAGAGCTTATTTCTCCCAGACACTGTCAAGGATAAATTAAATTACCAATATTAACTGGTGCATTATTCCATCTATCTTTCCAGAACACTTAACATGCCCACATATAACTACACTGTGCAACATATGCAGTTATATCCTGACTCTTCAGAAAATGATGAGTCCTCCTATCACAGAAAGGCACCAAGAAGCCCTATAGGCTTTTTACCGAGAGCAGGAACTGGAGTAGTAGCAATGACAACACAAAATATGAAAAATAGGTTAAAGGCATTTTACCTAACCCTCAGCAAAAGTTTTCAGGTGTCCTGGAAACTGGATGATATACTATTTCCTCAATCAGTTTACTCTGAAATTAACAAAGAAATAGAAAGAAAAAATGGGGGCGATTCACTTAAGGAATCAGTGCTGCCATGTGTAAAATAGATAACTAGTGGAAACCTGCTATAATGCACAGGGAGCTCAACTTGGTACTCTGTGATGACCTAGATGGGTGATATGGGCATGAGATGGGAGGAAGGTCCAAGAGGGAGTGCATATATGTATACATGTAGCTGATTCACTTTGTTGTACAGCAGAGACTAATGCAACACTGTAAAGCAATTATAATCCAATTTAAAAAAAACAGTGTTACTATGAGCAGTTATCAATAGATATAAATAACTTGCCTGCCAACAGATTAAATAAGAGTGTGATGCAGAAAGAACAAGACAAAACAAATGTTTGGCAAATTCTTGAAATAATAAAACTAGGAAATGTCTAAAAATAGCGTCAGATGAATGATGTATGTACAAAACACATCAGTACTGAGTTTAGGGCCAAGATCATTGAAAAGAAGCAGGAAAATGTGAACACAGAAAATTGAATCACAAATCTTTCTAGATTTGGGCATTGGAAGAAGCAAAAATAGCCAACTCTTGAACATAAATTTAGCAGTTGTTTTCTGATGAGTTTGAGCAGTGGAGACCGCCAAATCACTCAAAGAGGGAGTGGGGAGGAGGGAGCAAGTTAGTCAATGTTGGAAGCCAGTCAGCCTGAAACAGAAGGGTTTTGTTGCTGATGTTATCTATTTGTTTGTTTGCGTAAGTGGTGTATGGCTCTTTTATGAGCTGGCTTCCAGATGGGAATTCCTAAGAGCAAGCACCCTTGGACTCACATCACAGCTTCTCTTGTGTATAACCCATTCATATATTTCTCAGGCAACAAATCCCATTGTCAGGTTGTAGAAGCCTATTGTTTTACATCAGGGTTTCTCAACCTTGGCACTACTGGCATTTAGGGACAGATAATTGAGAGTCCCTTATACTGCAAGGAGATCCAACCAGTCCATTCTAAAGGAGATCAATCCTGGGTGTTCATTGGAGGGACTGATGCTAAAGCTGAAACTGCAATACTTTGGCACCTCATGCGACGAGTTGACTCACTGGAAAAGACTCTGATGCTGGGAAAGGTTGGGGGCGGGAGGAGAAGGGGACGACAGAGAATGAGATGGCTGGATGGCATCACTGACTCTGTGGACATGAGTTTGAGTGAACTCCGGGAGTTGGTGATGGACAGGGAGGCCTGGTGTGCTGTGATTCATGGGGTCGCGGAGAGTCGGACATGACTGAGCGACTGAACTGAACTGAACTGAATTGTTGTTGTGGGAGGCTGTGCTATGCATTGTATTTAGCAGCATCTCTGACCTCTATCACTTAGCTGCCCATAGCAACCCCCATTCCCAGTTGTGAAAACCCGAAATGTCTCCAGATATTGTCCAATGTCTTCGGGGGCAAAAATCAGCATCAGTTGAGAACCGCTGATTTAGAGAATAAAGGCTTATCCAGCCCAACTATGTTCCATACAGATGAGGAAACCAAAGCTCAAACACACTGAATGCCTTGCTCAAGTGTATACAGCTGGTTAATGGCAGATCTAATCCAAGAACCCCAGATTGTCACTCTCAATAACTCCACTATCTGCCAACTTTAGTCTTTTGCATACAACCATCATGGCTTTGCTATATCCAATACCACTTGTATTATTATTTATTATTTTTTAGTTGATCCCTTTTTTAACTTAGTAAGTTTTATTTTAAAAGGAAGCAGGCATCTAGAGGAAAAGAAGTCAGACATAAATGCTTTGAAATATCATGCTGTTCAAAATAGACTCAAAATGGATTAGAGAGCTAAATGTAAGACCAGATTCTATAAAACTCCTAGAGGAGAACGTAGGCAAAACACTCTCCGACATGAATCACAGCAGGATCCTCCAAGACCCACCTCCCAGAATATTGGAAATAAAGGCAAAAATAAACAAATGGGACCTAATTAAAATCAAAAGCTTCTGCACAGAAAGGAAACTATAAGCAAGGTGAAAAGACAGCCTTCAGAATGGGAGCAAATGAAGCAACTGATAAAGGATTAATCTCCAAAATATACAAGCAGCTCCTGCAGCTCAATTCCAGAAAAATAAGTGACCCAATCAAAAAATGGGCCAAAGAACTAAACAGACATTTCTCCAAAGAAGACATACAGATGGCTAACAAACACATGAAAAAATGCTCGACATCCCTCATAATCAGAGAAATGCAAATCAAAACCACAATGAGATACCATTTCACACCAGTCAGAATGGCTGCTATCCAAAAGTCTACATGCAATAAATGCTGGAGAGGGTGTGGAGAAAAGGGAACCCTCTTACACTGTTGGTGGGAATGCAAACTAGTACAGCCACTATGGAGAACAGTGTGGAGATACCTCAAAAAACTGAAAATAGAACTGCCATATGATCTAGCAATTGCACTCCTGGGCATACACACCGAGGAAACCAGAATTGAAAGAGACACTTGTACTCCAATGTTCACTGCAGCACTGTTTATAATAGCCAGGACATGGAAGCAACCTAGATGTCCATCTGCAGATGGATGGATAAGAAAGCTTTGGTACATATACACAATGGAGTATTTTTCAGCCATCAAAAAGAATGCATTTGAATCAGTTCTAATGAGGTGGATGAAATTGGAGCCTATTATACAGAGTGAAGTAAGCCAGAAAGAAAAACATCAATACAGTATACTAACGCATATATATGGAATTTAGAAAGATGGTAACCTTAACCCTGTATATGAGACTGCAAAAGAGACATAGGCATATAGAACAGTCTTTGGGACTCTGTGGGAGAGGGTGAAGGTGGGATGATTGGGGAGAATGGCATTGAAACATGTATATTATCATATGTGAAATGAATCACCAGTCCAGGTTCGACGCATGATACAGGATGCTTGGGGCTGGTGCACGGGGATGACCTGGAGGGAGGATGGGGAAGAGGGAGGTGGGAGGGGGGTTCAAGAAAGGGAACACATGTATACCCGGAGGGGGGTGGTTCGTGTCAATGTATGGCAAAACCAACCAATATATTAATGTAAGGTAATTTGCCTCCAATAAAATAAAATTAAAAGAAAATATCATGGTGTTAAGAGGGAGAAATCTGTGCTCAGTTATTTTATGTATTTATTGATTTATCAAGCACCCACACTCTGCCTACCATGGCCAGGCATCATTTTAATTACTATACATACATGAAATTTGTTTTTAAATTTACTTTATTTTTATTTTGGCTGTGCTGGGTCTTCGTTGTGGCACAGGGGCTTCTCTTGCTGTCGCTCACAGGCTCTAGAGCCCAGTAGGTGCAGTGCTCAGGCTTAGCAGGATTTTAGTTCCCCAGCTAGGGATTGAATCCGAGTCTCCTGCATTGGGAAGCGGAAGCCCTAAGAAATCTTTTTATCTTAATAACAACTGAAGGGGAAAGGGGAGTGAAGGGTGGGGATGAGGTCCAGGAGAGGACCCTGGAAGGGTGAAGGGAAAGGCGTGAGGGGGCTGGCAAGGTAAGAACCTAGAGATGGGAGGGGCTGGGAAAGAGGTCCCAGCAGGATGAATTGGGGCCCTAGTAGCAGGTAGTAGAGAAAGCTCACTACTATACCAGACAAGGCAAGGTATGCGCCAAAGACTGATGCCACTGAGCATGAGCCACAGAAGTTAATGTTTTTCCCTTAAAAACCAAGTTGAGGATCACTGGAGGTATACACATCACATTTCACAAAAATGTTGACTCAGTTCATCTCCAAAAAACATATAATGTTTTTGGGTAACATTTTAGGAATTTTTGAGACTTTTATGTTCCTATGACTAGTTCATAAATAAAATATAAAATTAAAAACACACACACTTATAATTGCTGGATGAAAATACCAAATGTGGAACTGCTTTATCACATGTTTTGCCAGCTCCTCATGTTTCTTCAACACGACTTTTCAAAAACAAATTTTCTGGAAAATATTTTGTCTTTTACACTTACCAGTTTTCACAGACCAAGACACTAATAAAAATAAACAACTTGAGGAAATTCAATGAGTGTTATCATGTTTGGAACTATCAGGATTTCTAAGAAAGAAAATTTCATGCTTTGCCCTTAAAGACGTGACAGCACTTATGTGGAAATCTATCCATGCTAAGATGGCTCATACCTAAGCTCACCAATTCGGAGAAGGTGATGGCACCCCACTCCAGTACTCTTGCCTGGAAAATCCCATGGACGGAGGAGCCTGGTAGGTAGGCTGCAGTCCATGGGGTCACAAAGAGTCAAACACGACTGAGCGACTTCACTTTCACTTTTCACTTTCATGCATTGGAGAAGGAAATGGCAACCCACTCCAGGGACAGGGTAGCCTGGTGGGCTGCTGTCTATGGGGTCGCACAGAGTTGGACATGACTGAAGTGACTTAGCAACAGTAGCAGCAGCAAAGCAATATTGATGCAAATGTATTTTAAAGGAATAAAAATGATAAAAATATGATGCTTAGTAACTAAAAGCAAGCACTTTAGAGTTAGGTAGCATCATAGTATCATGTCACAGTACATACTATTGTTATATATGATCATCATAAGGTTACTGTGGGGATTAAATGAGATGTTATATAAAGGATTTAAGGAATGAAATTATGTATATTTTAGCCACTATTATTCTAGCATGAAGCAGAATAAACTAAATAATAGATTTCTTAGAAGTCTGTGGGTTTTCATATCTTTGCTTTGTGTTTTGAATCCTGGCACTAATTTTCATAACAAACGTAGCATATATGCATGCGTTAGGTTGCTTCAGTGTCTGACTATGACCCTACAGACTGTAGCCAGCCAGGCTCCTTTGTCCATGGGACTCTCCAGGCAAGAATACTAGAGCAGGTTGCCATGCCCTCCTCCAGGGGATCTTACCAACCCAGGGATCAAACTCCACCTCTTTTATGTCTCCTGCATTGGCTGGCAGGTTCTTTACCATTAGTGCCACCTTGGAAGCCCAACAAGCCTCGACAGCATATTAAAAAACAGAGACATCACTTTGCTGACACAGGTCTCTATAGTCAATGCTATGGTTTTTCCAGTAGTCATATATGGATATGAGAGCTGGACCATTAAAAAGACTGAATGATGAATAATTGATGCTTTTAAATTGTGGTGCTGGAGATTCTTGAGAGTCCCTTGGACAGTAAGGAGATCAAACCAGTCAGTCCTAAAGGAAATCAACTGTTTAGGAAGGAATGATGCTGAAACTGAAGCTCCAATACTTTGGCCACCTAATGCAAAGGGCAAAATCATTGGAAAAGACCCTGATGCTGGGAAAGATTGAGGGCAGGAGGAAAAGGGGCTAAAAGAGGATAAGATGGTTAGATAGCATCACTGATTCAATGGACAAGAATTTGAGCAAACTCCAGGAGACGGTGAAGGACAAGGAAGCCTGGCATGCTGCAGTCTATGAGGTCTCAAAGAGTTGGACACCACCAACAACTAAGTGCCATGTGGGAAGGTACTTTTTAATTCTTCTTAGTTTAAGGTTGACTTGTCTTGAATGGTTCTAAATCAGCAATTCTCAGCATGGTTCATCAACTCCTGAGGCTCTAAAGACCTTTTCAGAGGGTCAGCAAAGTCAGCACTATTTTCATAATAATTGCATTGATAGTAATTCTAACAGTATTAACAACAGTAAAGCTAATTTCATAATCTCATATTTTATTTCATAATTTCATGTTCGTAAACATAATACTAACTGTATAATACTATTTTTATTTTTCACTATGTTGGTCTTGGTGGTGTGAAAAGAATAGTGTAGATAACATTACTGATAGCTTAGCATGATTCATGGCAGTGGTACCAAAGTGTACTCATAGACATGTTATTCTTCACTACTATTTGTTCACAAGAAGAAGAAAGAAGCTAGTTTCATTTGAGAATGTGTCTGATGAAACATTACTTTTATTAAATCCCATTCCTTGAGTAAATATCTTTTTAATACTCCATTTGATGAAACTGAAGTACCCATAAAGCACTTCTGTTGTATACCTAAGTACGTTGTTGTTTTGAGATAAAACCTTTGTACAACTGTTTGACTTAGGGGTTGAACTAATCATGTTTTTTGGGGAACGTCATTTTTCCTTAAATGAATGACGGATAGACTGTGTTCAGATTTGGGTATTTGGCAGATATTTTCTCAAAAATGAATGTAGCAAGACTGTCACTTCAAGGAAAACAATAGAAACTATGGTTACCAATGATAAAGTTGGAGCTTTCCAATGAAAATAAGAATTTTGGAAAACTCATATTAACCCCTGGAGAAGGCAATGGCAAGCCACTCCAGTATTCTTGCCTAGAAAATCCCATGGATGGAGGCCTGGTAGGCTGCAGTCCGTGGGGTCGCTAAGGGTCGGACACGACTGAGCGACTTCAGTTTCACTTTTCACTTTCACACATTGGAGAAGGAGATGGCAACCCACTCCAGTGTTCTTGCCTGGAGAATCCCAGGGAAGGGGGAGCCTGGTGGGCTTCCATCTATGGGGTCGCACAGAGTCGGACACGACTGAAGTGACTTAGCAGCAGCAGCAGCATATTAACCCCAGTGAGCTTGAGAGCTTGCCAATACTTAAAGATTTTTCTGATGAGATCAGTGGTGATATTAATGAATGGAGTTTTGAAATACATAAAGACATAAAACAGCATTTGGAAGATCTGCATCACTCAGTGAACCATTATTTCCCAAATACTGATACATACTGTTAAAGAATCAATCACACACACACATACACACACACACATACACACACACACATACACACACACACATACACACACACACACACACACATACACACACACACACAAAGAATTAGTCACATATGGGTAAAAAAGCCATTTGTGGAAGAAAGATGAGTGGATTTCCTTCAGGTTTTAGATTCCACATTGAAACTAACCTGTAAGAAGCTACTGTTGAATTTCAGTATATTATCAAAGAAAAATACCCTTGACAATCATAAAAGGCTATGAGAATATTCCTCATTTTCCCAACCAAATCCTTGGGGTTTTCTTCACATATTTCAACCAAAACAAAACATTTTACATTGAATGGAGAGGCAGATATGAAAATCCATTTTCTGCTGTTAAGCTAAACGTTAAAGAGATTTGCAAAAATAAAAAAGAATGCCATTCCTTTTGTTCTTCTTTTTTTGGCTTGGGAATAGTTATTTTTCATTAAATATATTATGTTAACACATAATGGGTTTATTATAAGTATTTTTAAAACATTAAATTTTTAATACAGTGAATGTTGATATCTAAACCTATATAAACTGAAGGTTTTTAAGAACTTCATTTTTTAAGAATGTAAAAGGTTCTGGGACCAAAAATGTACGAACGATTACTCTAAATAGTTTTCCAAACTTGGGCTGGTCTCCTTTGACTATTCATGGGAAAATAGTACCTAGTGCCAAACCTGCAGCAGCAAATGATTGCTTCATAGTCAGGTTAGGCAAGGGAACATTGTGAGGAAGGATCTTCAGAAATTAGAATTATCTTTAGCATTGTAATAGTTCATTTTCACAGGATCAGGCAAGTCTAATAGAGTAGGACCACTGAATTTAAGGAAGGCAAGACAGACTTTTGGGGAAAGATAGGCAGCAAGTCTGCATTAAGGCAAAATAAATAGCTGAAGCCTCTTTTGATTAAGAATTCTATTTGCTCTTGTCCCTAATCTATTTTTAGGAGTAACTTCTCCTTTCCTGATCAAAAAAGACAAAAGGGATTTGCAGTTGGGTTTCACCATGGGCCCACGATTTCTGCTCAAGGGAATATAATAAAAAGTGTTAGAACTGTGCTTTGTTGGAATGATACCATGGTCAACTCTCAAAGCTTACTCTCAGATTGATGTGAGAGTAATTGTCTCTATTGTCTGTCTCCTTTTCAATCCACAAGAGAATAAAGACAGCTCTGAGGCTCAGGACCTTTGGGATTGTCTCCTTCAGTCTGAGGGTAGAAAGTGATGCATATACCTGAGTATTGTTAGGCTCTGAATTTAACAAGGAGAAGAAGTTAGGAGAAATCATTTGACGCATTTCAGCTGAAATTTCCATCTTATTGTGATAAAAAGAAGCAAAGTGTGACTTAACTTAAAAATGGGTTGTCCAAGAGGAAAGGAACCAATTCTAGCTTCAGATAAGACTTTCTGAAGACATGAGACAGAACATCACTAATGAGGTCAAAGCCAGAACTGACTGGAATCACTAGTAGACTCTTCAGTTCTTGGTTTGGTTATTGCAGGAAACTTTCCTGATATCATCTTGAATATCGACCCAGGCCATCTTGCTCACAATTATCATTTATCTTCCTCAAGATTTATATGTGAGGAAAGTAAAGAATAGCAATATATGCGAACCCTGGAGTCAGTCTGCCTGATCCTATCTCTCAAGCCCTCAGTTTCCTTCTCTGTAAAATGGGAAGAGTGATAGTACTTACTGACTTTATAAGATTCTTGTGAAGATAATGCGTATTTAGCACTTAAAACAAGACATGGCATATAGTGTCGAATAAACAGATAGTATTGGGCAGAATGTTTGCTTCGTATTTCCCGCCTGTGAGCGGTTTTTTCCCCATTATTTCTAAATAGAACCCCTTTCTTTCGGAGTTGCAGGTCTCCAAAGCATCTGATCTCTTATATTCCTGCGTCATCATCAAGACGCTGGGATACTGAAGTCATCTCTTCTATTGCTCTCTAGCGCTCCCTCTCCTGACTGCTTAACACTCACGGGGAATCAGACCCCAAATCGTGGCTGGAGACATGTTCTCAGTTCCTTTGGAGACCACCTAAGACTGAGACCCACTGAACACACAGGAACTCCTAAGCCCGAAGCAGGAGTGAGGCCTGGCGCCCAGGAACCAGGCTGGGGGCGGGGCCGTGCTCAGAGGTGCTGGCGAGGCCACACCCCGAAGTCAACGTGTAGGGGCGGGGCCATACCGAGAGGTGGGTGTGAGGCCGGGGGCGTGGCCGCACCCGGGAAGCGCCGAGACCGTTAGGAAGACAACAGCGGTCTCCACAGGTGGCGCGCGCAGGGGTTCAGGCCGCCGGCGTCGCTGAGGAGATCCACGAACCGGCGAATCGCTCGCGGACGCGGTGAACAGGTGCCCGCGCGCCTCAGGCGCCGGCAAGGGGGAGGGAGAGGGGGTGCCACCGGCCGGGAGAACTGAAGGCGCTAAGGCGGGCAGGGAGGAACTCGCGGGGCTGTGATGCGCGCGACCTGGAACCGCCGTCGCTGCTGCTGCCGCCGAGCCAAGGGACAAGGAGCTCGGCTCCACCGAGCGTCGCAGCGACAGCAGAGCGCCCCGCGAGGCGTTGCCGGGGCGACCGCGGCAGCCCCACCTAGCAGCAACAGAGACACTGAACACCCGGCGGTTCCCCCTCGCAACCTTCCTCCTGCTTCCTGTCCCCTCAGTCTCCCCTTCCTCATCCTTTGTCACCCCCTCCTCCCCAGCAAGCGCCGACCCCCTGAGCCCGGGATCGGTGGAAGGGCGCGGCCAGCCGGCGCGGCGGGGCCCCTCCACCCTGCCGCCTGGCGCCGGCCGGCCAGCTGCACCGCTGAGGGCTCCGCGCGGGTCAAGTGCGCCCGCCTTCTGCCTGGGCCTGGAGGCCGCGCTTCAACGCCCGCCAGGCTGAAGAGCTCCTGCTGCACTAGGCTGCCTGCCGCGGCTGAGGTCGCAATCCGTCGTGCTGTCTCCGCCCTCAATTCCTTTCCAGGGGCCCCGCGGAGCTGGAACTGGCGCTAGAGAAGGAACTGGAGCTGCTGGCGGCCAGGGAACGGCCTTCCGAACCCGGGGAGCATCCCCAGGACAAGCCCAGAGAGGGTCGGACTGCAACCACCGCGCCCGGCCAGAATCCGGCAGAAGGATCTGGTGTTAGCGACCCGAGGGGGCAAGGCATTGCTGGAGAGGAACCAAGACAAGAGTCGGCACGGTGAGCAGACGCACAGGAACTGACAGCTAAGCTGGAGGTGAGGACGACCTTCCGGCGATGACTGAGGCCGAGTGGGGATGCCTGGGGAGGCACCTGCCCGCTGGGTAGCTTTGGGAGCCACTCACTCATCCATCCCCCCACTTCCCTCCTTATTCTTTACCAAATTGCAAGTGCACTTGCCCCAGGCACAGTGAGGCCAATCAATAATAAAACTATAGAGTTTGAAACAGAGAAAGGTTTATTATAGGTTCATACAAGGAGAGGGTGGCTCATACCCTAAAAACCCCAAGGTTACTGAAAGCTTTCAGCAAGCCCCTTCAAAAGCAAAAGGTGAGGGTGAGGGGTGTGGTTAGTTGTGGCAAACTTCTTGGTGTCAGATCCTTTGTTCTTCAGGTCAGGTCACAGTCAGGTAGCGATGTTCCTGTACATCTCTACCAGATGTATTCTCTGGTAGAATGTTATTCTCTGTCCTGACAAGAAAGAGCAAGGTCCCAAGGCACAACTTTCACTCTCCAAGGTCCCAGTCCTGGCTAAGAGGAGGCAGATCTCAGGTGGCAGCTCCCTCAGGCCAGGTTCCCACACCCTGCCCAGCTGTCATCCCTGAGGGAACCAGGCACCCAACCCAACTGGCCCTCAGTCTCCTCAGGCCACCCAAATAGGGGAGACCAGGTCTGACAGACTTAGACCCACACAGTCGGCCACTGCTAGTAGGTCACAGAGACAGGGACGGGGGAGGGGTTCACCACTGCCTCAAGGCCTGGGCCACGGCTAGTGGAGGGCCTTAGTCAGGGCTCTGGAGCAGGACACAGTCCCCAGTCTGTTTCCTGGGCCCTCCAGCTCACCTGCCTGCCCAAGGTTGGGCGAGCTTGAGGGCCTCCAGGAGAAGGTCTGAATCTGCCTCTTACTTCACTCTTTACCTGATGATCTCCACATCACTAACCCTTAGCTGAATTACTTACCTAATGGTCCCTCATTGACTGTTACTTGTGGGCAGGGTCCACTGTGGCACTGACCAGTAACTGAGCAGGACAACTACCCCTTGCTCATTGACAGTTAGTGGCTTATGGGCAGGGCCCACAGAGGAACCGGACCAATGGCTGAGCAAGACCTGTTGCCTAGTATCAGGGTGTGGAGTAATAAGGCCCAGCAGTGGCTGCTGCTGAGGAATGTGCCCATCCTGCTCTGTTACACTACCTCACAGAAAACTGCCTGGAAGAGGGGTGGAATGGACCGTTTGGGATCATCAGAGAAGGGCATTCATTGAACCCACTTGACTTTCCCACACTGCTCACAACAAATGGGTCCATGCAGGGTTTCAAACTGTGGGCTGTTCTAGATATGTACTGTTCACAGCATCTAAAATAGAGCATACCTATGGCTAAGCAACCCCCTCCAGTATTCTTGCCTGGGAAGTCCCATGGCCCTGGTGGGCTATAGTTCATGGGGTTGCAATAGGTCGACAACTGAGCGACTAACACTTTCACTTTCATGGATACTTTACAACGGGGCTTCCCTGGTGGCTCAGCAGTAAAGAATCCTCCTGCCAATACCAGAGATGCAGGTTCAGCCCCTGGGTTGGGAAGATCCCTTGTAGAAGGAAATGGCCACCCACTCCAGTATTCTTGCCTGGGCAATCTCATAGACAGAAGAGCCTGGCAGGCTACAGTCCATGAAGTTGCAAGGGTTGGACATGACTTAGTGACTAAACCACCCCCACCACCATGGCTACTTTACACAGCACTGAAGTGATGTTTGCACACAGAGTAATTAAAAAGCAGGGAAGCATTTAAAATATGTTCCAGGTTTTCAGAGAAGTAGTGAATCACGAATCAGCATGTTATCCTAAAGCTTTTCAGCTGTGTTAAGGCCTCCAGGTAGCCATGTTTTAACTTCCCACTTGGAAGGAAACAGCTGCCTTAAGGGAGCTTCATATAACCTTCAAGAATTAGGAAATACGGTTCCATTGCATAAATAAGGTGAGCCTGGGCTCATCATGGGACCATTGCTTAAGGATTTAATTTGGATTGCAGTATATTTATATGTATTTAAACAGTACTTTTTGTTTCTGTTCTCGGTCTCACACATGCAATTGGATGGCCAAATGCAACCTATGAGAACCATGTAACTTGTCCTTTTCTGCCTATACATTTACTATTGTTACCCAATTTGGTTGCAGCTTTCTTTTTACTCTTACGTACAAGAGAACAATACGGTCCTGAACAAGGTCTGAAACTGACCCTAGTTTGGTCTCATATTACTGCTGCTGGTTGAATAGAATACAGATTCAGAAACTTTTCTGTAATAAGAAGTGTGTTTGTAGTCCAATGACATATCAAATCAGAGAGGAAAAAACGGAAACCAGTGAGTGCCCTGTAGTTTAGTTAACTGCCTAGTTGTAGTTAACTAGCTAAGCCAGTTGATGAACTCCTGAGATACCACTCTGAAAAGTGGTTTGTGAAACCTATAGGTAGACTGACAAAAAACAACTCAGTGAATTGAATTTTTAAATTTTCACTTGAAAGCAGGCAACAAGAAATAAGAGGGTATTTTTAAAAAGATTCAAAAATTAAAAAGAGATTTGATTATGATTATATAGAAGTATTACTGCAGAGATGTATGCTTGTGATTTGAAATTCCTTCAGTGAGGGATTTGATTAAAGAGACAGTTAACCTGAAAGAAACATCCTATCAGTCAGTTTGATTGGTGATAGAGTTCAGGGTAATCCTCTGTGTGCAGTTACACACATTCTGGGTT
Organism: Moschus berezovskii; assembly: GCF_049115385.1. Lineage (NCBI taxonomy): Eukaryota > Metazoa > Chordata > Mammalia > Artiodactyla > Moschidae > Moschus > Moschus berezovskii. The sequence continues at coordinate 58,659,372 of NC_142478.1, read as the reverse complement.
CCACTTGGAACCTTTATACATGTCTTCAACAAAAGAAAATGATTTTCAAATTCTATAATGAGAAAGGTTCTGGCATTTTGTTTGTGAAATCAGCCTTCCCTTCTCTGGAAGAAGGGAATATTTTTGCAGTTATGAAACAGGCAACTTTTCTTATATGGCAGAGTGTTTTGTTTTGACTGACAAGGGAAAAGAAAAGAGAAAAAAAAGGATTTGGAATTTTTAGACCCTGATGCTGGGAAAGATTGAAGGCAGGAGGAGAAGGGGACAACAGAGGATGAAATGGTTGGATAGCATCACCGATTCAATGGACATGCGTTTGAGTAAACTTGGGGAGTTGGTGATGGACAGGGAGGCCTGGCATGCTGCAGTCCATGGGGTTGCTAAGAGTCGAACATGACTGAGCAAGAACTGAAATTAAATTAAATCCTTTTCACCCAGCAATTAGAACAAGAGAAATGTGAAGGAAGATGATTTGAGAACCAAGAAGGGGAGGGTGTGTGTCTGAGCTGGAGAGTGGTGTGAAAGAGCTTTAATTTGAGTTGGAGAGTCAGCCAGCAAGGAAGCAGATTGAGAAGAAACATAGACTGTCCAGGAATTATCAGAACAGAACCAAAGGTTATTGGATCAACTCAGCAGGGTGAGCCACAAGTTAAGAATTTGTAGAATAAAATTATAAAAGTTGAAACAGAGCTTTTGTGTAATGTCAATCGTGTATATGGTAAGAGTAGTTCAGATTTTTGTTGCCTTTGTACTGATATCAACAAATGAAGTGTTTTTCACCTATAAGAATTCCAGCTTTCAGGTGTCAGGAGCAAAGACCCCTGCCTGTCATTAGCCAGCTGTGAGATTTTGGCAATCACTTAACTTGGAAGTTTTCTCACCTTAAAAATGAAAGAGTTTGCTTAATTATTTCTGGTGTTTCTTATAGTGCTTGTTGTTGCTCTTGTTCTTCAGTTTTTAAGTCATATCAGACTCTTTGCAACCCCATGAACTGCAGCGTGCCAGGCTTCCCTGTTCTTCGCTATCTCCTGGAGTTTGCTTAAACTCATGTCCATTGAGTCAGTGATGCCATCCAACCGTCTCATCCTCTGTTAGCCCCTTTTCCTCCTGCCCTCAAAATCTTTCCTAGGATCAGGATCTTTTCCAGTGAGTTGGCTCTTCACATCAGGTAGCCAAAGTATTGGAGTTTCAGTTTCACCATCAATCTTTCCGATGAATATTCAGGGTTGATTTCCTTTCGGATTGACTGGTTTGATCTCCTTGCAGTCCAAGGGGCTCTCAAGAGGCTTCTCCAGCACTACAATTCAGAAGCATCAGTCCTTCAGTGCTCAGCCTTCTTTATGGTTCAATTCTCACATCCATACATGACTACTGGAAAAACCATAGCTTTGACTATACAGACCTTTGCTGGCAAAGTTATGTCTCTGCTATTTAACATGCTGTCTAGGTTTGTCATGGCTTTTCTTGCAAGAAGCAAGTGTCTTTTAATTTCACAGCTGTAGTCCCTGTCCACAGTGATTTTGGAGCCTGTACCGTTCTGTTCAGTCGCTCAGTCGTGTCCGACTCTTTGCGACCCCATGGACTGTAGCCAACCAGGCTTCTCCGTCCATGGGATTCTCCAGGCAAGAATACTGGAGTGGGTTACCATTTCCTTCTCCAGGGGATCTTCCTGACCCAGGGATCGAACCCGGGTCTCCCGCATTGGAGGCAGACGCTTTAACCTCTGAGCCACCAGGGAAGCAGTCACTGTTTCCATTTTTTCCCCATCTATTTGCCATAAAGTGATGGGACCAGATGCCATGATCTTAGTTGTTTTTTTTTTAATCTTTTATAAAAAATTTATTTTTTAATTGAAGGATAATTGCTTTACAGAATTTTGTTGTTTTCTGTCAAACATCAACATGGATCAGCCATAGATCTTAGTATTTTGAATGTTGAGTTTAAGCCAGCTTTTTCACTCTCCTCTTTCACCCTCATCAAGAGGTTCTTTAGTTCCTCTTGATTTTCTGCCACTAGAGTCGTGTCATCTGCATGTCTCTAAAAGTACATGATTTTTTTACCTAGAGAAAATCTTTCACTGATAAATTTCTGTTAATGCTTTTAGCTGAAATGTTAAACAGTGCCATCTTTAAAAGGTAAAGCTTGGGGGAAAATTTCTAGAGCAAGTGATTTTCATTGATGTTACATTTGTGACTGTATCAATACATTTTTTCATATTATTTAAACATGAAAGGAGGTATGTATGTCTATATTTAAAATTTGTTCTCTTTATTGCCACAGTAAGTAAAAGTTCTTTTTTGTAGCTTTTTAAGCTGATGTCATGGAAGTATTAATTAACCAAAGTCAAGACTGTAAAATCATTGCAGAGAAGGAGTTTGAGGGTTGAGTAGGTGGAAATCGAGTTTAAATACAGAACATACCTTTTACAAATACAGAAACATTATTCATGCCCTGGTGTCTAAATCTACTTACTTTTGAAAATTAAGAGCTGGATTTATTATTGTACCTCAGCCCTTCTTATGTGTTGAAAATGAGTTCAGTTACCAGAGGAAAAAAGAACTTCTACTCTGATCTCATCCCTAAGCACAAACAATCTCAGGAGAGCACTGCTTTTGTCTACGTGGTTAGTGTTTGGTGCTTAGGTCTCTGGGAAAGGCTTAGCTAGAGCAGCATGTGAAGTTATTTCACTATTTGTGTCATAGTTGCTTCCTATAGGAACCCTGAGACAGGTCAGAACCGTCATGCCTTACCAGGAAGTGCGAAGTAAATGCTCCCACTAGAGAAAAGAAGAGGAAGAAGGAGAGGTATAGAAGGAGAGAGTAGAACCAGGGGGCCGGGGGAGATGAGGGGCAGAGGAGAGACAGGAGAAAGATGGGGAAAACTTGAAAAATAGCTAGTTGCAGGAGGTGTTGAATGTATGTGAAGGTGAGAATTCAGTTGGTAGGTGGAGCTAAAACTAAAGATCTTGCCTACTGGTTTCTTTCTCATCTGGGGAATCAAATAACCATTTGATTGACTGGAAGGGAGAAGCTGGACAGTTCTTCAGGAAGTCATTACAGGGCCAGCTCAGTAGCCTTTCTAACTCAATTCTAAAACCTTTTTTCAGCAGTTGGGAAGGATATCTTTATCCTTGTAAGACCTTATAGATTTTTGAGTCTTTGTTCACCAATCATGAAAGAGTAACCAGATAGGCCTGGCTCGATTGACTTATTTGCTCAAAAACACTTATTTAATACTTTATTTTTATGACTACAACAGTCTCTTTGTCTTTTTAAAAAACTTTTTAAAGGCTCAGACAGGCTCCTCTGACCATGGGATTCTCCAGGCAAGAATACTGGAGTGGATAGCCATGCCCTCCTCCAGGGGATCTTCTTAATGGAGGAATCAAACCCTACTCTCCTGTATCTACCATAGGCAGATTCTTTACCACTGAGCCACCGGGGAAGCCCAGTTATCCCCTATTTAATACCTATTCTGAATAAATGTTTCTTATGGAGACTTATGAAAGGAATACAAACAACCAGAACAATTTACGAGGAAATTATTTCTTGGGAGCTAAGTTTGTGTTACAAAATGATGTGAGCAGAAGCTGACTCAACTCTGCTTTCTGATCTGGTGAAATAAGGTGGCCTAGAGAGATGGAGTAAGAAAACAAATACTAGCATGACATAGGAAGAGCACTCTCCTCTCTTTACCACTCTGGAATGGAAGTAGTGGTATTTATTCTTTGACACATCAGGAAACTGAGCATCAGAAGTTTAGCGACATTGCCTAAGGTTACAGGTTAACCACTGGTTTCAAGAGTGGTTTTTGTATATTTTCAAGAATGGGTGGTCAGTCAGCAACAAGAACGTCACATTTATTTCCATCTTATTGGCTTATTTTTTAGTTGCTTTTGCTGAATGTTATTGTGTTGGATACTCTTTAACTTCCAAGTCACTGAGTAAAGTGAGCCTAGAGGGTTGGAGTTCACTTTCAGCAGTTTATTATATCAGGGAAGACAAGGATTTATTGAGAGGCTCACTTCAGCTAGAAAAGAAAAGTAGCTTTTGCATATAGGAGCACCCTTCTGTGAAGACAGTATTTCCAGCTTTTTCCAGACTGGTACTGTTGCTCCTTAGTAGGTTAAATACATTATTTGAACCTGCTGTTAATTATTTAGGGGCTTCTCTGGTGGCTCAGATGGTAAAGTGTCTGCCTGCAATGCTGGAGACCCAGGTTCCATTCCTGAATCAGGAAGATCCCCTGGAGAAGGAAATGGCAACCCACTGCAGTACTCTTGCCTGGAAAATTGCCTGGATGGAGGAGCCTGGTAGGCTACAGTCCATGGGGTCTCAAAGAGTCGGACATGACTGAGTGACTTCACTTTCTTTCTTTAATTATTTCAGCCATGCCTGATTCAGGAGTCCTCAGGTTGGTTCTGTTAGTATCATGTTCTGATTATCTTTTTCAAAAGAGGTGAACTTGAGGTTCTAACATATTAGGTCTAAATTTGGGAGGTTGCAAGGTCCAAAATTCAGATGAGTCACTGTGGGAGTAGATCTTCTTAATGCTGCTAGATTTGACTTAATACAATGGCAGTGGGCTTTTTTTTTTTACATTGAAATCTGAATTCCATTGGTCCCTGTAGGCAGCTTAGTATATTGCATTGGAGTAATGAAAACAGAATTAAATAAGTTACCCCTTCCTGGTATGGGGTGAGGCCTATAATTTTTGTACCTGCCAAATGGATTGCAGGTGATAGGTTGGGGTTTACTGGCATAGAAAAAAAATTGACTGCAAATTACACACTATTTTGTTATTACGCTGCCTGACCCATAGTTATGGTCCCTGAATATTGTTGCCTTGAAAAATAAAGTATCTGTAATCAGTGAGTAAACATAATCAGAAGAAAAGCTGGTAATATTTGTTTTGACTCTGATAGTGTCTTCTCCATTGCTCTTCATTGGTGTCCAGGACAATGATACAATACTATCGTGTATTTTTAGAACTGAAAAATAATTTCTAGTCTAGCTGGACCAGACCAGAAAATGTTGGTAAAATGTTTTTCAGAGGTTCTGCAAATTTGATTGTGTTTTTAAATATCTGTTACACTTTGAAGAGCCATTACCAAAAAACATCCTATGTTCTCTTGAGATGAATGCCAGTTTAAACAGGTGAAAGACCATTGGTGCCTCATATTGTGCTGGCAGTTTACCTTGCCTTTGTGCCCTCTCTGTTAATTAAGTAGGATGATGCTGTTGTAACCTGAACTGTGTAAAATCTGGTAGCATTTGTAACTTCTTCTCTGGGTGAATTTAAAAATTTGTGTTCAGTATTTTAAAATCAGAGCTAAGCTAAACCCACACATTCAAATACATACTGAGTAAAGTTACCACTATCATCCTTGTCCACCAATTTCAAATTATTTTTAGAAGGCCTAGATTGAGGGTGGGAGGAGAAGGGGACGACAGAGGATGAGGTGGTTGTATGGCATCACCGACTCAATGGACATGAGTTTGGGTAAACTCCGGGAGTTGGTGATGGACAGGGAGGCCTGGCGTGCTGTGATTCAGGGGGTCACAAAGAGTCGAACACGACTGAGCGACTGAACTGAATTGAACTGAATTATTTTTAATGAGTTTATAAATCTTATATAGTTAAACTTATAAAATATTTAATATTAATAAAAGATAACCTTTATCTATATCTGTTTATTGAGACTTCTTATAAGATTACACATGTAAAAGTATATGAGTTGGGAAAAAACCTCACCAGACATAAATTGGAAAGCCATTAGTTTAGATCAGTAGTTATCTAACTATAGTCTGAGAAGCCATAGATCTCCAAGAGGTGCCTCAGAATAGTTATAAAGTAGTACAATTCAGTTGTTTTTAGCAAATTTATAGAATTGTGCCACCATCACTGTGAACCACTTTTAGAAAATTTCTATACTCCTGCCCTCCCTACAGAGATTTCCTGGTGACCTTTTGCAGTCAGTTTTTAATCCCCACCCTCAGCCCCAGACAAACATTGATCTGCTTTTGATCTGTATTGATGTCTTTCTTGGATATTTTGTGTAAGTAGAATTGGACAACAGATAGTTTTTTTGTTGTCTGACTTCTTTAACATAATGTTTGTGAGGTTCACCTACATTGCAGCATATATCAATAGTTCCTTTTTATTGCTGAATGCATCCTGTTGTGTGGATGTAGTGCATTTTGTTTATCATTTCACTGGTTGATGGACATTTGGATTATCTAATTTTCCACTATTATGAATTGTGCTGCTATGAACATGAACTTGATTCATATACGAATCTTTGTGTGGACATGTGTAACTTTTTAAGAAACAGCCAAACTGCTTTTCAAAGGACCATGCATCATTTTGCATTTCCATGAGCAATGTCTGAGAGTTTCAGTTTCAACAAAAAAGGACCCTTTTTAATATTAAAAAAAAATGTGGTGTATTCTCACATGATAATAGATGTCATTTTCGTATCTGCAGGATGATAAAAAAGAACAAAAATGACAGGGAATTAGTAATATTCCTAGAAGGATTTATATTCTGTAATCTCAACAGCATTTAACAACTTGATGCAGTTAGTCTATAGGTTGTACTTTGTGTGCACTCTTATAGCAATTCAGTGGCCCACATGGAACGTGGTTGGAAGCTACTGGTTCAGATGATGTGTTTATAAATAAATATTAGCCATCTTTTAATCATCTTCTATAAAATAGAGACCTAATTCATAAAGTTGTTTAGAAACCAAAGCATTTGGCCTATCCTAGGTGCTCATGTGAAGAAAGCTGATCGCCGAAGAATTGATGCTTTTGAACTGTGGTGTTGGAGAAGACACTTGAGAGTCCCTTAGACTGCAAGGAGATCCAACCAGTCCATTCTAAAGGAGATCAATCCTGGGTGTTCATTGGAAGGACTGATGCTAAAACTGAAACTCCATTACTTTGGCCACCTCATGCGAAGAGTTGACTCACTGGGAAAGACTCTGATGCTGGGAGGGATTGGGAGCAGGAGGAGAAGGGGATGACAGAGAATGAGATGGCTGGATGGCATCACTGACTCAATGGACGTGAGTTTGAGTGAACTTTGAGAGTTGGTGATGGACAGGGAGGCCTGGCGTGCTGTGATTCATGGGGTTGCAAAGAGTCAGACACGACTGAGCGACTGAACTGAACTGAACTGAGGTGCTCAATTAGTGACAGCTATTACTACTAGGAGTTAGTGTGACTTTAAATAGCAGGAGACCTGGGTTCGATCCCTGGGTTAGGAAGATCCCCTGGAGAAGGGAAAGGCTACCCACTCCAGTATTCTGGCCTAGAGAATTCCATGGACTGTATAGTCCATGGGGTTGCAAAGAGTCAGACACAACTGAGCAACTTTCACTTTCACTTTTGGAGCCATACAGGTGGGAATTCTAACTTTTCTGAACCAGGTTAAACTAATAGTAGTCTCTTCTTTATTCAAACTGACTTGGAATAGAGACTAATTGGATTTTTGGAAACACCTCTTTTCCATACTTCTTGCTGACTTTGAAATGTTGCTTGTATCTCTCCATTTCGTTTGATTTCATCTTTTTTGAATTGGAAACTCCTCTTCTGCACCCTCAAATTTATCAAAATCCCTTAGCAAATGTTGTTACTGTATTCTACAGCTGTAATTCTCATCTCTGATGTGCACAAGAATCACCTGGGTAGTTCTTGCACTGAATACTGATTCCTGGGTCCCACCCCCAGAGATTCGCACTTAAATATTCTGTGATCTGCACATCAGCATCTTTTTTAAAAAGGCAGGTGATTATAATGTATGGCCAAGGATGAGAATTATTATTCTAATATGAAACAGGATTAGTGATAGTGTTTTTGCCTACTTGAGTATCAATAGTCAGTGTTACAAGTATCTTAATTCCTTCATCGTAAAGACATTAAGCAAAATAGAGTCTCTGGGGTACCCTGTTAGAATGACACAAAGCCGCTGGAGGAATCTCTCAGGTAAGCCTTTCTTCCACCTAATGGTATAGTCAGTGGTACAGTCATGTGTAATGAAAACAAAAACTAAGCCATGCTGAAGTCAGGGCATGTTTCTAGGAGGCACTGTGGCATAGTGAAATGGATTCAGGTTTTGGCACTAGATGAATTTGGGTTTATTTTGGATCTTTAGATTACTATGTTGATTGAGATTCAGAGTTTACAATTGCACATTTTTCTCATGTGGAAAAAAATAGGGATTATGAAAAATACAACAGGAATCATACTGTACACCGTACAGGGTTGTTAGCATTGTAGACTATATATAAAATCCTTAGCAAACTTTCTGGCTTAGTAAATAGCAGTTGTATTGTATATACCATCCCTCCTCATTCTAAAGACTGTCGTTGACTTGTTTATATCTCCAGTGCCAATCCCAGTGCCCTAATGCTCAGAAGGTTATAAAATTGGATGATGATATAGAAAATCTGATTTCTTTTTTTTAATCAATTACTCATAGGTAAATAATAGAGTTGTGGCATTATAAAATTAGAGCTCAGCAAGTAAGTGTTGCTACACATCCCTTCATTTTTGTTTAATGAGATTCATGGTCAAAGTCATGTAATGTCATACAATCCATGGAAAAAATAGTAGCACCTCAGTATTTAGCAAGTGATGCTTTAGTGGCTATAGTAAGTATGATAGAAATTAGAGATATGGTTGCAAGGGAAGGGACAATTATAGAAATAGACAATAACTTAATGTCAGAAAAATCAAGAGTTAAAAAGGTGAGGACAGATACACAAGCCAGAATCAGAACATATTAGACAAATGGAGTTCATCGTGTATTTTTTCCCTAGCTCTGACTTCAGAAGGCCTAGAAGCAGTGAAATACTAGTAGTAACAAGTACCTCTAATGCACAGAGTTTTACTTCCTAAATATCATTCTTGACTAAAATGGACCAGGGCTCCTTGGAGAAATTACTAATTCCAAGTTTGTAGTAGGAACTTAGGCTGAGTCTGAGACATCATTTTGTGCTAGAACCAAGAAAGTTTTCAAAACCTAATGGAATAATTATGTGTGTACATCAGTTTAGCAGCAAGATCTTTCTTGACCCACCCTTTCATTTAATGAAAATGAAAACAAAAATAAACAAATAGGACCTAATTAAACTTAAAAGCTTTTGCACACCAAAGGAAACCATAAGCAAGACAACCCTTAGAATGGGAGAAAGTATTTTCAAGAAGCAGCTGACAAAGGATTCATCTCCAAAATACACAAACAACTCATATAGCTCAATATCAAAAAAACCAACCCAATCAAAAAGGCAGAGACATAAATAGACATTTCTCCAAAGAAGACATACAGATGGCCAACAAACATGTGAAAAGATGCTCAACATCACTAATTATGAGAGAACTTCAAATCAAAACTACAATGAGGTATCTATCACCTTATGCCCATTGAAATGGCCATTATTAAAAAATCTACAAACAGTAAATGCTGAGAGGGTGTGGAGAAAAGGGAATCCTCTTGCACTTTTTGTGGGAATGTAAATTGATACAGCTACTATGGAGAGAAGTATGAAGGTTCCTTTAAAAACTAAAAACAGAACTACCATATGAGCCAACGATCTTGCTACTGGGCATAGACCCAGAGAAAACCATAATTCCAAAAGACACATGCAACCCAGTGTTCATTGCAGCACTACTCACAATAGCCAAAACATGGAAGCAACCTAAGTGTCCCTCAACAGATGAATGGATGAAGAAGATGTGGTACATATATACAATGGATTATTACTCAGCTATAAAAAAGAAGAAAATTGGGTCATTTGTAGAGACGTGGCTGGACCTAGAGACTGTCATACAGAGTGAAATAAGTCAGAAAACCAAATATTAACACATATATGTGGAATCTAGAAGACTTGTACAGATGATCTTATTTGCAAAGCCCGAATAAAGACACACAGACTGGACACCAAGAGGGGAAGGGATAGGGGTGGGATGAATTGGGAAATTGGGTTTGACATATACACACTATTGATACAATGTAAAAATACTATATATAGGATCATTCCAAGCGGGAATCAAGATTGCCGGGAGAAATATCAATAACCTCAGATGTGCAGATGACACCACCCTTGTGGCAGAAAGTGAAGAGGAACTGAAGAGCCTCTTGGTGAACGTGAAAGAGGAGAGTGAAAAACTGGCTTAAAACTCAGCATTCAAAAAACTAATATCATGGCATCCGGTCCCATCACTTCATGGCAAATAGATGGAGAAACAATGGGAACAGTGACAGATTTATTTTCTTGGACTCTAAAATCACTGCAGATGGTGACTGCAGTCACAAAATTAAAAGATGCTTGCTCCTTGGAAGAAAAGCTATGACAAGCTTAGACAGTGTATTAAAAAGCAGAGACACTACTTTGCTGACAAAGGTCCATCTAGTTAAAGCTATGGTTTTTCCAGTAGTCATGTATAGATGTGAGAGTTGGACCATAAAGAAGGCTGAGTGCTGAAGAATTGATGCTTTTGAACTGTGGTGTCGGAGAAGACTCTTGAGAGTCCCATGGACTGCAAGGAGATCTAACCAGTCAATCCTAAAGGAAAATCAACCCTGAATATTCATTGGAAGGACTGATGCAGCAACTCCAGTACTTTGGCCACCTGATGCTAAAAGCTGACTCATTGGAAAAAACCCTGATGCTGGGAAAGATTGAAGGCAGGAGAAGAAGGGGATGACAGAGGACAAGATGGTTGGATGTCATCAGTGACTAAATGGACATGAGTATGAGCAAGCTCTGGAAGATACTGAAGAACAGGGAAGCCTGGTGTGCTGCAGTCCATGGGGTCACAAAGAGTCGGACATGACTGAGCAACTGAACAACACAACAATAATAAAATTGATAACTAATGAGAACCTACTGTATAGTTCAGCACTGAACCTACTCTGCTCTGTGATGAACTAAATGGGAAGGAAATCTAAAGAAGAGGAGATATATGTATACATATAGTTGATTCATTTTGCTTTACAGTAGAAACTAATACAACATTGTAAAGCAACTATACTTCAGTAAAAATTTTTTAAATAAAATAAATTTCTCTTTCTGGTAATTCATTATTACTGTATAGAAATTCAATAGATTCCTGCTTATTGATTTCGTATCCTTCAACTTTACAGAACTGATTTATTCTAATCATTTTTTTTGTGGAGGCTTTAGGGTTTTCTATATATAATATCATGTCACCTACAAATAGTGAGAGCACACCCCCTCCTTCCAGAGGAACCACTATCCAGACCTTTTATGATAATCATTCCTTTCCTTTGCTTTCTAGTGAGTTTTACTTGCTAAGTATGCATCTGTAAATACTACCATTTTGCTTGCTTGTTTTTGAATTTTGCATTAATGGAATCATACAGTGTGAATTATTTTGTGTCTGACTTCTTTTCGCTTAGCATTTTGTTTTTGTAGTTCATCCATGTTGATACTTATAGCTTAGGTAATTCATTTGCTTTGATGTATTATATTCCATTGTGTGAATATATAACATACCTGAGTCATGTACTAGTAACTTGACTGCTGTGGGGGTAGAAAGTATTACAGGGTAGGGGCCCTTCCATGTGGGCTGGAGACCTTGGGGACACCAGCTCCAGTCCAGGAGGTTGACCTGCCTCAATCTGCCTAAGGATCTACTCCTCAAAAGGTTGTCACGCCTCAACCTGCTCAGGGATCTGCCAGTCCAGGGGTCCCAGGAGGTCGACATACCTCGACTTGCCCAGGGACCCAATTCTCGGGAGGCCGACCTGCCTTGACCTACCCGGGGATTCAATCTCCAGGAGGCTGTCACTTCTCAGCTTGCCTGGGGATCTGCACCCTGACCCAGGGACGCCTGGCTGTCAGGCTGCAACAGTACTGGGTAGGATAAGTTTCAAAAAGACTCACCACCCATGGAAATTGAAGGAGGCCTATTAGTTTTTTCTTTTTTCTTTTCCTCCCTGTCATCACAGTCTTTCAGATGTGAAATAACTAATCCACTTCCTGACAGACGTCCTTGAGATGCATCCTTGATAACTGGAAGCTGTTTGATCCTGTAAGGAGAAAGTTGCTTAAAATTATTTTGTGCCACTGTGTGGCCATGGTATCCTCTGGGGAACAAGGAACACTAGCCTGAGGATGCTGCTACTGCTGCTGCTGCAGCTAAGTCGCTTCAGTCATGACCGACTCTGTGCGACCCCATAGACAGCAGCCCACCAGGCTCCCCTGTCCCTGGGATTCTCCAAGCAAGAATACTGGAGTGGGTTGCCTTTTCCTTCTCCAATGCATGAAAGTGAAAAGTGAAAGTGAAGTCGCCCAGTCGTGTCCGACTCTTAGCAACCCCATGGACTGCAGCCCACCAGGCTCCTCTGTCCATGGGATTTCCCAGGCAAGGGTACTGGAGTGGGGTGCCATTGATGGGAGTTTAAATTACAATACCATCCTGCAGCTAGACTTATTCTGCAAAAGACAAGGGAAAGGGACAGAGATCCCTTATGTCCAAATTTTCTTCCAGCTAAGAGCTATGAAGGAACTCTGTTCTAAGTATGGGATTGTTGTATGCCCTAAAAGTCAGCCTGCTAGGCAAATGGTGTTAGGCACAGAAAACCAAGAGAAGGTACCCGCCTGTGAAGGCTCACCTCCTATGGCTCTCGAGTTGCCTGGCATTCCTTCCTTGTATCCAAACATGCCCCCATATCCGGGAGCACCCCCTCCACAAAAGCGAACTCGAGTAAGTCCCTTAGTCGAAACTGGAGTATTTGGACCAACCTGGGCCCATAAAGTCCTTCTCCCTCTTAGAACTAAGACAGATCAAAGAAGATCTAGGAAGTTATACAGATGACCCAGGCAAATATACAGATACAGTCCAACACATTACCTTGGCCTTTGACTTGACATGGAAGGACATCATAGTCATATTTAGTCAAACTTTATCTGACCCTGAGCATGCTAGGGTCTTAAAGGAAGCCCAAAGGTATGCTATGAGACTTCACATGTCAAGAGATAAATACCCAGTAAGGGAAACTGCAATCCCCTCCTCAGATCCTAATTGGAATTATAATGACCCTGAGCACATCTGGGAAAGGGATAATTTTCTGATCTGTGTGAAGGCAAGACTGAAAGCAGCCCAGCAAAAAGTAATCAGCTATGCCTGGGTCTCAGCAATAACTCAGGACCCCAGTGAGACCCCATTGCCTTTCTGGAAAGGCTAAAAGAGGCCCTCCAATGATTACTAGAAAGATCCTGCAGAGGAACAGGCCTCCAAATGACTATAAGGCAAGTGGTCTCCTCTTGTCCCACTTGCCAATTAAACAACCCCCAAGGAGCTCGACATGGGACCTACCCAGGAGAGGACTGGCAGATGGACTTCACCCAGATGCCAGTTTCTCAAGGGTAAAAATACCTATTAGTCATGATAGGTACCTTCACAGGATGGATTGAAAGCTTTCCCACCCAGACTGAGAAGGCTGAGGAGGTGGTAAAAAAAACTGCCCCATGAAATTATTCCAAGATTTGGTCTGCCCAGGTCATTACAAAGTGACAATGGGACATCATTTACTTCTAAGGTCACCCAAGGGGTCTCTAAAGCATTGGGCGTTACTTATTATCTCCATTGTGCCTGGAGGCCTCAGTCTTCAGGAAAAGTAGAAAGAGCCAATCAATTCTTAAAATCAGTGATAAAAAGATAACCTAGGAGACCTCCCTGGGATGGAAGGAGGTTTTACTAATAGCTCTCCTCTGCACCCATATTGCCCCTAAGGAATATGTTGGTCTTAGTCCTTATGAGATGCTATATGGTAGACCTTTTGTTTGTGTCATTGACCTCTTCCTAGATCCAGAGGCTCAGACCCTCTGGTCTTATACCATGGCCATTGGGCAATTCCAACAGGATATATGCTTTGTGGAGTGTCAACCAGGACCCAAAAGATTCTAAAGAGTCACCACTATATGTTCCAGGGACTCAAGTCCTAATTAAAGTCTGGAAAGATGGTCCCCAAAGGCTCAACTCCAGCCCACATGAAAGGGCCCCTACCCTGTAATACTTTCTACCACCTCAGCAGTCAAGGTACCAGGACATGACTCCTGGATTCACTATTCATGAGTCAAGCCATGGAAGAAAACAGAAGAGGACACTCAATACACCTGTGAGCCCCTGGGAGCTCTCAGATACCCATTCAGAACTACAAATGAGCGCCATTCTAATGAACACCCCCAAAATTAAGTATCGGGGGATAAGATGTCTCAGGACAGCTCTAAAGAGCCAACACAACTTGGCAGAGGTTGTACTCCAAAACAGACAGGAGATAGATCTCCTGATCCCTTGACAAGGAGGGACTTGAGCCATCTTGAATGAGACGTATTGTTTCTGGGTAAATACCTCCAGCTAAGTCTCACAGTCCTCAAGAAAAACATTCAGACCCTACAGGATCTCAAAGAACAAGCTGAAGAGTTCTCTGGGTGGCTATCATCTCTCTTTGGGGGATCCTCCTGGCGATGGGAAATTTGGAGTTGGCTAATGCCCCACGTCCAAGGGCAGAGAAGCCCCAGCAAGATGAGGGCAGACAGACTGAAAACCAGAATCACAGAAAACTAACCAATCTGATCACATGTCAATGAAACTATGAGCCATGCCATGTAGGGCCATCCAAGACAGACAGGTCATGGTGTAGGGTTCTGACAAAACGTGGTCCACTGGAGAAGGGGATGGCAAACCACTTCAGTGTTTTTGCCTTGAGAACCCCATGAACGGTATGAAAAGGCAAAAAGATAGGACACTAAAAGATGAACTCCCAAGGTCAGCAGGTGCCCAGTATGCTACTGGAGATCAGTGAAGAAATAACTCCAGAAAGAATGAGGAGATGGAGCTAAAGCAAAAACAACACCCAGTTGTGGATGTGAATGGTGTTGAAAGTAAAGTCCAATGCTGTGAAGAACAATATTGCATAGGAACCTGGAATGTTAGGTCCATGAATCAAGGTAAATTGGAAATGGTTAAACAGGAGGTGACAAGAGTGAACATTGACATTTTAGGAATCAGCGAACTAAAATGGACTGGAATGGGTGAATTTAACTCAGATAACCATTATTTCTAC
This sequence comes from Moschus berezovskii, assembly GCF_049115385.1. Lineage (NCBI taxonomy): Eukaryota > Metazoa > Chordata > Mammalia > Artiodactyla > Moschidae > Moschus > Moschus berezovskii. The sequence goes on along the minus strand of NC_142478.1, from coordinate 58,644,273 downwards.
AACTGTGGGCAAGAATCCCTTAGAATAAATGGAGTAGCCATCATAGTCAACAAAAGAGTCTGAAATGCAGTACTTGGATGCAGTCTCAAAAATGACAGAATGATCTCTGTTTGTTTACAAGACAAACTATTCAATATCACAGTAATCCAAGTCTATGCCCCAACCAGTAATGCTAAAGAAGCTCAAGTTGAACAGTTCTATGAAGACCTACAAAACATTCTAGAACACCCAAAAAAGATGTCCTTTTCATTATAGGAGACTAGAATGCAAAATTAGGAAGTCAAGAAATACCTGGAGCAACAAGCAAAATTGGACTTGGAGTACAGAATGAAGCAAGGCAAAGACTAACAGAGTTTTGGCAAGAGAACGCACTGCTCATAGCAAACACCTTCTTCCAACAACACAAGAGAAGACTCTACACATGGACATCACCAGATGGTCAATACTGAAACCAGATTGATTATATTCTTTGCAGCCAAAGAGGGAGACACTCTATACAGTCAGCGAAAACAAGACTGGGAGCTTATTGTGGCTCAGATCATGAACTCCTTATTACCAAATTCAGACTTAAATTGAAGAAAGTAGGGAAAACCACTAGACCATTCAGGTATGACCTAAATCAAATCCCTTATCATTATACAGTGGAAGTGAGAAATAGATTTAAGGGATTAGATTTGATAGCATGCCTAAAGAACTATGGATGGAAGTTCGTGACATTGTACAGGAGACAGGGATCAAGACCATCCCCAAGAGAAAGAAATACAAAAAGGCCAAATGATTGTCTGAGGAGGGCTTACAAAGAGCTATGAAAAGAAGAGAAGTGAAAGGCAAAGGGGAAAAGGAAAGATATATCCATTTGAATGCAGGGTTCCAAAGAACAGCAAGGAGAGATAAGAAAGCCTTTCTCACTGATCAGTGCAAAGAAATAGAGGAAAACAATAGAATGTGAAAAACTAGAGATCTCTTCAAGAAAATTAGAGATACCAAGGGAACATTTCATGCAAAGATGGGCACAATAAAGGACAGCAATGGCATGAACCTAACAGAAGCAGAAGATGTTAAGAAGAGGTGGCAAAAATACACAGAACTATACAGAAAAGATCTTCATGACCCAGATAATCACAATGGTGTGATCACTCACCTGGAGCCAGACATCCTGGAATGTGAAGTCAAGTGGGCCTTAGGAAGCATCACTACCAACAAAGCTAGTGGAGGTGATGGATTTCCAGTTGAACTATTCAAATGCTAAAAGATGATGTTGTGAAAGTGCTGCACTCAATACGCCAGCAAATTTCGAAAACTCAGCAGTGGTCACAGGGCTGGAAAAGGTCAGTTTTCATTCCAATCCCAAAAAATGCCAAAGAATGCTCAAACTAACACACAATCGCACTCATCTCACACACTAGTAATGTTCAAAATTCTCCAAGCCAGGCTTCAACAGTACGTGAACCATGAACTTCCAGATGTTCAAGCTTTTAGAAAAGGCAGAGGAACCAGAGATCTAATTGCCAACATTCATTAGATCATCCAAAAAGTAAGAGTTCCAGAAAAACATCTACTTCTGCTTTATTGACTACACCAAAGCCTTTGACTGTGTGGATCACAACAAACTGTGGGAAATTCTTCAAGTGATGGGAATACCAGACCACCTGACCTGCCTCTTGAGAAATTTGTATTCAGGTCAGGAAGCAACAATTAGAACTGGACATGAAACAACAGACTGGTTCCAAATTGGGAAAGGAGTATGTCAAGGCTGTATATTGTCACCCTACTTACTTAACTTATATGCAGAGTACATCACGAGAAACGCTGGGCTGGATGAAGCACAAGCTGGAATCAAGACTGCCGGGAGAAATATCAATAACCTCAGATATGCAGATGACACCACCCTTATGGCAGAAAGTGAAGAGGAACCAAAGAGCCTCTTGATGAAAGTAAAAGAGGAGAGTGAAAAAGTTAGCTTAAAGCTCAACATTCAGAAAACTAAGATCATGGCATCCAGTCCCATTACTTCATGGCAAATAGATGGGGAAACAATGCAAACAGTGACAAACTTTATTTTTTGGTCTCTAAAATCACTTCAGATGGTAACTGTAGCCATGAAATTAAAAAACGCTTGCTCCTTGGAAGAAAAGTTATGACCAACCTAGACAGCACATTAAAAAGCAGATACATTACTTTGCCAACAAAAGTCCATCTAGTCAAAGCTATTGTTTTTCAGGAGTCATGTATGGATGTTAGAGTTGGACCATAAAGAAAGGTGAGCACTGAAGAATTGATGCTTTTGAACTGTGGTGTTGGAGAAGACACTTGAGAGTCCCTTGGACTGCAAGGAGATCCAACCAGTCCATCCTAAACGAGATAAGTCCTGAATATTCATTGGAAGGACTGATGCTGAAGCTGAAACTCCAATACTTTGGCCACCTGATGCGAAGAGCTGACTCATTTGAAAAAACCCTGATGCTGGGAAAGATTGAAGATGGGAGGAAAAGGGGATGACAGAGGATGAGATGGTTGGATGGCATCACCGACTCAATGGACATGAGCTTGAGTAAACTCCAGGAGTTGGTGATGGACAGGGAGGTCTGGCATGCTGCAGTCCATGGGGTCGCAAAGAGTTGGATACAACTGAGCAACTGGACTGAACTGAACTGATGCCCCTACTAGTCCGTGTCATCACATATTGATGCTGCTTATGATTGCTCCATATATTATCAATTGTCTACCCCGTTTTGTCTCTGTCCAGGTCAATAAGCTATAACATGCAGTGCCAGCTCAACAAGGATATATAAAACTACAGTGCACTAGAGAAAATATCACTCACCCTTAGAAGGACACTGCTATAAGGACTCTGAGGCCTGAGACTAGCAAGAGGGAGAGGCCCAGTGCCCGTCACTGTCCCAGTTCAGCAGGAAGTAGCCAGAAAGACCTCGACGCCCCTATTCCCAAGGAATTGGGCCTTCCATCTCTTAAGGGGGGAATGTTAGGTAGTTAGAGTATGAAAAAGGATTCCAGAATGGTGGTGGCTAAAAGAAAAGGAAGGGAAAAGCCCACGAAAATAGAACAAAGGAAGATCCAAGGACCGGAGTGAGGACCTCAGATAAAACAAACAGCACTTCTGGCTAGCCCAATTTACACAGGGCAGGCCCAGGGGGAGGAGAAGAAAACATATAAAAAGAAGCCAAAATTGGGCCAGGGGCCTTTCTTCTCGTCTTTTGGGTCGGCATGCGCTCATGCCTCATGCCTTGAGGATGTATTTTCCTTTACTTTCTAAATAACACTGAGCTGTAACATGGAGCTGTAACATTAGTCTGTCCAAGGGCTGTAACACTGGTCTGTCCGTTGCTTCAAATTTTTGCTGTGACGAGACAGACTGAGGAAATTACAAACTCCCCTGACATACCTATTTGTCTGGAAATGGTTGTTTCTAGGTTTTAGTTAACAAATCATGCCGTTATGAACAATCCATTCTGGTAGACATTAACACACACTTCTGTAGGATATACACATAGGGAATTGCTAGGTACTTAAAACTGATGGCTTCTCTGATTATTCCTGAAAATAGATTCCTAGCAGTTAAATTAATGTATCAGAAGTTCTAAGCTTGGAAGAGGATTCAGGACCTCTGTGAATTTACTTTGTAATCAGAAAGATAGCCTTTCAGATCAGTTTATTCTAGTTTAATTCTTATTTTTTAAATTTTAATTTACTTATAATTGGGAGGATAATTGCTTTACAGTGTTGTGTTGGTTTCTGCCATACAAAGACATGAATCAGCTATTAAGTATACATATATCCTCTTGAGCTCCCCCACCCCCCACAGGTTTAGTTCTACAGTGTAAACTAGCTGCACTTCGTTCAGTGTGGGAACGAACTGTAGAATCAGTAAGCGATTTCCTTGTTTTTTTTCCTAAAGTCCATATGGAAATCTATTTCTTTCATGCAGTCTAAAGCCTTCCATTTCATATGGGTTTGTGTAGTGATTATGGCTGATTGACTGTAAAGCTTAGAACTGTTGAATCTCATTGTATAGACACATCAATTAACCACGATCAAATTAATAAAGATATTGATTCAGTGTGCTTTATTTGAGGATTCACTTTCCAGAGCTTAAATTCACTCAGTTGAATATTTTAATATATATGCTTCTGCGACTTCACTTTCACTTTTCACTTTCGCACATTGGAGAAGGAAATAGCAATCCACTCCAGTGTTCTTGCCTGGAGAATCCCAGGGATGGCGGAGCCTGGTGGGCTGCCGTCTATGGGGTCGCACAGAGTCGGACACGACTGAAACGACTTAGCAGTAGCAGCAGCATGTTGTTATTTTCACTTTAGCAAATGTGAACTGTGTTTGTTCATTCACCTGTTTTGTGTCCTTCCTTGAATGCAGGGCTGAATCCTAGTCAATGCCTAAAATCTTGCCTTGGCTGTGGTGGATATTCAGTAACTGTGTGTTGGAATAGTGTTGGATTAACACATTATTTGGGCTTCCCCAGTGGCTCAGCAATAGAGAATCTGCCTGCAATGCAGGAAATGCAGGAGATTTGAATTTGTTCCCTGGGTTGGGATGATCCCGTGGAGGATGAAATGGCAACCCACTCCAGTATTGCCTGGAGAATCCTATGGACAGGGGAGCCTTATGTATTATAGTCCAGTTCAGTTCCGTTTAGTCACTCAGTCGTGTCTGACTCTTTGCGACCCCATAGACTGTAGCATGCCAAGCTTCCCTATCCATCACCAACTCCCAGAGCTTACTCAAACTCATGTTCATCAAGTCAATGATGCCATCCAACCATCTCATTCTCTGTCATCCCCTTCTCCCACCTTCAGTCTTCCCCAGCATCAGGGTCTTTTCCAATGAGTCAGTTCTTCGCATCAGGTGGCCAAAGTATTGGAGCTTCAGCTTCAGCATCAGTCCTTCCAATGAATATTCAGGCCTGATTTCCTTTAGGGTGGACTGGTTGGATCTCCTTGCAGTCCAAGGGACTCTCAAGAGTCTTCTCCAACACCACAGTTCTAAAGCATCAATTCTTCGGTGTTCAGCTTTCTTTATAGTCCAACTCTCACATCCAGACATGACTACTGGAAAAACAATAGCTTTGACTAGATGGACTTTTGTTGGCAAAGTAATGTCTCTGCTTTTTAATATGCTGTCTATTGTTGGTCATAGCTTTTCTTCCAAGGAGCGAGCATCTTTTAATTTCATGGCTGCAGTCACCATCTGCAGTGATTTTGGAGCCTCCTGAAATAAAGTCTGTCACTGTTTGCATTGTTTCCCCATCTATTTGCCATGAAGTGATGGGACTGAAGCCATGATCTTAGTTTTTTGAATGTTGAGTTTTAAGCCAGCTTTTTCACTCTCCTCTTTTACTTTCATCAAGAGGCTCTTTGGTTCCTCTTCACTTTCTGCCATAAGGGTGGTGTCATCTGCATATCTGAGGTTATTGATATTTCTCCTGACAATCTTGATTCCAGCTTGTGCTTCATCTAGCCTGGCATTTTGCATGATGTACTCTGCATATAAGTTAAATAAGCAGGGTGACAATATTCAGCCTTGACATACTCCTTTCCTTGACTTTGAAAAAAAAAAAAGGAGGGGGGAGACCAAGTCAATCAAAAGCTCTGATTGTGAATACAGTATACTGGCAACATCTGGGGCCTGTTTTATTTTATGAGTCCTCATAGGACATTTAAAAATTAAAATTTTTAAATCTATTCTGACTTCTTCTGAAATATTTTTTATTTAACTAGCAGCAGAGATCTGACATTGAATAATGACCCTCCTCCAGAAACAAAAGCAGATTAACATTTGTCCTTTTTTTTCAATTAAAAGCCTGTGCTGCCAGATTTGCTGGTCTTTGATGCTAAAGGATTACTGTTTGTGACGTGACTAAAAGATGATAATACTAGTATTGTGCTCTAATTTTAAAGTTAGTTCAAATAAAATTAGACATGACCCCTAATGGCAGTTTTTCACAGATCCATATAAACAGGCATTCCCTTCCATGAATAATAAACATTGTTAGTGGCATCAGACTTCACTCATTCCAGGGGATGAGTTTTTAGCATATCTGAAAGTCATCCACTATGGGGCTTTTTGTCTAAAAGAAGAAAAATAGTATTAAAATGGAAAGAAACTGAAAACGGGAGCCAAGCACCAACCAGCGGTGTGATCTTAGACAGGACCTTACTTTCACTCATTCAAACCATATCATAGTCCTATACGAGGTCATGCTTAGGTTCCCACTGGTGTGCACAGTTGTGTGTATCCGTTTAGCACACATGTTGGGTCCTAGGTTCTTTTATGCTGGTTTGTTTGTCTGTGGTGCTCAGCATACCCCACGAGCAGTTTTCTCACCCTGGCCCCCTAGTTTTAGGGGCCCTTCTTCCCCAGGCCCATCCAACTATCTCTGCTTAAGGAAATCTTTCCTACCATGATTCAACCCAAACCCCCTCTTCTGGGGAAGTCTTCAATAATCAAACTAGCTTCTCTCAGCTGCTTTTACCAATTTTCAGTTCAAGGTCAACCATACACTGCAGCCCAAGATTAACTTCATGTGCTGAAACCCTAATATATTTGTGACTCCATGTGGCTCAGTCTGTCCAAGACATTAAGTACAATTTAACTTTCAACCTAGATTTCTCCCTGACAATATGTGTTGACTCTTTTCTTTCTTCCATTTACTTTCAATATGTTTTCTTGCTCTTCTGTAAGTCTTTGTTCTAATTTTTTTTTTTTTTTTTATATTTTTCTCTAGGTCCAACTTTCTCTGTTACTCTCCATTGCTCCTTGTCTGTGTGGACTCACTGCCAGGAATGAAACTGACAAAAGCAAAATATCCTTAGAGGGAAGAGGAATGAAGCAGGGAGAGGATCTAAGCAAGCAAAATGTAATGTCTTTTGAGGATGCTACAGAAGGAAGAGGTGAATACTTTGACATGAATAAATATTATCCTCCCACCATACCAAGATCATTGGGAGAAGCTCCAAATTGGGTAAGAAACAGTCATTCACTTCCTCTAAGAAGTTACACAAAGCCTTAGCTTTGAAATATTCCAAAGCATTTTATTGTTAGGGCCCAACAGTGTGTTTTCAGGTTGGAAAAAAATCTAGTTCCACCTGTTCTCTAAAAACAGTGGTAACTGAGATGTCATTCAGGGTCATTGAATGGTGAGATTTTAGATATTTGGTTATTTAGTCCCAATGCTGGGATACTAACACTATCAAATGGAGGGAGTTTTGTGTTTTGCAAACTTTGTATGGGGGGAGGAGGAGTAATTCAGAGCAGTAGTTAAACAAGAAGACATTCTCTCTCAGGAGCAAAAGGAAAAAAAGTGGTCCAGCCTGTGCATAGGCTGCCCTCTTTATTTTCGTATGTACACACATGCACAAACACACACTCTCATGACAGGCTGCCGGCACTCCATGCCCTACCTTCAGCCCTAGTGCAGATGTTCCCCCTAGGCAGTAAGGAGGTACCCCTAAGATGCCCCAGCTTTGGAAACAGACTCACATACTTCATTCATGGCAGGACATGCTCTCGTTGGCTGCCTGGGGCTTCTTTTTCTTCCTCCTTCCCCAGGTGAGGCAGCCAGCACCTCTCAGGAAGTCTCTCAGAGATGGTAAAATAATCCATGCCTCTGAGTGGAAAGAGCTCTGCAGTCTTGTGATTTAGGTTTGAATTCACTGACTAGCTGTGTGATCTTAGGCAAGTCATTAAACCTCTTTGAACCTCAGTCTCTTCACCTCTAAAATGGGCAGAAAAAATTATTTGCCAGTTGTTGACATGTGCAGTTCTTGGCACCTGGTAGGTACTAAAAGTGCTGTGCTAAGTCACGTCAGTTGTGTCCGACTTTACGACTCTATGGACTGTAGCCCACCAGACTCCTCTGCCCATGGGATTTCCCAGGCAAGAATACTGGAATGGGTTGCCATGCCCTTCTCCAGGGGCTTTTCCCAACCCAGGGATTGAACTCCCATCTCTTGCATCTCCTGCATTGGTAGGCACGTTTTTTACCACTAGCATTAGCCCGTACCTAGCAGCTGTCACTGTATCCAGGTGATAAGTGAGGGGAGTCTAGCCATTCTTCTCACTCTGCTTCTCCAGATGGGGTCCCCAAGCAAACACCAGTAACTGTTAGCACATTAGGAAGACAAGTCTGCTGAGTCACACTTGGCACTAAACCAGATCCCCAGGTTCACTCCTCTGCAAATTAGCCTGTGGGAGAGCTACAGCTGTGGCTGGTCCAGCTGTGCTTAGTCTTGTGGGACACCCACAGGCCTGTATCTCAAGTTGCATAGCCTCCTCTTTAGCCCCCTCCAGAATCCAGCCACATGACACACTGGCATGTAGTACAGGCTTCATATTTAATCTTCACGAGTCAGCTCATTTTACCTTCAAACAATCCTAGGAAGGAACGCTGTTCTCTCCCATTTTCCAAATGGGAAAACCAACTCTATGAGATGAAAATATCTTCTCTGTCATCATCCAGATCATCTGTCACAGAGGCAGGGTTGAAACCCAGGGTCATTTGAATCCAGAAGCATAACTGACAAAGAACCTCTCCCTGACTAGACTCTTGCTAGGATTCTCTAAGCACCCTTGCTGACTGGGTCTCATCCTCAGTCTACAAAAACTAGACTCTCAGTATGAGTGATGTGCACCCCTACCACATCCGAAGACCTGAACAGACACTAATACAGTTTCTAGCAGCTCAAGGCAACATCCCTAGGATGGCTGGAGCCTGGAGAATGTGCCTGCCTGAGGAAACTCAAGGCTGCCAAAAGTTACTGCCAGTTTATTCCAGTCAGTGCTTCAAGATAGGACCCTGCCTTCCTGTCTCTGTGGGAGGCTAGGAGCCTAGCTTCTTTAAGCGCCAGTTAGCCGACCCAGAAATATTTAATGTGGACTGGGGCCCTCCACCTTCCCACTTCCTGTTGATTTAGCAGGAATTTTTCTGTGTAAACCCCGCCATTGACCCTCCCTGCTTTCATTCTCCCCTAAGATGCCCCCTGTACAAATGGAAGCTGAGGTCAGTTCATGCTGGGCCCTCATTCTTATTGCAGTAGAGTATAACTGATTAATATTTGTCCTTAACACTTGAGTGTCTGTGTTTTTCTGTGACAGCTCTTTACCACTAGGTTATCTATCTAATACTGATAAAAATTCCCTGAAATCATTTCTCTATTCAGCCATTTTGATTAAAAGAACTCTGCTCCCAGAGTATTTGTCCAATAGATGGTCACAGGTTTGGACCCCAGGCTGCTGGAGCCTGGGACTCTCCCGTCTTTCTGCTGTGATGCTTACATGTGTTGGCAAGTTCAATGGTGGGGAGAGGGCTGTAGCCTCGTGGCACCATGGAGGACAGAATAATACTGATCCAGAGATCCCAGAGATGCTCAACCAAAACTTCAGCTCTGGGCTTGCCCCCCAGTTTCCCTGTGACTACAGAGGGGTCAGCGGCAGCACAGCCCTGGCCTCCCCAAGGCATCCCTGGGGAACTCAGAAGCTCTGGGTAATGCAGGAGTCCCCTCTTAGACAAACACTGGGGACTTTGGAATGGGAATGATGGCAGAGAATGCAGGAACCTATTCTTTCAATATCACTTCCAGTGACATTCTCCTAAAGGGGCCCCAACCAGAGGAGTTCTCTGGAATCCAGTCTCTTTCTTACAGCGTTTCTAGGATTATTCTGGAATTATCTGATAGTATATGAAATCAAGGCTGGGAGGAACACAGGCAGCTGTGGATGCCAGGACCACACGTAACCGCAGGGAGCATGAGGTGGGGGAGAATGGGAAGAGATGGCTAGATGCCCCATCACAGCTGCCATTCTAGATGGAACACTGAGCCCTGCAACTGTCATGGGACCACTGGGAAGGGCTCAGTCCAATGGGAATCTAGCCCCTGATGCCAAGAGATGAGCAGAGGAATTGTGTGTTCAATTGCTTTGAGACAGAAAGTCAATGTGAGAAAAAATGATTAGTATGTTATGATGACATTTTGTTCCCATACCCAAGACAGGCTAATAAGAAGGCAGACCCAGCCACATAGAGATGGTGGCAAGAGATTAAGTGTGCCACAAATAAAGCTGGTCAGGCACCCTCATCACCCGCCAAGCTTGTTCATGCCCAAGCACGCATCTACAAGCACGCACGGACTCCTACTCCAGAGAAGCACAATGCTGTCACATTAGTTAGCACATTTGGCCAACCAGAAATGCCAGTGTTTGCTGAAGGAAGGGAAAAAAAGAGAGATAAAGACCAGGTTAAATTTCCTTTATTCTTCAAATTTTTTGCTCATAACTCATTAAGACCCCTGCCCCTCATCCCCACCTTTCCTTTTTTTTTAATTTTAACTTTGTGGGTGTTTTTTTTTTTTTTTTTTTGCAGCCCTCTACAGCATTAGGGAATTTTGAACCAGCTCTAATCCTCCTTTATTTCTTTTTTATCCTGGTGAACTTTGAAGAGCAGCGGCAGCTTTTAAAAACTCAAAGTGTCACGCTAAGACCTAAACTTACTGTTTTGTCACATTTAGAATCAACACCAAACTCCTCACCAAAGGCCCCAGGTCTCACATGGCCCAGCACCTTCTACCTTCTGGTATTCTACACCCAGACACACTGGGCTGCCCTGCAGGACCTCTGCATCTGCTGTTCCTTCTTCTGAAGCACCCTTACCCATTCTTATCATGCAGGTCTTGCTCAAATGCCTCTTCTGGAATGAGTTTTCCCTTCCTGAGCCCCCAACTCCCACCCCCAAGCAGTGCCTATTAGAGCATCCACATCACCCACCACAATCTCAGATACTCACCACCATTCCCTACTGGAGAGAACACCCACCTGGTGCAGTTACAATCACATGCCTTCTGGGTACCAGGGAGTCAAGGGGCCAAGGGCCCCCTGGTATCAGCAACTGGACCAGTTTGTTTTCCTGCACATTCCCCAAGGCCTAGACTAGTGCCCAACCAAGAGAAAGGGTACAGTTGACAGTGGTGAGTGGAATTATTTCACAGGATGGGAGATTCTGGATGAGAGGCTGCTGGAGTCCGCATCTCTGTGAGTCACATCCTTTAAGCACACTCACTGTCCCACAGACACAGGGTCACCCCACAGCTTCTATTTTCATCCCTGCAGCTGCACTAGTTAACAAGCAAGGTTAACTTCAGAGGCCATGAGAGAAATCTGAGAGTCACGTGATACATGTGCCAGAGCACTTCCTTTTTCAAACCCCTCCTTACTAAGACTCAAAGCAAGGATTCAGGCTGCTAGAACCCTGCCACAGTTTTCAAAAGGTTGTTTGCCAGTGTGGCTTCTGTTGTGATAGCAATTCATTGCGGGGGAGGAGTTGAATTTAACTGTCTTTGTGAGCAACAAGCAGTAGAGGAGGGCCTGCCTCCCCAGACCACTGAAGCAAGGACATTTGAGGAGCATTTTCACAAGCCCCCCATGACTCCCAGTACCCTGAAGGGATGCGGTTGTAACTGCAGCAGGTGGGTGTTCTCTCTGGTAAAGCAGTTCCTTGAGGAGGACAGGTCTGCAAGCAGCAGATAGTGAAGGGTGATCCCTGCCCATGTGGTCTGACCTGAAACGGGCAGCTGTTGGCCACATCATCCCAGATCATGAGATTAGCAGACCAGGCCCTAACAGCCAATGGCTTATCTCCACTCACTGCCTGGACTCATGGGCACCCATTCCTTGAACTCAGACCTCAAGTGAGCAAGTATTTCTACCTCTCTCTGTGGAAAAAGTACTGCTCTCTGGATTCTAATGGCATCCTGCCCACCACCTCCTCTCCCCACAAATATTCTGACTACAGAGAAGATAAAGGATGGCCCTCACACACCAGAAGGCCATGGTTGTTTGCTGACCTTTAGATGAGTAGCAGTGAGGTGGCTGATTTGGGACCTACTATGGGTCACTGCATCTTTGCGTCTTTGCCCTCCACGCGTACAGGTAGGCTGATGCACTGGGCAGGATCTTGTGTAAACTCAAATATGCAGAGGCAACTGACATTATTGAAACAGGGGTTGAAGTGATAGCCTTCATTCTCCATTCTTTTTATACAATATAGAGCATTCATGATGTCTCTGAAATATACATTTTTATTCTTTCATGTTTCCAAAGTTTCTTTCTAAATTAACATTTCAGTGTTCTGTGTTTTGGATATTCAAAAAAGAAAATCAGATGGCAGTGGCTTCATGATTTGGGTTTCATTCCTTTTTCCCAGGAGTTCTCCCACCCCAGGTATGTAGGCTGCAGCCATCAGCTGGGAGAAGGGGTGGGGAGGGACAGAGCAGCAGGCCCTGTATTGGGAACAACCACAGGCCCAGCACCCCAGCAGGTCTCCTAATATTCATGCAGATGCCCACAGACTTTGCACACCACAGCCAGACAGAAGGGGCCTGGCTGCCCATCCAGCTCCTGGTCTAAAGACCAGTTCTTCAGGCTTTGTGCCAAAACCCACTCAGCTCTTGGTTACTCCCCTTCCCCCTTGCCTGAAACAGGCAACTCCAGGCTTCTTATAGAAGTGTGTTCTGTGGGGACCCACCAAGGCTGAGTTCACAAGGGTCCCAGGACAGAGCTGCCAGGCAGGGTGCACAGAGCACACATACCAGGTCTTTCAAAGCAATCATTTAAAGATTTGGGCACCACAGGCCCGGCGGGGACGATCTGGCTCCTGCAGGTCTAACTGCGGTGCTTCAGCTCCATCTTGGCCACTGCTGCTCGGTGTACCTCATCAGGGCCATCAGCAAAGCGCAGGGCTCGGGCCCCAGTGAAGAACTGAGCCAGTGGGTAGTTGCTGCTCAGCCCTGCTGCTCCAAAGGCCTGGCAGACACAGGGCAGGAGAGGAGGAAGCCCTGGGTGAGCCCTCAGCCCTGAGAGACCCACGAACAAATGCCTGCTCCTAAGATGTCAGGACAGCTCAGAACAGCCACCTTTCAGGGATGTCCCCTGATTCCTGTGTGACAACAGTGTTCTGAAGACTTCAGATGGGGCCTAACTAGCCGTCCAGGGACACCAGGCTCCCCAGGTCTGCTCTGCTAGGTGACTTCTGCTGTCGGGACATCCCTCTCTAGGGGCCATGGATTGAGATTTGGGAAGGAGGCATCTCTATGTGGTTAGGAGGCTGGGCCTGGTGTAAGAAGGACCTAGGTTCCCCAAAATCTGAGCTCAGCTTCTTGCAAGCTGAGTGACCTTGGACAAATCACTTTCCTGTGCTTCTGTTTCCATGTATTCAAAATGGAAGCAGGAACAGGACCCCTCATAGGGTTGTTCTGAGGAGGAAAAGGATAGTCATGTATGGGGGGGGGTGTGCAACAAAGGGCGGCTTAGTTTACAGGAGGTTGGGCAGCTGAAGGAGAGGAATTCTGAATCTTGTAAATGATTCAGAAGAACCAGCGATCCATCATCTGTGCTCACCTGAATAGCACGATCAATCACTCGGGAAGCCATGGATGGGGCCACCATTTTAATCATGGCAATATCCAGAGCTGCAGCCTGCAAGGAAGAGGAGCTGTGGTGAGGAGGGCAGACCCCAGGGCGGAACGCATGGAGGATCGATCAGTTTCACAGGGAGAAGTAGAAACAACAGAACAGAGAGCTGAGGTCCTGCTGGACCATAAGCCTTGCCTGGTGCATGGAACCTGTCCAGCATCAATGGGGGTGGAGGGGCAAGGGGGATGACAAGGAAAGTGACTCAGGATGCTGTGTGGTGTGGGAAGCTGCCTTGTCAAGGAAAGACAAGGGGCTTCTTCCCAGGTGACAGGCAGCATCACCGCACACACAATGCAGAGTGGGGACTGGCCTGAGCCTCACTTGGGGTCACGACCAGCTCTGTTTCCAAAGAAAAGGTGGCAGGAGGCCAGCCAGGACTCTGAGGAATTGAGATACAAGCATCTTCCCTGACTTTGGGATTTCAATCAAAGCCCCTGAAAGCCCTCATAACCTGGCACTAGATGACCAAGAAACCAGGAACTTGAGCCTGGGTCACCCTCTGCTACCGAGGCCTCTCAACTAAGGGTTGGAGACATGGTAGAGGGATGGAGAAGGCAGGGATTGGCATGGCATCATGCCTGGTGTTAGGAGGCACTCAGAAAGAGCCATTTAAGGAATAATGTCACGTTGAAAATAAAGCTTCTCCTCTGGTTAACTCCCTGGGTTATTCTCAGTTTGCCTGATGCCTGGAAGACCAGGCAAGTCTGTAGCTCAGGCCGAGGCCATATGGCCCTGTCAGGCCTGCTGACAGATGGTCACTGGGTCAGTAAAACAGAAAGGTCAGTCCTCTTTATTGTACCTTTTCCGTTTTTGAAAAGCGGCCCAGGTAGTTCTAAGGAGAATTGAAGCAAAGTTATTTATGTCAAGGAGCCAAGCGCTTTCTCTGTGGTTTGCTGAGTGGGGAGGGAAGAGTCAGCATCTATTAATAGATTTCCGGGCTGGCATCCCTCACCGTGTCCTCCGGACCTGTCCTCTCTGAGGTCCCTCGGCCTCCTACCTTATTTCCCGCCACATCCATGACGTGGGCAGCTTTCAGCACCAGCAGCCGGGCCTGCTCGATCTCCACGCGGGACAGGGCAATATCTGCCAGGACCGTGCCCTGCTCTATCAGGGGCTTCCCGAAGGCCACGCGGGACTTCGCCTGTGGACACAGGAGACAGAGGAGAGGGTGGAAGCACAGGAGAGGGCAGGGGGGTGGGGGAAGCTAGACAGTGTGGTGGTTGCACAAATCATCTCCAGGAATCCCTTTACTCCAGCCATTCTGCTCCATCTGGGCAGGCCTGGCCTCCAGGCAGGACAGAGCTTGATCTGAGCCACTTGTGGCCCAGGGCTACTCTGGGAACCAGGCAGTGACTGTGGGCACCTCACACAGGCCAGGAGGGTGTCTGCTGACATCAGGGCCTGCTTCACGTCCTGAGGAACTCTCAGGAGCAAAGTCTGGGTGCTAGAGCCCTCTTGTGGGCAACTGTTATTGCAATGGGGATTCAATCAGAAGAACATAAGGGATCTTTTCTCTGCCCCCTTTTTTAACTAAATACAGATAACAACACCAATTATATTACTAATGGCAGAAAAGTATACATTTTCAGACCAAAAAAAAGAAAAACCACAACACAAACATATGGTATTCCATCATCTAGTCACACTTTAAATTCTGGATACTTCTCTGTATGTATAAACATACATATGCATTTTTTTTACAAAAAAATGGAATCATATCCTTTATAATGCTTTTGAAGCCTGCTTTTTTTTCATTAAGGGTTATCTCTTTACATATATTAAGAAACAGATTTCTACAGCATTGCTTTGGAATTTCACTGCATGCCCATAACCAGGGTTATCTGACCAAGCTCTACTTGTTAGCCTCACAGGTTGTTTCAAAGTATTATAATCATGGCTGTGGTGAACCTCCTAGTATCAAATCTAATTACTCCTTATGATCAGGTCCTATGAGTGGGATGGCTACATCAATACCTGGCACCTTCTAAGATTTCTGGCATGTACACTCAAGCTGCTCTGCAGGATGAGACTAGATATTATACCTGAGCTCTTAAAGAGAGCATTTTCTTTAACAAAATAAACTAAAAAAAAAAAAAAAAACACAAAACAAAGAAATTGGACAGTAAAAGGGTGTGAATCTCAGATTTTCTCAGTGATCTATGCACACCTGACCATCTCTGTTCTTTGGACAGTATCTTGTGAGATATTTTGGGGGCTCAAAGTTTCCTTCAGTTTTCTTTGCAAAACTAGTATCACTGATTTGAATTACCATTGCCAGCAAGAGGTTTCATTTGTGTGGACTTGCAGCCTTTGAGGGGTCACAGAAGAATAAAGTTTTAAATGTGCTGGGGGAGAAGGATGGTGCAGGGCTGGATGCTGGAACCCCGAGTTCTCTCTATTACCTGATTTTTACAGATGAGCTGATAGAAGAAATGGTCATCAGTAGACTATGACCCTGTGGACTTGGAACCTTGCCCTCTGCTGCCACAGAGCCTGGCCTTGCCTTCTGATCACCTTGACAGAGCGAGGCCCATTCTGCTCTGAATTTGAAACTTTAGCAAAGTAAAAGAGGCAGAGCAAATGCAAGAACACAGCTTCTTATAAAGAATATCACCTTGCTTCACCTGCTAAGTCTGCTCTCAGAAAACAGTTAGGGTTAGAAGTCTGAGAGGAAGACAGATGGGTTATTCTGGTCCAGAGACAGGCGCAAAGGGAAGTACTTACTCGGGCCTTCATGAGTGCTAGCGCCCTCTCCGAGCAGCCAATCAGCCTCATGCAGTGATGGATCCTGCCGGGACCCAGTCGGCCCTGGGCGATCTCAAAGCCCCGGCCGGGGCCCAGGATGATGTTCTCTTTGGGCACGCGCACCTGCTCGAAGAGGACTTCACCGTGGCCACCTGAAAGACACAAAGGGTACTCCGAGTGATCTGCCTACCCATTTTCCTTGGATGTGTTTTTCTCATCTGCTGGCAATATTCCTGCCCTTTTGTAGCATTCTAACAGGAACGTGGTTGAACAGTGAGGGAGAATAAAATGGAGCCTATTAAAAATAGAAAATAAGTCACTAATTTACACGATAACGAATAGTTTGGCATTCCTTTTCTAAAACATGACTCTAGGGATTTCCTGGTGGTCTAGTGGTTAAGAATCCACCTGCCAAAACAGGGGACATGGGTTCAACCCCTGATCTGGGAAGATCCCAAGTGCCTCAAGGCAACTATGTCCATGCACCACAACCACTGAGTCTGCACTCTAGAACCCAAATCGCAACTACTGAAGCCTGTGCACCTGGAGCCTATACTCTACAGTAAGAGAAGCCACTGAAATGAGAAGCCCACACACCACGATGAGGAGCAGCCTCTGCTCACCGCAACTAAAGAAAGCCTGAAGGCAACTATGAAGACCAGGTAGAACAAAAAATAAAGAAATCTTAAAAAAAAAAAAAGTAACTCTAACTTAAACTCGAACTCCCTAGCAGTATTGTGACTCTCACAGTGTAGTGACCCTATGGGAACTCTGAAGTTAAAATGTGGATATCATCAGCAGAGAGAAACAGCCCCTGTGAGAGGGCCTCCAAGCCGGGAAATCGGCTCTCCACACTGACGTCTAGAAGAGAAGGTCTGGAGGCCACTTCCTGCCTCCATCCTTGGTGGCCTCCTTACCTCCTAGACTCCTGCTTGTCTTCTATGATTAGAAGAGAAAAAAAAAAAACAAACAACAACAGATGAATGCCTGTCTGAAACTTGCCTACATGGTTGATATTCATGGATGGAACTGAAATGCAGGAGCATGTGGCCTTCCAAATGTCCTCAGACTCATACAGGTGTTACTTTTGCACTGGAGCAAGGGTTGCCCAAAGCCTTTTCCCCAGACCCAGACCCACACAGAGAAGTGAGCTGTTCCCAAGGGGCCAACCTGGTGCGTCCTCTAGTCCATACACCGTCAGAGGCCGGATGATTTTTATCCCTGGGGTATCCATGGGAACCAAGAGTATGGACTGCTGCTGGTGGCGTGGGGCATGTGGGTCTGTTTTTCCCATAAACACGCAGAGCTGGCAGCGAGGATCCAGGATGCCTGCCAGGAAAGGAGAGGGACAGACCCCCATCATCTGACACCAGGGCCATCGGCTCTCCTTAAACACTCAGTCCTGGCCCAGAGAAGCTGAAGTCAGCAAGCAGATGGGGCCCTTTAAGATGTCACGTGATCAGATGAGGATATGCAGCCCTTTGACCAGCAATAAGAGCAACTGGTTTCTGTCCCAGTGAGGAACGAATCCAACATCCTAAGAACAGTTGATTTGTAAAGCACCATATTGGGTTGAAAATATAATTTGGAGACAAGAGTCTGAAAACTGCTACTTTATCAGTGGTGGCCTGTTCTGCTTTGTTCCCACAGGAGGTGGAAACATGCTGGTTTTGGGCACAGGCTTCAGAGTCAGGCCAGCCTTGAACTCTGGGTGGTTCCCTACTTGCCAGTTGGGGGGCTAGTACCTTGGGAAGTGACCCAAGTCACTTCTCTATCCTAGTTTCCTTCTCTGTGAAGTGGGGATAATACCACAGACCTTCTGCAGAAGGGTGGAGACTCGGTGAGGGGAGGTCCCCACAGCCATGTACTGAGAGCCCTGGAGAGTTAAAGCCTAGTGAACGATAGGATTATCACCAGCCCTTCTGCTATAGCACAGCTGACCTCACAAGAGGGGAAACCACTGAGGAAGTGACCGCCGGCCTGTCTAAAGGGAGACGCCCAAGGCAGAATGAAGACAGTGGGGAGTGGAGGAGAGATTCCTGGAACTGTCACATGTGGGGTCACCTGGGACCCATGTAGAACCTCTGGTTCTCCCAGGGTTTGCTGCCTTTTCTGGGAACAGAGACAGAATGTCCTTTGTGTTAACTGGAAATGAAGCTAGTCCCTCCCACAGTTTCTCAGACAATAGCAGGGCAGAGAAGACATGCTTATCAGGGCAGACCCACATAAATGTGATTGAAAAATGAATTTCAGGCCAAATACCTGTGATCCACCACTTGTGACCATTGATGACATAAAAGCCATCTTCCTCTCGGATGGAAGACTCAATGTTGGTGGCATCTGAGGAGGCGACCTGAGTGAGAGCACATTCTGATTAGAGATGGCAAGGGTCCCGAGGTCCCTGAGGGTAGAGCCTGATGGGGCTGGGTGAGGGTCTGGCCTGATGAGGAGCGCCTGTGGGTGACCCAAGGTGGGTACCTGGGGCTCAGTCATAGCAAAACAGGAGCGAGCCTTTCCCTCCAGCAATGGAATCAACCAGCGGGCCTTCTGCTCCTCGGTGCCATATCGAACCAGAAGCTCCATGTTCCCTGTGTCTGGAGCGGAACAGTTAAAGATCTGGAAAGGAGAAAAAGCATAAGAGTGACTCCCATTTCCATATTTAAAATTCAAACATCTCAGAAGCATGGACTCTTTCATGTCATAGGTCCTCTGACACCGTCTGCAAAGTCCTTCCTCTCCCCAAGGAAATGCAAAGACCCACAACATTCTGAATACAGTAGCTCAGAGGCCCCTGAAGCTCAACCTCAGAGCTGCTTGGGGAGAGAAAGTAGATTGGAGCTGTTGGATTGAGGCTCTACAGAAGCCAGGTAGGCTGTGCTCAGCCAGGCCCTAACTTCCTGAGAAGTTAGGAACTTCCTAACTTTCCTGCTCTGACTCCAGCCACCTGCCTGCAGTGTCTTTCCTCATAAGAAGTCTGAGTTTGCGTCAGAGATCCTGAGTCCAGTGCTGCTCCAGGGAACCCTGCCAGCCCAGGAGGATGGCTGAACTCTGGAGGACAAGGATTTCCTCCCATGCTGAGGAAGACGGTAAAGAAGATACCTCGGGAGCATACAGAGACGTGCCCATGACCTCACACAAATGTGCGTACTCCACGTTGGTCAGCCCTGCTCCGTATTTCTTCTCGGGATCAGTCTCCAGGGGTAGAAAAAGGTTCCAAAGTCCTTCAGCCTTGGCTTTCTCCTGTCATGGCAAAAAGAAATCAGGGATTCACACAGGGTGGCTTTCATTTTATTTTGGCCCATGAAAAATGATAAGTCCAAATCATCAGGCTTGATACAACCCTGCAGATCTGTGGGAGGAGAATGGGAGGGGTCCAGGGACAGCCCATTCCTAACAGGGACAGTGCAGTCAGTTCACTTCCCCGTGTCTGCATCCCAGATGCCCCACCGGCCCACTTCCATCAGTGCAAGCATCACCACTGTCATCACAACACAGCGAGACCTCACATCACGAACACAAGAGTGAAGGTCCTTCAGCGAGTCTGCAGGGAACCAGCCCAGGAGATCTGGCGGCAGTCTCAGCTGCGAGGATAATATGATGATGATTGGTGATGAGGTACCTAAGGAGATCCCCTGTCCAGCTTCCTTCATGAGGCACAACTTTGTTCCTGGGGAAGTACCCCTAGGTTTCTGAACATAGCTCCCGACAGGGAAACCAGGGAGTCCAGCCTGGGGATCAGGAACCCAGGCCGTGAGTCAGACTGCCTGATTCAGACCCTGCCCCACCACACCTGTTGGGAGACCTTAGGCAAGACAGTGGGCTCCCCGTGGCAGTTTCCTCACCCCTGACAGGGGACGTCACCAACCACCCTACCAGCCACAGCTCCTGAGTGAGACTAGGAATGGAGGTGATTGACTGGAAAAAGGATCTGAATGGGAAGATTACCAGGAGTTCAGATTAGAGAAGGAGGCTCAGAAAGGGATGGGAGTCCAGGCAGCTTAGAGAATGGCAGCAGGACAAACACTCGGCAGTCCTGCTGTTCAGTGAGTGAGTGCCAGCTGTTTCCTCTATTGAAAACACCTCACTCTTCTGGTTTTAGGTCGCGACCACCTGGCTGCCCTAGCTTGGCTCCACATGCCCAGTTCCTGCCCGGGTGTTGTGGGGTGGGTTGAGCTGGCACCTTGACTACAGCTCTGCCAGACTGTTCAAAGGCAGGGAGGGAGGCACCCAAATGACTGGGGTGCTACTACCCAAAGAAAGGAGAAGAGACACTAGGTAGCCAACCTATGTCCAAAACACGCATCTCACTAGATTGTTGGAAAGACTGATTAGGTAACACAGAGAACATAGAGTGTCGGACTCAGAAGTTGGGGCTGCAATAAATATTAGTGATGAAGGAAAGTCTTCCCAGTGGGAGGGTACCACCTGGGTGGCTCTTCCATTACATGGGGGCTGCGCTCTAGAACATGTACTTCTAGAATCAGCACATACACTCGTCTCATGGCTGTGTTAAGCTAATCAGCTGAGACTGCAGTGACCAAGGAGAGGAAGGACAGATTAACTGGAACAAATGAAGCAGGAAAGGAAAGGAGAATTAGGAAAAGAAGCAAGGGAGTTCTGAGAAGAGGAAGAACAAGGAAATGAATAGAATATCTCCTTGTGGGAGGGGAAAACACATAGATTTGAGCCCAGAAGATCTGGATTGAGTCCAGGTGATATTATTTCTAGTTGTGTCCCTGGACAAATTTGATTTCTTATCTTTAAATTGAGGTTTATAACGCTTACCTCATAGGATTTGTGAGATGCAGTATAAATGCCAAATACTCCTCACTTTTGAGTAGTAATGACACTTTGGATAAAAGCTGTGAGCCATTCCTTCACCACTCTCCCCAATAATCTTAGTTGTCCTTATGATTCCCATTCAGGTATGACCACAAGTAGAACATTCTCTAGGTTTTTTCTATACATTCACTTAAAACGAGGTGTTCATGGCAATAATGTCTGCTTTTCCAGCACTTCTGTGCACTGGACAGGTACCTTTAACGAGTGAGGATTAAGTGTGCAGGTCAGCAGGTGGGGTATAGGACACTTCATAAAGTAACGGGAGTATAGAATGGTATGCACCTTACTGATGAAAAAGACTTAAAATGGTCTCATTCAGGAATTCCCCGGCAATCCAGTGGTTAGGACATAGTGCTTTCACTGGGCGGGGGGAGGGTGCCAGGTTTGATCCCTGGTAGGGGAACTAAGATCTCGTGTGCTGTGGGGCAACAAAGCCGGAAGGCTGCAACTAGAGAAGCCGGAGCACTTCAGGGTCTGTGCACTCTAGAGACCATGGGCCACAACTACTGAGCCTGTGTAAGAGATGCAACAAGAGGGAAAATGTCAATGCACACCACAACTAGGGAAAGCCCATGCACCACAATGAAGACCCAGCCAGCCACAAGTTAAAAAAAAAAGGACACTGTAGAAATAGTAAGTGAACACAGAGCATTCAACAGCATTTGATGCACCTTGCTTGCACAGGATCCAAACCTCCTCTTATTCTGGGGTGCTCTCTCACTGTAAAAATTTCAGTGGCATCAACATGTGAACATGGGACATACACAGGACTGGCTGAAAATTCCCACCTCAATCTTAGTGTCCTGGGGAAGGATCTAGTGGAGACCTCCTAGCCATTGCTCTAGTGACAGCTGTGGCCACACTCCTGGCAGCCAGCATTCGCTTGGCTTCTACTGTCTCTCTCAGCTGGCTCTTCAGCCTCCCTGTCCATATTAGCAGCTAGCTGCTCATTCTGCTGCTTTGGTGACCTGGAGTGACCTACACTGAGATCCCCACAGTGTCTCAGCTGGGGGAAGGATAGCCAAAATACGGTGCACCCCCAATGTGGTCCCCCTGGGGGTCAATCTCCAGGCACTGACATGGGATACATCATTAAATAACATAAGCCAGTGGGAGATTCAAATAATTGAATAAAACAGTTTCAATACAATAGGATGTAGGAATATATATATATATATATTTCTATATATATTATAGGAGGAATATATATATTACTATGTACTAGAAGACTGGAACTGGAAGCCTATAAATCAAATTGTTGACAGTCACTATCTCAGAGGCCAGAGAATTTTATAGAACTCTTTCTATGTCATGAATTCTTTCTAATCTTGCCATGTTTGAATTCTGGTTAATTTGCAACAGGTTTGTTACTATTAAAGTAGAGATAATGCCAATTCATTTTAAAGTAGGTCTGGTTGCATCACAGGCAGAATATGTGCTCCTGAAGACCTCAGATAACTTAAGGACTAACACAAGACCAATCCTGAAAAAGTACAGCAGGTATTTCCATTATCCACTAAATTGATGTCACTGTGTGTCAGAAGCATAAAAATAGTTTACAGTTGATGTGGCCCTTTAGGTTTGATGTTATGGATTCTTTAAAGAGAGCGGCATTTCACTGATGTAATTTATATCACTCAGTCTCAAATTTACATAATTCAGGCATGTATAAAATGAGTCCACTTGCCTCAGAGTTAGAAGCCACAGACTCTGCATTCCTCTGCCTGGGCTGAGTATCAGGCCGAGATATGGTCACACAGAAAGAATGTGAAACTTCTTTCTTCTTTCACAATGAAGTGAAACTGAGTGATCTAGGGCTGGCTCTTTCTAGTGGTGGTTGAAAGCAGAGACCATTGAACTCAACTCTCCCATCTCTTCACTGCCTGAGAAGGAACAGATGTGGCCAGTGGACGAGCTGAGGTTGGGCTGTGCTAACAAAAGGCTGCTTTACCTTGAGATCTTCGACCAGCGGGGAGGGGGTCCACCTCTCGGCCGAGGCCTGGTGACGCTGTAGCTCTGGCTCAGCAGGGTACACATGTCGTTCCATAAACTCCTTTAGCTGCTGATATAGCTCCCTGACTCGGTGGGGAAGGCCTTCTGGAGAGAAGATCAGAGCTCCCTTTGAGGCATGAGCTGGAGAAGAGTCTGTGGAGGTGACGTAACTCCTCATGCCTGGGGTCCTCAGCAGGGACAATGTGTGGTGGGACCTCATTAATGGTTTGGTGGCTGGCATTTCCTTAAAAACCTGGAACCCCTCTTTGATTGCAAAATCCCACGCCAGGTTAGACATAAATTCTGTCAGCTTCCCAGTTTGTTTCGCAGTCGCCGAGCTTGCCTGCCCTAAGCAGAGGCAAAGAAAACCAGTGAGAACCACCCCCAAAACAACCCTTAAGAGTACTAACGTACAACAGTATTGTTGTTCCATCAGCAGCTACTACCATTGCTGAGCACTTGACATGTACCAGACTTAGTGCTGAGTGTCTGCTGTGCAACTCACTGAATTTCTGGAGTTATATAACTGTTTTAATCCCCGTTTTACAAAAATCAATAATCACATTGATTACATTCTTTGCAGCCAAAGATGGAGAAGCTCTATACAGTCAGCAAAAACGAGAACAGGAGCTGACTGTGACTCAGATCATGAACTCCTTATTGCCAAATTCAGACTTAAATTGAAGAAAGTAGGGAAAATCACTAGACCATTGAGGTATGACCTAAATCAAATCCCTTACAATTAAACAGTGGAAGTAACAAATATATATAAGGGACTAGATCTGATAGACAAGAGTGCCTGATGAACTATGGATGGAGGTTCGTGACACTGTACAGGAGGCAGTGATCAAGACCATCCCCAAGAATAAGAAATGCAAAAAAACAAAATGGCTGTCGGAGGAGGCATTACAAATAGCTGTGAAAAGAAGAGAAGTGAAAAGCAAGGGAGAAAAGGGAAGATCTACCCATTTGAATGAAGAGTTCTAAAGAATAGCAAGGAGACATAAGAAAGCCTTCCTCAGTGGTCAGTGCAAAGAAATAGAGGAAAACAATAGAATGGGAAAGACTAGAGATCTCTTCAAGAAAATTAGAGATACCAAGGGAACATTTCATGCAAAGATGGGCACAATAAAGGACAGAAATGGTATGGACCTAACAGAAGCAGAAGATATTAAGAAGACATGGCAAGAAAACACAAAAAAACTGTACAAAAAAGATCTTCACGACCAAGATAATCACGATGGCATGATCACTCACCTAGAGCCAGACATCTTGGAATGTGAAGTCAAGTGGGCCTTAGAAAGCATCATGATGAACAAAGCTAGTGGAGGTGATGGATTTCCAGTTGAGCTATTTTAAATGCTAAAAGATGATGCTGTGAAAGTGCTGCACTCAATATGCCAGCAGATTTAGAAAACTCAGCAGTGGCCACAGGACTGGAAAAGATCAGTTTTCATTCCAATCCCAAGGAAAGGCAATGCCAAAGAATTCTCAAACTACCACACAATTACACTCATCTCACATGCTAGCAAAGTCATGCTCAAAATTCTCCAAGCCAGGCTTCAGCAATATGTGAACCGTGAACTCCCAGACGTTCAAGCTGGTTTTAGAAAAGGCAGAGGAGCCACAGCTCAAATTGCCAACATCTGCTGGATCATCAAAAAAGCAAAAGAGTTCCAGAAAAACATCTACTTCTGCTTTATTGACCATGCCAAAGCCTTTGACTGTGTGGATTACAATGAACTGTGGAAAATTCTGAAAGAGATGGGAATACCAGACCACCTGACCTGCCTCTTGAGAAATCTGTATGCAGGTCAGGAAGCAAGTTAGAACTGGACATGGAACAACAGACTGGTTCCAAATAGGAAAACGAATGTGTCAAGGATGTATATTGTCACCCTGCTTATTTAACTTACATGCAGAGTACATCACGAGAAACGCTGGGCTGGATGAAGCACAAGCTGGAATCAAGATTGCCGGGAGAAATAGCAATAACCTCAGATATGCAGATGACACCACCCTTATGGCAGAAAGCGAAGAACTAAAGAGCCTCTTGATGAAAGTGAAAGAGGAGAGTGAAAATGTTGGCTTAAAGCTCAACATTCAGAAAACTAAGATCATGGCATCCGGCCCCATCACTTCATGGCAAATAGATGGGAAAACAGTGGAAACAGTGACAGACTTTATGTTTTTGGGCTCCAAAATTACTGCAGATGGTGACTGCAGCCATGAAATTAAAAGACGCTTGCTCCTTGGAAGGAAAGTTATGACCAACCTAGATAGCATATTAAAAAGCAGAGACATTACTTTGCCAACAAAGGTCCATCTAGTCAAGGCTATGGTTTTTCCAGTAGTCATATATGGATATGAGAGTTGGACTATAAAGAAAGCTGAGCACCAAAGAATTGATGCTTTTGAACTGTGGTGCTGGAGAATACTCTTGAGAGTCCCTTGGATGGCAAGGAGATCTAACCAGTCCATCTTAAAGGAGATCAGTCCTGCATGTTCATTGGAAGGACTGATGCTGAAGCTGAAACTCCAATACTTTGGCCACCTGATGTGAAGAGCTGGCTCATTTGAAAAGACCCCTGATGCTGGGACATATTGAGGGCAGAGGAGAAGGGGACGACAGAGGATGAGATGGTTGGTTGTCATCACTGACTCAAGGGACATGAGTCTGGGTAAACTCCGGGAGTTGGTGATGCTGGCGCGCTGCAGTCCATGGAGTCACAAAGAGTCTGACACGACTGAGCGACTGAACTGAACTTAACAAAGATCCAAGTCTTAGGAAGGAAATGGGCCCAAGCTTACATTAGGGAGCTGGGAGCCAGAAGTTGGACTCAATCAGCCTGCTCTCTTTTCTTTATCTCTTTTCCTAAAGAATCTAAATCAGGAATTCCCCAAAGCACTTCTGCTGTCACCATGGGCTACAGGAAGCCCTACCATGAAACTGATAACAGTGTCACAGGGGATTGGATTAATGGCTAGTTTCTGGGCACCATTTTGTCTAGATCAACACCACTGTCAGCATTGCAGAATTCACTTTAGTCATTTTTTTTTTACTTAATACATGCATGAAGGCTTTTTTAAAAAAAGATTTTTTAAAAAATTTAAATTAAGATATAGTGTACATACATCCTCTTTATAAAGTGTACAATTCTTTAAGTTTAGTCAGGCAGCCAACAGTACCATCAGGATATAGTATATATATTCCCATCATCCCCAAATATCCATGGCGTCCCTTTGTAGTCAAGCCTTTACCCTTGCCCCGAGGGTACAACACTGATCTATATTCCTGTAGTTTATCTGTTCCAGAATGTCATATAAATTCGTACATCACATTGTTTTCAGTGTGGCTTCTTTCGCTCACTCAGTGTATCTGGGATACATCCATGTGTCTCCTTATACTGTGAATATTGCCTTTTTACAGTGGGCTTGGAGGCCTAGGATGCTGCAGTCCATGGGGTCCTAAGAGTCTGACGTGACTGAGAGACTGAACTGAACTTTCATAGCCAGTTCTCCTGGATTATTATTAGAATTTCTATGTTTTAAAGAGACTGTTTTCATCATTTACTTTGTATCAATAAATGGATCTTTGCAGAGGCCTATTTTACTTCTGGCTCCTGCCATGGTCAAGTATTATTTCTCAAAAGAACCATTTTCATGCAGCTTTGGTTTTAAAGATATTAGGCTAGGCTATTCCTTACAAATTGGAAACCAGATCCATCTGCTACACAGCAGAGGATGCAGCCCACTGGACCTCAGCAAGTCTTTACTTACCACCTTCTGGGTAATGAGTATGGACCCAGGCACTGGGGGCCAGTTGGAAAGCAGGCAGCCCCTTCCCTGGGTCACGGACTTACAGACTTTATTTTCCCCTCCTAACTCAGACTGTCCATATCCCATTGAAGGGAAAGACAGCCCCCTGCCTTGCATTCATTGTTATTCATAATGATTTTCTTTTCTAACAGAGGGTACAAAGAATTTTTTAAAATTTTCATCCCCTTAATTGGATATTACTCTTGCAATACTGCTGTGTCTCTTGGAAAGTCATTTGTATGAGCTTGATCACTTTCACACATTGGAGAAGGAAATGGCAACCCACTCCAGTGTTCTTGCCTGGAGAATCCCAGGGACGGGGGAGCCTGGTGGGCTGCCGTCTATGGGGTCGCACAGAGTCGGACACGACTGAAGCGACTTAGCAGCAGTAGCAGCAAAGAAAATCAACCCTGACTATTCATTGGAAGGACTGATGCTGAAGCTGAAGCTCCAGTACCTTGGCCACCTGATGTGAAGAGCTGACTTATTGGAAAAGACCCTGATGCTGAGAAAGGTTGAAGGCAGGACGAGAAGAGGACGACAGAGGACAAGATGGTTGGATGCCATCACCAACTGAATGGATATGAGCAAGCTCTGGGAGACAGTGAAGGACAGGGAGCCCTGGCGTGCTGCAGTCCATGGGGTTACAAAGAGTCAGACACAACTGAGCGACTGAACAACAGCAACAACTGCCTGGCATAGTGCCTGACCTAGCAGAGGCTCCTGGGAGTGAATGGATGATCAATTCCCCTACTGCAGCTGCCTGTCTCAGAAGATTCTGACACCCTGGCTGAGAGCAAAATGCTACCAGAAAGCCTTGGGTACTGATGAGCACAAAGCTAAGATGTCCCCATAGTACTAGCAAACCCACTGCTGGGCTTCTTTCTATTCGCCTTTTTAAGTTTTCATTTTGGAAAATTTCAAAGACAAACAAAACTAGAGAGAAGAATTTAATGTACCTACAGGTTTATGCCACTCAACTTCAACCATCATCAAAGCATGGCCAATCCTGTTTCATCCCTCTGCCTTTTCACCCCCACTGCCCTGGATTTTGCTGCAGTAAATCCCAAACACCACATCTTTATACTTATATT
Source organism: Moschus berezovskii (assembly GCF_049115385.1). Lineage (NCBI taxonomy): Eukaryota > Metazoa > Chordata > Mammalia > Artiodactyla > Moschidae > Moschus > Moschus berezovskii. The sequence goes on along the minus strand of NC_142478.1, from coordinate 58,616,284 downwards.
TCATTTATGTCTAAAAACAAAGACTTAAAAACATCCACACAATATCATTATCACACTTAAACAGCAGTTAACTATGACGCCTTAATATCCTCAACTATCCAGTCAGAATTCATTTTTCATTGATTGTCTCACAAAAATTTTTTTCAGAATATTTTTTTCAAACAGGGATCTGAATAAGGTCCAAATACTGATTTTGGCTAATATATCTTTTAAGTCTTAACATCGTATCACCTTTTTTATTTGTTGAAGAAACTGAATTGTTTCCCTGTGAAGTTTCCCACAATCTGGATCTTTGTGAGTGGTTTTGTCTCAGTGGTGCTATTTAATGTGTTCCATTGAACCCTCTGTTCCCTGTAAGTTGGTGGCTGTCACTAGAGGCTTGGTCAGATCCAGGTTCAACTTTTGAGGGCAGCATCAGGAAGTATGTAATGTCTGGCTGCCTCTCTTGATGATTTTAGCACCATTAACACTTATTTTCCAGATGCATTCATGTACTGGGATGGCAAATTGGTGCTATGCTAATTCTACCACTGGGTCCAGGATGCTTCTCTAAAGAAAAACTTCCTCATTAATCATTTGGTTAACATGACATCTAATTTGTATAGGAAAGTCAGGACAAGTGGTTGACTTTTCCCCCTTCATTTACCAGTTATCAGAATAATGGGTTGCTTCCCTCTCAGCCTCCACAGTCACCAGTGAGACTTTTAGTATCACTCTTCACTCATGGATTTAAACATACTTGATGTGTGTCATCCATTCCAGCTTTCATCCTTACTGGTGCTCAAAGTTTCATGTCATTAGCAAGTGGGAGCCTATTCAAGTGGACTCCTGAGACAGTTAAATATGACCTTCATAATCAACAACCTCCTATCTTTCTGGTACAGGAAGATGTTCCAGATTCATCTTGTGGATATTCTGCCCTAGACCTGAAATCAGTCACTTCGCCAAGGTGCCCTGGTTCCTTTTGGTAAGAATGGAATTTATAGATCATAATGTGGATGATTATAGGTACTTAATGCTACTGGCCTAGTCACTATTGCTAAGTCTTTTGGGAGATTCTACCTTCCTGCTTTCTAATTGCTTCCCTTCTACATAAGAAACAAAATTTAATCTGTCTTTATATCTTCTTAAATAATTTAGGCTATAGATTATTTCAGTTTCTACCCCACAGAATTCAGAATGAAAACTAAATTGGCACACTTGCATATATATGAACACTCCATAGGTGACACATGTATGTATTGAACCATCAGTTCTAAGTAGCCAAACTTTTCTTCTCAAAAGTTCAAACTTTAAAGATATAATCTAGAAAACACTGGTTAAATAAAGTATTTTCCCATATATGTAAGAGGATCATCAAAGAAAATACAGTGATCTTTTTTTCTTCCTCAACAATCCTCTCACTGGGCAATTTGGCAACATGTAAAAAATTTAAAATACACAAATTTTTAACCCAGAAATTCTAACTCTGGGAATTTATCCTTCAGATATATTCAAATATGAGTAACAAAAGATGTCCACCAACCACTATGTATGTGACTGTGAAAATCTGCAGACGATCCAAGGATACATTAATAGCGTAACTGGTTAAATACATTACAGTATATCCATACAATGGAATGTACTAGAGAAAGCAAAATGAATGATGTCTATACATACTCACATGGAAAGGTCTCAATGAAATACTGTTAAGTGGAAAAAAATAAGTAATTTGCCTTACATAGTTGTCAAATACATATATATGGCCATAATATATAAATATATCAGTTCAGTTGAGTTACTCAGTCATGTCTGACTCTTTGCAACCCCGTGAACTGCAGCATGCCAGGCCTCCCTGTTCATCACCAACTCCCGGAACTCACCAAACTCATGCCCGTTGAGTTGGTGATTCCATCCATAGTATTTCATAAAAATTCTCTGGCATAAAAATTTTTTATATCAAGGTACTAAAAAATAACACGCAAAATGATCACATTTTTATAAAACTTTCAGAGAGAGACAGAGAGGAGAGACAACAGATATACAGAAAAAGTGGGGCTCCAGTAGCTTCGTCTTTGAGGAGTGATGCTGAAAAGAATGAAAAATGATTTTATATTACTCTATATGATTGAGTTCTTTTTTACTTTTAAAAAGTTTTGTACCTTATTTTAATAATTTAAAAAAATTCTAAATATTTCTTAAAAATATATGATATACACTTGCTGACAAATGGTTGAATTAACTGAACTTTGTAGTTTGGTCATGAGAGGGTTTCAGGGAGGGAAGCCTCTTGGCTGTGACTCACACCCTGAGGCCGGCTCTCCTAGGCTCCCATTACCTGTGAGTGAGCGCTTGTAGACTCCCTGCAGGATTGCGGCAATGCGGAAGAAGGAGAAAGCCACGTAGAAGTTCCAGTTCTCAGTAGGAGGGATCCCCATGTGAAGACAGTACATCCTGAAATAGTCCTCTGCAGTAGGGATTCCCAGCTCAGTCAAATCACAGTCACTCAACCCTGAAGCGACAGAGCCAGGACTAGGCAACGACCTCATGCTCCCCTGTGGCTCCCAATATTTGAATTCTGAAAATCATCTTGTCCCTTGGAAATAAGTTTCACAACTAGTTCAAAGGGTTATAGGTCATCATTTTAAGATGTCTGGAATCCAAGCATGAAGCTGTTATTCATAACCTGGGAATTTATCCTTCAGATATATTCAAATATGAGTAAGAAAAGATGTTCTTAAAAGTTTCAGACTAAATTGGCAGTAAAGGAAGCAATGAGGGCCTCCAAGTTCCATCTGGACCACAGGTAAGGGTGGATGCATATTATTTTCTATCATTCAATAAAAAATGGTATTCAAAGAAATCTCACCAAATTATGAAAAAGATAACTGCAACAGATAAAAAATCTTACTGATTTTCTTCATTTGTAAAATTTTGATGGTTCAGAAGCATATAATATATTCTGTTCCAAGAATTTATCCTAAGAGTATACCTTATATACAGGCAAAGATATTACTATGCAGATATTCACTGCCCTTTTTGTGGAAGCACAGGGAAGTTAGTAAGAATTTAAAAAAAAAAAAAAGCTGGAAACAAATACCCAAATAGAAATCAAACCAAATGCCTTGAAGAAGTTAATTCTTTAACAGCGAAATCCTATGCTGTCATTAAAAATGATACTGTAGAAGAAATACTAAATACCCGAATTTCATGAAGCAGCCCAATCACCAACTACTTCAGCTGAGTTTGCCCAAATCTTTGAGAATGAAGAAGGCTCCATCCCCACTCCCCCAACAGCAGTTCCTACCTGGCTGAATGGGAAAACCGGATGGCAGGTAGTGAGCCAGGCAGTTGTAGGCCACATCGGCAAGGGGGTCGCCTAAGGTAGAAAGTTCCCAGTCCAGGACAGCAAGCACCTCAGCAGTTTCTGGATGGAATAGCAGGTTGTCCAGCCTGAAGGAGCCACAAGGAATGGAGACGGCACTAAGAAAACTGATCGCTGGGGAGTGTTCCATGCTGAGTGTTTATTTTGTTGGCCCCTCCAAACACACTTCCCACCCCTCTGTGCCCCATGTGCCCAGGAGCATGCATGGGCTGCATCCACCAGCTCCCTTGCCCTCTGGCTCAGCCAATGGGGACACCAACAGGCAATGGGAAGGGGGCCTGCATATTAATTCCCCAGCCCCGTCTCAGCACAAGGCCAAGGGACAGCTATGTTCCTCTCCCAAGGGCCACAGCTTTGGTGAGGCAGCCCTCGCCACATACAGACAGTATCCAGGTTCTGGTACTTCTCCTTCCCTGAGATGGTTTTAAAACAGGTCTGCAATTTTTTGACATTCCTGCCACAAAAGGAAGAGTCTAATCCTTCACCTTTGGAAGCCTCTCACTTCTAACAATGATGATGCAGGTGGAAGTGGTGCCGAGTGACTCCCAAGACAAGGACAGAAAAGGTGATCAGCTCCCGCCTGGCCCTCTCCCCTCAGAATACACACCTTTACAGCCCTGAGCTACCAGGGAAGAAGTCCAGCTACCTAGAAGCTACTATACTGGAGCGTATGTGTGTGTGCAGTTAGTCGCTCAGTCGTGTCCAACTCTGCGACTCCATGGACTGAAGCCCACCAGGCTCCTCTGTCCATAGAACTTCCCCGTACTGAAGTGGGTTGCCATTTCCTCCTCTAGGATATCTTCCCAACTCAGGGACTGAACCCACATCTCCTGCATTTCCCGCTCTGGCAGGGAGAATCTTTACCACTGAGTCACCTGGGAAGCCCCACACTGAAGAGACTAGTTGAGAAATCATAGATATACAGAGAGAGATTCAGGGAGCCCAGCTCTCCTCTGCCTCCGTGCAGATGTGTGAGTGAGCCATCAGGCAATTTCAGCCCCTGGCCTTAAAGTCACTCCAACCAGCCATCTTGTCCCCAGACTGTAGACTCATGAGTAAAATCATTGCTGTGGCTATTGACAGCAATGCAGTTTTGGAGGTGTGTGTCCTGCAGTAGTTACAACTGGAGCCTGTGCTTGTGCCTTCGGATCTGGGGGTGGTACTAACTCTTGCTGTGGCAAAGGCCCCAAATGTCAATAGTGCCAAAGCTGACAAACCCTTCCTTAAAGGCCATGCACAGGGAGATAATTATGCATGGATAGTTGTCAGCAGTAAACTGGGGCAAGACCAGCTGCTTCTTTCCCCTTCAAATGCCCTTCCCATCACTTTCCACATCTAAACATCAACCCTCCTCATGTCGAGTCAACCTGAAGTCCCCGTGCACCACTGTGGTCCGCTGCTGCCTGGGAAGGTGGAGGGGCAGCCACTCGATGAGCCTCTCCATTGCTGGAATGGTGCTGGTTTCCGAGGCTCGATACTGCTTGATCCATGTTTGCACCTGACGTGCAATATAGTCCCCTGAGGGAAAGAAGATTAGAATATGGTGTGCCATTTCAACAAACTCCAAAGGTTTCAGAAATCAGCCACTGTGTGAAACCCTTTGTAATGTCTGAGGCATCTTCATCCCATGACTGGAGAATTTTCCACTTGATGCTCCTGCTCCCTCAGAAGCCACTGCTATTTTGTCTTGGCTGGATCTGTGTGATCTGGGCATTGTTCCCAGCCACACAGCCCTCTGAGCCTGATCTCTGGCCCTCTCAGAGATCCTATAAGCTTCCTCACAGTCTTTAATAAATCCTTTCTTAGCCAGAGGACAGTGCTTGGCTAAGAGCATGGACACTGGGATAGACGGTCTGAGTTTGGTTCCCGGCCCTGCCATTCTCTGTGTGTTCTCAGGTAGGTTACTTTACGTCTCCACGCCCTGTTCCTCATCAGTGAGACGGCCCTCAGTAGAGTTGTTGGGAGGATGAAATATGTAAGGCCCCGGCAACTATTCCCAGCATGTAGTAAGTAATACATGAGCATTTGCTATTATTCAGTTGTTTATTAAGAAACCCAGAGTTACCACAGTTGAGGAACTTGGAAGTTATGGGACCATAGACTAGAAGTGAGTTCTGGAGTTACCTGGCTCACAGGTAAGCTTTTCAAATGATTTAACCTTTCTAAGCCTCCATTGTTTCATCTGTACAATCGGTGTGCTGATACCTATATTCCCAAGGACCATTGTGAAGGACAAATGAAATCCATACATAACATGCCGAACACAGAAGGCTGCTCAATGAATAATGGCCATTATTACTGTCACCGTCATTGCTGTCAAATGACAATTATAGTCACTATTAATAATAAACAACATACCAGGTAAATGCTCTAAGTCAAGCCCTCACCCCTCATCTGCGAGAAAAATGTTTCCCAGGAGCTTAAGGACAAGGATAGAGAGATTGGGCTCCTTCCGTGGAGTCAACTGCACACTCGGAGCATCCACTCACCTGTCATTAGAAGGATCCAGCAGACCTGTAAGAGGCTTGATCAAAACCCACAGGAATTCAGCCCAAAACAAATCAAGCCTTGAGAACTAACTTTCAGTTTTCAGAATTATAGGAAGTAGAAGTCAGCAGTAAATGAAACAATAATCAAAATAAATCTATAATACACTTACCTGGTACCTTTAAAAACTCATTTAAAAAAACTGGTGAGGGGGTTGTTCTAGACTCTTCAATCAGATCCTGATTTGGAAAACAAACCAGAAAACCTTGCTTATAAAATATACAAGAGGAATAATGAGGAAATCGAATATGGACTGGGTCTTAGATATTCTGAGAAAATGGTAAATTTTCTTGGATGTGATAATGGTGCTGGGGGATATTCTTATTATTAGGAAATGATACTGAAGCACTTAGGAGTCAAGTGTCAGGGTCTCTTAATCATGTAGATAGATAAATACAGAAAGAGATAAATGAATATGCAAAAGTTAATCCTTAAACTAAGTCACAGGATATAATTATTCACAGCACTACTGAATGTTTCCGTAAGTTTGAATTATCATAAGAAATCAAATACTAAAGCCTCCAGAAGCTGAACCTTTGTTGAAGGAGCCCCTCAGGTTAATCTCCTACATGGATTTAGGATGTCCCCCTGCCCCCCATGCACACACCACCCCAGTGCTGTGCACACTCCCTTCTCATGGGAAGCAGGTACAGCTGTTCCTGTGTCTCTGCTCTGTTGGCCACTGGCCTCAAGCAGGCCTGCCAAGGCACAAACACCCTTCCTCCCCAAAGCAGCCTACACTCTGGGATGAGAAAAGGGAATTATATTCTCTACAGGTCCTTGGTGGAAAGTTTCTTTGGGATAACTAGATTGAACCTAAAGGGATCTTTGTCAAAGTTCCTTTTCATCAGAAATCATGTTTATGTGCTTTTTTTTTCCTTACAAATTTATATTTGTTTTCTTTAATAAATCATATATTCACCTGGTTCAAAATTAAAGTGACAAAAAGGTGTACAATAAATCCCCGATCCCCTGCCCAGCCACTCAGCCCTTTTTCCCCAAAGTCAAACCACATGACTAATTTCTTAGGCATCCTCTTAGGGATATTCTTCACGTGTGCAAATAAATTAAATGTATTTAAATGTACCAATTTTACACAAGTGGTGTATTAGCTATACACAGCCTGTGCCCTGCCCAGCAGCTGATTCCTAAAATAACTTAAGAAATTACAGGATACTTGAAAAGAATATCTGATGGCCCTGTAGCGGGACCAGTGAATGTGAAATCTGAGAAAGCTATTTTATGTAATAAGCCTCAAGACATAGCCAGCAGCCCAGGAGCTTGACCCTGAATTATATAAAATCAGACCAGATTTCTGATTTGTCTCTTTGTCAACCTAATAGGTCAGTGGAAAGCATATCAGAATGGTCCACTTTAAAACTAAAAGGCAAAAGATCCACTCAGCACATAGAAGAGCCCTCCTTAAACTGTTCTGTCTTCACTGTGCAATGGGATGTCACACTGCCCACTGCTTCATGTGACAGAGGCTTTGTCCATTCACAGCACTGGAACAGGTGCCATCTCCTTTGCTTTTCATATCAGCTCTGTGAGGGGGCAGGGTAGGGCTTTTTTGCTGCTGCTGCTAAGTCGCTTCAGTCGTGTCCGACTCTGTGCGACCCCATAGACAGCAGCCCACCAGGCTCCCCCGTCCCTGGAATTCTCCAGGCAAGAACACTGGAGTGGGTTGCCATTTCCTTCTCCAATGCATAAAAGGAAAAGTGAAAGTGAAGTCGCTCAGTTGTGTCCGACTCTTAGCGACCCCATGGACTGCAGCCTACCAGGCTCCTCTGTCCATGGGATTTTCCAGGCAAGAGTACTGGAGTGGGTTGCCATTGCCTTCTCCGAGGGCTTTTTTACTCAACCTCTATTCTTGAGAAAACTATGACAAAGTAATGGGGCTTGCCCGAGGTCACCCAACAAATCAGCACCTAACTTTTGTTCCAGGGCTCTTTCCATCCTGAAACAACAGATCAATATAGGCAACATCTGTTGTCTTTGCCTACTGGCCCTTTTACTAGTAACTAGGGCTCCAGATGAAATATAGGATGCTCAGTCAAGTTGAAATTTTGGATCAGTTCAGTTCAGTTCAGTCGCTCAGTGGTGTCCAATTCTTTGCGACCCCATGAACCGCAGCATGCCAGGCTTCCCTGTCCACCACCACTCCCAGAGTTTACCCAAACTCATGTCCATTGAGTCGGTGATACCATCCAACCATCTCATTCTCTGTCATCCCCTTCTCTTCCTGCCCTCAATCTTTCCTAGCATCAGTTCAGTTCAGTTGCTCAGTCATGTCCAACTCTTTGTAACCCCATGAACCGCAGCACGCCAGGCCACCCTGTCCATCACCAATTCCCAGAGTCCACCCAAACCCATGTCCATTGAGTTGGTGAGGCCATCCAATCATCTCATCCTTTGTTGTCCCCTTCTCCTCCTGCCCTCAATCTTTCCCAGCATCAGGGTCTTTTCAAATGAGTCAGCTCTTCGCATCAGGTGGCCAAAGTATTGGAGTTTCAGCTTCAACATCAGTCCTTCCAATGAACACCCAGGACTGATCTCCTTTAGGATGGACTGGTTGGATCTCTTTGCAGTCCAAGGGACTCTCAAGAGTCTTCTCCAACACCACAGTTCAAAAGCATCAATTCTTCAGCACTCAGCTTTCTTTATAGTCGAACTCTCACATCCATACATGACCACTGGAAAAACCATAGCCTTGACTAGACGGACCTTTGTTGGCAAAGTAATGTCTCTGCTTTTTAATATACTATCAAGATTGGTCATAACTTTCCTTCCAAGGAGTAAGTGTCTTTTAATTTCATGGCTGCAATCACCATCTGAAGTGATTTTGGAGCCCAGAAAAATAAAGTGAGCCACTGTTTTCCCAACTATTTGCCATGAAGTGATGGGGCCGGATGCCGTGATCTTTGTTTTCTGAATGTTGAGCTTTAAGCCAACATTTTCACTCTCCTCTTTCACTTTCATCAAGAGGCTTTTGAGTTCCTCTTCACTTTCTGCCATAAGGGTGGTGTCATCTGCATATCTGAGGTTATTGATATTTCTCCCTGCAGTCTTGATTCCAGCTTGTGCTTCCACCAGCCCAGCATTTCTCATGATGTACTCTGCATATAAGTTAAATAATCAGGGTGACAATATACATCCTTGACGTACTCCTTTTCCTATTTGGAACCAGTCTGTTGTTCCATGTCCCGTTCTAACTGTTGCTTCCTGACCTGCATACAGGTTTCTCAAGAGACAGGTCAGGTGGTCTGGTATTCCCATCTCTTTCAGAATTTTCCACAATTTATTGTGATCCACACAGTCAGGGTCTTTTCAAATTAGTTAGCTCTTCGTATCAGGTGGCCAAAGTATTGGAGTTTCAGCTTCAACATCAGTCCTTCCAGTGAACACCCAGGACTAATCTCCTTTAGGATAGACTGGTTGGATCTTCTTGCAGTCCAAGGGATTCTGAAGTCTTATCCAACACCACAGTTCAAAATTTTGGATAGACAACAAATAAATTATTATAAATATCTTCCAGTGAGACCACCAAGATGGAGGGGAACCCCACTAAATTGGTAATTCTGATCAAAAGTTAGCATTTGATACAGATCTGGCTACAAGTGGAAAGGGTAGAGAACCCCCTCTATTGTGACTGGGAAGTCAGCAAGCCTGCTATGTGGTAGGAAAGTTTCTCAAATGGTCAATTTTGAGGCCTCACATCATGTGCCTACAGAGTGATAGAATTTTAGGAAACTTGGTAAAAATATGTCAGGAAGTTGATGTACATTGGATACATACTGCAGCATTTGATACAGTCCTAGAGGAATAGGCATGCTTTAGTTAAAAGCAGAGAAAGAACAAAATACAGCTTACTGAGATTCTTTTTAACCACGGTCAGGAATGCATTGAGAGTCAGATAATTTTGAATGCTGCAGGGCAAAATGAAACTCTTTGGCTCAGGCTAAAGTATCTGCATGCAAAAGCACGGAGACAGTTGTGACGGTGGTTATAAAACTGTGCATTTGTCAAAATTCATAAAGTGCTACCTTTCAATACAACTGACTTCCAAAAGGAAAAGGGAAATCCTGACAACACCAAGTGCTTACAAGGATAAGTAACAACTGGAGCTCTCAGACAATTAAAGAAAGAAAAGAGCAGCAACAAATTATACAAACAAATACCTTGCTACAATGGCATTTAAAAAAATTCACCCCTGTTGAAAAGAATATTTAGAGGAAATGGTAAAAAAAATGGAGAAGAAAATACGTATCTTAAGTACTTTTGGCCAGTCAGTATCAGAAAAAAAGAAAGATTTAAATAATACAGTGCAATAAAATTTGCAGGGAAAAGAGATTCTAGAGTCCATGGAGGGATTTATTTCAGGACAAAACATCTAGGTAACCAACACCTCCACTGAAATGAAAGTGGATTTCCAAGTAGGAAGCTAACAAGCCCACCTCACATTTACCAATGGTGCCTTAAAACCCTGGCACAATGGAAATCATGAAAGCAAAGGACCAATGAGGAAACATCAGCACAAAAAACAAGGGGCCCCTTGCTCACCGTGTTTCCCATAATCTTCCAGGCCTGCAGCCTTGAGGTCCACACTGTGAATCTTGCACAAGACTCTGTTCATGGCAGTGTAGATGGCCCGCCTCTGGCTGGGCTCCAAGCCTGGCAGAGAGGGGTCTTTGTAGATGAGGCCTGGGCAGTATTCCATCAGATAGAAAGGGGTACCGACAACACTGGGAGGGACACAAACAGGGTGTTTCAGTGGCCTGTGATGTGGCAGGCTGTTAGGGCACTGCTCGGTCCTGTGTGTAAGCTATAAGTGCTGGGTGGGAGTTCAGACTCAGAGTACTGGAAACTTCCTTTTTCCTCTGCATATAAGTGGAAGTTAGAAGTACTCTTCCCCAAACTAAGCCACACATAAACATCCCTGTCTACACTTCCTTGCCAGCATGCCTCTCTTCTCTTTGGAATATACTCGAAATGGGATTGTGATAATACAGGAAAGCAGCATGTTGGGTCAGGGGGTGGTGGGTCAGGTCTGGAGTCACACAGAACTAGGCTTAAGTCCCACCTCTGCCCTCCCTAGAACTGTGATCCTGAGGAACATATTAAACCTCTTTGAGATTTGTTTTTACTAAATCTAGAAAGCTTCAAAGAATAGCTATAAGAATTAAGGGAGCAATATATAGGCAATGCCTGGCATATGTGTCTGGTTCCATAAGGGTTCGATAAATATCCCTTTATGTTGATGTTATTTTCATCATTATTCAGTGAAATGAATGGCATACACAACACCCCAAAGTATTAAGGTGACACACCAAAATGTCATTAATCAATCTTTTTGTCACTACTAGAAATCAGTTTAGTACTCTGAAAAGTTGTTTGGAAAATTCTACTGCTATAAATATTCATCCTGACTTGAAAATTTAAATTATTTTTAGTTTAAGTGTAATATTGCTGCTGGAGTTATGAAAGAAAATGTCTTTATTCTTAGGAGATTATATGCTGTCTGCAATTTACTTCAAAAAGTTCTGTGAATAATAATTACATACATATGAAATATACTTACTTACTTATAAAATAATTATATAATTATTCATCCAAACAGTAAATTAGAAAATGTTTATATAATTATTAACCATTTCTATAAAATTATTTTATCTATATCATACACTTACATATACATAGAAAGGAAATGTGGCAAAATGTTAACAAATGTTTTCATCTAGATGAAGTGTAAATGGGTGCTCACTGTACTGTTTTTTCTTCTTTCAACTTCTATGCATGTTTCAAATTTTTCATAATTAAAAAATCAGGAAAAAAGAGACTGAGAAAGTATATTATAATGCAATTCAAAAACAGTTTAGAAAGCCCACAATAAAAAAAATTAATTAAAACAAACAACATGAAGCTAGATGGACGTAGGCTCTTTAAATGTTAGAAAAGATGTTTCCTACCCATTCTCATGAAAGCAGGCATTTATCTTTCAGAATAACTTAAACCTCTCTAGGGGAGGTTACTATAAAATTTCTTTTCTACTCAAATTTTACTTGTCTTTAGCAAACTAGAATTTGAGTTAATATATGGACTTTTCTGTAGCTTGAATATACAATGGAAAAAAGAAATCTGAACATTACCTTGAGTCTTCACAAAGGTCAAGAACTTTGGGGACAGGGACTCCAGCATTCGCAAGGGCTTTCATTATTCTGGCAGAAAAAGATGAGAGACACTGCTGAATGAGGTGATCAGATTTTCTTGAAATTATTTTTTGATTTTAAAATGGTACGTGCAAAAATCAAAATGGAATGCTAAAATTTAAAAATTTCAATTGACCCAAGAAGGCAAAAAGGCAAGGAGAACAAAAGAGAAATGGGACAAAGATCTAATAGGAAAATCATAGACCTGAGTCAAATATATCGATAATTACATTAATAGCGTAAGCATTCCAATTAAAAGACAAAAATTGTCCTACTGGATACAAAAGCAAGACTTAATATGCTTTAAATATAAAAACATAGAAAAAATAAATAAAATATGAAAGGATGCAAAGGGAAGTTCCATGAAATTGGTGAGCATAAGAAAGCTGGTGTAACTATATTAATATAAAAAAAAGAGACTTAAGACAAAGAGAACTACTAGAGATAAAGAGGGACATTTCAGAACAATACAAGAGTTAATTCACCAGGAAGATATTATAATCATAAATGTGTATGTGCCTTAAATAACAAGGTCCTACTGTATAGCACAGGGAACTCTATTCAATATCCTGTGACAAACCACAATGGAAAAGAATATGAAAAACAATATACATATGTATGACTGAGTCACTCTGCTATATAGCAGAAATTAAACATAACATTAAATCAAATATACGTCAATTAAAAAAATAAAAAATAAATGTGTATGTGTCTAAATAACAGAGCTTTAAAATACCTAAAGTAAAAATTTCATTATTAAAGACAGAAATGGACAAACTGACAATCATAACTGAGACTATAGAATGCCTTTATCATTAACTGACTTTATCAGACTAACTAGAAGTAGTAAGATAAGAACAACACTACCAACCAACTTGATCTGATGGACAGTTCTGTAACACTCATACAACAGCCACAGGATATACATTCTTTATGAGCACACACTGTACAGTCACCAAGATTTATCATGTAAATAAATAAGTCCTAATAAGTTTCCAAGTATCAAAACCTTAGTATTTCCAAGACCTTAACGGAATTAAAGGAACATTAAAAAACACTTCAAACTGTAATAATAATACATGTCAAAACTTGTGGGATGCAGATGTGCTTAGAAAGTGATTCATAACTTTGAAAGTTCATGTTAGAAAAGAAGAAAAATGTAAACCATTTACATTTACAAAATCTAAGGTTATAGCTAAGAAGGTAAAAATACATCCACAATAAGCAGATGGAAAGGAATAAAACTCAGAGGAAAACTAAATGAAATAGAAAATAAACAGGAAAATTAATAAAACTAAGCATTTGTACTCTTCAACACAATGATAAATCCTTAAGTAGACTGATGAAAGAGAGAGAGAAAATACAAATTATCAGTCAATTGCAGGAATCGTAAAGAGGATATCACTAGAAATCCTACATACATTAAAAGGACGGTAAGGGAATATTTTGAGCAATAAATTTAATTGTTCATATGAAGTGGACATACATAACTTTATATATATTTATAATATAATTTTACATATTTTAAAATATAAATGGACAAAGTCCTTGGAAATTACAACTTCCAAAGCTAAGGTAAGATGAAATAAAAGACCTAAATAATCCAATATTTATTGAATTGAACCCATAAGCAAAAACCTTTTCCTAAAAAAACTCCAGGCCCAGATGAGTTTACTGGTAAATTTTATGAAACATGTGAAGAAGACATTTTTTAAATAGAAAAATAATTAGTCTTACCACCAATACCTGACTCTCCTGCTTTTGCCTGCCTGATGTCCTTTTCCCTTTCCATGTTCTAATATTAATACCTCAGACGCTCCTTTGGGAAACAACTCTCCCCAGCTGTAGTTCACATGCTTTGGGCGACAGTGATTCAACCCTGATTTCAGGGTTAAGCACATGACCCAGATTGGCCAATCTGAACAGTGCATCCTCCTGACCACAGAGACTGGTTCAGGAACAAACTGGTGACACATATTGGGCCAGTAAGTCAAACTCAGGAAGTATCCTACAGTGTTCACTGGGGTTATCAAGGAAACAAGTATTGAGAGATGGAGAGAGAGAACAAATGGGTCCTGGTGACATTATTTGGGCCCTTGGATCCAGCCATACCTGAAAGATTTAGATAATGAAGTCAATACATTTTAACACTTCTCCTTTATTTTTTTGAATACTTAAATCAGGCTAGGTAGGTTTCTGTCATTTAACAATTTGTACTGACAAACTACCCAAACATGACAACGGTAAATTTTGTGGTGTGTTCCTTTCCAATATTTTTGTTTCAATGTATGCTGCTGCTGCTAAGTTGCTTCAGTCATGTCCAACTCTGTGTGACCCCATAGACAGCAGCCCACCAGGCTCCCCCATCCCTGGGATTCTCCAGGCAAGAACGCTGGATTGGTTTTCCATTTCCTTCTCCAGTGCAGGAAAGTGAAAAGCGAAAGTGAAGTCGCTCAGTCGTGTCTGACTCTTAGTGACCCCATGCACTGCAGCCTACCAGGCTCCTCCGTCCACGGGATTTTCCAGGCAAGAGTACTGGAGTGGGGTGCCATTGCCTTCTCCTAAGACATATATAGTTTCTATCTGTTTTTGCTACATTAAGATTTTATCGTATACATTTTATTACAGGCATCCTTTTATTGGCAACAATCACAGTATAATCATTAAGACTGGGCTATAGAATCCTACCACCCCTGTGTGTGAAGCCAGGCTCCATCCCTCACATACTAGTTATATATCACTGGTTTTTTAAAGTTCCATTTTTCTATAAATTGGGGGTCATTAAGAGTCCCTTGGACTGCAAGGAGATCAAACCAGTCCATTCTAAAGGAGATCAATCCTGGGTGTTCATTGGAAGGACTGATGCTAAAGCTGAAACTCCAATCCTTTGGCCACCTCATGTGAAGAGTTGACTCACTGGAAAAGACTCTGATGCTGGGAGGGATTGGGGGCGGGAGGAGACGGGGACGACAGAGAATGAGATGGCTGGATGGCATCACCGACTCGATGGACATGAGTTTGGGTGAGCTCCGGGAGTTGGTGATGGACAGGGAGGCCTGGCGTGCTGTGATTCATGGGGTCGCAGAGAGTCGGACACGAGTGAGCAACTGAACTGAACTGAATAGGACCATATCAGGGGGTTGCTGAGAATTATCTGAATTAACAATACATTCAAAGCATGTATTATAGTACCTGACACATACTGAACACTAAGTATTAGCTATTACTGTTATTGTTCCAACAAATAGAAATACCAAGGTTTGCAAAATCACTTCTTGATTACTGCATCTATAGGTTATTTCCATTTTTTATTATAAATGACACTGCAGTCAGCATATTAATGCATAAAGGTTTTCTCCCTATTTAGAACTATTTTTTAAAGAGAGATCCTCTATTGGAATTATTAGGTATAAAAATATGACTACCCTGAGGTTTTTACAAATTGTGTTATACTGTTTTCCCAGTTTTCCAAATTTGATTTGGCATTTTATAAGCAGATACATGTTTCATCTTCAAGTGCACATTTTATTCCTTTACTAAAATGGAAATTCTGTGCATTTTGGATTTTTCAATGTCCTTCGAACAGTCCAGAATTCCTCAGAACACTGGGAAGTTGGAGAGAGTTCCCAAGCAGAATGCATACACAGTGGTAGTTCCACATTTCAGGGTTTTTATTCTGTAAGCACATACTATCACATGGGCACACATATAAATATAAATGCTCACAAATAGCTATAGAACTTCTGTGGGCTTCACAAATGAACCCCGAAGGCTTCATAAATGTCAGTCATCAGTAGCTGTCATACACAGAGTCAGACACAAGGAACCAAAAAGTCAGAGGAGAGACAGTAAGTAATGAGGAAGAGGCCACGTGCTAAAGTCACATTTTCCTGACTACTCGCTGCAACCTTCCTTCTGGAGAGCACGATAGGCAGAAAGAAGAAGGAGGAGGCAGAGAAAGTCTTCTGGGAGAGGAAGCTCCACTCTGGAGCCAGTCATCATGCTGTCACTCACTGTCCAAGGGTTTGGAGCTAGGCTTTTCAACCTACTATGTTTTGTTTTGTTTAATATTTATTTATTTTGACTGTGCTGGGTCTCCACTGCTGTGCACAGGCGTTCTCTAGTTGCAGAGAGTGGGTGCTACTCTCTAGTGTGGTATGCATGTGGTCTTCTCATTGTGGGGGCTTCCCTTATGGAGCAGCAGCTGTAGAGCGCTCAGGCTTCAGTAGTTGCAGCTCCCAGGCTCCAGAGAGTAGCCTCAGTAGCTGTGGCCCCAGGCTTAGTTGCTCTGAGGCATGTGGGATCTTCCCAGACCAGGGATTAAACTGGTGTCCCCTAACCAGTGTTCCCTGCATTGCAAGGGAGATTGTTGTCCACTGGACCACCAGGGAAGTCTCAACTTACTATGTTTAAGTTTTCCTATTTGTGAAGCAAGAGATTTTACTTGGGATGGATTATAACACAATTATTGTTTTAAACATCTTATTATGAAAAATATCAAACATATATAGAGGTAGAAAGATTCATATAAGGAATCAATTCATGGATAGTTTCAACAACTTTCAACTCAACTCTTTGGGCAATAGCCCCATTTAGTAGGAGCTCAAAAAGTCTTGTCTCCTACAAGTTTAGATAGAGAAAACAAGCTCCTAAAATTAGGGGACAAGTTCTTATCTGAAATAATTTTGGAGCATCATACTTATAATTTTAAATGTCTCAAGGCACTATGATGGGGTGCTGACTTGCTAGCCCAGGAGCTGGGCTGAGAAGGCTGGGAACAGCGAGCACAACTTTCACCCTGAGAATTTACCTGAACTCCCTCTCTACGGCATGCGCGGATGGAAGGAGTATCCCGGGGGGTTTCTTCCTCAGAACCAGCTGATGGTTAGCCAGCTTAACGTAGTAGGTGGGATTTGACTGCCCGTGATCAAACTGAAGGAGTTCCAATGGGCCTGTAGGTTTGAAAGGAAGGAACACTCAAACCAGCGCTGGAGGACAGGTGTGGAGAGAGACTCTTTCTTTCTAATGAGTACTGCACATGGACAAAGAACATCCTGATATGGAATGCACTGTAAGGAAAGCATGTCCTCCCTGGGTACCAGACATGACTGGGTCAAATCTCCAATGTCACATTATAATGTAGCAAAGGCCACTGAATTTACATCACAATTTTCACTTTGTGCAGGTGTCCAGTTTTATCCTTCCTGGCTATTTCTGCTCCATGAAAAAAGCTTTATAGTTCTGTTTATCAACCATAAGCACAGTCATGGCAACCCATCTTGCTAACTGGAATGCTTTAAGCCAAGGACAAAAGGTGCCCTTGTGTGTCCCTCACCCCATGCTTGGGCACATCACACCTGATACTAGTATGACAGCTGAGAGCAGCTATGCAGAGGCCTGCTTTCAAGATATGCAATTTCCCATTCCATCAAGCTAAACTGTGAGGCTCCCTTGCAGAAATAGTATATACAGGGACTCTGCACTTCTGCTCCAGTATTCTTGCCTGAAGAATCCCCATGGACAGAGGAGCCTGGTGGGCTACAGACCATAGGGTCACACAGACTCTGACATGACTGAGCGACTAAGCACAGCACAGCACAGCACTTCCACTGCAGGGGCCACCAGAGGGGAAACTAAGATCCCACAGCCACAAAGCCAAAACACAACAGCAACAAAAAGAAACAGCCTAATTAACCCTGGTCTTCCCAATGAGATGAACTTGACACATAAGATTCATTTCACTTGATCAGAAGAACAGGCAGTGGGAGTTTGCCTGAGTTGCCTGGTCTGCTCAGAAAGGCTCCTACAACAATCCATCAAGGGAAAAAAATCCTCACATGAAGCTGCATACAAAGAGTACTTTCAAGGATCAAACTTTATCACCAGGTAGAAATTTCTTCAAAAGTTCATGAAACTATAATAAATTTTTTTTTAAAAAAAAGGTATTGAAGCACCTGTTTTTCTGAGGGTGAAATATGAAAAAGAAGAGAGGGACCTTTGAAAGATGAAGACAAATTGTCTCATTTTAAACTCATGAGACTTTTTAAGTCAACTTCATAAAACAGGCTGTCATCTCAAAAATATCAGAAAGACCCAAACACCCTAGCTGTTTGCAGGCAACTGCTGCCACGCCATGGTCTCATGTGGAACAAGAGCCAAGTACACTCTGGGGACCCATAAAAAAGGAGGTCAGTGCTTCTTCCCAAGCAAAATAGAGCAGCACCCAGGTCTGCAGGGCCACCTGGCTATTTTCTTCATCTTTATCTCCAGCATATTCCACTAGGATAGAAAGTGAGAGCCAGACTGAAAGCCTAGCCTCTACCAAAATGCAGAAACTTAATTACCTGTGACTTGGGTCCCCAGTAAGTCTTTGAGGTACTTCTCCAAAGCGTCTTTGGGAATTTCCATCGTCTTTCTCACAGGGCGAGTGTTTGGAACAGCCATTCTCAATGGAAATCCCAAAAGAGTTTCCAGTTCCTTTATTGCAGTCTCTGGGTCATCAACCTGGTTTCAAAGAGAATATTGAGCATGGATCCTCAGACAACCCTGACCTCTCCTCCTACCTGATCTCTAAGAACAGAGGGAAATATAAACAAAAGCCAGTTCTCTAAGCAAGGACTTTGAAGCCAGCATAATCAGCTCATGAAAAAGCCTCAGAATGACTTTCCTCCCCCCATTTAATTCCTAACCACATTAAACTCTTTTATCTGCTGGAGAGAGTGCCAGTTAAAAGTTCATTAATACTCCCTTGTGCCAGGAGGGCAAAATATTGTACTGCAGTATTCATTCTGCCCATATAGGCCCATCAGCTAATAATGAAAACCTAAACCTAGCTGAACAGAGACCACCACCCCTTCCCTCAACACACATACACATGGTTTCTCCTGTTTTAAAGCACTGAGGTGGTCCAAGTGGCTGGTAGTTGAACAGCATCAACAGGCCGGCAGGACTGTCACCCAAAATGTCTTAAGCCTGCCATTCACCTCCCTGTGTAACTTTTCTCAAAATGCCTTCTTACTTCCTACTGAAATTACAAGCTGCTAGTCAACTAGACCTCATAATTAAAAAAAAAAAAAAGACTGGCAGCAAGGGCAAAAACCACCAGAGGCAACTCCAACTCTGAGTGTAAGAGAGGACAGCACAGAAACACTTACACTAGTGCCTGAAGCACAAAGCGGTTCAAAGAACAGTGACCATTACCTTAATGGTGTGAATACCAAGGCCGGCAGCAGCTTTTAGATTTGGACCAAGATCATCAAGAAAGACGGACTCAGAAGGCTGCCGGCCGAGCCGCTCCAAGCACAGCTTGTATATCCTGGGGTCTGGCTTGCAGACACCTTCCAGGCAGGATTCCACGACCTGAGGCAGAGGGAAGAAGGAGAGATGAACACCCCTAAAAGTGGCGTTCCCATGGTATATCCTGGTACATTTTTTTTAAAAGAAGACCAGAGGGACAGTGGAGATTTGTCATAACAAGTAACTTCAGAGTGTCATAATATAAAATGATGTTGCTTTTTTAAGTGGAATGATTTGGAAATACTCATCAGGAAACTGGAAACACTGATAGCCATCTTACCCATCTTAACAATAGCTGAGAAACTTAGTGAAACTGGAAGGTGTTCCAAAATGACACAGCATTCTGCTCATGTTAGGTATTGTGGCTGCATGGAACAGAAGAAAAGCTGCACATTTCAGTTTTAGGGTTAAGTGTTTCACCGTGTTTTCAGAAAGAAAGGCAGTATTTACTGTTTTGAAAGAAACAGGACTTTAATATCCATATTTCAGCTGTGAAAAGACAAAGAGCTATATTCAACCTCGACAGAAGGACTGACACCTGAGATACTGTCAGTGGCAAAGACAGGCTTCATGCAAAGAGCCTCCTCTATCCTGAGAGGCTTGCCTCAAACTCTTTCTAGTCCAGAACTGCTGGGGGGCATCTGAGGGTGCAGGAGAACCCTGAAAAGCTGTCTCAGTGTCAGGCTACCTCTGATCCAGCAACCCCCGGAAGTCCTCTGACATTGACCCCAGGGCTTAATCTCCTGTGAGTAGGTCTAAAACAGCCATAGAGGCCTGTAACCAATACTTTCTGGGTCTGTCCTAAGAACAGAACTAAATTCCTCACTCACTCCTGAATTGACCCTTGCTCTCCAAGATCAAGGACAAACCTGAGGGCCCTCCCTCTCCTCCAAATTCCCACTGTTCAAGGTTGGAGGAGAACTGCCCTTTCAGGTAAATAAATGTTGAGTAACTTACTCTTACTTATTCTTCCCGGTCTCCTCAGGATCTGAATGAGCTCAAAGAAAACAGAGAAATTCTTTCTGAAGAAAACATCAACAGTGGGTAGTGGAGAAGCCAGGTGTTTCAGACACCAATGAAGGCATCACGTGACAGGAAAGCAGCACATTTGGACAGCTGAGACTAGAGGTGAGAGGGGAGCAAACCCTGGGGATCTGGGCCACATCTGGCAAGCAGACACCTGCTCTCAGGTGATTATATCTGGGGAAGGGGAAAAGTCCTTGAGATTTAAAGTGGATAAGACCCCTGGCCTTTTCCTTGTGTTGTGTTTGGCAAAATAAAAAATTTCTGGGGTTCTGTTCCACGAAAATGTGAATACACCTAACATTCTTGTGCTATATAGTTAAAAACTGCTAGAATGGAAAATCTTAGATCACATGTTCTTTGACAATAAAATATAATGTAGAAGTTTTTACTTAAACAAATTAGAGGACCAAAATTCAAAAGCCACATTCACCTCAGCAGAAACAGAGTCCTATAATATTATTGAAAAGTTTAGGAACAGCCACCAAAGATGATGGGGATCATAGGAATGGTTATATTAGCTTTGCGTGCAAGCTAAGTTGCTTCAGTCATGTCCAACTCTTTGTGACCCTATGGACTGTAGCCTGCCAGGCTCCTCTGTCCATGGGATTCTCCAGGCAAGAATACTGGAGTAGATTGCCATGCCCTCCTCCAGGGGATCTGCCTGACCCAGGGATTGAACCCACGTCTCTTATGTCTCCTGCATTGGCAGGTGGGTTCTTTACTGATAGCACCACTTGGGAAGCCCAGCTTTACTTTTATCAAAATAAATAATTTTCCTCATAGCTTTAGAGGATAAAAACGTATACTCTTGCTCTTGAGGAAATAGATTTTCAACACTCCAGGGCGCCTGCAGACCTAAAATATGAAAATGGATCAGAAAAAGCTGCCTGAAAGCACCCACCAGAGTCTGTGAAGTCTGCATAAATGAGTCCATCGTGTTAAAGAAACTCACAAAGTCCTTAAACACCTGAGGGGCCCAGTGTGAGCCTGGCCAACTTACTTTGTCCAGATCAAGATAATAATCCCCATTGCCGCACTGGAGGGAAGGAATCTCCGAAAATAATCTGCCAGGCACTCTGTAAAGTGCTTTGTATGTATTATAGTCTGGGATCCACACAGCCACCCTAAAGAAAGAAAATTTCTGCTCCTGATTCACAGATGAGGAAACTGCGGTTCAGGGAATCAGAGCTACTGCCCACCGCAAGCTGCAGACAGGATCCAAATATGGCTGAGGTCCCTAAGCCCCCAAAGGGAAGGATGCTTGGAGAAAGGCTGTGCTGTGGACAAGCCAGGAAACCAAGAGGCAAAGTAGGTAAGGAGTCAGGCAAGGGTACAGAGGGAAGAGAACGCTTATCTTGACAGGCTTTGTATAAGGATGAATGAGGAAGTGGGAGGTGAAGAGAGCATTAGGCTGGGTGGTGAATTTCCCATATTTGAACTCTGAATTTCCGCTTGTCTGTTTCACTAGTTTTTTTTTTTTTCTCACCATACTGCATGGAATGCAGGGTATTAGTTCACTGAACAGGATCGAACCCAGCCCCTGCAGTGGAAGCAGAGTAGGGGACTGCCAGAGAAGTCCCCTGATTAGATTTTATGTTCTAAAAT
Source organism: Moschus berezovskii (assembly GCF_049115385.1). Classification (NCBI taxonomy): domain Eukaryota; kingdom Metazoa; phylum Chordata; class Mammalia; order Artiodactyla; family Moschidae; genus Moschus; species Moschus berezovskii. Next base: position 58,594,240 of record NC_142478.1, on the reverse strand, counting down.
ATCACTATCCTATAGAAATTTCTACAATGATAGAAATGCTATATTGCCCTGTCTGACATAGTAGCCACTAGCCACACGTGGCAGCTGACCACCTGATATGTGGTGAATGCATATTCCTGAGGGCAGGCCTTGTGTCAGTTGCATTGAACACAGTAGCCCTTCATGCCGAGCCAGTGCCCGGTACACAGTCACTGCTGTGAAAGAATGTGTTTTCTGACTGAAGTTTAAGCTAGTCATCTATCAGTAATTTCTATCTGTCCCAGGATAATGATAATATACTTCTTTTGAGGAAAACGGGGAGTCTTTCACAGAAGTAACATCCTGGCACAGAAGATCATCTCCTGACTCAGAATCTTCTCAGGTACTTTGACAGTCTAGCCCTTCACACACTGTCCCATATGGCAGCCCCTAGTCATATGTGATGATATACATTTCAGTTGAAATAGAATTTAAGTTGCTCAGTGCCACTAGTCACATTTCAAGTGTTTAACAGCCATGTTGTGACTAGTAGCAATCACATTAGACATTTCCTTTCCTGGAGTTAAGTCTGTTTGCTCAGCAATGGCCTAAGGATTAATGCCATAGAAATAGAGGGCAATGGGGCTGGTCTTTGAAAAGGTCAAAGGGCCCATTAAAAGGTGAGGGCTGATCAAAGTACATACGTTATCTGATGCTGCTATTGTTGTTGTGTGAGTTCAGTTGTATGCAACTCTTTTCAACCCCATAAGCTGTAGGCTGCCAGGCTCTCTGTCCATGAAATTTTCCAGGAAAGAATACTGGAATGGGTTGCCATTTCCTACTTCAGGGGCTCTTCTCGATCCAGAGATCGAACCTGCAGCCCTTGTGTCTCCTGCACTGGCAGGCAGATTCTTTACTAACTGTCCCACCTGGGAATCCCTGATATCTGATGACTAAGGTTCAAGTCCAGATGAAAGGGAATCTCTGAAGCTGAGGTTTCACCCAGTTATCAAAGCCCATAAATAACCTTGCTCACAGCTCAGTGATACTTTGTAAGTCCTCTTTCCCACCTATCATGTCTAATCCTAACTCAGTCAAACTGTGTGAATAAACAAACCCATCCATTCAAGACCTGCTGAGAGGCAGTGTTAATGCTGCATCCTAAAGTAAGGACAGAGACTTGATTCAGATTGTTCTGGATCCCTCACAGCTTACCACATCAAACTGTTTCCGGTCCAAGGGCAAAAAGCTCTTCCCATTGGGAAGATAAAAATTATTGCTCAAGACTGCAGTCTGAAGGCCTTTAGCCCGAATCTGAGTTATGGCCTCAGTCATCACTGGGAACTGCTTCGCCACTCGCTCACTGGTCAGCAGAGAGAAAAAGGAGTCCACGGGCACGGAGGTCTTTGACTAAGATTGGAGGTAGGGAGAGAAGAGAACCAGCCATCATTAATAGTAAGAACAGCTTATCACCAACACAGAAAAACACATATTCCAGGTTTCCTACCACTACCCCAGGCGTCTGGCTTGCTGCCAAAAGGAATTCTCTCTTCCAGCCCTGGTGCAGAACTTTGCATATAAGGTTGTAAAAAGTTGTTTAGAATTCGAATCACAGTGGTTAGGGAATGGAGCAATTTATATCAATATTCCAGTTAAATGAATATTATTTCACTCATTCATTGTCAATTTGAAAAAGATTCTGAAGACTCTAAGAGGATACATGAAACCCTAAAAGTGAATTAAGCAGATGTAACTTAATTTTTAATGACCCAGAGATTTGATGATTCTGCATTGTCTCAGCTTCAGCATGACAAAGTGAATGTCAGTTTCTGATCAATTTTTGTGATTTTTAAATTCAGTCTCTGTGGGTTTTAAAACCTCTTATTTTATTATGTTTCAAAATTTGCAATGGCAAGCCTGCTATTTTATACACACACGTACTCATTTTACAACAGCTTTAATGAAATACAATTCATATATCACACAAGTGGCCCATTTAAACTGTAAAATTCAGTGCTTTTTAATATATTCACAAAGGTGTAAAACCCTTAAGACAATCAGTTTCAGGATATTTACATCACCCAAAAAGGAAACATCATACCTATTAGCAGTCACTACCCATTCCTCTGCCTCCCTGCCCACGATTCCCTAATGCTCCCAGTCCTAGAAAATAACAACTTTATTTTCTACTTCAATAGATTTATCTGTTCTGGGTATTTCATATAAGTGGAATCGTACAATATGGAATCTTTGGGGCTGGCTTTCTATGACTTAGCAGAATGTTTTCTATATGTATATAAGTATTTATTCATTTACTTAAAATTGTAGTAAGACCACATAACATCATATTCACTGTTTTAACCACTTTGGATAACATTAAGTACATTCATTGTTATCCAACCAAAACTACCATCCATCCACAGAACTTGACTATATTTTAAATTATATTTTAGCAATTATATTGTGAAGGTATGGGAGTTAATATAAATAAAGAGCTGAGAACAATGCATAGTCCAGAGAAAGGCTCAATGTTATCATTGCGTTAAACAAGCTTTCTGATCAAAGCTATTATGCGACAATTCCAGCTTCACATAAACAATAGCTAATGTACATAATATTTTTATTTTTCATTCATGCAGTTAAAATTGAGTACCTGGGGTTGGAAGATATAACTTAAAATCTTATAATGGGTTATTAGGTTTTCCCTTCTTCATTTTTAGTTTAACCAATTTAATGGATGGGTGTTGCATCCACTATTCCAGACAAAAAGAATATTGAAATTCAAATGTGTTTATCACTCACAATCTCAGAGCAAAGCCTCCCAAATTCTTGTAAGAAATCTTCTGTTGTTATCTCTGCTCTCATAAATTTCATCCAGGGCCCATTTTCGCCACCGGAGATCAAGGCCTTCACTATAGTTCCAGAAGGGATATGATTCTGTACCTCCCATTCTACCAGAAATAAAACACATGGTAAGTAAAATGATATGCGGACAAACAGCTAAAGTTTGGGGAGCAGGGTAATTACCATACAGGTTCTGTGGTGTCACTGCAGTGCCAGGTGGGTTCTGTTGGGAATTCAGAGAAATTCAGGAAATGGAAAATCTCAGCCTTAGAACTCCCAGGGAACAGCAGTGTGTGTGGCTGAGGGGACACTGCTGCCAAGCACCAGTGCATGCCAGCAGCTTGAGACGATGCTGGACACTACATTATGACTTTTCTTCCCTGGTCTCTTATTAGCTGGTTCATATGTATTAGGTCAGGCTTCTCTGGTAGTTCAGAGGTAAAGAATCCACCTACCAATGCAGGAGATGCATTTCATCCTCAGGTTGGCAAGATTCCCTGGAGAAGGGAATGGCAACCCACTCTGGTATTCTTGCCTGGGAAAATTCCATGGACAGAGGAACCTGGCCAGCTACAGTTCATGGGCTCTTAAAAGAGTCGGACACGACTGAGCAACTAACCAACAACAGCAACAATATATTAGGTCACTCACACAGTCCTGGCACATGGTATGGAGTACATGAGGGAATAAATCAGATTCTGACAACCCTCCAAAACAAACCCTTCATTTTGTGAACTGTAGTAATCCTTCAGGGCAGTGTAGCTGGTACACTGAAACATTCAAATGGAGGATGGTGTCTTTGAAAAATAACAAAATTCTGTCTGTAAAGAGCCAAAGCAGTGGATGGGTTACTGGTGTGTATGTGGGGAACACTGGGATAGCGGATACTTTTTCCTGTACAAGAGGGTTTTCTCTTTCTATAATATACCCGCTTATGGGACAAAAACTTATAGTATCCATAATTATATCTAAAATATAAGATATTTAACACAAAGTTTTTGTTTAATGTAGTGGCTGTGCACTGAAAATATTTCAGACAACATAGAAAGGTATAAAAAAGGAAGCAGAATGACAAAGCAATCCCATTCTTCAGAAATCACAAATGGGACCAACTTAGTATGTCTTCTGAGAACAGCAGGTCTTTTAAAACTCAATCCAAATAATACCTCTTTAATTTTAGAACTAAAGTTAGAGCAGTTTTTAGGATCTTAAGAGTTGGTAAGCATGCAAGGAAAGGGTCTCTTTCCTATGCTGCTGATGGGGGTATAAATAAGTACAACCTCTATGGAGTGCAACATGTTAAGTGCACATTTACAACTGATGTAGCAATTTTGCTTCCAGGAATTTCTCCCAAAGATATAGTTATAAATGTAAGCAAAGATTATGTATACCACTTTTGGGCAGACTGCTCACAGTGAAAACTAGACACTTACATGTATGTTAAAAAAGGGCTTGTTAAAGTGACCATGGTACATTCATATAATGAAATGCCACAAAAAAAAAAAAAAAATGAAATGCCACATAGATGTTAAAATGTATAAACTAGGTCAAAGGTCAGCAAATTATGGCCTGGGGGCCAAATCTGTCTCCCATCTATTTTTGTGGATAAAGTTTTACTGTAACATAACCACACCCGCTTGTTGACTATTGCTATGGCTGCTGCTGGCTCCAAAAGTAGAGCTGAATAGTGCCCCTGACAGAAAAAGTTTGCAAATTCCTGAATTAGACCTATGCCTGCTGTTGTTGTTGGTTAGTCACTAAGTGGTGTCCGACTCTTTGCATCCCAATAGACTGCAGGCTGCCAGGCTCCTCTGTCTGTGGAATTCTCCAGACAAGAATACTGGAGTGGGTTGCCATTTCCTTCTTCAGGGGATCTTCCCAACCCAGAGAGTGAACCTGAGTCTCCTGCATTGGCAGGCAGATTCTTTACCACGGGGCTACCTGGGAAGCCCATGCCTACTAATGTAGAAAATTTGGCAAGATATTTCACTAGGTCAGAAAAAAAGAAAGGTACATCTAACAGTCTGGATGAAAAGTGAGTGTTAGTTGCTCAGTTGTGTCCAACTCTGTGATCCCATGGACTGTAGCTCGCCAGGCTCCTCTGTCCATGGAATTCTCCAGGCAATAATACTGGAGTGGGTAGCCATTCCTTTCTTCAGGGGATCTTCCCAACCCAGGGACTGAACTCAAGTCTCCTGCACTGCAAGTAGATTCTTTACCGTCTGAGTCACCAGGGAAGCCCAAAGAGTTTGTATAGCATGACCCAATCAGTATAGACACAGTACACACACATGCACACAAACATGTACGTTCCTGTATATGCATTGGGAATTTTTGGAAGGATAAACAAATTTTTCACAATGATAACCAATGAAGGCTAGAACTGTGGGGAGGGGGTGGAGGTGACATTAAGAAATTGGCCTTTGTATTTTTTTTAAATCCAAAGTATTAAATATACTTTTAGCACCAACTATTTAATAAATATGGTTGGCATAAGTGAGTTTCTGAATAGAAAAAATTAATTAAATCTCTATTTCTCACAATTACAAAAATCAATTCTCAAAAGACTAAATACCCAAATCAGGAAAGAAAAAAAAAAACCTCTAAAAGTTAGAAAACAATATACAACATCTTTATGAATGTCAAGGAAAGAAAGACTTCCTTAGATTAGGCACTTAACACTCAAGCCATAAAGAAAAACACAGATGATTTTGATGACAACAAAAATGAAAATCCTGGTATTGCAAAAACATTATAAGATAAAAACACAAGTCAATAACAACCACAAGCCTTACTAAGTGCTCAAAAGATTCCAGGCACTGCTGAATAACATACCATTTAAAAGTATGAGCAGGATTTGAAAAGGCAGAGGAGACAAGGAAGGGTAGCTTCAAGCAGAGGGAACAGAACCTGCAAAGGCACAGGAGTATAAACACATTTGGCAATTTTAAAGAGCATCAAGTAGTTGAAGGTAGCTGAAATGTGGGCGTACATGGCAAATGGTGTAAAAAAAGGACATGAGAGCTGTTTGTGAGTGGCCCTGGAACCAGGTAAAGCTTTCGGTCTTGAAGGGAAAAAACTGCAGGCACTCAAGGATTTGAAGCAGGAGAGGGAAGGGAGAAGATGTGATGTGTGTTTTAGGACAGTTCTAGGGGCTGTGTGGAGGGAGTGTAAAACCCAGAGGCCGGAGGTAGAGTTAGCAGTTAAAAGGCTGCTGTGATCAAGCAGGTGAGAAAATTTAGGGATATAACATGTGTAGAGGCAGTAGCAGCGGAAAGAAGAGAATAGATTATCAAGGTATTCTGGAAAGAGTTGAGAAAATTCCTGCCAAGTGATCTTTATGTTCGCTGTAAAAGTAGAGATTCAGCAGTCTGCCAAGGTTTGGTCTGGAGAAGTATGATGGCTCTGAGGGGAGTTTGGAACAGCCCTGTAGTAAGTTCAAGAGGAATATCAGTTGAGGAATAGAGAGCCTGAAGGCTCACTTGCAGCTGAGCTAAAAAACAAAACAAAAAATAGCTCAACCAGTTAGCACAGAATTTTTCAACCAGGGGCACAGAAAACCTGACCTTGGGTTGATTTAGCCCAATCAGCAACCACAGTCTGTCAAAAGAACAGAGACCTCTGTTTGGTCCTTCCTGTTGGCTAGAATGTGCATGTGATGGCAGAAAGTGAAGCAGCCAAACCTGATCTATGAGGTGAGAGTGGAAATGGGGTGTGCTCACAGCAGAGCAACACAAGGAAAACAGCCCAGAGCCCTGATACCACAGAGCAACACACTAGCCCAGGCCACTCACCTGGACTTTCATGTAAAAAACACATTTAACTTCAATCTTGTTTCAGTCAATGTTTTGTTAGGTCTCTAACACTTCAAGCCAAATGAAACAAACTTAAGTCAGTTCAGCTGAGTGCATAAAAAGGTAATACCAGAAGCGGCTGAAAAAGGAAGGATCCAAGCCTAGAGGTTTGTCTTGTAACAAAAGCAGGTGTAGAGGGAGGCTGATGGAAGAGGAAAGGTTGTGATCACAGCGGGGAGGAGGGCAGATTTCAGCATTCACAAGTAGTTCTTGGTGAAAGGTAGTTAAATTCTACCTATAACATTGACAATAACAATGGCAGCTTGTCATTTATTGAGAATTTCAGATGAGCCAAGCACTCACTAATCAAGTGCTTTCCATGAATAATCTCACTTAACCATCTCCTAGCACCAAAGATGTACAGACAATTAGCCCTAATCTAATGATGTTCAAAATTCTCCAAGGCAGGCTTCAGCAACATATGAACTGTGAACTTCCAGATGTTCAAGCAGGTTTTAGAAAAGGCAGAGGCACCAGAGATCAAATTGCCAACATCCACTGGATCATGGAGAAACCAAGAGAGTTCCAGAAAAACATCTATTTCTGCTTCATTGACTATGCCAAAGCCTTTGAATGTGTGTATCACAGTAAACTGTTGAAAATTCTGAAAGAGATGGGAATCCCAGACCACCTGACCTGCCTCTTGAGAAACCTGTATGCAGGTCAGGAAGCAAAAGTTAGAACTGGACATGGAACAACAGACTGGTTCCAAATAGGAAAAGGAGTACGGCAAGGTTGTATATTGTCACCCTGATTATTTAACTTATATGCAGAGTACATCATGAGGAACGCTGGGCTGGAAGAAGCACAAGCTGGAATCAAGATTGCTGGGAGAAATATCAATAACCTCAGATATGCAGATGACACCACCCTTATGGCAGAAAGTGAAGAGGAACTCAAAAGCCTCTTGATGAAAGTGAAAGAGGAGAGTGAAAAGGTTGGCTTGAAGCTCAACATTCAGAAAACAAAGATCATGGCATCTGGTCCCATCACTTCATGGGAAATAGATGGGGAAACAGTGGAAACAGTGTCAGACTTTATTTTGGGGGGCTCCAAAATCACTGCGGATGCTGATTGCAGCCATGAAATTAAAAGACGCTTACTCCTTGGAAGAAAAGTTATGACCAACCTAGATAGCATATTAAAAAGCAGAGACATTACTTTGCCAACAAAGGTCTGTCTAGTCAAGGCTATGGTTTTTCCAGTAGTCATGTATGGAAGTAAGAGTTGAACTGTGAAGAAAGGTGATTGCCGAAGAATTGATGCTTTTGAACTGTGGTGCTAGAGAAGATTCTTGAGAGTCCCTTGGACTGCAAGGAGATCCAACAAGTCCATTATAAAGGAGATCAATCCTGGGTGTTCATTGGAAGGACTGATGCTAAAGCTGAAACTCCAATCCTTTGGCCACCTCATGTGAAGAGTTGACTCACTGGAAAAGACTCTGATGCTGGGAGGGATTGGGAGCAGGAGGAGAAGGGGACGACAGAGAATGAGATGGCTGGATGGCATCACCGACTCGATGGACAAGAGTTTGAGTGAACTCCGGGAGTTGGTGATGGACAGGGAGGCCTGGTGTGCTGTGATTCATGGGGTCACAAAGAGTCGGACACGACTGAGTGACTGAACTGAACTGAACTGAATGATGAGGAAACTGACTCAGAGAAGTGAAATCATTTGCCCAAGATCCTCAGCAGCACTAACTGTTGCTTGGAATTTGATTCAAGAGCAAGAATAGCACAAACTGAGACACACTGTTATCTCCCCTCACCACCCTCCTTTCCCCCACCCCCACACACCCCAGTCTCCAAAGGTGAAGGAGAATGAAGAGCTCACCTGCAGCCACTCTCCCTGGAGAAGGGAGCAGAACTCCACCCATGTCAAAAATCACTGCTCTGTAGGGGCCGCCTCCAGAATGTGTCCATCTCCAGGTTCCCGGGTGCCTTCCCTGGACATGTTTCAAGAAGACCGCCCTCCAAGCCCGGTGGAGCTGGGAGGACTGCAGAAGCTGCCTTAGGCACATGTTGGGGCCAAAGCTGTGAAGCAGAAACAGGACATGGTTAGCTTTCAATGCATCCAAGTAGACCTCTGTCCTGGCACTCAGGGTGCCACCAGCACGTCTACTCTGACTTTCAACCAGCATTTCAGACACAACCAGAGCTGAACTCAGTGTCTCTGCCCTCCATGACAACTCCTTTCCTAAGGTCCTTGGCCCAGCAAAGGGCTCCACCATTTCCCCAGCCACCCAAGCTAGAAAATTGGACTTACCCCAGTCCCCCAGCCACACACCTCCATTCTGGTACCTGGTGCGACCAGTCTTTCCTCTCGAAGCTTTCAATCTACCTCTCTCCACTCACTGTGTGATCTCACCCACAGACCTTGGCAGCAGCCTTCTAAGTGGTCCCCTTGCCTCTTAATTCAAAATTTCAAATTTGATCATATCCTACCCCCATTTAAAATCTCCGGTGACTCCCCACTGTCCTCAAGATAAACTCTCAGCTCCTTAAGCTGCCTGAAAAGGCCCTCTGAGAACTTCTTCTCCCCTCTGGGCAGCAGCTCTCCTTTGTACTTCAACTTAGCCTGGGTGATCTCGACACTCACATCCATGTGAGGCTGTTGCCCTGGCCTGAATGCTCCCTTCCATCCATTACCTGGATAACTGCCCACTGTACCTCAGGTTGTAGTTTGCCTGTCACTTCCTTCATGAAACCTGGCCACCAGCAGAGGCAGATGAGCAGTCTCTCCTGTACTCTCTCAGGGTACCCTGTACTCACCTCCTCCTAGCACTCACGATGCCACCACACTATCATCCCTCCTACAGAGCAGGGCAATGACCTCCTGATCTTCACTGCCTCTTTTCTAAACTTAACTTTCAACAAGTTTGGGGAAAAAAATAACATACACACAATAGGTACATGTATATATAGATACACAAACATTTTCACATGAATAGACATAAATGTGGCAAAATGTTAATAATTAGTCTCAGTGAAGAGCCTGTGGTGAAAGGTATATGAGAGATCATTGTACTATTCTTTCAATTTTTTTATAGGTCTTAAATAAAAAACTGAGAAAACAACAACAAAAAATTCTACTCGCAGTCAGTTCCACCTGAAAATCTTTAAGTTTATCATGTGATGCCTATGGTTAAAAAACTAAGAAGCCAGTTAGAGCAAAACAGGTTGGTAAGACAGCCTGCATGCTCATAGGAGTCACCTCAGTGCCACCATTCAGTTCAGTTCAGTCACTCAGTCGTGTCCGACTCTTTGCGACCCCATGAATCACAGCACACCAGGCCTCCCTGTCCATCACCAACTCCCGGAGTTCACTCAAACTCATGTCCATCAAGTCGGTGATGCCATCCAGCCATCTCATTCTCTGTCGTCCCCTTCTTCTCCCACCCCCGATCCCTCCCAGCATCAGAGTCTTTTCCAGTGAGTCAACTCGCCGCATGAGGTGGCCAAAGGATTGGAGTTTCAGCCTTAGCATCAGTCCTTCCAATGAACACCCAGGATTGATCTCCTTTAGAATGGACTGGTTGGATCTCCTTGCAGTCCAAGGGACTCTCAAGAGTCTTCTCCAACACCACAGTTCAAAAGCATCAATTCTTCGGCGATCAGCTTTCTTCACAGTCCAACTCTCACTTCCATACATGACCACTGGAAAAACCATAGCCTTGACTAGACGGACCTTTGTTGGCAAAGTAATGTCTCTGCTTTTTAATATACTATCAAGGTTGGTCATAACTTTCCTTCCAAGGAGCAAGCGTCTTTTAATTTCATGGCTGCAATCAGCATCCGCAGTGATTTTGGAGCCCCCCAAAATAAAGTCTGACACTGTTTCCACTGTTTCCCCATCTATTTCCCATGAAGTGATGGGACCAGATGCCATGATCTTTGTTTTCTGAATGTTGAGCTTCAAGCCAACTTTTTCACTCTCCTCTTTCACTTTCATCAAGAGGCTTTTGAGTTCCTCTTCACTTTCTGCCATAAGGGTGGTGTCATCTGCATATCTGAGGTTATTGATATTTCTCCCGGCAATCTTGATTCCAGCTTGTGCTTCTTCCAGTGCCACCATAAGGACTAAATAAAGTATAAGAATCTAAAGAAAGAATTCTTAGGAAGTAAATGTTCAAGATGATACAATGTGTTTCTTACGTAATTGGAAATTTGCTGGATTGGGGCATGCATGCTGAAATGAAAAATGTAGAGATTGATTTGCATTTTGGGTTTTACTTATGTTCCTATGCCAAGGCCAAAGTTAATGATGGGAGGAGAAATTTATTTATAGGCTCCAAAAAGTGTGAACATGTTCTGTGTGAGGGTTTAACAGAGATGAAAAGGGTGTCTGGACCTGAAAGGTTGACTTCCATTCTTATTGAGGACACTGTCCTCGTTATGAAAGTGAAAGTCGCTCAGTTGTGTCCCACACTTTGCAACCCCATGGACTATACAGTCCATGCAATTCTCCAGGCCAGAATATTGGAGTGGGTAGCCGTTTCTCCTCCTCATACTCCTGCTAATGGATAAGTCGGCAACTCTCCCATGACTGGCTTCCTTCTTCCTTCCAACTAAAGATGACGCTTCAGTTCTAGCCACATACTGATTGTGACTCATTTCATTATCACAGCTGTGCTGCTGCTGCTGCTGCTAAGTCGCTTCAGTCGTGTCCGACTCTGCGACCCCATAGACGGCAGCCGACCAGGCTCCGCTGTCCCTGGGATTCTCCAGGCAAGAACACTGGAGTGGGTTGCCATTTCCTTCTCCACATCACAGCTGTACGAAGATACTAAGTCAAGTTTACACAAAACTTAACTCAAGGTCATGAAACTGGTGATCAGGGTCTATTCCATAATCACCAACGTATCTCTACCGCCGCAACAGAGCCTGGGCTCTCAGTAAACATTTGTTAAGAGATTAGCCCGGGAGGGGGACCCAGATCGATCTCCAGTTCAGGGCACTTAACCAGCCCACCGTCCTACCTTAACAGAATCAGAAACACTGCAGCTAGTGCCAACTCCCCAGGCGGATTCAGCTCTCTGAGTCTCAGGGCACCTATCTGTAAAGCGCTGCTGACACAAAGCAACTCTGCCCACAGCTGGAGCGAGATCAAACACGACAAGAGACCAGAGCTCGCGTCTCTGCAGAGCGCGGGTTCCTTGGACAATCGGAGACTTCGCGGAGCCAGAGACCCCTCGCCGTCAGATGAGGCGGGCTGAGGGCACGTCCCCTCAGACCTGGGAGCAAAACCCACCGATCCTCCTAAATATAGTGTTCAAATGCCCACGAACCCTGTGACGTGCCTCCTCCAAGTCCTCTTGGCGATCCTGACCAGTGGGCGCGGGTTCACCTCGAGCAAACACGGCAGTCACGTGGGCGCACCCAATCAGCGATCCCACTGGTCGGCGCTTGCGTAACCTCAAGGGTCAGCGACGGCGGCCGAGAAGGTTTTGGCTGCAAGCGTTGCGCGTAGAGCCGGTGGCGCTGAGGTGGAGGCCGCGGCGGTGCTACCCGCCACGGGGCGCTCAGCCTCAAGGCTCCCCTCCCAGCCTCTCCTGAGCCCTCCGGGGCCTGCGCCGGCCAGCGCCTGCCCTGTGAGCGGTTGTCATCAACCGGAGTTCCCAGAACACTCGCGGGTCCCGCCGACTTCAGCTTCAGCGGTGAGTCCGCGGCCTCGCCGCCTCTCCGGTAGCCGGCGCCTGGGCCCCGGGGATCGTCCTCTCAAAGTCTGAGTCCGGGCAGGGGCCTCGGCGAGCGCTTTCGCCTCAGGAGGAAGCCGAGAAGTGGTTGGGATCCCTCTCATCTCCCCCATCCTTAGGAGGTCTTCCCAGGTGTCACCCCTGGGAAGCCTTACTCAGTTCCTCCTTCCCGGTGCCTTCCCACCGGGACTATGTTCATATTTGGCGCGTCGCTCTCTCCAACCTGGGTGAGAGCCTAGATGTGCGAGTTTATTTCCTCTAGGCTTTGTGAAGACAGAGGGAATACCCGGCACTCTGACGGCTCCTGGGAAGGTTTAATTAAATCCTTCCTCTTTGGAAAATTTCCATTAAGGGGCCCTGTAGCAGTAGTTACAACTAAAATGTCTACACGTTCTGTATCTGAGCACTGTACTAAATACTTCCTGGGCACTGTTTTCTCTAACTGTCTTCATAAACTGGGAAACTGAAGTCCTGGGATTAAGCACCTTGCCCAGGATCATCTGTCAGATGGAATTTTACCTCAGAGAGCTGGACTTGAGAGTCTGAGTGCTTCATTCCCAGTCACACAGCCTTCTCAGGGGGAGTGCAGGTATGGCTCTGTTCCTTGAAACTCCATCAGTTATCTAACAGCAACATTCATTAAAAAAATATAATCCAGTGTGTCTGACTTCTTCCACTTTCAGTTCAGTTCAGTCCCTCAGTCGTGCCGACTCTTTGTGACCCCATGGACCGCAGGCTTCCCTGTCCATCACCAACTCCCGCGGAGCCTACTCAAACTCATGTCCATTGAGTCGGTGATGCCATCCAACCATCTCATTCTCTGTTGTCCCCTTCTCCTCCGGCCTTCAGTCTTTCCTACCATCAGAATCTTTTCCAGTGAGTCAGCTCTTCGCATCAGGTGGCCAAAGTATTGGAGTTTCAGCTTCAGCATCAGTCCTTCCAATGAATATTCAGGATTGATTTCTTCTAGGATGGACTGGTTGGATCTCCGTGCAGTCCTAGGGACTCTCAAGAGTCTTCTCCCAACACCACAGTTCAAAAGCGTCAATTCTTCAGCGCTCAGCTTTCTTTATAGTCCAACTCTCACATCCATACATGACTACTGGAAAAACCAGAGCCTTGACTAGATGGACCTTTGTTGGCAAAGTAATGTCTCTGTTTTTTTAATCCACTGTCAAGGTTGGTTATAACTTTCCTTCCAAGGAGTGAGCATCTTTTACTTTCATGGCTGCAGTCACTATCTACAGTGATTTCGGAACCCAAAAATTTATTAAAGTCTGCCACTGTTTCCCCATCTATGTGACATGAAGTAATGGGACCAGATGCCATGATCTTACTTTTCTGAATGTTGAGCTTTAAGCCAACTTTTTCACTCTCTTCTTTCACTTTCATCAAGAAGCTCTTTAGTTCTTCGCTTTCTGCCATAAGGGTAGTGTCATCTGCATATCTGAGGTTATTGATATTTCTCCCAGCAGTCTTGATTCCAGCTTGTGCTTCATGCAGCCTGGCACTTCACATGATGTACTTTTCCACTTTGGCGTGTTTTAAAGACTCAACTGAGTAGCTTTGTGTTTTCAGAGCTCTTTTTCTTTGTGACTAGTGTTCCACTGTGTGGATGAACATCGTTTATTATTCATCGATTTATTGGTGCAAGTTTGGGTTTCCGATTTTGGCTGTTATGAATAAAACTGTTATCAGCATTTGTGTAAAAGTTAAAAAAAAAAAAAGAAATACTTTTTGAGAGCCCGCTCTCTGTTGGAGTTTTAGTTGTGTGTGGAAAGGGATGCCTTGCTTTAATGGCACCAGCAGTTCACTCAAGTTCATGGAGACGAATGAAGTAAATAATTGCAGAATAAATGTAGAACTGCAGCTGTGACAAATGTGGTGAAGGAAGGAAAGATAGAGTTTAGACAGCTGTTACAAGAGGATGTGTTTGATTTGGGGAGGGGGCCTGGGCCTGGTGACATGGGGAACTTCCCTGAGTATGTGAATTTTGGAGACATTAATTAAAAGACTGAATATGATTTAATAGGCTACTGAGTTTTGAAAGCCCACTAAGTTGACATAAGCCACATATACAGTTCTACATGGATCAGTCATTGATTCATTAATTTATTCAACAGATCTTTAAATAGCTTCCAATATGTGCTAAGCACTGTGATGTAAGTGCTGAGGATACAGTGCTGGGCAAAACAGGCATGATCTCCACTCTAATAAAGCCTATACTCACAGATTTAGGGTGTGATGGCATTGGCATAAGGCTAACCCAGGGTGTTTAAGAAGCCTACACTAAAAGCTTTTTAAAGTTTCGATTATTAGTGGACTTTAACCTTCATTTGGGGTCCAACACAGAGTGTTGGACACTCTACAAGTGTTACTGAAATGTTGGTTCATCTGAGCGTGATCACTGTCAAAGCTCTTAACTCCTTCATTTGCTTTAAAGTGCATGATTTTCACTAGAACTGCCCTGCATTTCTGAGTTTATTGCCCTGGGCATTAATTGACTGTCAGGTACAGCAGGAGCCCCAGAGGTGAGTGAGAGGAGTACTGCAAAGGCATCTTACAGTCTTGAGGGAGGCCAGCAGAGAGGAAAGGGAAACCTATGGATGGATACATTGAGAGTGGATTTATCAGGTATTAATCATTAATGTGTTCTTTAGTTGGAGAAATGTGTGAAGACGAGGTCCAAAAGAAGACACTAGCTTCAGCTGTAGCCTGTTTAGAAGGGAAGTCACCAGGGGAGAAAGCAGCAATCATCACCATCTTGGTCGTCGAGAAATGACAGATGTGATCATTGAGACCATGAAGGCCAACCCAGGTATGCTTTCCAAAACCTTAGGCTATCTTCTATAAGGTAAACTCATGGTTGCTTGTGTTGGAGTGGTGTTCAGTGAGCCTGTGATTAAGACCAATACCATACTTTAGCTTTTACTGCCTATGTTCCTTACATGAGGCTTTCAGGCCGCATTTCAGTTTCTCTAAATATTTCTTCTTAATTACTCATAACAAGTTAGGTTGACAGCTCTCCTCAGTGAGGAGAACTACTTAGGATGTAGGTCTGTGGCGATTCATGTTGAATCCAGATAAGTATGGTGTGACTCCCGCCCCCGACCCCCTCCCCAGCTCACTCCATCCAGGGGAATGGATGTGAATTATGTCTCCAGTGTGAAGAACTGGTAGGTTTGGTTTTCAAACTTAATAGCCCTGAATATTTGTCTCACTTAGGAGTGTATGATAGAAGACACCTGCTTGCTTATGGTATTTCTAAATATAAGAGCCATCTCTGCGTTTGAGGGTGTTAATGAGATTTTTTTATGGGGCAGAGACCACTTTTAAGTTGAGATTACCCCAAAACTCCACTGTTCTATGAATATAGTTCTTAACATAAGACATCACAGTTTCTTGGGACCACAGTGGAGGTGAACGCCACTCCCATTTTCTAATTTGGATTCATTTCTGTCTGAGAACATCTCCATCAGAACCCCTCCACTTTCTCTCACAGCTTAAAATCTTCCTGACAGCTGTGGCAAACTCCACTTCTCATTGTGTCCCATAGGGTGCTGTTTCCTGTGAATGGCCTGAATTTCACAGGATAAAGAGGGTTAATACTTAAATTTCTGCCCTCTCACTCTTTTTTAAAATTCAAGTGATGTAAACCACTTTTAAAGAAATATTGCAAGGCATTTAATTTGGATCTGTGAAAACAAAAATTTTGTCCAAATTAAAGGCTTATGGAGACATTTTTCATTCTGAAGAACCATGCATTGGTTGACTTATTCTTTTCTTTAGATAATTATGTCCACTGACTGGTTGCAAGTAAAACAGATGGAAAACTAGTACAGTATGAGGGTGATACTTGCCCAAAGGAGAAAATAGACACCTTACAATTAAAGGTAAGATATTTTATTAGTAATTACTAAATACTTTTATCTACTGCTTTTTACTATTCCAAGTGTCCATCAACTGGATAAAGACAAATGGATAAAGAGGATATGGTGTGTGTGTGTGTGTGTGTGTGTGTGTACACACACATATACACACGATGGAATATTACTCAGCCATAAAAAAGAATGAAATATTGCATTTACAGCAACACGTATGGACCTAGAGATTATCATACTAAGTGAACTCAGACAGAAATATACAAATATGTATCACTCATATGTGGAATCTAAAAAATAATACAAGTGAATTTAATTACAAAACAGAAACAGATAGACATAGAAAACAAATGTATGGTGCAAACTACAACATTGTTCCAATTGTGGATATGTGTCATGATGTAAAATGTATGAAAAATTTATTTGCCTAATGGAAGAGATCACGAGTGAGGAGAATAAAACCATCGTTTCTGTTGAAATCCAAATAGGATGTACTTACTAGAAAAATGAGAAAAAGGTGGCCTGTCATGAGTATCCATGGTGATATGAGTCAACAGGAATGTGACTAGGTTGTAAATGAATTTAAAAATGGAAGAACTCCTATTCTGATTGCTACAAATGTGGCCTCCAGAAGGCTAGATGTGGAAGATGTGAAATTTGTCATCAATTTTAACTACCCTAACTCCTCAGAGGATTATCTTCATCGAATTGGAAAAACAGCTCACAGTACCAAAACAGGCACAGCATACACTCACTTTACAACTAATAACATAAAGCAAGTGAGTGACCTTATCTCTGTGCTTCTTGAAGCTAATCAAGCAGTTAATCCCAAGTTGCTTCAGTTGGTCAGAAACAGTTTCAGATCATTTCAGAGGCAGGGGAGACATGCAGGCTGACTATCACAACAGATACTCTGGGGAAAAACAGATGGACTAAATCCCTTTAGAGACAGAAAATTATGAAAGGGGTTACACTAGTCTGCTTAAGAGAGATTTGGGAGCAGAAACTCAGAATGTGGTTTTTATTTGCTGCAAATTACACCAGTGGGAGCTTTGGAAGTAATTTTGTGCCTGGTGGTATACAGACCAGTTTTAAAACTAGTAATCCAAGAGGGACTTAACCAGAATGGTTATGATACCATTCAGCAATATGGGAGTAATGTTCCATATATGCATCATGGTGTGAACCAGCAAGTATTTGCGTATCCTGCTACTGCAGCTGAGCCTATATTTGGTTATCCAGTGTAAACAGGATATTCTCAATAAGACTTCAGAAGTATGTGTAAACATCTGTTTTTCATAATTGCTCTTTATATTGTATGTTATCAGACAAGATAGTTATTTGAGAAAAGAAACATGGGAAATGCAGAAATGACTGCACTGCAGCAGTAATTATGATACACTTTTTTGCTATTTAAGTTGGATATTTCTCTACATTCCTAAAACAGTTTTTAGGGGTTTTTTGTACTAAAAAGGGCAAGCAGTGTTTTCTCCAAAATGATTTGAAATACAATAAATGAAGGCAATGCATGACATTCCAATAAAAAATATTTGAAGATTAAAAAAATATTTTTCTCTATAAAACTTTATTCTTCTGGCTCAAAGTTTTCATCTAATTGGAATCCTGCTAATTTTTAGTTTCTGAAAGATGAGCTGAAAGCTGCAATGGAAGAAAGTCTTCAGAAGCATTCCCCATTGCACTGAGAAGTAAAGATCAAAGTAAAGAAGGTATAAGTGCTGCTCCCGATTCTCCATCCAGGCAGCTTCCAAACCAGATTTCCTTCTTCAGTGGAAACCTCTCAGTTGAAATAGTTCACAGTATTATGCATCTATTCAAGACAAGGTGAGAAAAACACTGTTTCCTTTTGAATTTGCCTATTTTTTGACATTGGGCAGAAAAAGTGCTCTTGCCCTGAAGGGAAGTGGGTATTTTAAGCTTCAAAGGAATAGAACAATATTTTTTTGTGTTAAAGAATTCCCTGGTGTTTTATATTTACCCAAATCTTGTAGATTGCGTCAAAGCTTCTTACAAAAGTAACACAGATACAGCTGAGAAAATACCTGGGAAAATATTCTATGAGAAGATAGGCATGCAGGTGATTGGGAAGTTGAAAGGAAGTGATATAGTAGATGGGCTCCAGGTTAGACATTTACAGCTGGCCTCCCGTTTGCATTTCATGGGGCACGAAGAAGTAGGCTTCAGGCTGGGTACTTGAAACTATCAGCATTTTGTGAGACAAGAGATAGATGGTCTCCAGTTAAGTTATTTACAATCAGCCTCTTGTTTGCCCTCCGAAAGGGAAGTAACAACAGAAACAGGGTAAACAGTCAGTTTGTCTCTTGTAAACACCTTAAGGTAATAGTCCTGGCTATACTTATAGTCAAG
Source organism: Moschus berezovskii (assembly GCF_049115385.1). Taxonomy (NCBI): domain Eukaryota; kingdom Metazoa; phylum Chordata; class Mammalia; order Artiodactyla; family Moschidae; genus Moschus; species Moschus berezovskii. The sequence continues at coordinate 58,575,623 of NC_142478.1, read as the reverse complement.
GTTATAATCATAGCAAGGACAAAGGGGGGCAAAACCTTGTTTGAGTAAAGGATTAAGGGATCTCCCTCCCTCCCTCTTTTGGGACAAGGGAGACACTGAAAGTGAAAGTGAGTGAAAGTGAAAGAAAGTGAAGTTGCTCAGTCGTGTCCGACTCTTTGTGACCCCGTGGACTGTAGCCTACCAGGCTCCTCCGTCCGTGGGATTCTCCAGGCAAGATTACTGGAGTGGGTTGCCGTTTCCTTCTTCAGGAGATCTTCCCAACCCAGGGATCGAACCTGGGTCTCCCGCATTGCAGGCAGATGCTTTACCGTCTGAGCCACCAGAGACACTACACATGCCAGAAAGGCTCCTTGTGGGTCAGAAGTCAGGGGACAACACCAGGCCATAATGAGTCTTGCTCCTCCCAGATGCCTTCACTTTGAGATCCGTCTTGGCTGAGGGGTATGTGTGTACCCCCAAGGGAGTGTCCCAGGTTAGGTCAGGTGTGGAAAAAGAAACCAGATAATTGAATTGGAGGAAGACAAAGACCTGGAAGAACTGACCTATATGAATGACTTAACCACCTCTTTATTGCACTCCTCCTCACCACGGGGGATACACACAGCCTTCCTCTCCAGGTGTGCATCTCCGCCTTGCTTCTGTCTTAACTAAACAAGCCATTTCTCTATGTGCTCTCCCACTTGTTGTGCTACGTCTCTAATAGTAAACTTTGTATCTACATTTACAGTTTCTGCCTCTGTGATAAATGCACTGGGGGCAAAGATCCAGGGGAAAATTGCTTCTAGCCTGTAGCCCTTGCTGGTCTGGTAGCTAGGATTCCTGGTTTTCATCCAGGCTACCCAAGTTCAATACCTGGGCAAGGAATTAAGATCTCGCTTCATGCCACCGCTCACTGCTGCCTTGCTGAGATCAGAAGGATGATCAAAAAGAAAAGAAAAATTATAAGTGATCCATAACATCGTTGTAGTCTCATATTCCCACCAAGTCTTTACTAAAGAAGCTTGTAGGTCAGTTAATTGATGGCAGTTTCATCATGTCTTTCAACTCCTTTCTGTGATCCAAACAAGGCTTGCTGGAGGCCAAAGGAAAGGAAGGGTTTGGCTTGGTAATCAATAAGCTGGGGCACCAGCTCCTTGGATGTTGGTAGCTGACCTCTTTAAAAGTCTTTAAAGAGGACAGTCCTTGTCCTACCTTGTTTGCTTGGTCCCCACTGGGACAGAATACTCAGGTAGCCATTTTGGCTCACAGCTGTTGAAGTGAGTTTGCAGCATTTCAAAAGCAAATTGCATTGTGGGAGGCTTTTCTTTCCCCTGTATTCTAGCTATTCCAACCCAGCAACACTTTCTGTAATCTTCAGAGTCACATCCTCAAGGTTTAGAATTCTCTTTCTTATACTTAATTTTAGAACACAGATCATGTGTTTTTATGTAACTAATTGAGGTCTTACCTTCTTCCTGGCAGAACCTTTGGATTTGTTTAATATGTGGCCACATAGGGTGTGGACAATACGTGAGTCGACATGCCTATAAGCACTTAGAGGAGACCAGCACACGTATGCCATGCAGCCCACCAACCATCGAGTCTGGGACTACGCTGGAGGTGAACACCACTCTCATTTTCTAATTTGGATTCATTCTGTCTGAAAACATCTCTGTCAGAACTTTCTCTTAACCTTCTTACAGCCTGAAATCTTCCTGACAGCTGTTGCAAACTCCAGTTCTCATGGTGCCCCATAGGGTGCTGTTTCCTATGAATGGCCTACATTACACAGGATAAAGAGAGTTAATGCTTACACTCCTGCCCTCTCATTTTTTTTTTTAATTCAAATGATTTAAACCACTTTTTAAAGAAATATTGCATGTCATTTAATTTGGATCTGTAAAAACAAAAAGTTGTTCAAGTTAAAGGCGTAATTATGGAGACTTTTCATTCTGAAGAAATACACCTTGGTTGACCCATTCTTTTCTTTAGATAATTATGTCCATCAACTGGTTTCAAGTAAAACAGATGGAAAAATAGTACAATATGAACGTGAGGGTGACACTTGGCAGGAGGAGAAAATAGATGCCTTACAGTCAGAGGTAAGATATTTTATTAGTAATTACTAAATACCTATGTCTACTGCTTTTTAGTATTCTAACTTGGAAGGTTGTTTGGGCTTTTAATTTTGCCATTTGCCCTGCATGTTAGCTTTTGTTTTTAAGATCTACATTGCTGTGAAGGATTATTAAAATATTTTTATTCCGTCTCATTTTCGTCTTTCAGAGTCTAGGTTTCACTGAGTCTTATTACTTTCAGTGTCACATTCCTGGTTGTCTCAAGTTCAGTATTAGGGTTGTCCTCTGTAGCTGTGATAAAACTGGAGATAAGAATCTTCCTGTCGGCATCACAGTAGCAGTTGGAAATTGAGCAAACTTGGTCAGGATGAGGAATCTCCAAAGCATCTTTCCATGCTGAGAAGCTTTTTCACATATATTGGGCTGGAGTTTATGAACTGGACCCTTATACAGATGAAGTCATTTGGGGGTATTCATATAATTAAACAACAAAATTAGCACAGTCTGCTTTTTCTCACTGAAGTAATTCCCATCTACTATAAAACTGATGTGTAAATTTTATGTTCAGTTCAGTTCAGTCGCTCAGTCGTGGGAGGAATAGTTTAACATGAGGCCTATTTTATATAAATTTCAAAATGATGGTTTTAAAAACAAATACCTTAACCATAGGAGGAAGTGGACATTTGAAACTTGATTATCTCCAGACTTTTAAGGTCAGTGGAATGGCCTAAAATAGGGTTGTTGTTACCATTAATAAATTGTATTAATCTGAAAAAGTTCAAATCTTTAATGTTAAAGTTTTTAGACTAACTATAACATATTAAGTATGTTTATTCAGTGAATATTTATTGAGATTTATTCTCCATGTGCTGGGAACTCAGCATTGACTAGACTCCGTGCTGTCATAGAGTGTACATCCTAGTGACACACGCATATTTTCCCAATTGTCCTTTCTTTTTGTTCCCCTTTCATTCTCTTCTCTAGCCTGCAAACGTGATTAGATTGCTTCCAGTCTCCTGGAACAGTTTCCAGAATGCAGATGTGACTTATTATCTCTCACAGTCACATCCATTGATTGAGCTCAGCTAGACAGGGCTTGCTCATGTCGCACAGTAAAGGTACCGGTGGCTTCTTCACTCATATGTCTGACACCACATAGTTGCTTGGGTTTCCTGACTGTATGGCAGGCTCAGGCTAGTCTGACCTCTCACATGACAGCTGCTTTCCCCAGAGAGTTCCACAATACCAGGGAGAAGCTGTAAGACGTCTAAGATCTAGATTTAGATTTTGCCACCAAATTCCATTGATCAGCATGAGTCACAGGCCCTGTCCAGGTTCACAAAGAGGGAGGAGAGCCTCCTCCCCTGCCTGAGAGAAGCAGCAAAGAATTAGCAGCCATCTTTCCTCTACCACACTATTGTCATAATTGTTGTAAGAACCAAGTTAGATTATTCTTTCAACCATTCAACAAATTTTTAGTGAACACCTGTGATGGGCCAGGCACTGTTCTAGGGCTGAGGACACAGTGGGAACCAAACTCAGTAAAGATCTATCTCTCATGGAGCTGGTATTCTGGTAGGCATAGGAAATCAATCAGATACACAAGACAACCTCAGACTGCAGTCCAAAGTGCAAATGAGAAAAACAGGATCCAGAGAGTACAGAATAGGGAGAAGATAGAGAAGGCTAGCTCTGTGCTGTTGTGAGGAGGAACAGCTCCCACCTCCGGGGAGAGACTCCTGCTGGTTTAATGAAGCCAGTGTCAGGGACGCACAGGCCTCTCCATTCACTCAGGGAAGGAGTCCTTACGCAAAGCCACTATTCTCGTGTCAGAGTCTCTGCTCCCACAGCCAAGCAGTGGCCTCGGGAGTACAGAGAAGAAATTTTCCCTGAGGTTAAGGAAGCTGGTCTCTCAGGGAAGGGGCTGAGGTCACTTTAGTAACTTCAACTAAGGTGAAGGTGAAGGCAAGGACACCCGTCCAAGGTCTTCCTTGCCCAAGAGCTGTCCCAACATGGCTTGACCCTGGCTTAGGACTCTACTCACTCTGGGCCAGGGTCTGGGACCTCAAACAAGATCAAGGCATGAAGCAAAGCCCAGAACTTAGTTGATGCCAGGGCCTGAGATTTCAGGGCAGCCGGGCCTAGGGAGGGCTGGCTTGGCTCAGTGGCCAGGGGTTGAGACAAGAATCAGGATGAATCTGGACCTTTTAATCACATTGTCCAATTTGTGTCGCGTGGGACAAAGGACTTCACCTGCGCACACCTTAATTTCCTCATCTGTTGAGTAGGAATCACTGTAATACCCCTCACAGAGGGGCACATGAGAGGCTTCCAAGTGTTGCCTTGAGCCTCACGGAGCGAGCATGCAAGGCAGTGACAATAATGATAGTGCCTGGGTGACACAAGAAGAACCGGGCAGTCTGGGTCCACTAGGGGTCACTTTCTTAGGCTCAAATTTGGCATTTCAGCACAATGCCTCCCCAACCGTCATGGCAGAATCTGAGCTGTGCACCTCCAGTAAAATGCTCTGGGCCTTCGGGAGGAGAGTGTGGGTGAACATCAGCCAGGTTCTCTGGAAATGTGTGTGGGTTCACATTAGTTGGTTGATCATCAGTGTGGAGGGAAAAGACACCTCTGTTTCTTCTTGCAGGAGGGCTGGGAAGTGGGTGACAGGTAGTTTGCAGTGGAGGGAACAGGTGTGGCAGGAAGAGTTCAGGCTGGAAGCCAGGTAGACCCCAGTTCAAGCTGGACTGGGTCACACCCTGCCCACATGCTCCCGTCTCTGAGAATTGACCTCACCTCCTGCTGAACGTGGAGCAGAGTGAAGCCCATGGGGAGAAGCAGACATAACACCCATGGAGGAGGGAGGAGGACCCGGCCCACAGTCTGCGACCACTCTGAGCATCTGTTCCATTGCCACCCTGAGTGCAGGCTCAGAATTCACAGCTTCACACCCACAGCTTCACTGAAGCACTTGAAGGGAGAGGTCAGCTACAGAGAGAAACAGGCTACAGTGGTGGGGTGAGCCCGACTAACCTTGTACTGTTTCCTCCTCCTGACCAGGATGTCAGCACCTGGTCCCAAGAGGATGACCCACCCAAATCTGGGTTATGTACTCAACACAGATGGTTGAGTATTTCTGAACTATATTCTGGTCATAGGCCAGTATGATGCTGTTGGGACCACAGTAGATTTCTTGTCAGTCTTAATCTTATGTACTACCATTTCTCTTCACCACGGTCTTTAAGTCTGGGAGTGATGAGTTTCCATGTGTGCTTTTGAGGGGTCCCTCTAGAGACAGCACGGAAAATCGGTCCTAGAGAGGAGGACAGGCTGCAACAGCAGAGAGCTGACGTGAGAAGTGATGAGGGCCTGAGTAGAAGCAACAGGGCTGGCTGGGAGGGAAAGCACGGAGGTAGACTTGACAGGCGCTGGGTGGAGACGAGGGAGAGGAGGAGGGAAAGACGTATGAGGATGCAGCTGACATACTGTGTCAGGCTAAAGTGTGAGCTTCTGTTGTCCACTCCTTGTGTATGACAGAATGTTCACAAAGTCTCAGACATATTTTCTTCTTCTTTGTTCCCAAAGCTCATTTCCAAAACAACATTTTAGCAATCTGTGTTTCAGATATTGAAACAAAGAAAATTACCTAGCAATGGCTTCACAATTTGGGTTTATTTCCATTCTCCCAGAGCACTCCTGCCCTGGGTCTGTAGGCTGCCACCATCAGCCGGGGGTGGTGGGGGACACAGAACAGGAGGCCACCGTATCACCCTCAGATTGGGAGCAACCACAGGCACAGCACCCTGGCAGGACTCCTAATATTCATGCAGAGTCCCAAAGCCAGAGAGAAGGGGCCTGACTGCCCATCTGGCACCTGGACTAAAGATCACATCTCCGGGCTCTTCATTACTCCCTTCCCCCCTTGCCTGAAACAGGCAACTCCAGGCTTCTTACACAGGAGTGTGTTCTGTAGGGACCCATCAAGGCTAGGTTCACAACAAGGATCCCAGGACAGAGGTGCCGGGAGGGGTGCAATGAGCACACATACCAGGCCTTTGAAAGCACATCATTTAAAGATTTGGGCACCACAGGCCTGGCGGGGACGATCTGACTTCTGCAGGTCTAACTGCGGTGCTTCAGCTCCATCTTGGCCACTGACCTCTGGTGCACCTGATCAGCAAGGCGCAATACTCGGACCCCCACGAAGAACTGAGCCAGTGGGTGGTCACTGCTCAGCCCTGCTGCTCCGAAGACCTGGCAGACACAGGGCAGGAGGGGAGGAAGCCCTGGATGAGCCCTCATCCCTGAAAGCCCCACAAACAAGTGCCTGCTCCTAAGATGTCAGGATAGCTCAGAACAGCCACATTGCAAGGATGTCCCCTGACACCTGTGTGACAACAGTGTTCTGGAAGACTCCAGGTGGGGCCTCACTAGCCATCCCAAGGACACCAAACTCTCCAGATCTGCTCCACTAGGTGACTTCTGTTGGGAAGTCCCTCTCTACAGGCCAAGGATTGAGATTTGAGAAGGAGGCATCTTTACATGGTTAGGAGGCTGGGCCTGGTGTAAAGAAGGACCTATGTTCTCCTACATCTAAGCTCAGCTCCTTGCAAGCTGAGTGACCTCGGACAAATCACTTTCCTGTGCTTCTGTATTCAAAATGGAAGCAGGACTAGGACCCCTCATAGGGTTGTTCTGAGGAGGAAAAGGACAGTCATGTGTGGGGAGGTGTGCAACAAAGCGCAGGTATTAGTTTACAGGAGGTTGGGCAGCTGAAGGAGAGGAATTTTGAATCTTGTAAATGATTCAGAAGAACCAACGATCCATCATCTGTGCTCACCTGAATAGCACGATCAATCACTCGGGAAGCCATGGATGGGGCCACCATTTTAATCATGGCAATATCCAGAGCTGCAGCCTGCAAGGAAGAGAAGCTGTGGTAAGGAGGGCAGACCCCAGGGCGGAACGCATGGAAGATCGATCAGTTTCACAGGGAGGAGTAGAAACAACAGAACAGAGATCTGAGGTCCTGCTGGACCACAAGCCTTGCCTGGTGCATGGAACCTGTCCAGCACCAATGGGGGTGGAGGGGCAGGGGGGGTGACAAGGAAAGTGACTCAGGATGCTGTGTGATGTGGGAAGCTGCCTTGTCAAGGAAAGACAAGGGGCATCTTCCCAGGTGACAGGCAGCATCACCGCACACACAATGCAGAGTGGGGACTGGCCTGAGCCTCACTTGGGGTCACGACCAGCTCTGTTTCCAAAGGAAAGGTGGCAGGAGGCCAGCCAGGACTCTGAGGAATTGAGATACAAGCATCTTCCCTGACTTTGGGATTTCAGTCAAAGCCCCTGAAAGCCTTCATACCTGGCACTAGATGACCAAGAAACCAGGAACTTGAGCCTGGGTCACTCCCTGCTACCGAGGCCTCTCAACTAAGGGTTGGAGACATGGTAGAGGGATGGAGAAGACAGGGATTGGCATGGCATCATGCCTGGTGTTAGGAGGCACTCAGAAAGAGCCATTTAAGGAATAACATGTTGAAAATAAAGCTTCTCCTCTGGTTAACTCCCTGGCTTATTCTCAGTTTGCCTGATGCCTGGCAAGTCTGTAGCTCAGGCCGGGGCCATATGGCCCTGTCAGGCCTGCTGAAAGATGGTCACTGGGTCAGTAAAACAGAAAGGTCAGTCCTCTTTATTGTACCTTTTCCGTTTTTGAAAAGCGGCCCAGGTAGTTCTGAGGAGAATTGAAGCAAAGTTATTTATGTCAAGGAGCCAAGCGCTTTCTCCGTGGTTTGCTGAGTTGGGAGGGAAGAGTCAGCATCTATTAATAGATTTCCAGGCTGGCATCCCTCACCGTGTCCTCCGGACCTGTCCTCTGTGAGGTCCCTCGGCCTCCTACCTTATTTCCCGCCACATCCATGACGTGGGCAGCTTTCAGCACCAGCAGCCGGGCCTGCTCGATCTCCACGCGGGACAGGGCAATATCTGCCAGGACCGTGCCCTGCTCTATCAGGGGCTTCCCGAAGGCCACGCGGGACTTCGCCTGTGGACACAGGAGACAGAGGAGAGGGTGGAAGCACAGGAGAGGGCGGGGGGATGGGGGAAGCTAGACAGTGTGGTAGTTGCACAAATCATCTCCAGGAACCCCTTTACTCCAGCCATTCTGCCCCATCTGGGCAGGCCTGGCCTCTGGGCAGGCCTGGCCTCCAGGCAGGACAGAGCTTGATCTGAGCCACTTGTGGCCCAGGGCTACTCTGGGAACCAGGCAGTGACTGTGGGCACCTCACACAGGCCAGGAGGGTGTCTGCTGACATCAGGGCCTGCTTCACGTCCTGAGGAACTCTCAGGAGCAAAGTCTGGGTGCTAGAGCCCTCTTCTGGGCAACTATTCCTGCAACAGAGATTAAGTAGAGTGTTCAAAAGCTACAAGCAATCAAATAAGGTGATAAGGGGTCCTTCTTCCACCTTATTTTTAAAAATTAAAAACAATTACAACACACACGAATATCTCATGGCAGAAAAGAGTATACATTTTCAGACAAAATATGAACACCCAGCACCCCATTAGCTAGTAAATTATACTTACTATTTGGTGCTTACCCTTCTAGACTTTTTGTATATGCATATACATACATCTGCTTTTCTAAGTCATTCTCTCTGTATTACTTTATAGCCTTTTTTTTCACTTAGCATATAGCAAACGTATCTCTCGTTAACAAATAGATTTCTACAGCATCATTTTGGAATTTCACTGCACACCCATAGCAGGGTTATCTAACCAGACCCCAATAGCTAGCCTTATAGGTGTTTCATAACATAATCATGGCTGTGGTAAGCCTCCTAGTATCAAATTTTTTGTAGATCCCTGATTACTCCCTTTCGACCAAGTCCAGTGAATAGCACGGCTATGTCAATACTATAGCATCTTCTAAGATTTATGACACATTAGGTCAGATTGATCTGCAGGATGAGAATGGAGACTATATCTGAGTCCATAGAGAGGAGTGTTTTATTTTAAACTGGCTGGTTTCAACTAAAAAGGATTTGAATCACAACTTTGCTCAGTAATGTGATACCCTGAACTGTTGCTATTCTTCATTAAGACTATCTTGTGAGACATCTGTTCGGTCTGAAGTTTCACTTCGAAAGCACTTCAGAGTGAAACTGATTTCACTGATTTGAATCACTGTTCACAGCAATAACACTCTTGTTTGGGCTTGCAACCTTTGAGGGGTCACAGAAGAATAAAGTTTTGGATGTGCTTGGGGAGGAGGATGGTGCATGGCTGGATGCTGGAACCCCAAGTTCTCCCTGTTATCTGATTTTTAAAGATGAGCTGGTAGCAGGAATGGTCATCAGTAAACCATGACCCTGTGGACCTTGGAACCTTGCCCTCTGCTGCCACAGAGCCCAGCCTATTCCTTCTGGTCCCCTCCACAGAGTGAGGCCCATTCTGCCCTGATTTGAAACTTCAGCGAAGTAAAAGAGGCAGAGCAAACACAAGGACACAGCTTCTTGTAAAGAACATCACCCTGCTTCACCTGCTAAGTCTGCTCTCAGGAAACAGTTAGGATTTGAAGTCTGAGAGGAAGACAGATGGGTCATTCTGGTCCACAGACAGGCGCAACGGGAAGTACTTACTCGGGCCTTCATGAGCGCCAGCACCCTCTCTGAGCAGCCAATCAGCCGCATGCAGTGATGGATCCTGCCAGAACCTAGTCGACCTAGGAGGATCTCAAAGCCCCGGCCGGGGCCCAGGACCATATTCTCTTTGGGCACGCGCACCTGCTCGAAGAGGACTTCACCGTGGCCACCTGCAAAACCCATAGAGTACCCCTGAGCAGTCCGCTTTCCTCTTGCCTTGGGATGCATTTATCTCATCTGCTGGCAATATCCCTGCACTTTTGTAGACTTCTAACTGGAACATGGTTGAAGAAGGATGGAAGGCAGGAACAAGACTATTCAGATGGAAGGTAAATTGGTAATTTAAAATGTCAAATGAATAGTTTGGTATTCCTTTTATAAAACATGCCTCTAACTTAAACTGGAACTCCTAGTAGTCTATGACTCTCACAGTGTAGTGACCCTAGGGAAAATCTGAAGTCAAAATGTGGACATCATCAGCAGAGAGAAAGAGCCCCTGTGAGAGATCTCCAGGCCGGGAGATAGGTTGTCCACGCTGTGGTATACAAGAAAAGGTCTGGAGGGCATTTCCTGCCTCCTGCTCCATCCTCTGTGGCCTCCTTACCTCCCAGAGTTCTGCTTGTCTTCTATGATTAGAAGAGAAAAAAAAAAAAAAAACAGATGAATGCCTGTCTGAAGCTTGCCTGCATGGTTGATATTCATGGATGGAACTGAAATGCAGGAGCACATGGCCTTCCAAATGTCCTCAGACTCTTATAGGTGTTACTTCTGCACTGGAGCAACTGCTGTCCAAAGCCTTTTCCCTAGATCCAGACCCACACAGAGAAGCAAGCTGCTCCCAAGGGACAAACCTGGTGCGTCCTCCAGCCCATACACCCTCAGAGGCCGGATGATTTTTATCCCTGGGGTATCCATGGGAACCAAGAACATGGACTGCTGCTGGTGGCGTGGGGCATGTGGGTCTGTTTTTCCCATAAACACGCAGAGCTGGCAGCGAGGATCCAGGATGCCTGCCAGGAAAGGAGAGAGACAGACCCCCATCATCTGACACCAGGGCCATCAGCTTTCCTTAAACACTCAGTCCTGGCCCAAAGAAGCTGAAGTCAGTGAGCAGATGGGGCCCTTTAAGATGTCACATGATCAGATGAAGACATGCAGCCCTTTGACCAGCAATAAGAGCAACTGGTTTCTGTCCCAGTGAGGAAGGAATCCAACATCCTAAGAACAGTTTTTTGGTTTTTTTTTAAGGCACAACATAGGATTGAAAATATAATTTGGAGACAAGAGTCTGAAAACTGCTATTTTATCAGTGGCGGCCTATTCTGCTTTGTTCCCACAGGAGGTGGAAACATGCTGGTTTTGGGCACAGGCTTCAGAGTCAGGCCAGCCTTGAACTCTGGGTGGTTCCCTACTTGCCAGTTGGGGGGCTAGTACCTTGGGAAGTGACCCAAGTCACTTCTCTATCCTAGTTTCCTTCTCTGTGAAGTGGGGATAATACCACAGATCTTCTGCAGAAGGGTGGAGACTCGGTGAGGGGAGGTCCCCACAGCCATGTACCGAGGGCCCTGGAGAGTTAAAGCCTAGTGAACGATAGGATTATCACCAGCCCTTCTGCTATAGCACAGCTGACCTCACAAGAGGGGAAACCACTGAGGAAGTGACCGCCGGCCTGTCTAAAGGGAGACGCCCAAGGCAGAATGAAGACAGTGGGGAGTGGAGGAGAGATTCCTGGAACTGTCACATGTGGGGTCACCTGGGACCCATGTAGAACCTCTGGTTCTCCCAGGGTTTGCTGCCTTTTCTGGGAACAGAGACAGAATGTCCTTTGTGTTAACTGGAAATGAAGCTAGTCCCTCCCACAGTTTCTCAGACAATAGCAGGGCAGAGAAGACATGCTTATCAGGGCAGACCCACATAAATGTGATTGAAAAATGAATTTCAGGCCAAATACCTGTGATCCACCACTTGTGACCATTGATGATGTAGAAGCCATCTTCCTCTCGGATGGAAGACTCAATGTTGGTGGCATCTGAGGAGGCGACCTGAGTGAGAGCACATTCTGATTAGAGATGGCAAGGGTCCCGAGGTCCCTGATGGCAGAGCCTGATGGGGCTGGGTGAGGGTCTGGCCTGATGAGGAGCGCCTGTGGGTGACCCAAGGTAGGTACCTGGGGCTCAGTCATAGCGAAACAGGAGCGAGCCTTTCCCTCCAGCAATGGAATCAACCAGCGGGCCTTCTGCTCCTCGGTGCCATATCGAACCAGAAGCTCCATGTTCCCCGTGTCTGGAGCAGAACAGTTAAAAATCTGGAAAGGAGAAAAAGCACAAAGGTGATTCCCTTATATTCAAAACTTCAAATTTCCCAGAAGCATGGTCTGGGGCTCCTTCCAAGATACACGCCCTCTGACACCCTTATGAAAGTCCTTCCTCTCCCCAAGGATGCAGAGACCCAGGACATTGTGAGTACAGAATACCTAAGCTCAACCTCAGAGCTTGTTGGGAGAGAAGGAGGAGACTAGATCTGGTGGACTGAGGCTCCATGGAAGCCAGCCAGGCTGTACTCATTCGAGATTTCTCAAGAAGATGCCCACCCCCTGCTCCTTTCCTGCTCTGGCTCCAGCCACCTGCCTGCAGTATCTTCACTCATAAGAAGTCTGAGTTTGCGTCAGAGCTCCTGAGTCCAGTGCTGCTGCAGGGAACCCCGTCAGCCCAGGAGGATGACTGAACTCTGGAGGACAAGGATTTCCTCCCATGCTGAGGAAGACAATAAAGAAGGTACCTCGGGAGCATACAGAGACGTGCCCATGACCTCACACAAATGTGCGTACTCCACGTTGGTCAGCCCTGCTCCGTATTTCTTCTCGGGATCAGTCTCCAGGGATAGGAAAAGGTTCCAAAGTCCTTCGGCCTTGGCTTTCTCCTGTCACAAAAAAAAAAAAAAAAATCAGGGATCCACATAGGGTAGTTGTCATACTGTCTTGGCCTATGGAAAATAATGAATAAGTCCAAACCACCAGGCTGGATACAACCCCGCAGATCTGTGGGAGGAGAATGGGAGGGTCCTGGGGACAGCCCGTTCCTAACAGGGACGGTGCAGTCAGTTCACTTCCCCGTGTCTGCATCCCAGATGCCCTCACTGTTAGCATCATTACTGTCATCACGACGCAGCATAAAACTCGCTCCATAACACAGAGAATGAAGGGTCCTTCAGTGAGCCTTCAGGGAACCGGCCAGGACATCTGTCAGCAGCCTCAGCTGCTCTGATGAGGTGCCCAAGGAGATCCCCTGATCCAGCTTCCTTCATGAGGCACAACTTTGTTCCTGGGGAAGTAACCCTGGGTTTGTGTACATAGCTCCGGACAGGGAAACCAGGAAGTCTACCCTGCGGGTCAGGAGCCCAGGCCCTGAATCAGACTGCCTGGTTCAGGCCCTGCCCCACCACACCTGTTGGGAGACCTTGGGCAAGATGGTGAGCTTCCTGTGGCAGTTTCCTCGTCTGTTGAACTGGGACGGTCACTACTCACCCTACCAGTCACAGCTACTGAGCAAGAGTAGGAATGGAGGTGACTGGCTGACTGGAAAAAGAATCCAAGTGGGAAAGTTATCAGGAGCTCAGATTAGAGAAGGAGGCTCAGAAATGGACAGGAACCAAGGCAGCGTAAAGAATGGCAGCAGGACAGACGTTCTGTAGTCCAGCTGTACAGTGAGTGAATGCCAGCTGTTTTCCCTCTCAAAAACATTTCACTCTTCCGGATCCAGGTAGCAACAGAATATAGTGTGCCAGACTCAGAAGCTGGGGCTGCAATAAATATTAGTGATGATGGAAATTCTTCCCACTGGGAGGGCATCACCTGGCTGATTTTCCTATCAGATTGGGACTGCTCTCTAGGACACATACTACTAGAATCAGCACATACACTCGTCTCATGACTGTGTTAAGATAATTAGCTGAGACTGCAGTGACCAAGAAGAAGAAGGATAGATTAACTGGAACAAATGAAGCAGGAAAGGAGAATTAGGAAAAGAAGCAAGGGAGTTCTGAAAAGAGGAAGAATAAGGAAATGAATAGAATCATCTCCTTGTGGGAGGGGAAAACACATAGATTTGAGCCCAGAAGATCTGCATTGAATCCAAGTGCTATTATTTCTAACTGTGTCCCTGGCAAACTTGATTCCTTTAAATTGAGGTTCATGATGCTTACCTCACAGGATGTGTGAGATGCAGTGTAAATACCAAACATTCTTATTTATTGGTAGTAACAACACTGAATAAAAGCCATGAGACATAATTTCACCACTCTCCCCTAAAATCTTAGTTGTCCTGATTCCCATTCAGGTATGACCACATGCAGAATGTTCTCTAAAGCAGATTTTTCATATGCATTCATTTCCGAGTCTAACAGTGTTCACAGCGTGAGTGTCTGCTTTTCCAACACTTCATACATGAGACGGGTACATCTAATGGGTGAGGATTAAGTGTGCAGGTCAGCAGGTGGGGTATAGGACATTTCACAAGGTAACAATGGGAGCATGGAATGGCAAGCACCTTTCTGATACACATTTGACAGTATTTGTCAAAACTTAAAATGGTCTCATTCAGGAATTCCCTGGCAGTCCAGTGGTTAGGACTTGCTCAACACTGCAGAAGCCCAGGTTTGATCCCTATTCAGGGAACTAAGATCCCAAAAGTCACATGGTGCAGTTCAACAAAACCAACCAAACAAACCCAAAGCCAACAACAACTAAAAATGTTCTCATCCTTGGACCAGAATTTTTACTTCAAAGAATTCATGCTGGGACTTCCCTGGTACCAGTGGTTAAGAATCTGCCTTCCAATGCAGGGGAGATAGGTTCGATCCCTGGTGGGGAAACTAAGATCCCATGTGCTGTGGGGCAACAAAGCCGGCAGGCTGCAACTAGAGAAGCCTGAGCACTCGAAGGTCCTTGTACTCTAGATCTAGAGACCATGGGCCATAACTACTGAGCCTATGCACTGCAACAAGAAGAAAAAAAAGTGTGCACCACAACTAGAGACAGTCTGTGCACCATAAAAAGACCCAGAGCAACAGCTGACACTCTAGAAACAGTAAGTGAACACAGAAATATGTAACAGCATTCGTTACCCTTTGCTTACACAGGATCCAAACCCCTTCTTATTCTGGGGTGCTCTCACTGTAGACATTTCAGTGGCATGAAGATGTGAGCACGGGACCTACACATGACTGGCTGAAAACTTCCACCTCAATCTTGGAGTCCTGAGAAAGCATCCGGACACTGCCCTAGTGACAGTCATGGCCAGGCACCCCACAGCCAGTCTTCCCTTGGCTTCTACTCTCTCCTTCAGCTGGCTCTTCAGACTCCCTATCCATGTTAGCAACCAGCTGCTCACTCGGCTGCTTCAGTGACCCGGAGTGACCTAGACTGAGATCCCCACAGTGTCACTCGGGCAGGGGCAGGGTAGATAAACTATGGTGCACCCCCAATGTGGTCCCAGTGCCTGGGTTCATCTCCGGGCACTGACATGGGATACATCATTAAATAAGATAAAACAACTGGAAGATTCAAATGCATAAAACATTTTCATTACAACAGGAATGATAACAGTATGTATTATTATGTACCAGAAGAAAGGAGCCGGGAGCCTATAAATCAAATTGTTGACAGTCATTATCTCAGAGGCCCCAGAATTTTAAAGAATTCTTTCTAGGTCATGAACTCTTTCTACTCTTGCCATGTTTGAGCTCTGGTTACCTTGCAATAGGTTTATAACTATGGACAAAATTCAGTGCCATTAATTTCTTTTTAATGTAGGTGATGGTTGCATCATAGGCAGAATATGTGCTCCTGAAGACCTCAGATAACTTAAGAACTAACACAAGCCAAGACCAATCCTGAAAAAGAACAGCAGGTATTTCCATTATCCACTAAACTGATGTCACTGTATGTCAGGAGCATAAACATATAGTTGATGTGACGCTTTAGGTTTGATGTTATGGATTCTTTAAAGAGCATCATTTAATTGATGCAATTTATATCACTTAGTCTTAAATTTATATGATTCAGACATGCATAAAATGAGTCCATGCTCCTTAGGGTTATAAGCCACAGACTTGGCATTCCTCTGCCTGGGCTGAGTATCAGGCCGAGACATGGTCACACAGGAAGAGCAATAAAGTGAAACTCAGTGATCTAGGGCTGGCTCTTTCTAGTGGTGGTGGAAAGCAGAGACCACTGAACTCAACTCTCCCATCTCTTCACTACCTGAGAAGGAACAGATGTGGCCAGTGGACGAGCTGAGGTTGGGCTGTGCTAACAAAAGGCTGCTTTACCTTGAGACCTTCGACCAGCGGGGAGGGGGTCCACCTCTCGGCCGAGGCCTGGTGACGCTGTAGCTCCGGCTCAGCAGGGTACACATGTCGTTCCATAAACTCCTTCAGCTGCTGATACAGCTCCCTGACTCGGGGGGAAAGGCCTTCTGGAGAGAAGATCAGAGCTCCCTTTGAGGCATGAGCTGGAGAAGAGTCTGTGGAGGTAACATAACTCCTCGTGCCTGGGGTCCTCAGCAGGGACTGTGGCCTGGACCATGAGTGGTGGGACCCCATTAACGGTTTGGTGGCCATTATCTCCTTGAAAACCTGGAACCCCTCTTTGACTGGAAAATCCCATGCCAGGTTAGACATAAATTCAGTCAGCTTCCCAGTTTGTTTCGCAGTCGCCGAGCTTGCCTGCCCTAAGCAGAGGCAAAGAAAACCAGTGAGAACCCCCACAAACAACCCTTAAGAGTACTAACGTATAAGAGTATTGTTGTTCCATCAGCAGCTACTACCATTGCTGAGCACTTGACATGTATCAGACTTGGTGCTAAGTGCCTGACATGCGTTATTATAGCTCACTGAATTCCTGGAGCTACACACGAGTGTTTTAATCCCCACTTTACAGACAAGGATCCGGGTCATAGGGAGGCGATGGGTCCAAGCTTACATTCCATGGGCTGGGAGCCAGAAGTTGGACTCAGTTGGCCTGCTTCCTGCTCTTTATCTCTTCTTTTCCTAAATAAATTAATCAGGAATCCCTCAAAGCAGTTCTGCTGTCATATTGGGCTACAGGGAGCCCTGCCATGATGTTGATAACAGTGTCCCAGGGGATTGGATTAATGGCTAGTTTCTGGGCACCATTTTGTCTAGATCAACACATTTATCATCATCACATAACTCACTCTAGACATGATCTGTTTTCTTTTTTTAATCTTAAAAATATATATATTTATTTATTTGGCTGTCCCAGGTCTTAGTTGTGGCACAGAGGATTTTCCATCTTCGATGTGGCAGGGTGGATCTTTTATCATGGAATGTGGGATTTGTAGTTGTTGCATGTGAACTCTCAGTTGCCATACATGAGATCTAGTTTCCTGACCAGTGATGGAACAAGAACCCCCTTCACTGGGAGAGTGGAGTCTTGGACAGTGGACCACCAGGGAATTCCCATGCTCTGTTTTCTTTATTTAACACATGCATCAAGCCTTTTTAAAATATTTAAATTAAGGTATAGTGGACATACATCCTCTTTGTAAAGTATACAATTCTGTGAGTTTAGTCAGGCAGCCACCACTTCTCTCAAGAAATGGTATATGTATTCCTATCATCCCCAAATTTACATGGTGTCCCTTTGTAATCAAATCTTTCTCCTTTCTTCTGGGGGACAACACAGATCTATTCCTGTAGTTTATCTTTTCTGGAATGCCACATAAATACATACTTTCTACTCTAGAGTTGCCCGGTTCATAGCCAAGCTGTTCAGTTGATTTAACCTCTCTAAGCTGACTTTGATTCATCAGAACTATTAGTGTACTGACGCCTATATTCCCTGTGAAGGCCATATGAAGTCCATATTATAACATGCCAAACACAGCACTGGCACAGAAGCTTCTCAATGAATTGTGGCTTCATTACTGTGACTGTCATTGTTGTCAAATGACAATTACTGTCACTATTAATAAACAACATATCAGGTCCATGGCTCTAAGCCAAGCCCTCACCCCTCATCTGAGAGAAAAATGTTACCCAGAAGCTTGAAGACAAGGATAGAAAGACTGGTCTCTTTCTCTGGAGTGAACTGCACACTCAGGAGTACTCAGTCACCTGTCCTTTGGAGAATCCAGCAGGGCCGCCGCTGTTGTTGTTGTTGTTGTTTTTTTTTCATAATGAGTAATCTTTTAAGCACCACTTTAGTTATTTAATTTGTTTGTTTGTGGCTGTGCTGGGTCTTCGTTGCTCTGTGTGGGCTTTCTCTACTTGTGGCAAGCAGGGACTGCTCTTTGTTGCAGTGCTTGGGTTTCTCATTGCGGTGGCTACTCATTGCAGACCTTGGGCTCCAGGCACTCGGGCTTAGTAGTTGAGGTTCTTGGGCTCTAGAGCACAGGCTCGTAGCTGTGGCACATGGGCTCAGTTGCTTCGAGGCACATGGGATCTTCCTGGACAGGGCTCAAACCTGTGGCCCCTGCATTTGCAGGTGGATTCTTAACCACTGGACCACCAGGGAAGTCCCTATGAAAGATTTTAACTCAAAATAAAATCAAGCCTTTAGAACTAGAGTTCAATTTTGGGAATTACAGGAAGTCCAAAGTAGTAAATGAAACCATAAGGTAATAATCAAGACAAATCATAAGACAACTGACTTGGTCCCTTTAAAAATTCATTAAAAAAAAAGAGGGGGTACTGTTCTAGGTTCCTTGATCAGATCCTGACTTAAAAAACAAACCCAAAACAAACCCACCTCACTTATAAAAGATATAAGGAGGAAAATGAGGAAATCTGAGTATGGACTGGACTTAGATATTGGGGAAAACGATGAGTTTTCTTGGGTGTGAATAATGGTACTGTGAAATGTTCTTATTATTAGGAAAGGCATACTAAAGCACTTAGAAGTCAATTGTCAGGGTCTCCACCACTTTGTTAATCGTGCAAATAGATAGATGAAGAGAAAGATAAACAGACATGGCAAAAGTTAATCGTTGTTAAAATCAGTCATGGGCATATAGCTATTCACAGCACTATTGAATGTTTCTGTAAGTTTGAAAATTATCATAAGAAATCAAATACTAAAGCCACCAGGAGTTGAACCTTTGTGGAAGGAGCCCCTCAGGTTAATCTCCTACATGGATTTAGGATGTCCCCCCGCCCCCCATGCACACACCACCCCAGCGCTGTGCACACTCCCTTCTCATGGGAAGCAGGTGCAGCTGTCCCTGTGTCTTTGCTCTGTTGGCCACTGGTCCTGAGCAAGTCTGCCAGGCACTAATGCCCTTCCTCCCCAAAGCAGCCTGCCCTCTGGGATGAGAAAAGGGAATTATGCTCTCTGCAGGTCCTTAGTAGAAAGGTTCTTTGTGATAACTAGATTGGACCTAAAGCATTTTTGTCAAAAGTCCCTTTTGATTAGATCATTTCGTGTGCCTAAAAAAATTTAAATGTGTTCCCTTGAATAAATGATACATTCACATGCCTTGAAATTACAGTGACAAAAGGGGATGCAGGAAAGGCTCTCCCACCCCTTTGCTCAGCCACTCAGCTCATTTCCCCAAAGGCAACCAACATGACCAGTCTTAGGTGTCCTTTCAGAGATTTTTTCACTTCAGCAAACAAACATTTATATTTATTCAAATTTTAAGTATACTCATTTTACACAGATGGCAGAATAGCTATATATAGCCAATGCCCTGCCCAGCAGCTGTGCTCCTGACGTAACTCTAGAAATTGCAGGATTCTTGAAAAGGAAGATCTGATTCCCCTTTAGCTGGATCAGTGAATGTGAAATCTGATGAAGCTACTTTATGCTGTCAGGCTGAAAACACAGCCTGGGAGGCTGGTCCTGAGTCACAAAAAGTGACACCATATTTCTACTCTGTCTCTTTGTCACACTAATAGGTCACTGTAAAAAGCACTTTAAAACTAAAAGGCAGGGGATCCACTTAGCATGTGGGAGAGCCCTCCTTAAACTGTTCTCTTTCCATTGCAGGATGCGATGTCACACTGCCCACTGCTTCATGTGACAGAGGTTTTATCTCCATTCACAGCACTGGGACAGCTGCCATCTCCTTTGCTTTTCATATCAGCGCTGTGAGGGGGGGAGGGCAGGGCTTTTTTACATAACCTCTACTCTTGAGAAAATTATGACAAAATAATGGGGCTTGCCCAAGCTCACCCCACAAATCAGCACCTGACTTCTTGTCCAGGGCTCTTTCCATCCTGAAATAATGGATCAATATAGGCAACATCTGTTGTCTTTGCCTACTGGCCATTTTACTAGTAACTAGGGCTCCTAGATAAAATACAGGATACTCAGTTAAATTTGAATTTCAGATAAATAATAAAAAAAACTTTTATTGTAAATATTTTCCATTGAGACCACCAAACAGAGGCAACACTGACAGAGTTTGTAACTCTGGTCAACAGGTTAAAACATGGGAGGATGATATGGGTCTGGATGTACTTGGAAGGTGTGGGGAACCCCCTCAACTGGGGCTGGAAGTTGGCAAGCCTGCTTTGTGGTAGCAAAGTGTCTCAAATTGTCAGTTTTGAGGATTCAGATCATGGGTCTACGGAGTGAAAGAATTTTAGGTAAGTTGGTAGAAGTATGTCAGGAAGTTGATATACACTAAACACATACTACAGCCCTTGATATGATCCTACAGAAAATATAGGTGTTTTGGTTAAAAGCAGAGAAAGAAGAAAATACAGCTTAGCTGAGAGATTCTTTTCGACAACAGTTAGGAATGCATGGGCTTCCCAGGTCGTTCAGTGGTAAAGAATCCTGAATGCAGAAGATACAGGGGACACAGGTTAAATCCCTGGGTCAGGAAGATCCCAAGAAGGAAATGGCAACCCACTCCAGTACTGTTGCCTGAAAAATCCCATGGACAGAGGAGCCTAGCGGGCTACAGTCCATGTGGTTGCAAAGAGCTGGACACAACTGAGCAGTTACCCATAGCCACAGGAATGCAAACTGGTCAAGAGTTAGATAATCTTGAACTCTGCAGGGCAGAAGTACAATTTTTTTGGCTCACGATAAAGATTCAACATGCAAAAGCATGGGGACAACTGTGATGTTGATTATAAACTATGTGTATTAGTGGGGGATTTCCTTGCAGTTCAGTGGTTAGGACTCCAGGCTTCCACTGCAGGGGATATGGGTTCAATCCCTGGTCAGCGAACTAAGATTCTCTATGCTACTCGATGCAGCCAAAAACAAACAAACCTACAAATCATGTCCATTTGTCAAAATTCATAAAATGCTACACTTCAATAAATCTGATTTTTTATAAAAGAAAACAAAAAACCCGATGATAACAAATGCTCACAAGAATGAGCAGGAACTCAAATTGAGATACAAAAAAAGAAAAGAAAAAAGTGGAAGCAAATTATATAAACAAATATTTGGCACAATGGCGTTTTTAGAATCTATCCCTGTTAAAAAGAGTATTTATGGGAAAGGGCAGAAAACAGAGAAGAAAGTAGGTATCTTAACTACCTTTGGGCTGTATCAGAAAAAAAGAAAGGTTTAAATGATACAGTGAGATAAAAATTGCAGGGAGGAGAGATTCTATAGTTCATGAAAGTATTTATCCCTGGACAAAATGTCTAGGTAAGCAACACCTCCACAAAATGAAACGGCCTTTCCAAGTAGGAAACTAACCAGCCTACCTCACAATTAGCAAAGGTAGATGTGTTAATACCTTGATACCTTCCAAATCCAGAAAGCAGAGGACCAGTGAGGAGACATTAGCACAGAAGATAAGGGCCCCGTGCTCACCGTGTTTCCCATAATCTTCCAGGCCCATAGCCTTGAGGTCCACACTGTGAATCTTGCACAAGACTCTGTTCATGGCAGTGGAGATGGCCCGCCTCTGGCTGGGCTCCAAACCTGGCGGAGAGGGATCTTTGTTGATGAGGCCTGGGCAGTATTCCATCAGATAGAAGCGGTTGCCGACGATGCTGGGAGGGACACAAATAGGGTACTTCAGTGGCCTGTGATGTGGCAGGCTGTTAGTCAGGGCACTGCTCTGTCCTGTGTGTAAGCTCTGAATGCTGGGTGGGAGTACTGGAAACTTCCTTTTTCTTCTGCATAGAAGCAGAAGTTAGAAGTACTCCCTCTCCAAACCAATACACACACACACACACACAGAGACACACACACAGACACAGACACACACAGAGACACACACACACAGACACGCACACACACACACACCCGTTTACACTCCCTTGCCAGCATGCCTCTCTTCTCTTTGGTCCACTTGTAGAAGGTATCAGAATGGGATTAAGTGTGATAATATAGGAAAGCAGCTGTTGAGAGGGGGTCAGAGTCACACAGAACCAGGCTTAAGTCCCACCTCTGGCTTTCCTAGCAGTGTGATCCTGAGGAACATAGTAAACCACTCTGAGCTTGTTTTTCTTAATCTTCAAGGGCAGTTATAAGAATTAAGGGAGAAAATTTATATATGGAGTGTCTGGAATGTGTCTGGCTCCAGTGAAGATTCTATAAGTATCCCTTCCCGTTAGATATAATTTCATCATTATCCAGTGGTTTGAATGGCATGCATACCACCCTAATATCAAGGTGACACACCAAAATGTCATTAATCCATCTCTTCATCATTCCTAGAAATCAGCTTAGTACTCTAAAAAGTTGTTTTGAAAATTCTACCATTAGGGCTGTTTATCCTGACTTGCACATGGACAAGATATTAAGTTATACAATTCTTTTTAATTATCTTAAATGTAATACTGCTATGAAAGAAAATATCTTTATTTTTAGGAGATGTGTGCTGCCTGCAGCTTACTTCTAAAGGTTCAATCTTATTTATATACATTTATTAAAAAGATACTTATTGGGACCTCCTTGATGGTCCAGTGATTAAAAGTCCACGCTCCTAATGCAGGGGGCACAGGTCTGATCCCTGGTCAGGGAACTAAGATCCCACATGCCACACAGCACAGCAAAAAAAATTAAATATATATAAAAACAAAAACAAAAATATATATGTATATATATGCATACATATATATGTTTACAAAATAATCCTTTATAATTATTTAACAAAATAATTAAATGTTATAAGACAATATTATTTTATAAAGTTATATTATTATATAATTATTACTATTTCTATAATATTTTATGTATATAAAATACACTTACATACATACACATGTATAGAAACCAAATACGGTGCTCGCTTCGGCAGCACATATACTAAAATTGGAACGATACAGAGAAGATTAGCATGGCCCTTGCACAAGGATGACATGCAGATTCGTGAAGCGTTCCATATTTTTTAAACTGCTGGCCAATAAAAGCAGAGATTTCTCTTAAAAAAAAAAAAAGAAACCGAATATGGCAAAATGTTAAGTGTTTCCATCTAGCTGAAGTGTAAGTGGGTGCTTATTATGCTATTTTTTTTCTTCTTTCAACTACTCTAAGTTTCACATTTTTCATAATTTAAAAATTGAGAAAGAAGACACAGACTTAAAAAGCATTGCAGGGACTTCCCTGGTGGTACAGTGGTTAAGAATCTGCCTGCCAATGAAGGGGACATGGGTTCAATCCCTGGTCCTGGAAGATGTCACATGCCATGGAGCAGTCAAGCCTGTGTGCCATAACTTCTGAAGCTCACATGCTCTGGGGCCTGAGAGACCCAACTACTGAAGCCCGCTCCCTAGACCCTGTGGTCTACCACAAGAGAAGCCATTGCAATGAGAAGCCTGTGTACCACAACTAGAGAGTAGCTCCTGCTCTCTGCAACTAAAGAAAGACCGAGTGCAGCAACAAAGACCCTGCACAGCCAAAAGTCAATCAATAAAATTATTTTAAAAACATATTACAAAGCAACTTTAGAAGTTTAGAAAGCCACAATAAAAATAAAACTAAGAAAAGCAAACAACATGCAACTTGAAGGAAATATATTTCTAGGATGTTTAAAAAAAAAAAGATGTTTTCTACCAAACAGGAGGTTCCTATAAAATCTCTTTTCTCTTCTACCCAAATTTTATTTTTCTATACTCTAGAAAACTGAAATTAGAATTATTATATGGGCTTTTCTCTTCTGTACCTTGAGCATACAACATAAAAAGTAAATCTGGACATTACCTTGAATCTTCACAGAGGTGAAGAACTTTGGGCACATGGGCTCCAGCATTTACAAGGGCTTCCATCATCCTGCCAAGAAAAATGAATGAACTTCTGGCTGAAGTGATGAAATTTTCTTGAAATTATTTTTCTGATTTAAAAATTAATAAATGCATAAATTAAAAAGGAACTCTTAAAAAAATTCAATTGACCAAAGAAGGCAAGGAGAACAAAAAAACAGATGAGATAAACAAAAAATGGTTCATTTACAGACCTATGTCAAACATACCAATAATTACATTAAATTTAATAGAATAAACATTCTGATTAAAAGATGAAAATTGTCCTACCAGATAGAAACACAAGACCTAATAGGTACTGTTTATAAGAGACATTCTTTAGGGACGTGCCTAGTGGTCCAGTGGTTAAGAATCTGCCTGCCAACTCAGGGGACACAGGTTCCATCCCTGGTCCAAGAACTAAGATCTCACGTACCTCAGAGTAATTAGACCCACACCCCAGAACTACTGAAGCTCACGGGCCCTATATAGAGCTCATGCTCTGCAACAGAAGAAGCCACTGCTACGAAGAGCCTGTGTACCACAACAAAGACCCAGTACAGTCAAAAATAATAAAATAAGTAAATAAACTGCATAAAAAATGCTTATGTGTGTGTGTATATACACTAAATAACTGAATCACTTTGCTGTACACCAAAAACTAACACAAGTAAATCACCTATACTTCAGTATTTTTTAAAAAGTAGAGGTATTCACATAATGAATCCTCCAGTTTCAATAACTGTCAATTAAAGGTCATGCTTCTTTGGGCTAAAGCCCCACTAACAAAATTCCAAAAATTTCCAGCCTCCTAGTGGCTTAGACAGAGAAAAGAGAAAAAACAATCTCCTGAATAAAATTAGGTGACATGTTCTTAGCTAAAATAATTTTGGAAAGTCATACTTGTAATTTTAAATGTCTCAAGGCACTCTGATGGGGTGCTGACTTGCCAGCCCAGGGGTGAGGCTGTGGAGGCTGGAGACAGAGAGCACACCCACCCCACACAAACACACTGAGAATTTACCTGAACTCCCTCTCTACTGCATGCATGGATGGAAGAAGTGTCCCCGGGGGTTTCTTCCTCAGAATCAGATGATGACTAGACAGCTTGACATAGTAGGTGGGATTTGACTGCCCATGATAAAACTGAAGGAGTGGGCCTGTAAGTTTGAAAGGAAGGAAAACTCAAACCAGCTCTGGAGGACAGATGTGGACAGAGATTCTTTCTTTCTAAGGAGTACTGTACATGGACATAGAGCATCCTGATTTGGAATGCACTGTAAGGAAAGCTTCTCCTCCCTGGGTACCAGACATGACTGCATCCCAGGCACACCCCCCACCCCAGCTTCAGTCCAGAATGTCACGCTGCAGTGTGGCAAAGGCCACTGGATTTACACCACAACAATTTTCACTTTCACGGGTATTAAGTTTCGTCCATCTTGCCAACTCCTGCACCATAAAAAAAGCTTTATAGTTCTGTTTATTAACCACAAGCACAGTCATGGCAACCCATCTTGTTAAATGGAATACTTTAAGCCAAGGATGAAAAGTGCCCTTGTGTGTCCCTCACCCCATACTCGGCCACACCACACCTGACACTGGTGTGACAGCTGAAAGGAGCTATGCAGAGGCCTACAGCTCAAACCAAAGCAGCTTTGGGCAGATGTGATTTCCTGTCACAAAGATTAAACTTTGAGCTCCCTTGCAGAAACAGTCTAATTAACCCTAGTCTTACAATGATATGAACTCTACACACAGATTTGTTTCACTTGGTCAAAAGAGTAGGAAATGGGAGTTTGTCTGAATTGGCTCAGTTCAGTTCAGTTCAGTTGCTCAGTTGTGTCCGACTCTTTGCGACCCCATGGACTGCAGCACGCCAGGCCTCCCTGTCCATCAGAGTTTGGGACTTTACCCAAACTCTGGTCTGATTCAAAACGGTCCCTCAACTCTGTAGAGGCTCTAGGAACAATCCGATCACTAGAAAACATCCTCACATGAAGTTACATGCAAAGAAAGAGAACTTTCAAGGATCAAACAAGGGAGGCCAAATTTTATGCCCAGGTAGAAGTTTCTTCAAAAGCTGTTTTTCTGAGGGTGGAATGTGAAAAATGAGACAGCAACCAATGAAGAGATGGAGACACATTTTCTCACTTTAAACTCCTCCAACTTTTAAGTCACCTTCACAAAACAGGCTGTCATCTCAAAAATATCAGAAAGACCCAAACACCCCAGGCACATACTGCAAGTTCTTCTCCCCCAGGACAGCTGTTTGCAGGTGACTGCTGCCACGCCACAGTCTCACGTGGAACAAGGGCCAAGTACACTGGGGACCCATAGCAAAGGAGGTCAGTGCTTCTTTCCAAGCAAAACAGAGCAGCACCCAGGTCTGCAGGGCCCAATGGATATTTTCTTCACCACATGGCATCTTTATCTCCAGCATATTCCTCTAGGATAGAAAGTGAGAGCCAGGCTGAAAGCCTAGCCTCTACCAAAATGCAGAGACTTAACTACCTGTGACTTGGGTCCCCAGTAAGTCTTTGAGGTACTTCTCCAAGGAGTCTTTGGGGATTTCCATTGTCTTTCTCACAAGGCGAATGTTTGCAACAGCCATTCTTGATGGAAATCCCAAGAGTTTCCAATTCCTTTATTGCAGTCTCTGGGTCATGAACCTGGTTTCAAAAAGAATATTGAGCATGGATCCCCAGACAACCCTGACCTCTCCTCCTGCCTTTTCTCTAAGAGAGTAAATTTTTAGAGAGAAATATTTTTAAATAGCCTGAGCAAAGACTTGAGAGCCAGAAAGTCAGCTGATGAGAAAGCCTCAGAATGAGTTTCCTCCTTCCATTTACTACCTAACCACGTGAATCTTTCTTATCTGCTGGGAAGAGTGACGGTTAAGTGTCCATGATACTCCCTTTGGCCAGGAGGACAGAATATTGTACTTTAGTGTCCACTCTGTCCCTATGGTCCAGTTAATCATGAAAACCCAAACGCAGAAAGCTGACAGAGACCCCTTCTCACATGGTTTCTCCTGCTTCAAAGCACTGGGACGTAGTCCGGGTGCTGGTAGTTTCTGGGTCCCCACCCAAAACAGCATCACCAGGTCAACCTATCACCTGAACCATCTTAAGTCTGCCATTCACCTCCCTGTGTCTTCTTCTTGACTGCCTTCTTAGTATGTGTGTGTCTTACTTTTTATTGAAAATACAAGTGACTAATCACCTAAATGTCATAATTAAAAGGTAAAAAGACTGTGGCAGCAAGGGCAAAAACTACCAGAGGCGACTGACTCAAGTGTAAGAGGACTGCACAGAAATGCTTACACTAGGACTCCCTCGTGGTATGATGGGTAAGAATCTGCCTGCCAATACAGGGGACACAGGTTCGATCCCTGGTCTGGGAGGACTCCACATGCCTTAGAGCAACTAAGCTGGTGCAGCACAACTATTGAACTTGTGTTCTAGAGCTGGGGAGCCACAGCTACTGAGCCCACATGCTGTAGCTACTAAAGCCTCCATGCCTAGAGCCCATGCTCCACAACAGGAGAAGCCACAGCAATCAGAAGCCCCTGCATGGCAATGAAGATTAGCCCCTTCTCGCAGCAACTAGAGAAAGCCCACATACAGCAACAAAGACTCAGCACAGCCAAAAATAAATAAAAATTCTAAAAAAGAAATACACAATTGTCTGAAGCATACTTACACTAGTGCCTGGGGCACAAAGGGGTTCAAAAAACAGTGACCATTACCTTAATGGTGTGAATACCAAGGCCGGCAGCTGCTTTTAGATTTGGTCTAAGATCATCAAGAAAGATGGACTCAAAAGGCTGCCAGCCAAGCCACTCCAAGCACAGCTTATACATCCTGGGGTCTGGCTTGCATACACCTTCCAGGCAGGGTTCTACTACCTGAGGGAGGGGCAGGAAGGAGAGATAAATGTCCCTAAAAGTGGTGTTCCCATGTATACCCTGGTATGTTTTTTTGAAAAGAAGAGCAGAAAAAAGACAGTGGAGGTTTGTTATAACAAATAACTTAAGAGTGTCATAATATAAAATGATGTTGCTTTTTTAACTGGAGTGATTTGGAAATACTGGGATGCAACCTGAGGGAAGACTCAGAAAACCAAAGTTCTGGTTCAGACATGGTGAGTGACCTTGTACCAGCAGTGAGGCCATGAGGGACTGCAGGTTCATTGTCAGGAAAATGGAAACACTGATAGCCATCTTACCCATCTTAACAGTAGCTGGGAAACTTAGTGAAACTGGAATGTTTCAAAACTAGGTATTGAGGCTGCACAGGACAAAAGAAAAGCTGCACATTTCAGATTTAGGGAAAGTATTTTATGGTTTTTTCAAAAAGAAAGCAGTATTTACTGTTACAAAAGAAACAAGACTTTAATGTCCATATTTCAGAAGTGAAAAACAAACAGCTATACTCAACCTAGACAGATAAAGCCCACAGAAGGGCTGACACCAAAGAGATCCTCAGTGGCAGAAACATGGTTCCTTTCTTTCTTTTTTAAATAATTTTTTAAAAAGACTTTTGATGTGGACCATTTTTTAAGTCTTCATTGAATTTGTTACAACATTGCTTCTATTTTATGTTCTGGTTTCTGGGCCAAGAGGCATGTTGGATCTTAGCTCCCTGACCAGGGATGGAAATCATTCCCCCCACATTGGAAGGCAAAGTCTTAACCACTGGACTTCCAGGGAAGTCCCAACACAGTTCCTTTCATGCAAAGAGCCTCCTCTATTCTGACAGCCTTGCCTCAAACTGTATCCAGTTCAGAACTGGTGGGGGGCATCTGAGGGTTCAGGAGAACCCTGAAAAGCTGTCTCAGTGTCAGGCTACCTCTGATCCAGCGACCCTTGGAAGTCCTCTGACATTGCCCCCAGGGCTTGATCTCCTGTAAGCAGGTCTAAAACAGCCATAGAGGCCTGTAACCAATACCCTCTTGGTCTGTCCTAAGAATAGAACTAAATCTCACTCACTCCTGAATTGACCCTTGCTCTCCAAGATCAAGGACAAACCTGAGTGCCCCTCCCTCTCCTCCAAATTCCCACTGTTCAAGGTTGGAGAACTGCCCTTTCAAGTAAATAAATGTCCTGAAAAAAACTGGACCTGTCTACTTACCCTTCCCCGTCTCCTTATAACTTGAATGAGCAATTAAAAAAAAAGACAAAGACTGCTCCTTCTAAAGAAAATGTCCACCATGGGCTGTGGAGAAGCCAAGTGTTTCTAATCAACAGGCGACCTGGCAGGAAAGGAGCACAGCTGTACCAGCTGAGAGAAGAGGAGAAAGGGGAGCAAACGCAGGGGCTCTGGGTCATGTCTGACGAACAGACACCTCTTCCCATAGGTGATTACATGTAGGGAAGTGAAAAAAAACTCTTGAGGTTTAAATTGGATGAGATCCCTGGCCTTCTCTTTGTTCTGTTTTGCAAGATGAAAAAGTTCTAGAGATGAGTTTCATCACAATGCGAATATACTTAACACTAATTGAACTCTACAGTTAAAAATTGCTAGGATGGTAAATCTTATGTTCTTTCACAATAAAAAAAATCTTGAATTTTAAAAAATATTTATTTTTATTTATTTCTTTGGCTGCACCAGGTCTTAGCTGTGGCACCCAGGATCTTTTTTTTTTTTTCCAGTTATGGTATATGAACTCTTAGTTGTGGCAATGTGGGATCTGGTTCCATGACCAGAAATCCAACCCGGGCCCCCTGCATTGGGAGGGTGGAAGCTTAGCCACTGGACCACGAGGGAGTTGAGTTCAGTTCAGTCGCTCAGTCGTGACCGACTCTTTGCGACCCCATGAATCACAGCACACCAGGCCTCCCTGTCCATCACCAACTCCCGGAGTTCACTCAAACTCACCTCCATCGAGTCGGTGATGCCATCCAGCCATCTCATTCTCTGCCGTCCCCTTCTCCTCCCGCCCCCAATCCTTCCCAGCATCAGAGTCTTTTCCAGTGAGTCAACTCTTCGCATGAGGTGGCCAAAGGATTGGAGTTTCAGCTTTAGCATCAGTCCTTCCAATGAACACTCAGGATCAATCTCCTTTAGAATGGACTGGTTGGATCTCCTTGCAGTCCAAGGGACTCTCAAGAGTCTTCTCCAGCACCACAGTTCGACTCTCAAGAGTCTTCTCCAGCACCACAGTTCAAAAGCATCAATTCTTTGGCGATCAGCTTTCTTCACAGTCCAACTCTCACATCCATACATGACCACGGGAAAAACCATAGCCTTGACTAGACGGACCTTTGTTGGCCAAGTAATGTCTCTGCTTTTTAATATACTATCTAGGTTGGTCATAACTTTCCTTCCAAGGAGTAAGCGTCTTTTAATTTCATGGCTGCAATCAGCATCTGCAGTGATTTTGGAGCCCCAAAAAATAAAGTCTGACACTGTTTCCACTGTTTCCCCATCTATTTCCCATGAAGTGATGGGACCAGATGCCATGATCTTCGTTTTCTGAA
This sequence comes from Moschus berezovskii, assembly GCF_049115385.1. Classification (NCBI taxonomy): domain Eukaryota; kingdom Metazoa; phylum Chordata; class Mammalia; order Artiodactyla; family Moschidae; genus Moschus; species Moschus berezovskii. The sequence continues at coordinate 58,545,261 of NC_142478.1, read as the reverse complement.
TGTTGAGCTTCAAGCCAACCTTTTCACTCTCCTCTTTCACTTTCATCAAGAGGCTTTTGAGTTCCTCTTCACTTTCTGCCATAAGGGTGGTGTCATCTGATATCTGAGGTTATTGATATTTCTCCCGACAATCTTGATTCCAGCTTGTGCTTCTTCCAGCCCAGCGTTCCTCATGATGTACTCTGCATATAAGTTAAATAAGCAGGGTGACAATATACAACCTTGACGTACTCCTTTTCCTATTTGGAACCAGTCTGTTTTTCAGTCCCCCTCAATTTTTTAATTAAAGGAAAATGGGGGGGATGGGGTTTCCCCGGTGGCTCAGTGGTATAGAATCCACTTGTCAATGCCGGAGACATGGGTTCGATTCCTGGCCTGGGATGATCCCACGTGCCCCAGAGAAACTAAGCCCTGTGCCACAGCCCTAGCACGCATGCTCTGCAACAAGAGAAGCCACCGCAATGAGAACCAGCAGTAGCACCACCACCACCCGCTCCCCGTACCTCAAGTAGCACTCCCCGCCCCAGACATAACTAGAGAAAAGCCCGCATGGCGACAAATACCCAGCACAGCCAAAAAGAAATAACATTATATTTTTTAAAAAATGAAAGAAAATGGATGAAAATATTTTTGAATGTCATATATGCTTCAGCAGATATATATATATATATATATATATATATATATATATACACACACACATATATAGTCCTATAACATTGAACAGGTCAGAAACGGGCCCCAGTGATGACACAGATCATAGGAGTGGTTACACTATCTTTACCCCCATCAAAAAAATTTTTTTTGTCTTATAGCTTTAGAAAACAAAAACATAAACCATGTTCTTGAGAAAAAGGATTTTCAACACTCTAGGTCTCTTGCAGAACAAAATTATGAAAACTCATCAGAAAAGCTGCTGGAAAGCACATGCCAGGGCATCTGTGAAGTCTGAATGAAATCCATTGTGTTAAAGAAGCTCACAAGTCCTTAAATAGTAGAAAGGCCCAGTGTGAGCCTGGCCAACTTATTTATCCCCATAGCCGCACTGGAGGGGAGCAATCTCTGAAAATAATCACAGTGTATTGAATACTTACCTATCTGCCAGGCACTCTGTAAAGAGCTTTGCATGTATTATGCTGTGGGATCCACACAGCCACCCTAAACAAAACTGCTGCTTATGAACTACTGATGAAGAAACTGCAGTTCAGGGAATCAAAGCTACTACCCATAGCAAGCTGCAGAGACAGGGTTCAAATCTGGCTGAGGTCCGTGAGCCCCTAAAGGGAAGGGTGCTTGTAGAAGGGTGGCGCTGTGGACAAGCCAGGAAACTAAGAACTGAAGTGGGTAAGGAGCCAGGCAGGGATGTACAGGGAAGAGACTTTATTTCAGCAGGCTGTACACACAGAGGAATGAGGATGTGGGAGGTGAAAAAGAGTATTAGGTTGGGTGCTTAATCTCCCATATTTGTGCCTGTCATCCGACTAGATTTCATGTTCTAAAACAGCACTATCCAACAGAACTTTCTATAATCATGGAAATGCTATACTGCCCAGTCCGATATAGTAGCCACTAGCCACATGTGGCAACTGACCACCTAAAATGTGGCAAACATATATTCCAGAGGGCAGGGCTTATGTCAGTCACATTGAACACAGTAGCCCTTCACACCTGGCTGGTGCCCAGCACACAGTCACTGCTGTGTAAAACTGTGTTTTCTGACTGAATTAAGTTTAAGCCAGTCATCTATCAATAATTCCTATTTGTCCCAGAATCATCATATACTTCCTTTCAGGAAAATGGAGAGTCTTTCACAGAAGTAACCTCCTGGCACAGAAGGCCATCTCCTGACTCACAGTCTTCCCAGGTACTTCAATAGTCTAGCCCTTTTTGCACTGTCCCATATGGTGGGATGATTTACATTTGAGTTGCAATGAAATAGAATTCAGCTCCTCAGGGCCACTAGCCACATTTCAAGCGTTTAACAGTCATGTATGATAGTAGCAAACATACTAGACATTTCCTTTTCTGCAGTAAGTTTGTTTACACAGCGCTGGTCTAAGGATTAATGCCATAGAAATAGAGGGCAAGGGGGTTGGTCTTTGAAAAGGTCAAAGGGTGAGGGCTGATAAAGTGCATGTGTTATCTAATGACTAAGGTTCAAGTCCAGATGAAAAGGAGTCTCTGAAGCTGAGGTTTCACCCAGTTATCAAAGCCCATATCACTTGCTCACAGCTCAGTGATACTTCGCAAGTCCTCTTTCCCACCTATCATGTCTAATCCTAACTCAGTCAAACTGTGTGAATAACCATCCCATCCACTCAAGACCTACTGAGAGGCAGCGTTAATGCTGCATCCTAAAGTAAAGACAGAGACTTGATTCAGATTGTTCTGGATCCCTCGCAGCTTACCACATCAAACTGTTTCCAGTCCAGGGGCAAAAAGTTCTTCCCATTAGGAAGATAAAAATTATTGCTCAAGACTGCAGCCTGAAGGCCTATAGCCCAAATCTGAGTTATGGCCTCAGTCATCACTGGGAACTGCTTTGCCACTCACTCACTGGTCAGCAGAGAGAAAAAGGAGTCTACGGGCACGGAGGTCTTTGACTAAGATTGGAGGTAGGGAGAGAAGAGAACCAGCCATCATATAGAGTAAGAACAGCTTATCACCAACACAGAAAAACACATATTCTATGCTTCCTGTCACTACCCCAGGCCTCTGGCTTGCTGCCAAAAGGAATTTTCTCTTTCAGCCCTGGTGCAGAACTTTGCATATAAGGTTGTAAAACATGAGTCATTAGGGAATGGAGCTATTTACATCAACATTCCAGTTAAATGAGTTTTGTAAAATAAGTATTTATTTATTTGGCTGCATCGAGTCTAGTTGTGGGATGTGGGCTTAACTGCCCTGCAGCATGTGGAATCTCTTCTGGGACCAGGGATTGAACCTGCATCCCATGTTGCTAGGCAGATTCCCTATTACTGGGCCATCAGGGAAGTCCCTAAATGAGTTTTTCATTTCACTCACTCACTGTCAATTTTTAAAAAGATTCAGAAGACTCTCAGAAGATACATTAAACTCTAAAAGTGAATTAAGCAGATGTAGAAGACTCTTGAGAGTCCCTTGGACTGCAAGGAGATCCAACCAGTCCATTCTAAAGGAGATTGATCCTGGGTGTTCATTGGAAGGACTGATGCTAAAGCTGAAACTCCAATACTTTGGCCACCTCATGCGATGAGCTGACTCACTGGAAAAGACTCTGATGCTGGGAAGGATTGGGGGCGGGAGGAGAAGGGGACGACAGAGAATGAGATGGCTGGATGGCATCACCGACTCGACGGACATGAGTTTGAGTGAACTCCGGGAGTTGGTGATGGACAGGAAGGCCTGCTGTGCTGTGATTCATGGGGTTGCAAAGAGTTGGACACGACTGAGCGACTGAACTGAACTGAACTGAAATGAATTTAATTTTTATTTGATTCCTTTTGGGAATTCAGAAGACATTTGATGATTCTGCATTGCCTGAGCTTCACCATTATGCATTGAAGGTCAATTTCTGATCACTTTCTGTGTGTCCAAATTCTGTTTGGGTTTTGAAAACTCTTACTTTATCATATTTCAAAATCTGCAGTGGCAAGTCTGCTATTTTATACACAGACACACACACATATTTCACAACAGTTTCATGTTGTTGCTAAGTTACTCAGTCATATCCAATTCTCTGTGACCCATGGACTGCAGCATGCCAGGCTTCCCTGTCCTTTACTATCTCCTGGAGTTTCCTCAAACTCACGTCCATTGAGGCAGTGATTCCATCCAACCATCTTAACCTCTGTTGTCCCCGTCTCCTCCTGTCCTCATCTTTCCCAACAGCTTTATTGAAATACAATTCACATATCACACAGCTGACCCATTTAAACTGTAAAATTCAGTGCTTCTTAATATATTCATAAAGTTATACAACCATCACCAGAATCAGTTTTAGAACATTTTCATCACCCTAAAAAGAAACCCATATCCACTAGTAGTCACTACCCATTTGGCACCCCCACCACCCCAATACTCCTAGACCTAGAAAATAACAACTCTATTTTCTGTTTCTAAAGAAACAGATTTACCCGTTCTGGATACTTCATATAAGTAGAACTGTATATTATGTGGGTTTTTTGTACTGGCTTCTTTCTATCACTTAGCATAAGATTTTCTATGTATATTTATATATTTAAATACAAGCTTATTTAAATATTTAAATTGTAAAAACACATAACATCAAATTTACTATTTTAAGCCCTCTGAGTGACATTAAGTACATTCATTGTTGTGCAATCAAACCTACCATCCATCCACAGAACTTGACTATATTTTAAATTATATTTTAGCAGGGTTATTGTGAAAGTATGTGAGTTAATATAAATAAAGAGCTGAGAACAATGCATAGTCCAGAGAAAGGCTCAATGTTATCACTGCGTTAAACAAGCTTTCTGATCAAAGCCATTATGTAACAATTCCAGCTTCATATAAACAATAGCTTATGGAGGGACTGAGTATATAATATTTTTATTTTTCATTCATGCAGTTAAAATTGAGTACCTAGGGATGGAAGAAATAGCTTAAAATCTTATAAGGGGTTATCAGGTTTTCTCTTCTTTATTTTTAACCAATTTAATGGATGAGTGTTGCATCCACTATTCCAGACAAAAATAATACAGAAAGTATGTTTATCACTCACAATTTCAGAGCAAAGGCTCCCAAATTCTTGTAAGAAATCTTCTGTTGTTATCTCTGCCCTCATAAATTTCATCCAGGGCCCATTTTCGCCACCGGAGATCAAGGCCTTCACTATAGTTCCAGAAGGGATATGTACCTCCCATTCTACCAGAAATAAAACACATGGTAAGTGAAACGATATGCGGACAAACAGCTGAAGTTTGGGGAGCAGGGTAATTACCATACAGGTTCTGTGGTGTCACTGCAGTGCCAGGTGGGTTCTGTTGGGAATTCAGAGAAATTCAGGAAATGGAAAATCTCAGCCTTAGACCTCCCAGGGAACAGCAGTAACAATATGTGTGGCTGAGGGGACACTGCTGCCAAGCACCAGTGCATGCCAGCAGCTTGAGACGATGCTGGACACTACATTATGACTTTTCTTCCCTGGTCTCTTATTAGCTGGTTCATATGTATTAGGTCACTCATATGATCCTGGCACATGGTAAGGAAGTATATGAGGGAATAAACCAGATTTTGACACCACTCCAAAACAAGCCCTTCATTTTGTAGGCTGTAGTAATCCTTCAGGGCAGTGTAGCCGGTACACTGAAACATTCACTTGGGGGTGTTGTTTTGTAGAATAAAGAAGAAAATTTTGGTCCACAGAGAGCTAAGGCAGGGGGTGGTGGATCAGTATTGTTTCTACTGTGAGCATTTGTATGGGAGTTGCTTTTTTTTTTTTAACAAAGATGTTTCTTTCTACAATACAGCTGCTATGGGGCAAAAATATATATAGCATTCATAATGATATCTAAGACCTAGTATACTTTATACATTTTCTTTTGATAAAGCAGTACCTTGCATTGGAAATATTTCAGACAATATAGAAAGGCTTAAAAAAGAAAGTAAAATCACAAAGCAATTCCATTCTTCAGAAATCACCAATATGACCAACTCAGAATGTTTTTTGAGAACAGCACAACTTATAAAACTCAATCCAAATAATAATACCTCTTTAATTTTAAAACTAAAGTTAGAGCAATTTTTAGGATCTTAAGAGCTGGCAAGCATGCAAGGAAAGGGGCTCTCCTATGCTGCTGATGGGGTGTAAATAAGCACAGCCTCTATGGAGTGCAACATGTTATTTTAAAATGTTTATTTATTCATTTGGCTACACCAGGTCTTAATTGTGGCACAGAGGATCTTCACTGTGGCAGGTAGGATCTTCAATTTTAACAGGCCAACTCTTAGTTGTGGCATATGGGATCTAGTTCCCTGAACAGGGATCGAACCTGGGTCCCCTGCATTGGGAGCGCAGAGTCTTAGCCACCAGACCACCAGGGAAGTCCTGAATACAATCTTTTAAATGTACATTTACATTTGATGTGGTAATTCTGCTTTCAGGAATTTCTCCCACAGGTGTATTTATAAAAGTAAGCAAAAATTATGTACATGCCTATTGGGCTCATAACAAAAACTAGAAACTTATATGTATGTTAATAAAGGTCTGGTTAAATCAACCATGGTACACCCATATAATGGAATACCATGTAAATGTTAAAATGTATAAACTAGGTCAAAGGTCAGAAAATTATGGCCTGGGGCCAAATCTGTCTCCCATCTGTTTTTTTGTAAATAAAGTTTTATTGGAACACAACCATACCTACTTGTTTACTACTGGCCAGGGCTGTTTCTGGTTCTAACACTAGAGCAGAATAGTTGTGATAGAGCCATTATGGCCCTGAAAGTCTATCTAGTCCTTGACAGAAAGAGTTTGCTAATCCCTGAACTAGACCTATGCCTACTGATGTGGAAAAGTTGCAAAGATATTATACTGAGTCAAAAAAAAGGAAAATGTACAGAACAGTTTGTACAGTATGATTCAGTTTTGGTATGCACGTTTTCCACACACACACACAAACACACACACCCATTCTCAAATACATAGATTAAATTTTTTGAAATATAAACAATAAACTTTTGACAGTGATAACTAATGAAGTCTGGAACTGACTGAAAAGTAGTGGAGGAGCAAGCAGGAAATTTATCTTCATAGTTTATATACTTTTAGAACTGACTATTCAATAAATGAAACTGCCATAATGAGTTTCTATAAGGAAAAAATTTAATTAAATCTCTTTTTCATACCACCACAGAAATTCCCAACAGATTAAATACCCAAATCAGAAAAAACTCCAGAACAATACAGAACATCTTTATTTGAATAGATTTTCTTAGCCAAAACTCATAAAACTCAAGGCATAGAAAAAAAAAAACAGATGATTTTCTTGATATCAGAAATGAAAACTCTTGTACAGCAAAAACATTATCATAAAATAAAAGAGAAGCCCCAGAATAGAGAAATATTTGCATGTGATATGACAAATGTTTATTATTGCAAATCAACAATAAAAATGAGCAATTCACAGAAAGGGAAAACTGACCAATTAATATACAATAAAAGCGTTCAACCTGAATATTAGAATAACATACAGAGGGAGAAAAACACATGGAGATAGCCTTTTATCCATCACACTAACAAAAATTAAGCAGTCTGATCATATGACACTCCCTGAATGGTATGCTAAAATGTTTGGGCTGTACTTTTAATTTTTTGTGCACACTGATTTTATAGTAAACTAATAGCTGAAGTCAGGGCCTTGTTAACTTTCTGAGAAGAGCCACAGATGGACACTATGTAAATGAATGAACATGGCTGTGTTCCAATACAACTTCATTTTTATGGATACTGAAATTAGAATTTTCTATAATTTCCACATGCCACAGAATAATATTCTTGTTTTGAAATTTTTAATTATTTCAAAACATAAAAACCGTTCTTGGCTGATGAATTATACAAAACCATACAACAGGCCAGATTTGGTCCACAGGCTGGCTTAAATGTAAAAAAAGTATGCCATTAGAGGTGATCTGAATTCTAGTACTTGCTGCTCTGGTGACCCTTGATATGGGTCATTTTGTTTTATCTGGGATGGCAGTTTTTAAATATTGATTTATTTATTATTGACTGCATCATGTCTTACTTGCGGCAGGCAGATCTCTGTTGCGGCACTTGGGGTTATATGCCCTGAGGCATGTGGGGTCTCAGTTCCCCGACTGAGATCAAACCCAAATCTCCTGCATTGCAAGGCAGATTATTAACTACCACTGACCACCAGGAAATTCCCATAGGTCTTTTTAATGAATAAATAACATAAGGAGTTCCAATCAAGAAAAACAAGGAGAAAGTAGAAGGTATTATTATTTTCTTCTTATCCATCCAACAAACCTTTACTGAATGACCACCTGAACCAGCTCTGAGCTGACACTGGAAAAGTGAAGTTAACACATCCCAGACCCATGGTCCCCAATTCTAACTGCCCCACAGAGGAGATAGGAACACATCCTATAGCCAGCTAAAACACCCCTTGGTGTTAAGGTGAACTGGAAAGCTGCTATCCAGGGACATTTTGCCAGGGAAGGAGGTCAGAGGAGTCTTGACAGAAGAGAAGTCAATAATAACAACCATCATCTGATTTATTGAGGACTCAAAGATTTCAGGCACCATGCTGAACACCATACCATTTAACTTGTCGTTAAAGTACAGGTAGGATTTGAGCACACAGAGGAGGCAGGGAAGGGTAGCTGCCAGCAGGTGGAACAGAACTTGCAAAGGTGCAGGGGTGCAGATGTGTTTAAAGAACATCAAGTGGTCCATGAAGCTGAAATGTGGGCACATGTGGGAAGTTGTGTGGCACAAGGGTATGTGGGCTAATTGTAAGAGGCCCCTAATGCCAGACAAAAGATTCCCAACTTAATCTAAAAGACACAGTGCAGGCACTCAAGGATTTGAAGCAGGAGAGTGAAGGGGTAAGATGTGTGTATGTGTGGGGTTTTTTTTGGCATCATGTGGGATCTTGGTTCCCCGACCAGGGATCAAACTCTCACCCCCTGCAGTGAAAGCATGGAGTCCTAACCACTGGACAGCAAGGGAAGTCCCAGATGTGTGTTTTAGAAAACTAATTCTGGGAGCTGTGTGGAGGGTAGTGCAAAAAACCCAAAGGACCAGAGTCACAGAGAGGATGCAGGTGGCTGATATGATTTCAAAGGTAGAATAAGTCGGGGATTTAAACTTGGGTAGAGGCCGAGGGAGTGAAGAGAAGCAAGTAGCTTCTCAAGATATTCTGGAGAAAGTCAAGAAAACTCCTGCCCAGTGATCTTTATGTTTCCAAGCAGGAAGGATTGGGGTAGGGGAGTAGAATGACTCAGAGAGTGTGGAACAGGCCTGGGGTAAATGCAAGAGGAATATAAGTGGAGGAAAAGAAAAGCTGAGGGCTCAGCTCAGGGCTGAAGCAATTAAAAGGAAACAAAAAAGGCTCACCTCAGCAGTTTGTTCACCCGGGTAATTTTTTGACCAAGGTCACAGAAAAACTGAACTTAGGTTGACTTAGCATGGAGAACTGCCCAACCAGCCAGCAGTACAGGTCAAAAAAAAAGGTCCTTCTCAATTCCTGCTGGCTGGAATGATAACGTGACAGCAAGAGATGAAGCAGCCAGCAGAGACCATAAGGTAAGACTGGAAATGAACAATACCCATAGCAGAACGACACTATAAAAATAACCCACGGCTCTGATATCACATAGCAACATACTAGGCCAGACCACGTACCTAGCTTTCATATACAAAATAAATCAGCTTCTGCCTTCTTCAGTCACTGTTCCGTTAGGAAGGACAGATAAAGAAATGATCAGAACCTAGAGGTTTGATTTTATAGTAACAAAAGCCGGTACAGATGGAGGTTGGTGGAAGAGGAAAGACTGCAATCAAAGCAGGGAGGGGAGATTAGAGCATTCAGAAGCAGTTCTCAGGGAAAGGTAATTGAATTCTATCCATAACAATAACAATGACAGCTCGTCATTTATTGAGAATTTCAGATGAGCCAAGCACTCATTCTGCTCATCGAGTGCTTTCTATGAATGATCTCACTTAATGCTCCCCAAACACCAAAGAGGTACGTACTATCATTAGCATTAATCTGATGAGGAAACTGACTCAGAGAGGTGATCATTTGCCCAAGATCCTCAGCAGCACTAACTGTTGCTTGGAATTTGATTCAAGAGCAAGAATAGCACCCACTGAGACACACTGTCATCTCCCCTCACCACCCTCCTTTCCTCCACCCCCACGCACCCGTCTCCAAAGGTGAAGGAGAATGAAGAGCTCACCTGCAGCCACTCTCCCTGGAGAAGGGAGCAGAACTCTGCCCATGTCAAAAATCACTGCTCTGTAGGGGCCGCCTCCAGAATGTGTCCGTCTCCAGGCTCCCGGGTGCCTGCCACGGACATGTGTCAGGAAGGCCGCCCTCCAAGCCCGGGGGAGCTGGGAGGACTGCAGAAGCTGCCTTAGGCACATGTTGGGGCCAAAGCTGTGAAGCAGAAACAGGACATGGTTAGCCTTCACTGCCTCCAAGCAGACCTCCGTCCTGGCACTCAGGGTGCCACCAGCACGTCTACTCTGACTTTCAACCAGCATTTCAGACACAACCAGAGCTGAACTCGGTGTCTCTGCCCTCCATGACAACTCCTCAGTCTTCCAGCCAGACACCTCCATTCTGGTGCTTGGTGTGACTGGTCATTCCTCCCAAAGCTCTCCATCTTCTCTCTTCACTCCCACTGCATGATCTCACCCACACACCTCTGCAACAGCCTCCTAAGTGGTCCCCTTGCCTCTTCATTCAAAATTGCAAATTTGATTATGTTCTGCTGCTGCTGCTGCTAAGTCACTTCAGTCGTGTCTCTCTGTGACCCCATAGACGGAAGCCCACCAGGCTCCCCCTTCCCTGGGATTCTCCAGGCAAGAACACTGGAGTGGGTTGCCATTTCCTTCTCCAATGTATGAAAGTGAAAAGTGAAAGTACCCCCATTTAAAATCTCCAGTGACTCCCCACTGTCCTCAACATAAACTCTCAGCTCCTTAAGCTGCCTGAAAAGGCCCTCTGAGAACTTCTTCTCCCCTCTGGGCAGCAGCTCTCCTTTGTACTTCACCTTAGCCTGGGTGATCTCGACACTCACATCCACAGCAGCTTCACTGAACATATGATGCCCTCCTCCTGTGGCCCGGGCTTAGCATATGCTGTTTCCCTGGCCTGAATGCTCCCTTCCATCCATTACCTGGATAACTGCCCATTGTCCCTCAGGTTGTAGTTTGCTTGTCACTTCCTTCATGAAACCTCTTCTGGCCACCAGATGAGCAGTCTCTCCTGTACTCTCTCAGGGTACCCTGTACTCACCTCCTCCTAGCACTCACGATGCCACCACACTATCATCCCTCCTACAGAGCAGGGCGATGACCTCCTGATCTTCACTGCCTCTTTTCTAAACTTTCAACAAGTTCTGGGAAAAATATAACATACACACAACAGGTACATGTATATATAGATACATAAACATTTTCACACGAATAGACATAAATGTGGCAAAATGTTAATAGTCTCAGTGAAGAGCCTGTGGTGAAAGGTATATGAGAGATCATTGTACTATTCTTTCGATTTTTTTAGGTCTGAAATAAAAACTTGGGGAAAAAGAACAACAACAACAAATTCTACTTGTAGTCAGTTCACTTGAAAATCTTGAATTTTCTCATGTGATGTCTATGGTTAAAAAACTAAGAAGCCACTTAGAGCAAAACAGGTTGGTAAGACAGCCTGCATGTTCATGGGAGTCACCTCAGTGCCACCATAAGGACTAAATAAAGTATAAGAATCTAAAGAAAGAATTCTTAGGAAGTAAATGTTCAAGATGATATAACATGTTTCTTATGTAATTGGAAATTTGCTGGATTGGGGCATGAATGCTGAAATGAAAAAGGTAGATTGATTTGCATTTTGGGTTTTACTTATGTTCCTGTGCCAAGGCCAAAGTTAATGACGGAAGTAGAAATTTATTTATAGGCTCCAAAAGTGTTAACAAGTTCTGTGTGAGGGCTTAACAGAGCTGAAAAGGGCTGACTTTCATACTGAAGGGTGACTTTTATTCTCATTGAAGACACTGTCCTTCTCATACTCCAGCTAATGGATGAGTGGGCACTGCTCCCACAACTATCTGCTTCTTCCTTCCAACTAGAGATGATGGTCTGTTCTCACTTCCCAGTGCTCTCTTCAGAGCAGGAAAAGGCTGTGATTTCTCATACCATACATCCTGGCAACTCCATGGTACCTGCCCACCGACGAACGCCTCTGCCTGCTTTGTGTGTGTTAATTGCTCAGTTGTGTCCAGTTCTTTGTGACCCCACGAACTGTAGCCTGCCAGGCTTCTGTCCATGGAATTCTCCAGGCAAGAATACTGGAGTGGGTTGCCATTCTCTTCTCCAGAGGAACTTCCCAACCCAGGGATTGAACCCTGGTCTCCTACATCGCAGGCAGGTTCTTCACCATTTGAGCTACAGGGAAGTCTGCTTTATTTGCTAGTAAATTTTCACACATTTTTACATCACAGCATCAGCTTTATCTCCTCTAGAGAGGCTAGTCTTTTTTCCTGGAAGACTCTGATACTAATTTTTTTTTCCCCTTTCACTGCTTCTTATCCACACCTTCACTAGACAACTTACCCCATCATAGTTCTTTTTGACTCTATCTACTCCTCTACATGTAAACTCGTTAAGGAAAGGCCTGTCTTATTTCATTTTCATGTCTATCCATCCCTTAGGACCTGGCACAATATCTAGACACGTAGAAGGTGATGGCAAGCCACTCCAGTACTCTTGCCTAGAAAATCCCATGGATGGAGGAGCCTGGTAGGCTGCAGTCCATGGGGTCGCTAAGGGTCGGACACGACTGAGCAACTTCACTTTCACTTTTACACATTGGAGAAGGAAATGGCAGCCCGCGCCGATGTTCTTGCCTGGAAAATCCCAGGGACAGGGGAGCCTGGTGGGCTTCTGTCTATGGGGTCACACAGAGTCGGACACGACTGAAGTGACTTAGCAGCAGCAGCAGCAGCAGGTGCTCTGTAAAAACATGAGTTGGAGGAGTTCCCTTGGCTTCCCTAGTGGCTCAGACAGTAAAGAATCTGCCTGCAATGCAGGAGACCTGGGTTCGATCCCTGGGTCAGGGAGATCCCTTAGAGAAGGGAATGGCTATCCAGTCCAGTATTCTTGACTGGAGAATTCCATGGTCAGTGGAGCCTGGTGGGCTACAATCCATAGGGTTGCAAAGAGTCAGACACGACTGAACCAATAACACTTCCTTTCACTTCCTGGGCGCCTAATAGTTAGGATTCCCGGCTTTCACTGCTGTGGCCCTCGTTCAACCCCTGGTCAGGGAACAGAGATCCTGCAAAGTGTGTGGCAAGGCCAAAAATCAGAAAAGAAATATGAGTTGGAAGGATGAATAAACTGGATGAATCAGAAAATAGGGGAACACAGGTGGGAGGCATAGTATCTGGCAGCTACAGAGTACTGTAACAAGCCCATTTTGCCCATCTCTAGTGAATAATTCTAGTTCTCTGGAACAGCATCTTCCTTCTCCACCATAAACAATATTCATCTTCTCTCTCTCTGCCTCTCAGAATGAGATCAGTATGTGTAATATAGATGTGCTACCTAAATTATACTTTCATAAACGTGCACACTGTGTGAAAAAGTCAAAGTGTTAGTTGCTCAGTTGTGTCTGACTCTTTGCAACCCCATGAACCAGGCTCCTAAGTCCATGGGATTCTTCAGACAAGAATACTGGAGCGGGTTGCCATTCCCTTCTCCAAGGAATCTTCCCAACAAAGAGACTGAACCCATGCCTCCCGCATTGCAGGCAGATTCTTTACCATCTGAGCCACCAGAGAAGGCCAGTTGCTGCATATTAAAGAGATGGTTTAGTAGAGATCGAGTGTTGGCTCTGGAATCAGATTCCCTGGATTCAAAATCTAGCTCTGCCGCTTACTTACGTGTGAGATCCTGAGCAAGTGACTCTCTCTGAGCCTCAAGTTCCTCCTCCATAAAATGGGAAAAATTATAGTACCTGTCTCATGAAGTTGTTGTTACTACTACATAAAGTATGTATTAATAAAGCTCTCAAGTTAGTACCTGGCACACCATTAAATGTTATCTGCTACTGTCAGTCAGTCAGTCAGTGCAGTCGCTCAGTCGTGTCCGACTCCTTGCGACCCCATGAATCACAGCACACCAGGCCTCCCTGTCCATCACCAACTCCCGGAGTTCACTCAAACTCATCTGCTACTGTAATATACTATAAAAAAAAGTTCACATGACATCTCATATATTATACATATAGTGGGATGCATATGGCATACACAGTTTCACAAAAATCAACAACTGCCACTGCGGGGAATTTTGGCCCCAAGGGGACATCTGGGAATGTCTGGAGACATTTTGGTGGTCACCAGTTGGAGGTGCTACTGGTACCTAGTAGGTGAGGCCAGGGATGGTGCTAACTATTCCATTAAGTGTAGGATAGACACCAACCCAAAGGCTTAGTGAGTCCAACAATGCTAACAGTGCAGAGGTTGAGAAATCATGATACAAAGTGTACACTGAAACTAATTCATAGTTTGCAGTCATAAGGTATAAACATCAGGTGGTCATTATATGGATTTGTAGCCCACACACCTACTGTCCTGTGTCCAGGACACAGTGTGTGCTATGACACACTTACATGTCATGATAACATATACCTATGTAGCATCCTGTCACATATATGCTATATATGTATTGATTGTGGCTCTCCATGTTCACGTGCCGAAGGCAAGTCTGTTGTTCCGTGGCTAAGTCTTTTCAGACTCCTTGCGACGCCATGGACTGCAGGATACCACGTTTCCCCGTCCTTCACTATCTCCCAGTTTGCTCAAACTCACGTCCACTAGATCGGTGATGCATCCAACCCTCTCATCCTCTGTCGCCCCTTTCTCCTGCTGACCTCAATCTCAAGTCTGGGGTATTGAAAAGAATGCGGACTCTCAGAAAAATTAATGTAAACAGAGTCACAGCCTCTACTTGCTTCATCCTCATAGCTGTATAAGGATATCACACAATTTTATGAAAAACCACGCTCAAGGTCATACAACTAGGGACAAGGTCAAATGCATAAGAACAGGAATTGGGTGCTCATCTTATTCACCAATGTGTCCCCATCACCCCAACAGTCCCTACTCCCTACTGTCCCTCAGAGAAAGAAGCGGACTCATCTCTACGCCTCAGAGCACCGATCTGTAAAGCGTGGCTGACACAAAGCAACCCTGCCTACAGCTGGAACGAGAGATCAAACAGGACAAAAAGAGGCCAGAGCTCTCTGCAGGGTGCTCGGACAATTGGGAGACCTCGCGGAGTCAGAGACCGCTCGCCGTCAGATGAGCTGGACTGAGAACGAGGTCTCTCAGGTAGGCTAACTCAGGTCTGGGCGCAAACCCACCGATCCGCCTAATGAAAGCCCAGCTCCCGAGATCCCCGTGACGTGCCTCCTCCACGATTTCTTCCAGATTCCGTACGCAGGGTGCAGGCTCGGCTCAGCGAAAATACACCAGTCACGTGGCTACCGCCACACCCAATCAAAGAGCACGCTGGCCCGCGCATGCGTAACCTCACAGGACAACGACGGCGGCCGGGAGGCGGAAGTGGAGGTTGTTGTGGCTCACAGGGTAGCTCGCGGAGGTGCTGCTGCTGCTGAGGCGGCGGCGGCTGCGGCGGCCCTGAGGCGGTGGCGGCGCTGCCCGCCCCGGGCCGCTCTACCTCTAGGCTCGCCTCCCAGCCTCGTCTGAGCCCGCCGGGGCCTTCGCCGGCCAGCGGCTGCCCTATGAGTGTGTCACTGGTTGTCATCCGCCTGGAGCTCGCAGAACACTCGCCGGTCCCCGCCGGCTTCGGCTTCAGCGCTGCGGGTGAGTCCGCGGCCTCGCCGCCTCCCCAGTGACCCGCGCCTAGGCCCCGGGGCGCGTCCTCTCAGAGCCTGAGTCCTCTCAGGGCCTCCGCTTCAGGAGGAAGCCGAAAAGTGGTTGGGATCCCTCTCATCCTCCCACCATCCTTAGAAAGTCTCTTCCCAGGTGTCACCTGTGGGAAGTCTTTCCCGGTCCCTCCCTCCTGGTGCCTTCCCACGGGACTTTGTTTATATTTGGCGCGTCGCTCTCTCCAACCTGGGTGAGAGCCTAGTTGTGCGAGTTGATTTTCTCTAGGCTTTGTGAAGGCAGACAGGGAATCCCCAGCACGCTGATGTCTGCTGGTTTAATTAAATCCTTACTCTTTGAAAAAACCACCTATTTGGGCGCCCTACTGTAGCAGTAGTTATAACTGAAATGTATACGCTTCCTATATCTGAGCACTGTAGTAAACACTTCGTGTGCGCACTTTTCTGTGTCTTCATACAACCCAGTTAGTTTTATGGGTGTATGAGGCTTTTACAAACTGGAACTGAAGCACTGGGATTAAGTGCCTTACCCAGTATCATCTATCAGTGGCAAAACTGGAATTCTACCTCAGAGTCTGAGCTCTTCATTCCCGGTCACACAGCCTCCTCCTGGGAAATGCAGGTTTGGCTTTGTTCCTTGAACTGCCAGCAACACAACATCCATTCAAGGAGTACTTTATGAGTGCTCACTGTGCGGAAAGAGACGTGGTCCCTGCTTTAAGGGAACCAGCAATTCACTTCAGTTCATGGAGAGAGATTAAGTAAATAATTACAGGATAAATGCAGAATACAGCTGTGACGAATGTGGTACAGTAAAGGAAGGTAGAAAGCTGGAAAGGAATTTGGAAAGCTATTGTGAGAGGATGTGTTTGGTTTGGGGAAGAGGCCTGGGGCTGGTAGGGATGGTCTTGTGGGAAACTTCCCAGAGTGTGTGAATTTTTGAGCTGCAAACTAAAGACTGAATATAATTAAATAGGCTACTGAGTTCTGAAAGTCGAATTAATTGACATAGCGACATACACATTTTTACATGGGTTAGTCATTGAGTCATTAATTTATTCAACAAATCTTTAAAGAGCTTCCAGTGTGTGCTCATAACTGTGATATAAGTACTGAGGATACAGTGATGGGCAAAACAGGCTTGATCTCTCTTCACATAAAACTTATATTAAGGATATTTCTGTCAAATATCCGAATTCATTTTTATGTGTTTTAGTGATTTAAGAAAATGATCAGTTTTTCAGGATATGGTGGCATTAGGCTAACCCGGGTTGTTTAAGAAGACTAACCCTAAAAGTTTTGTTGCTTAGTGGACTTGATACCCTCATTTGGGGTCCAACACAGTTTCACTGTTCAAGTGTTACTAAAATGTTGGTTCATCTGAGCAGGATCACTATCAAAGCTCTTATCTCCTTCATTTGCTTTAAAATGCATGATTTCCACTAGGATCACCCTGCATTTCTGAGTTTATTGCCCTGGGCATTAATTGTCAGTACTGCAGCAGCCCCAGAGATGAGTGAGAAGGACCCTGCAAAAGGCATCTTGCAGCAGAGAGAAAAAGGAAACCTGTGGATGGATACATTGAGAGAGGAAAGAGGCTTGTTTTATTATCAGATATTAATTATTAATGTATTCTTTAGTTGGGGAAATGTCTGATGAGGAGATCCAAAAGAAGACACTAGCTTCAGCTGTAGCCTGTTTAGAAGGGAAGTCACCAGGGGAGAAAGCAGCAATCATACATCAGCATCTTGGTCGTCGAGAAATGACAGATGTGATCATTGAGACCATGAAGGCCAACCCAGGTATGCTTTCCAAAACCCTAGGCTGTCTTCTGTAAGGTAAACCCATGGTTGCTTGTGTTGGAGTGGTGTTCAGTGAGCCTGTGATTAAGACCTCTAGCATACTTTAGCTTTTACTGCCTATGTTCCTTACATGAAGCTGTCAGGGTGGATTTCAGTTTCTCTAAATAGTTCTTCTAAATCACTCGTAACAAGCTAGGTTGACAACTCTCCTCAGTGAGGAGAGCTACTTAGCATGTAGGTCTGTGGTGGTTCATGTTGACTCCAGATAAGCATGTTGTGACTCCCCCTGCTCTGCCAGCTCACTCCATCCAGGGAGGGTAGATGTATATTGCCTCTCCAGTGTGGAGAACTGATAGGTTGGTTTTCAAACTTTCAAATAGCCCTGAATATTTGTCCCACTTAGGAGTGCATAGCTCAATTGGTAAAGAATCCACCTGCAATGCAGGACACCTTGGTTCGATTCCTGGGTTGGGAAGATCCACTGGAGAAGGGATAGGCTACCTACTCCAGTATTCTGGCCTGGAGAATTGTATGGACTGTATAGTCCATAGGGTCACAAAGAGTCGGACACGACTGAGCGACTTACACTTTCAGGAGTGCATGATGGAAGACACCTGCCTTATTATGGTACTTCTCAGTGTAAAGTCGACATCCTTCAGTTTCTGAGGGTGTTAATGACATGGGGGCGGTTGGCGGGGGTAGCGGCAAAGAGGACTTTAAAGTTTGATATCCCCAAAACACTGCTGTTCTGTGAATGCAGTTCTTAATGCAGTTTCTCTTTCAAAGTTTATTCTTCTGACTTAAAATTCTCATCTAATTGGAATCCTTCCACATATTTCATATCAGTTTATAATCTAACTTTTTGGTTTGTGAAAGATGAGCCAGAAGCTACACTGGAAGAAAGGAAATCTTCAGAAGCATCCCGTACTGCACAGAGAAGTAAAGATCCAAGTAAAGAAGGTGTAAATGCTGCTCCTGATTCTCCATCCAAGCAGCTTCCAGATCAGATTTCCTTCTTCAGTGGAAACCCCTCAGTTGAAATAGTTCATGGTATTATGCATCTATACAAGACAAAGTAAGAAAATCCTTTTCTCTTGTGAGTTTGTCTGTTTTTTGCCATAGGGTGGAGAAAATGTTCTTTCCCTGAAGAGAAGGATTACTTTAAGCTTTGTTCAAAGGGATAGTACTTTATATTGGGATATATTGTGTGTTAAATTCTTAGATATTTTCTTAAGACTTCTTAGATGTTTTATATATCATTAAATCTCATAAATTGGGTAAAAGCACCATATGAATGAATCATGTAGATTCACTTGAGAGAATACCCAGGAAAATATTCCCTGAGAAGGTAGGCATGCAGGTGATTGGAAAATTGAAAGGAAGGAAGATAAAAAAAGAAAAGAAAAATTCTAAGTGATCTACAATATAGTTGTAGTCTCTTATTCCCACCAAGTCTTTACTAAAGAAGCTGCTAAGAAGTCACTTAATGGGTTGCCATTTCATCATATCTTTGAACTCCTTTTTGTGGTCCAAACAAGGCTTTCTGGAGGCCAAAGGAAAGGAAGATTTTTATATATAATCAACATAGCTGGGCCACCAGCTCCTTGGATAATTAGTCGCTGATTTCTTTAAAGATTGTCCTTGTCCTAAATTGTTTGCTCATTCCACACTGGGAAACAGAATACTCAGGTAGCCATTTTGGATCGCAGCTGTTGAAGTGAGTTTGCAGCATTTCAAAAGCAAATTGCTCACCTGAAACTACCACAACATTCTTAATTGGCTATACCCCAATACAAAATAAAAAGTTTAAAGTTTGAAGAAAAAAGCAAATTGTATTGTGGGCGGTTTTTCTTTTCCTTCTTCTAGTTATTCCAATCCAGCAACACTTCCTGTAATCTTCAGAGTCACATCTTCATGGTTCAGAATTCTCCTTCCTATATTTAGAGGTCTTTTCTCTTCAGAAACCTTCAAGAGAAGTCTATGGACTTCAAGAGAAGTTCATAGTTAGAGTTGTTCTTCTATTGTTATCTAAGGATGGTGATTATTAAACGAACAAGAGCAAAACACTGCAAATTTGCCTAATGGAGGTTTATAGGTTCCATTAAGGATAGTTATTATCTAAGGATAGTTATTATTAAAAAACTAATGAGAGCAAAACACTGCAAATTTGCCTGATGGAGATTTATAACCATTAAAAGCCTTTAACTGAAGATTAAAAAATATCATTGGTGGGTATCATGTAGAACATTTCAAAGGTTACCTTAAACTCCATTGCGGATGTGTTTAAGGGGTTCTCCATTTACCCAGGTGTGTATTTTCCAGTAAAATAACAAACTGTTTAAATTGATTTATAAAGTATTACATTTTGTTTTTCCTTGGACATAAAAGTTGTCTGATTAGTGTTGCTTGAACTAACCATACCTCATCTATTCAAGACAGTCTAATTATTGTCTTATTAGTAAGATGACCTCCTTAAAAGAAGATGTGAGGCGTAGTGCCATGCTGTGTATTCTCACAGTCCCTGCTACAATGACCAGTCATGACCTTATGAAGTTTGTCGCCCCATTTAATGAAGTAATTGAACAAATGAAAATCATCAGAGACTCTACTCCAAATCAGTATATGGTGCTGATAAAGTTTAGTGCACAGGTAAAAGTTAAGATATTAAAAATCTGTTTGCCACAAAAACTGTTTTTGAAAGTGTTTGATACTAGCCATGTTTAATTTACTACGTCTTGCATTTAGAGGTCTTGATATCTTCTAGAGTATTAACGTAATGCTAGAAATATTGTTGAATTCATCAGCAGGCACACAATTCTAATTCATAGCTGTTATTTTTTATAAATCAAACTGAGTGTGAAATCTAGGGTTGTGTGTGTTTGTTTATCCAGTAGCAACTATTCTAGTAGAACAGTAATTCCAAACCTTTCTTAACCCTGTATTGTTATTTGCCATTATAAAACTGTGCCCCTGCTTCTATCATTCTCTTTTTAGTAGATATTCTTGGGTGCATTCTAGAAAATCAAATAAAAAATTTTTTTGATGATGAGGGGTTTTGTGACATTCCTTGAATTATTAAAGATGCTTTTGAGTTCTAACTGGAAATCACTGCAATAGAGAGACAAACTCTGAAAGAAGGGTGATATTTTCAGCTTTTAAAAGTATACTTTTGCGTTGTTACAATCTTTAAGAAGGTTTGGCCATCCAGTCCATTTCCCTTGTTGCATTAAGCATAATTTTGCATGTGCCTCAGTTCTAAAGATGTTAGAAAGATATTCTCTTGGTTTTGTATTTTCATTCTTAGGAGTCTGCGTGTTTCTATGTGAATATAAAAATGAGGTTAGGTATTATGCAGGTTAATAGAGGACTACCTTGTCCATAGGTTTTCTTTAACTTGTTTGTATTTTTTAATAACCTGTTACATTTTGAAATTTCATTAGGTTGTGAAATGCAGCTTTGTCAAAGTTAGTTCTTTCACACCTCACTGATAAATAGCCTTCCTGAGTTTGCCCCAGATAAGCAGTTCCAACTTGAAGATTGGCCAAGAAATGAATGTGCCTGTAGGGTCATTTGCCATTGCATTTGACCAATCACCAAGATCTGTGGATAATAGAAGCTCATGACACAATGCCCATTTGTCACCTCCTCATTATGAAAAGCTAGAGTTGACAGCAGTGGTGCCATTCATTGGTTGTAGGTAGAGAATTAAGAGAAATAAGAGTTGAATTGTATTTGTACCTGTTCATTGGGCCACCGGAAGAAAAAAAAAACCTTAGTGTGGATTTCCGAGTCCCAGAGAGTACACAGTTATCTTTAACCTTTACAGAGCACCGCATCTTTGAGGGAGACGTTTAAAACGTATTTCAATGGCCCTGTGAGCTTAGACTTCACAAGTTGACACTGAGAACTGAAAAGCACCTAACAGCTGCTTTCACTGACTGTCAGAACACTGTCTAAGGTCACTGAGACACTTGGCAAATCGTGGGCAAGTGGTATATTAAATCTTTTAAATGTAATAATGAGGATAGTGATAACACGCAACCTTTATTGACTGCTTATTCTGTGCCATTCACTCTGCTAAGTGCTTAATGGGACTAGCTGATGTAATCCTTACTATATAACCCTATGAGGTAGACAGGTACTATTGTTATCCTAGTTTTACAAATGAGGAAACCAGCTGCAGAGAGAGGTTAGTGATTTGGCCACGGTTATACAGCGAGAAATAAGTGACTAAGCTGGGAA
Source organism: Moschus berezovskii (assembly GCF_049115385.1). NCBI lineage: Eukaryota > Metazoa > Chordata > Mammalia > Artiodactyla > Moschidae > Moschus > Moschus berezovskii. The sequence goes on along the minus strand of NC_142478.1, from coordinate 58,523,609 downwards.
TTAAGCCCTCACTTTTAATTCCTAGGGTGTAGTCCTTGTCCAGCAGGAGCAGGATGTGGGCAAGGGAAGATACTCACTGTTTGCAAAGAACTGTGTCATGACAGTATTTCACTTATAGCTTCTACTGAATGGGCAAGGGTGGTAAGCAAGTAACACAGATAATGTCATAGAAAGGGACTGGGGAAAAATGTTTGAGAACATATTAGGTTTTTTATTTAGTCTGAAGTTGCATTAAGCCCACAACACTAACTTGTCTAAAACCCCCATAAACGTCTCTGTAGCACATGCCACCCTTCGCAGTCTGCAGATGATGCTTGGACGTTTTCTGCTACTCTTAATGGATTTTCTTTGTAAGATTTTATGGAAAAATCCAAATGAACTTTTTGGCCAATCCAATACTTGTTTCTCCACCTCTGTCTTTTGACCACGTGTAAGTGCTGGGAAACGTTAGGGGCGGGAGGAGAAGGGGACGACGGAGAATGAGATGGCTGGATGGCATCACCGACTCTGTGGACATGAGTTTGAGTGAACTCCGGGAGTTGGTGATGGACAGGGAGGCCTGGCGTGCTGTGATTCATGGGGTCGCGGAGAGTCGGACACGACTGAGCAACTGATCTGATCTGATCTGAAGTTGCTTAAGTTGACAGATGTTTTCTAGGACTGTAATACAGCTTTCTTAGTGCTCTCTGAAGATAGAACCCTTGACCTTGGTATCGTGAGTATATTTTTTATCTGTAATGCTAGATCTTAAGGTCTAAGGCTCATTCTATCAGGGATTTTCTAAGGCCTAAAACTACCCTCCTAGTATAGGTCTCAAGGATGTTAAATTAATTTTGGACCGTAATGAAAGTAGACTCAGTAGGCACCAACTCTGAATCACTTACCAGATGCCAGGTATTAGCTTCACATGCATTAGCTCCTTGAGTCCTCTCAGATATGTCGTGAGGTAGGTGTCATTATTTTCATATTTTATAATTGAGGAAACATACATGGGTGAGTCATTTGCCCAAGGGTACACAGCAAGTGTCAAAGACTTACGATTCAAACCACAGTCAGCCTAACTCCATGGCCTGGGCAGGTAACTATATTCTTACTCCTTTCTGTTTCTCACCAGAGAATTTTTATTAAGAATTAGGCCTTTTTTACGTCTTTTATCATTTCTTAAATCTCTGTTGGCCTCATCTTTCTTTATGCTGGAGGTGTCAGATGTGCCTACAAAGTTGTATTGTGCCCTTTGATGAATTAATTTATAATTCAAGGTACAGGGAGGCAGAAGGGGGTTCAGTTTAGTTCTTTGGAACAGAAAAGGACAGATAACCTCTCGATGGAGTATGTTGGCTCATTATCATTTGTAGGCTTAGGCCAGCCTATTTTCTTTTGAGGAGTAAAAAATATGTTCTTAGCACTAGTTGATCACTGTAACAGTAAAGAGACATTGATTATAATAGATTTTTCTTTTTCTAAGTTAGTCCTGAGAAGCGAACAATCAAATCAAAGTACTAGAGAAAAACAGAAGCTGGTTTCATTCAATTTGGGGCTCTATACAGTACAGGCATTTTAAATGAGTTGTTTCTTCTGTGTTTTTTGCAGTTAGCTTCAGGCTTTTGTTCAGTGCATCTCAGTGCTGGGTTGAAGCAGGAACCACATGGATTTTGCGCCCTGCTCTTGTCCTTTGCATATACAGTACCTGGCATGCATTGGGTGCTCAGTAAATATCCCAGCCAGTGGAGCTACATTTCCAATACCAAGATTTTAAAGACAAGAGCAGTGTATTCAAAAAGTATACACCTTTGGTCCAGGTAACTCCTCCAAGAAAGAAAGGATTTATCTGGGATTGAGTAGATTTTGTCACATTCCCAGTATCACAAACCTTGTCCCTTCCCCTGAGGAGGCTCGGGCACTTAGGGAGCATCTACAGAGCTGGAAGTCTTTGGCCAGGTCTGCTGTCTCGGCAGCCACATCTGCAGCAGTTCCTGCTGGTGCCGGTGGCCCTGAAGAGCCGGCTGTGGCCTACTGGCCCTTGGTGCGTGAGTCCAGTGGCTCACTGTGCTGGTTATGCATCCAAAAGCATTCAAAGCCACTGCTCTTGAAAAACAGGAGAAGCCATTTGGGGCTGCTGCTTCTTAGTGTTAAAGACATTTATTATCCAAGAACTGACTTTTAACATTTTGAATTTCAAATACTCTTTACCCAATACACAGGTTGTTTCCCAAAGGAAAAGCCTCTCCTTCTCCACCAAAAAGTCCATGCAGACTCTATGTTCAGAACTGGTCATCGTTCCTTAGTGGCTTAGCTCACTTGGTCATATTAAGATAGCATAGATAATACAAGAATCCACACTTGAATTACATCATCCAAGTACAGACTCAGTGGACATGGTTTTGGGTGGACTCTTCGCGTTGGTGATAGACAGGGAGACCTGGCGTGCTGCAGTTCATGGGATTGCAAAGAATCGGACACGACTGAGCGACTGAACTGAACTGAGTGCAGTGAAAAACTACTGAAAAGCTTACAGTGACTGTAAGATTAAAGACCCCGTGAGGGTAGACAGCCAAGACTGTTTTTGCCCGATACAACTGAAATCTCGACCTCAAGGTTGACGGTGTGGCATTTCCTTTTGCAGAACACACTTCCTCTGTTCAGGCAGCTTGTCTATACTGGCAGGGCCAGAGCACACAACTTCTTATGTTGGGGCTAATGCCTGTGTGGGAGTGAAATCCACACAAGCCACAGCTTCTCAGCTGCCTCTAAAAATTGCTGAGCTTTAAAAGCTGGAATTGTCTCTTTGTTACTTCCTACTGAGGCTAGACTGGAAGATTTGATTTACTTGTGTTCTTGTACACAAATGCACATGTGCTTTCATGGCTTTACCTGCAGGGGACTGAGTTCCCCTGGTTTTATCTGTCTTCCACTCCAAGGGAACAAGACTGTTAGAATTTTAAAGGCTAGTTCATCTTGGACCTCTTGACCTTGGCCAAGAGTTTTGCTTTTGGTATTATACCCTAGGTTGTTTAAAACCTCCTGAAGGGATCCTTGTCTAATTATCATGTATTAATTACTGTTATTATTTGGCTTATTGAAAAAAAAAGGAATTGGCTTCTCACTCCCTACTGGTTCCACTGGTTCTCTATTTTTCTCACCTAGATGCTGACATTTGTTTTAAAAAGCTTCACCGTAGGGAATTCCCTAGCAGTTCATTGGTTAAGACTCAGCACTTAAACTGCTGGTGAGCCCAGGTTCAATCCCTGGTTTGGGAACTAAGATCCTGCAAGCCCCAAGGTGCAGCCAGAAAGAAAAAAAAACTCCCATTAACAGTCATCAGTTATGATTTGGTTCCAAATAGAACTGACCTCAGCTGCTGTGAAAGTGCTGACTAGAGGCAAAAGGAAAAAAAAATGATATCAAGGGAAACATTGACCATTGTTGGTTGACTATATATTAAAATTGTAGTAGCCATCAGTTTATTGCACTTCAGTAGCTTCTGATTATTCAAATAAAACTACCACATATCAGAAAAAATCGTAGAGTTGGATATTGACTGCAGGGTTCACTTAGCCTGTGAACCTGCTGCCACAGATGTTACTTTTGGCGGTTGTCCTCTCTCCTAAGTATAACTTTTAAAAGCTGATGAAGAGAATAGTTGAAGCCATCTTGAATAGAAAGCACATTACCACGATCGCTCTCTTAATTTTTTCCCTTTCCCCCTGGTTCACCTAGGCTGATGCAGATAGTTTTTACATGGCATGCAATGGCCGCCAGTTCAACTCAATAGAAGATGATGTTTGCCAGCTGGTCTATGTGGAGAGGGCAGAAGTATTGAAATCTGAGGATGTAAGTGCAAATAATTCCTATATTTGATATAAATGTATCAGAATGGTATAAAATTGAAAGTTAAGATACCTGTGGAATTGTCCAGAATTGGCCAGTCCATAGAGACTGAAAATAAGTTAGTTGCCAGAGACTAGGGGAGGAGAGAAGTGAGTTGTGACAACTAACAAGTACATGGTTTCTTTTGGGGGTGACAGAAATGTTCTAGAATTAGATAGTGGTGTGACGGTTGTTCAACTTTGTGAATATACTAAAAATCACTTTAAAATGGCAAATTTTATATATGTGAATTTTATCTCAACTTTTAAAAATTGTCCAAAGTATTTTTTTAAATATATTATTTTTGTTATTGAAGTTGAGTATCTATCTATTCCAGATGGATGAAACTGTGCCTGGAGCCCAAAAATGAATATTTTTGTTTTAAATATTAGCCCTTAATCCTTCTCCTAATACTTAATTCTCTTTTGATAGTAATTTGTATCAGTAGTTGCTCTGATCTCCCACCCTCCATGGGAAGCATTCCTGTAACATGTGCTCATTTGAATAAAGCAGTAGATCCAGCTCTGTTATACTTTTAATATTTCCTCTTTTAAAGTAGCCCAAAAGGTCTTTTCACCTTGAATTCCACTTGATAGGAATAAGTTCAGATTAGATCGTTCTGTCATTAGATTAGGTAAAATAAAAATCGGCAAAGGGGACTTTCTCTGGTGGTCCAGTGGTTAAGACTCTGCTCCCAATGCAGGGGACCTGGGGGTTCAGTCCTTGTTTGGGAAGCTAAGATCCCACAGGCTGAGTCGTGTGGGCCAAAAAAAAAATCAGTCTACTCTTTTGCCAGGTGCTGTGCAAGGCCTCAGTTTTAGGAATTCCTTTCTCTAAATGAACACGGCTTCTTGAGAGATTTTCAAATATCTACTCTTTAGGGACCGTGGATTAATGTGACTTTTCTCGGTGTGTTCTTATTTATGTGCCTCACCTTTGCCTCAGTAGTCCCCTAGTTGGCAGGGCTTAGGTCAGACATTGCTGCGTTAGAGATGTTTTTTTTTTGACCACCTAGATCCTTATGCCCTTCGCACTCTGTTCTTTCACAGCCATTGGTAATTACAACCATTTTACAACCATTAGTAATTAACAGTTTTTAAAATTTTCGAGTTTTGGGGGACTGCCCTGGTGGTCCAGTGGCTAAGACTGTGTGCTTCCAGTGCAGGAGCCCTGAGTTTGATCCCTGGTCAGGGAACTAGATCCCACATGCCACAACTAAAACCTGCCGTGGTCAAATAAATAAATATTTTTAAAAATAATAATAAATGAAAAATTTGAATTTTTTATCTATCTCTACTAGAAGCTAAGCTCTGTGAGGAAAGGGACAGACTTTGTATTTTGCAACTTAACTATATCTGTTTTTGCTCACCGTAGTCCCACACCTAGGAACAGTGTCTGGCACACAAAGCAGGGACTTAATAAGTATGTACTAAACGGATAAAAATCACTGTTGCTGATACTATTATCACATAGTAGAAAGTGTTGAGTTTTAATTTACTCTGTGGAAAATCATTCAGATATACACGTGCTTTTTTTCCTTTGTGTTCTGTTATGGTCTTGGCCATTCAGAGTTAGAGCTAGGAGTCTGGTAACATGAGATTCTGGCAGCAGCCTCCCTTCCTCCAATGTCAGCACTGTGAGGGCAGGGATCTTCGTCTGCTTTGTTCCCCTTGGTATTCATAGTGCCTAGCACAGTCCTGGGACTCCAGGAGGCGACCAGTTAATATTTGTTGCATGTATGAAAACCTAACCAAATTAGGTTGTTTTCACAAAGCAATAATATTGAGAACATCCTTCCAGGAGTTAAAGAGTTATCAGGAAAACTATTGCCTTAAAAAAGAAAAATTAGAAACTGTGGATGACGAGTGAGGCTCATTCAAGGTGTTTCCCTGTAGGGCGCCAGCCTCCCTGTGATGGACCTGACAGAGCTTCCCAAGTGCACAGTGTGTCTGGAGCGCATGGACGAGTCCGTGAACGGCATCCTCACCACCTTATGTAACCACAGCTTCCACAGCCAGTGTCTGCAGCGCTGGGACGACACGACGTGAGTGCAGGGGCTTATCCCCCCTCCCTGTCAGAGCTCATTATTACCCTTTCCCAGAATTAAGAACAGCCACCCCCCAGAACGAATCACGCCAAGTATTTGATTTTATAAACCTGGGTACCACAGTGGTGAGGAGGTCACATGGAAGGGCCTTCTGTGTTTCTTCTTTGCTTTTCCTCAGGTCACATGGGGTCAGCATCTGTAGACCCATTCCTTTCTAATATGCTGACTCCAAATCCTTGTGGAATGTCCCAAAGCAGCATGAATCGTTCTCTCCTTCCAAGAGCCAGAGAATGAAAGGAGTGGGGAGTGGGGGAGTAAAGCTTAGCTTTGAGGCTCCTCTCTCTACTTAAAGGCATCTAGGTCTAAAATCTTGTTTATCACTTGCACTTTATGTCTGCCGTTGACTTTGGCTTTCTTATCAGAGTGCCGGGCTACACCAATCTGACGTTTCGGATTTATCATTATCGATGGCTTGATGGCCAGTAGAAACCACAGTCACGGAGTCTGAGGCACACACTCCGATGGTGTCCTGTTTCCCGATGCAGCACAGACCCTGTTTGTATGAAAGGGAGCACTGTGCAGAGAACTGAGGTGTAACCTGTACTTTTTTTTTCCTCTAGTCAAAAGTTGCTGCTCCCTTTGCAAACTGCATTGTGAGTCTTAGCTAGGAAGGTAGATAAGACGCTGACCACAAGGGTTTCCCAGTAGAGAAGGTACAGAATCAAATAATCACACAGATAAACGAGGTTACAAAGGAACAGCGTTGCAGCACCGTGACTAGAGAATAGGGCCGTGACCCCACCAGGCTTGTCCAAGAGGCAGCACTCAGGGAAGAGGAATAGGAGTTAGCCAGGTGACCGGTGGAACCCAAGAGAAGATGGGTGTGGGGGAGGGGTGTATCCAGGAAGCAAAAGGTCACATTCCAAAGCCCAGGAGTGAGGAGGGGTTAAAGTCCACAGGAGTCTCGGTTCTCTGTCCCCATGTGGCCAGCTTTCCAGAGCAGGGACCTTGTCTGGCTGTTCTCTTCTGTGCCCTCCATACTTACGGGGAGATATTGTGCATAGGAGGAGCTCAGTAAATATCTCTGACCAAATATATGTACCCTGGCTTTCCTGTGGCTTATTTATCCAGAGAATAATTTGGCCCCAGTTCTGTAGAATCCTTGGTCAATTCTGCGGGGTATCATTTAGGAGTTCTTCAGAGAATTGTCCAGGTTTAAATTTGCCTTAAATAAAGCCACTCTTAGATGTGTGTGTTCCATAAAGTGTTAGTCTGTATCTTGTGTCCATCTGCGATCCCATTTAAGTTCTGGGTACTTCTTTGTTTCCCACCACTCCGATTTTACTCTCAGTACATGTTAACTTTTTTTTTTTGGTTGCAGTGGGTCTTTGTTGCTGCATGCAGGCTTCTCATTGCAGTGGCTTTTCTTATTGGAGAGCACAGGCTCTAGGTGTATATGTTTCATTAGTTGTGGCACCCAGACTTAGTTGTTCTGTGGCCTGTGGGATCCACCCGGACTAGGGATTGAACCTGTGTCCCTTTCATTGGCAAGCAGATTCTTATCCACTGTGCCATCAGAAAGTCCCACATTAGTGTTTCTAAAACCATAGCATTTTCAAGTTTCCTCAGGGACCATCTTGTGCAACCTCCTCGTTACTTATAGAGGAGGAGACTAAGGCCCAGAAGTGATGATGAGCATGCTTAGAGTGTCAGGACAGAGAATGCCAGAACTGGGACCAGAATTCAACCCACTGGGCAACTGCCTTCCAAACCATACAGTGCCTTCAGCAAGTGGGTTTTAAGCCTCTCTATATGCACAGTGCTGAGGGGCAGAAAATCAAAACACAGACCCTCTTTTAGGACATTGAGTCTCATAAGGGAGAATCACACATATATGCATACAATTCAAGGTAGAGATGAGAGATCGAGCTGGCTCCTTCTCTGGGGTGGTCTGGAATGACTGCTTACAGAAGAGAGTATTGGTACCAGGCCTTGAAGGGTACTTTCTTGTCAGGGAATGACATTCTGAGAGGGTTTCCTCAAATATCTCCTCAGGAAAATAAGGTAACAACTCGTAATTATTTCTGAAGGGAAAGGAGGAAGAATTCATTGAACTGTTACTTTTTAATAGACAGATGGGATGATGTATCATGGAGTGCTAACTGTATGATACAAATAAGTTTATTTTTGTAACTTCCCCTCTTCTTTTCGATTCTCAGGATCATACATTTCGAAAGATCATTCTGGCACAGCGTTGAAAGTTAGATTTCAGAATTCATTTGTTGTTTTCTTTTTTTTTTAATTATATTGATTTTTGACTGTGCTGGGTTTTCATTGCCACGTGGACTTTTCTTTAGTAAGGCACGGGCTCTAGGGCACGTGGGCTTCAGTAGTTTCAGCGTGTGGACTCAATCCTTGCGGCTCCTGGGCTCTGGAGCAGAGGCTTAATAGTTTTGGTGCATGGGCTTAGTTGCTCCAAGGCATGTGGGATCTTCCTGGATCAGGGGTCAAACCTGTGTCTCCTGCAGTGGCAGGTGGATTCTTTTACTACTGAGCCACCAGGGAAGCCCCAATTGTTGATTTCTTATCCCACAATTACTACAGTCACCACACAGACTGAAGGGATGACACAGAGCTAGTTTCTACCTTTGACAAGAACGCTTGCGAGATCCTACCTGCAACTTTTGTTATTTTTTCAAATTTCTCATGTCTTCTCTTTTGAACCTAAAAAAAAGAACAGACTAAATCCTTTAGTTTTCTCTTGACAGATATAGTCCTTATCTGTGACAAGAACTTAGTGTTCTTCCTGTATATTTCCTTCCCTTGGTTTTATTTGTTCAGTTGAGTAACAGATTGATTCTAGTTATATCTTGTTCATTGGTGGTGCTAGTTCACTTAGCCTCAGCTGTAACCCTCTCTATCATGTTTGCCCATCAGACACAAATATTCATGGCTGGCACTTAGTATTACTTTGTCTTGAGTTAAGGATTAATAGATTTTTTTCAAAAATGTTTTTAGTTTTATTGAAGTATAATTGACAGTCAAAATTGTATATATATTTTTTCCACTCTGGATTCCTTTTATTTCTTTTTCCTCTCTGATTGCTGTGGCTAGGTCTTCCAAAACTATGTTGAATAATAATGGTGAGAGTGGGTACACTTGTCTTGTTCCTGATTTTAGAAGAAATGCTTTCAGTTTTTCACCACTTAGGATAATGTTTGCTGTGGGTTTGTTGTATATGGCCTTTCTTATGTTGAGGTATGTTCCTTCTGTGCCTACTTTCTGGAGAGTTTCTATCATAAATGGGTGTTGAATTTTGTCAAAAGCTTTCTCTGCATCTATTGAGATGATCGTATGATTTTTATCTTTCAATTTTTTAATATGGTGTATCACATTGACTGATTTGCATATATCGAAGAACCCTTGTATCCCTGGGATAAAGACCAATTGATCATGATGTATGATCTTTATAATGTGTTGTTGGATTCTGTTTGCTGGAATTTTGCTAGAATTTTGAGGATTTTTCTATGTTCATCAGTGATATTGGCCTGTAATTTTCTTTTTTTGTGGTATCATTGTCTGGTTTTGTTATCAGGGTGATGGTGGCCTCATAGAATGAGTTTGGGAATTTTCCTTCCTTTTCAATTTTCTGGAAGAGTTATAGCAACATAGTTGTTAGCTCTTCTCCAAACTTTTGGTAGAATTTGCCTGTGAAGCCATCTGGCTCTGGGTTTTTGTTTGTTGGGAGATTTTTTTATTACAGTTTCTATTTCTGTGCTTGTGATTGATTTATTCATATTTTCTATTTCTTCCTGGTCCAGTTTTGGAAGGTTATACTTTTCTAAGAATTTGTCCATTTCTTCCAACTTGTCCCAATTTATTGCCATACAGTTTTTCATAGTAGTCTCTTACGATTCTTTGTATTTCTGTGTTGTCCATTGTAACTTCTCCTTTTTCATTTCTAATTTTATTGATTTGAGTTTTCTCCCTTTTTTTCTTGGTGAGTCTGGTTACCGGTTTGTCAGTTTTGTTGATCTTCTCAAAGAACCAGCTTTTAGTTTTATTGATTTTATATGAAGTCTAGAAAGATAGTACTGATGATCCTACGTGCAGAGCAGCAGAGAAGACACAGATGTAGAGAACGGACTTTTGGACACAGTGGGTTAAAGAGAGGGTGGGATGATTTTAGAGAATAGCATTGAAACATACACATTATCACGTGTTAAATAGATAGCTAGTGGGAGTTTGCTGTATGACACAGGGAACTCAAAGCGGGTACTCTGTGACAGCAGGTGGGCTGGAGGGTACAAAGGGAGGGGACAGTTGTATACCTATGGCCAATTCATGTTAATGTATGGCAAAAACCATCACAATATTGTGACTAGCCTACAATTAAAAATAAAATACAAATAATTTAAAGATTGTATGTATTTAAGGTGTACAACTGGATGACCCGATAAACGTCAACATTGTTAAAATACACATCACAACCAAGCAAGTCAGCATATCCGTCACTTCACACCTTTACCATTTTACTTTATTTTTCTTTTTTACTTTTCTGTTTTTTATTTTGTGGTGAGACCATGCTCTGCCCTCTAGTAAATTTCAGGAACACAATATAATATTGTCAGTTGTAGTCAACATTGATGTACACCAGTTTTCCAGAACTGATTCATCTTGCATAACTGAAAGCTTGTAACTCTTGACCAATATTTCCCCTTTTCCCAGCCGCTGGTAGCCACCTTTCCTCTCTATATATCTATGAGTTTGACTTCTGTGCCATTTTTATTGGCTTTTTGTAATCGAAATGGTACTCAGAGAGCACTGATACCTTCGTCCAGGTGAAATTCATTGTATAAATGAATTTCATAAATGTCATATGCATTTCATGAGTACACTAACATTTTTGTTTTAATTTACTGAAATTTACTACAGAATTTAGTTTCAACTCTTAGGAGCAACCTTGAGAGGACAAGGGTACATATTGGATGATTTAGAACTTTAGGAAGTGGAGATAAGGTAGATTGCAAGTAAAAATACATTATGGGTAACCAGACATGAAAAAAATAACTTGTCTCAAGTCTCTGACTGTAACCTGTAAATATTTAGTTCTTTGATTACCTAAGCTTTAGGCAGAAGAGTGGAAAAAGATACAGGTCATATCAAGATTTCTCCCTTTTCTTCAGCTTTATCAAGATTTTTTTTTTTTTTCATTTTGTTTGAGAATAGTTTGGAAGTATTTGTCTTTTGAATGATAGCCTTAGTTGTTATAACAAATATTATGTAAGAGAGGGAGTATATAAAATTGAATTTTTGACTTTGGGGTTCTGTAACAGCTGTCTTTTATATTTAATCTGTGTCGTCCTTTTTTTGGTGCCCTTTATAGATGTCCTGTTTGCCGATATTGTCAAACGCCAGAGCCAGTAGAAGAAAATAAGTGTTTCGAGTGTGGTGTTCAGGAAGTAAGTAACAAGTGGTGGAAAAGAATAATGTACACAGCTTTAATTGTCTGGGATTTTCTTCTGTCCCTTGTGACTTAAATTCTTTTCAATTCTTTTTCAGACAGATTTTTTTTTGTCTCTGTTGAGGATCAGGCAAAAAAAAAAAAAAAAATTAAAATACACAAACTGTTTTACTCCTACACAAAATACTTTATGCTTTCATGTTTTGGTGTTTGAAAAGGCCGAGATTTTTTTTAATAAATTATTTTTCCTTGTTGTTTACATAGAGTTCCATAGAATCCAGAGTGAAAAACTAATTGACCCATAAAAGCATCCTTGTTGGGTTGGTTTTTTAAAATATTTATTTATTTGGCTGCACTGGGTCTTAGTTGTGGCACTCAGAGACATGTGGGATCTTAGTTACGTGATCAAGGATCCAGCCTGAGGACCCTGCATTGGAAGGTGGATTCTTAACCACTGAACCACCAGGGAAGTCCCCTTATTCAGAACTCCTGTAGAAACATCTCTAAATCTCATCCTGTGTCAGGCCCCTCATACACCCCAGTGTCATACACCTCATATACCAGGTCATGTAATTTTACATCAGTAATGAAGATCTTACCTCCTTCCTGGCAGAACCTTTGGATTTGTTTAATATGTGGCCACATAGGATGTGGACGATATGTGAGTCGACATGCCTATAAGCACTTTGAGGAGACCCAGCACACGTATGCCATGCAGCTCACCAACCATCGAGTCTGGGACTACGCTGGAGGTGAACACCACTCCTATTTTCTAGTTTGGATTCATTCTGTCTAAAAACATCTCTGTCAGAACCTCTCCACTTCCTTTCTCACAGCTTGAAATCTTCCTGACAGCTATGGCAAACTCCAATTCTCATGGTGGCCCATAGGGCCCTCTTTCATATGTGAATGGCCTGCATTGCCCATGTTAAAGAGAGTTAATACTTACACTCCTGCCCTCTCAATCTTCTTTTAAAATTCAAGTGATTTAAACCACTTTTAAAGAAATATTGCACAGATTTAATTTGGATCTGTGAAAACAAAAATTTTGTCCAAGTTAAAGGTTTATGGAGACCCTTTTCATTCTGAAAAACCATGCCTTGGTTGACTTATTCTTTTCTTTAGATAATTACGTCCATCGACTGGTTGCAAGTAAAACAGATGGAAAGCTAGTACAGTATGAATGTGAGGGTGATACTTGCCAGGAGGAGAAAATAGATGCCTTACAGTTAGAGGTAAGATATTTTATTATTAATCACTAAATACCTATGTCTACCGCTTTTTACTATGCTAACTTGGAAGGTTGTTTGGGCTTTTAATTTTGCCGTTTGCCCTGCATGTTATCTTTTGTTTTAAAGATCTATATTGCTCTGAAGGAGTCTTTAAATACTTTTATTTCATCTGATTTTCTTCTTTGGAAATCTTAAGTTTCATTGAGCCTTATAATTTTCAACATTATGTTCCTAGTTGTCTCAAATTCAGTGTTAGGGTTATCCTCTGTAACTGTGATAAAACTCGAAGTTAAGAATCTTCCTGTTGGCATCACAATAGCAGTCGGAAATGGAGCAAACTTGGTCAGGATGAGGAATCCCCAATAGCGTCTTTCCATGCCAAGAAGCTTTTTTGTATATGTTGAGTTGACATTTAATAATTGGATAAAGATAAAGCCTTATATAGATAAAGTCATTTTTGGATATTCATATAAGTGAAGAAACAACAAAATTCGCACAGTTGGGTTTTTCTCATAGCAGTAAACTTTATATAACTATGAAGTAAAGTGAAGTCACTCAGTCGTGTCCGACTCTTTGAGACCCCATGGACTGTAGCCTACCAGGCTTCTCCGTCCATGGGATTCTCCAGGCAAGAATACTGGAGTGGGTTGCCATTTCCTTCTCCAGGGGATCTTCCCGACCCAGGGATCGAACTTGGGTCTCCTGCATTGGAGGCAGACGCTTTAACCCCTGAGCCACCAGGGAAGCCCTATATATATATATATATATATATATATATATATATAAAACTATAAACTTTATGTAAATTTTATATTAAGGAAAAGTTTAACATGAGTCCTATTTTATATAAATTTCAAAACAGTTATTTTAAAAACAAATACTTTAACCATTGGAGGAAGTGGACATTTGAAAACTTGCTCATCTGCAGGTGTTAAAGGTCAGTGAAGTGGCCTAAAATAAGAGCTGATGTTATTACCATTAATATATTGTATTGACATGAAAAAAGTTCCAGTCTTTAGTGTTCAGTTTTTAGTAACTCTTACAAATTAAGTATGTCATTCAGTGAATACCTCTTGAGGGTTCCTGTCTGTCAGCTCCTCTTCTGTGTGCTACTCTTCCATTTAACTTAGCATTAAATGGACTCCCTGCCCTCCTGGAGCATACAGTCTAGTGACATACATTTTCCCAAATTGTCCCTTCTTTCTGTGACTCTTTCATTCTCTTCTCTGGCCTGCAAACATGAGTAGATCTCCAATCTCCTGGAATGATCTTTTCCAGAATACAAAATGTTATCTGCCACTCATTGGCTCACATTTCTAGATGTGATACTCCAGAACTTTGCATAGGCCCCATCTCACCACACCCTACACTCCAGCCTCACTGGTCTTCATGGCTGAGATAATCCTAAACGTCTGCAGTATCACATTTCTCTGGAATCTTTCTGTCTTCTCCTTCTGTCTGTCAAGGTGTCAAGGGGCCTCTCAAATCTCACCTTCTGTCAGAAATCCTATCGGATCCTACTGTCATAAGCCATCTGTCTTTTCTCTGTAGTTACACAGCACTGGTCATTCATTCATGCACTCGGGTAGCAAATTTTTCTTGACATCCAGGATGTGCCAGGCACCGAGGGCACAAAAATAAAGATATAGCCTTGCTTTCAAAGAGTTCACAGTCCAATCAAGGAGAGAGCCTGGTAAATGGCTGATGCAGTGCTAATGTCATAGGTGATGTTAATGATAGGTGCAGTGGGAGCCAAGAAGGGCAATTAACCCAAGGCTGGAGGTGACAGGGACAGCTTACTGAAGGGATAGCTGGATGAGCTGATTTGAGTTATAGTTGATTTAAAACCATGTCGTTCTTCTTGAAGTCAGCTTGAATAGAAACAAGGGTTTTTTAAATTGTACATTTCTCTGTTTGTCCCTAACTAGATTGATTGTAATCCCCCAGAGGGGACTGAAGTGTAACTGTCTACTGTGTTCCCCTAATTTATTGAGCGGAACCAAGGTGTAATATACTTTCTGAATGTTCCTCTTACTCTTCTTCAGGTCATTAAAAATCAGGTTTTAATTGACTTTCAGAGACTGACAACAGTAACTTATGTTTTGGTGTCCATTCTCTGTGTTTTTGTAGTATTCATATTTACTAACAAGCCAGCTGGAGTCACAACGAATCTACTGGGAAAACAAGATAGTCCGGATAGAGAAGGACACAGCAGAGGAAGTAAGTTTCTTGTTTGATGACTGCTAAAATGCCACATGCTAGGACAGCCTGCTGTTGGGTGGGAGAAGGCAGAGTACAGGGATCTTATAATCTTTCTTTTTAGTTTCATCTATAGATAGAGAGCTGGTTTACCTCTAAAAAAGAAACCTTCGTTTTATGTCAGTTAAATCTCAACAAAGCTGGAGGCTAGTAAGGGTAGAAAAAAGAAAAGATTTGGAATCACTTGGCTCACTCCAGTGACCTAACTCTTGATCAAGGTTCCAGTAAACACCTGACTTGCCATTATACTGGAGACTTAGCCTCTGAAGGCTGTATCAGGAAACAACTTCCAGACGACAATGAGAGTGAAATTAGTCAAAAAGAGGAAAAGGAAGAGACAAAAATAAACTTACTGCAAATGTAATCAGCTAAGCATAATTGAAGAGAAGGGAAGTGGACATATATTCTCACCTAGGATTAGTAAATCAAGATTTTATTGTGGGCTGACCCCTGCACACAATCTTATTGTGTGCTGAGCCCTATTCTATACTAAGTTAAGGAAGAAATCAGACACTTGGTATGTACTTAAAAAAAAGAAACCTTGGATTTAAAACCTTAAGTATTTTGAGGTTGAGATGTTGTTTGTTCACTCAGTCAGGTTTTCTAGTGGCTTGTACTGCTGCTGCTAAGTCACTTCAGTCGTGTCCAATTCTGTGTGACCCCATAGACGGCCTCCTACCAGGCTCCCCCATCCCTGGGATTCTCCAGGCAAGAACACTGGAGTGGGTTGCCATTTCCTTCTCCAATGTGTGAAAGTGAAAAGTGAAAGTGAAGTCGCTCAGTCATGTCTGACTTGTAGCGACCCCATGGACTGCAGCCTACCAGGCTCCTCTGTCCATGGGATTTTCTAGACAAGAGTACTGGAGTGGCTTGCCATTGCCTTCTCCGAGTGGCTTGTGCAATTCCATTTAAAAAATAGAAGTATGTGCATGAGGGTTTGTAATTTGAGTCAGCCAAGTGGTTTGTCAACTTGGGAACAGCTGCTTTGGGGAGCTGAATATGGGCTCCTAAGGCAACAAGATGGTGCTTTAAAATTGAAGGGGATAAAATTAGGCAGAGATGCTAGAGTGGTCAGCACCTTGTTGGTCTCAGGCATGGTCTTGAAAATTTAACAAGATAATCTTTTAAAGAGGCCATTCACTATTCCAGTGGGTAGAAGAGAAAAGTGATGTGATTTGGTGGAAACCCAGCCCAGAGTGGCCCAGAGCTCCACCTACTTGGTTTTCCCTTTGTCTCCAGCATGTACAAGGAACCCTGAGGGTACCAGAGAAAGGAGTTTGAAAACCAGTGAGCACCTGAGTGTTCATGTATAACTGGGGCTCTGGGAACCATTCTTAGGATCTAGGGACAATGGTCATAATTCAGTGATTCCCTTAGTCTTAAATAAAGGCTTTTAAATTTAAATGATTGATTTAAATGGTTATTTTAAAAATGCTTATTTTAGTAACTTTGTGAATCCCCACCAGTAACTGGGTCTTCAGATGAGCAACTACAGAGCTGGCTTTGGGGCTCACCTCTGTGGTAGCTGGTATTATCCTGGAGCTTAGCAGGGAGGGCCAACCTGTCACTTTATGCCAGGCTCAAGGGTCCCAGTTTCTGAACATGCCTACAAATGAGAAGAAGTCAGGTCTCTTTCATTAAGGCGTAGTGTGTGCGTGCTCAGTCGTGTCCAACTCTTTGCAACCTCATGGACTGTAGCCCACCAGGATCCTCTGTCCATGGAAATTTCCAGGCAAGAATACTGGAATGGGTTGCCATTTCCTATGCCAGAGGATCTTCCCAATAGAGGGATCGAACCTGCATTTCCTGTGTCTCGTGCACTGGCAGGCAAATTCTTTACCCACAGCAGCACTTGGGATGCCCCCAGCTTTAAAATGATCTCTCTTGAAAAGTTGATGATGAAATTCTTACAAGACCTTCTAAGCAATGGCAGTGCCTTTCTAGAGGGGCTTGATTGGAGTCCACATGGGAGTGAGGTACCTCTGACAGCACTTGAGAGGCAGAGCAGGGGTTGCTGCCACTCGGTGTGAAGTTTGGGTCTCCCCAGGAGGAGCACCAGCAATGCCATGCAGCCTCACTGATGAGTTTTTCTATGGGCTGTCCCAGTGTGATGACCTTCAGTGCTTTGTACAGACCCTTGAGAACTTAGCTCAGGATCCTCTCTGCCTTTTAAGATTCTTGAGGATTAACTGCATTCCCTAACACATGCCCATGGAAAGCAAATCAGAGGGCAGGAAAACTAAAATTGTGAAACTGTGTTTACTTCTAGGTAGGGGTAAGGTGGCGGCCAAGGCAGTCCTAAATACAGAGCTCGGAAAGGATATTTTGTTTTCTAGTAAAAGAGGGGCCAAGGCAGTCCTAAATACAGAGCTCGGAAAGGATATTTTGTTTTCTAGTAAAAGAGGTCAGTTAATGGGTGATGTAAGCCTTTTGTCCCTGCCTCTGTCCTCCTGACCCGTCCTCTGTTGGCACATCCAGCCATGGTGCACGTGAGAGGAGAAATAGTGATCGTGGGTTTCACGGGCAGAGATTCTTGGTCACGTGGGACTCACAGAAAGTTAATGTAGGGGAACAGAGGGGCTGAAGATTGAAATTCACTGTGGACTTCAATTACAATACTATTCCAGTCCCCCGATGCCTTAGGTAGTGCAGTTATTACAGCGTGAGCAGAGTCTGTTCTGGAAAATAAAGCTCATACCCACTTGAAGGTTCCTAGTTTTAGCGGGCCATGTATGAAGAGCATAGAGAGTTTCCTAAGTGGTCCAGTGGTTAGGACTCTGCAGTTTCACTGACAAAGGGGATGGGTTTAATCCCTGGTCGGGGAACTGAAATCCTACAAGTTGCATGGCACAGCTTAAAAAAAAAAGATATATCTTTTTGCCTCTAGCTCCATATATAAATTGCTGTTTTTCCAGCTATGGATTGTGAACTGAGTTTGGTGGGCCACAGCTGGTATTTTTATTAAATAGCATGGGATAGATATCAGAGTGTATCACATTTAATATTACTTTGTGAAACTTCTGTTTCAGGAGAGTGTGTGTGTGTGTGTACAGAGTGTTCCTTACTGCGGGCTAATGGTCAGAAATGTTTTTTAAATCACTAATTTAAACCATCATAACATTTGTCTCTAGCAATATTAAAAACCTTTTTTAGGTCACTTAGTATTTTTCATCTTGATTTAAATGTGTTTGGCTTATTGTCTTTACAGTTTGGTTTCTTTTGATGGTTATTTTTGTCCTTTCCAGTTTCCCTGAACTGATTGGAGTAAGTTTAAGAGAAAAAGGTCAAAAGGATCTCGTGGTCTTACTTTAAAAACAGTATTGAGGAGAAAATTAATACCGAATAGAATTAGAGTAATTTGAAAGCTATTTTTATTTTTATGACATAGCAGAACTTTTAGAAATCTCCCTTTAATTGCATGTTCTTCCAACTTAATAATGTTGGCTCTAAAGTTAATTACTACAAAGCAGTTATTCTTATTTTTTAAAAAAGGAGGGAGCAGTGCAGTTAGAGACCTGCTAGGCAGGCCATATGGCAAATGTTTAAAAAGAAATCATTAAAAGTAGTGACCTTTTTTCTGGCATGATGGATGTTGCATGAATATATGCTGAGAGTTTAGATCTTGCCCAGAGGTCACTTTTCCTTTGTTATTGAGCGTTGGCCCACTGTCTGGTGCAGAGAGTTTTAGAACTTGGCTTTGAACCCAGACTTGGGGTCCAGTCCTGGACTCACATCACTCTAGCTGGGTGACCTTGGGGTGTATTGCCTCACCTTTCTCAAGCCTGTTTCTGTAAAAAGTTTATACACCTAAGTCATAGGCTTGTAATAAAGAATAAATGGAAAAAAGGGGAATAAATGAGATACTACCTATAAGACACCTAGCCAGTGCCCGAGTCATAGGATTTAAACTCGGTCACTTCCGTTTCCTACTATTAATACCTCATGACCCACCTATCTTCTTCCTGTCTTTAGACCAGTGGTGTTGAGGCATAAGTTTTTAAGACAATGTAATATGAATTCTTTCTGTAAATTGCCTTTATTTAAAATAAAGAACTGCTTATGTTGCATGTGACTTCAGAGTACATGAGAATATTAATAGTGAGTTTGGAGGGGAAAGAATACCAAATAGCTAGAATCACCTGTTACAAGTACCTTTGGGTTATTTGGATAATACAGTTGACCCTTAAACAGCATGGGTTTGAACTGCACTTACATGTGGATTTTTTTCAATGGATGCCTACTATAGTACTACAGGAACCACAGATGGTTGAATCTGCAGATGCAGAACCTCAGATAAAAAGCACTGATGATAAAGTTATACTCGGATTTTCGACTTCAAGGAGGGTTGAGATCCCTCACCCCCACATCGTTCAAGGGTCAAGTGTAATTTTAGAATATGATCTCAGGAGGTAAAAAACAGTAGTGAGTTAAGAATGGGAGATTCTTGTCCTCCTACACTATTGATAGGAAAGTAAATTAGTGCAGTCAGTATGGAATACAGAATGGAGGTTCCTTAAAAAAAATTAAAAATAGAGCTACTATACGATCCTGCAATTCCACTCTTGGACATATATCTGGAAAAGACATAAACTCTAATCAGAAAAGATAAATGCATCCCAGTGTTCATAGCAGCACTATTTATAATAGCCAGTACAAATAGAAGAAATCTAAATGTCCATCAACAGATAAATAGATGAAGATGTGGTACATATATACAATGAAATACTACTCAGCCATAAAAAAAAGAATGAAACAATGCCATTGACAGTAATATGAATGGACCTAGAGATTATCATATTAAATAAAGTCAAATATTATATGATTATCAGTTACATCCAGATCTTAAAAAATAATACAAATGAATCTATTTACAAAACAGAAACAGGCTCACAGATATGGAAAACAAATTTATATTTACCAAAGAGGATGGGAAGGGGAGTGTGGAATTAACTGATACACATGACTACATTTGAAATAGATAAGCAACAAGAATGTACTATATAACACAGGGAATCATATTCAATATCTTATAATAACCTATAATAGAAAATAATCTGAAAAAAATATATGTATAACTGGATCACTTTGCTGTTACACATGAAACCACCACAATATAACAAATCAGCAATGGCAAGCCACTCCAGTACTCTTGCCTAGAAAATCCCATGGACGGAGGAGCCTGGTGGGCTGCAGTCCATGGGTCGCTGAGTCGGACACGACTGAGCAACTTCACTTTCACTTTTCACTTTCACACATTGGAGAAGGAAATGGCAACCCACTCCAGTGTTCTTGCCTGGAGAATCCCAGGGATGGGGGAGCCTGGTGGGCTTCCGTCTGTGGGGTCACACAGAATTGGACACGACTGAAGTGACTTAGCAGCAGCAGCATATTTCAATTAAAAGAAAAAAAAGAATGGGAGGTTCTGGTCTAGCTTCTGACAAAACCATCTCCTGCTCTATAGCCTGAAGCTCTTCACCTTCTAGCAGTTTCACTCAACATTCAGTAAGTAGCTTTTGATCCCTCTTCATCCTGGTTGAGAGAAATGGTAAGAAAAAAGGGAGTTCTCAAAATATTTACTCCTGTTGCAGAAATTCTTTCAGATAATGGTCTCACCTTTTCTAGGTTTGATTTGTCAAAGTTAAAGACAAGTAGTCGGGGTGAAAATTGTAAAGTTAGCCCCAAAGGCCACACAGGTTTGTCTTTGAAATAAAACTGATCTCTGTTTACTCTTTCAGATTAACAACATGAAGACCAAATTTAAAGAAACAATTGAGAAATGTGATAATCTGGAGCACAGATTAAATGATCTCCTGAAAGAAAAGCAGTCTGTGGAAAGAAAGTAGGTATAACTAACCTGTTCTTTTAATTAGCTATTTTATTCTAACAGGATCCATAAACAGAGAATCTCTCTATTCCTATGGACATACATTCATTATTGTCAAGTGTGTGTGTATCTCCAAGTTTTCAAGGGTCTCCCTAATATATGGAGCAGACCTACTGTGACTTCCTGTTTACTAAAAAATTCAGTATTTCATGCCAGATGGATGCCATGTAGAATACAGGGCTCTCTCCTGATGACTGTGCTTATTGTGTGCAAAAGTGTCTCCTATTTTTGCCTGTAGAAAGCTATCTCCCTTTGCCCAGAGCTTCTCTGAGCCGTGGTGACTGAGAAATGGCAGTTAGGAAAGATACTTACATCTAAGCTGGAGATGGTGTGTCTTCTGGCTTTTCTTGGGAATTAAAGGCCAAAGATGCTGAATATGGAGCGAAAAACTCGTCAACATTATGGCAAGAACATTGTCTACTACTGTTATTTGGGAAGATAATTGCTAGTAAATTAAATGAAACTACTTTTCTAGCTTAAGTTAGACTCACAAAAATAATTGGATATTTTTGCTTCCAGACAAATGGATAAAAAATAAAAGGGATATGTCCCTTAAGAAGGTTTGTTGTTTTTTTTTTAATCTTTTACTTTGGAATAAATTAAGGTTTACAAAAAGGTTGCAATGATAGTTCTAAGAATTTCCATATACTTTTCACCTGTTTTCCCTCATAGCAACTAACTGGGTATTTTTAGTAGTGTGCGTGTGTGTGTATGTGTGTGGTAAAATCTGTATTACAAAGATTTTGCCATATTAATCATTTTAAGTATATCAGTCAGTGACATGAGGTGCCTTCATAGTGTGCAACTATGATTCCAGAATTTTTCATCACTCCAACAGAAACTCTTCACCAAAGGGGTTAACTGTTGTGAAAATAACACTACAACATAAGTAAAAATAAAAATTTAAAAATCTCTTATACTTTCAGTACCCTCACTAATTGAACTGTTCCAAGGAATTTAAAAGTTAAAACTGAAAGTTTTCTTTCACTCCCAAATCCTGCAGGGGTGCCCAACCTCTAGAATCTAATGCCTGATGATCTGAGGTAGAGCTGATGTAATAATAATACAAAAAGTGCACAATGAATGCAATGCACTTGAATCATCCTGAAACAATCCCCCACGCGCCCCCCTCATTCCTGGTCCATGGAAAAACTGTCTTCCATGAAATCAGTTCCTGGTGCCAAAAAGTCTGGGGACCACTGATCTAGAGGTTCTTAATGGCACCAGTGAATACTTCTTATTCTAGCTCTTTTACTGTACCTGTATAAACATCTCACATACATCTTTTTTTCTACAAAAATTGAATAATACTAGGAATTCTGTTCGGTAAATATTCTGTTTTGGAGGGTTTTTTTTTTCCTTTGGACTGGTACACCTCGATCTATACCCTGTAACTTGTATGAAAATCATAATAATTTTAACCAGTTCCCCTTGATGGACATGTTTTACTGCTATAAACAATGCTGCAATAAGCATCTTTCTCCATATGTCATTTAGTGCAACCCTGAATATATTTATTTTACAGGATAAATTCTTGGAAGTAGAATAGCTATGTCAGAGGGCGGGTGAAATTTTGATTTTCATAGATGTTGCCAAGTTGACTTCTGTTGAATGTGTACCAGTTCACACTCCAGTGCCAGCATGTGGGAGTGCCCCCTTTTCCCACATCTGAGCTCTCTGGCATTCTGATACATAAAAATGGTATTTCAAGTGGTGGTTTAATTTTTCATTCTTTACTTGTGAGTAAGATTGAGCATCAATAAGGCACTCCCTCTTCTTGAAGACTCTTCTCCAGCAAATGCAGCGAGGTCAGAGCACTTGACTCTTTAAGAATGTCACTTTTCCTCATAACTTCTTTATCACAGTTATCATCTCTAAGCCACTCATGTAACAATACAGAGAAGCAGTAGACATTTTACCATGAATCACAGAATAGTTTCTGCTAATGAATAATCTCTAATCCTTAAATATTGTCCTGAAGCTACACTTGAGTTAACCGAAGCAGAATTCTGATTTCAGATGGCTGTTGCAATGGCAGCAGACCCCTTGGCCATGGGAGGGAGGGGTCTGCCGTAAGTGGATTCTGAGGTCATGTTCTCTGTTCAATCCCAGAGCAGAAAGGGGACTCTGTCAGCAAATGGAAAACGTGCATTGTCTCCCTTTGTTTTTGTGAAAGGTGCACTCAGCTAAACACTAAAGTGGCCAAACTCACCACGGAGCTCAAAGAGGAGCAGGAAATGAACAAGTGTTTGCGAGCCAATCAAGTCCTCCTGCAGAACAAGCTGAAGGAGGAGGAGAGGGTGTTAAAAGAGACCTGCGACCAGAAGGACCTGCAGATCACCGAGATCCAGGAGCAGCTGCGGGATGTCATGTTCTACCTGGAGACACAGCAGAAAATCAACCACCTGCCTGCTGAGACCCGGCAGGAAATCCAGGAGGGACAGATCAACATCGCCATGGCCTCAGCCTCCAGCCCCCCGTCTTCTGGGGGCAGTGGGAAGCTGTCCTCCAGGAAGGGCCGCAACAAGAGGGGCAAGTGATCTTCAGAGAAGTGCACTTCCCCAGGAGTGTTCTCCCTGCCACAGCGAGGGGGTACTGGGACTTTCAGCTAACTGTGAGGGTGGACCCTGAATAAGTATAAGTCAGGATCAAGCCACAGTTGTTTGGATCTTTCATTTGCTAGCGTGTGGTGTAACGACCATAGAGGGCTGACAACCAGGAGAGCTGAGGGAAACAGGCAGTGTTTTCAAAGGTGGCTGCTTTTCTCCACCATGATAGTTCACTAACCTCAGACATTCTGATGACCATTTTGCCTTCCTACTTGATAGATGCCCCAACGCTGCTGTGCATTTTTCCGTTGTATTTATTGAGTTGGTGTATTTGACTTTCAGTTCTGGGGTCAGATTAAGAGCTTGGATTTTTTTGTGTCCCCTGAAAGGTAATGTTACCTCGCCCTAAGGCACCAAACCTGCCAGAAGTTATAGCAGTTGCTTGAGAGAGAGGCTCCCGTTGGCCACTAAGGATTTATGAAAATGCCCTAGCATTAGTCTCATATCATTGGCATCACTTCTTGCCTCTGGGGAATTGAAGAAATGGTTAAATGTTACATAAAAAGAGGCTAGGTGTGTAAACCTGACATTGGCTTGTCACCAGCAGCCATCTCCTCTTGCTCTAGGCCTTGCCAGAAAAAACAAACAGCCCCAGGGCAGACTGAGTGGACCCAGTGTAGGAAAAACGGTGACGTCCCCACTTTGTTTATTTTTCATGCCTCCACAGCTCCTTATGAACCTCAGAGAAGGAGGCTTCATTTTTGCTCTAACTCTCAAATCTCTTGCTGGATTTCCTAGAATCCAGCAAGAAGAAGAAGGCAGAGTTATCATCCAAGTGAAAAGGTATGAGCACGGCATCTGATTGGCTGACTGTATTTTGTTGGGATCAGTATTTTCTGAGTGTTTACAAAAAATTGGGCTACATGTTAGGTTGTGACTAGAGGGAGCTTGGGCAGATCTGCAGTTACGCTTTCAAGATATATCCAAAAGGCTGTTGCTAAATTCAAAAATTAGAATTTTAACAGAGTCCCCTTTAAAACAGTCATGTAATGCTTATATGGGCCAACAGAGGGTCTGTGTACTTTTTCTAGAAACAAATGTCCAAAAAAAAACCTCGCAATATGTGGTAAGCAAGCAAAATTAAAGTAAGACCCGTGTTGGAATTTAGCTTCCAAAAGAGGTAGCTGTATAGGTTAACAAGACACACTATTAAATGATGGATTTTCTTTTCTGTTTTTATAATTAGACAAAGTTTTCAAATGATCACACTTCAGAACTGGTTTTTAGCCTGTGATTAGGGCTTATCCTCCAAAAGTCTTCCGTGTCACCTGTTCACATACCAACTGTATGGCTAATCACAATGCGTTTCTGTGGGGTCTGCCACAGCATTTCCCAAAGAACCTTCTCTGTAACTCTACAACATGAATGTACTCAGACATTCTCAATTTTTTCTTAGGGCAAATCAATTCCACAAGTCCCCCTTGGACTTATATATATATATATATATATACAGGTATCTTAAAGCAAAAGTGGGAATGAGAAGCTAACCTAATTCTCTTTCCTATAGAGATTCTATTTTATTTAAAATCTATTTTTACACTAGTTAGAATCCTGCTTTTTTGGCCAAGTACTTGTCGTGCATGTCTGACCTTGCAGAAGCTGGGGTGGATCGTAGCATACTAATTAAGAGAATTAGAAGTAGTTGACAAAGCTAGCTTGCTCCTCGTTTCTCTGTGATCACCTCTTGTCAAGCAGCTCTATCACCACTGGGAGAATAGAGATTTTTCTCAGTACAGGTGAGATAAACACTCTGAAAGGCTGTGCCCAGAGGAAGGAGCAAATAGGCAAATGTTTCCAAACTACTTGAAGGTTTAAAAAAAAAAATGTTGCAGAAAAAAATCTTGTCAAGCTATGTAAAGAAAATGTTTTAAAAAAAAACCAGTCAATGAGTCATGTTTGAATTTGACAAAATTACATAAGGTAGAAACTCTTAGTGTTTTCTGCAGGATGGAAATGAACCACTTAACATATCCATACTACCTTGAACAATGAAATTGCATTAAAATAACCAGACTTTGAAATGATTCTGCCACGTGTGAAATCTGTGTCTCTCTGGTGGTTATTTTGCTTGGGGGCTTGTACCTGAATCATCTAAGAAAAAGTAACTGAACCAGATAAGAGAACAAGGTGCTCTGAACTGGGAGGCTTAGGTTAAGAGAAGACCCAGACACACCATTCTCTTGCAAACTATGGTTAAAAAAGAAAAAAAAAAAACAGTCAATTTCTACACCCAGACTTTTTTCCAGGCCCTCCACAGAGCTAGGGTGGTTGTTTTTGAAAACTGTCATAAATGTGACTCGTTCAGGATCCACCATGTAAGATAAAGCACTGAAGCGACTCCCCACTCCCTGCTTGCTCAGTGAAGTTGCTCTCGGCTGAAAAAGGGATTTAAACAGCCAGTCAGTAAGAATGTGGAGAACTTGGCAAATCACAAATGAACAACCTTCTGTCACTACTTGGAAACCCCTCTCCTGGTGCAGTTGGGGCACACAAGCTACAAATACTACCCATAAGATCTGGCTGCCTTGTATGATTCCACATTGCTTGGGCTGGTGGCAGATTTTGGCTCGTTGTGATCAAGTCCATGGGCTAATCTGGAAAAGGAAAGTCACTCTTACGACATTTGAGGAAAGCTATTTTGTTTCCTCCATGATAAAGCTAATTTAACTCTGTTTCAGTGATTCTGCTGTGTTACTTCCCTCTTGCAGCAGAAGGGAAAATTTTCAGGAACTTTTCTTGAGATCTAGCTCCTGTTCTTTAATGGCGCTGGGGGGTACATCTAAACCACCCAGAAGCCTGGCCAGCATCTGAAGCAAGTTTAGGAAGCCACCAAGTGTTCTCTGGCAGGCCTCTGCTGCTGGCCAGTCTTCATTCTTGCCTGTGAAAATTCCTGAAATGGGAGTCCTAGAATTCTCTGTAGTGGCTACACCAACAGATGCAGCTTTTAAAGTTAAGATTTTTAAATGACAGAGTAAAGTCATAATAGCCTGTCCTCTGAGGAACCCTGAGTCCTACCCCAGAGCCAAAGCCCAATCTCCTCTGCAATGTGAAGTTATCTCCCCCCAAGGCAGTACTGCGGTCAGCCCGCAGCAGGCAAAAAGCATGCTTTGCATTTATGCATTAGGGCACTTCAGGGAAGTTATATAAGACTTTTTACTTTTTTTTTTTTGGGCGGGGGGACAGAGTGTGGTCTCTTTATCCTGATTAATGTCATAACTTTTTACACCGTCTTCTCATTTTCTGAAGGTAGTGGTAACCATTTACCGCCTGATGGTAACCCTTTTTCTTGTGTCCCTGAAACTTATATGCCCTCTCCAGAACGCTGTCATTTAGGACAACAGTTTCTATCAGACATGAATTTTGAAAGCTGGACTTCCAGAGGCGAAAACTATTTCAGAATCATTTTAGCTAGTGTACCTTGGACATTGAGCAGCCTCTCACTGTAATTCTGGATGCTTATAAGAGCCTGAAAGGTGGTCTGCAGTTGGTTTTTAATCTGGATTTTGAATTCTTTCTGCCTTAAAGAAGGCCAGGAAGAGATGAACAGTCTATTGTGTTATACACAATGACTGTGGCCTTGGGGGCCTAATATTGAACTTCTTTGGGGCAGAAACTTCTCACTGGAATCAGCAACAAAATGTGGTTTTGGCACTGGGCACGGAGCTGCGCTGGTGCAGACAACATTTGTTACTCTGAGGCTAATTACCGTTTCCGTAGTGTAGTGGTTATCAAGGTCACCTCACAAGGCTAATTACCATGCACACAACGTGAACTAAATCAGCTTTACTTCTTTTCAGACTGTGTTCTAAATCCCCGACCCCAAACTCCTTTCAAAATCCAACAGATCCTGAAATAAATGAAGAGAGGTTTGTCTGGAGCTGGTGAAAGGGAGGGTCCATCAAAGGGTGAAATCACCAGCAAGATCTTGGACCCTGAAGGTGTTTGACACCTAGGATGAATCTACCCTAGCTCAACACGACTGACCCTAAAAAAAATCAAAGTGAGGGACTTTCCTGGTGGTCCAGTGGCTAAGACTCTGCACTCTGAATGCAGCGAGCCTGGGTTTGATCCCTGGTCAGGGAACTAGGTCCCACAAGCCACAATTAAAAGATCCGGCTTGCTGCAACAAGTTCCCATGCAGACAAAAAAAAAAGTGAGTGTATGGCACTGAATCGGAAAAATAGTTCTGACTTGCCCTCTGTGGAGACATCTTTTGCCGTCTTCTGCTGGGAAGAACAAACCTTCTACTTGATTTGTTTCCTCATTTAAAAAGAACAACTGAGATCCCTCCAGCTATATGGATTCCTGATTCTAAATTCTTCCATTCTTTGGTTGTGGCCCAATGGGCTAAAGGTTCAGACTTTTCCCTGGAGGGCGGAGAGAAGGCGAGTGCCATTAGAGAAGGTGTTTCCACCACTTGAGAAACTTGCTTGTATCACTTACATCATTACCGTTGTGCTTAACACCGGCAGGCTGAGGTGCTAAATGGAAAAGAAGGAACGCAAACTAATTTCTGGGCAGAAGAACAGATCACGGAGAAAGACCTAGAAGTGAAGAGGAAGAAATGGAAAATTTCAGAAGGAATCAGAGTTGCTGGCTTGGAGTCACTCCAGCGGACAGCAAATTGGAACTTATCGCACAAAGCCAGCGGGTCCTGCGGCAGCATTCTCCAGGAATTATCTTTCGTGAAGAACCTAGCCCTCATCGTAGCTGTGCCCACTCACACATCCTGATTAGTTTATGCATGCTTGGAAACTCTGAGCCCAAAACCGCTTGCCAAAGTGACCGCAACAGAAGAGCCACGTCATGACTCCCCCACTTCCCCGCTCCACCTGTCCTTGGGGAAACAAATGAAAAGGCTGCTTTCGAAAGGCACGCCTCAGGAAAACAGACTTTCAGTTGCATTTGCTTCTACGCTGCGCAAAATCAACACTGACTGGCTTTGATCCCAAACAGGGCCAACTGCGGACACTGAGATTTCTGCAGCCTCTGATGGCCTTCCCCACCCCCAGCACACTCAACTTCAATTACGTGGGAACAGGCCCGGGGCCGGGGGCTGCCGCCAGATTCTCCTGGCCCAGCTTAGGAGGCCCCGTGCTGTGGCCCAGAATCTTTCCTAAAAGTCTCCGCAGGATCGCTCAGTCGCTGCCAATCCTGCACTTTCTGTTTGGCCAGATTCCTGGCTCTGTTTGACGAGAGTCAGGCTAAGGCTCTCTCCTGCTCCTTTTCCTCCTGTATGCCGGGATCTCCTCTCCCTGCAATCCCACTGCCTCTCACAGTTTTATGTAAATAAGGACATCCTGCTGCTTTTCAGAACCAGAATAATCCCCCAAAGATAACCCACACCATGCAGTCCTCAGGAAAGGGCTGCCTTTTTGGTGAACTCTGTTCAAACATTTTTCACCTGCTGAGATAATATTCCTGTACAAAGGGAGGTAATTAATGTCACAGTATCCTGATTGGATTAATGTTGGCTCCTGTGAACCCAAGTAGACAGGGAAAAACCTAAAACAACACCCCTCTGAGTAAACTCTTGTCCAGCCCTGGTTACCCCAAGTAGACAATCCAGAGGGGCAGACCCCAAATCTGTTTTCTTTGGTAGGACCCAGAGCTGAGAGAGTCACCTTGCTCTTGCCAAGAATTAGAAGCAGAAGAAAGTCCTGTCTTTGCTGAGGTGTTTGTTTCCAACGCAGACTCGCATTTGTTGAATTTCAAACCATGTACCAAATTACAGTTGCTGTGTCGAGTGCTTTCCACGTACTCAGCGCCCGCCTGTAAGGTAGGTAGTTACCCCATTTTACAAATCAGGAAACCAAGGCTCAGTGGGGGACATTTCAGCATTGACATGAGGTCACATAGCTGATACACATGATAAGGACAGCTCCCCATCTCAGCGCTGTTTGACCCCCAAATCTGGGCTTCTTGCCACTCCTCTCCACTGTTCCCCTAATGCTGGAACTTGGAGACAAAGGACATGGCCCCCAATTCCTGTTTTGTGGTTGCCCTGGGAAAAGAGCAGAGTATTGACTTAAGACTACTTTTGTGTGAGGACTGTATTTCTGTCCACCCACCCTCTACAAGGCTTGCCCTCTCCTCATGGAACTGTATGACTTCTCTCTGGCTCTCTCCCACACAGGCTGGGCCTGAGCCAGAGCTGATAAAGAAGAAAGAAAACTTCACCAGTACTTCCCCCTACTCCACCCAAGGGCAGACTCTGGGAAATTGCCTCTTGTCCTCTTCATCCAGGGGGCTCAGGGTCCAGGCCACACCAAGCAAGTAAGCTGACATCTCAGTTCATTTACATGGAGCTTCCCTAGCTGGAAAAGTTGCTTCTGGAACAAAACTATCTAGACCCTAAGGAGTCCTTTCTTTGAGCGTGTAGACTCAGTTACTGCCCCCAAAGGCACAGTCAGACAGGCATAAACAGGCTAACTGGAAACTTTAGACTCTGGAGGGATTAGCTTAATTTGTGGCTTCAATTTATTACAGAATAAATAGGAGAGAGAGAAAACCTAGAACAAGATTTTTATAAACTACTGAGGGATATTATAAAGCAGTGTTAATTTGGCAAGTATAGACTGATGTGTGTACAAATGTCTTCCAAAAGCTTTTTCTGTTTTCTTTTTATTGAAATATAGTTGATTTACCATGGTGTGTTAATTTCTGCTGTTCAGCAAAGTGATTCAGGTGAACATTTTTTAATATTCTTTTCCATTATGGTTTATCTCAAGGTATTAAATATAGTTCCCTGTGCAATACTATACAATAGGACCTTATTGTTTATTCTATATCCAACTTTATTTCTTCTTTTATATTATCACAAGTCAAATTTAATTTGAGAGATTCAATACCAATTTTTGTAATGTAACTCACATCTCCACTTATTTCTACTTATCCTATTTACAATTATGTATTCTAAGTGCTATAAAACAATAGTAAGAGCTTTCTCTTTTAAAATACACAAGTAGGGGACTTCCCTGGTGGTCCAGTGGCTAAGACTCTGTGCTCCCAATGCAGGGGGCACAAGTTCAATCCCTGATCAGGGAACTAGATCCCATATGTTGTAACTAAGACCTAAGGCAGCCAAATAAGTAAAAATAAAAACTAAGTATATTTTAAAAAGGAAGATGAATTGGAAAGGGCAATAAAAAGAAGGCACAGAAACGCCGTGGGCTTCAGAAGAGGGCAGGATAACTGTGCCTGGGCATGGAAAGGCTGTAGGGACAAGGCCTTAGTTGAGATGACCTTTGAAGGACAGAGCCAGCCTACCCTGCACCCTCTGTCTTTGGACCTCTAAGACCAGTGTGGAAAGTGTTGTCTTGAGCAAATTCTGCCTGAGTTAGAGGAGAACGAGGATGCTTCCAGCTACAAGTAATAGAATCTCAATTCAAAATGGCTTACACAATAAGAGATTAATTATTTCACAAAACAAGGATGGAGGCAGGTCAAGTTCTGGATTGGTTAATGAGTAGCTCAACAACCTCACCAAAGAACTCGTACAGAAGCCCTCCCAAGAGACTCCCCCATACTCCTTGAGGACAATCATGATTTACCTCCCAAGACTGGGGGTGGGCCTCACCAGTCCAGAAACTCAAACAGGGTGAATATCTGGATGACTGTGCTGCTCTCTTAGCAAAGAGATGACTCATGATTGCTCCTAGTTGATGGTATCAATCCTATTCCCCTGTGCAAGAGATTGGTCACAGATGGTCATGGGACTTGATTTTGGCCAGTGAGATGGAGAAGGAAATTTGCTGGAGATTTCTGGAAAAGATTTTACCCTCTAAAATGAAAAGGATGAAAATGAGAAAGCTGTTTTTGCTCCTGCCCTCTTCCTTCTTTCCTTCCTTTATTCCTTCCTTCCTTCTGAGAATGCCTCTGTGTGAGGATATGACACTTGGTTTCACAGCAGCCACTTTGTGACCCAGAGGGACAATGTTGCTGACATGCTGAGGATGGCAGAGCAGAAAGAGAGAAAGAACCTGGGCCCCTGGCATGCAGGGAGAACCAACCTTGGAATTACTTTAGATAGCTAATATATGCAATAAACAAACCTTGATCTTTTAAGTCCCACTAGTAGGGTGTTATTACTTATAGACTAACGCATTTCTAATAGGTAAGAGTCTCCAACTCTGTCTAAACTTACTGCCCTCCATATATCTCACATTCCTTCTTTGCTGGTAATACATACATTTGGGGCTGGTGGTGACCACCTTTTCTCCCATGTCAAAAGAGACCACCTGAGAATAAAATCAATGCAGAAAAAAGCAAAGGGGAAAGATAGAGAGGGGCCAGTCCCTGATGTCACTGTCTGAGCCTCTGGATTAGCTGTGCCTGAAGTCGGCCCTGCTCCTGGACTTCGCAGTTAATAAGCCAATAAATTCCATTCCTTTATTTATTTATTCTCTCAATCCAGGTTCTCTTGATTTTCTGTCACTGGAAGAGTCTTAATATACAGTGCCCTGAAGTGCCACTTCACAGCCTTCCCTCACATCACAGATGATCATAAAGTATTTGTCAGGGAGATGAATTCACTACTTCGTCTCCTCATCCCTGCTTTCCAGACTTCTGAATGCTACCCCCATCAGTATCATCGGTATCACCTCCTCAGAAGTAGGGCAGGATAGCTGGAAGGAGGAGATGCCTGGCACTTCAGGGCAGTGAGAATTCACCTTGCTGGGTTTCCAGAGCATGAGGAGTGTTACATCATGAAGCCTTACAGAGGTAAAACTAGCACTGAAAAGTGTTAGTCACTCAGTCGTGTCCAACTCTTTGTGACCCCATGGACTATAGCCCACCAGGCTTCTCTGTCCATGGAATGTGCCATGGAATTCTCCAGGCAAGAATACTGGAATGGGTTGCCATTCCCTTCTCCAGGGGATATTCCCAATCCAAGGATTGAACCCAGGTCTTCTGCACTGCAGGCAGATTCTTTACCATCAGAGCCACCAGGGAAGCCCAAGGCCAAGTTCAGGGATGGACCTTCGGGACTGGAATGGGTTGCCATTCCCTTCTCCAGGGGATATTCCCAATCCAAGGATTGAACCCAGGTCTTCTGCACTGCAGGCAGATTCTTTACCATCAGAGCCACCAGGGAAGCCCAAGGCCAAGTTCAGGGGTGGACCTTTGGGACTGTTGTTCCACAACTATTATCTCACTAACTGCCCAGCGCTTTCTGCCTACAGGTGGGCTTCTTCCAGGTGGAGGGGGATGGGAGCCCCAGAAAGCCCCAGGCGCTGTTCACACCAACTCTTGGGTTCCTTCTCTCCAGCCTCCATGAAAAATCCCAGGATTTCATTCTCTTTCGCCTGGGCTGGACCACATGCCCCTATCTGTGATGATCACTCTGGCTCTGACTGGCCAGACCTATGCCGTGTGCCAGTGTGCTGTGGTCTATGGGACCTTGTAACCACCTTGTGTGGGGAAAGGGAGTTTCCCAAAGGAAGGCTGGCTGGGAGCTGTTATGCAAACAAAGGGGTCAGGAATGTCCACTGGGTAGATGAAACAGCTGACATCCATCATAAAGCCATCCCTATACAAACTGGAACTTAAGAAATCTTAATGCATTTCACTAGCAGTTGCTGGATTCAGCAAATATTATTTTTTGTACTCTATTAAATGCCACAAGTTATGTGTTAGGAGCCTGGGGCAATAAAAATGATCAAACAAAAGTCTTCAAAGACTTCAAGTGATCAAACAAGTGATCTGATCATGTAAACCAGCTACTGTGATTCACTGTCATAAAATGCTATGCTCTGGGGACAGGAAAAAAGGGTGTGCTTCATTCTACTTGGTTTGAGTGAAGAGAAGCTACAAAAAAGAAGTACAATTTGAGACAAGCCTTGCCGTTAAAGTGCACAGATTGGCAGGTGGAAAGGGGTAGGCTGGGGTCATTCAGCAGAGAGCAAAGGAACAGAGGGGAGGAAGTGCCTGGTAGACCCTGAGAACAGTGGGGGATGCCCAGCTGCATACAGCAGGGGTGCCATGTGTTTGGGTGACATGTAGAGTAGTGGGCCCTCAAAGGTGTCCGTAATCTAACCCTCTGAACCTGTGTAAGTTACCTTATTTGTTAGGTACTGTTATCATCTCCATTTTATAGATGAGGTGACTGAGAAACAAGAGTGAGGAGCCCCCTTCAGTGGTCCAGTGATTAAGACTAGTGCTTCCCATCCAGGTGGCATGGGTTAGATCCCACATGCCACATGGTGGGGTGAAAAATATATAATAAAGAAAAATGAGATAATTTGGCAATGATCACCTGGCTATCAAAGAGCAAAACTGGCATTCAACCCAGGCAACCTGGACTTGGGAGTGAAGTGATGCTGGCCAAGAGGACATGCAGGTCTGAAGGTTCTGTTGGAATTCTAGTGGAAATGAGTGGCAGGCAGCTGATGGGATGAGCCGTGAGCTCAGAGCAGGAAAGATTTTGGGATTCCTCACTGTACATGTGTGGCCAAAGCTATGGGTATAAAACCATGGTGTTAGAGAAGACTCTTGAGACTCCCTTGGACTGCAAGGAGATCAAACCAGTCAACCCTAAAGGATATCAACCCTGAATATTCTTTGGAAGGACGGATGCTGAAACTGAAGCTCCAATACTTTGGCCACCTGATGAGAAGAGCTGACTGATTTGAAAAGACCCTGATACTGGGAAAGATTGAAGGTGGGAGGAGAAGGGGATGACAGAGGATGAGATGGTTGGATGGCATCACCGACTCAATGGACATAAGTTTGAGCAAGCTACGGGAGATGGTGAAGAACAGGGAAGCCTGGCATGCTGTAGTCCATGGGGTCACAAAGACTCAGACACGACTGAGAGACTGAACCACCACAATGGGTGTAAAAAAGAATGCCCAGAAGAGAATGTAGATGTGAGATGACATGAAGGCTTAAGACAGAGCTTGGATAACAGTGGCAGTTGGGCAGGAGTGAAAGAAACAGGAAAAGAAGATCCTGAGAGGTCAGAAGAGGCCCAGTTGGGTAGATGTCCAGAAACCACTCTTACCAGGGGAACAGGAAATGGGGTCAGTGGTATAGTGTGTAGGCAAGAGGCCACAAAGTATAGGGACAGAAGGAAGGCCACTACACTGGATATTGGGGCATTGATGGCCATTGGAGCCCTTTGAGTGGACTGGCAGGGCTGGAGGCTTGGTTATCCAGGACTGAGGAAGGTACAAAAAGTCAGGAAGTGGAGCAGGCTGGGGAGACTAGAATTCTGGCAACCAGAGGATGGAGAGTGACCTGCAGAAGCTCAAGGGAGAGGAGGATGTTTTGTCATGTTTGTAGGTTGGAGGAGACTTGGACATGTTTACAGGAAGCAGCAAGAGATGTAGAAAATTAGGTGGAGATATGTTGCTTTCACTTTCTTCTCCTAAGTGCAGTTTTCCTTTGGGGAACTGTATTTCCCTCACTTCTTGATCCATAACCTGCTCCTACTCTGGAAGTAGTCATGTGACTCAGGCCTGGCCAGTCAGGATGTTCTAATCCCCCAGCCACAGTTGACAGGTTCATGAAAGAACACATGACTCAGTTCTGCCTGATGAGCATTGGCCCCAGGACTTTTTTAATTAATTTTTTTATTGAAGGATAATCGCTTTACAGAATTTTGTTGTTTTCTGTCAAACTTCAACATGAATCAGCCATAGGTATACATATATCCCCTCCCTTTTGAACCTCCCTCCCGTATCCCTCCCCATCCCACCCCTCTAGGTTGATACAGAGCCCCTGTTTGAGTTTCCTGAGCCATGCAGCAAATTCCCATTGGCTATCTGTTTTACATGTGGTAATGTGAGTTTCCATGTTACTCTTTCCATACATCTGTCTCTTCCCCTCTCCCCATGTCCATAAGTCTATTCACTATGTCTGTTTCTCCATTGCTGCCCTGTATATAAATTCTTCAGTACCTTTTTCGAGAATCCGTATATATGCATTCAGTTCAGTTTAGTTCAGTCACTCAGTCGTCTCCGACTGTTTGCGACCCCATGAATCACAGCACGCCAGGCCTCCCTGTCCATCACCAACTCCCGGAGTTCACTCAAACTCATGTCCATTGAGTCGGTGATGCCATCCAGCCATCTCATTTTCTGTTGTCCCCGTCTCCTCCCACCCCCAATTCTTCCTAGTATCAGACTCTTTTCCAGTGAGTCAACTCGACGTATGAGGTGGCCAGAGTATTGGAGTTTCAGCTTTAGCATCAGTCCTTCCAATGAACACCCAGGATCGATCTCCTTTAGAATGGACTGGTTGGATCTCCTTGCAGTCCAAGGGACTCTCAAGAGTCTTCTCCAGCACCACAGTCCAAAAGCATCAATTCTTCGGCGGTCAGCTTTCTTCACAGTCTAACTCTCACATCCATACATGACCACGGGAAAAACCATAGCCTTGACTAGATGGACCTTTGTTGGCAAAGTAATATCTCTGCTTTTTAATATGCTACCTAGGTTGGTCATAACTTTCCTTCCAAGGAGCAAGCGTCTTTTAATTTGCTGGCTGCAATCAGCATCCACAGTGATTCTGGAGCCCAAAAAAATAAAGTCTGACACTGTTTCCACTGTTTCCCCATCTATTTCCCATGAAGTGATGGGACCAGATGCCATGATCTTCGTTTTCTGAATGTTGAGCTTCAAGCCAACCTTTTCACTCTCCTCTTTCACTTTCATCAAGAGGCCTTTGAGTTCCTCTTCACTTTCTGCCATAAGGGTAGTGTCATCTGCATATCTGAGGTTATTGATATTTCTCCCGGCAATCTTGATTCCAGCTTGTCCTTCTTCCAGCCCAGCGTTCCTCATGATGTACTCTGCATATAAGTTAAATAAGCAAGGTGACAATATACAACCTTGACGTACACCTTTTCCTATTTGGAACCAGTCTGTTGTTCCATGTCCAGTTCTAACTGTTGCTTCCTGACCTGCATACAGGTTTCTCAAGAGGCAGGTCAGGTGGTCTGGGATTCCCATCTCTTTCAGAATGTTCCACAGTTTATTGTGATCCACACAGTCAAAGGCTTTGGCATAGTCAATGAAGCAGAAATAGATGTTTTTCTGGAACTCTCTTGCTTTCTTCATGATCCAGCAGATGTTGGCAATTTGATCTCTGGTTCCTCTACCTTTTCTAAAACCTGCTTGAACATCTGGGAGTTCACGGTTCACATACTGCTGAAGCCTGGCTTGGAGAATTTTGAGCATGACTTTACTAGCGTGTGAGATGAGTGCAATTGTGCGGTAGTTTGAGCATTCTTTGGCATTGCCTTTCTTTGGGGTTGGAATAAAGACTATGATATTTATCTTTCTCTTTCTGATTTAGTTCACTCTGTTTAAGAGGTTTTAGAACTGACTCAAATGCATTCCTTTTTATGGCTGAATAATATTCCATTGTATATATGTACCACAACTTCTTTATCCATTAATGTGTCGATGGACATCTAGATTGCTTTTATGTTCTGGCTATTGTAAATAGTGCTGCAATGAACAATGGGATACAGTGTCTTTTTCAATTTTGGTTTCCTTAGGGTATATGCCTAGGAGTAGGATTGCTGGGTCATATCATGGTTTTATTCCTAGTTTTTTAAGGAATCTCAGCCCCAGGATTTTTGCTGGAATCCTGTCTTCGGGGACTGTCAAGCTGGTCAGAATGAAAACCTGGATCTACAAGGGTCATCTTTGCTACCATGGAAAGAGGACCTGCCCAGGAGTGGAGTCAACACAGATGATAACAGAGCTGAGAAATGGAGAGGGACTAAGTCCCAGTGACACTGTTTGAGTCCCCAAGTCTAAAGGTCCATATAGTCAAAGCTGTGGTTTTTCCAGTAGTCACGTACAGATGTGAGAGTTGGACCATAAACAGGCTGAGTACCAAAGAATGGATGCTTTCAAATTGTGGTGCTGGAGAAGACTCTTGAGAGTCCCTTGGACAACAAGGAGATCAAACCAGTCAACCCTAAAGGAAATCAACCTTGAGTATTCATCGGAGGGACTGAGGCTGATGCTGAAGCTCCAATACTCAGCTTCGGCCACCTGATGCAAACAGCTGATTCTCTGGAAAAGATCCTGATGCTGGCGAAGATTGAGGGCAGGAGGAGAAGGAGAGGATGAGATGGTCACTGACTTAATGGACATGAGTTTGAGAGACAGTGAAAGACAGGGACGCATAGCGTGCTGCAGTCCATGGGGTTGCAAAGAGTTCGACATGACTTAGCATCCGAACAAGAAGCACCAGTTTGTCCTCGATTTCTGTGCCACTTAAAAGCGAATCCTGCCTTCAATAGGGAAGAAGGTGTATGAGTTGTGCCGCCTGGAGTGACACCTGTTCTCAGCTCACTCCCATGTTTGTTGGCCTCAGTTTCTCACTGGCTGTTGCAGAAGGCTTTGGTTCCTTCCCATGTGGGTTTTTTTTCACACGTTTTCTGAGTGCCCTCTTGCCATGGCAGCTGGCTTTCCACCAAGTAAGTTGTCTGAAGAAGAGACAACTCAAGATAGAAGCTGCAGTCTTTTAAATAACTAAATCTTGAAAGTGACATATCATCATTTTCATCATATCCATGAAGTTCGTCACTAGGTCCAGCCCAGTTACAAGGGGACTAGAACTAAGCTCCACTTAAGGGAGGCATGTCAGAGAGTATGTAGACATACTTTTTAAACCACTATACCATTGGTAAGCTTTCCCCTGATATATCATTCAAGAGATTTGGGTCACATGGTTATATTTGAACCAGTCGCTGGTAAGGGGAATGGATTATTCTAAGATTAATTACTTCTGGGGTTGAGGACAGCTTCCTGGAGGCTCAAAGCTGTGTGGGGGAAGAGAGAGGCCTGAATGAAATCTGGGAGAAAGGAAAGAATGGATGCTGGTGAGGAACCAACAGCGAGTGTTGTAGGCAGCCCCCTGGGGTAAGTAAGCGTGATAGGAAGGGGAGGTGTTTCACAGAAAGGGGAGCTAAATTTAATACTTAATTAAGTCCCAGATTCTTTAGTAGTATATATTTACCAGAAGGAGAAGGAGAGTAAGATGAATGGAGTTTCCTTTCTGACTTGGAACTCTGTTTTGTCCCCTCTGCCCTAGAAATTTTGTAATTTGTGTTCTCTACAGAGATACGCAATCCTTTTCATCCTAGGTCTTTGCAAAAATGCTATTTCATAATGAAAGTCAAGGTTATGCAAATTAAAGGATCTAACATGAAGCCAAGACAGTTTTTTTTTAATTGAAGTGAAATTCACAAAACATAAAATTAACCTATTTTTTTGGCCACACCATGCTCTGTGCAGGGATAATAGTTCCTCAGCCAGAACCCGTGCCCCCTGCAGTAGTAGCTCAGAGTTGTAACCACTGGACCACCAGGGAAGTCCTAAAATTAACCATTTTAAGTGAACAGTTCAGTGGCATTTAGTACATTTATAATGCTGTAAAACTTCCACCTCTGTCTCATTCTAAACCATATTTGTTATCTCAAAAGAAAACCCAGTGCCCATTAGCTGTCACCCCCACCCAACCTTCCCTCCCCCCCACCAATCTGCTTTCTGTCTCGATGGATCTGTCTATTCTGGGTATTTCATATATGTGGAATCATACAGTCTATGGCCTGTACAGTCTGTGTCTCAGTTCTTTCCCCAGCATAATGTTTTTGAGGTTCATTCATGGTGGTATGTATCAGAACTTCATTGTTTTTAATAACAGAATAATAACCCATTGCATGGATATATTACATTTTGTTTATCCATTCACCCAATTATGGACTTTTGCAATGTTTCTACCTTTTGGTCATCGTGAAGAGTGCTGTTATGAACATGCATGAACAGATATTATTTTGAGTACCTGTTTTCAGTTTTGGGGGTTTATACCTAGGAACAAAATTGCTGGATCCTACAGTACTTCTATGTTTAATTTTTTGAGGAACTGTCAAGCTGTTTTCTAAAACAGTTCTACCATCTTAGATTCTTACCAATTCTATGAACAAGAATTGTTCATAGAAAAATGAACAAGCATCCCAATTTCTCCACATCCTTGCCAATGCTTGTTATTTTCCATTGTTTTGAATGTGGTTGCCCTAGTGAGTGCAGGGTGACAAGATAGATTTTAGAGGTGCCCATGGCTCAGCTGCTAAAGAATCTGCTAGGAATGCAAGAGACTCAGGAAATATGGATTTGATCCCTGGGTTGGGAAATCCCCTGGAGTAGAAAATGGCAACCCACTCCAGTATTCTTGCCTGGGAAATCCCATGGACAGAGGAGCCTGGCAGGCTACAGTCCAAGGGTCACAAAGAGTTGGATACAACTGAGCATGCACGCATGATGATCAATTTCCTAATTATCCATTTCAACAGGGTCAAAATCTTGCATTTCATTTTCTGAAAAGAAAAAGGATGCAAGGAAGAAAAACCAAGATGTCTATTTTTCATCCATTCCAATAAAACTTGGGTTTTGAGTAATTTGAGGTTGGAAATAGCTTAATAAATTCCCTTATAAGGTTAAATTCACTGCAATGTACTTAAAACCAACAAAAGAAACAGTGGAAACCTATACTGACGATTCTGAACCAGGT
This sequence comes from Moschus berezovskii, assembly GCF_049115385.1. Taxonomy (NCBI): domain Eukaryota; kingdom Metazoa; phylum Chordata; class Mammalia; order Artiodactyla; family Moschidae; genus Moschus; species Moschus berezovskii. The sequence continues at coordinate 58,483,714 of NC_142478.1, read as the reverse complement.
TCCTAAATACTATCAGCAAAGTGGAAAGAACTGTGATCTTGTTACAACTGAACAAAGCAGAAAAAAAAAATCCAGAAGCCAACCTGTTACATGTATTTGTACTAATTTGACTATGATCAGAAGAGTTTAATGGAAATGGACTCAGATGTATCTAAAGTATACATTTATCTGCTTATCTATATAAATATGGATAGCTATAGATATAGATGCAGATACAGGTATAGCTGTATCTACGTCCATTTCCATTAATCTCTCTGTGTTCTCTGTGTTTATACAGATAGATAGATGGCTGTAGATATAGATACAGAAATATACTTTTTTTTTAACCTTGTCAAGCATTTCTCTGGTTCTCTGGGAGTGCATTCAAAAAGCACAACCCACATACACACACCACACACATAACTGCATTTAAAATCCATAATTTAAGCATTCATGAACTCACTAAAATATTTGTTGAGCATCTGGAAAGTGTCAGGCAGTATTCCAGGGTCTGGAAATGGATGCATGAAAGTGCCTGCCCTTGCTGGGCTTACTTTCTAGTGGGAGGCAGCAAATGATAAAGAAACGACCTAATATATATTTAGCAGTGATAAGTGGTAAGAAGAACACTCTAGCAGGTTAAGGGGGTACAGAGTGATGAGGCAGGTGCAACTGTATATAACAGGTGCTCAGGGAAGACTTCAGTAAGAAGCAGCCATAATGAGGTCAAAGATCTGAATGAAGGGCTTAGCCATGTGTATACCCAAGGGAAGGGCATTCCAGCCAGAGGGAGAGGCACATGCCAAGGTGGGGGTGACCTTGGCAGGTTGGAAGACACTCAAGGAGGCCAGAGTGTCTGGGCTGGGGTGAGCAAGAGGAAGAGTGGAAGGAGTGGAAGATGGAGGAGGTAGTGAATGTCTGGATATTTGAGACTTTGGAAGTGAAGGTGAACCATGTGGCATTTACTCTGACATGGGAGCCAATTGAAGATTTTTGGCAGGGGAGTGACACGCCATGGCTTGGGTTTTTAAAGTATTGCTCTGGACATTATTTGAAAAATAGAGTTAACAGAAGTGGAAGCAGGAAACGTCAGGAGACCCCAGCAACCACGAGGATGAGAGGTAACGGTGGCTTGGATTAGGATGTGAGTGATGGAGGTGGAAGAAATAGCAGGCCCTGAAGGAGGAGCCAGAGGATCTACTGATGCACTGGAGATGGGGAGTGAGGAGAAGAGGAGCCAAGGACAGTCCACTGCTGGTGGTGGTGGTGGTGCGTCTGAGCAGCAGAAGATCGGAGGCAGAATTTCAGGAGCGGGGGGAACTGGGGCTGAGCTCTGGCAACATGCTGAGTTTGAGAAATCCATTAGGAATCTCAGTGGGAGATGTCAGGTAGGCAGCCTGGAGTTCCTGAGGAGTCAGGGCTGGAGGAAACAACACGGGAATCTACAGGTACTTTGTGGTACCTGAGGCCTTGAGAGTGGCTGGATGAGATATGATCGACGGAGTGTGGGGGCTGAACCGAGGGTGTGTCCATGCTGAGCGGTCAGGGAGGGGAGGAAGGACTCATGAAAGAGATGGAGCAGGAGCCACCAGTGAAGGACTGAGGATCACGTGAGTCAAGGCCAAGGAGCCTGGTGACCAAAGTGTCTCCAGAGGGAGGCAGTGATCAACTGGGACAAAACTGCTGGTAAGTCCAGTCAGATGATGAGTGAGAATCGGCTGTTGGCTTTTGCAGTGAGGCAGCCATTTCATCAAATGCTTGGTGAAAGCATTTCTTTGAAGCGGTGGGGCTCAGAAAGAAGGGGAATGGAGGAAGGGGTGAGAGGGGGCAGACAATTGTCCACCCAGTGAAGAGCAGTGTAGGCACAAAGGAGGTGGTGGCTGGAAGGGAGCAGTCAAGAGAGGATTGCCTTTGTGGAGACGAGAGGTACTGCAGCATGTTAATTGCCTGAAGAGGACTTACAGAGCACTGGGGATGCCCCTCGCTAGATTAGAGATGGCAGGATACAGATTCAACACAGGCAGACCGTCTGTTACGACAGTGGACACTTACAAGCACAAATAATTTTCCTGTGAATGAGCTGGCTACTGAACTTTGACTTTGAACCCCTTGGGGTTTGTGTAATAATCTAAGAGCATTTCCCATATTCTCTCAGTCCCAAGGCCTTCTGATAGTAGTTCATTATTTATTGCTACTTTTAAAAATTGTGATAAAATGTATAGTAAAACTTCCATTTTTAACCACTGAAGTGTAGAGTTCATTGGCATTAATTACATGCAAAGTTTTGTACAACCATCATGACTATTTCCAAAAATTTTTCATCACCCCAAATAGAAACTCTGCACCCACTGAACTCTAATTCCCAATTTCTTGCCCTTCTCGGCTCCTGGCAACCACCATTCTATTTTTTTTTTTTTTAATATTTCTTTCTTTGGCTGTGTCAGGTCTTAGTTGCGGCATGAGGGATTTTTGTTACAGCGCACAGGCTCTCTGGTTGTAGCACACGGGCTTCAGAGGACATGCGCTCAGTCACTGGGGTGCACGGTCTTAGTTGCTCAGAAGCACGTGGGATCTTCCTCAACCAAGGATTGAACCCAAATCCCCTGCATTGCACGGCAGATTTTAACCACTGGACCATCAGGGAAGTCCCACCATTCTACTTTCTGCCTCTGTGAATCTAACTGCTTTACTTATTTCACATAAGTGGAATCACACAGTATTTGTCCTTTGGGATCTGGCTTCTTTCAGTTAGCATGATGCCCTCAAGATTCATCCATGTCAACTAATATATAAAATAAATAAGCTACAAAGATATATTGTACAGCACAAGGAATACAGCTGGTATTTTATAGTAACTATAAATGGAGTATGACCTTTAAAATTGTGAATCACAATGTTGTACAATTCAAACATATAATAAACCAATTATACCTTAATAAATTTAAAAAAATTCATCCATGTGTCAGAACCTTCTCCCTTTTAAAGACTGAATATTATTCTGTTATATGGATAGACCGCATTGTGTCTATCCATTCATCCATTGATGGACATTTGGGTTGTTATTTCTACTTTTTTCACTTAAAAAAAAAAGTAATATGTGGGCTGTGGGATGGATTACAAAGGGCACAAGAAAACTTTAAAGGTTGGTGAATATGTTCACATCTGGATTGAGGCGATGTTTTACAGATGCATATGTACCAGAAGTTATCATATGAAACACTTTAAATATATGCAGTCTGTTATGTCAGTTATACCTCAATAAAGCTGTAAGGAAAGGCAATATTAAAGTAATTCAAATAGTTCCAAGGGGTGCCCTGTAAATTATAGGTCTCCTCTTTTCTAATTTCCAATCTTCTTTCCCAGGGAGCAACACTGTGATCAGCGTGTTGCCTTGCAGAGGTAGTCTAGACACACGTGAGTTTGTTGTTGTTGTTCAGTTGCTAAATTAGGTCCAATTCTTTGCAACCCCATGGACTGTAGTATGCCAGGCTTCCCTGTCCTTCACTATCTACCAGAGTTTGCTAAAATTCATGCCCCTTGAGTTGATGATGCCATCCAACCATCTCATCCTCTGTCATCCCCTTCTCCTCCTGCCTTCAATCTTTCCCAGCATCAGAGTCTTTTCCAATGAGTCAGTTCTTCGAATCAGGTGGCCAAAGTATTGGTTTTCAGTTTCAGCATCAGTCCTTCTGGTGAATATTCAGGGTTAATTTCCTTTAGGATTGACTGGTTTGATCTCCCTGCAGTCCAAGGGAATCTCAACAGTCTTCTCCAGCACTACAATTCAAAAGCATCAGTTTTTCAGTGCTCGGCTTTCTTTATGGTCCAACTCTCACATCCATACATGACTATTGGAAAAACCACAGCTTTGACTATATGGACCATTGTCTCAAAGAGATGTCTCTGCTATTTAATATACTGTCTAGGTTTGTCATAGCTTTTCTTCCAAGGAGCAAGTGTCTTTTAATTTCTTGGTTGCAGTCACTGTCTGCAGTGATTTTGGAGCCCAGGAAAATAAAATCTGACACTCTTTTCACTTTTTTCCCATCTATTTGCCATGAAGTGATGGAATTGGATGTCATGATCTTAGTTTTTTGAATGTTGAATTTTAAGCCAGCTTTTTCACTCTTCTCTTTCATCTTCATCAAGATGCTCTTTAGTTCCTCTTCCCTAGAGTGATATCATCTGCATATCTGAGGTTGTTGATATTTCTCCCTGCAATCTTGATTCCAGCTTGTGAGTCATCCAGCCCAGCATTTCACAAGATGTACTCTGCATGTTTATGTTATTTCCTATCCCACCTTTTCAAAAACCTTAATGTCAGCAGCCCACACTCATTGTCTTGTATCTTATTTTTTCCTCTTGATAACGTCTTGGAGACCCTTGCTTATTTATCCAAATAGAGCTGTTGCATCATTTGCCACATGTACATCCTGTTTGGCTGTTGGGGCATCTTACACTGTGTCTAACTGGTCCTCTGCTGATGAGCACTGAGGTGGTGCCCGGTTTTGGTTATTGCAATGCTTGCAAGGAATATCTTGGTGCAAATATCTCTTTGTAACATGGGTACAGAGGAGCTCAGATCTGAAACTCAGCAACCTGTGTTCACACCAGGACTATACTATTTGCTGGCTGTCCCCTTCAGTGAGTTACTTAACCTTCGCGACTGAGTTTTCTCCTCTGAAATATGGGGGAAGAGTGGACTATGATACATACACAATGGAATGTTATTTGGCTTCAAAAGGGATGAAGTTCTGATACATGCTACAATGTGAATGAACCTTAAAGACATCATCAAAGTGAAAGAAGCATGAAAAAAGTCACATACTGCATGATGAGGTCTCTAGAGCAGTCAAATTCATAGAGACAGAAAGAGTGGTCGGTGTTAGGGGCTTGGGGGAGGGGGAAATGGGTACTGGGTATCAGTTTGGGATGATGAAAAAGCCCTGGAAACAAATAGTACTGATGGTTGTAAAACAATGTGAATGGACTTGAGGCCAATGAACTGGACTCTTAAATATGGTTAAAATGGTCAATTTGGAGGGATTTCCTTGGTGGTCCAAGACTCCATGGTTAAGACTCCATGCTTCCACTGGTCAAGGAACTAGGATCCCGTATGCCACACAGTACGGCCAAAAAAAGGAAGGTCAATTTTTTTGGTAAACTTTATACAATAAAAAATAAAAATAGTGGACTGGGAAGATTAAATGACATCATTTATCTGAAGTATATAGAAGAAAGCTTGGCAGAGCATATCAATACAGATCAAAAGATCAACCCTTGTTATTTGTTGGATGAACTCCTAGTAGAGGATGGTTCTGTTATTTCATGCTCCCTTTTCCTTTGCAATGAAAAAGGCAGGTTATGGTTTGTATATTTTTGTATATTTTGCTCCAACACTAGTGTAGGATAAAGGGGGTAGAGGTGAGTGTGAGGAGCAGCCAGAGGAAGCAAATGAGGGTGTCACTACTACAAAGAACCACCGACACTAGGTGAGCCTCCTTGCACAATCCTCACGTCAGCCTATTCAAAAGTAGTTCATGGAGGTGCTCCTGGAGCTGAAGCAGCTCATGAACGCCAGGCTTTGGTTGGGGGTTGAGAGTTTTGAACCTGCCTCCTCAGTTCCTGGATATGGAGGGTTTTCTCAAGAGGCCCAGTTGGCACCAGCCATGCCTGTCTTTGGCCACTGGGAGCGGGCCTCTCACCTGAGTCACTCCTGTCTCCCTGTAGAACATGGAACAAAACATTTTGAAAGCCAGGACACCCACAGCCTCTCTGGCCCAAAGTGGCAAAGGTCAGAGGGCCTGGCCCTGAAGGAGACATGCAGGAACAGGCCACGTGACACCCTGTCACCTCTCCCTTCCCTGGAACCTCTCCTGCCTTACTTTTCCCCTGAGTCACACAGGATACAAAGGGGTAAGCTCAGACTAAGTCTTATTTTTTGTTTGGAAGGAGACGGAGATGTGTGAATGAGTCTAGTACTTAATTAATAGAGGTCAGTCTAGGAAAAACCCATTCTCAAACCTTGGCATAAGATAGCCTTAGTTAAGATATAACCTATCCACACATTTGGAGAAGGAAATGGCAACCCACTCCAGTGTTCTTGCCTGGAGAATCCCAGGGACGGGGGAGCCTGATGGGCTGCCGTCTATGGGGTCACACAGAGTCGGACACGACTGAAGTGACTTAGCAGCAGCAGCATCCACACATTAGGGGACTATTCAGCCTCAAAAGAGAAGGAAAGGGACTTCCCTGGCAATCTGGTGGTTAAGACTCTGTTTCCAATGCAGGGGGCGTGGGTTCAATCCCTACCTTGCAGTGTGACCCAAAAAAAAAGGGAGAGAGTGACAGACAGAAGGAAATTCTGACACCTCTATAACAACGCATGAACCTTGAAGACACTAAAGGAAGCCAGACATGAAAGGACAAATACTATATTATTCCACTTATATGAAGTATTAAAGTAGTCAAAATCAGAGACGGAAAGTAGACTGGTGGTTACCAGGAGCCAGGGGAGGAGGAAATAGGGAGTGTTAAATAGGCACAGAGTTCAGTTTGGGATGATGAAAAAGTGCTGGAGGTAAATGGTGGTCATGTTTGGACAATAATGTGATGCCACTGAACTGCACATTTAAAAATGGTTAAAACGGGGACTTCCCTCCAGTGGTTAAGACTCTGTGTTCCCAATACATGGGGCCTGGGTTTGATCCCTGGTCAGAGAACTAAGAACCCGCATGCTGCAACAACGGCTGCATGTGCTGTGACTGAGACTTGGTGCAGCCGAATACATCTTTTTTAATGGTTAAAGGGCAAATTTTACGTTATATATATTTTACCACAATAAAAAAGAAATAGCCAAAATATTGGAAAGTAAACTAGTGGTTGCTAGGGATTGGGGGAAGAGGGGGGATGGAGTGATTGCTAATGGGTATTAGATTTCTTTAGGGGACAATGAAATGTTCGAAAATGATACTCTAGTGATGGTTCTACAAGTCTGTATATACTAAAAACCAATGAACTGTACACACTCTATGCGTTTATTTTTATTTATCTGTATGATTTCACTTTTCTTCTTTTAACTGAAGTACAGCTGATAGACATGTGGCCAGTTGTCCTTATCATCTGCAGCTGACGTAGAGCCAACTGCCAGACATGTCAGTGAGGCCATCCAAGACCATCCAACCCCAGTCAAGTCAGCCCAGAATGGAAAAATTATTCAGTCAACTGTACAATCTTTTTTTAATTTTATTTTTTGATTGCATTGGCTCTTTGTTGCTGGGCTAGCGAGGGCTTTCTCTAATTGCTGTGAGCGGGGGCTACTTTCTAGTCGTGTGGCTTGGGCTTCTCATTTTGGTGGCTTCTCTTGCTGCGGAACATGAGTTCTAGGCGCTTGATTTTCAGTAGTTGAAGTGGCGGTGTGCTGGCTCAGTAGCTGTGGCTCATGGGCCCTAGTTGCCCATGGCATGTGGAATCTTCCCGGGCAAGAGATCGAACTCATATCCCATGCACTGGCAGGTGGATTTCTACCCACTATACCAACTCCTCTAGGAAGGTCCATCTACCCATACAATCTTAAGAAATTTCTAAAAGTTTATTGTTTCAAGACACTATGTTGGGAGTGGTTTGTTACACAGAGAATACTGACTGATACACAAATATTCAAGATGTCTTTAAAAGGACTTTGTAACTTTAAAAAAAAATCATGTATCTAGATCATCAGAAATTGCAGTAACAGGATTTCTGAGTCATTTCCAGGATACCAGAAGCCTATCAATTGCTTATTGATGCATGAAGATTTGTCCTGTATTGACCCTTTGATGACAGAAATGAGCCACACGTGCAATGAAAGAGAACCCTGATCAAAGGAGAGTGGAACCAACTCACAAGGGCCTCAGCTCTGACCTCCTTCAAGCCTGCAGAAGGCTGGTGACTTAGAACAGTTCCCCAAAAGGCCCCTCCCTCATGGTTTCTTGGCTCCAGTGCTTATAAGACCACATCAAGCTATTAACTGGAAGAAAAGTTAGCTTTATTCAGTGAGTGAATGCAAACTGTGCAAACCACATATGATGGAGATATGTGGGTAAGGAAGGCTGGATGTTCAATCAGTAGTCCCCCCTCACTGCCAAGAAATGTTTGGGTTATTAGGGGGTGACCCTGGTCACTAAGGGCCATCAATATAGTCCATGGCTGGTACCCACCAGCAGGTATGAATAGGAAGCATATGCTATTTCAGGTTCAAAGAGGCAAACGTGAATAAACCAAGAATAAGTCTCTATCAAAATAAATCAACTTAGGTTTATTAAGTTCCTGCCACACACAGATAGGACTCTGTACAGGTGGCAGGAGTAAAGGGTTCTACCTGCTTCTGCAGCTCGTATATTTGACCAATAAGGCACTTCAGCAGAAAACAGTACACACATGGCAGAAAGAGATCAGTCCAGTTCAGTCACTCAGTCACGTTCGACTCTGGCGACCCCATGGACTGCAGCACGCCAGGGCTCCCTGTCCATCACCAACTCCTGGAGTTTACTCAAACTCATGTCCCTTGAGTCAGTGATGCCATCCAACCATCTCATCCTTTGTCATCCCCTTCTTCTCCCGCCTTCAATCTTTCCCAGCATCAGGGTCTTTTAAAATGAGTCAGCTCTTCCCATCGGGGGGCCAACATATTGCAGTTTCAGCTTCAACATCAGTCCTTCCAATGAACACCCAGGATTGATCTCCTTTAGAATGGACTGGTTGGATCTCCTTGCAGTCCAAGGGACTCTCAAGAGTCTTCTCCAACACCACAGTTCAAAAGCATCAATTCTTTGGCGATCAGCTTTCTTCACAGTCCAACTCTCACTTCCATACATGACCACTGGAAAAACCATAGCCTTGACTAGATGGACCTTTGTTGACAAAGTAATGTCTCTGCTTTTTAATATGTTGTCTAGGTTGGTCATAACTTTCCTTCCAAGGAGTAAGCGTCTTTTAATTTCATGGCTGCAATCACCATCTGCAGTGATTTTGGAGCTCAGAAAAGTAAAGTCAGCCACTGTTTCCACTTTCCCCATCTATTTCCCATGAAGTGATGGGACCAGATGCCATAATCTTAGTTTTCTGAATGCTGAGCTTTAAGCCAACTTTTTCACTCTCTTTTTTCACTTTCATCAAGAGGCTCTTTAGTTCTTCTTCACTTTCTGCCGTAACGGTGGTGTCATCTGCATATCTGAGGTTATTGATATTTCTCCCGGTAATCTTGATTCCAGCTTGTGCTTCATCCAGCCCAGCGTTCCTCATGATGTACTCTGCATATAAGTTAAATAAGCAGGATGACAATATACAGCCTTGACGTACTCCTTTCCCGATTTGGAACCAGTCTGTTGTTCCATGTCCAGTTCTAACTGTTGCTTCCTGACCTGTATACAGATTTCTCAAGAGGCAGGTCAGGTGGTCTGGTATTCCCATCTCTTTCAGAATTTTCCACAGTTTACTGTGATCCACACAGTCAAAGGCTTTGGCATAGTCAGGGAAGCAGAAATACATGTTTTTCTGGAACTCTCTTGCTTTTTCCATGATCTAGCGGATGCTGGCAATTTGATCTCTGGTTCCTCTCCTTTTCTAAATCCAGCTTGAAAATCTGGAAGTTCCATTTGAATCAGTTCTAATGAGGTGGATGAAACTGGAGCCTATTATACAGAGTGAAGTAAGCAAGAAAGAAAAACACCAATACAGTATACTAACGCATATATATGGAATTTTAGTTCAGTTCAGTCGCTCAGTCGTGTCCGACACTCCGCGACCCCATGAATCACAGCACGCCAGGCCACCCTGTCCATCACCAACTCCCGGAGTACACTCAAACTCATGTCCACAGAGTCGGTGATGCCATCCAGCCATCTCATTCTCCGTCGTCCCCTTCTCCTCCCGCCCCCAACCTTTCCCAGCATCAGAGTCTTTTCCAGTGAGTCAACTCGTCGCATGAGGTGGCCAAAGTATTGCAGTTTCAGCTTTAGCATCAGTCCCTCCAATGAACACCCAGGCTTGATCTCCTTTAGAATGGACTGGTTGGATCTCCTTGCAGTATAAGAGACTCTCAAGAGTCTTCTCCAACACCACAGTTCAAAAGCATCGATTCTTCGGCGATCAGCTTTCTTCACAGTCCAACTCTCACATCCATACATGACCACGGGAAAAACCATTGCCTTGACTAGACGGACCTTGGTTGGCAGAGTAATGTCTCTGCTTTTCAATATACTATCAAGGTTGGTCATAACTTTCCTTCCAAGGAGCAAGCGTCTTTTAATTTCATGGCTGCAATCCGCATCTGCAGTGATTTTGGAGCCCAAAAAAATAAAGTCTGACACTGTTTTCACTGTTTTTCCATCTATTTCCCATGAAGTGATGGGACCAGATGCCATGATCTTTGTTTTCTGAATGTTGAGCTTCAAGCCAACCTTTTCACTCTCCTCTTTCACTTTCATCAAGAGGCTTTTGAGTTCCTCTTCACTTTCTGCCATAAGGGTAGTGTCATCTGCATATCTGAGGTTATTGATATTTCTCCCAGCAATCTTGATTCCAGCTTGTGCTTCTTCCAGCCCAGCATTCCTCATGATGTACTCTGCATATAAGTTAAATAAGCAAGGTGACAATATACAACCTTGACGTACACCTTTTCCTATTTGGAACCAGTCTGTTGTTCCATGTCCAGTTCTAACTGTTGCTTCCTGACCTGCATACAGGTTTCTCAAGAGGCAGGTCAGGTGGTCTGGGATTCCCATCTCTTTCAGAATGTTCCAGTTTATTGTGATCGACACAGTCAAAGGCTTTGGCATAGTCAATGAAGCAGAAATAGATGTTTTTCTGAAACTCTCTTGCTTTCTCCATGATCCAGCGGATGTTGGCAATTTGATCTCTGGTGCCTCTGCCTTTTCTAAAACCTGCTTGAACAGCTGGGAGTTCACGGTTTACATACTGCTGAAGCCTGGCTTGGAGAATTTTGAGCATGACTTTACTAGCATGTGAGATGAGTGCAATTGTGCGGTAGTTTGAGCATTTTTTGGCATTGCCTTTCTTTGGGATTGGAATGAAGACTGACCTCTTCCAGTCCTGTGGCCACTGCTGAGTTTTCCAAATCTGCTGGCATATTGAGTGCAGCACTTTCACAGCATCATCTTTCAAGACTTGAAATAGCTCAACTGGAATTCCATCACCTCCACTAGCTTTGTTAGTAGTGATGCTTTCTAAGGCCCACTTGACTTCACATTCCAAGATGTCTGGCTCTAGGTCAGTGATCACACCATCATGAATATCTGGGTCATGAAGATCTTTTTTGTACAGTTCTTCTGTGTATTCTTGCCACCTCTTCTTAATATCTTCTGCTTCTGTTAGGTCCATACGATTTCTGTCCTTCATTGAGCCCATCTTTGCATGAAATGTTCCCTTGGTGTCTCTAATTCTCTTGAAGAGATCTCTAGTCTTTCCCATTCTGTTGTCTTCCTCTATTTCTTTGCATTGATCGCTGAGGAAGGCTTTCTTATCTCTCCTTGCTCTTCTTTGGAACTCTGCATTCAGGTGCTTATATCGTCCCCTTTCTGCATCATAAAAAGTATCTTACACATTTATGTTTTTTTATTTTTTTTCATGTTTGAATTTTCTGCTTCTTGGCTTAACAACAGGCTTTGGCTTCCCCTCAGCTTTTTTGAGATATAATTGATAAATAAAATTGTATATATTTAAAGTGTACAACAAGATGACTTTACATATGTAGACTTTCCAAAGTGATTACTACAGTCCAGTGTATTAATGTATCCATCACCTCCCAAATTTGCTTTTTTCTTTTTTTTTAACAATAGATCTTAAAGATCCTTTCAGTTCAGTTCAGTCGCTCAGCCATGACCGACTCTTTGCGACCCCACGAATCATAGCACGCCAGACCTCCCTGTCCATCACCAACTCCCAGAGCTCACTCAAACTAATGTCCGTTGAGCCGGTGATGCCATCCAGCCATCTCATTCTCTGTCTTCCCCTTCTCCTCCCACCCCAATCCTTCTCTGCATCAGAGTCTTTTCCAGTGAGTCAACTCTTCGCATGAGGTGGCCAAAGGATTGGAGTTTCAGCTTTAGCATCAGTCCTTCCAATGAACACCCAGGATCGATCTCCTTTAGAATGGACTGGTTGGATCTCCTTGCAGTCCAAGGGACTCTCAAGAGTACTCTCCAGCACCACAGTTCAAAAGCATCAATTCTTCGGCAATCAGCTTTCTTCACAGTCCAACTCTCACATCCATACATGACCACGGGAAAAACCATAGCCTTGACTAGACGGACCTTTGTTGGCAAAGTAATGTCTCTGCTTTTTAATATACTATCTAGGTTGTCATAACTTTCCTTCCAAGGAGTAAGCGTCTTTTAATTTCATGGCTGCAATCAGCATCCGCAGTGATTTTCCTTTCAGATCAATGCAAAGATACACATCTTTCATTGAACAGCTGAGAATGTTCTGTATTCCACTGTATTTGGGATACCCTACAAGGCATTTAACTGTCTGCCACTGATGGAGTTTGTATTTGTTCCAAACAACACTGCAGTGATTATTCTTGTACATTCATCTTTTCACCCTTGTTGTGTCAAGAGGAAGATGCAGCTTCACTCAGTTTTGATAGGCACTGCCAGCTTGTCTCCTGCAGATGGTGACTTTTACAATAGTAAGTTATTTCTCTAATCAAGAAACAGACAGTAATCTGTGGTGCCAGCTCTCTAGAAGTTTGATGAAACCAAGGAGATTAGTTTATGCTCCAAGACAGCCTCTTGGGCCATCACTATTTCAAATAGCAAAGGGGTTTAAAGTCCAGATGTTGGGAGACACTGCCTGGTTTTAAATCTGAGCTCTGTCATTTAATGAGTCTGACTTCAGGCAAGGTGACTTAAATTCTCCATACTTCAGTCTCCTCATCGATCAAGTGGGAATATAATAATCCTGTCTACTTCATAGGGTGACTGCAGGGTTTGTCAACCAACCTCAGCGCTACTGACATTTCAGTTCAGTTCAGTTCAGTCGCTCAGTCATGTCAATCGAGTCGGTGATGCCATCCAGCCATCTTATTCTCTGTTGTCCCCTTCTCCTCCTGCCCCCAATCCCTCCCAGCATCAGAGTCTTTTCCAGTGAGTCAACTCTTTGCATGAGGTGGCCAAAGTACTGGAGTTTCAGGTTCAACATCAGTCCTTCCAATGACCACCCAGGACTGATCTCCTTTAGAAGGGACTGGTTCTATCTCCTTGCAGTCCAAGGGACTCTCAAGAGTCTTCTCCAACACCACAGTTCAAAAGCATCAATTCTTCGGCGATCAGTTTTCTTCACAGTCCAACTCTCACATCCATACATGACCACTCGGAAAACCATAGCCTTGACTAGACGGACCTTTGTTGGCAAAGTAATGTCTCTGCTTTTAAATATGCTATCTAGGTTGGTCATAACTTTCCTCCCAAGGAGTAAGCGTCTTTTAATTTCATGGCTGCATTTAGGGCTGGATAATTCTCTGGCTGGGGCTTTCCTGTGTATTGTAGGATGTTTAGCAGCATCCCTGGTCACTAGCCACAAGATGCCAGTAGCATTTCCCCTTCAATTGTGATATCCAAAAAACCAGTGGCCTCTAGTGGGTGAAGCAAAATTCTCCCCTTCCAATGAGCATCAACGGATCGCTGTGAGGATTAAGTAAGTTATTGTACAGAAAGAACCTAGAACAGAGCTGGGCCATGGTATGTGCTATAGAAGGGACCGCATTTATTAACATCATTATCATTCTCAAGCCCTAGCTTACCTTATGGAAAAAAATGGTTTTGAAGATATGTGGCTTAAGGAAGACAGTATCTGTTCTACTTCCAAATGAGAATCCAGGTCCCTCTTCTAAGATCATAGGTCAGCAGTGTCAATATTAATTATAGTTTGATCCTTCTAGGGTTCCATTGTAGGGCTCACAGTATCCTGTAGACGACTGCATGCTAATGGCCAGCTCAGCTGTCACCGGTGCTTCACGCATCCTTTTTAAATCCCCTCCTGCATTCTCCAAATGGTGCATACCTCACATCTTTGGCCTTCCATATATCTGTGGCCCCTGAAATAACAGGCTGTCCACGAAATTCACCTCCCCAAAGGAGGGTAAATGAAAAGAAAAAGGGAGAACCAGAAAAAACGAAAGGCTGAGTTTCTTTAAATTTCTGGCTCTGCAAAGCACAAGCATTTCCAGTGAAAAATAAAGAATTCTTTCTTCTGTGTCTATTTCAGCTGGCATCCAGCTCTTGCCTCGTGAATAATGTCACTGCATCATTATTCTGTCCCACAAGGTAAAACAAAATGAGCAACTTAACAAGCAAAAGTGTGCTTGTGTGGAGGAAATGGCTCATTTAAAAGCTTTTCAAATAATGTTGCTGTGTTCCCTACCATTTTGTCACACCCCTCTCAGTTTTTTCAAACCTATGGGAAAGTCGTTACTTTGCACACAAGGTGTGTAAATAATGCCCTCCTGGAAGCATCACACCACACACTTTTTCCTTTTTTAATTGCCTTTAGCCTTTTGGGATTCCTGGAGTGTCTACAAATAGATTAGCCTCTAAGAATTCTGAGTAACCATGGTTAGGAAAAAACACTGGTTTAATTAGCCATGGTCCTATTTTTGAAATTACATCTGCTCTTTTTTTTCCTTTTTTTTTTTAAATGAGGGTTGGTCTATGTAAAAACTTGAAGAGGATAGATTTTGGGGGTGCACATTAGTTTTGATTTGAATTAATCTTCCTGCTTTTGAAAGTGAAATCAAGAGTATTGAGTGAATAATGTATCATCATACATTAAACATGTTCAAATGAAGAGAGCTGAAAAGAAATGATTGCAGGGAAATGAATTGCTGGAAATACTGGATCATCTGATATGTGCTGCTATACTGAGTGATCACAAATCACTCTTCTCATTTCTGCTTTGCATGGCTACATCACTTTTTCATCTCCAAATCCTCAGCCTTGATTAATCATTGCTATGTTGAAAATTAAAGGGCCATGTGGCTCACTGAAGGGTCACTGAAAATCAGAAAGCAAGTATAGAATCCACAGGACTAGATTCCCAAGTTTGAAAGTCTTTATATGGTTTTCACTTGATACTTCTTTCATTTCTTTTAAAATTATTTATTTGGCTGCATTAGTTGTGTCATGTGGGCTCTCTAGCTGTGGCACGTGGGCTCAGTAGCCCCGAGGCATGTGGGATCTTAGTTCCTCCACCAGGGATTGAACCTGTGTTCCCTACACTTCAAGGTGGATTCTTAACAATTGGACGACCAGGGAAGTCCCCTTCTTTCATTTCTGAAATAGTGGTTGAAATGGCCACAGCTATTTTTGAAATATTTGAGCAATATTTCTCTAAACGTGAACTCTTTCAGGACGACATTCTTCATTGTCTTTGATGACAGCTCCTCAATGACACTTGTTGGTTTTGTTTAAATGGCTGCCTGAAAATCATCTGGGGAGGGGGAAACATTTAAAAATTTAACTTCTATTGGACATACTACTAGTTTCTGACTTCAGCATTTGTCTTTAAAGAATTCTGAATGCACATGGAAATCATAGGAAATGAGAAATGTTCGGGGGGGGGTCATGTGTATTAGTTAGCTATTGCTGCATAACAAATTATCGAAAAACTTAGTGACTTAAACAACAAAAGATTAAAGGAGTCTGGTACAGTTTAACTAAGTGTCTCAAGCACAGGGTTTCTAATAATGTCTAATAAGGTAGATTGACAAGGCTACAGTCACATCAAGGCTTGAATGGAGGATGATCCTCTTCCAAGCTCACTCACAAGGCTTGTTGTTGGCCATGAGGTTATCCTTGTGGCTGGAGCCATCGGTTCCCTGCCATGTAGGCCTCTCCATAGGGCAGCTCACAACATGGCAGCTAGCCTTCTTCAAAGTAAGTGAAAGTGGGCAATCCAATACAAAAGCCACAGTTTTTGTAACCTAATCTTGGTATTAATCTTGAAAAGCCATAATTTTTATCCAACTTTTTGTTAGAAGGAAGCCACTAAATCTCCTTCATATTCAAGTGAAGGGGATTTTGCAGGGTCTGAACACCAGGAATACATCATAGGAGGTCACCTTAACAGCTGCCTGCCATATTATTTTATCTTTTATTTTCTCCCCCAAGATTAGTTCTCGGACCAGGGATCAAACCCAAGTCCCCTGCAGTGGAAGCATGGAGTCCTTACCACTGGATCACCAGGGAAGTCCCACATACCATTTTGTCTTAAGGTGCATTATCCTGGCATTTTCTTCTAAAGCTGAAGCCCTCTGACATCACAGTTGCTGTTAAATAACCATGTCTTCAGAGATCCAGAAATCGGACAAAGGGTTTGCAATAAGCGCTAGTCCTTCATTTTGGATGGTGAGCCTCCTTCCACAAAGAAAAAAAAGGAAATTGTGTAGAACAAAATCAAGAATAGAGGTTCCCTTGGTTTCTATTTTAATATAAAAGCAGAAATTAAAAAAAAATTTTTTTGGCCTAGTTTCATGGCTTTTAGGATCTCAGTTCCTTAGGATCTCAGCTCCCCGACCAGGAATTGAACCCAGGCCATGGCAGAGAAAGCCGGGAATTCTAACCACTAGGCTACCAGGGAACTCCCAAGAAATCAAATTTTAATGATGAACTCTCAAACATTGCAGATGTGGATGGAAAATGGCACAGTCACTTTGGGGAAGAGTTTGACAGCTACCTTAAAAAAGAAATTTAAAAATTGAAATTTATTGTATCACCCAACATTCCATTATTAGGCAGAGAATTAAAAACACGTCCACATGAAGAGATATGTTTACAAATGTTCAAAGCAGCATTATTTATAATAGCCCCAAACTTGAAACAATCAAAATGTCCACCAACTGGTGAGTAGATACACAAAATGTGATACAGTCATCCTTCAGTGTCCTCAGGGGATTGGTTCCAGGAACCATATGGGTATCAAAACCAAAGCATGCTCAAGTCCCCTATATAAAATGAATGGTGTGGTATTTGCATATAACCTATAATACAGATTTCTGTATACTTTAAATCACCTCTTGATTACTTATAATACCTAATACAATGTGAGTGTTAAGGCAATAGTTGGCAGAGTTGGACAATTCAAGTTTTGCTTTTTGGAACTTTCAGGAGTTAAAAAAATTTTTTTTTTCTGGTTGGAGGGCATATTCCCTAGCAATCCAATGGTAAGGGCTTGGCCCTTTCACTGCCAGGGCCTGGTCAGGGAACTAAGCTCCCACAAGCCATATGGCACAAAACAAAAAACAAAACAAAACCTGTAAAAAAAAAAATTTCTTTCAATCCATGGTTGGTTGAATCCAAGGATCCATGAATCCTGTGGATAAGGAGGGCCAACTGTATATCCATACAATGGAATACGACTCAGTGATAATAAAGAACAAAAACCCTGACATGCTATGACATGGATAAGCCTCAAAGACATTGTCAAATGCAAGAAGGCAAAAAACACTTTCTGTAGAATTCCCTTTATATGAAATGTACACAGTAGATAAAGACAGAAAGTAGATTAGTGGCTGCTTGTGCTGAGAATGGGAACCAGGAGTACCCTGTATAAAGGACCCTTGGGAGATAGAAATGCTCCAAAATTAACTGTGACGGTGGTATAACTGTGTAAATTACTGAGAATCACTGAATTGGCGAATTTCATAGTATGTAAATCACACTTCAATAAAGCCATTAAAATACAGTTTCAATAATAATAGAAGAAAACCTGAGCTTTCTCAGCATGAATGAAATCAAGATCAGCTACCTCAGCTTCAGGTCTTCTTATTCCGCTTTCTTTTTTGCTCCCACATGTCCGGAATTTGGTCCTAACATTGAATTTTGGGACCTTGGTCTCAGATATGGCTAACTGTCAAATCATTAAACCAGAGAAAGTTGACTGCATTTCAATTATGGTCTCCCCCCCAGCAATCCGGCTTTTTAGTCTGTTTCCTTTGGTTTAATTTTTAAAGGATTTTGCACTGTTGGTTTAAAAGAATGTTCTTTCCTCTCTCAACCTCCTTTTTACCTCAGATGGAAGATAAAATTGATATCCCACTTTTCACATGTTTGCAGAATATGGTAACCAGTTTTGCCCCACCTACGAGATTAATTTCAGTTTGGCTATTGGAAGTTCACGGCTTAATCATTTTCTAATTTTTTTTTTAGTATCTTTACCTTTATCTGACAATTCTGGAAGACTGAAGTAAACCTTGGTGTTTCTTCCCTACCATTTCCTGAAGTAATTTCACTTCTTAAGAAACTAAAAAGCTTTCAGTCACTCTCCCCTAAAAGTTAGCTACTGCTTCCAGTTTGATTGAAACATATTAAAAAACAAAAAGAAAGAAAGAAAAGAACCAGGGACTACTGTGCTGGCTACCAGGCTAAGTTAAAGTAAAACTTCTAAAGGAGCCAAGGTCTAAAGTTCGCACATTCTTGTGAGGTCTGTTCTGTCTACACCGAAGGAGACCCCATTATCCATAGTTCCACCAATCATGTACAATTTCCTTCTGAGTCTCATGAATTTGGAAAAAGAAGTTCAAGTGAGGGAAACTGGGTTCAAATGAAGGTCAGATACCCAAGAGAGTTTTCTGGTTAGTGTCGCTGGGGTTGAAAAAGTGGGGAAAAGGTAACCAGATGTGGGTGGCCCGGGGAGGTTGTTCGATTCCAACTCTGTAGGTCTTGGCAAGGAAAGACAGGACGGCCTGTCTTTGACACCCGGCTGACACAGTGAGACCCTACCGTGTGTGAGGTGCCGGGGATACAAAGAAAACTGTGGCATGCTTGTGTTCAAGCTGATTTATATGTAGCAAGACAGTTTCGTCCTGAAGACACTCGCAGTCCATTTTCGAAGTTGCATCAGGTAGGGCCAAACACGGATTTTCCTAGCAGTCTAAGAACGTTGAACGCTTGAGCGGGGAGGGGCAAAAACGCTTCGCTTCGGTCCTCTACACTAGGCCGGCCCTTCAGGCGAAGACAGACACGCCCTCTCCGAAGGGCAGACCCGCCTAGAGGAGGGCGGATCTGGGTAGGGCCGGCGGTCGAGGCCTCACCCGACCCCCGGGAACGCGACCCAGCGCGGCGCCCGCTCCTCACGTGTCCCTCCCGGCCCCGGGGCCGCCTCACGTTCTGCTTCCGTCCGACCCTTCCGACTTCCGGTAAAGAGTCCCCACTCCACACCTCCGCGCCCACCCGGCATCGCCACGCGGCACATCTGTGCCCGACCCCCAATGCGCCCGACGGCCGCAGCTCCTCGGGGCCCCGCGGCGGCTATCGAGCCTCGTCGCTTCGCCGCGGCCAGGTGGCCCGGGCGGCGCTCGCTCCCGCGGCCGGCGCGGCGGGGCGGCGGCGGCGGCGGGGCTCCGGGACCGTATCCATCCGCCGCCCCTCCCCCGCCCAGCCCCGGCCCCCCTCCCTCCAGGCAGCGCTCGCCTCCCTCCTCCTCAGACTGTTTTGGTAGCAACGGCGGCGGCGCGGCCCGGCCCGGCTCCCGGCGACTTCTTGGTTTCGGCGGGCCTCCCCGCCCGTTCGTCGTCCTCCTTCTGCCCCTCGCCGCCCCGGGCGCCCCCCCGGCCGCGCCAACCCGCGCCTCCCCGCTCGGCGCCCGCGCGTCCCCGCCGCGCTCCGGCGTCTCCTCGGCGCGCCCGGCTCCCAGCTGTCCCCGCCCGGCGTGCGGGCCGGTGTATGGGCCCCTCACCATGTCGCTGAAGCCTCAGCAGCAACAGCAGCAGCAGCAGCAGCAGCCGCAGCCCGCGGCCGCCAATGCCCGCAAGCCTGGCGGCGGCGGCGGCCTTCTCACATCGCCGGCCGCCGCGCCGTCCTCCGTCTCGTCGTCCTCGGCCGCGGCTTCCTCCTCCTCCTCCTCCTCAGTGGCGGCGGCTAGCGCAGGCGGCGGGCGGCCGGGCCTGGGCAGGTGGGTGTCGCGCCTCAGACGCCTCGACTCGGGGCCTGGACCAGCTCGGGCCTGACGTCCCCTCCCCCGCGGCCCGCACCGCGGCCCCGCCCCGTGACCGGCGGGACTGGGGGCCTGCAGTGGGGGTGGGGCTCTGGCCTAGACCCTGGGGGGGGGGTCGGGTGAGGGGGCGCCGCGGGATCCCTCTGGGAATGGCGATGTTCCGGGCTCTTGCAACATCCCCACCCCCCTCCGCCAAACGGTCAAGATGGAAGGACTGGGCAGCCTCCCCCTCTCCATTTAAGTGTTTGGGAGGGGTTCACAGGTCGCGGCGATTGTCAGCCCTTGATCGCCTTCTTTAAGGCTCTTCCGCCCCCAACGGGGGGACGCTAGGGCACAGCTCCCATCCCCTTTAAATGTTAACATGGAAGGGTCTTCAGGTTATCTGCCGAAACTTGCCAACTCCCCCATTTGAGAATAACGAGGGAGGGGGGTAAGTTAGGGCAGCGTCGTCCCCTCCCCGCCGCCTGTTAAATGGGCAGCCACGGGCTTATCTGGAATCATTAGGGTCTGTCCAGTCTTCTCACCCACCCGCTTCCCTGCCCAGGGAGAGATCGAAGGACCGGGCTGAGGTGAGTGGACAGGGACCCCCTTCACCCCTCCCCATTTAAGCCCAAGACGGCGACCGGGGGCTCCAGAGCTGCTCTGAAATCGTGGGGCTCAGTGCAGTCTCCCGCAGCGTCCCGCCCTCCCCACCTAAGGAAGGGGTGGGGAGTGCCCGGCCCCCTCCAGGCCTCCCTCCTTCCCCCGCAAGGCCTCTCCAGCGCGGGTGGTGGCTGAGCCGCATTGCTGTTCCGAGGCCGCGGAGAAGGCGCCTTTGAATAGTGATGGGTGAGGGCCGGTCTGGGGACCGAGGGGGTGGTGGTGGCGGCGGTGGCAGGGCGCGGGCACGCTGTGTATTTTTCCTCAACCCTTGCCCCAATTTATAAATTTCAAGAGAGGAATCGCAGCAGGAGATACGGTGGGGTTCCGGAAGGCAGAAATGCGGGTGTTTACTTGCTTGGTCTTCCCCACTCCCCACCATGACCCAGGTTTGTGTACAGACTGGGGGCTCCGCGTTGTCTCAGTGACCTGAGTCTGGCTTTGGAGGGGTGTGTGTGTGTGTATGTGGGGGGCTTGTCAGTTCGTATTTCACGAACTAAGAAAATGCTTAGTGTTCAAACGGAGTAGCAAATGTCAATAGACTCCATTCCATTGTGGCCAGTGTCCTTAACTTGGGGAGTGCCGCCAGAGCTCACCAAGGGCACCCAAGTCCATTTCCCCTGTGCCCCATCCATGTTGCCGGCACTGCCATGCTTCCCTTAGGCCCAAGCCGGGTTGGCAGGCTCGGTGATAAGGGTCCTCCTTAGATCTCCTGGCTTTAGAAGGTGGGATAAGGGGATTTTTTCATGCAGAGTTTTCTTTTTGAAAAAAGGTTTTTAGCAGTCCATTTCCAAACAATTTTCATTTGTGGCAGAAGTTATCCATGAAGATGATTCGGAGCTGATTTTTTAAGGAATTCTGCCTCCATGTGGGGCAATCGGGAACATTGATTTACTTGCTTTCTACCCTACCCACCACCCGTCCTCCCAGTTTCTCCTTTGAAGCATCTACAGATGCTTCCTATCAAAACTAGTTCAAAAAAGTGGGGGAAAATGCTTATTTTCCCAGTTCTGTCCATGTAGGATTCTGTAACTTCAGTTCCCCATTTTCCGTGGTATCCATAGAGAGAAAAAAAAGGAAAAAATTTAAACAATTTTTATAAAAAAAAGAACTGTTTTTTCGTCTTGGGATCAGATACAAATCTGGGGATTTCCTGGTGGTCCAGTGCTTAAGACTTAACCTTCCAATGCAGGGGGTGCAGGCTCCATCCCTGGTTGGGTAGCTAATATCCCACGTGCCTTGGGGCCAAAAAAACCAAAACATAAAACAGAAGCAATGTTGTAACCAGTTCAATGAAGACTTTAAAAATGATCCACATCAAGAATCTTTAAAAAAGAAAAAAAAGGAATCTGGCAGATGTATTCAACTTGTTCAAATAATTAAAAATTAAAACTTAGGTTGCATATGCTTTCTTAAGCTTAAAAATTATAACAAAGAATTTGTTCAAGAGTGGTTTGAGTGATCAAAAATATTTGGAATGTTTTCCTACCACAGATCTTGTTCTTTGAGACTTTATAAACATTTAAGATTTAGATTCTTGTTTTAAGTTCTTTTATTTGAGGCATGAATTGTAGCCTTTTTTTTTTGATAAATGTGTGACGTTTCATTTGAGTTGAATTCATATAGTGCGAAACTTGTAGAATTCCTTTGAAATTTGAATCACTGATGTCTATGTAAACTAATGACAGTTTCTAGAGTTTCTTCAGTTACACTTGTGTGTATCAGCAGTTGAAATGTATTTCTGGGACCAAAGGTGAATTTAAAAAAAACGCAGCCTTGGGTTTGATATGTTTAGAGACAGTAAAATATTCTTGAAAGTCTAGAAATCACATGTCTGCTTTAAGTAGTACTACATTTCATCATATTTGACCTTTTTTTCTGTTGTAAATCGTGGATTTTCATGGCTTTCAAAAATTCTCTTTGTCATATGTTTTAAAGGTGGCTGTTTTCTCTCAGAAAGTTTGATTATAATTTTACCTTAATCCAATTCTTAATTTTGCCACTTCGATTTTTATGTAGTTCTAGTAATTGTGTATGTTATTTTGTATTCAACTCTTTTCTTCTTTAACACCACATTATGAATTTTCTTACATTTTTGCATAACCATTCTGTTGTGGGGATTTGGTCTTCCACATTTTTTGCTATTGTAGATAGTGGTGCAGTAAGCATCTTTTTATTAACAGCTTTTTGCCTTGGTCTAATTATTTTCTTAGAGAAGGTTCCCAGGAGTTTTACTGGGTCAAAGGGCTTCAAGTTTTTATGCTTGCTAGTGCCATAATACTTTTCAGAAGACTTGTGTGTTAAAGAGGGGGCTCTTTTATAAAATGGTTTCTTTGTGGGTTGTTGAACTTTGGGGGATTTTCAAGGGAAAAGTCGGATTTACTGTCCAGTGCATACACAGTTTAGTGCTTTTCTGTTTACCTTGGAATTGAGTGTCTCTGAGGATTTAATAATGTATGTGAAAATGTCTTGAAAATTGTTAATACTCATGAGGACACATGGTATAACTATTGTGCTGAGGATTCTCATTAGAGGAATGACAGTCTTGAGGACCTTATTCTAAAGCTTTTTCGTGTTTTGGTTAATCTTCCTCGTTCATCTCAAAGTACTTTTTAATCAGCTGCTAGTTTATGATCGAAATATTTTTTGGTAACTTTTTTTTTGTAATTTCATAATACTTTTGGGCATTATCACTAGTTAAACCTTATCTCTTTCTGTTCCAAATTCCCTTCCCTAATTTTTAAAAAGAAATATATGTGTGTGTGTATGTACATAGACATAGATACGAGTTTACAGTCCTATTACTGTATTCCAGACTCTAAATAATGGGCTTCCTTGATGGCTCAGTAGGTAAAGAAGCTGCCTGCGATGTTAGGAGACACAGGAGACAGTGGGTTTGATCCCTGAGTTGGGAAGATCACCTGAAGGAGGAAATGGCATCCCTCTTCAGTATTTTTGCCTGGGAAGCCTCATGGACAGTGGAGTCTGGCGGGCTACAATCCATGGGGTCACAAAGAGTCGAACGTGGCTGAGCACTTGCACATTATTAGAATTTCTTTGGATACAGGATTAAGTGTGAATGAAAATTTTTAGTAATTTTCAGTTTAGGACTTGCTTACTGCTTCTTTCTCTTAAGGCGTTGTGACTTAGAAATTATGCTGGAGTTCATTGTAATTGTTTATCATGTTTCCTTTTAAATATTGGTGAGATTTTCGTGTCTTAAATTTCTTATAGAAGAGTCTAAAGAAAACTGCATTCATTCAATACATAGATTCATTGAAAATCTGTGTACAACAGAGATGTAGGTGCTTGGGATGTTTATAAAAGAAAAGGTAGCTCTCTCCCATTGTTTACTTTGTTGAGTCGCTAAGTCGTGTCCAACCCTTGCGACCCCATAGCCTATAGCCAGACTCCTCTGTCCATGGGATTTCCAAGGCTCGAAAACTGGAATGGGTTGCCATTTCCTTCTCCTGAGAGTGTTCGCCACCTAGGGATCATACCCTTGTCTCTTGATCTCCTGCATTAGTAGGCAGCTTCCTTACCACTGAGCCACCTAGGAAATCCTTTTACATTCTGCTGTGGCATATTAAGGGAGTGTGATATGGAGTGTGGGGGAAGAGAGTGGGTTGCAATTTTAAATGGATCAGGGGAGACCTTGTTGAAGAGATAACTTTTAAACAAAGTTTTGAAGGTGTGGTAGTTAGCCATTTGCTTTTAATCAAGATTAACTTATCATATGGCCCCAATTGTAGTTTATAAGGTTTAAACTGCATAATCCTTTGCTAATTCATTCTTTTATGTGGGTATTGATGGTAGTCAAATTTGAAATTAATCCAGAGATAATATAGATGGCTGTTAAATGAGGTACATTTTTGTTTTTTAGTTGGCTTTTTAATTTTACCTAATCAGTTTAATTTTCATTTTAAATATCTAGAGAAGAACACACTTAAAAATTTTTTTTATTGGTTAGATAGTATCACTGACTCAATGTATATGAATTTAAGCAAACTTTAGGAGATTGTAGAGGACAGAGGAGCCTGGCAGGCTGCAGTCCATGGGGTCACCAAGAGTGGGACATGATTGAGCGACTGAACAACAGCAAGTTGATTTACAGTGTTGTGTTAGTTTCAGGTGTACAAATACACTTTTTAAGATTTGGCAAAAACCTACAACAAGTGGGTTATCTTTGACAAAGGTAAAAGTAAGACTGTAGTTGCTTACACATTTTGCATTCTGAAAAGTCAGTACAGTGCATGCTATCAGTCATGGTGCTTCTCTTTTGGTTAAATGTAAATTTGTATTTTCTCTGTTTCTCTAATTAGAGAGACAGTTATACTTTTACATAGGGGATGTTAACTCATATCATAGCTATTTAATAGACATATGTTTCAACTTAAAGTTTTTTTTTCCTAAGTTGTTACAGCTGTGTTAGCACTTATTTTCATCATTGCAGAGTGTGCTTTTATACCTTGAAAAGGATTTTTAAGCTTTTATAAGATTTTTTCCCCTAGAATTGTAATTTTCTATTTTGATGAGATAGTAATAGTATTTTGATATCATATTAAAGGTTTAAGCTTAAAGAAAACCCTATCTTTGTAGCTATTTTAAATGATTGTAACTTTGATGGAGATACAGTTTATTAATACGTCTGCCTGCTACTGTATCTTTTTAATTGAAAGTACTTGCCTTTTTTTTTTTTTTTTTCAGTATATCTGGATCATCTATGACTGTTAACCATACCATTTTAAGAGGTCCATGAAGTGATCTTTTTAAGGAAGGCTGTCATTAAGAGTAGATTGTGCTTTCCTCTTGAAGTCTTTTTGCCTCCTAAGATGTTAGACTTCAAAAATAAGGATGTATTCATCAGAAAATTTACTCATCAGTGAACATGAAGCTAGTATCAAGCTTTTGAAAGGTTGTAGCACCTCAGTCCGGAGAAGGCAATGGCAAGCCACTCCAGTACTCTTGCCTAGAAAATTCCATGGATGGAGGAGCCTGGTAGGCTGCAGTCCTTGGGGTCGCTACAAGTCAGACATGACTGAGCGACTTCACTTTCACTTTTCACTTTCACACATTGGAGAAGGAAATGGCAACCCACTCCGGTGTTCTTGCCTGGAGAATCCCAGGGACGGGGGAGCCTGGTGGGCTTCCGTCTATGGGGTCACACAGAGTCGGACACGACTGAAGTGACTTAGCAGCAGCAGCACCTAAGTCTAGAATTTGTAATGTAGACATTTTTGATACCATAACCTTTGCTGACGTTATTTATGATTAGGAATAGGTTGGGTGGTATCTTAATTTTTTTATGTATCCTTAAAGTATAATTTTCTACTAAAAGTTTTTCTTATATATATATTGCACGCGCGCACACGCATATATTGCTTTGGGGCATACAAACACAAAGTTTTTCTTATATATATATTGTGCGCGTGCACACGCATATATTGCTTTGGGGCATACAAACACATATAGAATGTGGTCTGCATTGCTTACAGTAGAGATGAGAGATGTACTTAAACCAGTGTCCAAATCAGATTCTTTCTTGAAATTGAGAAGGTCCTTGTGTATTTCCTCGTTTGTACTTGAAAGTTTTATTGTTTATAACTTGAAAAACTGTGTTTTAAAAAATGTGCATTTTAAACAATTAATTGTAGAAGAGTGCAGATAATTTTTTTAAAAAAAGTCCAAACTCTTATTTAGCATTAAAAATTTTTTTTGAACACTTATTTATTTATTTCATTGGCTGTGCCAGGTCTTAGTTGCAATATGTGGGATCTAGTTCCTTGACCAGAGATTGAACCCAGGCCCCCTGCAGTGGAAGAATGGAGTCTTAGCCACTGGACCCCAGGGAATTCCCCTAAATTCCTTTAAATTAAAATCTCTCACAATCTTTTCTTTGAGATAACCATGAAAACTGTTTTGGATTCAGGAGTATATATTGTCTTTTTAAATATTTTTTTCCCTAAAACAAGATTTTAGAGCATAACAAAATAACAGAAAATCTTGTCTTAAAAGAGAAGGGAAGAAATTTTAACCTTTGAGAGGTTAGGGCACTTGCCCAGAGCAACATGTTTGTAGAATTTTGTTACATCTCCCTCACTTTCAGTAAGTGCAGACAGAGACATAAACAAGATCATGCTTTATATTTAAAAGAAAACATATCCACAGTCAGTTTTTGCCCCTCAGGATATCTTTTGTAACTTTGATCTTGGCTCGATGAAATAGAAGGTCTATTTCCTCATCTTTTAAAAAAAATACGTGATTTTGTATATATGTGGTGTAAAATCTGCTTAAATGTTAAATCCTTTGTTATTTTTAGTAGTATAGTATTGTTACAAATCTGGATTGTTG
Source organism: Moschus berezovskii (assembly GCF_049115385.1). Taxonomy (NCBI): domain Eukaryota; kingdom Metazoa; phylum Chordata; class Mammalia; order Artiodactyla; family Moschidae; genus Moschus; species Moschus berezovskii. The sequence goes on along the minus strand of NC_142478.1, from coordinate 58,456,756 downwards.
ATGAAAATTTACCGCAACTATTAATCTTAGGCTTTATTTGCTTAAAATTATTTGCAGTTGTATTCATGTGACAATTTGAAATTCCTTTTAATTTAAAATAATTCTTACATGACTTGCTTATACTTTGAGCCTTGAAGTTGAGTCAAGTGGCTATAAAATATCAATTTCATGCCATGATTAGTAGCTAGCAGCATTTAGGGAACTGGATAAAATGGCATGCTATAATGGAGTCTTTGTAATTCTCATCAGTTTTGTGGTGCATGGCTTATTTTTACTGAGTTTCAGAACTTCAGAATGTTGTCCTCTTGAAAGTGATATTTTGAGAGACTATCTACCAGTGTTGTCAGTGTCAAATATTTTTGATTGCCACTTTGTTCATATTGCCTTTTATAAGTCATATGTTAAAAAATATTCTTAGCGGTAATCCCAAGGTCCGTCTAGTCAAGGCAGTGGTTTTTCCTGTGGTCATGTATGGATGTGAGAGTTGGACTGTGAAGAAAGCTGATCGCCGAAGAATCGATGCTTTTGAACTGTGGTGTTGGAGAAGACTCTTGAGAGTCTCTTATACTGCAAGGAGATCCAACCAGTCCATTCTAAAGGAGATCAAGCCTGGGTGTTCATTGGAGGGACTGATGCTAAAGCTGAAACTGCAATACTTTGGCCACCTCATGCGACGAGTTGACTCACTGGAAAAGACTCTGATGCTGGGAAAGGTTGGGGGCGGGAGGAGAAGGGGACGACGGAGAATGAGATGGCTGGATGGCATCACCGACTCTGTGGACATGAGTTTGAGTGTACTCCGGGAGTTGGTGATGGACAGGGAGGCCTGGCGTGCTGTGATTCATGGGGTCGCGGAGAGTCGGACACGACTGAGCGACTGAACTGAACTGAATCCTGATTATAGTCTTAGTTTTTAAAAAAAAAAAGTCTTGTTTGGAGTCAAATTGTACATTCTTCTTTTGGAGCTCATAAACATTTTTTGTGGACCTTGGGTAGTTAACTATTTTCATTCTGAAACACTTGAAAATAAGGTAGAGAAAAATGCTTAAGGTCTATGTTCTACCTTGTGCAGATTACAGAACGGAGAGTGCTTCAGGGCATCTTCTCGCTTCATACATGATTCTGCTTTGCTTGTTCCTTTTATATATATATTTACGTGTGTGTGTATAATTTTATTTTTGGCTGTGTTGGGTCTTCATTGCTACACACCAGCTTTCTCTAGTTGTGGTGAGCAGGGGCCGCTCGCTAGTTACTGTGCAAGGGCTTCTCATTGCAATGGCTTCTGCAGAGCACTGGCTGTAGAGCTCACAGGCTCAGTAGTTGTGGCATGTGGGTTTATATGTCCTGCAGCATGTGGAATCTTCCAGACTAGGAGTTGAGCCTGTTTCCCCTGCATTGGCAGGTGGATTCTTAACCACTGGCCCACTGGCCAAGTCCCTAGCTTCCTTTTTTGATTTACAGATTGCCAGCAAGTAGAATGTTTTAGGGGCAAACATTGGTAGCAATGAGAAGTAATAATAATATGATAGGAAGTTAAGAGGTGGGAAAATAATAAAAAACAGACACAAGAGCTCAAAAGTTTATTATCATGGGTGTTTTGACTATAAATTGGTAACTCCATGCTTTTGTACACCCCAGAGGCATTACTGTTTTATGGCATAATGTAGTTAATTGATGTGCTCCTAATGGTGACTCATAAGACAAGGTTAAATTGTTTTTCATCTTTCAAAAAAGTATTTCAAACTGTAGGTGATGAACATTTAGTAAGTTGTAAGATCACTTTAGTGGGTCATGACAGGCCTTTTAGAAGCATTTTTTAAAAGTGCAGTGCATTGTAGTATCTTATTCTAAGGGTGAGAATTGTTTTAAGGAACTTGTTTCAATTACTGTGTATATACTGTGTTGCAATTTAAACTGTAATTTTTCATTAGTGTAGTCAAAGTCACTGATTTAGAGGCACCGAGATAAAGTAAAAGGATTGAGAAAGGGTTTTGCGGTTAATGTATATACTAAAGTTGCCAGATTTAGCAAATAAAAATACAGGATACCCAGTTAAACTTGCATTTTTATTAAAAAAAAAAAACAGTTGATTTACAATGTTGTGTTAGTTTGAGGTGTACAGCAAAGTGATTCAGCGTGTATATTCTTTTTCAGATATTTTTCCCTTATCTATATTACAGAATATTGAGAATAGTTCTCTGTGCTGTACAGTAGACCCTTGTTGATTATCTAGTTTATATATAGTTATGTGTGTGTGTCAGTCCCACACTTCTAATTTATACCCCCCAACTGGAATTTCTGATAAACAACCACTAATTCTTTGGTATAAATAGGTCCCAAATTGCATGGAACAAAATTATTTATTATGTGAAATCCAAATTTAACTGCGTATCTTTTACCTGATAACCCTAATCTGGACTGGAATTGGGGTTCATCTCCTCATGACTAAAATTTAAGTTCTGAGGACCGCAGCTTCATTTTGTTCATGATTGTGTACTGGTCTTCTGAACCATACTTGACACTTAAGTGATCAATCAGATGGTTGAGTGAATGAATAGGCAAGTTACTCTCATGCTCAGTTACTATACTTATTAAAGCAGGAAAGAATACCTTCTTTAAAAAGTGAGATTCTGCATATTTATTAATATATTGGCACATATTAAGCTGTCAGTATTTTATGCTTTTTGGGTCACTCCCATGCATTTGTGGGATCTTTTTTTTTTTTTTCACTTTAAGCAGTCTTTATTTTCAAGAAAATAGTACATTCTCATTTCCTGTTCTTGGCATAAGTTTTAATTACTTCCAGTGGAACCAAAGCCTCCTGAACCCCTTTCAGTGTCATCTAAAACTTGAACTTCCTCTATTTCTGGGTAAAATATCTGTTCACAAATGAGCTGTGCAATTCGATCACCCTTTTTGACTTCAAACTTCTCTGGACAACACCAACATTTCCTCTATAATCTTCATCTATGGCACCAGCTCCTACATCTATGAAGTGTTTTGCTGCCAAGCCAGAACAAGGAGCCACTCTTCCATAGCTCCCAGAAGGAAGGGCTATCTGAATGTCAGTTTTCACAAGCACTTTCTCCATTGGTGGTACTGTGTAATCATAGGCACTGTACAGGTTTTAGCCCGCAGCGCGCGCGGACCCCTTGGTGGGGGCTGTGGTGTGCTCCCAGAGCCAGGCAAAGTGAAGACGCATATTGCTCGCCTCCGTCGCCTGGGCTGCCTGCTGGGGGAGACTACTTGTGCCTCTTGAGATCAGGGCATGGCAGCGTAGAACGTGGGCACAAGAGGGAGCAGGCACTTGTGGGATCTTATTTCTGAGACCAGGAGTCAAACCTGGGTCCTTAGCAGTGAAAGCATAAAGCCCTAACCATTAATAAGCCAGGTAATTCCCTCAGTATTTTAGAATTACACAGATTTGGAGTTGGAAGTGACTCTGTTGAGTTTTTAGTTCTCATTCTCTTTACTGTTGAAAAAGTTAAGGCCGCAGACATTATTTGCGAATATTCTCTGATCGTTAGCTGCATACCTGACTTTAGAATCTTGTTCCCTCTTTGTATTAATAATACGTTTCTTAATTGTTTTCAAAATTTGATACTAAATTAGTATTCTAAGGAGAAATCTACATATCTAGAAAAAGTTTCTCTATGTGTTCCAATTAGACTTTGCTATTTTTTGTTTTCTGACACATTTAAGTGACAAAGTGTCTCTTTAGTCCTTTTAACTTAGGAACTGGAATCCAAAGTGAAGTTCCTCTGTTTCTACCCTCCGTGCTTTTCCTTTCTTGATCCTTAATCTGGCTGGCAAATAGGTTTCACGTTGTCTGTTAATTGTGATTGATTGGTGTATTGTTTGGAGGATTCTGAGATTTCATTTGGCTTTAGAGAAGAGATATAGATAGAGAAAGGGGGTGGATTGAGTCTTTTTATCATGGTCACCAGAGGGTATTTGCTGACTGTAGCTTAGTAAACTTCCTGATTGGTTACTTCATGGCCAGATACCTCCCGCACACTGCATAGCCGTGAGAATCTCTGTCCCCACCTCAAAAAAAAAAATCTCTCCTAACCTCTTTAACTGTGTACTGTTTCTATTAAGAAACTTTTAGTGGCTCTCATTTCTAGCTGAATCAAATCCAGATTATTAATGAATAATCTGTTAATCAAGTCCCTCCACAGATTGTGGATATTGTATTCTCTAGAATAAATCAAGTTGTGTCAGTCTAGTTATCTTGTCCTCCTAAGCATAGGTTTTTGAAGGCTTAGCCCAGATTCTCTCTTGCATAGTGTTTCACCATATTTGCCCTAGGAAAATGGGATTCTTCCTGTGCCCCTGTAGCTTTTGACAAGTTTCGTTCCTGTGGTATTCAGTGTATGGTGTCTTTTTTTTCTTTTTCTTTTAATATTTATATATTTATTTGGCTGCATTAAGTCTTAGTTGTGGCATTTGTGCTCCAGAGTGTGTGGGCTCAGTATTTGTGGCTCGAAGGCTTCATAATGTTCCACGGCATTATGTTCCCCTACCAAGCATGGAACCCATGACCCTTGCATTTCAAGGCAGATTCTTAATCACTGGACCACCAGGGACGTACCATATACAGTGTCTTGTATTTAAGTGCAGCAGCTCCTCCACTTGGCAGGGCTTATCTTTAGGACGATCTCTGGAATAGAAGCAGAGCTACACCACAGAACAAAAGTGGGTCCATCCCACCAATAGAGGGCCTTTTTTGTTTTTTCCATTTTGGGGAGGGCAGTGGGTTTATGGTCATTTTGTAGTCAGTGACCCTTGTCATTTTAAAATTCTCCCTGTTTATTGTGTTTGAGCTTAATTTGTTGTTGTTGTCATTTTCAGAGAGAGCAGCAGCAGTGAGGATTCATAGCTCCAGTCAGAAGAAAGCACTTAATTATGGTAGAAATGAGAGATTTTAAAAAATAAGTAGTAGGAAATGATAGCTTGGGATGAGACAAATTATTCTGAAGGACAGAGCAGAAAGTACCCTGCTTATTGAGTCAGTAATAATCAGCTAAAGTTAAAGAGAATTAGTGGATGAAATGGAAACACTTGGAAGTTTGCAGGTAGTAGTGTTAATTTGGGAGAAGACTAAAGTAGTTAAAATGCTATTGCTGAAATTTTTGTAGACCTACAAGCAGTGCTACAGGTTCACAGTTCATTGAATAAAGAGTCTAAGGCATCTCCAGTGATAACAGAAAAGATTATTAAGCGATTGTCTTTTGGGAAAAGATGCCAAATAGAATGTTCATATATGGGGTCTCTTAAGTTTTTAAACTTTCTCCTGTCCATTTTGGACTTAGGATCACAGGGATATACAGAAGAAATTTTTAAAATTTCATTGCTCAGTGTGCTGTGGTTTAGCTTAAATTGCTAGACAGTTATTGTAGTAAATTGTATCTTAATTAGACATACTGAAATATAATTTACAAAAAATAAAGTTCACCCTTTTTAGTGTGGAGAGGATAATGGCAACCCACTCCAGTATTCTTGCCTGGAGAATCCCACGGACGGAGGAGCCTGGTGGGCTACCGTTCATGGGGTCGCAAAGAGTCGAATATGACTGACTGACTAACACTTTTTAGTGTACAGTTCTTGAGTTTTGAAAAACATAGTCATAAAACTACCACCACAATCATAGTATCATCCCATAAATTTTTCCTTCTTTTCAGTCAGTCCCCTTCCTCCAAACCTGGCAGTCACTGATCTATTTCCTAACATTTTGGAAGTGAAAGTCACTCAGTCCTGTCCAACTCTTTGTGACCCCATGGACTATACAGTCCATGGTATTCTCCAGGCCAGAATACTGGAGCGTATTTCCCTTCTTCAGGGGATCTTTCCAACCCAGGGATTGAGCCCCGGTCTCCCGTATTGCAGGTGGAGTCTTTACCAGCTGAGCCACAAAGTTTTGTCTTTATACAGCCTTTTGTGGTTGCCTTCTCTCATGTAACAAAATACTTTGAGATTCCTGTTACAGCATGTAACAGTTTCTTCCTTTTTCTTGTTGAGTAGTATTCTGTTGTGTGCAAGTACAATGGTTGTTTATTAAATGATAGACTTTTAAATTTTTAGTAGTTTTTGGCTATTATGAATAAAGCTGCTGTGAATATTTATGTTCAGGTTTTGTGTGGTCATAGCAATTTTATTTCTTTTGATTAAATACATAGAAGTGGAATTGGCAAGTTGTATGGCAAATGTTTAATTTTAAAAGTAATCGCAAAACTGCTTAAGTGATTTTTTTTTTAGGATTTTCATTTGTAAAGTTCATTTTTGGCTGTGCTGGGTCTTTATTGCTGCACACATGTTTTCTTTAGGTGCAGCAAGTGGGGCTACTCTCTAGTTGCAGTGCATGGGCTTCTCATTGCAGTGACTTCTTGTTGCAGAGCACTTGCTCTGGAGCATGGGCTCAATAGTTGTGGCGCACGGGCTTAGTTGCCCGTGGCATGTGGCATTTTTCTGGACAAGGGATTGAACCAGTGTCCCTTTCATTGGCAGGTGAATTCTTAACCACTGGACCAACAGGATAGTCCCAGTAACTGATTTCTAACTTCTCTAATTTCTTGGCAGTGCTTGGTATTGTTGTTGTTCAGCTGCTAAGTCGTATCTGACTGTTTGTGACTCCATGGACTGTAGCACACCAGGCTCCTGAGTCCATGGAATTTCCCAGGCAAGAATACTGTAGCGGGTTGCCATTTCTTTCTCCAGGGGATCTTCCCGATCAAGGGATCGAACCCAAGTCTCCTGCCTTGGCAGGCAGATTCTTTAATACTAAGTCACCAGGGAAGCCTAACACTTGTTATGCTAGTTTTTAATTTCAGTTATTCTGGTGGCTATGTAGTGATGTTTCATTGTGGTTTGACTGCATTTCCTTTTGCCTAATGATATTGAACATCTTTTCATGTGCCATTTGTTTATTATCTTTGGTGACAAGAAACCATTTGGGATCTAACTTCTTTGAAAGTAAAGGAACTGTATTTGCATAGTCTGCCTTGTAGATTTAGAGCATCTTGAGGACAGGAACAAGTGCTTGTACTACTTTGTATACCTAGTAAGTGGTAGATTATTTATTATTGACTCTATGAAAATTGGTTTCATTATTAAGCAGATGAATTTACCCTACCAAAGAAAAGTTGTCATCTCAAATGGAACATGGCATATATTTTATAGGCAAACCATAGTTAAACTTTTTGAGTACCTCCTGTTTGCTAGGTTCTGGGGAATACAGTGGTGAATAAGCCAGGTGTGATCTCTCCCTTCCTGGAGCTTATATACTATTTTTAGGGGAAACAGGGCAGAAAGTTCAAACCTTTGCTTCCCCACAATATGTTTGAGTTGCTAATGCTTACTTAATATGCTTCTATCTTGTAAAATATTGGAAGGAAGTCTTAGATGAAGGGAAAAAAGGCTTATTGCCTTTTCAGAAGATCGGCCCTCTTACTAGCATTCTGGTATGTTGCTAAGGGTCTTATTCCTTTTAATGCTTTTGGGATAGCCACTGATGAGTAACAGAAATCACTATGTTTGAGAAGCCTCCTGGTCTAAGCTTGTGAAAGCCGACTAGGGTCATATTTGAAAGGGAGAGAAAAATGGGCTTCCTGTTCTGCTGGGGCATATACATACCTTTTACATATATATATAATATATGCACTTTTTTTTTCTCATTTGATTATCACACAATTCTATTAGATAATCTGTTGGGCCTTCCCATTTTACCTGTGAGGAAGCTAAGGCCCAGAGAAGCTAAATGACCTGGTTTAACTTAGCAAGAAAGTGGCAGAGATGTAATGACTTACTATTGTTTTTTTAGGATCGCTGAAAAATATATGCAGATGAGAATAGGAGAAAACTGGTGATGGATTCAAGGAATGTTACAATTAGTTTCTTACTTTAACTGACCAGGAATTGAGTCACTAGCTTCACTGAGTGAAGGAATGTACATCAACAACCTCCTTGGGATGAAAAATGGAAAAGAAAAGGACGAATTTGCATTTGTGACAGATAAGGAATTTAGTTATTCATAATCTGTAAATGTTACATAGGAAGTCTATATATTTTTAACTTAGTCTAAAAGGTTAGAGAATAAATGAGAATTCCTATTTATTGTAACACATTTTCCCTCTGTAAAACATGTTAGAAAAAACTAGCATTTGTGAGCCAAATGGAAGCCATTTTTCTGAAGGAAAAAGTCTATAGATATGTATATATGATGTGAAAACAGTTTGTGGAGCGCTTTCTGTTTATATAATGATAGTTACCATTTATTTCATGCCTATTAGGTTTCAGGAATGGTGCCAAGTGCATTACTTATATATTCTTTAATCCTTAGAACAGCCCAGCCTGTCATGTTGGTAGTGCCATGTCCACTTTACAGATGAGGAAATGGTGGTTCAGACAAATTAAGGAACTTGTCCAGGGTCAAGGGCTGCTACTGCTGCTGCTAAGTCACTTCAGTCGTGTCCGACTCTGTGTGACCCCATAGACGGAAGCCCACCAGGCTCCCCCTTCCCTGGGATTCTCCAGGCAAGAACACTGGAGTGGGTTGCCATTTCCTTCTCCAATGTGTGAAAGCGAAAAGTGAAAGTGAAGTCGCTCAGTGATGTCTGACCCTTAGCGACCCCACAGACTGCAGCTTACCAGGCTCCTCCATCCATGGGATTTTCTAGGCAAGAGTACTGGAGTGGCTTGCCATTGCCTTCTCCGGGGTCAAGGGCTAGGAAGTGACAAAACTGAGATTCTAACCCGATAAGACTTCAGAGCTTTTGCTTTTAATAACTGTGCCCCACTGCTTCTAGTTCAGCTCTATGACAAAACAAAAGCAGATAAAAATCAATGAAGAAAGCAATTTAGTAATTATTGTTAGCCATAAAATGGCTTCAATTAACCATGCCTTAGTCCTGGCAGTTCTCTTTATAAATGAATCTGATAAGCTCAAGGTTTTTATTTTAAAATTTGAAAGCAGTGTTATAAATGGTGGTGTTTTCTGCATCTGCCTATTTTGTAATTAATAGTTATTATCCATAATTAATTTGAACTCAGTAGTACCGTACTATGTTGTGGGTTAAGAAGGCATTTTTGACTTGATCTAAGAATTCCAGCACCACTTAAGTTTCTGTAGGAGAATTAGAGTGATAGAACCACCTTCTTCACTCTGTGTTAGTCAAACTGGAGACTGCATAGCCCTGGAGCTAGAAGGACACACTGAGTAAGGCTTCAGCAGCACATATTAGTCCTTCAAAAAGAAGGGATTGAATAGTTGAAGAAATGATTCCTTTGTTCCGTGGCTTTTAGGGAAGTTTATGGCTGTGGTGCAGTTATTTCTGTGGGCCAAATAATCATTTTAGGTATCATATATATTATTCGTATTGTAGCACATTAATTTTTCATACCTGTTTAACCTAGCCTTCCTTTTGCTATTAGATTTAAACTCTATTTTTGTTGGGCCAATCATCTGTTCAGAAACCATCCTATTCCCAAGCCTAAGGTCCTCTTCACTCTCAAGACTTGCCATAATATAACCCAGGGGTTGGCAGACGTCTTCTGTAAAAAGGCAAATAATAAATATTTTGGGCCTATAGGCCTCATACCATCTTTTTTGCATGTTTTTCTTCTTTTTTAACCTTTTTAAATTTAAAAAACATTCTTAGCTCTGGGCCGTGTAAAAACAGTCCACAGAACCATGGACATTTGCCAATCCCAGTTTATCTTCCTGTCATGTTTTCCATTAACTCTTCAGAACACGACCTCCATTTAAATCAGCATGGTCTCCTTTTCTCACTGCCTCTGCGGGTGTCAAGCTCGGCCTCTACTCCCTGCCTGCTCTTCTATCACTGTTCTCCTTTTCCGCATCCTCATACTTAGCCTCTAAGATCTGGTTCACATGTTCCATGAAACTAATTCTCATTTATTTTATCAACTCCTGCAGAACTTAGCTTGTCCTATATATATTGGCTTTCTTATTTGAAAACATGTTTCATGTTTTACCGTAGTAGCTTGCTGTAAACTATAAGAATGAAAAGATTCACATTTCCCCTCAGACTGTTTTCTGGTAAATGCCTAAAGTAACACTGTTTCTTTTCACAAGTCAGTGTTCCTACTCCTCCTCCAAATCTGAATTTTAGAATTGGAAGCTTGCATTTGAGATCATCATGACTCATCCTCTATTTTACACAGGAGCAGGAACTTTAAATGACTTGTCCAGAGTTGCACACTATTTATTTAGCACCCTAGGTCTTTTCTTACTTAGTGACTTACAGCAGGTTATTCACTTGTGCTTGAGTTTCTTCCTCTGTGAAATGGGAGTGATGAGGATTAAGTTAATTACATGTGAAAAATACTTAAGTCAATGCCTGGCATGTGATAAGTGCTTAGGAACTTTCAGCTTTTACTATTAGTGTGTTTGGAAATCAGTAAAAACGACTTGAGCAAGTTAAGGTCGAAAACTGCTTGTTGATGGGTTTAGGGTAATACTATTAATATAATAGTAGACACAGTTTAGCATTTCATTGAGTTGGTATGCATACTATTGATTAATTCACTAAAAGCTTGAAGCTATCAGACTGGAATAATTAAACAGTGAATGAGCAGCTCTGCTTCCAGGTTACCCAGTGAGTGTAGTTGGGAGTGGCAGGCATGTAGGGAGTGTAAACTGGTAGCACTGAGAAGCGAGTGAATGACTGCTTTGGGTGTTCAGTTCAGTCACTCGGTCGTGTCTGACTCATTGTGACTCCATGGACTGCAGCACGCCAGGCTTCCCTGTCCATCACCAATTCCTGGAGCTTACTCAAACTCATGTCCATCCAGTCGGTGATGACAGCCAACCATCTTATCCTCTGTTGTCCCCTTCTCCTCCCACCTTCAATCTTTCCCAGCATCAGAGTCTTTTCCAATAAGTCAGTTCTTCGCATCATATGGCCAAAGTATTGGAGTTTCAGCTTCAGCGTCAGTCCTTCCAATGAACATTCAGGACTGATTTCCTTTAGGATGGACTGGTTGTATCTCCTTGCTGTCCAGGGGACTCTCAAGAGTCTTCTCCAACACCACAGTTCAAAAGCATCATTTCTTCGGCACTCATCTTTCTTTATAGTCCAGCTCTCACATCCATACATGACTACTGGGTGAGTAGTGAAGAAAAAACTTTAAAAAGCAGTGAGGGTTGAGGCCGTGGAAGAAAAGAAGTTGTAGGCAGGGAAAAGTTTGTGCCAAAGTACAGAGATGCTTATAAACATGATTGTTGGCTGAAAAATTTGGTTCACAGTGTGAAAGAATTGGAGGAGATTAAGTATTAAAGTATGGAGACAGATTTGAAAGTCTTTGTAGTCAGAGAAGAAATGAAGCGAGCTTGAAATAAGTGCTAATGAGAATTTTTTAAAAGAAAATTTCAACATATATAAAAGGAACGATTTAAGACCCTCCCCATTATCACTTGTCTTTTGAAGGGGATTAAAGTTGTTCCGAGGCCCCAGGAAAGATAAATGACCAATGGTAAAACCATTGGGAGAGAAACTTGAGTTCAGTATAAGGAAGCACTCCTGGTATATGTCAGAGGGAATGGATGCTTTGGAAAGTAGATAACACCTACTCCTGGAGAAGCTCAAAGAAAGGACTGCACTGTCCAGTATGGCAGCCATATCTACATATGGCTATTAACATTAAAGTTTTTTAGTGTGGCCTGTATTTTAAATTTAATTAATTTTCGGCCATACCAGACAGCATGCAGGATCTTAGTTCCCCAACCAGGGATCAAACTCATGTTCCGTGCAGTGGAAGTGCTGTGCAGAGTCTTAACCACTGGACTGCCAGTGTTATGTCCTGCTATTTACATTTAGAATTAAGTTAATTAAAATGTAAGAAAAATCAGCTTCTCAGTCACACTAGCCGTATTTCAGGTGCTCAGCTGCCACAGGTGCCTAGTGGCTACTGTATTGGGCAACATAGATATAGAAGTTTTTCTAAAATTCATTATAGAAAGTTCTATTGGACAGCGCTGAACTTGAACCACCAGGATTCCATTTTATCCAAGGTATATGTAACTTTTGGTGTATCTAGGCCATATCTAATTGTGCATGGCTTTGTGGCCAAGCCTTCCTCTGAGTAAAACTAATATGAGGGAAATAATTGTGTTCAGTTCAGTCGCTCCGTCATGTCCAACTCTTTGTGACCCCATGAACCACAGCACACCAGGCCTCCCTGTCCATCACCAACTCCCGGAGTCCACCCAAACCCATGTCTATTGTGTCGGTGATGCCATCCAACCATCTCATCCTCCGTCGTCCCCTTCTCCTGCCCTCAATCTTTCCTAGCATCAGGGTCTTTTCAAATGAGTCAGCTCTCCGCATTAGGTGGCCAAAGTATTGGAGTTTCAGCTTCAACGTCAGTCCCTCCAATGAACACCCAGGACTCATCTCCTTTAGGATGGACTGGTTGGATCTCCTTTTAGTCCAAGGGACTCTCAAGAGTCTTCTCCAACACCACAGTTCAAAAGCATCAATTCTTCAGTGCTCTTTATAGTCCAACTCTCACATCCATAAATGACTACCGGAAAAACCATAGCCTTGACTAGACAGACAAGATTGGCAAAGTAATGTCTCTGCTTTTTATTTATTTATTTTATCCCAGTCCCCCCATCTCTGCTTTTTAATACGCTGTCTAGGTTGATCATAACTTCCCTTCCAAGGAGCAAGCGTCTTTTAATTTCATGGCTGCAGTCACCATCTGCAGTGATTTTGGAGCCCAGAAAAATAAAGTCAGCCACTGTTTCCCCATCTATTTCCCATGAAGTGATGGGACCAGATGCCATGATTTTGCTTTTCTGAATGTTGAACTTTAAGCCAACTTTTTCACTCTCTTCTTTCACTTTCATCAAGAGGCTCTTTAATTCTTCGCTTTCTGCCATAAGGTTGGTGTCATCTGCATATCCGAGGTTATTGATATTTCTCCCGGCAATCTTGATCCAACTTGTGCTTCCACCAGCCCAGCGTTCCTCACGATGTACTCTGCATATAAGTTAAATAAGCAGGGTGACAATATACAGGATTGACGTGCTCATTTTCTTATTTGGAACCAGTGTGTTGTTGCATGTCCAGTTCTAACTGTTGCTTCCTGACCTGTATCCAGATTTCTCAAGGGGCAGGTCAGGTGGTCTGGTATTCCCATCTCTTTCAGAATTTTCCACGGTTTACTGTGATCCACACAGTCAAAGGCTTTGGCATAGTCAATAAAGCAGAAATAGATGTTTTTCTGGAACTCTCTTGCTTTTTTGATAATCCAGAGGATGCTGGCAATTTGATCTCTGGTTCCTCTGCCTTTTCTAAATCCAGCTTGAACATCTGGAAGTTCACAGTTCATGTATTGCTGAAGCCTGGCTTGGAGAATTTTGAGCATGACTTTACTAGCGTGTGAGATGAGTGCAATTGTGCAGTAGTTGGCATTCTTTGGCATTACCTTTCTTTGGGATTGGAATGAAAACTGACCTTTTCTAGTCCTGTGGCCACTGCTGAGTTTTCCAAATTTGCTGACATATTGAGTGCAGGACTTTCACAGCATCATCTTTTGAAATAGCTCCACTGGAATTGCATCACCTCCACTAGCTTTGTTCGTAGTGATGCTTCCTAAGGCCCACCTGACTTCACATTCCAGGATGTCCGGCTCTAGGTGGGTGTGAGTGATCACACCTTCGTGATTATCTGGGTCATGAAGATCTTTTTTGCACAGTTCTTCTGTGTATTCTTGCCACCTCTTCCTAATATCTTCTGCTTCTGTTAGGTCCATACTATTTCTGTCCTTTATTGAGCCCATCTTTGCATGAAATGTTCCTTTGGTATCTCTAGTTTTCTTGAAGAGATCTCTAGTCTTTCCCATCCTATAATTCTATTAGGTAATAATTATTAACCAGTTAGTAATGTGCCAGGCATTGTTCTTAAGCCAAACTGTTTATGTGGAATATCATTTTCACAACCTTGTGAGAAGATACTACTTTATTTTTCAAGACCATACTATTTTTAGCACCATTTTGTAGATTCTGAAGTTAAGATACAAAGAGCTGAAGTCATAAGGTTAACGTCACAGAGCTGGAAAGTGATAGGGCCAGAATTTGAACCAAAGCAGTTTGCAGCAAACTGAAATAAGTTCTTGAAGCATTGATTCTAGATGATCACATGGCTGAGTTAATCTGGCAGTTGTTCTTTGTGAATTTAGAGTTGTCAGCCTCCTCAGTTTGCAAAAAAAAAAAAGAAAAAAATCTCATAGATACAGAGAGCAGATTGATAATAGTCATAGGCAAGGGATGGGAGAAATATATATGTTATTAAAATTTTATTTAAACTTTTTGTGATTAGGTCATTAATCCATTTTGAGTTAGCCTTGCCAAGCTCTCTTACTCTTAAGTAGGGTGTTTTTGGGTAGATTCTCTGCATAAATAGCCATGTTGTCATTTATTATAAAGACAGTTTTCCTTCTTTCTATCCAAACACTGTGCCTTTTTTTTTAATTATTTCTTTTTCTTGCTTTATTGCATAAGCTGCTGCTGCTGCTGCTGCTGCTGCTGAGTCACTTCAGTCGTGTCCGACTCTGTGTGACCCCATAGACGGAAGCCCACCAGGTTCCCCCATCCCTGGGATTCTCCAGGCAAGAACACTGGAGTGGGTTGCCATTTCCTTCTCCAATGTGTGAAAGGGAAAAGTGAAAGTAAAGTTGCTCAGTCGTGTCCGACCCCCAGCGACCCCACGGACTGCAGCCCACCAGGCTCCTCCATCCATGGGATTTTCCAGGCAACAGTACTGGAGTGGCTTGCCATTGCCTTCTCCGATTGCATAAGCTAGAACCTCCAATTTGAGTGTCTCATCACCTTATTTTTCTTTTACAGTTCGTTCAAATGAGGGTTCACAAGTTGTTTACTATGACTCAAGTCTCTCTTAATCTACAGTTTCACTACAAAGTCCTTATCTTTCTGAAACTTGCTCGCAGTACTGTCAAATGTACATTAGTAAAATACCTTGATTTTTTTTTTTAATAGATAAATAACCCTCAATTGAATTATATTGTAAAGTCTAAAAATAATTAAATGAGAGCAAGAATACTTTCATGACATTTCTCAATTGTGTATATTAAACTTTCATGAAAAGTAGTGCTATTAAGAAGTTTCTTGTAGAAGAACTAATTTGTGTGAAACAACAGTAGACTTCATTTTTAAATTGCAGTTATTGACATAGCAGCCATATTTTTCAGTTCAGAGGTCAGCAGAGTTTGCTTGTAATGACCCAGACCTTTTGGGCTTTTAGGAGGCATATAATTTCTCTATTGCATATTGTTCTTGGCTTTTTTTTCCCTTAAACCCTTTAAAAACTTAAAACCATATTTACTCAAAAAGCCCAAACAGGAACAAGTTGTGGGCTGTAGTTTGCTGATACTTGATTTAAATAATTATTACAGATGGTCCCTGACTGAAGATAGTGTGAAAGCAGTAAGCATTCAATAGAATGCTTTGAATTTTGATCTTTTCCCAGGTTAGCTTTATATGGTAAAATACTGTCCCATGGTGTTGGTCAGTGGCAACGAGCTGAGCTCCTAGTCAGCCACAGGATTACGAATGGTAAGAACTTACAATCATTCTGTAACCATAGAATTACTCTGGTTTTCACTTTCAGGGCGGTGTTCAGTAAGTTACATGAGATGTTCAACACTTTATTATAAAATAGCCTTCGTGTTACATGATTGAGCCCCACTGTAGCCTAATGTAAATGCTCTGAGTACCTTTAAGGTGGGCTAGGTATATACATATATTTTTGACTTTCACCTTATACAGTGGGTTTTTCAGGACATAATCTCATCATAAATTGGGGGAAGATCTTTACTTTGAAAGCTTTCATGTTCATTTTTTCTTTCTTTTTTGACTGGGCTTATTTAATTCATAAAATATTTATTGTATGTATCATATATTAGGCACAGTTCCTTTGTGCTGATTTTGGTAGATGGTACAAGGACGGACAAGATCCTGTCTGCCAGTATTGGTTATTCCGGTTTAATTTCATCCAAGAGCTCCTGGCCAAGGGCATAAGTGGGTGTTGAAATCTAGGAGTTTTTTTGCTATATGATATGCCTTTGGGAACTACATTTGTTTCTGATACCCCTTAATTTTTACTAAGGCATTGACTACTGACTGCACGGTTTTTTCTAGTGTGGGACTGTGACTTCCTAGAGGAAGCATCATTTTCTGGTCTGCACAAAAACACCGTGTTGTCAAATAGATGGCAATTAGATGGGGAAAATGTAGAAACGGTAACAGATTTTATTTTCTTGGCTTCAAAATCACTGTGGACAGTGACTGCAGCCATGAAATTAACAGATGTTTGCGCCTTAGAAGAAAAGCTATGACAAACCTAGATAGCATAAAAGAAGTGACATCACTTTGCCAACAAAGGTCCTTATAGTCAGAGCTATGGTTTTTCCAAATGTACGAATGTGAGAGTTGGACCATAAAGAAGGCTGCGCGCCAAAGAATGGACACTTTTGAAGTGTGGTGCAGGAGAAGATTCTGAGAGTCCCTTGGACAGCAGGGAGATCAAACCAGTCAGTCCTTAAGGAAATCAACCCTGAATATTCAATGAAAGGACTGATGCTGAAGCTTCAACACTCTGGCCACCTGATAGGAATAGCTGTCTCATTGGAAAAGACGGTGGTCCTGGGAAAGATTGAGAGCAGGAGAAGAGGGTGACAGAGAACGAGATTGTTGGATGGCATCACCAACTCAATGGACATGAGTTTGAGCAAACTTTGGGAGATAGTGAAGGACAGGGAAGCCTGGAGTGCTGCAGTCCATGGGGTTGCAAAGGGTCAGAAATGACTTAGTGACTGAACAACCGCCACCACCATATTGTCAGGTGATGGCCCTGAGTTAGAGGGCATATGATAGGTTCCCTGTTAACTACAGGGCAGATTATGATAAATTTCAGTCTAGCGAAGAGAGCACTGTTTGATTGGATGACATAAATCTAAGAAAGATTTCTTGAAAAGGTAACATTTAAGGCTGGGCAAGTTTTTTTTTTTTTTTAATTACAGAAATGTACAGACACTTTGGACACTAAAGTAGAAGTTAATAAATAGCTCATAGTTAATTTTAAAAATTTGTTTATAAAGAAAAGTTACAGTTGTACAAAGAATTCTTCTATATCCTTCATCTATATTCTTCAAGTAACATCTCCACTTTTTCATTTCTATTGTTAAAATTAATGTATAAATATGTATTTAATGTAAAATCTAAATAATTTTATTAAACATGAGAGATATGGTGCCCCTTAGTTCTGAATACTTGATTGTATATCCTAATAACAAGAATATTCTTACAAAACTACAGTACAGTTGTCAAAATAAGGAAATTAGTATTGTGCCAAATCATTATCTGTTGACCTTATTCAGATTTTACTAGTTGGTTTTGTATTATTCTTTACAGCTCCCCCCACCCTCTGCACTCCAAAAGAAAGCTGATCTAAGAACTAATCCAGGATTATATGTTACATTCAGTTGTCATGCCTTGTTGGTCTCCTTTAATCTGGTATAGTTCCTTAGTCTTTCATGATTTGACAATTTGAGTATTGCAGGTTATTTTATGGAATGTCCCTCCATTAGGGTTTGTCTTAGGTTTCCTCATGATTTGATTCAGATTATATACATTTTTGTCAAAGATATTGCAGAAGTGGTACATGTATTCTCATTGCCTGAGAGGAGGTGCATGATGTATGTTTGTCTCATTGCTCATGCTGTTAACTTTAATCACTTGATGATGCTGGGTTCCTTTTCTATAGTTATTTTTCACTTTATCATTAATCAGTATCTTGTGATAAGTTACTTTGTGACATTGTAAATATACTGTTTCTATTGATACTGTATTAAACTAGCATCCATTGGTGATTTCAGCCTGAAACAGTTACTCCTCTGGTGGTTACTAAATAGTATCCCTCTAATTCCATCATTCCTTCCACATTTATTAGTTGGAATTTGATTGTCAGGTTGCTAGTATGACAAGGAGAATGAAACATGAGACACACTCTCTAGGTGAAGGAGCAAGGCTCTGGATCAGGTTTGTACGGATATTTTCTGTTAAGAGTTCATCTTCAGTGGCCCAGGACTTCATGTGAAAAGGGTGCACAGAATCCTGGAGGAATGACTCTTCTTCTTGTTGGATTGACCTTTTTATGATTATAAAATGTCCCTTTTTAGTAACTTTTTTTTTAACATCTATGTTGTCTAATATTAGTATAGCCACTCTTGCTTTCTTGTTTGCATGCTATGTCTTTTCTTTTTATTTTCAATGTATTTGTACCTATACGTATTAAGCATTTGCTTCCAATTCCAACTTTCCCATAACCCTTTCTGTATCTATGAATTTGAGTATTCTTTGTACTTCACGTAAGTGGAATCATGGAATAGTTGTCATTTTGTGTATGTCTTATTTTTCGTGTCTTCAAGATTCATTCATGTTATAGAATGTATCATAACTTCATTTGAATAATATTCCATTGTATGGGTGATACCATACTGTGTTTATCCATTCATCAGTGGACATTTGATTTTTTCCCACCTTGAACTGCCATACTGTTTTCCACAGTAGCTGCACAATTTTGCATTCCCACAAGCAATGTACAAGGGTTTCAGTTTCTCCTCATTTTTGTCAGCACTTGTTATTTTCTTGGTTTTTTTTTTTTTTGGTTGGTTGGTTATTTATAATAGTCATTGTAGTGGGAGTGAAGAGGTAGCTCATTGTGGTTTTGATTTGAATTTTCCTGATTAATGGTGAGGTTTAGCATCTTTTCATGTGCTTATTGGCCAACGTATTAATTTCTTTGGAGACTTGTTTTTTGATGTTGAATTATAGGAGTTCTCTATGTAGTTTAGATGTTAACCCCTTATGACTTATATGCAAGTATTTTGTACTGTTCTGTGGATTGTCTTTTTACGCTGATACTGTTTTTTGCCCAAAAGTTTTTAATTTTGATGAAATCCTATATATATATATATATTTTATCTTGTATGCCTTTGATGTCACAGTTAATAAATTATTGCCAAATTCAAGGAGCTTCCCTGGTGGCTCAGAGGTTAAAGCATCTGCCTCCAGTGTGGGAGACCTGGGTTCGATCCCTGGGTTGGGAAGATCCCCTGGAGAAGGAAATGGCAACCCACTCCAGTGTTGTTGCCTGGAGAATCCCATAGACGGAGGAGCCTGGTAGGCCACAGTCTGCGGGGGTCACAAAGAGTCGGACATGACTGAGCAACTTCACTTTCACTTTTCAAGGCCATGAAGATTTTTCCCTTTGTTTTCTTCTGAGAGTTTCATAGTTTTAGCTCTTAAATTTAGGTCTTTGGCCCGTTTTTTAGTTCATTTTTATATAAGGTGTAATGTGAAGGTTCATCTTTTTTTGCATGTGAATATCTAGTTTTTCCAGAATCACTTGTTAAAGAGATTTTCCTTGAATGATCTTGATCCCCTTGTTAAAGATCAGTTGCCCATAAACATGAGGGTTTATTTCTCGACTCTATTCTATGCCATTGATTTTTATGGCTGTCCTTAATACCAGTACCATAGTATTTTGATTTCTTTAGTTATGTGATAAGTTTTGAAAATTATTTATATGGCTGGGTCAGGGCTGAGTTGTGGCATACAGGGTCTTTGTTGTGTCATGTAGGATCTTCCCTTGTGCCCCACAGACTCTCTAGTTGTGATGTGCAGGCTAGCTTTGTCCCACAGCATGCAGGATCTTAGTTTCCTGACCAGGGAGCGAACCCACAATCCCCTGTGTTGCAAGACAGAGTCTCTCTTTTTTTAAGCTTATACTTATTTATTTTTTTAAAATAATTGCTTTACAATGTTGTGTTTGTTTCTGCTGTACAACACTGTGAATCAACTGTAAGTATATATATATATCCCCTCCTTCTTGAACCTCCCTCCCACACCCCTCACCCCACCCCTCTAGGTTGTCACAGAGTCCTGAGCTGAGCTCCCTGTGTTGTAGAGCAGCTTCCCACTAGCTGTTTTACATGCAGGCGAATTCTTAACCACTGGACCACCAGGAAAATCTCTGTGAAGAGTTTTGAAATTGGGAAGACACATTTTGCTTTTCATTTTGTGTATCTTTAAATGTGTAATAATTTTTCCTCTACATTGTTTTTTCTTGACATGCCAAAGTGTCACCTGTTGAGTCAAATTTAATCCAAATTCTGGATTTAACTGACTTGTAACCTCGTGGTATAAGTTAATCTACTCTACTACCCAATGGTCACCGTAAATTGGAAGATCGAGTTGACTCACTGGAAAAGATTCTGATGCCAGGAAGAATTGGGGGTGGGAGGAGACGGGGACAACAGAAAATGAGATGGCTGGATGGCATTACCAACTCGATGGACATGAGTTTGAGTGAACTCCGGGAGTTGGTGATGGACAGGGAGGCCTGGCGTGCTGTGATTCATGGGGTCGCAAAGAGTCGGACACGACTGAGCAACTGAACTGAACTGATACACTTGATTGAATCCAGACTCCCTTTGTGTCATGTCAGAAGACTTTTTTAACTTAAAATTTTGAAAAGTAAAAAGAATGATACAATGAACCCCTGCATACCACTGCACCTGGCTTCAGCAGTTATCAACTCATGCCAATCTTGTTTCATTTATAACCCTGTTTCCTCCCTACTTATATTATTTTGAATCAATATAAGCTCTTTATTATTATTTTGTATATTTGTTTATATTTATTTGATATTTTAGTTCATATTTTAACCTCATATTCAGTGACTGTTGAAAGTTTTAAATCCTGGATATTATTGATTTGCTAAATCTGATCTGTTGCATTATACTTATATTTAGAACTAAAATATGATCTTGGTTGGGTTTTTTTTTGAGATTCAGTATTTGTTTTTTTTTTTTTTTACTAATATGAAATATTAGAATGCTTATCCTGAAGTACCAAAGGAAAAAAAACTAAAAGTCAACCATAATCGGAGTGGATTCAAAAAGAAAAAAACAAGAATGAGTGTGGGCTTTTTATCAGTTTCAGAGAATGCAGCTGTTGTATTCTAACATCCCCTTTGGTTGTCCAGCCACCTAGTAGAGCAGTGGAAATCAGTAGTTTCTATACTTTTATACCACTTTATACCACTGGGACGGGGGAGCCTGATGGGCTTCCGTCTATGGGGTCACACAGAGTCGGACACGACTGAAGTGACTTAGCAGCAGCAGCAGCAGCATACCACTATGAGTCTCATTATTTTCTGGTTGGCCAGTTCTACTGAGTAAACTGGATTGTTAAAACAGTTGCTCTTTATTAGTCAAAAATATAACTGTACTCAATAAAAAATGTGATTTCTATCACGGAATTTTATGTTTTAAACTCTTTTAAGTAGCCTTGTGGGTACACTGCATAAATTTAAGGGCTCTTAATTAGTGTCATTTGTTTAAATCTTTTAACTGTAACATTTCAGCAACCACTGGGATAAGATAAAATGGTAATAGACATTTTATAGCCTTTGGCTGCCGACTACAAATAAACAGAAAAACATAATATATTTAGATGGCTTTTGAAAGATGCAGAGATTGGACTAGGCTTTATTGTCAAGTTAATTTTTTGTGATACAATTTCAGAGAAGGAGCATAACCTAGAAATGCAAAGTCTATACTTTTGGATCACCTGGTTTAAATATCTGTTCTATTGCTCATGAACTAGATGACTTTGGTCAATACATTTAGCTACTGTTTCCATTTCCTCACCTGTAAAGTAGGGGTGAGAGATTTGACGTGGTATTTACTATATACTGTCTGGTTTGTAGTAAGTTTTATAAATAATGAATTATTGGTCATATTCCTTAGACTTTAGGACTTTATCTGTGTTGTGTGAGAGACAGAAATGATAAAAATGGAAGTAATCTTGGGTGATTTGGTCAAAGACATTATTTTCTAGATGAGAAAAGGTAGATGAGAGTTAGAGACAAAACCAGCTGACCTCAGTACTAATGTAAGTCCTGCTTTTCTGGGAATTGGCACCATTCATACTGCTAGGCTTTTTCACCTCAGTTGTGCTTCTCTTTGAATGTTTTTAAGTTTGTGGTTTTGAGTGTTGTGATTTATTAGAATGAGATTCCAGTACTGTTCCTCAAGAGTAATATTTAGGAGCTTATAACATTTTACTTTATTGTTGTTTTTTTTTTTAGTCATTTAATAGAGGGGCTAATTTTTTCCATTGGAGCAAGCCTTACGGTATATTTTGTTCTATAAATTTACTTGATAATAGACTCCACATTGGAGAAGGAAATGGCAACCTACTCCAGTGTTCTTGCCTGGAGAATCCCAGGGACGGGGGAGCCTGGTGGGCTTCTGTCTGTGGGGTCACACAGAGTCGGACACGACTGAAGTGACTCAGCAGCAGCAGCAGCAGACTCCACATTACTGGAAATTATTTGACAGCTGACATAGGTGTACTGCATTGTTTCAGAGGGAGTGGTTTGGCACGGAGAGTGGTTTGGTTTGCTATATAGATCCTAAGAGGAGCACTTAGTATTTAAAATGAAAATGCTTTGAAAGATTTAACTTATTTTCAAATGTTTTTCTGCAGTTGTAAACACAGTACCTATTTTTAGAGGTGAGGGGAAAATGGAGGTATCTTGATGTTATTAGTCAAGTATGTCAGTTAAATTGGGAATATAATCTGTATTTTGCTCCTGAGTAGTTTTTTATGATAGAGTGGTTAACTTTTGGAAAGGGGATTATTGTTTTTGGTATTGGTTATTTCTGTAAGTAGGTTGTTTTAATTTTTACTTTTATTTGCTTGATTTTGATTATGGTCACATTGTTTCCTCCTTCCTCCCTCCTCTGACCCATACCTGTTGCAGGCCTCTGAGTCTGGAAAACATAGCAAGCATCATGCTTAGGTAGCCCTTATACTTCATATTAGATGATCCCTCCCCACAGATGGAGTATTTTTTTTGGATGGGATTATAAGGTATTTTAAATTTGAAAAAATATTTTAGCTTGCTTACCTTGTTGACTTTCATAAATATTTAATCTTTTCAGAGGCCGAAACAGTAGCAAAGGACTGCCTCAATCCACGGTGAGTAACTTCAGTGTTACTTGTTTGGAAAAATTGGTAACAGAAATGTGATTTCTAAATCCCACAGATCAAAAGCCAAGGCCCCCCCCCAATTGCCTTGTATCTCAGATAACCTTTATAGATTAGTACTGTTTGGCATAAGATTATTAGCTATAACTGTTTTATGATGATGTGTAAAATGCAGAACTACTGTAAATAGTATTTTGATTTTTCATACTTAATAACTCATTTGTTTTACAAATAACTAAAGGCAAATATAAATAATTAATGAGATGAATGGAATGCTAGGACCACAGTTGGCAAAACTTCGGGGTTTTGATTTTGAAATAATGTGCTGTCTTTTATTTCTTTCATTTTTCTCCTTTGGAAGATGGTTTTAGATGTCGAAACTTTATCGGTGAAATTAAAGTAGGCACAAAGGCCAGAAGATGTAGGTTCCATAAAATGCAAGAAATAAATGCGAAGCTGTCACTAATTTTTGAGACTTTGCCTTTTTTGTAGATAGATTTTCTTTAGAATCAGGACACGTGCTTATGTAGTGTGTAATAAGAAGTGATGTGGTTTATTAGACCTTAGAGCAATATCATTGATTGAGATGTACTAAGAGAAAAGATAGTCAAGGGTCTTCTACAGAGGTTCCCCCTCCACCCCTATTTATTTAATAAGGTACTTTGGCCACCTCATGCGATGAGTTGACTCACTGGAAAAGACTCTGATGCTGGGAAAGGCTGGGGGCGGGAGGAGAAGGGGACGACAGAGAATGAGATGGCTGGATGGCATCACCGACTCTGTGGACATGAGTTTGAGTGAACTCCGGGAGTTGGTGATGGACAGGGAGGCCTGGCGTGCTGTGATTCATGGGGTCACAGAGAGTCGGACACGACTGAGCAACTGAACTGAACTGAACCCTATTTATTGTACAGTTCTTTGAATTTTGATGTATACTTTGCGTAACCACCACCACTGTCAAGATAATAGAACAGTTCTGTTATTTCCAGCAATCCCTCATGCCACATTGTAGTGATCCCTACTCTTAAGTCATTGATCTGTCTTCTGTTCTGTGACTTTGTCTTTCTTCATATATGGAAGTTCAGTTTTGCTTTTTTTTGTTGTTAATATCATAGATAGTTAGAACATTGTTAATTGGTATGGTTGATTTCACCGTTGAAAACTTATACATTGTAAGGAGGAAAAGATTGTAGTAAACCAAATCTTCCTTTAATGAGTATGAGATATAAACCTAACTAAACATTTTGTAGCAGAAGTGTTAACTGTAATATATATACAAAGATAAATAATCAGTGCCAATAATGTTTTTTCTTAATGTTACAGATTTCTTTTGATGGAATCTATGCAAATATGAGGATGGTTCATATTCTTACATCAGTTGTTGTAAGTTTTCAGAGTATTGGGGAGAAACTGCCTTGTGAGTGGAATAAAATAATTTCTTGAAGTTAAATGTGAACGAATGATAAAAGTAACATTTCTTAGATCATGTTGAATCAGAATGATGTAGAAAACAAAACTCGATTCAAGTCTTTGTGTAAAAGCAATCTTGTTAAAGTCTGCTGTGTACAAAATAATATTACTAGTTGATTGTCTTTAGTGCATTATTTTGTTATTTAATAAGCTAGAGTCAAAATACTAAATTTCCCAATTTAAACTTATACTGCAGACTGAGCAGGACCTCCTGAAGAATTTTCAGAATTAAGTGTATTGTTAATGTTTTAAAATTTTTTATTCTGTCAGTGATTACCTAATACATTGAATGAAGCTATAAAAAGTGAAAGGAATTGTTTCCATGACTGCATAGCACACTGTTTCTTTGATAAATTAATTATGTGTTTTTAGGGATCCAAATGTGAAGTACAAGTGAAAAACGGAGGTATATATGAAGGAGTTTTTAAAACATACAGTCCTAAGGTAATTTTTACTTTTTTTAAAAATAATGTAAAACCCCAAGAATCAGCAACTAGTGTGTATGTTTCCATGTGTCCATTAGTTTCTGATTTAGCAATTTATAGTTATGAGACAGTATGTTTGTCATATTTTCATGCTTAGTACATTACCTTTAATGCACTGCTTAAAACCACTTTGAATGACTTTACTCTTTGGTTTCAAGTACTGATTACTTTACAGACAGATTTGTATAATCAGAACAACTTCTTGCTCTTTGTGCTTATTAAAATATTTTGGCCTTTGCAAGCATTATGGACTCAAAGAGGGATCCTAGTGGTTTATTGTTTTCCTCTTTACTACTGTTGTGCTTAAGGCAAACCATGGAAGCAAAGACCAACGTTTAGATGAGAGGATTTTAGAATATTGGAATAATAGATCATATTACTGAGAAAACAGTATGATTATAAGGATCTCTTGAGATAATTTTTTACCAAAGGCATATAAGAAATATGTGCAAAGGAATTCCTGTTGGATTTTATTTTATAAATGTTTTAAATTTTTTTTTTCCCTTCTTAGTGTGATCTGGTACTTGATGCTGCACATGAGAAAAGTACAGAATCCAGTTCGGGGCCGAAACGTGAAGAAATAATGGAGAGTATCTTGTTCAAGTGTTCAGACTTTGTTGTGGTGCAGTTTAAAGATATGGACTCCAGTTATGCAAGAAGAGGTGAGTTTTGATTTCCTAAGTATGCTTCATGGCTTATTAGATTTATTCAAGAAAAGATTCTACACTGATTGCAGAATTTTCCTTTTTCTCTTTTTATTTTTAAAAAGAAATAAGGCAAATGGGAATTTAAATGCACTTTTCCTGGAAAATATTTAAAACCTCAGAAGAATATTCCTTGGTACTTTGGGTAGGATAAATAATGAAAGCTTGTATTCTATTAAAGACAAGTTTGTGAAGAATTTTCTGAAGTTTTACTGTCAATAATGCTACTAATAGTACTCAGCTAAAATTTCTTGTCCTGTTTGACTTAAATGTTTAGCTTACATATTTTTAGTTTTATAATGTTTATAAGTAATATTTATATGTTTTACTATGCTTGTTCTATAAACACTTTAGTTTTTTAATCTGGAAAGAAGTCAAAAGCATGGGAATGAAGGAGAAAGGCAGAGAGCTATGGATTGAAAATGATTGTCTAAATGGAGTTGAAAATGTGAAGTAGAACATACATATTGGAAGAAATATTCAGAGTATGGGACTATTTTAAGAATATAAAAGTGGTGATGTAGTTATGTTAAAATTTAGTCTATTTCAGGTGTCTATTGAGGAAGAAAATGTGGGAATTGCTGTCACTCATTTGGAAAGCATACTCTGCATTGCTGAGTGTTCAATAACACATTGAAAGGCTCTCCTGGGCAATTTTGAAACTGGTTCTAAAATTCTTAAATGATTTTTTGTTTGGGAGGGAGCGGCAGTGGCATTCAAATTTTGTAGTCATATCTGTTGCAGCTTATAACAATTTTTTATTTTCATCATTCTTTCTATACCAACTGTTTTCATTGTTCAACTGATACTTCTACACTGTTATTTGGAAATCACAAGCCACCAGAAAGTTAAAGCCTTTCTCTTGGACCTCTTAATAAGGTTCTCAGCTTTAGTTATTTATAGATTGCTTTTTCAGAAACAAGCTGCTCTAGGTGCTGTGAAACTACTTTTGCACTGTTGTTGAAAGTACTGTGCTCTGATCTTGTATCTTCTTATATTGTGTCTTTGATTCACAACTCTTAAGAGTCCTTCAGTGGCTCATACAAGCAAACAAGTCTTTTTGGTTTTTTTGGGCCGTTAACGCCATGTGGGATCTTAGTTGTCCGACACTAGAAGTGCAGAGTCCTAACCGTTGGACCACCAGGGAAGTACCAGCAGGTCTTTTTTAGTGATTGTCTTTGGAGTTGATCTTACTTATGCCTGCTGCTGCTAAGTCACTTCAGTCATGTCCAACTCTGTGTGACCCCATAGACGGAAGCCCACCAGGCTCCCCCGTCCCTGGGATTCCCCAGGCAAGAACACTGGAGTGGGTTGCCATTTCCTTCTCCAATGTGTGAAAGTGAAAAGTGAAAGTGAAGTCACTCAGTCGTGTCTGACCCCTAGCGACCGCACGGACTTCAGCCTACCAGGCTCCTCCATCCATGGGACTTTCTAGGCAAGAGTACTGGAGTGGCTTGCCATTGCCTTCTCCGTACTTATGCTTAGGAGCACAAAATTATTTATACTTAAACTATTGAAATATTTCAGTTTTAAAATTAAAAATTGACTTGGATCATAAATCAAAAGGAAAAATAAAATTTTAGTTGAGCTTAGCACTTAGCACTCTGGGAAAAAAGTATTGGCCGCAACAGCAACAGATGTTCCCTAATCTGTTGGGTACCAGGCCATTTATCTCGAAGCCATTCATAACATGCTTTATTATTCTTAAAGAGAATTGACATTTCCTAAGTTTGAAAGGATAAATACTACTTGAAGACACTTATGTCCCATTCATTGATCCTTGTAAAAGTTAGTGTTTAAATTTTTATTATTTTGTTTATTATTTTATTATGCCTTTATTTCTCAGGTAAATTGTGTTCATTGTAGAAAGCCAAGAAAATCCAAATCAGAGCAATAGCTTTGATAGTGTTCAGTGCATTCATTAGGGGATGCATGTATTTTACTGTGTACATAATAGTTTACTTGATGAGAACATTGAGTACTGGAGTAATTTCAGGTATTTTATTTAAGGACTGTAGAAGTTTAGTGAATTACACAATTGTGTCCAGTGTATAGTGTTCTGAAAATAGTATCAAGTCATGTGTTTAGGATTTCAGTTCTCTTAGTCCTGATTCTTAACACTATCCTGGCAGAAGTTGCATCTATAAAAGTATTATTTTGGAGATTCTATTACTATAGAGAAAACTTTAATTGGGATGATTTATTGTTCAGTCGCTAAGTCGTGTCCAACTCTTTGTGACCCCATGGACTGTAGTACTCCAGGCTATAGTATAGTCTTTCACTATCTCCCTGAGTTTGCTCAAACTCATATCCATTGAGTCATTGATGACATCCAACCATGTCATCCTCTGTCGCCCCCTTCTCCTCTTGCCCTCAATATTTGCCAATATCAGGGTCTTTTCCAGTGAGTCAACTCTTTGATCAGGTGGCCAAAGTATTGGAGCTTCAGCTTCAGCATCAGTCCTTCCAATGAATATTCAGGGTTAATTTCCTTTAGGATTGACTGATTTGATCTCCTTGCAGTCCAAGGGACTCTCAAGAGTCTTTTCCAACACCATAGTTCAAAAGCATCAATTCTTTGGTGCTCAGCCTTCTTCATGGTCTAACTCTCACCTCCGTACATGACTACTGGAAAAACCACAGCATTCACTATACAGACCTTTATTGGCAAAGTGATGTCTCTGCTTTTTAATACACTGTCTAGTTTTGTCACAGCTATTCTTCGAAGGAGCAAGCGTCTTTTTGTGGCTGCAGTCACCATCCATCCACATTGATCTTGGAGCCCAAGAAAATGAAATCTGACATTGTTGCCACATTTTCCCCATCTATTTGCCATGAAGTGATAGGACTGGATGCCATTATCTTAGTTTTTGAATGCTGGGTTTTAGGCCAACTTTTTCGCTCTCCTCTTTCACTTTCTTCAAGAGGTTCTTTAGTTTCCTCTTCACTTTTCTGCCATTAAAGTGGTATCATCTGTGTATCTGAGGTTGTTGATATTTCTCCTGGCAATCTTTTTCTAGCTTGTGATTCATCCAGCCTGGCATTTCACATGATATACTCTGCATATAAGTTAAATGATGATTTATTAATTATGAAAATTAAGTCATTTAGTACTGCTTTTAGATTAACATTATTTGTGTTAAACACATACTAAGATTTCTAATCTCCTTGAGTAAAGGAGGGTAGGATGTAACCAGTGATTCTGAGTGCTAGTTTCACATTCTAGTCACCCATGGGTTTAAAAAAATACCTAGTTTTCACTTTTGGGGATTCTGATTTCATGATATTTAGCCTGGGTGAGGCTCTGAATGTTTGATTCTGAGGTGTAGTCAAGCATGTGAGCCGTTAATTTCATGTGATAAGATCCTTGGAATGGCTGTGTTCTGGAGACCTTGAGGATTTATACTCTTTCCTTGCCTCACGGTGTCTCAGAATTGTACAGTATCTTGAAAAGTCCCAGTTGGTATCAGTTTGATACCACTTTTCTGCATTTTAAATGGGTAGATGGTTGAGGGTTTTTGGTGGTTTTTTTTTTTAGAAATAATAGAAATGAATGAGTGATAAGAACAAAACTAGTATTACATTTCCCTCCTAAAAGAAGAGGGAAATTTATTTCCTTTGTGAGTTTTTATCTTGTAATAAATAGTACTGTCAAAATCTTAAATTGGCAATATATAACTAAAATTCAAGTGCCAATTCTATGTATTGGACTCTATGCTAAGTATTTTATGTATGTTTTTTCATTTAATCATCATAACTTCTTTCTGAAGTGGATATGATGATTATCCACATGTTGTAGGTAAGGAAAATGAGACATGGGAATTAACTTGATGAAATGAGGACACAGACTCAAGTGCTGTCTAACCCCAATCATATTCTTAAACATTGTCCTATAGTGACATAAATTATGTGTCTAATTTATTATTTAGCTGAGTTGAATCAGAATTAATCTGAATTTACCTTAAAGAATTTCTCCACAAACAAAATCGAAAGTGGGGGGGAAAAAAAACCTCAGGCAGTATAAATATGCAGATTATTATATTGTTCGAAAATTCTTATCCTTTTTAAATCTTTGGCTTTATTTTGCGGGAAACTTAAAATTAGTAAGATGCGTGTGGCTTTTAAATTTTTAATGCTAACTACATTGATTTTAATAAGGTTTGAAAGTTGTCTTTCATACACATATTCAAATGAATAATAGGCCTAGCAGTAATTGATATCTTTAGGGTATAGTGAATAAGTTTCATCTGATCTCTTTAATGTTGTATATATACCAGTTTGACTTATGGGCAAAAGGAAGAACAACTTTGATCTTGCAGTCTGTTCCTTTTGCACAAGCATAACTAGAAGAGACCATCAAATTATCACTGGAGAATTAGTGTGTGTTTTATGTGAATTCCAGTGCAGACAGATCCTGGGATGCTCTCATTTTCCTCTTCTCATTTTGCATCTATTTTTAGAGCATTCAGCTGCCTTTGTGTCTGTCTACCTTGGAATAGGCATATTATTGCTACTTGATTTTTACGTGGTTTTCCAGCATCCCTTTCTCATCTCTTTTTTCCTCTTCTCTTCTTACAGTCCCTTTATTCATTTTTTTTTTAATTTAATACCCTAACTCAACTGTATTTTAGTTCTTTGGCTTCTCTTCTGCTTCCTTATTCCATTCTCATTTCCTTTGTACTGTTCTCAATCTGTAGAACAGGGATCAGCAGAATTAAGGCTTATGGACCAAATCAACTCATCAGTTTCAATAACGTTTTATTGAAACACAGTTAGGCCTGTTCACTCATGCATTGTCTCTGGCTGCTTTAATGCTGCAGTGATAAAGGTGAATAATTGTATTAGAGACTATATGACTTTGAAAACTAAAAAAAAATATATTCTCTGCCCCTTTATAGGAAAAGGTTGCCAAGTCTAAAACCTAGATCATTTTCCCTACTGCATTTCAGCTGTTACGGTTATTCAAAAATACATATTGTACTGGCTTCAGTGAAATAAGACAATGTATTTTGTTGTAACACTCATCCTTTGACTCTCATCTAGTACTATGTAATTTCACATGATTCCTTATGTCAGGTTAGATTTAGTCTTAAGAATGACTTTTGCTTGCCAGCTCCTTTGTTACAATAAGTGAAAAAATAATAAAGGAGAAAATCAGTTATCTTGAATTCTTCTAATTACTATTCTGTATTCCTTTCTTGCCCAGACTTCTTGACTCTAATTTTCTGCTGACTCCGCATCCCATTGTTGTCTTTTTTTTTTTTTTTTTAACTATTCATTTATTTGGTTATGTCAGATTTTAGTTGCAGCACATGGGACCTTTCATTGTGGTACATGGGCTTCTCTTTAGTTGGGGTATGTGGGCTCAGTAGTTGCAGTGTGGGCTTAGTTGCCTGAAGCATGTGAAATCTTAGTTCCCTGACCGGGAATTAAACCTGGGCCACAGCAGTGAAAATGCCGAATCCTGACCACTGGACCACTAGAGAATTCCTGTGTTCTTTGCTCACTGCTCTTAACCACATGTAGTCACTTATATACTCTGATAATCTCAGCTACCAACCACATACAAGCCTCCTCTCGAGTGTCTCTACGTCATTTCCCTTATACTGTGTTGTATTATAAATAGATGTTTCTGTCTCCTCCATTATGCTTTGAGTTCCCCGTGTACTGTATGTTTTTCATCCTTGACGTCTAGTATAGTGTTCTGTCACACAGTACGGTCTGAATATAAATGTCTTTTGAATGCATGAAATTAGAGCCTTCACATACTTTTAAAGAAGCACTGTTTCATGCAAAGAACAGGAAACGTATAAGTAGTCTTAATGTCTACAGCCAGGCAACAAATAATTTTTGTGCTCTGGAATGTGTTCATTGCTGTGCTAATTGCTATAGAAAGTGCAAAGAAATTCATATTCTTGGTTCCTCTTGAGAACTTAGGGGTGCCGTATACCTTTACACAGAGACTTTTACATTTAATTCCGTGGTATTTCCTAGGAAATTCATGTACTCTATGTTAAGAAGCTCTGCTCTAGGCATTTTTAGAGTTGGAGATACCAAAGCATGTGAGAGAATTCAGGAAAAATGGAAAGTTGATAGTCAAAGTTTTATTTAAAATTATAGAACACTAAAAAATAGGCAATATAATAGGTTTGAATGTGTATTGGAACATAGAAAAATGCTTTCAAATATACTAAAACCTTTGGTTTTTTACCCTAAAGTGTGCTACACAGTCAGTTGAAGTACTTGGACAAGCATCACTCTCTACAGATGACTGGGGTAGGAGGTAGGCTGCAGAGTTGCCTGCAGGGGTTTCCTATTCAGATTGGCAATGTTTTTCTTGTGGCTCTCAGTCGCCCTTTTCAGCACCTCATCCTGGCTGAGATCAGACATTCTCACATCTGTGTGGCTACAGCCAATTTTCAGGCAACAGGCCTTTTTCTTCCTTATGTGCTTAGACTCAATCATGCCAACAATGGCTTCTTCTTCGTAGGTGTGGCCATGCGTTTTATTTTTCACTGGTTTCTTCATTTCCATGTGTGTAAATGGGGCAGATGAAGTTGGTCTGACTTTGAGTTATAATCATATCTTCATCAGCTCCTTCTGTGCCATCATCCTGTCTGCTTGAAGACCCTATTACTTCTTTAGTTCTTTCAGCTGTTGTTTAAATTGTACAAATTTTTCATTATTTTGAAAGTGTACATCAGAATTCTTATTCTGTAAAGCCAAAAACAACTTCACTAATAATTTTAGATTGGATATTTTTTCTGGACATTCTTCTTTTACATGTTTTATTGTACAGCCTTTAAATAATGGTTTAGTTCCCTATCCATCATTGCAAATTCAGTCATTGCTTTATCCATACTGTACTCAATACTCACTTAAGTTTCCATGAGATCCAAAGCAACACTAGAAGCTATCCGTTCCAAAGCTGATGCAGGATTGAAAGTTTTTCAAGGAGGAGAGTGCAGATTCTCCACTACTGAAGGATATAAAACCAGTTGAACCTGAACTTGAAATGGAACTACCCCTGCATCTTGAAATTATTACCTGGATGCCTAATGTAGCTCCATCTGGCTGTGCCCGGACTTCCCGCACCCAGACCCCAACTCTATCCTTGATTCGCTTCCATGTCAGAAAGTTGAAATTGGTGGCATTAAATCCCAAATAAAGTTCAGAGACAAAGAATTGTGTCTCTTGTGGTAGTTGGAGTAATTCAGGTTGTGAATGGGTGATTAGAGAACAGTGAGAAATAAAATTGTCTGGATTATTTTATTCTGGTGTTGAACTGTTCTGTTTTCATGTGATCATCCTATGTGTCTGATAGGGTGAGGTCCTCTGAATAACAGTGGAATCTTTTCTGAAGTGCATGACATTGGGAATGCTACGTCAGTCGTCTAAGGAAGAGGCAGGTCCCAGAGCAGCATATGGCCTTCGAAGCCATAGATTTTGAGGAATCTTAATTTGTTTCAGATTCATTCATGTCTGGCACTCCAGTGTGGTTGGCTGGTCACAGCCTTGCAGCTGAGTAGGATCTTGGAACAAAGAGTGCAGGAGGTTCTGAGCACCAAGTGCTGACATTGGGCAGGCAGGCAGGCAACTCTAACACTGGGCAAGTGATGGGAATTGACAGCCTGCCTTTTTGGCAGGAGAGAGGATAGGCCCTGTGGTAGGTAGGCAGGTGGGGTGATAGAGAGGCAAGTGTTCTTATTATGGCTGTCTAGGAAGCTGATTGTCTTGGGCCTATGGCCATTGGGAGTAGCTTTGTTTTTTGTTTTTATGGAAGTAGGTTTTCTAAGTCAGTCCATGTGCTAATAGTCTTCTGTTAAAACTGTACCATTATAAAGTTTACTGCCTCAGCCTTGCTGTAGGCTAGTTAGAGAAGGATGTATGTCTATGCTGGGTCCAAGTAGTAAATGGAGATGAATCAGCATTTACTGAGGCCAGTACGGAGGTGGTAGAGAGATTGAGATTAAAAAAATTAAACAGGTATAGTGGAACAGGTCGGGGAAGGCGATGGCACCCCACTCCAGTTCTCTTGCCTGGAAAAATCCCATGGGCAGAGGAGCCTGGTAGGCTGCAGTCCATGGGGTCGCGAAGAGTCGGACACGACTGAGTAACTTCACTTTGACTTTTCACTTTCATGCATTGGAGAAGGAAATGGCAACCCACTCCAGTGTTCTTGCCTGGAGAATCCCAGGGACGGCGGAGCTTGGTGGGCTGCTGTCTGTGGGGTCGCACAGAGTTGGACACGATTGAAGTGACTTAGCAGCAGCAGCAGCAGTAATTAGTGATGTTCAGCATCTTTGCACGCCTATTGACCATCTGTTTGTCTTCTTTGAGAAATGTCTATTAAGGTCTTCTGCCCATGTTTTGTCTGGTTATTTGTTTTTTTGATACTAAGTTGTGTTGAGCTACTTGTATATTTTGGAAATGCAGCCCTTGTCAATCTCATTGCAAAGTTCTCCCTTTCTGTGGGTTGTCTTTTCGTTCTGCTTATGGTTTCCTTTGCTGTGCAAAAACTTAAAGGTTTGATTAGGTTCCATTTGTTTATTTTTCCTTTTATTTATTTATATTGCCTTGAGAGACTGACCTAAGAAAAACGTTGCTACAATTTATGTTAGAATGTTTTGCCTTTGTTCTTTTCTAGGAGTTTTATGATGTTATGTCTTACATTTAGTTTTTGAGCCATTTTGAGTTTAATTTTGTATATGGTGTGAGGGAGTGTTCTAACTTCATTGATTGACATGCAGCTGTCCAGCTTTCCCAATTCCACTTGCTGAGGAGACCAGCTTTTCTTTGTGGTATAGTCTTGCCTCCTTTGTTGAAGACTAATTGACTATAGATGTGTGGATTTATTTCTGGGTTCTCTATCCTGTTCCGTGGATTTATATGTCTCTTATTTGTGCCAACAACCTCCTAGTATGTAATTCAAACAAGTCCAGGACATTTTCAGGCAGACCGTTTACTTGATAGTATTGTGTGTAAGGCTAGAATACCCAGTTACTCTCTGGTTTTGGTTTTGTTTTTTTCTCTTGGCCTGCACAGTCTCAATGGAATCTTATGAATAGCAAATATATTAAAACTAGTAATAAAGCCAGGCAATGAAAGAATGTGGATGAATTGTCTCCACCTTAAATTTCTGTTCCATCTGACTGTAAATACAAATTGATTGCTTTTTTTACCTAGATCAGACCTCGCAAAGAGTTTTAAGTGAGCATGTGCCCTTCAACAGTTCTTCTAATCTATATTAGAGAAGAACAGTCTGAATCTGTAAAATGTTTTATATCTGCCAAGGAAACAGAATGGTGTTTGTATAGATGTTTAAGAATTGGAATTAGCTTTTTCTTAACACTTTCCAAACACTTTTGTTATAGGCTTAAGAGTTAGTTGTTGTAAAAAGACTACTGTATTGCCTAATAGTATTGGAAATACAGTTCCCACATTTTTTTAATTCTTGAATATTTCTGAATTTATGTGGGATTTTTTTTTTTCTGCTACATTTTCTACAAAAGCCCTTTCTTTTCCTTTTCCTTTAACTTTTGAGATGAAAACAGTGCCTTTTATTTTTAAAAACTGCTCAAACAAAATTAGATCATTTCACTCTTTTGGATGGCGCAGATTAAAGGTTCTGTTCACCCCTCAAAATGGAGTTTTGAACCAGGAGCCTAATGGGGAAGCTGAAAACAAAGTGTTCACCTCTGGATACCATTGCACCAAATGTACCTTTCTGTTGAGGTTTTTGTTAGAATTTATCTTCTCTCTTTTGGAGATAGTGATATCTCTAATTGATTTCTGTCGGTTAGAAATGTAACATTCTGTGGCATCTAACACCTTGTTTTTTTAAATACAGCAAGCCTCACAAAGTGGCCTTCCATTTTTCCCTTGTTCTTCTGTAAGTTCCACTAACCTGGGTTTGCTGTAGAATTTAGTCCTATGGAGTCTTGACTACTGATCTTCATTCAAATCTTTCAAAGGAATCTGGTTTGTAGGTTTAAATTTTTTTTCTATAATAACTTGGCTGATATTTTGAAGTCAGATATCCATTTCAGCTCAACTTAATTCAGGTAATTTAATGTTTTAAGAAAATTACTTTTCAAATGTTAAATTACTAATTATAGTGCCTTTTATGTTATATAATGGGCCTAGTAAAACTAAGGTGAAATATTTTATCTTAAAAATATATTGCCAGAGGACTCCCAATTTTTTCATGTCACAAGCTGTTTATTAGTAGGGAAAACAAGAACCACTACTATTCATTTAGAGATTGATCCACAGTGGAAGCCAGAGTCTTAACCACTGGACCACCAGGGAAGTCACCAGAACTTAATATTTAAGTAGGATGTATTTTCTCTCAGGGATATTTATCTTGATTTATCATAGGATGATAAAATTTAATAATTCATTTTGTATAGGAAGAATATGAGGTTTCTTCATTATTGATGCATTCTGGTGCAAGCTGGTTCTGCCTAAATAAGCTTCTGGGTCCAAATGCTTTATTCAGACTTGTGATCAAATATATTGTAATATCGAAAGTATTTGTATGGTTGTTTATTGTGGAAGCTCTGTTGTCCTGTGCATGTTCTGAATGGTGTACCAATTGAGATGTCTGTCCTATTTTTTAGTCATATTCTAGGCTTTTCTGTTGGTCTCCTTCAGAGGAACAGAAACATAAATTAATTTGCAAATTATATTTTTAACAGAACTTTGGTATTTGCTTTTCTGCATCAGTTTATTCTTTCCAGACTTTGGTCAAGGGATATCTGGGACAGATCTTGTTCAAGAAAATACTTTGGGTGGTTTGGTTTGATTCTAACTAGAAAACCAAAGAATCTCTTTTAAGATTTTTAATTAATTTTTGCACAAGGAGTGATGTTTAGACTGAAAATAAAAACTCTTAACTTGATACACTGAACTTTCCCTTGGAGTCGCTTGTTGCTCAGGAAAGAACTTTTTCAGGGGGTTATTGTGTTTCTTAGAGCTCATGACTGCTGCTTTTCCTCTCCTGTGTTTGCACTTTTGAGGCTGACATCTTTGAGCTCTCTTGCCTACTTAAGCTATTCTGATAGTCTCCACCTCGGTTCTCTTGCTAAGGCTTTGTCGTTTCTTCTTCCTTGAATGGTAAATTTTTGAGTTATAGGACTCAGAAACTTATTAAGATCACAGTCAAAATAACTATTGCTCTAGGCTATGTTATTTTGTTGTCAGACATCTCATCCTGTGTTCAAAAATCTACAGTGACCACTGTTGCTTATAGAAGAAAGTTGAGATGCTGTCCCTTGGCATTCAGGGCCCTCCTCAATGAAACTTTTCTTTTTCAACCTCACCTCTCATTATTCCCCAATGTTAATTTGCTTCTTGACTTCAGTGGCATTTTCTGCATGCTAGCCATTTGTGTCTTCATCTTTGAGCTCAGTTACTTACTGCTGGATTTATTCTCCACTCTGAATACCTTTCTTCCTAACTAGAATTTTAGATACTTTTTCAAGACCAAGCTCAAATCTCCTTTCCTCTTTGGAGTCTTCGCTGACCTCTCCTGCTCACTGTGGTTGTCTCTTTTATTGCCTATGGCAATGACTTCTATACTTTTATTTTCAGCACAGAGTAGTTTGCTCCCCCCTGTTCCCAAGGAAATCTCATGCTGAGTCCCACTTACAAAGTAGTGGTTGGGGAGGGGATTGGGAGTTTATGCTAGAACGTTATTTATTCAGCTTTTGCTGTCTGCTGAGGTACCTGTAAGAAATTGGGTTTCATGGAGTGCAGTTGGAGAATCAGTTGTCTTACATCATGTATTGAATACTCAGCTTTACAAAGTAGTGTATTTTGTCTCTCTCAAAGCATTATAACTTTCTGGAGTTTAGAAATCATGTTGATAGAACCTAGGGGTGTGTATGCCCTGTTGTATCTTAGCATAATGCCTTATAGATCCATAGTAGGTACTCAACATATGCTTATTCTTTCAAATGATATTTTAAAAGTTTTATATATGTTTATGCACACTACACCCAAACCAGGGACAAACTAGTTCAGTTCAGTTCAGTCGCTCAGTCGTGTCCGACTCTCCGCGACCCCATGAATCACAGCACGCCAGGCCTCCCTGTCCATCACCAACTCCTGGAGTACACTCAAACTCATGTCCACAGAGTCGGTGATGCCATCCAGCCATCTCATTCTCCGTCATCCGCTTCTCCTCCCGCCCCCAACCTTTCCCAGCATCAGAGTCTTTTCCAGTGAGTCAACTCGTCGCATGAGGTGGCCAAAGTGTTGGAGTTTCAGCTTTAGCATCAGTCCCTCCAATGAACACCCAGGATTGATCTCCTTTAGAATGGACTGGTTGGATCTCCTTGCAGTATAAGGGACTCTCAAGAGTCTTCTCCAACACCACAGTTCAAAAGCATCGATTCTTCGGCGGTCAGCTTTCTTCACAGTCCAGCTCTCACATCCATACGTGACCACGGGAAAAACCATAGCCTTGACTAGACAGACCTTTGTTGGCAAAGTAATGTCTCTGCTTTTTAATGTACTATCAAGGTTGGTCATAACTTTCCTTCCAAGGAGCAAGCGTCTTTTAATTTCCTGGCTGCAATCAGCATCTGCAGTGATTTTGGAGCCCAAAAAAATAAAGTCTGACACTGTTTCCACTGTTTTTCCATCTATTCCCCATGAAGTGATGGGACCAGATGCCATGGTTTTGTTTTTCTTACATAGACATTAACTTGTAACTATCATTCATTTCGAAGAAACTCAAGAAAGCAGTTATTCCTAGCCAAACTAAAAGCAACTTTCCTATAACATAACATATTCAGAGTATATTTTTTCTGACACAATGTTACTTCTAGTAGGCATTTTAATACCCTTTTGAAATACAGAAAACAAAATCCCAAGTTTTATTTTGAAAACAAGGCCCAGATGATTCTGGTACAAGTGAGAAAAGTTGGAAGCACAGGTGAAGGAGTAAAGTATTAAAACATGCATGTGGGCTATTTTGAAAGTCTTTTAAAATAATTAAGTTGCATTAGTTGCTGTGTATGTTAGAAATGTATACGTACTTGAATATAAATATCAATGTATATAATGTCGATGGGTTTTTTTTTTTTAATTTCATATCTGTGAAGAATAGTGTGAAATCTACTTTGGTTCAGTTTGAAATCACGTGATTAAAAGATACCACACCTTAGAGATTCACAGAATTTTGTGTTAACCAGGGTAAAAATGAAGCCCTTTCTACTAAACTCATTTTCCTTGTTCAAGTGCCCTAGAGGCAAAGATACGATTAGGTAGTTCTCAGTTTGGAAAAATGACATTCTTTTCTACCAAGGTAAGAATTAATTTAATTTAATTTAAGAATTAATTAGAATTTTGAATAAAATGCAGGGTGCAGGTGTTTGACCTGTTGTTCTTAGTTAATTTTGTTGTGTTGGTCCATCCTGTTCTGCAGAATGTTGTTAGGTGTTTGCCTGCCCGTGTGTTCACCTTTATTGTTATGTCTCCATCTTATAGAAAGTCATGGTTTTGTCACTGTTGGCTTTTCTTTCATTTGCACAAAAGACTTGTGTCCTGTGGCATGTGGGATCTTAGTTCCCAACCAGAGATGGAACATGTGCTCCCTGCAGTGGAAGTGCAGTATCCTAATCACTGACCTGTCAGGGAAGTCCCTCCGAAGGTTAAAGCTTTTAAAGACAGGTGTTTGGTTGAGAATTTTAGCTGCTGGGACAGGAACAGATTATAAGCATGGAAGGCTCTGTTGTCTGTTTGAGGTTGAGGGGGTGGGAAGTGTGCTGCAGAGACAGATCCTAGTTTCCTGTCCTGATCCTATCACATGTGAAGTCAGGATGGACTTGTGTTTTGTTTCGAATGTTTTACAGTATTAGTTCTTCCTGATTCGTTCTCTTCTTACATTTCTTTTTAAAGTTGAGATTTAACTGATCTCAGTGGATTTAACTTCAAAGACTTGAATTTTGTGGTTCTTTAACTCCTTGTCACATGGTGTATCAAATAAACCACTTCCAACATTTTAATTGTTCTGCTTACTAGGCCCAAAATTATGATCAGAAAATAGTTGTGGATATTCAGAATGACATTATCTGCTTCTGCATTTTTGTCTGATTTATAGGCAAGTGCTGTTGTGATTTATTCTGTAATATAACTTCTTAATATTTACAGCAGAGGGGTATATACACTTGGAATGCGTTTACATTTCACATAGTTTTGTGACTTAGACCTTTATATCTTCAGATATTAGTTTGCAAATGGTAGATTTTACAAAATTGATTTTCAGGTTGATATTTGGAACAGACACTATTCCTGCGAAAATTTAGCTCTGTTTCTTCAATACTGTTTATTTCCATCTTATTTTAGCAACCTGCTTTCATGACTTTGTCATCACTCATAACTGCTTCTCTTCCAGAATCTACTACTCTTGACCATGGCCACCTTCACATTTACACCTACTTCTTTTTTTCTTGCCCCTGGCCTTCCATTTTTACACTCTCTACTTTTAGGAAAAGGAATGTGACTGGGAAAATACCTTTGTGGTGCCGGTTAGTTAGGAATGTAGAGTTTCTAGCTCTTGGCAGAGCTTCGGCTCAGCCAGACCCTTTTCTAACCTGTTTCTGCAACCTGATGACTACACCCTGCACTTCCTTACTCTGTGTACCTCATTTCCTTTATCCACAGCAGAATACTTTTTTTTTTTCTTTTTCCTGCTTTTAAGAACACATAGCCAGTGTTCTTAACCTGGTTCCATGGATTCCCCATGGTTCGTGAAGATTCAGAGCATTCATGAACTTGGATAGAAAAAAATATTACATCTTTATTTTCATTAAATTTTTATTGAAATTTAGTGTTTCCTTCCATTATTAGTGTAAACAACAAACCACTGCATTGTCTGTGACTTTAGCACCTATCGAATTCAGTTAACTTCATACCACTTGCATAGATTTGAATATTTTTATGCTTATTACCTCTAAAATTATAGTAGGTATTAGATTTGCTGTTAGATCTCATTGTTTAATGCATCAGTAAAGAACCATATATATTACTGTGGCACAGATTGGGTTTTTCAGATTTTGATAACTGCACTTCATTTTATTGCTTTACGACCCCATAGACTGTAGCCTGCCAGCCTCCTCTGTCCATGGGGATTCTCCAAGCAAGAATACTAGAGTGGGTTGCCATGCCCTCCTCCAGAGGATCTTCCCAACTCAGGGATCAAACCCAGGTCTCCCACATTGCAGGCGGATTCTTTACCATCTGAGCCATCAGGGAAACCATCATTATAATCGGTCTCCTGTGATTTTCTGTGTATTTTTTGCATTTAAATTCGTAAGCTTGCTGCATATGCTAAAGGGGTCCATAGATCACAGAATAAAGGTTAAGAATTCACTGATCTAAAGAATCCCTGTGTCCCATTTCTCTGTAGTCTTCTCTTTTTTCACTCTCGCCTAGGACGGTGCCTCCACTCGTCCCCTTGCTTTGGTTGTTCTGTTCCACAACCCTGAGCCCTTAGTGTGTTCACTATGCCCATCTTTTTTGTTTATCCTTTTCTTTAATACTGTGTTTTTTAATAGCTGTATAATAAAATACATTATTTAGTATAATTCATAGTATAAATACTCATACAGAACAGAAGAGTATAAAACAAAAATATATTCTTCTGGCCTCAAATTCCATTTCCCCTGGGGAAATCCTTGGATTTGTATACATCTCAAATAAATATTATTTTTAATGTTACTCTAGTCTGTGTTGGGCCTCCAACGTGGCTCAGTGGTAAGGTATCCACCTGCCAGTGCAGCAAGACGTGGGTTCGATCCCTGGGTCAAGAAGATCCCCTGGAGAAGGAAATGGCAATCCACTCCAGTATTCTTGTCTGAAAAATTTGTGGACAGAGAAGGCTGATGTACAGTCTATGGGGTCGCAAAGAGTTTGACACGACTTAGGACACATGCATGCTAATCTGTATTAGAATGCCTTTTCAAGTGAAAGTGTCAGTTGCCCAGTCGTGTCCAACTCTCTGCTCTCTTAGTTGCTAGGATAGCACCCACTGTAACTGATGCTCTGTTGTGTATAGATTGGTCCATATAAAACTCATGGTACATGATGAGAAACTATGTTTTTAAAATCGTTGAAAAAGGTCACAGTGTTAATAATTGATCTGTCAGAACAATATCATTGAAATGTTTTTTTATCTGGAATTTTAGTATTTGAGGACAAGCAGATTTAATTGAGAGATGACATGAGTAGCTGAGGATTTTGGTGAAGACTTCTCTGAAAGCACATTTGAGGGCTTCTGATGTCAAGTCTGATAATAACTTTTAAATTTCATCTAGTTTTATGTTATTTTGTAGTTTTAGTCAATTTAAATTTATTTTTGTTAACTTAAAATAAATGTTACTTTTTCACCACTTTTCTGGCCATTTAAAAAATTCTCAGGCAACTTTGATTTTTCAGAGTCATAATTGACTGAGATAGAGGGAAAAAGCTGAGCAAAGCTCATTTCCTGGGCATAGGGCTGAGGAATACAGAGGCTGCACATTGGTTGAGACATTCCTTTCTGATCACCACGAGGTGGCACCACTGGCTCAGAAGAAGAAGGGAACGTTTGGAGGCAGGGACAGTATTATGCCCTTTCCCTAAATTGGATGCCATCAGGCGGGGAATGAAGCCCATCTTTGTCATCTTTTATTATCTCATCTGATCACTTTTATTCTTTTCTTTGTATGCCTGTAGTTCTTTCAGAAACAGGTTAACATTTTTCTCACAGTCACATTATCTTGCATCTTGCTTTCTTAATGCTTTTCCTTCTTACCATAGAGGATAATGGGAAATTAATACACTATAACTTTATGGTATTGCAAAATTTGCGCAATTGTAATTAAATTATAGCCAATTGATTTTCTGAATTTTGCAGAAATCCTAGCACTAACATTGTACTGTTTCATACAAACAGTGGTTCTTTTAAAAAATCCAAATGCAGCTGTTAATAAAATAACTATTCAGAACTTAACAGTAGTAGATATTGGTAAGAATATAGAATGAATACCCAGGTCTGGCCTCCTCCTAACTAATGATAGAATGTTGACCTGAAATACAGTATTTATTAATAAGACCAGGCTTTCTCCTGCCATCTTGACATTATAGCCTCATTATGCTGATTCTCCACTTTGTACATCTTACGCACATCTTTCCCTAAAGTATTTACTCATGTTTATACAGAGATTTTTTTCTTTGGGAGAAATTTTTGAATCAAGGAATATCATTCCTTACCAATACAAACGTACCTTGTGTTTTCCCTCCCACACCTTTTCTGTCCTGAAAGAAAAATAGGATGCTAAGAACCACTGTGTGAACAGTTAATTCATTTATAAGGTTGATACTGTAATCAGAAGATTTAAGATAAAAATGTAGCATTTTTTTAAAGATAGGTAGTTTAAAATGTGCTGTGATTCGTGGGGTCGCGGAGAGTCGGACACGACTGAGCGACTGAACTGAACTGAATACAGCCTAAATTGTAATTAGCAGAGTAAAACTTGGTTCAGTGAAGTTTTAGACTCTTGCTTTTTCACATTGGTTCCCTCTTCAAGGATCCTTTGTGATTTTGTTTAAAA
Organism: Moschus berezovskii; assembly: GCF_049115385.1. Lineage (NCBI taxonomy): Eukaryota > Metazoa > Chordata > Mammalia > Artiodactyla > Moschidae > Moschus > Moschus berezovskii. Next base: position 58,413,390 of record NC_142478.1, on the reverse strand, counting down.
TAATACCAGTAGAAGTATATTTAAGCTGTTTCTATTGTATATTTCATTTTTTCAATTTGAGGACTGCTGACTCAGGCCTTAGTCTTTTCTAAATACTTTGACACACACACAGACATACCCTGCAGTAACAATAAGTCCATTTATGTGAATCTGTTTCTTTTTTTTTTTTAAACCTTTTGTTGTTCTGGCTTTTAATTTCTAGAATAAAAAAGTATTGTCTTTAATTCTGGGTTTCTATCTGAGTAAATGCCTTAATTTATTTAAATATATGCTTTTCAACAACTAGTGTGATTAAAACATTAACAGGCTCTTAAATGAGAATTAATCCCCTTGCTGCTTGTATGACTGATTCTTGATTTTTACGTAGTCTTACTTTTCTGTTCTAATTTTGTGAGAATTAAAATAGGGAATTTCAGCCACCTATTGTGAGTTATTGTTTGATGTTTTTCTTGGAGCATTTCACATTCTTGAAAATACTCTAAGGCAGAATTAATTTTACCAAGAATTTGTGTAAGTTGACATAGAATAGAACTTCATTAAGGCAAGTGTCATATAAAACCAAGTTTGTAGGGTCTTTCAGTGACTTACAACTGAGGATGGCATTGTGAAGATAGTATCAGTCTGTTAGAACCCCTAAGAGAACTTTCCTAAAATGCAGTCATCTTCCAATGAGTGCTGATCCCACTCTCAACTGAGACCTGCTGCTTTGGGAATCCCCCTTGGTGTGCTCTTGGCTTGTATAATTGCTGGCAGCAGGAGCCATGCTGCCTGATAGGGCTGGTAGCTAAGCCCATATGTGCAGTTATGCTTTTATTCTCTAGTGTGCGTGAACACACACCCACATGCACTTATCCACCCCTAGTTTGAGATGACAGGAGGTAAGAGCTAGCTAGGCTTGGAGTGCCATGCTGGCTCAAGTTTCTTACTTTACTATTGCCTTGCCCATTGGGTAGCCAGTGACATTTATAGAAACAGTACCAAATCAAAAATCCCCCTGGAATTGTCTCTTTTGAAGGAGACACGAGTGTTGATTTTTGTGACTGGGAGCTTGTACTCTCTGGCACAGCCAGGTCAGCAGAAGTATTACTCCACAGCCTTGTGGTGGGGGATACCCTTTAGGCCCAGACATCTAAATGTAAGCTTGTATCTCCAAAGCATTTTCTAACACTGTCATTGTCCAAGTAGACTTTTGTTTAGCTGAGTCCTGACTTTGAACTGGAGAAACATTTTCTTTGCTGGACAGAAGCCATGGGATAGATAGATCCTGCCAGTGAGCATACCGATGCCATGCCATGCTGCTCTCACAAGCTAGTGCTCCTCAGTAACATTAGCAGAAGAGGAGAAGAGAGAGAGATTAGGTGAGAAAGTGTTGACAGAAAGTCTAGGTAGGCCTTTCTGAGGATAGGTAATACAGTGGGGCCTGAACTTTGTAACAGAGTGGCTATGGGGAAATAGGGTTCTGTGTGGAGATGGGTCACTTGGAGTGACCTTTGTTATTAATAGCAAGGATATGTTAGAATATTGACCCCTGCGTGTAGACATGGCTTTGGAAAGTTAAAAGATCTGCATATGTTTGGCTGCAGCAGCTCTGAGTGCATATCTAATTGGTGTGTCAATTAAACATGAGCGATCTTGTTTTAAATGAATTCATAGAAAATGTCTGGATCAATTCTGAAACACAAACTAATTATTTTTTAATACACTTAAATATATTTTATGACTCGTGTGAATACATTATAACATTTAATGTGGCTTAAAATTATATGTGTAAAACATACCTTCCTCCAGTAGTCATCTACGATGCCACTTACTGAATCAAGTTAAGTGTTTTGAAGATTAAAGCATTAGAAGCATTAACAGTATGAAAGCATACTGTTAATGAATGCTATTTTTTCTGTATTAGAAAGTCACTTTTCATAATTATTTTTTAGCATTTTTGTTGATAATTCATGTGTGTATTCATGTAGCCCAGTGTCTGGTTGTATGATCTTTCATCCAAAACCATCCTTTGCAGATGCTTTTACTGACTCTGCTATCAGTGCTAAAGTGAATGGTGAACACAAAGAGAAGGACCTGGAGCCCTGGGATGCAGGTGAACTCACTACCAATGATGAACTGGAGGCTTTGGAAAATGATGTTGTAAGCAAAATCTTTTCAATTAGTAACAGTATGGTCCTGTGATACGGTATGACATCCTATCACTTGGTTTTAAGTATGTTGTTGTAACTATTTAAATTAGCTGTTTTATTGTGTAGAGACTTCACCCTAGGCAGTATATTACAGAAAAATATTTCTTGGGGATGCATATGAACTATTTGTATGTCTTTAAATCCTAATAAACAACTTAAAAATTTAGATTAGAAACCGTGGGAAACTAGAAATGCCTGCATATTTAGTTTTGAATACCCTGCAGAATAGGGCAGTCTGAGGAAAATGGTGACTTGTTTGTTGTCTTGACCAAGAAGCGATGTCAAAGTGTGACTTTAAGGCTTCTTGTCTGTCAAAGAGGTATTTATTATTAAGCTATATCATTAGGTTACATTAGAATTACAGCAAAAAGTAAGTTTCTTTGTCTTAAAATTAGGAGAAAAAGGCTATTTCCAAAAGCCTGTTGACATATTATTTTTATTTTTCCCGTAACACATCATCTGTAAATCAGTGCTTAATAATGACTCTGTCATTAGGATTCTTTAAATTCTGTTTCTAAACTCTGGAGATCCAAGCATAGTTTCTTGCCAAAAATGAGTGTTTAGGCAATAAAATTTGAGATGAATCTTTCATTGAATCTTACAGAGAAATCTTACTTAACAAACCTGTGTTTGATGTTGAAGTCATTGTCCAGTTGTAAAACTGGAAATTCATAGACAGCATACAATAGTTTCCAAACTTTTTAAAGAACTCCATATAACTTAATGTGAAGTTTCTCAGGTTTATGTAGCACATCACCTCTGGAGGATAAAGAGAAGCAGGCATTCTCTCTTTTTTTTTAATTGACGGTGAAGCCGTTGAATTCTTAGACACCTTCTAGAGCACATTCTGGCAATGTTTTCAAAATTTAAAACATGCAGTTTGATTCAGCAATTCTATCTCTCTGAATGTATTTGTAAGACATTCAAATAATTATATTAGGATGTTTTTCACAGCATTTTTTTCTAATAGTGAAAAATAGGAAATATCCTAACTGTCCATCAGTAGGACATGGGTGATTTATTATACCTCCATTCAGTTGAAGTAGTTTATATCCACTTGAAAGAAAGGTGTTCTGGGAAGATACCTAAAAATTATTAAAAGAAAATGCAAGCTGCAGAACAAGAAGATCCTACTTGAATTTGTATAAGAGAGAGCTGATGATAATAATCACATTCTTACATATACACAAAGAATGTCTGGAATTATGACCAAGAAGTTGTTAATGGTGGTTATCTATACACACTGGGATTGGCAGTTTTACTTTTCACTGGATATGTTTCTGCACGCTTTAAATTTTTTACATGGAACATATACTGAAATAACATAATTTAAACTTTCTATAGGTAACTAATTTCCTGCCCCCATATATTAGGCTGAAGTAGTTCATTTAGTGGTAGATTGTATTACAGTTTTATCTGAAGTAGCACAGAAGGAGCCACAGTTGATGGGTGATCTTAGAGGCAAGGTTTTGTCCTGAAATTGCCATCCACATTGCTCAGATGATGCTGTGCCGTCTGCTGACATGGATAATGATTATGTGCTGTATTTTACCACTTTTTATCAATCGGACCTGATGATCAGTTCGCTCAAAGGGGTATCAGGTAAAATACCTTGTAGAAAGATCACTGTAAGGAGTAGGAAAAGGAGAGAACCCTGATCTGAGACTCATAAGTAACTAAAATGTTCTGAACTTATAACATCTCAAATAACTGTTTCATACACAGTTGAACCTTGAACAACACAGGTTTGAACCATGCTGGTTCATTTATACACTTAGGTTTTGCAATAGTAAATACTATAGTACTGCATGATTCAAGGTTGGTTGAATCTACAGATTTTGTATTTGTGCAGGGAGTTGGTACCCCTGACACCCCATCCCCCGAATTGTTCAAAGTTCATTTACCAACTTGTAGGGGCTGATGTGTAGAAGAGAAGTTTTTCCTTAAGACATTTTTAAAGCAAATTTTTGCCTATTTTTTACTTCTGCTAGGTTTTTCTTGAATAGTATGAGAAAAAATTGTTAATGTAGATATTGACTATAGCTACATTAAAGAAGACAAATACTTTGTTTTGAAAAATGAGTTTTGTTCTCTTCTAGTCTAATGGATGGGATCCCAACGATATGTTTCGATATAATGAAGAAAATTATGGTGTAGTGTCTACATACGATAGCAGTCTGTCTTCATATACGTAAGTTTTTAAAGCTTGCTTTTGTTCTAGTGCATTTGCCTTTGATTTTCATTAGCTTAAATTATGTTGAATAAATGTTTCTGTCGGAGTTTTTTTTTTTTTTACTTGTTTTATTTTTTAATATTTATTTATTTGGCTGCTCAAGGTCTTAGTTGCAGCACTTGGGATCTAGTTCCCTGACCAGGGATCGAACCCAGGCCGCCTGCATTGGGAGCATGGAGTCTTAGCTACTGGACCACCAGTGAAGTCCTCTGTTGGATTTTAAGTTAAACAATTATGTGACTCAATTATTGTTACTTCTTACACTGATAAATTCCCATTAAAATAGCGAGTAAATGTAGCTTATTTATACTCTGATTTTTTGTTCTAAATAAATTTTGTTTTATTTTTGCACTGTAAAAACTAAATTAACAAATGCAGAGGTTATGGGAAAATAGGTAATTTAACCAGTTTTGGAAATGTTATATTATTCTAAGGAAAAAGTAACAAGAAAATTCAAATTTTGATTTATAAGCAGATGACTATAGCTCTTTTACAGTTTTTACCACCATTTTAAACTAAGTGTCTTGATTGTGACAGATAAACTATCACTTTAAAACGCACACTTTGATTTTTCTTTTCATTTGTTTCAGGGTGCCCTTAGAAAGGGATAACTCAGAAGAATTTTTAAAACGAGAAGCAAGGGCAAACCAGTTAGCAGAAGAAATTGAATCAAGTGCCCAGTATAAAGCCCGGGTGGCCCTGGAAAATGATGATAGGAGTGAAGAAGAAAAATACACAGCAGTTCAGAGAAATTCCAGTGAACGTGAGGGCCACAACATAAACACTAGGTATTTAAAGGAAATCATGATGCAGTATTTTGGATACACAACTCAAGGTCTGTGTGAGAAGGTGTATTATTATTATTATTTCATCTTCCTTTAACTTAGCTTAGGTAGAGAATGCAAATGGAGTTGGTTTCAGGTTCTGTTAGTGAAAAGATTATAGTAATCTTGGAAAATAGTTTTTGAACATCACCTCCGTGGAGCCAAGTGGTGGCTATACAGTGACGAGCAAGCCAAGGTCTGGAAGAGCTTGTTAAAGAAAAATGAACAGGTTGGGGAGGGGTGCATATAACATAATTACAGTTCAGTATGATTTCCTAGTTTAGAGGTGTGATCAGAGTACTAGGAATATGCAAGTGAAAAGGAATGAGCGTAACCTTGTGGGATCAGAGTATACCTAACAGATGAGGTAATGTTTCATGATAGGATAGTAGATCTGTCAGTCATTCAAAGAAGCATAAAACAGAAATTCCTTGCATGGTGAAGACAGGTGAAAGAACTTGTCCAATTCAGGGAAAACCTTGTTGTTTCATATGTCTAGAAAACAAGGTGTATGTTGACATTGCAGTGGTAGTAGCTGGTAATTGGAACCAAGGAAGTGAGACTTTTGTGTGTGTCATGTTAAAGAGCACCTTGTGGGCAGGGTATGGGATGAACCAACTCTGATGACATTGAGAACTGGCTGAGACATAGAGGCCAGTTATTGTATTGAAATAGTTCAAGTGTGAGAATGAGACCAGGACCAGTGATAGAAAGGTTAGAAAAACCAGGGGTGACCCTGAGTTTATTTGAGAACCGAGCAGATTTGTGGTTGTACTGCTATTGGAGACAGAAAACACCAAGCAAGCTTGAGGGGAGATACAGTGAGTCCATTTGTGCAATTTATTACATTCGAGAGGCTCACAGATCTTTCATGAATTTATTCATGAGTATGTGTTGTGAGAACCACCTTCTACATACCTGGTAGAATAAGATACACATTCTGTCTTAAAGGCATTTGCAGTTTAGGAATCGTGATTTGAATTAAAGTGTTCAATGAGAGATACTGAGACTGTGAGGCTGACAGTGTGGATTTGGGGGTTTGATGTGAAAACCATGAATAAAACAGCCACAAAGAGAAGAGATAGCAGAGAAAACCAAGGAAGAAGAGTTTCAAGAAGACAGATTATGATTGATAGAAACGGTCATAAAGAGATCAAGTAGGACAAGAATGAATGAATACGTTTGTTATATTTTGTCCTTAGGGGGAAAAATCTGAGGGAAAAGAAAGGCCAGACCTAGAGCTTAGAGTAAAATGGAAGAATAAGGGTGTCTGGAAGTGAGGCCGTTTGGTTTGTTTAACCTTTTAATAACAAGCGTTCCCTTCTGCATAAATTGCTTTTAGATATGTTTCATTGGTCTGGTATCTATTAGGATAAAATAATTTAGAGGATCTCTCATTTCCAGGGAAAATAAATATATTCCTCCTGGACAAAGAAATAGAGAAGTCATATCCTGGGGAAGTGGGCGACAGAATTCACCGCGTATGGGCCAGACTGGATCGGGCTCCATGCCATCAAGATCCACCTCTCACACTTCAGATTTCAACCCGAATTCTGGTTCAGACCAAAGAGTAGTTAATGGAGGCAAGTATTTTGACCAGATTTGTCAATCTCTTTGATCAAATATATAGTTTTATGAATATTTACAGTTTTATGTAGTTGATAAGAGGATGCATACCTTTTAATGATTTCTGTGGAGTAGTTTTCAGTAAATATTTAAAATTTGCCTTTGTGGATATCAAATTAGTAAAATTGTAAAAATTAGTATGTTATTGGCATATACAGAATTTAACATGATGAAATACTCATGTATTAAGGTAAATTGCTAAGTTTAACCAAAGACATTCACTTGGCAGAGAAAAACACTCCACATATAAAGAAATTGGAAACTGGGTAGGTTCTCAATTTTAAAAACACTGGACAATAAAATTATTTAGACATAAGTTTATATGGAAAATCCAAATCTGTGTGAAATGCTCAGTGGTTAATATAAATTCATTTTTATGAACTGTTTGTTTATGTATTTATATTCTGCTTACTTCAAGAGGATTTGAGGTACCTTGCAGTACAAGACATGGCCAACAGTCACGTGAAGATGGTGGGGAAAAAGTGCTTAAAAAAATAAAAACTCAAGGCAGATATAGTAGTTTAGCTTAACTAAAATACGCAAACTTTAATCTTTAGTAGGAAGATTTTTTTTTTTTCCTATTCTCCCTCCAGATCTAGGTTAAATATGGCTCATGGGTCATGGCTCTCTCATACAAGTCAGGGATACTAGAAACAGCAGTACCATAGACTGTATGGAACTATGGTGATTAAAATATTGATAGTGTATTAGATACTAACCTGGGGGGAGCAGTGGGCATTCAATTTTAGGTATTTAAGTTTGGAAAGTTAAACAAATAGAGAACACTAAGTTTCCAATTTCATTTGTTTTAATTGAGTCTTTCTCCAGAATTCCTCTCCAAATGAACACTCTTGAGTATTTTCTATACTTTGTATTGGGGTGAAATTTCTTTGCTCACTGAGTAAAGAATTTTAGATGTTGATGAACAGAATTTTCAAAGTAAAAAACTTGAAATGGGCTGGGAAATGTATGATACTCAAGTGTGTGGAACCCTGTGGAGAGGAGACCTGGACTGTTTCCTAAGATTAAGGTAAGTGATGTCATGTTAACGTGTTAGCTGTATTTTGACCTGTGCATATCCCTCGGTGTCAGTTTATTTGGTGATGACTGCTTTGTAGTTGGATTGTTTCTTATGCAGTCTCTTAAATAAATGTTTAACTTGATAAGGTTAAAATATGTTATTTTAAAAGGCAGTGAATATTAATCTGTCACTCCTGTGACTCTGGAAAATAGTAGAAGTAATGTTCTACTTATATGTACCTGCTTAATGTGATTTCAAACTCAACCTTATAAATTCAAGTATAGACTAGATGAAAACCACAGTTTTAAGAAACTAGCATTTTTAATGAGATTATAATAGCTGTTGTTTTAAAAGCTAAAACTTTAAATAATAAATAATCTTATCCCTGAGTTTTGTGATTTATTGTGTGAAATTACCTAGTGTATGTTATTCTCCTTTTAACAATTGATTTTCCGAAAAACAGTTATAGAAGCAGGTGAATAGGCAAAGTCTTAACTGTCTTCTTCAATAGTATGTGTAGATCCTAATTAACCCTTTGGGAACGTGTATTCATTTAAACAGACTTAATTTTAAGGAGGTTAAAGTAAAATGTGAATTTATGTCAGTTAAGTTATGCTAAAACTTATCACAAATCAAATGACTGTCCTCAAAGGGTTAAAATGTACAAGAAATCATTTTTGTCATTTTACTTTTTTTTCTGTTTACTTTTTTCCCTCATTTTTTTCTTTAGTTTTTATACTTTCCTTCATATCATTTGTTCTGTCAGGTGTTCCCTGGCCATCGCCTTGCCCATCTCCTTCCTCTCGCCCACCTTCTCGCTACCAGTCAGGTCCCAACTCTCTTCCACCTCGGGCAGCCACCCCTACACGGCCGCCCTCCAGGCCCCCCTCGCGGCCATCCAGACCCCCGTCTCACCCCTCTGCTCATGGTTCTCCAGCTCCTGTCTCTACTATGCCTAAACGCATGTCTTCAGAAGGTACAATACCACAATTTGTTCATGTTTTTGTTTGTCTTTGTTTAACTCCTGTGTGAGTTTATAATTACAAAATAGTTTCCTTTTCATTATTTAATAACCTATAATTTCTGTGTTTTAACTTTAGTTTATTAAAACTATTTCTATTAACCTTTGTTTATTAGAAATGATAAATGCTGTGTGAAGCTATGAACTTTTCCTGAATTGTGAGAATGGGGGTTTGTCTCTGCCTGGTAATGATGCTCTTTTACAGCCCAGGGCCTTCTCCCTCCCACTTTACAGTGTATACAGTGGTTAGTGGTAAACAGTGAACCTTCTTCATACTAGTGAATCTGCCTGTTGACCTTAGGTAGGAGTAGTGGTTTAGTGGTCCTTTTTGAGAGGGACATTGCATATGGCTGCCTTGGTGTGTTTACCCTTAAATTACAATGTAGAGTTTGATTTTGTGTTTGGGATTTTTTTAATTAGTTTTGTAATATTTTGTAGTGAAAGTCTTTAGAGGAAATTCTTAATCTAAGATAAAATTGTTATTGTAGAAAACAGTGTATGAATTTTTAGGGGTTTTTTGTTTTGTTTTTGTTTACCATGTCAAAAGAAAAAAAATAAAATCCTGTAATTCTCATTCGTTATAATTACAGTTGATATCGCTTATATTGAGAGTAATACAGCTTTCTGGCAGAAAATGCTTCCCTGGAGAAAACTGTATTAACTGCTTTTCAATAAATCGTTGCCATCCAGGCAGCGAGGTCATGTGATTGCAGCTAACCTTGAACAACATGTTACGCTGATTTTCAAGGTTACTTCCTTACTCAAGTGCCTATGATGGCCTGTAAATGAGAAGTTAAATTCTGTTGACATATTTTGTTGTGGTCTGTTGTTTGTGTAAATGATGTTCATATCATGAGAATTTATTAGATAAAAGTCATTAGTGAATGTGAGCTCATTCACCACTGTTAGATGTACAGATTCACATAAAAATTTACCTTTTGCATGTTCAGGGAGGCTACATTATTCAGTTTTCCTTTTGAACTAATTTGAATTAGTGTTTTCTAGTCATGTAGTTAGGTGACACTGAAGCATTTTTAAAATGTGAACCTCAAAATAAAACTATGAAATATAATGGTTTTCTGTGTTTAGAATAAATTTTCTTTCTGTAAGTATTTTACATGTTGCCAAAGACTGAACTTTTTAAAGTTAGTTTGATTTCATTGAGCTGTGTCAGCCATCTTTCTTGGTCTTTTCCTATAAAAGGATGTAAAAAATATGTATGAAGATTTAAATACCAAGTTCTTAACTCATCTTAAATATAAATTATATCTCCAGTTAAAAATTATGTAATATTAACACTCTTCATAAAACTGTGCTCATGATTGTATTCCTACTGAGGACACAAATTAATATGACATCCTAAAGAGTTTGGCAAGGGACTTCCCTGATGGCCCAGTGGTTAAGACTCTGGTTTCCACTGCAGGGGGTACAGGTTCGATCCTTGGTCAGGAAACTAAGATTTCACACACCAACGTAGCATGGGCAAAAAAAAAAGAGGGTGAGGAGCATTGGCTTTGGCGTTAAGAATGAGTTTGCCAAGTGTTACTGTCAGGTTTCTGTTGTAAGAGTCACTGTATTCACTATTTTCACCTGACAGTTTTGCTTCAGTGCATAGTAGACTGCTTTATAAACAGAAGTCACTAATGTGACAGAATTGATTGATGTAGGATTTTGATGATTCATATAGTACAAATTTCTTCCCCAGATGTAAATTACTCTAGTATACAAGCCAAAGCCTTAGCCGTAGAATTTTCCGTTCATAGCCTGTTTAGTCTGAGACACTTTACAGGTGAGGACTGGTTTTTCTTTTTTTAACTACTGTAAACGTGTATCAAAGTAGATTTTTAATACTTTTTTCCTAATCTTAGAAGTAATACAGCAAATTTGAGGGAGAAAGCTAAAAGTGTATGTTAAAAATTTATTTCATCATATAGCTGTAACTTCTGTTAACATTTTGTTATACTTATATGCCTACAAATAATGGATATAGATTAAACAAATTGCTAAGATCTTTGAAGAGCTATGACATCTTATTGTTTGATTTCTTACCACCAACTGTATCCTTCCCTTTTTTAAAAAATAAAAGGGAACAAAGTAAAATTTATTTATAAAATTTTATGGCATTCCACAAAATAATTCTGAAAAATCACGGCCAAAAATATGTATGGTGCTTATTTTCTTTTTTTAAACCGAGAAGGAATGAAAGAGAAAGAGGGAGAATGTGTATATGTGTGAGTGTGTAAGGGAAAGGGAGGAAGGGAGAGAATGGGCTATGTGTATTTAGCAGAAAAGTAGTACTGATGGACATTGTGGCATTTATGTGATGTTCGCTGTTCCTTTCTTAGGGCCTCCAAGGATGTCCCCAAAGGCCCAGCGACACCCTCGAAATCACAGAGTTTCTGCTGGGAGGGGTTCCATTTCCAGTGGCCTAGAATTTGTATCCCATACCCCACCAAGTGAAGCAGCTGCTCCTCCAACAGCAAGGACCAGTCCTGCAGGGGGCACATGGTCATCAGTGGTCAGCGGAGGTAGGTAACACTTGGCTTGGAGCATAATAACAGTGTTCATTTTGTTATTTCACTGGATGTGAAAAGAGCTGAGCTTGAGCTCTATGTGAGGAAGTCTGTGTGTATAAAAAATAGTGGAGTAACCAGGAATTGAGAAAACTGTGTTTTTATTTTGGGCTCTACCAGTTATTCACCGTGTGTTAAGGGCAAATCATGTGATCATCCTGAATTTCAGTTTTCTCAGTGAGTAAAGTAATTTTCCCCTAGTCTATTCTCTGGTTTTAGGTGAGATTCATATGGGGTTCATAAATACGAATATACTTTATAGTTTTATAAAGTTCCACTCAAATGGAAGGCAAATATAGTACATAACAACATTTGGAGGAATCATATTTCGTGTCTTCTTAGCAGCCTTGTTCATTGATTCTTTCACAAACATTTATTAATATTTTGGGGTTACAGTGCTATGTATTTCTTTCCCCTGCCCCCTATTCTCTCCACACATTTTTGTTGATATCCTGCTTTATGCCAGGCAATATTCTGGGCCTAGGTCATGTGGGTTTCTTTAGTATCTATAAATGGCACTAATTCCTGACCATTTTTCACTTTTAAGGAATAACAAACACAGGAGCCCAAAGTTTATGTGATTAGCCCAAAGAATGTGCTGATGGAAGCTATGAAAGTGTAAAAAATATACTTTGACAGGATCTTAGAATTAGGTTAAAACTGCTTTTGCTACTTACTGTATTGCTTCCATGATAACTAGAGTTTGAGCATGTAATGATTGCAGTTTTTTTGGTCATAAACTATGTTAATCAATGCATGGGACTTTTAAAAGAAAAAAGTCTTTAAGCTTAAACAAACAAAAATATACCCAGCTCCATTAAATATCTTTAGTTGATACACATTGCTCACCTTCATATATAATTTTAGGTTTAAGTTTACTGTAAATTCCTTTGAATTTTCTATTTTCTTCTTTGGTCTTCAATTACAAGGAAATAGTTAACAAAAAAATAGAAATTCTAAAATATTTATTTTTTCAGTGTCTCATTATTTGACATTACTCAGATAATCCGGAAATGAATTTTGAAAGTAACAGCATTATAGAAGTGAAAGAGTAAAATCACAGTTGTTAAAGAGATATGCACAGAATGGTGTCAGAGGTTCACTCTATACTAATTAGAATAAAGATAGTTGTTAAGTAATACTTTCTTCCATGATTTTTGACATAAAAAAGTAAAGAACCACTAAAGTGAAATAAATTGAATCATTTTCTCCAGATCTTTGGAATCTGAATAGGTTTGTAATGAAATATGAAACCTGTTAGATACTTATTTTGAAGTCATTGAAATATAAACCCCACCTTGGATTATTTCTCTCAGCTGAAGTGAGTTCCTGATTTCCTTAGTTACTGCAATGTGAATTTTGATGTGTTAAGAAGGAGTATATAGGATTGGCTGCAAACTACTGAAAGATGTTCGAGTTTATTATTTGAAGGAGGAACAAAGAAGTCTACTTCTTAGGGATCCCCCCAACACCTGCCTACTTTAAAGAGACAGTCGCACTTTTTAGTAGAGAGTGTTGTTATTTTTATCCTAAAAAGTAGCATTTTCCTGCCTTAGAAATCCAGTTTCTAAATTCATTTAAAATACTTTGTTTTAAAATTAATATATTTAGTTAGAAAACTACTGTTCGACATAGGTATTAGTAATAGTTTTTGAGATATTTGTTGTTTCCATCATCACCTCTATTCCTGAGACTTTGGAAAAGAAAACAGAATGATGGGATAAAGAGTAGTTGGGGGAGGAGGTCAGATAGAACTATTTTACCTAGATCTTCAGAGACACTGTTTTGAAGAAGTGACATTTAGCTTGAGAATATAATGGGTAACTTTTCTCTTTCTTGTAGTTCCAAGATTATCCCCTAAAACTCACAGACCCAGGTCTCCCAGACAGAACAGTATTGGAAATACTCCTAGTGGGCCAGTTCTTGCTTCTCCCCAAGCTGGTATTATCCCAGCTGAAGCTGTTGCTATGCCTGTACCAGCTGCATCTCCTACACCTGCCAGTCCTGCATCCAACAGAGCTGTTACCCCATCTCTTGAGGGTATGTAAGAAAGGACTACCAGATCCACAGTGTCTTTTATGAAGTTGTGTGTTAGAGGTTTAACAGTTTATGAAAAATGTCCCTGTTGTTTTATTCTTAGGTATGTATTTGAGAGTGACTTCCTAGTAGCTCAGTAGTAAAGAACTCGCCTGTCAGTGCAGGAGATACGGGTTTGATCCCTGGATTGGGAACATCCCCTGGAGAAGGAAATGGCAACCCACTTCAGTATTCTTGCCTGAAGAATCCCTTGGATGGAGGAGCCTGGCAGGCTGGGGTCCATGGCGTCCCAAAAGAGTCAGACATGACTTAGCGACTAAACAAGAACAACAGTGTATTTGAGGGCGCATTTAAAATTTTACGTAAATGAAGTTAATTGTTTAAGTGATACTACTAATTTCATATGTTATTCTTCAATGTGTGTTGTTAAGATAGTTTACATTCCTGGGTAGTAAGTATCAATATAAATATGTTCATGTTTCATATGTCTGCAAAGTTGGAAAGCCTCTATTTAAATGGAAATGTTCTTTTGTAAAAACATAGGATCAAAACTGTTGAATATTTTCTCATTTTATTTTTATAGCTTTTATCTAACTTTGAGTTTTTGTAAAATATCATTTTCTAGCTAAAGATTCCAGGCTTCAAGATCAGAGGCAAAACTCTCCTGCAGGGAATAAAGAAAATATGAAGCCCAATGAGACATCATCCAGCTTCTCAAAAGCTGAAAATAAAGGTTAGAGCTTTAAAAAGTCTTTAGAAATAGGAGAGAATATGTCTTAATCTCATGCCCAGTATTGAGTATTTTTTGGTCAATACGTTTTCTTAGGATTGTACATATTTAAATGTGTAATTTAACATGTCAAAATCTATAGTTAATATGTTGAGTTTTTAATTATTTTAATAGTATAATTTATTTTCATTTCTAGCATATCCTAAAAGTATTTTAAGTTAGATCCAGATTTATTTCTAATCTTTAGCTTAAAATTATTTTAGATCTAACACTTCCTTAATTTTGCAGGTGTATCACCAATTGTTTCTGAACATAGAAAACAGATTGATGATTTAAAGAAATTTAAGAATGATTTTAGGGTAAGTATTGTATTGACTAATAAATTAGAATTTTTTAAAAAAATTTTAATGTACTAAAAAATGCATTATATATACACCCAGAATAATCAAACCATGTTTATAGAAAGCTAAATACTCTCATAGTTGTCTTTGCCCTTGCTTTCAGTGAGGTAATTAAAATCACGAGATGTGGTAAGAACAAGAGATACTAAATGAAAGAGAATGTACTTCTGATGTTGGAAGTCAGGGTAGCAGAAGTTCCTGTTTCATACTCATAGGATTGTGTTATCGGATGACAGTAGAACAATAAGGCGTTATCTGCTGCGACAAGTAGAAGATGGATTGGACCCTGGTTGCAGATTTATACTCGTGCACAAATGGATTGTGAGAGACATCTTTCTGCAGTATCATTACAGTATCATTTCTCTAAAGGCTTGCTGGATCTGATCTCTCCTGGATGACTGTTCATTCTTTTGCCCAGCGTTTACTATAACATACTGTTCATATCAAGGTATATTTTGAGACCAAATCAAGAAATCATCCTGAAACATCACCTTAATGTGGAAAAATCTGATTATTTTAGCCTTTTTTTTTTTCCAGAGGATGATAAAAGTTGAATGGATCAAAAGCAAAACCCGCCTTTTCCTAGCCTGTGTTCTAGCTTCCTAAAAATTTAAGTTTTTGCCAGTAGCGTCATTCCTGACTTACTGGCACCATTCAAAATCTTAAATTTAAATATTACTTCATACTTTCACACATATATCTATTCTACTTTAATGCTCTTTAACAGTTGTGAATTTAATTTTTTAAGCTATAGTTAATGCATGGACACAATACGAAGAAAAATGACTGAATGCCTAGATGCCCACTACAGCTTGATATGTCAAGCACTCCAACAGTCTCCTGTGTAGTTGCCCTCCTCACCTGCATCTCCTGCCTAGTGAAGGGTTTCTTTCCTTGCAGTTCTTTACAGTGCATGTGAATACATCCCTAAACCACAGATGGTATTATTTTGTTTAATCTTCAGTTTGATATAAATGTTATGCCCTGGCCCATTTACTTTTATTTTGTCAGTTTTTTTACAGTCAATCCTTCATTCTCTTTTTATAGTTCACTTGGATGAATTTATTGCGTTACGAAGGAAAGAAATATTTTTATTTTGAAGTATATGAGATAGTACTTTTTTTAACAGTTTTATTAAAGTATAATTTATATATCATACAATTTATCCATTTAAAGTATATAGTTTAGGGGGTTTTCGTATATTCACACAGTTTATACAGCCATCACATAAGCCCTTAGCAGTCAGTGCTCATTTGCTTTCAAACACTTCTGCCCCCTCCCATGCCCGTACCCCCCAGTAAACCCTGATCTACTTTTTCTTCATGGATTGCCTCTTCTGGACATTTCATATGCGTGGAACCATGCAATAAATGGCCTTTTGTGAGTGGCTTTTTCACTTACCATCATGTTTTCAAAATTTGTCATGTAGCCTATGTTATTAGTACTTCAGTACTTTTATGAAGAATATTCCATTGTGTGGATAGATCATATTTTATTTATTCATTTATCATCAGTTGATGCATCTTTGGGTTCTTTTTGACTATAGTGAGTGATGCTGCTGTGGATATTAGTATACAGTTTTTGTGTGATCATATGTTTTCATTTCTCCTGAGTGTATAACTAAGAGTGGAATTTCTGTTTTGTCTGGTACTTCTGTCCTTCACCTTTTGAGGAAAACTTGATTAAACTTCACCAAAGCAACTGCACTATGTTACATTCCCACCAGCAGTATATGAGGGTTCCGGTTTCTCCACATCTTTACCAACACTTGTTACTATTTGTTGTTTTGATTGTGGTTTTGACTTGCATTTTTCTGACAGCTAATGCTGTTGAGCATCTTTTTGTATATATGTTGATTGCTCATTTGTATGTCTTCTTTAGAGAAATGTTTATTCAGATCTTTGCCCATTTAAAAAATTCAGTTATCTTTTTATTGAATTGTAAAAGTTCTCTGTTTATTCTGTGTACAAGTCTTGCATCAAATGTGGGGTTTGCAATTTCTTCCTCTTTCTGTGGGTTGTCTGTTCACTTTCTTGATATTGACCCTTGAAGCACAAAATTTATAAATTTTGATGAAGTCCAATTCATCTTGTTTTTTTCTTCTGTCCTTGTGCTTTTATTGTCATATCTAATAAACCATTGCCTAATCCAGTAGTCATAAAGATTTACTGTTGTTTTCTTCAAAGACTGTCAGCTAGAGCTGTGATCCATTTTGAGTTACTTTTTTAAGTTGAAGTGTAGCTGATTTACAGTGTTGTGTTAGTTTCAGGTGTATAGCAAAGTGGTTCAGTATGTGTGTGTATATTCTTTTTCAGATTCTTTTCCATTGTAGGTTATTACTTGATATTGAATGTAGTTCCCTGTGCCATACAGTAGTTCCATGTTTTTTTGGTATTTCATTTTTGTAGCGTTGTATCTATTCATCTCAAACTCCTCATATATCCCTCCCTTCCCCTTTTATAACAATGAGTTGTTTTCTCTGAGTTTATTTCTATAATATAAGTATGTTTGTTTGTCTCGTTTTTTTAGATTCCATGTCATATATTTACCTTTTTCTGTCTGACTGACTTCAATTAGTATGATAATCTCTAGGTCCAGCCATGTTGCAAATAATACAAATGACATATTCTTCTTTTATGACTGATTGTGTGTGTATACACAGCACACATCTTTATCCATTCATGTGTTGATGTATATATCTAGGTTGCTTATGTGTCGCAGTTATTGCAAATAGTGCTGCTGATGAGCGTTGGGGTGTGCATGTCTTTTCGAATTAGAGTTTTTATCTTTTCTGGGTATGTACCCAGGAATAGGATTGCTGGTTCATATCGTAACTCAGTTTGGTTTTTTTTTTTAAGAAACTTCCATATTGTTCTCCATAGTGGCTGCACCAATTTATATTTTGACTGATTTTTTAAAACATAGTATTGATAGGGTTTCAAATTCAGTCTTTTGCCAATGTATATCACTTGTCCCAGCACCATCTTTTGAAAAGACATTGGATTGAATTGAATTGACTTTGCACCTTTGCTGAAAATCATTTAACCACAAAGTTGGGAGTGTATAATTATACTCACTTTTCCTGCATAGATCTATATATGTCTGTCCTTTTTGCCAGTACCATACCGTCTATCGGAGAAGGCAATGGCAACCCACTCCAGTACTCTTGCCTGGAAAATCCCATGGGCGGAAGAGCCTTGTAGGCTGCAGTCCATGGGGTCGCTAAGAGTTGGACACAACTGAGCAACTTCACTTTCACTTTTCACTTTCATGCATTGGAGAAGGAAATGGCAACCCACTCCAGTGTTCTTGCCTAGGAAATCCCAGGGACAGGGGAGCCTGGTGGGCTGCCGTCTATGGGGTCGTACAGAGTCAGACATGATTCAAGTGACTTAGCAGCAGCAGCATACCATCTATATTAGGGTTAGTGTATTTTTTTAAAGTTTATCATTTCTTCATTTAATAGAAAACATTTTGGCTCTTCATATTATCAGTTCACAACTTTCTGTAAGCCTTTAATACTTGACTCTTTAAAGTTCTGTGTAGTTGCAGCTTTAGAACTTATTTCTTTGGGACTTCTTAGTATTTGGGGGGACCTGAAAATTCAAAAGCGTTATTAAGTCTCTTATAAATGTCTGGTCTGTAAGTGAAGACTAGAAAGCAAAGAAATGATTGTAAAAGAATGTTTGAGGATGGGCTTTATAATTATCTTTAAATAAAGGAATGTTATTAGTTTATATATTATTTCCTATGTATCAGAGACTGTTCTAAGAGCTTATGTAATAAATCCTTTATTGTCATCACTTTGAAGCAGGTTCTGTGTGTTTCTCAGATGTGTATATCAGGAAACTGAGGCAGAGATAAATTAATTTACCCCCATGTCACATGGCTAGTAAAAGATAGGGCTAACCATCTGTGTGTTTCATCCTCCAGCAGTGGTTTGGACAGTAGCTAATGCATTCTGTGTACTGCAGTGTTCAATCAATGAATCATCATAGCCACTCTCATGGTGTGCACATGGCCGTATACTATGATGGTTCACAAAATCTGTGGTCTTTCACTCAGACAGAAATAGGGGTATCCTGCAGTTTTGGGGTCCCCCTGCTCAGAGCGCCATCCAGAAGCTCTAATATAGCTCTGTGCAGGGTGCTGATAGCTTTATTTGTGTAAAAGAATTGCTAGTAATTCAATCTGTTACAACTTAATGGTGTGGATTTTGGAGATAAGTATATGATCTATGTTTATATCTTATCCTCTGTTCAATATTGAGGCATGTTATCTAGAGTCCCCTGAGCCCAAATGGGATAATTGTAGAACCTACTTCATAGTGTTTTTGTGAGAATTAATGAGATATTGCCTTTGAACTGTTTTAATACTGTTTTTGACTCATATACTCAGTAAATATTAATTATTACCAAAATATAGATAAAGCAAAGTTTACTGGCAACCATGGGTTTTTTTCTGAGTCACATAAGAATGTTAGTTTTCCCATAAAATACCCATTGTCCAAAGCAATCTACAGATTGAGTGCAATCCTATCAAAATTACAATGGGTTTTTTTCACAGAAATAACACAAAAGTAGAATTTGTATGGGGCCACAAAAGACCCTGAATAACCAAAGCGATCTCGAGAAAAAACAAACTAGAAGTATCACGCTCTCTGATTTCAAACTGTATTGCAAACGTATAGCCTCTGCAAAACATTGGATACCTATATTGTGACTTAAATTCTGACTGTGTCCAAATATTGTTATCACTTTCTGCCCTCAACTACTTGAGGCTCTGTAACTATATTGGCGATGCAGTGAAACTTGAGAAGTCCCTGAGAGGTGTGGTACTGCTTGCCAGGACACTGAGGCTCCCAGTAGTGAGATTTTGACGTTGGTCTGCCTTTCTTGAGGCTCAGGAGATAGTTTGTCCCTCTCTAGTCTTGCAGCCTCTTTTTCTGTGCATTCGCTCTTCAGCTTATTCTTAGTGCCTTGGGCTATTGCTTGGATTTATTCTCATTTCCACCACTGATGCCTGATGATTCCCTTTACCTTCTCTTTCCCTTCAGCTATCCCTGTTTTCTTTCTTCTGTGGAGTAGGGCATCTTAAGTCATTATCAGACAGTAGTAGCATTGCTTGCTTCTGGTCTGCAAACTTAAAAACCCCATTACTTATGTTACCAACGTGTTTGCCTTCTGCTCTTGTTGGTGCTTCTGTTTTGTGGTTTCCTATACCTTATAGGTTATAAAATCTTAACTGACATGCGTGTCTAGTCAGGTCTCCCTCTGAATCCACTTACTTCAGAATTTCCAACCTACCACTTCTCAGGGTCAAGCCCAGGTTAGTCCAGCCTGCATAACAGTCTCTACACGCTTACTCAGCTTCCTCCAGTTAATTTTCCACAGGGCTGCTACGCTCATCTTTGTGAACTATAAATCTTGCTTAAAATTCTTCAGTGACTTCTCATTATTCTGAGAATTCAAAGCTAGAATCCTGAGCAGAGCTTTCAAGTCCTTTTATCATCTTGTTCCTCTTGGGTGAGTTTATCATTTCTTGACTCACTTTGTGTCCATTCTTGCTCCGGTTACCAGTACTTTTCTATTTCACACAGGGCCATCTTCTCCCTTTCCTTTGGGTCTTTAAATATGCAGTTTCTTTTCTTTTACTTAGTGTATTGCTCCCTTTTCGAAACTCTCCCCAAACCCCAATATCTTTGACACTTGAGATGACATTTTCATTGAGAAGTCTTCTCTTTCCATGAGTTGCTTTTTCCTCTGGATTCCCCATTTACCCTAGTTGGTTAGTGTCTGATCTCATCCAGATGGAAAGCTTTGGGAGGATAGGAACTATTTTATATTTCCATTCCCAGCACACACAATTTCTGACACATGGTATGCACTCGGTAAAAAGTTTTCAGGCTAGGACATTTGAGTGCTTACATGGCTATAGTTAGGTTGTATAGACATTTCATTGTTGTTGCCTTATAATGAAAACATTACTTGTAAAGTATGAACAAAGCGTTACTCAGAATACTTCATGCTTACAAATACTAGTTTGTGCTCATGGGAAAAAATGATTACTAGAGTTATTTAAAATATTTAAGTATAATTATTTCCTTTATTTAGTTACAGCCAAGTTCTACTTCTGAATCTATGGATCAGCTGCTAAACAAAAATAGAGAGGGAGAAAAATCAAGAGATTTGATCAAAGACAAAATTGAACCAAATGCTAAGGATTCTTTCATTGAAAATAGCAGCAACTGCACCAGTGGCAGCAGCAAGCCGAGCAGCCCCAGCATTTCCCCTTCAGTCCTCAGTAACGCGGAGCACAAGAGGGGACCTGAGGTCACATCCCAAGGGGTTCAGACTTCCAGTCCAGGATGTAAACAAGAGAAAGACGATAAAGAGGAGAAGAAAGACGCAGCCGAGTGAGTAATCCTGGAATTTAGTACACCCTTTTGCTTAACTTTTCCTTAAGTTATCCAAGACCTTCCAACTCCAGAATTTATCTAGCCTGTTAGACTGCTTTATATGTAGCTCTCATCTTAAATACAACTGGTTTTAACAAATGACATTTTAAGTCAGTTAAATCATTGCACCCTATTCTCTTCTTCCCTCCTCCCATGTTTTTCCATCCCTTGGCAAAGAAAAAAACAACAACTCCGTGCATAAATTAAGAATGGCTAATTTATAAATATATAGGGAGTTGAAAAATTACTGGCTTTGGGACTGATAACCCCTGTATGCTAGTCAGTTCCCACCTCCTTGCTGTGCTGCCGGAGCTAAGAATTGCCACTGCCAAGAAGAGAGAAAATTCTGGTGCCCCTTATCAATTAAGTGGGGCTATTGTGGGCCAATCTTAGAATCTAATCACACCACCACTGACTGATTTGTTCTGCTGTTGCAGCTGAACTTTTGGAATGCGGCTTGTTGATATGTCAGGGAGCACTTACTCTTGATTTGAGGCAAGAGTTTTTATTACAGTCATGATTTTCCCCTAGATACTTTGTATGGGAAACACTGCCACAGAAAACCTGACTGCACGCTAGAGATTTGATGCATTAAGGCTTGCTTGTAAATATATCTTATAAGGGCACTGTCTTCAGGTCGTCTACGTTGGTTGCTTTTGAGAGAAGCTTTGCGTATTTCACTTTTTAAAAAATTGTCCTTTTTTGACTGGTAATTATCAGATTAAGCAGTGGGAAGTATGTATGTGTGTGTTTTAAGGAAGAGAATGATCTTCTAGTGAGAATTACTTAAGTTTAGCAGTTTTTATAAAACTGTCAGGTATAAAAGACTGCAGTAGCATAAGTTCCATGCAGATTTCACTGCCCTTTATTTTTTTCTGGTGTAGGCAAGTGAGGAAATCAACGTTGAATCCCAATGCAAAGGAGTTCAACCCTCGTTCCTTTTCTCAGGTAAGTTTCTCTCTTAAAAAAAAAAAAATTAGTAGTAATACTTCTTTTCCCATACCTGCCATCTAAATTCAGTTACTGTATGCTAAAACAACTTCTAGTTAAAGTTCCTTTTTCTTATGTGGTAATTAATGTATATTTTTGAACCATAAGAAAAAAATCCTAGTTTTATCAAATCAATTAATAATGTGGTCTGAGGCAAATTTTTTAATCTTTCTGACTCAGAATTTGAAGACAGTTGGCCTGCTAGGCTCTCAGGTTCATAGATATACTGTTATTATTTTACTGACTTTGAAAGATATGTTTATTTTTTAATTTTTAAAAACACTTTTTTCCAGTTCTTAAAGATCATCACTGCTTTTTTTAATAGCATTGTTAATTAATTGATATAACATTAACTTTCTACCAAGTATTTCTTTTTTTTATTTGAAACACTTGCAGGTTTATTTTCTGTGAGATAACTTTCATTAAGAGATACTAATTAGCAGTGAGTAAAACTGAGAAAGATGGGGGAAACCAGTCCTCAGATTGTAGTAAGTTACCTTTTCACCTTAAGATAGTTGATTTTTGTTTTTGCAGCCAAAGCCTTCTACCACCCCAACTTCACCTCGTCCTCAAGCACAACCTAGCCCATCTATGGTGGGTCATCAGCAGCCAACTCCAGTTTATACTCAGCCTGTTTGTTTTGCACCAAATATGATGTATCCGGTCCCTGTGAGCCCAGGCGTGCAAGTAAGTTATAGAATTTGACTTGTTCATTTACCCTCTGTAAGTTATTTACACCAAGTATTCTGTGGGTGCGTAGTGACTTGCAGTGATGTTATAACAGAGATATTTAAAAGTGGAGCCATGAGACTTCCCTGGGGGTCCCATTGTTTAGGACTCTGTGCTTCCATTGTAGGGGGCCTGGGTTTGATCCCTGGTCAGGGAACTAAGGTGCTTTCCTGGTGGCTCAGACAGTAAAAAAATCCTCCTGCAATGAGGGAGACCAGGGTTCAATCCTGGGTTGGGAAGATCCCCTGGAGGAGGGTATGGCAGCCCACTCCAGTATTCTTGCCTGGAGAATCCCCATGTACAGGCTGTACATGGGGATTCTCCAGGCAAGAATACTGCTGCAGTCCGTGGGGTCGCCAAGAGTCAGATAAGACTGAGCAACTAATCACACCACAGGGAACTAAAATCCCACATGCTGGGTGGTGAGTCACCCTCCCTCCCCGCCACCCCCCAATTTTTCTCTATAAAGTGGAGGCATGCAGTGTGGTATGTTGTTAGTATAAGGACCTAAATATGAAAATGTTTTCTGGTCGGAAAGATGATTTAGATTTACTGTAGTTTGGGATTTGTCCTTTTAGCTATGGGTGTGATTTTATCTTTTTAATGACTATTAAGAATCAGGAAACTTCAGAGCTAGCTTTCTAGCAGTATACAACTAGGAGAGAGTGGTAAGATACATTCCTGATATCTTGAGAGCTTAATCTTCATTTTCTTTTTATTTCCTTAAGCCTCTATATCCTATACCTATGACGCCCATGCCAGTCAATCAAGCCAAGACATATAGAGCAGGTAAAGGTGAGAATAATCCTGCCTGTGTTGCTTGTAGTCTGCATGCTGCATGAATGAAATAACTCATTTTATAATGAGTAAATATCTGTGGTTCAGTTTTGACTTTTCATAAAACTTCATTGACTTTTGGATGTTCAATGTTACATCAGGTATTTAAATGGATTTTTATGACCAAAAACGGGAGGAGAAATACGAGTTGTGAATTTCAAGATCCTCTTCACAAAAAATAATTGAATTTTGAAATGTTCAATGTTAAATTTGTGAAGATGGTTTGCTGAATTAACTGCTCACATTCTTATGTAATAAGTAATTTCCCCAAAAAATTTAAAATTTTTTTGTGAGCAGAGATGGCTCACTTCAGAAATTGTTAAAATGCTGTTAGAGAAATGTTTCCTCATCTTTAAAATGAGAATGTTGCATGATCTAAAAGACTTCATTGAGAAAACACATACTTATCTTAAAAGGAAATATTTTAATGTTGAAAAACATTAAAGGGTTCTCCCTTTTGCCATTTGGGTAATTAAGAGCAGTTGTTTCTATCATTTTATTGAGAATAGAAAGTAGAATGGTTTGTATAATAAAGTCACTTCTCAGTGCCCAGTAATTACCTCCATCACAAAAATTTCACTTTTTTTTTCCCATTATAGTTTATTGCAAGAGACTGACTTTAGTTCCCTATGCTATATAGTAGGGCATTGTTGTTTGTTTATTTTTAATATATTGTAGTTTGTATCTGCCAGTCCCAAGCCCCTAATTTATTCTTCCATCTCCACCACTCTCCCACCACTTTCCTCTTCAGTAGTCATAAGTTTGTTTTCCGTCTGAGTCTGTTTGTTTTGTAGGTAAGTTCATTTGTGTCGTATGTTAGACTCTCATACGTGATATCATAAATGTCCTTCTCTGACTTGACTGTTAGTATGATAATCTCTAGATTCATCCATGTTGCCACAAATAGCATAATTTCCTTCTTTTTTATAGCTGAGTAGTACTGTATTTCATATGCATCACATTTTCTTTATCCATTCACTGATGGCATCACTGACTCGATGGACATGAGTTTCAGTGAACTCTGGGAGTTGGTGATGAACAGGGAGGCCTGGCGTGCTGTGATTCATGGGGTTGCAAAGAGTCGGACACGACTGAGCGACTGAACTGACTGACTGACTGACTGACTTTATCAAAAAACTTTTTATCCATCTGTTCATGGACATTTAAGTTACTTCTGAGACTTCGCTGGCTGTCCGTTGGTTTAAAACTTGTGCTTTCACTACCATGTCTCTGGGTCCAGTCTCACATGCCATGGACATGGCGCGGCCAGGTAGATAGGTAGTAGTTCTTGGTTTCCCTCCTAATAAAATGCTGCAGTGAACATTGGGGTACATATATCTTTTTGAATTAAGAGTTTCCTTCAGATATATGCCCAAGAGTGGGACTGTTGGATCATTTGGTAACTTTAAAAAATTTCACTTCTTAAATTAATAAGCTTTCCACAGTGTTTGAAGCAATTGCAGTTTTGTGCATGTTAGTAATTAAAATTCTGTTTTTAAAAAAACATGTATGAGGGGAAATTGCCTGGCGGTCCATTGCTTAGTTAGGACTTGGCGCTTTCAGTGGCAGGGCCTGGGTTCAATCCCTGGCTTGGGAACTAAGACGCGACAAGCCTCACAAAGCAGCCAAAAAAACTATAACCTCTATCTTTCCTTTAGAACACTAGAACCTGTTGGAAGAATTCTACCTTAGATCATTTAAGGTTATCTTGTAGGTTAATCTTATTCTGAGGGCCTGTTGTTTTATTTCTACACACTTTGTGTGTATCATATTAAAAATATGGATATTTTTATTAGGTAGCCAGAGTGCCGTTATCACACTTTATAAAAATAAACTAATTCCTTTTTATCATCTAATAACCATCATAATCAGATTACCCTGATTGAGACAGGAATATATTTTTACAGTTGGTTTGAGTGTGGATCAAAATAAGATCTTCACATTATTATGTTTGTTACATGTCTTTGTTTTCCCCTATTTTTACCCCTGCTGTTGCTTTGTGACAGAAACCGATTGTTACGTAGTATATCATATATTTAGATTTGTCTCTTCTTGTGATGTCATTGATTGCATTCAGGTGTAACTTTTATGGGAAGAGATAAGAATACTTGATAGATATTTGTGAGTGCTCTATGTTGGATCATTTAAGAGGTACAGTATCTGGTCCTACGTTGAATTATGGTAAGATTTATTAAAGGCTCAAGTGGTGATAGCCTGATCCTCCCCTCTCCAATTATAAAGTTTTCTGTCAAGTCTGTCATCTTATTTATTGATGATTGATACTTAACAGCATCTTTTCATTAGGGCTCTGTGCTGTCATGTCCAA
Source organism: Moschus berezovskii (assembly GCF_049115385.1). Taxonomy (NCBI): domain Eukaryota; kingdom Metazoa; phylum Chordata; class Mammalia; order Artiodactyla; family Moschidae; genus Moschus; species Moschus berezovskii. Next base: position 58,387,396 of record NC_142478.1, on the reverse strand, counting down.
CTCTTTGTGACGCTATGGACTATAGCCCTCCAGGCTCCTCTGTCCATGGTATTTTTCAGACAAGGATACTGGAATGGGTTGCCATGCCCTCCAGGGAATCTTCTTGACCCGGGGATCGAACCTGCAGTTCTTAGGTCTCTTTTATTGGCAGGTGGGCTTTTTATCACTATCGCCATCTTAGAAGCCCCTTCATTAGGGCTGTGGTTCTCAAATTCTAGTGTACATTAGAATCACTTGGAGAGTTTGTTTTTTAAAAAAAAAAACAAAACACTAATTGTTTGGCCCTATCCCCAGAATTTCCAGTTCAGTAGATTTGGGGCATAGCCTGAGAATTTACTTTTCTAGTGCAATTTATCGGAGAAGGCAATGGCAAGCCACTCCAGTACTCTTGCCTAGAAAATCCCATGGACAGAGGAGCCTGGTAGGCTGAAGTCCATGGGGTCGCTACAAGTCAGACATGACTGAGAGACTTCACTTTCACTTTTCACTTTCACACATTGGAGAAGGAAATGGCAACCCGCTCCAGTGTTCTTGCTTGGAGAATCCTAGGGACAGGGAAGCCTGGTGAGCTGCTGTCTATGGGGTCGCACAGAGTTGGACACGACTGAAGTGACTTAGCAGCGGCAGCAGCAGTGCAATTTATTAAAAAAACAAAAACACAGTTCCCCAGTGATCCTTTTGGTACAGGACCATACTTTGGAAATCACTTTAATTAGGAGTTTGAAAACAGTGATTTCTGAATTTCTCTCATTGCTTCACCACTTACTAGCTAGACTCATTCAGTAAGGGACTTCTTTTTAACCAGGGCTGTTTGGGTGTCTTAAAATAGTTTGTACAGAAAAGTTATGAATACATGTATAATTTTATATATTCTTGTATAATATATATATTCTATCTTATATATTTGTATAATTTTATATATATTCATTGTATTTCAATTTTTTTTTTTTTTTTTTTTTGCGCTTCTCTCATTGTCCCATCTTTGGTCAATGATAATCGCTTTACATTGGCTCTGTCTCCTTTTGGTACTACTCATTTGTCTCTGATAACTTCCTATCTGCTATGAATAACATGTCTCAGGCTAATCTTCTAACACTAGACCTGGATCAGTAATCCTGCAGGCAACCCTCATTCTCTTTGCTGGGAAATAGTGTTTGGAAACCATTTTCTGGTCGTTGGGTATGCTCATTGCTATTGAATTAATAATATCTGTCTTTTACCAAATTATCACAAAGCTAAGCTGCCTAAAACAGCAAACATTTTATTTTACATGGTTTCTGAATGTCAGCAATCCAGGAGCCTCTTAACTAGGTGGTTCTTCCTTAGAGTCTCTTAAGCAGTTGCAAAAAGATGTTGGCTGGAGCGGGAGTTATCTAACCTGGGGCTGGTGAATCTGCTTCCAGATTCAGAGTTGTTGGCAGGATAGTTCTGGTCATAAAATGGCAGCCAACTTTTCCCATAATGAGAAACAACCTAAATGGAAGCCACAGTTTGTTTTACAGTCTAACCTTTGAAGTAACCTAGCTTCATTTCTGTCATTTGCTCTTGATTATGTGGAGCAAATCTGGTACATGTGGAAGGGACTATATTAATATAAGCATGTGAAAACCAGGAGGCAGAATCATTGGGGGCCATCTTAGAGGCTAGCTTATTTACATTTTCCTATAAGGTGTACAAGATGTTTTCAGAATATTGTCTAACTTGCTCTACAAGATAAAATTTAAGATTTCTTTAGTATCTCACTAAGAATTCTTTTTAAGTGTCAGTTTTCAGAGTCAGGAATTGGTACCCATGATACTTCGAAAATACCATTTTCTGTAGTCACTGAGTTATGTCAACAATGGGACACCTAGGTAGGTTAACCTGATTGAACTTGTTAACATTTGTAATGATATTTTATTATTTTAATTTTATTTTTTATGTATGAAATATTTATTTTCAAAGTGAAAATTGCATAAAAAAGGTTGTTTAGGGAAGTCTTGCTTTCATCCCAGTCTCTTAATTTGTGCTTGCCCTCATCACTTCCATCCCATTAAGTGGATTGTCCCTTCTACCATTAGCAGCTGATGATTTAAAATTAATTTCTGTTTATCTTTACACTGTCTATTTTTACAGTTGTTTTTTTGCAGATACTCTGTTTTTTAAAAATGGCTCTATTTGGATTGTTGACCTTTCGTTTATATAGTTGACCTTTGAACAACTCGGGGGGGTTAAGGGCACTGACCTTCTATGCAGGCAGAAACCGAATATAATTTATAGTCAGTCCTGCATATTCATAGTTGCAGATCATCCAACAGTGGATGATTTAGTGCTGTAGTATTTACTATGGGAAAAAACTCTGTGTAAGTGGACCCACACAGTTCAAACTTGTATTTTTCAAGGGCCAACTGTAATTCGAATGCCATAAAATTCATCCCCTCAAAGTATACAGTTTAGTGGTTTTTAAGATATTCTCAGAGCTGTCCAGTCATCACCAATTTTAAAACATTTTTATCACTCCAGAAAGAAACCCCATATCCTTTAGTAACTAATTTCCTCTCACGCCATGCATGTACACACTTATATCCTAGACATGCTAATACACTTTTCTCTGTAGATTGCCTGTTCTGGATATTTCATGTGAATGAAATCATATTGTATGGAGTTTTTTGTGACTAGCTTCTTTCATTTAGCATGTTTTCAAGGTTCATCCGTGTTGGAACCTCTATCAATATACACTTCATTTCTTTTTATGGATGAGTAATACTCCGTTGTATAGATACTGGTAACATTTCACTTATCCATTCATCAGTTGATGATTCTTTGGAATGTTCCACTTTTTGATTATTATGAGTGATGCTGAACATTATACAGTTTGTATGTGGACTTACGTTTTCTTTTTTCTTGGAGTAGAATTTTCAAGATTTTCCTTAGACCCCTTTTTTTTCCTTTAATATTTGTGTATTTGTATATTTATTTGGCTGTATTGAGTCTTAGTTGCAGCGGGCAGCCTCTTTGTTGCCCTGCAGCTTGTGGGATCTTAGTTTGCAGGCCAGGGATTGAACCCATGTCTCTGCATTGCAAGGCAGATTCTTAACTACTGGACCACCAGGGAAGTCCCTCCTTAACACTTTTTTTTTTGGCCAAGGCTTATGGGATCTTAATTCCCAAACAGAGATATTCTGATTCATTTGGAAATTGCCTTATATACAGTATAAGGTATGAATCCAGATTATCTTGTTCCAAATAGCTCTCCAAAATTTTTAACCAGTTTTGTTATTCTATAGTTTACATACAGTAAAATGTCTTTAAGTGTACTTTTTGATGAAAACAACTCCAGTACCACCCATTCCAGGCAGCAGCTGACCTACTTTCTCTTACTATATTAGATTTGACTTTTCTAGATATTTTTTAGTAAGTAGAATCGTGTGTTGTATTTTTGTGTGTCTAGCTGATTTGAGAATATTTCATATTATTACCTGCATCATTTTGTTCCTTTTTATTGCTGAATAGCATTCCATTTTAATGATTATACCATGGTTGGTTTACCCATTACCATTTCATGGGTATTTGGATTATTTTCAGTCTTTGGTTGTTCTCATAAAGCTTTTAAGAGCATTTGTGAACTAGTGTTTGTGTTAACATTTGCTTTCATTTCTCTGGGTTCAATATCTAGAATTAGAGTTGTTTAGTTGTATGGTAAGTGCAATTTCAAATTAATAAGAAACTGATAAATTGTTTTCCAGAGTGGTTGTGTCATTTTACATTCAGCTGATCAGCCATGTGTGAGCGTTATGGTTACTCTACATCCTTGGAAACTTTGGTATTGTCTGTTTTTTTAATTTTAGCCTGTCTAGTGGGTCTTGTTAACTCATTGTGATTTTAATGTGCATTTCTTTGATGATTACGGATTTTTTTTTTTTTTTTTTAAAGAAGTTTTATTTATTTATTTGACTGCCTTGGGTCTCAGTTGCAGCGCATGGGATCTTCATTTACTCATGAGGAATCTTTCATTGTAGACTCTCTAGTCGGGGTGTACCAGTTCAGTGGTTGTTGTGTACAGGCTTAGTTGCTTCACGACATATGGGATCTTTGTTCCCTGACTGGAGATCAAACCTGCGTCCCCTCATTGCGTTAGCTATATATTTGTTATCATTGCTTTAGCTGCAATCTCTGAAACTTGATGTGTTGTATTTTCATATTTCATTCAGAATGTTTTCTGTCTTATGATTTCTTTAACCAAAAGGCTTTAAATCTTAGTAATGTGTTTGTAATCTCCAAATATTTGGTTATTTAGGATGTAGTGATACTTCTGTTTAGTTTTTCATTCCATTAAGATCAGAAAACAAACTGCTATGAAATGCCATTTTCATCCTATATTAAGTATCCATGTGTAGTTAAATCTATATCTGGATTTTCTCTTCCATTCTGTTAAATTGTCTGTCTTTAGATAGACTACTTTCCCATCCATCCACTCCTAATATTGATTTTTTTTTTTTCCCCTCAAGTGTTTTTGACTTTTCTTTCCTGGTTATTTTTCCATATGAACTTGATATTCAGGTTGACTACTAAAAAATCAGTTGACTTTTAAATAACCTTTTTATTAATTGACAATTTCAAACGTATATACTCATAAGCAGTTTGAATAGTACATCAGTGTAAAAGTACTCGTCACTCAACTTTAGTAGTTAGAAACTCACGGTCAGTTTTGTTTCATCTACAACATCTCTCCCCACCTCAGATTGTTTTGAAGCATATCCTAGATACACTATTTTATTTGTAAGTATCTTATAATTCTTAGAGTCCTGTAAAAACAAGCATAAAACACTACAGTTCTCCAAAAATTTCCCAGTTTTTAGAGCCTAGAAACTTGTCATCCTCTGCACATCTGCCTGCTGTTGTCTCACTTCCATATTAAAGTCCTTTTCTAATGCAAAAAAAAAAAACTACAATGCCATTATTACACCAGAAAGAGTTAACCAGGAGTTCCCTAATATCCTCAAATTTCTGTGGCTGTTGTTAAAATATGTATTTTTTACAGTTAATTTGTTCCAGTTAGGATTCATGTGAGGTTTACAAGTTGAATTTGTTTTTCATGTTTAAGTCGTTTTTAAAGTTATTTTATGTTGTAAATTTTTATTATGAAAATTTAGGCAAGTTTTGTTCATTTATACCCTTACACTGTTACCCTAGGTACCATTGTCATTTCATTAATCAATACTTTTGTATGTATCTTTAAGAGTTGTGGACTATTTCTTTTTTTAAACCATAATACCATTACCTGAAATAAATTATAAATTATTTCTTGCTATCAAATATCTAAGCACAAGTTTTTCTTACTGCCTTAAAATTTTTTCTTAATAGTTCGCTTGTTGAGCCATAGTCCACAATCCACACTTTTCATTTGATTGCTGTCTCTCTCTTAATATTAACTCTTTTTATTTATAGTTTACCCCTTGGGTTTTCTTTCCCCTTTACATCTTATTTAAATCCAGTTTGTTTGGCCTGCATTCTTGCCCACCATCTGAACTTCATGGATTGGATCCCTGTGGTATTGGTTAAAGTGATCCTCTGTCCGCTATAGGTCTCTGATAGTATATAAATAAGAAAGACTTGTTAAGTTGAGGTTGTATTTTTTTAAACTTAACTTGGAATATTTCATAGATGGTGTGTGTAGTTTTATTAGAAGTCAGTGTCTGATCTCCTTTTTTTTTCCTTTGATAGTAGGAGTAACTTGACTGCCTTATATATCCGGGATAACATTTCATACCAGCTCTTCTCTGTTAGCAGCACTGGCAGTGACTGTCTAGGGCTAGATTCATTATTTCACTAAGGATTGCAAAATGATGACATTCTCATTCTGTCATCTCTTCTTCTGTTGTTAACTGGACTATTTCTATAAAGAAAACCTTTTACCTTGTTAAGCTATTTGGTTACCATGAGGTACAGCTTGAAAAGGAAAGGTTACTAAACTGCCCGTCATTTCAAAGCAATTTTCAAAATAATGAGTTGGTTCTCCATTATCTCCATGACCGATGAGGGTCTGTTGTTGTTCTGTTAGTATGAACTCCTGGATGTTAACATTAAGTTTACCAGTTGGCATTTTCATTAGAACCACATTAAATTTATAAATATATACTTTAGACATTAACTTAGGTGAGTGTTATCTTTATCTTGTCTTCCTATCCACAAACAAATTATGCCTTTCTGCTTGTTTAAATCTGTTTCTCTGTCTTCAGTAGAGTTTTTTCAGTTTTTGCCTCAGGTGGTTTCTTTTTTTATTGTTAATGTAAACTGGGTTCATCTTTCCATTGTATCTTCTAAGTAGTTACTCATGAAGTAAATTTATGAAGTGTGGTATATGAAGGCTATTGGCTGTCTTTATGTTAACTTTATATCCTGCTACTTTACTCTTGTCAAATAACAGGGAAAATTAAGGACTTGATTCTGAAATACAGCCATTTCATATAGGGCATATCTTTCGTTCGTGATAGTAGTATCTTTTTGCACAAAACTACCTCTTTGTCTTCTTGGTGCATGATGCAATTCTCATTTTTGCATCCTGTGAGAAAAATTGGGTTTTGTTTGAAAATATGCTGAAGTCAGGAACATTTGGGGACAGATATTCTTGAGGGGGGAGGGTGGTTAAATAGGGTGGGGATCTGCGTATTAAAGGACCTTGATTAGCATCCCTGGCCTCTACCCATTAGATATTAGTAGCATCCTCTCCTTCCTTAACTGTGACAACCGAAAATGTCTCCAGACATTGCCAAATGCCCCTTGAAAGGCAAAATTGTTTCCAGTTGAAAACCACTGACAAAAGGAAATGGCTAAAGTATGGCCTATCTAAACTGTGGTTTAAGATTAAGGTAGATTCAAACTGGAGGGAGTGGGACACAACCATAAAACCAGGTCGGTCTCTGTATAGATTTAAGATTGTATTCATTGTTTTTATAGCTAGAATTTTTCTTTTAGAAATCCATACAGTTGACTAGCTTTTGGGGAAAAAGAAAGGATTATAAATATAAAAAGAAATAGACAAACTCATTTGATAAAAGTGATATTTGAGTTTGGGATGGTTTTTCTTTCTTAAAGGATATGCTTTTTCAGTATGGGGGAATCTCAAGATTGAATTCAGAAAAATATCCTTACTAGTTTGCTCTGTTTCAAGCTTGCTTTTCTAAACCAGATAATAAGTATATATAGCCAGCTTTCCTACATATCAGCAGCAGTCAAATATTTAGCAAAAATATCAGATGTTTTAAAAAAAAATCTCTACCTTAACAATTAGTTCTGATGATTTTGTGACCATATGAAGTTATACATTCTTTGTGTCCTGTGGAATCAGTGGTTTACAGCTTTTTCCCTTGAGTGGTTTAGTTAACATAGCACCATAAACCCATCACAGGCAACAGTTAGTGCTGTAATAAACATGTGAGAAAAAGATACACAGAGTATGCAACTTGCTCTTTTGTAGGGGACTGGGAAAGGCCAGAGATGGCAGTTGACCTAAACTGTTAATGATAGCTTTAATGGGGCAGATTATAGGCAAGAACTCTTACTTAGAAATCTGCAACATGATAGCGTGTGATAACTATGTTTGATAATGAGCAAGAATTCAGTGGTGGAAAATTTTTAAAGATGGAGTTAAGATTAGTGTTGGGTCCCTTTTCACTTTTTTTGTTGTAGTTTTGTTTTTCTTTGAGTAAAATCCAATGCCCTTCTCTAGCCATGGCATAATTTAGTGTATCAAACAGGGATGATCTGAGAAATAATAAGGGAAGTGTTTCATAGTGCTGTTAAGAGTCTTGTAATTACAGGGACTTGATCTACTCTGTGGGTGATCGCAGAGTGTCTCTCTGAGAATGTGGCTTTCAAGCTGACTCTTCAACGACAAGTAAAAATTTTCCAACCTGGCAGTAGGGAATTGGGGATTGAGGCTGAGGAATAGCATAGATGATAGGAAAACAGCCCATAGTGACTGAAGAGGGGTGGGTGCGGAATAGCATGGCACTTGAGAGGCAGGCAGAAGTGTCAAATCATGCAGAACCTTATGGACCAAGTTCATGTATTTTATGCTAAGAAGATGCTATTTTCTAATATTATGTCATTTTTTCCTGCAGTACCAAACATACCCCAACAACGGCAAGACCAACACCATCAGAGTACCATGATGCACCCAGCTTCAGCAGCAGGCCCGCCAATTGTGGCCACCCCACCAGCTTATTCCACACAATATGTCGCCTACAGTCCTCAACAGTTTCCAAATCAGCCTCTTGTTCAGCATGTGCCACATTATCAGTCTCAGGTAAGCCTGGTATGACCAATAACTCTTAACTGTTGTTCCATTTAAGTCAGTTTCAGTGTGATAAAGGGGTTTTCCTTATATTTTGTGTTGTGTGCAATGGTGGAGATAGACACCTAAGGATTTGGGGGCCCCTATTAACAGAAAGGTGCTGATCAGTATAGGTGTTTCAAAGGAAATAGCCAAAAACTGATTTAAAATTTTCTAAATTCTGTATTTAGAAGTTTTGGAAACCTGTAAACCATGAAGTTAAGACATAACTAAAATCTACTTAATTGTATCTGATAACTTTAATGTTTTTTCTTAATTTTTTGTTTGAACACAGCATCCTCATGTCTATAGTCCTGTAATACAGGGTAATGCTAGAATGATGGCACCACCAACACATGCCCAGCCTGGTTTAGTGTCCTCTTCAGCGACTCAGTACGGGGCTCATGAGCAGACGCATGCGATGTATGGTAGGAAACACTTTTTGTTTTTTCTCAGTGTGTGTCTTAATGTGTTACTTCTGTTTAAGAATAACTCTGCCTTTTATGACGTTGAGGGTCAAGAATCTTACCAAAAAAAAAAAATCTGTTTCTCTCTGACCTAGTCTGTAAGTCTTGGCAAATCATTCCTACTTCTGTTCTTGAAATTTCTCTCTTTAACTAAAAATATAATAATGTGTGTAACAGAAAGCATCTTTTGTAGAGAAAGGTATCTTCCTTTTCTTCCTCATCAGTAGCATCATTTGGTATACTCTTCCTAAGGCATGCAGGAAGGTTTTTCCGTAATGAAAGCAGTCTCTAGCAAGAAAACATTCTCCCTCACTTTTTACTCTGGGGGCCACTGACATATTTTTGATTGCTATTTGTTATAATACTACTGTGTTTCTTCATAATGCTGTATTTTAAGTGGTCGAAATTGTGTAATACTAGATCTACTTTAGACAGAGTCATACTGTAAGTGTAATCAGTATGCAATGATAAAAGTATTCTATATAAAATTAAATAATATATATAAGACTACAAAGCTAAATTGCCATCTTAGTTTTGTGGCCAGAGAACTTTATACAAGTCAACTTTGCAGCTGTCTAAAGTACTAAAATAATACCATTTTCAATGTTGAGAATTTAAAATAAAATTCCTACCTTATATTTTGTAGAATAGGATTAATGAGTCATCTCATATTTTTCAAAATGCACCTTTAATTATTAATAGTACCAGTTTTATTGAGATCTAAATTTTGTTTTGAACTTTTCTGAGAACTCCTTTACTGTCATTTAAGTTTTCCCATTGGCATTTCAGTTTGTTTTGGAGTGGGAAAAGAGAAATTTATTTGTACAGTTGAAAAGAGAACAACCCCTATGAGAATGAAATTAATATTACATGCAGCTGCATGGACCTTTCATTTTTAAAACCCCTTTAAACTTTTTGAATGACTAAGAATGTAAAGACTTTCAGTTTTTTTAACTTTAGATTACAGTTTATAACGTTTTGTAGGTTAATAGGAATAGAACTCAGGCAGCAACAACCATTCTTCTTGTCACCCAGAACTCAACTTCTAATGTTTTCTTTTTGGAGGCATGCTTCTTTCCCACTGGTTCACTAATCATAGAAATTTTACGTGACATTTTTTTAATATAAAATACTTGTCAGATCTTACTTTTCCATACTTAAAATCTTTTATTGTTGATTATACTCTTTCAAATTTAAATGATGTGCTTGCAACATTTTGAAAACCTTTCAAGAAACCCATCCATAATTTAATTGAAAGGTTGACAGACTAATTTGGTTTATGATTTTGGTTATGATCTCCTGTCATTGGGTTGTCTTAACCAGGACTAATTATGTGTGAAAAGGCATCACTGATTTATCACACTAAGTTTTACACAATTTGTATATATTTCAACAATTTTCCAGTTTGCTAAAGTCTTAGGTGAAGAGTTCATAATGATTGTTTATACATACATTCCTGAATACATCATGATATAACAAGTGGAAAAAACATTTCTTTCTTCCCATTTTCTGGCATACTCCTTTTGGAATAAGATCTGAAACTTTTAAGCTAAAATTTCCTTTGCTTTTAGAGAATAGCTATTTGTGTGACCATGCCTTTTGCGATATTGTAGTAATACTGTTGAGCAGAATCTTTCTCCTCGGTGTATTCACTCACTGCCAGCATCTGGCTTTGTCTTTTGAATGGATATTCATTGGTTTGAAACAGCCAGTACAGTACAGTAAATACTATATTTGAGGCACTAATGGTTTTATAACTGCTTTCCAAAATATTTCCATTTGAAAAGCAGTTGGTCTCAGACCCTGAAGTCCATTCAAATGTGAGTAAACAGAAAAATACTGCAGAGAAACAGTATACTAGACCTAATGTCCAGTGAAACTTAGAATGAACTAGTCATCAAAGCTACTTCTTTGATGCCAGGAGAAAGTTGGCTCCACCATATCTGAATTACTGTCCTGCGATTTACACAGATTGAGTTTTATTGATGTCTGTTGATGAGGGTAGGCTAGGGGCAAAGCTGTACATAGATTCGGTATGATTATTTTTGGTTCTCTTTTGGACACTTCATACGCTGAAGAAGATACCAGGAAATGAATTATTTTGTTCTTTACTGCAATAAACCATAATTTAATCTGCTGTAGCAAGTTTATTTATTCGTCAGTAATTTATTTTAGATCTTACAGATTTTTCAGACTTTAAACTTTTACAAATTTTTGTACATTTTTTTTGTCTCTAAAGAATGTAAATTTTTAAGTACATTATTTTAAACTGTAAGATAAAATTTGCATAGAAATGCTAATTTTATACTCATTTCTCTTAAACAGTTTATATTTTATATTCCAAAAGGAACTAGATGATTTTAATATGGATTATTTTTTAAGCTACATCCTATCTAGATTTTTTTATTTTAATGCAAGCAAAAAATATGCACCCAGATGTTGATGACAGTTGTTACGTTACCTTTTTGTCGTTTATTAATCATTATGGTCATAGCAAAAGCCTTTGAGAATAGAAATGACTGCAAAATGAAAGGCTGGTTATTGTTTTAATTTTTTTTTGTATATTTACTGTAAGTATGCTAACAAATCCCTGAACATTTATTTAAGGTACTAGGAGAAAACATATTCTAAGTTTGTTGACCTTGTATTCTTTCTAGCTATCTTAGGAAAGACTTTGATGACAAACTTCATCCCTTTGACCTTAATTTCACTTTAATCATTCTCTCTGCCCTCTTCCTCCAAATAAGTTACTTTTTGTTTCCTTAACATCTAGTATTAAAATTCATCTGATTTTGTTCCATTCATCTTGTTTTGTTTTCCCTTTTAGAAATGGTAATAATGAAACTTCCTCTGCTAACTAAAACCATCAGGAAGAGTTAAATCCAAAATCTTCTTCTTTGGGTTTATTTTTGGTAGTTTAATGCTGATAAATTCAAAAGTACAGTAGGAAAAATATGTAAATTATTAATTCATATATTAATCTCCCTTACAACCTCCTGTTAACATTTTGGTGCATATCCTTAGAATTATACTTATACATCCACGCACACCCCTTTATGTAGACAGTTTAATAAGAAATGATATCATACTCTTGTTTAATATTACTGTTACTGTATTTCTCAATTTTTGGATCCATTACCAGATGCCTAGTAAACACCTTACGGAACAAGATGTAAGGTGACATTTCTATTCGTAATGATTTGCAAAATTGGACTAGTCTTTTGAATGAAACTTGGTAAATATTGTTTTATATTGGTATATTTTTTATATTAGAGTTGTTCAGTGGAATGCAGTGTTGGTCTTTTTATTAGATAATGACTTTATTCCTTTCATTTAAGCAAATGAGCATGTGGAACTTGACAGCCCAATACAGAAGAAAAGTGTCTTTCGCTTCAGCCCTATCTTACTTAATCTTGTAGTATTGTTTAAAGTGCTTGTCATCTCTTATAAAATAAGAAAAATGAATTATGCATGAATACAAAAAGAAATTACTAAATATATCAACCTTTCCAGAAAATTAGGAAAATGCACACCTCAAAAGGCTAATTAACCTTTCTATTTCCCAAATTCAGCATGTCCCAAATTACCATACAACAAGGAGACAAGCCCTTCTTTCTACTTTGCCAGTGAGTTGGGTTTTTTATACTAATTTTAATTTGAACAGTAAAACACTTTTTAAAGAATACATGTTAAGGGAGTAGACTTGTTGAGCAGTCTTTTCCTTGTGCCAGACAAAATCATTAAAAATACATATATCTGAAAATAATTCAGAGTTTTTAAAAAGGAAGTATAACCCAGCTTAAGAAAGCTGGAGTTAATTTAAAAATTGACTTGTTTCAGAAATTAATTTTTGCATACCAAGCAAATATGTGACTGTTTTGGAATGCCTAATACATTCCTTGTTCAGAGAAAGTTTTCCTAAACAATCTTTTTTCATAGCAAAGCAAAACAAGCCACAAGTGTAAAACATACAATTTTTTTTTTATATCCTGGTAAGAAAAAATTTATTCTTACAAGGATTTTTATTTGAACAGGGTTGAAATACTAGGGGAGAAGCATTTCTGTATTTTCAGTCTTTGCATGACTACAGGTTTAAAATATTCAGGTAGCAGACACCTCATGGATGTCTTGAGCTTAAGCAGGAAAACATGACCTGGCAGCCACCAGAGATTACCTTGAGTAACACCAGCCCCTCTCCGCAGTGGAAAGGTAGATCATTGCTCTTAAATGGAGAAAGTCTGAGCAGGGATTTCTTCTGGAAATGAACTTGTAAGGTTTGTTTTCTCTATTCGTAGGGAAATCTTAAGGTTTATTCATGGACTTTTGCTATTTGGACAGGGAAGTCACTAACTTGCAGAAAACACTTTCGAAACGGATAATAGTATAGTATGTGGTCACTTTATGTGAAATACTGTATTCTCAAGACTATTAAGGATTAAAATGTTATCATAAAGACAAATCTTAAAATATTTTGGAATAACTGAATGAATATACTAGGTGGCAAATTTTAAAAAGCATTGAGAAAACATTTTGATATTAATTGTGCCTTGGTATCCAAAAATAAGTGCATAAATATTATTTATTTGGTGCTAGGAAATGTTAACAAATTTAATCCTTTAATAGATGCTCTTTAAAAAGGAGTCTTGCTGTGTATATAACTACTGAAGGGGAATTCTGTATGTGGTATAGTATATAAAAGACAGTGTCAGTAACGCTATTAATGTACTCAGTTTGAGGTCTCAAATGTAGTTATCCTCACCATCTTACTGTCTCTGTTAGTAGATTTGGAGTCAGTTTCCTGGGACGTAGCTAAAAGCTTAATCATCACACCTAAGCATTAACTGCCTTAGCACAAGTTTCCCTAAAAGAGAATATCAGTATTTTTTAAAAGAAACTAATAGCGGGACTGCAGTTTGTAATTTAATTTGCTGATTTATACCCCACCTCCTTCTAAATAAGCTTTTTGCCCTGTTTTTTTGGTCTAGTTGCCTTTTATTCCCCTTTTAAAAAGTTTTCAACTTTCCTTCACTTCTTTGCTTCTGAGTTTAACATCAAAATTAAAAGTTGGGAGATTTTGTTTCATTTTTGAAGTTTTGCCGTGCTAGTGACATTTCATGACTTGTGCATCCAAGGCCAAAAATGAGAAAACCTAGTTAGAAATTAAATGCACAGCTCTGTGGGCTCAGTTGGCTTCAGTAGGATCAGTTATGACTTAGAAAACTTTTTGGACTGTGGTTATCTGGTGGAGAGCTAAATCAGAATTTTTAATAAAAATAACTTTATTTTTAACCTCTCTGGAATCTTTAGCTAATGAGTATGTATAATCATATCAGTTAAATGATAGATTTAGCTTAAGAAAGCCCAGAATTTTCTTTCACTCTCCACTTTTCCCTTTCCCTAATTCTTATTTTCCTCATTTACTCTAACTTGGTTCCTTTCTCTCTCTCAATCTCTCTCCCCCCACCCTTCCTCCTCTTTTAAAAATTTCCCTCCTACCCTAGATGTGTTTGTCACTTTCTTAAGTGAGCTTTCAAGGAACCAAAGTATATTTTTGTTATTACCATTAAAGTATCGTTTCCACATTTCCCCCAATTAGTTGCTCAGATTTTGTATTTGAAGAGGAAAAGAATTCCTGGATAAGGTACTTGCTTAGCAAGCATCTTTTCAGAAAGTTGATAAACAGAGGAAGATATTTCTGATCAGACATGCTTACATTTTATTTCCAGCCTATGATGTCTGTTTAAATCTGCTTAATTTTTCTTATAATGCATTGTAGTTTATTGATGTTTAGATAGGGAGAAGATGGGTTTTTTTAAGCAAAATCCTATGTAGAGGCATTCAGCTCAGACCACTTGAAGTATTTGTGCTATGAATGTAAATGAGATATAGATAGCCTTTCAGTATTGGCAAATAAATCCAGAGGTGCCTTTTAAAAATGCATGGTAAAAAAAAATACTTCTATCTTTATTTTTCTCAAAGTAATTTCAAGATTTTAACATTTTTCTAATGGGTGGATCATTAGTTAATTATGAAACTTCATGGGCATAATTATTCTTTGTAATGGCCATTCTCTAGCACCCAGCTAGAGTTGGTTGATGTTTCTTTTTATTTCTTATTACTTTGCTTACAGGGTAATTAGAAAGGAAAGTTAAGTTTTCAGTACCAAAAATTTCTTGAATAAATAGGGTTAAATAAGTAGAAACTCTGAGATTCTATAGTCTACCTCTATGAAACTTTATAAATAAGAATTTGGATTCAGGAATTGCTTTTCAGTTTAAGATTTACAAGAGCAGAGGTTCAAAATATGTGTCAAGTCTTTTAGACTAAGTGCCTAGACAATTTGTGGGGATCTGCAAGTTAATTTAAATGATGATGAATGGCCTTTTAATAAGCCAATGAAGTAGGAAAAAAGACACTATTTTCATAAATTCATAGGATTGTGAAACTCAAGAAAGCTGTTAGTACATTATTTTTTTCCACCTCCCAGGTAACAGTCACTTGACTTGTTAAAAAAACACCCGGAAACTATGTTGCCAGTTTTCCTTGTTAATATGTTGCAGTGTGTGTTAACTGTTACAGTTTGGGGGTTTTCCCAGGGTATAAACAGAAGTGCTTTGTTGAATCTAATCTAGATGTTAGTATATATGCCCACTAGGTGTTAGCCGTGGATGCACAGGTGATCCTGGCGCTGGCTCTTTGCCTCTCCTTCTCTCTTTAAAGGGTACCTATGTTGAGGAGATGACCAGTTGGGCTGGAATGTTGGTAGCCCCTGGCCCTCCAGTGTCAAGTATTATAGAATTGTTTCATGTGCCTAACCTGCATAACATTTACATGGGATTCACCCAGAGCCATCTCTGCTGGTGACTCAGCAGCCGGCCTACTAGACTGCTGGAATCAGGGTGCCTGATCCCAAAGGCGCTTGCTTCTTCTTGTCAGTCCCCTGTGTGTAACAACATATGAAGAACATGAGGAAGTATTTTGAAATTGTTTCTGTGTATGGGCATAGCTTCTCGGGGATTTCAGGATTGATTTGAGAGAAGGCTGGAAGTCACACATTGACTTCTAAGATATGTCTTGAGAACACTGTCCTCAACTCATAGCCACATCGTGGTTAGAGTTGTGCTTATCAGTGTGCTATATTAGTAGTCACTGGAAGCAGTGAACTCGTCTTGTGCTTTTGAGTCTCTGATTGCTGTATTGGGATGACATGAACAAATATCTGACCTCCCTGTTTTGTGCCAACATATGGTCAGTGCTGGCAGTTACAAAGAATTGGCTTTGCGTTCTTACCTTTAATGAAACACATTTTTACTTAAACTAACCCATCATATCTCCTTTTACCCTAGCTAGTAAAATTTTTTCTAAAGGCTGTGATGCTTTGAAGGGAGTTCGATTTTCCTAAATACATAGTTTAGGTAATCCTAAACTATAAAACAAAGGTGAGAGATCTTGAGCGGGGAGGCCCAGTGAACAAACTGAGCAGCAAAGTGGCTACTGTAATCAGCTGAGAGAAATTGTGGTCATTTGGCCCTGAAGATAGAGCCCTGACCTTGCCACACACCTTATCCAGCCCCTTATTGCAGCCTTGATACCATCTGTGCCCACAGGACACTGCACCAGCTCCAGGGCAGTAGCATGGTGAGGTTAGCCAGATGATGGCCTTGAGCTACAGTGTGTGTGTGTGTGTTAGAGATTGAATTATTTCTGTCTGTGCTTTTAAGTTGCTTTTTCAGGAAAACCTAGTGACTATTTTAAAAGTAAATTTAAACTGATTAGATTTTGATACAGTATGTATGTTATGTGAATAAAATGCTAGTCTGATTGGTAAGCAGTAACTTTTTTTTTTTCCAAGAAGTGGATGGATTAAATGGAGTCAAATATAGAGATGGGTTAGGCATTGACCATCAAGAAAGCTGTTGATGAGCTGAAAGTTGATGAGGCATAGAAGAGCAATGAAGACCACCACACACGTTAATTATACACACTCCTTTTTATTTCACTTTAGTTTCAACTGGCTCCCTTGCTCAGCAGTATGCGCACCCTAATGCTACCCTGCACCCACATACTCCACATCCTCAGCCTTCTGCCACGCCCACCGGACAGCAGCAAAGCCAACATGGTGGGAGCCATCCTGCACCCAGTCCTGTTCAGGTAAGACACTCGGAGGCCTTCACCAGAATTGCTGCATCGTTCTGTTTACTGAGTATTCTTTCCAGTGCCAGGCAAGATGCTAGGTACCACGTGATCAAAACACCTAGCAGCCCTGCCTCACCTAGGAGCCAACATACAGCTCTGTAGGCTGTGCCCCCAAGTTTAATCACCTTAAGGTACATATTGAGAATAAGGTGATTGGGTAAGTTCTGAAAACTTTACCAATATAGAAAAATCTAACATAAAGTAAGGAATTTGCTTGGAACTTTTTAAAACTCTCATTTCTAATGTTTATGATACGATTTTGTTTTCCTATTAGTTTCTTTAGTCGTGCTTTTTAAGAAGGCACTTAAGGAGCTCTTTGGCATCTAGAACTCTTTGTTCCAGTTCCCTGAAGCAGTACTCTTGGTTCCCACTGCTTGGTTGAGGGCTTACAGTCTGATAGTCAGGCTTGTATCCCAGAAAGGAATGTCTCCTAATCTGTACTCTTTGCTGTCACTTTTCAGCACCATCAGCACCAGGCCGCCCAGGCTCTCCATCTGGCCAGTCCACAGCAGCAGTCTGCCATTTACCACGCAGGGCTTGCGCCAACCCCACCTTCCATGACACCTGCCTCCAATACACAGTCTCCACAGAATAGTTTCCCAGCAGCACAGCAGACCGTTTTTACCATTCATCCTTCTCATGTTCAGCCGGCTTACACCAATCCACCCCACATGGCCCATGTACCTCAGGTAAACCTGCTTTAGCCAACTTTTTGTGAAGACCAAGTAGGATATGAAAGTTATCAGATAAGCAGCAAAGAGCCAGATGCTCTTCAAGCTAGGAACCCCTGTGTGTGATGCCATCTGCTTGTCTCTTCTTTCCCACTCAAATACATGTGATCTGGCCTTAAATGAATGTTTGTGTGGTTTTGTAATGGGATCAGTGAAGTTGCTGATTGGTCAGTCTTTTGACATTTCCCAACTGAGGCCTTAAAAATACCTTTGACTCTGGAATGCAACCTAGTTCTTTCCTTACTGTGTCTGCATTGCTCTGTTTCTGTTAATATAGCTTTCTCGTTGCTATACACACACATATATGTACACATATTCCCCCCACACCTCACACACACACACACAGCTCTGGCAAAGAAGATGGGATTTCACAAATTCTCAACTCTGAGATGACTGCCCTGGGACTGTCCACTTGAATGTTAGTCACCTGAGTTCCTAAGAAATCTCTCCATTTGTTTCCCTGGCTATTCCTAAATCTGCTTTGACCATACGTTGTACTTCTTGAAAGGGCTTGGCCTTGTACATTGGTGCTGTGTGAGTTGAAGCTGGAAGCGCCCAGGTGTTCCCATTTTTCTTAAAGAGCGGATCTGGAAGCACTTGGAGCTCACCTCTAGCATAAGTTTCTAAAGGTTGAAAGGTGTGGTTGCTGCTGACCAAAGTTCAGTGTGATCCAGGGCCAATTTGAATTGTCTTAATGAGGAGAAGGAGCTGCACTGAAGCTGGACTTTTAACACTGTCCTTTGAGGCCCTCCCTGGAGCTGTTAAGGGTGGATCGGCTGTATTTGATGTCTCTTTCTGCTGCTTTCATAACAGAACTCTCTTAGGCAGGTCTCAGCTTGAACTGCCTCACTGAACTCTGTTTCATGTCATGCAGTGCACCCCTGAGTCTCTGGCATGGTGGGGCTGGAGATGCTGCTCAGTTGGAGCTAACTCTCAGAAGTTGACCTTGTAACTAGAGTTCCACAGCTCTGAAGTCTGGGCATCCTCCCCAACAAACGGGCAGGTTCTGTAGCGTGGTGCACTGCAGTGGATGAGTTGCTTTTGACAGTGGGGAGGGAAGCCGGTTTGGTCAAGTGTGGGGCAGCATGGTTTGGCTGAATCAGGAGCTTCGTGAGACCTTGGGGCCAGTAGATGTCTAGCAGAGGCTGGTGGCTAAGCAGTTATGTGAATTTATATGTAAGTTGGGGTTCCTAAAACCTTACTTTTGTGTTTTTGTGCTGAAAGAACAAAAAGGTTAACATCTGCAGGGAAGTCCAGATGTGCCCTGGGTCTACTTGAACGTGTTAGAATCAAGACAGGGTTTTCTTCAAGGCTTATCATGGTCTAGAACAGTGCACAGTATTGGAGGAGGAATCGAGGACTCGTCCTCCTTGCTCTGCAAATCCCTGCAGAGCTGGGGTCCAGCTCTTTGGGCTAAAATCTTTCCAACTTGACAGGAAGACCTGGTTGAACTCACTGTCACTTGATACAGGGATACTGGGTTGGCCCAGATGATTTCAGATTACCCCTCTCCACCTCACTGGAGCCATTCACTACAACTCCTGCTGCTGCTTTATCGGCGGATCTTTCAGCAGAGCAAAGTGGCCTGAGAGTCTTTCTCACTGCCTTGACGCATTCTTCACTGAGGTGTGCTGGTGAGCAGGCGAGAGGCAGAGGGGGAGGAGCAAAGAGAATATAGAACAGGAGTTAACAGTCACCACTTATAATGTAATAATCTGCTTTCTTACCTGAAGTGGATGATTCAGGCCCCACATGGAAGCCAGAGTCTAGAAGCATCATTGCATGTAGCCTCGTATTAGTTTGAGAAAGCCATGCTTGGATCAGGGATCTTCTTACCTTTGTGAAGACCTTGCCCCATACATAGAATCCAGTCATCAGAAATGTTGAAGCCTAGGACACGGCAGCCCTGACTTTTACCAAGGCTCATTGGGTGCCTGCCCCCTCAGTCTTACAGAATCTGCCAAAAGGTGAAGCGTGTCTATAGGTCAACTAATGGATCCACTAGGGAATGTCCCCAGAGGAAAGAAAGGGCCCTGAGGGCCCACTGTTGCCCTTTCCTGAGAGCCCCAACCCAGTGACAGGAACACAGTTGACATGTTGTTTAAGCTGGAGATGTTGCCTGTATGCGTAAAAGAGCTCTCTGTTTCAGGCTCATGTACAGTCAGGAATGGTTCCTTCTCATCCAACTGCCCATGCGCCAATGATGCTAATGACGACACAGCCACCCGGCGGTCCCCAGGCCGCCCTCGCTCAAAGTGCACTACAGCCCATTCCAGTCTCGACAACAGCGCATTTCCCTTATATGACGCACCCTTCAGGTGAGGCGTGTGTGTGCAGGGGCCGCCGGGCACCCCAAAGCATTCTGCTCGCACAGGTCGAATGGCAGGCAGGGCCAGCGCTTCAAGCCCCACATCTGAGAACTAGCAAGACCCGTCAGAGTGTGCACAGTAGGGACTGTGATGATCAGTTCAGTGTCAGGGACTGAGGCTTCCGGGAGCCTAGGCTGTGTGTGTTCTGATGGTATACAGGATCTGGCTTGATGAGAAGCAGCAGCAGCATTCTGTGTAGCTGATGCATGCTTAGGACTCAGTTGGCCTTCCTTGTTACACTAGGCTGGACAGGGCAGTGTTTTCCTTCCTGAGTCCCAACAGTCTGACATGGGGGGGGTTACCACCATGGCAGAGTTTGACTGTAGCTCTGGAGACTACTACTGATGAGAAAGTGCTGTGTATGGATTGGTTTTGAGTATAGAATTAGCTCCAGTCTATGCCCTGACAGGGAGAGAATGCCCGTGATTGTGCTCTAGTACTTGATGGCGGCCATGGCGAGATTTCAGTCTAACGTGTTATTCTGAAAGCAGCACTGGTGCTTGGTTATTATTTGGGGAGGGGATATGTTAAGGCCTTTTTTGTACCCCATGAACAACAACTCTTCTGGGAGTTTTATCGGAAATGGTTTTATGTCTGACTGGTCTGTTTCTACCCACCCACCTACCTCTCCCCATTTTGGTACAGATGCTGGAGGGTGGGAAGGGTACAGAGTGAATTAAATTTTGAGTCTTGTTCAGCTAGCACAAGGATAGCTTACAGTCATGTGCTGCAGAAACACTAGGCTAATGTGCAAGTGTTGCCAGTTTTCTGTTTAAATATTCACTTTTCTTTTTTACAGTACAAGCCCACCACCAACAGCAGTTGTAAGGCTGCCCTGGAGGAACCGAAAGGCCAAATTCCCTCCTCCCTTCTACTGCTTCTACCAACTGGAAGCACAGAAAACTAGAATTTCATTATTTTGTTTTGAAAAAATATATGTTGATTTCTTGTAACATCCAATAGGAATGCTAACAGTTCACTTGCAGTGGAAGATATTTGGACCGAGTAGAGGCATTTAGGAACTTGTGGGCTGTTCCATAATTCCATATGCTGTTTCCAAGTCCCGCAAGTACCCCAGCTCTGCTTGCTGAAACTGGAAGTTATTTATTTTTTAATGACCCTTGAAAGTCATGAACACATCAGCTAGCAAAAGAAGTAACAAGAGTGATTCTTGCTGCTATTACCGCTAAAAAAAAAAAAAAATCAAGACTTGGAACGCCCTTTTACTAAACTTGACAAAGGTTCAGTAAATTCTTATCGTCAAACTGACGGATTATTATTTATAAATCAAGTTTGATGAAGTAATCACTGTCTGCAGTGGTTCAACTTTTAAGTTAAGGGAAAAACTTTTACTTTGTAGATAATATAAAATAAAAACTTAAAAAAAATTAAAAAATAAAAAAAGTTTTAAAAACTGATACCAAGTTAATGTGTGTTTGTATGAGCTATTTCCATTATAGGATACTGAGTATCAGGGCAGGAGGGCTGACTGCTTTCTTAATACCCTTGAAGGTTAGCTGTCAAATGATTTTTCTTCTTCACCTTTAGTTCTGGTTCAAGGTATCTCTAGAAAAAAGACAAGACTGAGAGATGTTCTCTGTGGTGGCTAGAGGTCTGCTTCAGAAGGAGGAAGGCTGGCCAAAGTTGGGCAGCACCGAAGGTCCACATCCTCAGCCTGACCTTGATCCTGTAAGCTTCCTTTTTAATATCTCCAGAACCCAGATAAGTCAGAGGTTGTCCTGATTCAGGCATCTGTGTTTTACCAGTAGGGGGCAGGAGACACACACTCAAATTGTAATAAAGGAATCCAGAGGGCTGAAAGGATGCAGCAATGTACAAAATAAACCCTAAGCATTTGTTAGGGGTCTTGGTTTTGTGGGAGGAGGACAAACTGGAAAGATAACTGTTTTTCAGAGATTATAGTCATAATAGAACCTTTAAATACTGCAGTTAAATAATCAAGATTCCAAAACCTTTGTTTTAATTCACATGTAGCAATTTGTACATTATAGCAAAATTTGTATTCTTCAAGAATAAGTTACTTATACAGTACATAAACAATACATAAAAATTTGCCAAATAGACCTTCTGCCTATAATATTACAAGATGAATCCATTCTCTGTGTTGTCATTACAGTGTGCTGTTTATTCCAGCTAAACACTGGGTGTCAGATGTATCCTTGTTAAGAGGCAGTGGATAATAAACTATCAAGTCCCTCTAGCTTGTGGGAGATGTTAGCACTCACATGATACTTGTGATAACAGACTTAGCCCTAAATAACAGCATGAAGGAATCTCAGGCAACCCTTAGGGAAGAGTTCAAGGCCTTGAGTTTAGGTTAAGAAACTGTTATGTGAAAATAGTGTTCTCTGGCTTAAGATTTTAACAATTGCTATTCCTTTTTCCTACACGGTCCAGAAATGATCAAAGGCAGAAGATTTATACCAGATAAAGCCATATGGATTGCTGGTCTAAAATTCAAGGCAGGTTAGTTGACTTAATTCTTTGGTGCTGGTGACTGTTAGTTTGTAAAAGTTAATTAAAGTCAGGTAAAGGAAGTGATGGTGCTGGGATCAGTCAGGCCATTCTTGTCATCTGTCATTAGAGATAACCAAAGGGCTGGTGATACTCAGTGTCCGTTTGGCACTTAGAGCCTGGCTCTCAGCAGAGGCTGCCGGCTTGGCCTCTTGCCGACAGCAGTGGTCACATTGGGGCTGGAAAGAGGGTGGTGGAATGCGCTCTGACTGCGGTGGGCTGGCTACAGCTATCAGGGTTGCTGCCTCACTGCCTGTGAGGGCATCAGGCCCTGGGCCCCACTGCTCCCCCTTTCTCCAGCTCGACCTGCTCTAGCAGAAAGAAAAGGCATTGGCTTAGTGTCACTTCTTCCTAGGCCACAAGGGGCCTTTTGGTTGGAATGTATTTGAACAGTCCGGGTAACTCAGACACATTTAGTCAAGAAATGTTTTTCTTGAGCATTTTACACTGAAGCTGTCTGGAGGTGAGTGACTATGTCACAGAGTCTGAGCTTGTACTTTGCAGCCAATAAGTCAGAGCTGCAAGCTTGCTGGGCCTGGCTAGCCTCTTGGCACTACCTGAGACTTACATGTTGAGAGGCTGTTAGGAAGTGAGTGCCCCAGGCTTGTAGATGTCATATCTCTACGTTTACCCTCCTGGTCTGCTGTGCTTTGCTTAGCATTCATTACTCAGTAATGCTTGATGTGTAGAAAATGTGGCCCTTAGAAATGGCCACAACCACAACCATAGATCAGGGATATGCATTACCATCTGTGAAACCACCCAGGAGTGTTAGTTTTATATAGATTTTTTGAGGGACCTTAGTTCCCTAACAAGAGATTGAACTCATGCGCCTGGCAATGGAAGTCCGGAGTCCTAACCACTGGACTGCCAGGAGTGTTGGTTTTAAAAGTAGTGAAGCGAGGTGGCTGCTTACCTCCCTGCCCCTCCTAAAGTCTGACCTCCTGGAGTACAGAGAATGGCTGGAACAGACACACCCCTCACCCCAGATAAGGCAGGCAGTAGTTAGTCTAGGCCAAGGTTTAATTTTAGCCTTTGATTGATATATCTGTAAATGTTAAGCTGTGCTAATAAAACTCCCAGTTTCCTAGAAGCCACTTGGGTGAGCCTGGCAGCTATACTGAATGGCTCTGCTGGCACCAGAAGCAGCTGACTCTACTGGGTCACTGCCTCCCTTGTTTCTGA
Source organism: Moschus berezovskii (assembly GCF_049115385.1). Lineage (NCBI taxonomy): Eukaryota > Metazoa > Chordata > Mammalia > Artiodactyla > Moschidae > Moschus > Moschus berezovskii. The sequence goes on along the minus strand of NC_142478.1, from coordinate 58,363,599 downwards.
GCCTCTGCATGAAAGTTGTGGGAGGAGCTAGCCTCCTATGAATTGTGTCACTTGTGAAAGGCAAGTACAGATGGAGATTCGACTGCAGGACCTCTGGGGATGGTGGAGGTTATGGGTGCCTGTGTATCTATGCACACATAGTCTTCATCAGATGAAGCAGTGGTCACTGCTGGAACAGAACACTGATTGTGGGCTATTAAAGGAGTTTCTCATTAGCTGTGGCACCAGATTCCTAGCTTCCATTTTGGCTCAAGAATGAGCCTAAAACCTTGTGGAATAATTTAATAAGCTTTTAGATGCTTGGAGGCTCTGAGCCAGCTCTGTTGGTGAAAGATTTACTAGAAAGGGCCCAGCAGCAGCCCTTTTTTTTCCTTGCCCCTCCCTCACCCCAGTTTAACTCTCACCATAAAGCTACTGTAAACCAGAATTCAGTTTTTTATTCATAAGGCACCAGGGTGGAACTGTTCCTGGTCACCCTCCTTTTTCAGTAATTGCTTGGAATTTCCTTGAAAGAGTGACACACTTCACTTCTCTACATTTAGGAAGGACAGTATCTCCTCAGCAACAGGTGACTGTCCTGAGAATGTAACAGACAAGGAAGGCAGGCATACTGGCTTGAACCAGGAACTGGTCAGTAGGTTTGCATAGCTGTCTCTGACTATAAAAATTGCGTGGGTATTAGTTCAAACAGTGCAATGAAATAAGCAATGGTTTAATTCTGAAACCTGAATTCTTTGAAAAATTAATCTGAGGTAAAAAATGTTTAAATTTTGACCTTTAGCTTGTCTATCTGCCAGAAGTTTGTCCTAAAGCTGAGAGTCGAAGCAGGATAGGTGTGGTCACCTGTTGCTTGGGTACAGCAGACCTACCACATGGACTGAAGCTACAGTGGGAAAAACCACAGGAGAATCCAGGGCTTGTTAGTGTTTTGGGCTTCCTGATGGGCCCCCTGTCCAAGTAGAAAGTCTGTCAGCTGGGACAGACAGCGTCAGTGAAAAAGAGAACAAGTTTCCACTGCCAACTCCGGCCCTCCCCTTCCCCCAGCCACCTCTTAAGAGTGATGGGGCCTGGTCCTAGGGACCTAGGGACATCCGTGAACAAGAACTACGTCTGTAAACAATAAGGAGAAAGCCAGGTAAGAATGGAACTTATAGGAGGCCCTTTAACAGGCCTAATAGAAGGGTCACATCCAAACTGGAATGAGCAGTTAAAGTGTCCCTTGAATCTCTCTCTGAAAGGAAGGAAAGAAAGTTACATTCACAAGTTCACATCTCTGCTTGGTTGTGCTCCTGCGGGCAGCATGAGACCCATCAGAGAGGCGTGTATTGATTGTCTATGGCCCGTAGGCGGCTCCGGGAGGAGGAGTCCATTTCATAGTCTGAGTCCCGGGCTCGACTGGCGGGCTCTGACTCCAGGTGCCGCAGGCTGTTGGCCAGTTCTTCGGGCGAAGGCACCAGGTGGAAGATCTGCTCTGGGGGAGAGGATCGGCCTGGAAGACCCTCTGGGCCAAGCCCCCGTGGACAGCCAGAAGCGCTAAGGTGGGGAAGGCCCAGCTCTGAATCCCAGCGAGAGAGGGAGAAAGGGAACAGAACAGTGTTGGAGGAACCTGGGGGACAAGTGACCGAGAGAGAGACCACACTGTCAGCCTTATCAGGGCGGAGGCAGGTGCTGGAAGGACACAGCAGGAGGTCTCGGTCCCCACCCCCTTTATCTAGGGGCATCAGGGTCACACCTGGTGGCTGGGAGACGACGACCACGTAGCTGGACAGCCGGACGTCACAGGCAGCCCCGCACTCGAGCGGGATGGGCGAGCGCTGGAAGTGGTGGAGCATGTCCACAACCGAGGGGAAGTGGAGGTGCTGCACTCGGCACTGGCCCCGCTCGGTCAGCGACAGGCGCAGGTGCTACAGGAGAGGAAGAAAGGTAGGCACAGGCCCCAGTCCCCCGGGGCCTTTACCCTGCCCAGGGTGCAGCCCCAGCCGCCTTGCCCGTACCTTGGCTATGCCCTGGAAGTTGAATGTGAGCACGTACTCCCCGCGCCGTGTCTCGCTCTGCCGCACCAGGAACACTCCGTGAGCATCAGAACCTTGCAGCTGGACCAGCTGAGCCGCCTTCACCCGGGAGATGGGACCATGGAACCAGGGGTAGCAGGACAGGAAGTGATCTGTTTTCTGGCAGGCTGGATCCAGCAGCGCCCCAGGAGAAGCACCTGGTAGAGGAGGAGATGGGTGATGGTGACCCTCTGGGTGCCTTATGCCCTGGGCTGGGTCCCGATGTCCTGGAGGACAGAGGCCCTGACCCCTCACCTTGGTTCAAGGAATCTGTGCTTCCCCTTGGAGAGTCAGCCGTGCCAGGTTCTGTGGCTGAGGGAAAGTGTGGCTCTGGGTCTGTGGTCTCGAGTCTGCAAGAGAAGATGAGGGTTAAGGATTGGGTAGCTCAGGAGTAGCAGGAAAAGCTGTCTCAAGATGGAGCCCTTGGGTCTCACCCTTGGCCTGTGCATGCCCGGAGCTCGGCCATCCATGAATTCAGCTGCTGTTCATCCCCCACCTCAAAGATGATGTCTGTCCGGTCCTTCACCTGGCAGGAAGGAAGGGACAGCTGTGTGCAATTCCTGAGGTCTGTGTCTGTTCCGCACATGTGTGGAAAGCTGCCACTCACCTTTAGCACAAAGGTGTACAGGTTGTCAGGCATCTCAAGACGTGTGCATCGCCGGATCTCCTGGATATTGGAGCAGGCTGCTTGTAGCTTAGACTTTGAACTCTAGGAGACCAATGCAGACATTCAGGGCCTGTCCTTGATGGCCCTTCACCCACCCAGGCCTCTGCTCTTTTCTGCAGTCTCCCCAGGGGCCTAGCTTGCTCCGTGGGGACGCTGATCCTGGAGTAGGTTCTAGCATTCTTCCCAGCAGAAGCCTGCAGGGGAGCCTCTGCCTGTAACCACAGACACTGTCTCCCCCACCCAGACACAGACACTGAGCTCCCCAGCACCCAGTGGGGCCTGAGGGCCGGTCTCTGCTTCACCTTGACCTGTGGACATTCCAGCTCGGACCCATTTGTTGGCTGACACCTGTTTCTCTTCCCACTGGTCAAGCAAAACTCCCCAACCCATTCTTCTGGCCGATCACAATCACTGCTGATCACCTAATCACAGCAAACCCAGAGAGGGAAGGTGAAGGGTATCCCAACCCAAGTTCCCTCTATGGTGCTGGCTGACTGTGCTGAGGGCCCCAGGCCTTTCACATTGCCTTTAGCTCCTCTCTTCCCCTCCACTGGCTCCCCACCAGGAGGAACCTCTCCCAGCCCAACAGCAGCCCAGGAAGCAGATATTATCACATCTTGGAGACAGTAATTTGCCTGAGGAAGCAGAGATCAGATTGTGAACCCCCATTCAAAGGATACACCTGACTACTCTGTTCTGCCTCCAAGTCTCAGGACAAGGAGGCGCGGGTGAGGTGGCATGGTGGGAGTTGGCAGAGTAGCTTAGCTATGGGCTCCTGGGGCTCTTTTGCCAATGTGCCCAAAGGAACACAGCCTGGCATGGCTGGCCCCAGTTACAGCCAACCAGAAAAATGCAGGCCCCAGAAGTCTCCCGTGACATTCAACACACATGGGGTTCAGAGTGGGTGGGAGATGACCCCCTACTCTTTAGTCATCAAAAGGGTCCTAACTGAACCTGGCTGACCCTACAGATGTCTGTTCCCAGGGCCCAGGAGCTCTCATCACTTTCTCAGAAGGGAGAGCACCCCTCCACTTCCTCCTGTGATAAAATGGCTAAAATTGTTTCCTGATAGTCATGACATGATCAGTGGTGGCTTTCAGCAGAGGCCTGAGGAAGATGTGGGGAAGGGGCAGCCAAGACCCAACTGTGCCCTCCCTGCTTCAGCAGCTACTTTAAGAAGAGACAGTGAGGTGCACCTGAAAATACCGCAACCCCCACCAAACCAGGGCTTCCCTGGTGGCTCAGGTGGTAGAGAACCCACTTGCCACTGCAGGAGATGCAAGAGACCTCGGGTTTGAACTCTGGGTTGGGAAGATCCCCTGGAGAAGGAAATGGCAACCTGCTCCAATATTCTTGCCTGGGAAATTCCATGGACAGGGGAGACTAGTGGGCTACATACAGTCCATGAGGTCACAAAGAGTTGGACACAACTAGTTATGCGTGTGCACACACCATCAAGCCAGTACCGGGTGAGGAGGAGGAAACAAGAGGCAGGAACAAAGGTGAGTTGTAGGCACAGCGGCTTTGGCGGATCCAGCCTGTGCCCAGACGGGTATGTCTTGGACAGGGGCTGGTTTTTTGAAAGGTGGTGCCAGAGTCAATCCCAAAGCCATACACTCAACTGAGCTTCAGATACACAGGTGCCAGGGTTCTGGCAGAAGGATGGTGAGTGCAAGACTGGACAACCTGTTAGGAGAGAGGCTCTTCCTGGTCCAGGCCCACACCCAGCAGGTCTTGGAGCTGCCAGTCCAAGCACAGCAGTCTGGGGAGGAGAACTGTGGGAACGCACTCTGAGAAGCTGCACAACTAGTAAATCCCACCCTAAGTGACCACCAGCCAGGGCGTTGTCGCCCTTCCAGTTCCTCTTGTATGTCCCCTACCACCCAGTTCCTCAGCCAGGGAGCCCCACCCAGCTCCCGCATGGACACTGGACATGCCAGAGCACAGGGAAGCAGGGCCCCCATGCCCCCAGCAGCGCTCTCAGCCAGCCAGCCTCTCCACGTCTTATTTCCTGGCTACAGAATAGGTTAGTACAGAGGGCTCCTTCCTGCTCCTGCATGTGCGGTTGGCCCTGCCTGGCTCTGGATCCACAGGATCACTGGGAGGAAGTACACCAGGCCAAGAAGGGAATGGGCCGTAGACGTCTCCTTTTCAGTTCCACCATGGGCCCTGCCCCCAGCGTGAGTGCCAAGATTAACTGGCAGGGCCATGGGTTTCACTCTGAATGTGGGGCCCTCAGTGCCAGCTCCACCCCCAGCAGCTGAGCAACTGCTGACCCGACAGGCAGTGGTGAAGAGAGGATTCCCCGTCCTCAGCCATGGCCAACCCTGGCTGCACTGCACAGGCAATGGTGAAACTTGGCCCAGTTCCCCTTCACCTGCTGGCTGAGCCCAACATGCATTCTTTGGTCCCTTCTCTGCGGCCCAGAGTCATACAACTCTAGAGGCTGAGCCAAGGGCTGAACCCAGCTCACCCAGTGTCCACCTACCTACCGTGCTGCCTGGTGGGGTTGGGGGAGGCCAGGGGCTCCGCCCAGATTGGAGGAGCAATTTCTCCCATGGCAGGAGTGGGGTGGGGGGTAAGAGGCATTTGGGCCTCAAATCTGGCTGGAGGGAATGAGAGCCGTGACTGGAAACAGGTCTGGCCTCTCTGGAGGCCTTGCTTTCCCCTCAGCTTGCTGCCACTCTCTGCACTTGGGCGCGCCCAGCCATCCAGAGTGCTCCAGGGCGCCTGCCTGCACCCTGCTGTGCCCCATCCACGTACACACTCAGAATGACCCCAGCAGGGACAAAGTACACATAGTATCACCCAGCTTCTGCTCTAGAAGGGAACAGATAACCCAATGGGCAGGACAGGGTAGGGGCCAGGACGCATGGGTGGGGAGGCAGTGAGCTTCCCAGGCACCAAGAGGTCCTGGGCCAAGGCCCTGAGGTAGGAAGGTACACAGGCATACATGCCCTGTGGGGGTCCCCGCGGGGCTGAAGTAGTCAATTTGAATGAGGTGGGGCTGTGGAGGTGGGCAGCTGCCTATGTGGGTCTAACACTCACATTAAATACTCGGGCAGAAGCCAGCCAGCCAGTTGGGCCAGACCCAGCTCTTAACCCGTCTCTTCCATGGGAAATGGGGGGGCAGGGGTGGAGACAACATCCAAACAGTAAAGAGCCTGCCACAGGGGACCCCAGGGTGTGGGCATGCCGGACCCTCACAGTGGCTTTATTCCACCCACTCTAGGGGTCTGTATTCTTCCAGGGAAAGCCTTCAGGCGAGATCCACACCAGCCCCTTAGCAGTCTTCTCTCTCCCGGGGCTTTAGGACCCTCACTCCTCCCCTGTAAAGAGCAACCGTGGGACAGGAGGTAGGACTCGATATACAGCTGAAGGTCAGGGTTGAAGCCCCATTCCTCTGCCACAGCACTCAACGCCCTCAAGTTAGCAGCCCCATGGCCTGGAGCCAAAATGAGACAAGCCCCAGATCCACCACCTATATGTGGGATCTTGGGCATGGCAGTGACTGCAGCCTCAGTGTCCTCTCTGGTAATATGCGGACAGTAAGCAAGATCCCACTGACCTCCAGGTGGAGGACAGTGGGTCTTTGCTGGGGGCTTGAAAACAAACAGAGGAAATTCTAGATCCATTCAGAAAACTAAGATCATGGCATCTGGTCCCATCACTTCATGGCAAATAAATGGGAAAACAATGGAAACAGTGACAGACTTTATTTTCTTGGGCTCCAAAATCACTGCATATGGTGACTGCAGCCATGAAATTAAAAGATGCTTGCTCCTTGGAAGGAAAGTTACAACCAACACAGAAAGCATATTAAAAAGCAGAGACATTACTTTGCCAACAAAGGTCCGTCTAGTTAAGGCTATGGTTTTTCCAATAGTCACATATGGATGTGAGAGTTGGACCATAAAGAAGCCTGAGCACCGAAGAATTAATGCTTTTGAACTGTGGTGTTGGAGAAGACTCTTGAGAGTCCCTTGGACTGCAAGGAGATCCAACCAGTCCATCCTAAAGGAAATCAGTCCTGAATATTCATTGGAAGAACAGATGCTGAAGCTGAAATGCCAATACTTTGGCCACCTGATGCGAGGAACTGACTCATTTGAAAAAACCCTGATGCTGGGAAGGATTGAAGGCAGGAGAAGGGGACGACAGAACATGAGATGGTTGGGTGGCATCACCAACTCAATGGACATGAGTTTGAGTAAACTCTGGGAGTTGGTGATGGACAGGGAGGCCTGGCGTGCTGTGGTTCATGGGGTTGCAAAGTCGGACACAACTGAGCAACTGAACTTAAGTCATGCATAACTGAGTTCCCCCTCCTCAGGCAAGAGCCCAGAATGGATGCTGCTTGGACCAATGGATGAACAAATGGATGAAACATCATTCTGAGAAAGGTTTAATCACCTCTTATTGTATCCAAACAGCCTTAAAAAAAAAAAAAAGAGAAAATGTCCTGTCTCGGATTCCAGGGATACCCAGAATGGAAATGCAGACAACCACTAGCACACAGACCTGAGTTTCACTTGCCAAAGATTTGCATCTGAGCTTCCTAACAGCCAGTACAAAGAGGTATTCTCCAAGGAAAGGCAGCCACTTATGCAGGGATCCCATGCGCAGCAGCCATTAAAGGCTCTGAGAAGAGCTGGAGCAGAGGAACCTGAACCCATGTGTTCCCCACCCAGTGGCCACCAAGTGTCCAGCTCAGAAACGCCTGGGGGGTCTGCACAACCACTGCAAGCAACCTTCCCATCCTGGGTTTTTGGAATTAGACGTTCCTGGCCTTCAGTCCCAACTCTGTCTCACCCTCCATGGACAAGTGACTTGCCTCTCCTGGCCTCAGTCTCCACTTTTGTAAAGTGGGCTAACGGTGCCCCTCTACCCTCCAAGAAAATGTGGCGGTACCATGTGTGTGGGCAATGCAGGAGTGGGGGGAGGATATGGGAAGGTCCCAGGGGATGTCACAGGGCAGGGATGAGCACAGGGCCTTGGGAGGTCAGTCTTAGGAATACCTGGTCTGCTCAGAAGCAAACCGCTTTCCTAAGGAAACTTGCAGCTTTCATGGCTGTCCGTGTCGTGTCACACACACAGTCTGTGAGCCCAAGGCAGCCTCCCTGCTCCCTTCCCATCTTGTGCCTTCCACGGGGCACAGTCACTGGCTTTAAATGTTTGCTGAGTGCTCTCCAGAGTAGAGAAGGGGGAGGAAAGAGACACTGGAGGCCAAGAGTATGGCAGGAGCCAACAGCCAGGGACCAATAAGTGCAGCCATATCCACACGACGGCAGGGGAGTTGGCTGTGGTGAGAAACAGTACTAACAGGCCCCCTCACTCCACCCTTAATGAGCACCTCCTGTGTGCCAAGCACTGGTGGCCTGGTCTGTCCATCCAGGACACTTTGGAACTGCTGAATTCACGGGTCTGCACCATTTCCAGAAATTGCAAATATTGCAGAAAAGAGCATTGTCTTGAGGAATGGAGGTACCAGGACCAAGGAAATAGGAAGGTCACCGCTCCAGGGTGGAGGCAACCCTGACATCATCTTCCGTGATCCTCTGAGAGCATCCTGCTCTGAGCCACCTGTCTTGTTGGAGGAACATGGTGGGTGCCTCCCCTGACGCCCCCCCAGGAGCCCATGCATGGCTGGTGTTTTATTCCACACCTCACAAATGAGCAGCCAAGGCTAACAGAGCCTCCTACATTACAGCCGGTGGGCCTGGATCCTTTGGAGGTCAGCCTGGGATCCGTGTTTACCCTGGGCGCATCTGAAACACACAAGCCTTTTTAGGGGGAAGGCTGGGCAAGGAGCCACACCGTCTCCCCAGGCAGAAGAGATGGGGAGGGCAGGGAACACAGCCCGCATCAAAGAACACAGTGCTGGACCCTGGAGGCAAGGGCTTGAGAACCAACTGGCCTGGATTCCAGTCCTAAGCAGCTTGTAGTGGGGTGGGGGAGAGGGCTCTGGATTCCAGTCGTAAGGAGCTCCTGGGAGCAAAGCACGGACGCTCACAAGGAGCCCCACTAAGGTGAGGCATCAAGAATCTTGAACCCTGAGAGACGGGTGGCATGAAAACTGCGTTGCTGTCCAACAGTCCTGTTAGCGCTCCTCCCGGACACATCCGGAATCCAGCGACTTCTCGTCCCCCTCCTCTGCTCAAGAACTCTTGTGGGGGCTTCCCTGGTGGTCAGTGGCTAACTTTCTGCACTCCCAATGCAGAGGTCCCAGGTTCAATCCCTGGTCTAGGAACTAGGTCCCACATGGCTGCAACCAAGTATCTCACATGCTGGCAGTGAAGACCATTGCTGTTACTACACTGGACACTGCCTGCCTGCATAAATAGAAACATTTTTTAAAAGGGTTCCCTGTTGCTCCAGGACTGGGATTCCATGCTTCCAGTGCAGGGGGCCTGGATGTGATTCCTGGTCAGGGAACTAGAGCCCATATGCTGCGACTAAGACCCAGTGCAGTTAAATATATTTTTTTAGAAAAACTTGTGGGCCCCACCTTCCTGGGCCTCACCATGGCCCAAGATACTGCCGGGCCTTGATCCTATTACCTCCTTAACCTCATCTACCTGCACTCTTTCTCACCCTGTTCAGCCACACAGGCCTCCACTCTGCCTTCAGTGTACCAAGCACGCTCCCACCTCGGGGCCTTGCGCCTGCTGTTCTCTCCGTCTGAAGGGCAGTTTGCCTGCATCTTTACAGATCTGGCTCTTCTTGGACACAGGTCTCCGCTCAAGGATTGCTGCCTCGGGAAGGCCTTCTGTGACCACTGAATCCAGACACACACAGTCACCGTCCCAGAACCCCCTTATTTCACTTCCTCCATTGCCTTATCCACCTGTGAAATGTGCTCTGGGGGACCTGGTCTTGTCACATCCCCAGGATTGAGTACAGGGCTGGGAGGTTGTAGATGCTTGACTTTAGTCCTCAACAAATATTCCTCACAGGCCCCTTGTCTGCCAGGTATCATGTGTGCTGGGATCAGTAGGCACAGGATATGGTCCCCCAACGCAGACCGCCCCACCCTCTGAAGGACTCCAGGGGAATGACAGGGACTCAGTGAGGCAAGGATGGGGGACACAGGTTGGGCCTCCAGGGCCTTGAGCCAGCTCAGGGAGAGCCCTGGCTGAGAGGGAGGCCCTGGACGCCTCACGGAGCACCGGGCAAGCCGATGACACTGAGGGAGGAATGGGAGCCCTGACAGGCAAAATTCAGGTGTGCCCAGCCATGGAGAGCAGCCAAGTGGAGCTGGGGCTCAACTTGTATATGTAGTCCCCGAGCCCACAGCACCGCTGCCAACCAGCTCACACACCGCCAGGCCTGATCCAAACCGCTGGTCTCAGGAGAGAAAACCTCCTCTCCTTCAGGGAGCCTTCTCAGATCGCTACGTTGTGGTCAGTGCAACTCCTGTGCCTCTCCCGCGGCATAGGGCTTATCAGGCCAGGCCATAATTTCCTGATGGTGCCGCTGCCCCCACCATCTGACTGGGAGCTCCTCTGGGGGTGGGGACAGGGCACCAAGCCTTGTTTCCAGCTGGGGCCCAGCACCAGGTCCAGCCTGGAGGAGGTCCTAAGAGAGTCTGTCAGATCAGTGGGTGAGGGTGGATGCTTGGGGCCCCAGCCCTCAGATGTCTGGGAAGCAGAGGCAGATGTGGAGGTGTGGTGAGTTATCTCACCCCCTTGTTCTCCTGCTCCCTTGAGGGCAAACAAGTCAATGAGCTCAACAAATGTTTAGCTGAACTACAGGGCGCAGGTCACTTCCTTCCTCTGCCCCCAACCGGGGGGACACACACACACACACACACCCCCTTTGAATGCTTGCTTCAGCCACTTTTTCTCCATGTGACCCTGAGCAAATCACTTCTCTGTGCTTTTGTTTCCTCATCTGTAAAATGGAGATGGTGATGGGGCACACATCCAGGACTTCTGTGTGTGCAACCTGTCAGTTGCCTGGAGTACACAGGAGTCTCCCAGGTCTCCTTGGTCTGGCCCTGTTGTCTCAAACTTCCGTCTCCCCATAAGGGAGCAGGAAAGGGATGGGAGATGCTTCTATAAAAGCCACAAAGATCAAGTCGGCTTCCCCATTCTGGCAAGTGAGAGCCCACCAGTGCCAGAGATAGAGCTTCTCCCAAGCCGGCACTGACACAGGGAGACAATGACAACCCCGCCCAGAGTCCCCATCATTTTGCCTCCCTCCCCTGGGCAGGTGGCCACAAAGCCCAGATAACCAAGTGACCCTTGTGACCAAGCATGAGTGTAGGGGCCTGTGTCCCCTCTACTTCTGGACCCAGAGAGGCCCCAAGAAGGCCCTGTAGGAGGGGTAACTGGCTAGAGGTGTTGAGAAAGACATGGGCTGGAAAGTGAAAGTGAAGTCGCTCAGTCATGTCCGACTCTGCAACCCCATGGCCTGTAGCCTACCAGGCTTCTTGGTCCATGGGATTTTCCAGGCAAGAATATTGGAGTGGGTTACCATTTCCTTCTCCAGGAGATCTTCCCAACTCAGGGATTGAACCCGGGTCTCCCACATTGTAGGCAGACGCTTTACCGTCTAAGCCACCAGGAAACATGGGCTGGGGGTTTGTCTAAAGCCCCACCTGCAATGAGCTCCCCTGCAAACCTGTAAGGTCCCCTCCACATGTCAGAAATGCAGATTCACAGTGATACAGACATAAAGCCCCCTCAGAGATGGAGACCACCCCACACACATAATCACAGTGACAGGGACACAAAGCCCCTCTCAGATGCTGGAGCAACCTGCCTCCCAGAGACGGAGATCCCCATGAAGAGAGAGAGCTCCCCACAACATGCACAGAACCAATCTGGGATCCCCCTGACAGCCATCCAAACCCTTGAGATGCGGCTGTCCAGCTTCATACTGAGTGGCCAAGTGTGGAAATGAGCATGCACTACTACTCTTAGGCTAGCCTTGGGGAACCACCCAGGATTGGTGGTGAGGGAGGGGCCTGTGGCTGAAGAGAGACCACTCCTGGAAGTCACCTTCCCCACACCCCCTCATGGGCATGGATGCACTAGGGAACCAAGGTGATTATCAACCTATGGGCATCTCACCAGCTGACCTTGCCTGCCTCCCCCTCAGGATGACAGCGGTCCACCCATGACCTGGCCTGGGGAGGCCTGGCCTGGGATAGGGCCTTGCAGAGGTGGGAACAGAGGGGCCAGCGCCACACCGTCACAAGCCGGGCTATGGGCTGCACCTGGCCAAAACTTCCACCAGAGTAGGACCAACCACTTTCCAGAACATGGAGCTGCTCAGTGGCTAGCCTGCATCAGCTCCTCTCTGTCAGTTTCCTGCTGGAGGACAGAGCAGGGTCTCTGGGAGTACCAAGCCAGCACCTAGGCCTGGGCCCACTGGGGGCCCTGTCAGAAGCCCCCTGCAACCTGCCCCTCACCGGCTGCAAACCAGCTGCCACCAGCCCACGCCATGAGCGACCACTTCCTGCTCCGAGCATCCCGCCAGGATTCCTCCCTGCCCTACATGGCTGCAGAGCCGCAAAAGCCCCGCACCCTGTCCCCGTCCACCTCCACGCCAACAGTGCCTTCTTCACACGGTGCCCCTCTGGCCGCCACAAGGCCAGGACACCCAGGCCTGGAACACTGGGCTGTGTCAGCCCCCAGACAAAAGGGGAAGCCGTGGCTACCAGAGGCCCCACCACCCACCCAGGCCCCGAGCAGGAGGGTCCCGCCTGGCATGCAACCAGGCACTGCCCCAGGTCTTCCCACTGCATGGGAGGGTATGCTCTGTGTTCTTGGGGGGAAAGCAGAGGGGACCTGGAGCTGGCTGGTACCCCCTCCAGGGCCTTTTGTGCTGTGCCTACCTCCCAGCCCCATGGTGGAGTCAGCCAGGTGGGGGAAGCCCCTTACCCTAGCAGCACAGCCCTCAGCTGCACCCTGGGGCCCCTGTCAGCTCTACGCCCGGCGAGGGTGGAAAAAGATGTGGTTAAGCAACAACAAATAACCTCTGTCACCAGCCTCTGATAGGGGCGTGCACTGGAGGGAGGGGGGCTCGTCACCACCAAGATCCCCAAAAGCCCCGGACGGTGGCTACCGCCTGCCTTCGAAGAATGATGATTCAGAAGAAGAGGTGAAAGCAAGGACCTCTGGAGCTCAAGGGGGCTGTAGGGCTGCTGGGGAGGCTCAGAGTCAGCTGAGCAGAGTCTCAGACCAGGCTGACGGGGAACCAGGGTGCCAGCCAGGAGCCCCAGAGTCGGCGGGGCCCAATGAGACCACAGTCTCCACCCTTCCCAACTGAGTCTGCCAGTTCTTGTCATTATCCTCAGCCCCTGTTCAGTGATACGCCTTGACACACAGCATCTCACTGACACCAAAGAACAACAGGAAATTGCACCAGCCACAAAGAATAAAAGCCAGTTGGATTAAATAATTAAATGTGAAACATAAAACCGAGACAAAACTGGAATAGAAGAACCTGAGTAATTATCTGATCCCAGGCCTCTCTAAGCAGAAAAAGCAAAGAACAAAATCATGAAGAAAAAAACATCAACCATATGTCACCGCCCAGACTTAAAAACCATAGGCCGAGAAACTCAGAACCAGTTGAAAAGTCAAATAGCAAATGAAATATTTGCAATGTGTTTCAGAGCACCAGAGTCCATGTAAAGAGCTCCTGCAGATTAGCAGGGAGGAGGCAGGTGGTGCAAGAGAGGCACACACAGAGTTAATGGCCTGTAAGTCACAGAAAATGTCTACGGCCAAGAAACATAAGAGACCGTTAAAATCCACAGGGAACAGAAAGCAGGATTAATGGCTGCTAAGGGCTGGGGACCAATGCTAACAGGTACTGGGTTTCTGAGTGAGGTGATGAAACAAGGTGAGGCAATGTTCTGGAATTAGTGATGATGGCTGCATACACAGTGAATATGCTAAAAACAAACTGCACTTTAACATGGTGAATTTTATGTCATGTGAAGTGTATCTCAAAGTTCTTTAAAAAGAGAAATGGTCCATTCCATTCATAATGAGGACAAGATAACCACTTCACCTGGAAGTTGGCAAAAGTTTTTAAAATAATACCCAATGTAAGCACCACTATATGAAGATATTTAAATGAGTACAGCTTTTCTAGAAGGCTCTTTGGAAAGGATGTATCAGGAAGCATTAGAAATAGCTCATGAGCACATGAAAAGATGCTCAACCTCATTAGCCATCAGGGAAATGTAAATCAAAACCATTCAACTATTCAAAACCATTGCAGGATGGCTACAATCAAAAACAGCTATAGTAAATACTAAAGTGTTAGTGAGGATGTGAAGAAATTAGAACCTTCATACATTTCTGGTGGGAATATAAAATGGTGCAGTACTCTGGAAAACAGTTTAGCAGCTCCTCAAAATGTTTAAAAGGAGTTACATTTGATCCAACAATTCTACTCCTAGGTACATACCCAGGGGGAAAAAAAAACACGTCCACACGAAAATTTAACTCACAAATGTCTGCAGCAGCACTTTTCATAATCACCCGAAAGTGAAAACAACCTAGTGTCCATCCACTGAGAAATGGATATATAAAATGTCATCGGGTCATACAATGGAAAATTATTTGGCAATAAAAAGGAACAAAATACTGACACAAGCTCCATCCAACATAGACAAACCTTGAACACATGATGCTAAGTGAAAGAAGACAGTCATCAAAGACCACACCCTCACTGGTTCCCTGTACTTGAACAGACTAAGCCAACCTACAGAGACAGACAGGGGACGGGTGGCTGCCTGGGGCTGGGGGAGGAGAGGAATGAGGACTGCTGATGGCTACAAGGTCTCTCTTTGAGATGAGTGGTGGTGAGATGAGAAAGTGGTCTGTAAACCATGGAGACAGTTGTACAACCCTGTATGTATACAAAAAACCACTGTACCCCTTTAAACAGGTTAATTTTATAATCTGTAAAACTATATCTCAATAAAGCTTTAAGAGAAAACATATGAGAAGTGCTCATGAAGCCTTCCAGCCAGCACTTCCCCTCTAGGAATGTAGCCTAAAGAAGCAATCAGAGATGGGCAGCAAGATTGATGTACAAGACATTTGTCACGAGGATATCTACTTGAGCAAAAAAATTAAAAATGGTTGAAAGAGGAGTCTGGATAATCACAGATAAATATATCATGGCCTATGTAAATGAAATATTGTGCAGTCATTAAGACATTCTTAAAAATTTCTTAAGAAAACATAAAAATGTTCGAGACATGTTAAGTGAAAAAAAAAAATAAAGTAGGATGAGTGTGCCAATCCCACGAGGGCTTGGGGTTTTGTCCAAAAGTTTCTGCCTGTTTCCAGTGTGCTGGGCACACGGAAGGGGCTCCCTCTATAACTACTGAATGAAGAATTAGTGAATGCTGATGGAGCTGCAATTTGGGGGAAAGTTCGAGAAAGAAACACAAGAGAGGACGGAGACATCGACTAGGACTGAAATGCTCATTCTCTCTGGGTGGTTGGATCACGGGTGGTTTTTTAGTGACTGTTCTATCATTTCTGCCCTGAGCTTTACTAATTGAAAAAACAAGACCAGAAACACCAGGAACTCAAACGTGGGGGCCGTCGGTAAGGTAGACAGTTTCCTAGATTACATGGAGATCTGGAAAGAGACAGTCTGTCCTCCCATCCAGACGGTTCCCTGGAGAGAGGTTCTCTCTGCTGTGCTGTGGACTTCAGACTGGGCCGCAGTCAGGAGTCGCGTCCAGCCCAGGAAGGAGCAGGGGTCAGGCACAGGGAGGGAGGACCTGGAGGCCAGGTCTCGCGTGCTGGCCCCCGCCCCTATCCGCCGTCATCCACTGGTTCCAGAGACTGAGCAGTCAGTGGGGTCCATGGCCCGCGGACAAGAGTGGCCTCCACCCCAGCTCGGAGGGGAGAGAGAAAAAGGGGTGTGGGCCCCAAAAGGAAGCTGAGGCGGCCCCTCCTGCCTTGGGGAAGGAAACTACCCCGCCCCCACCCCCAGTGAGGGCCAGCGCTCAGAACGCAGAGATCTCTGCTATGCATTTTGGTTTCCTTTTCCATTCACAAAGAAGTGGGTGGGGGATTTCCAGAAGGCCCAACTGGCTGTCCGCACTGTCCCCTTTGCCCAGTTCGGGCCACTGGGAGTGGCAGCCAGGTGGTGGCCTATCCCAGGGAAGGCCTCTGGGGACCCAGCTTGGGGGGTCTATGACTTCCCACGCAGGAAGCCCCTCCCACTGCCCCTCAGGGAGGAAACACCTCACACCAGGCCCTCCTGGAGCCAGGTTTTGACTCAATCACCCAGCAAGGGCAGGACTGACATCCCATTCTCCAGAATGGGAAACCGAGGCCGAAACAGGCCAGGTTTTCAGCCCAAAGCCACATAACAAGGACACAAGAGCCACGATCTGAACCCAGACCAGTCCATGTGCCCTGCCCCTGGCCACCAAGTCCCCAGCGCAGACTCTATAGTTCTGTGTCTCCACATGCAGTCCCCCAACAAAGGAAAACCAAAGAGCAACTTCCAAGAAGCTGGCAACAGCCACAGGCCCAAGGAGCAAGGGGATGGGGGGATGATAAATGACTGTCATTTGCCGCCCTCCCACTGATGGATTCAGGGGCACTTTCCAGTCTCGGGATTCACAGAATTTGAGCTAAAAGGAAGCACACCGATACCATCTGCCCGTGGTTTCAGCGTGGTTGGGGGTTTCTTCTAAGCGGCAAAGTACTTTTCAAAAAACGATGTTACACAAAACCCCAATAAGAGGCAGACGGGGTGGCTGTGTGTGCGGTTGGGGGCCCCACGGGAGCCCTGCCTACCACCACCCCTTCCTTCCTTCCCCCACCAGCCCTGGAAGGCCCGGATCAAGCCCCTTGGTTGCCCGTTTCACAGCTTAGAGAGGCACGGGGAATCACCTGGGTCACAGCAGCCCCAGCAGGGCGAGGACAGAAAACCCTTTGACGTCTGGTCCTCCTGGGAAGGTGGGATTGGGGATGCACCGGCCTTCTACACGCCTGTCTCCCCGAGGATCATCGGGGCTCTGTCTGGGACCACGAGGGTCTGCTGGGCTGCAGTGGGTGGTCTCTGTGCCTGTTTAGGGGTCAACACAAGCCCCTGACCTTGGCAGGCCCACAGCAGACTGCACTCCTGCTCTTCCACCTGCCAGCCGTGTGGCCTTGGGCAAGTCGTTCTACCTCTGCATGCCTGTTTCCTCTTATGAGAGAGTGTCCTCTCTGTCCCCGCCTTCCAGGGTTTGTGGTGATTGCATGGGATGTGTCGAATGCAGTGCCCACCGTGCTTGAAAATGACTAGTAACAAGTAGCAGCTGCAGCAGCTAAGCCTGGCTGAGACCCCGTGCACGGAGCTGGCTCTCGCCACCATGGGGATGGCGGTTGGTTCACCGTCACCCCGCTGTGGGTGCCACCACTCAGCTCTTTGTACTTGGGGAAAATGAGGCACAGAGAGGGCCAAGTGCCCTTCCCGAAGCCGCACAGTGCAGAAGGGCAGGGACGGGACTCGGGCCCAGGTCTGTCCGAGCCCCCAGCAGGCTGCCCCTCCCGCCCGCACGGCCGCTTCCTGCCCAGCCCTCCTCTTCCTCCTCGCACTCCTGCCTCCGAGAGGAAACCGCTGGCCCCCGGCGGACGTCCCTCTCTCTCTGCTTCCTCTTTCCCACACTCGGGCACAGGCTCTGGGCTTGGCCCCCAGGGTCCAGCAGTGGCTCCTTCTGCATCTTGGGACCTCAGTTTCCCCTCTTAGGAGGGAGGCACAGAGGAGTGAGGGGAGGTTGAGGGGCTAGTTGGGCACTGCTCTCACCCCTAGGCTGCGCTCAGACTCTCAGCCCCTTCATCATCCAGGCTGCTCGCCAGGAGCACCGACTGCTCCCAGCCAGGTCCCCTACCCACCCAGTCAGCACCTGCAGGATCCACAGCTCACGACACATATGAGTGCCAGGACCACCCCCATTTCACAGACAAGGAAACTGAGACCCTGTCACTTACCCAAGGACAGCTCAGAAGAAGCAGAGGAGGAACGGCTCTGAACCACACTGCCCGATGGCCCCCGGCCACCCTAAGGACCAGTTGGTCCAGCCACTGCCAACTGACCCACTTCCTCTTGGGGCTACAAGGGCTGGCAGTGCAGGAGGGAGCTCAGGGCTGTGGGTCGAGTCCCCTAGGATCCCCCACCTCCTTCCTCGACTGTTTCTCTGGGCTGAGCAGCAGAGGCCAAGGGCGAGAGGGACTCAGGGCAGTCCGGGCCTCAATGTGCCCAGCTGTAAATTGGTGGCACTGGACAAGGTGGCCATAGGGAGCCTTTTCAGGTCCTAGAACTCAAAAGAGACACCCCCCCAACCCCCACCCACCTGGGTAGGGCCCCTGGCTAAAACACCACCAGCTCCGCCACCCATGATAACAGTAAATTCTCTGGAGACTCACTGGGCACCAGTTGCAGCCTAAATGCCCAATTCCCCATCCCATCTCTGATGCTCTGAGCGGTGCAACTGTGGACAAGTCACCTCCCCTCTCCTGAACTCAATTTCCCCATCTGTGTATGGGGGTAATCACTGCAGCCCCCTCACAGGACTGCTGTGAGGGGTAAATGAAGCCCAGACAGTTAAGTGCTTAGTATATGACAAGTGCCAAACAGATGCTGCCTAAAAGGGCGTTTTTCAACAGCACCTACTATTAACAGAAGTCCATCAATGCTCCCACAGTACAGATGAGGGAAACTGGCTCAGCCCTCAGACCGGGCAAAGCTGGCCAGACTCGGAGACCCCCTCAGCCAAACCAGGCCTGGACATGTGGGGAAACTGAGCCTGGAAACAGCAAAGGGCTGGCCCTCAGGCCATGGCCTGCCCAGATGCGCTCCAGTGAAAATGGATCCCAGCTCCTAGGAGAGCCCTGCCCCCCAGGCTAGCCAACCCCAACCCCTGTAATTACTCCCTGAACTTGGGGCCCACCCCTCACCCCAGTCAGGCTCTCCCTCCACAGGGGCCAGGCTGGGATGCACTCCAAGTGAGCCTGGCCCAGCACTGCCAAATCCACCAATTTGTATGAGAAACCAGAAGTTGGGCTCTTATAGGTTAACTGCTCCATTTTACGGTTTGTAAATATTGGCACTCAATCCATCTTTCTTGTTTGTAACTGCTGAGCAGGATGGCACATCTTAGGCCTGGCCAGGAGCTGGTGCTCTGCACCCCATGGCTGGAGGGGGGCCGTTCAACAGTGTGGCTGGGGGCTCAGGAGTAGGGACCCGTTGGGGTCGGGGTTCAGATCTCCTTAGCAGCATGATCCTGAGTTTCTTTGCCTCTCCCGGCCTTGGTTTTCCCATCTGTCAAATGGGCCGATAAGCTTGACCTCATGGGAAGGACTTGAGGGTCAAGTGTTTAGGGCAATGCCTGGTGAGTAGTAATGTTTACTTAAGGAAACATACTGCTTCCTCAGCAAGCCCCAGCCTGAGCTCAGAGGTGCCACAGGACAAGACGGTCTTCTAGGAGAAGAGCCATGCCACATTCTCCCAGACACGGGAAGACCACAGGCAGCCCCAGAGGGTTTCTCTAGCCCATTCCTACTGCTGAGCAAGTGTCGCATCCGCCTCTGGCCCTAAATCCTTCACGTGCTCCCACTTCTCTCAGTGTGAAACCTAAAATCCTCACTGCGCTCCCTCAGGCCCTGCCTGACCCGGGCCCATCACCTTTTCAGCCTCACCCCTCCTTCTGCCCTCGACTGCAGCCCCTGGCCACCTGGCTGTTCCGCAAAGGCTCCTGGTTCGTGCCCACCCGAGGGCCTTCCCACTTGCCATTTCCTCAGCATGGGACTCCTTCTCCCAATCTTCCAGGAGCGGCACCTTCGCTCATCCCAGATGTCACTTCCTGCCAAGGGGCCTCTGATAACCACCCCCCAGGGACAATCCCCAGCCTCCCCCGAGGGCCAGCGCATGGAAGGAAGGGTTGTCCCGCCCCTGTCCACCTGCAGTGATGCCACTGAAACTAGACTTTGGACCTTGGGAACGAACTACGCTTGTCTCCTCCCACCCCCTCTGAATGTCCACTGCAGCAGCCTGTGGCCTCCGCTTACACACCACCTGTAATGGCCAGCTACTTCCCACCGCAGCCCTCACAGTGACCCTTGAGCCCTGGCTGCTGCTATCACGCCTACTTTACAGACAAATAAACTGAGGCTGTGAGTGGAGAATCAACCGGCCCAGGGTCAGGGGCACTGGTCAGAGCCAGAGCTCTGACCCAACTCCAGGGAAGGCAGACCCATGAGCTGCCGACCACTTGGCCCCAGACTTCCGGGGGGAGTCGGGGGCGGACGCCCCGAGTGATGTCCCTGGGCGGTACCCTCTCTCAGTTCTCACCCTCCAAGCCTCTTCCGCCTGAGCACCGTCCAAGTGACAGAGCTCAGGTATGAATCCAGAGCTCAAGCCTCTGCTGTCACAGCCTCCTTTGCTTTTCTTGACTCTTTTTTTCAGCTGCACCCCCAGCATGTGAGATCTTAGTTCACCTGCCAGAGATGGAAGCCGTACCCCCTGCACTGGAACCACAGAGTCTTAACCACTGGACCATCAGGGAAGTCACCATCTTTGTTTAACGTTGCTCCCATAGGGGTGGGGGTCGGGAAGGAGAGAGAGCTCAAGAGGGAGCTGATGTATGTATAATTATGGCTGATTTGTGCTGCTGTATGGCAGACAGCAAGACAACACTGTAAAACAACTTTCTTCCAATTAAAAAATAAATTAAGAAGTTGCTCCCATAGACAACTCCAGGGTCAGAGGTCAGAGGTCAAAGCTGCCCACTAGGCAGGCACACTCAAGACTTCCAGTCTAGGTATCTTCAGCCTAGACTGGATGCTCCGAGTCACTCCAGGAAACATTCAGAAGAGCCCCAGGCTGTTCTAATCCCGAAGGGAAGCTGTCAGCAGCAGACAGAACTAGGACCTGCTCAGACACCCTGTGGAGAGGGTGGGAGATGCCCCACCAGGGCTGCTCACTTTGTGGGCGACACCCCAGGTCACAGAGCAACTACCAAGCCTATGAAAGAGGCCCAGGTGGCCTGGGGGGAGGAGCGAGCCCAGGGACCCAGCTGCCACCCCCAGGTCCCACTTCTCCGGGGCCAGACACCACTTCTGAGCCCTAAGGACTCTGACAGGTGCTCTGACTCTGGGTTCCTGAAGAACTCGGAGCCTTGTTCATGCATCCCAGCCAGACACCAAGGGCCCAAAGCAGTAAATAAATCTGCACTGACTTATTACGAAATAATAAGTCCCCAAATCATTTCACTACCACGACGACCACAACAAGAAGAAACACCAGAAACAGCGAGCCTTCCCTGTGCCGGGGGCTCAGCAGAGGCGCCCTCCCAGGTAACACAACAGCCACGCAAAGTGCGAACTCTGAGCAGCCCAGCTCGATAGAGGAGGAAGCTGAGGCCCAGAGAGCTGACACCACCTGCCTAAGGATCTGCCGCTGAGAGAGAAGCTAATTCATTGTTGGAACTTGGGTCCGCCTGACTCCTGGCGCTGGGTTTTCTAACAGTTTAAGAAGCAGCAGTTCTTAAAAGTTTTACAGGGAATTGCACGTTATCATGCAGATAAGACCATGTATCTGGGATGTTATTTGCCTTTCATGGTGTCAGAGCCTTGAGACTTTTTAAAACAAAGAGTAAAGTTTTTATCTGCACTTTCCGAAGGCTTCTTGTTACATCTGGAATAAAATACTAACTCTTCACAGGACCTCCTCCCCCACGAGCCATCTTCCCCTTCTGTGACCCTACCACGTTTCTGTGCTTCTTTCTTAAAAACATGCAAAATGCTTTCCCATCTCAATGCCTTTTCCCTACGCTGTTCCCGAAACCCAGCGATTCTTACCTCAGTAAGATCTTAGTTCAGGGACTTCCCTGGTGGTCCAATGGTTAAGAATCTGCCTGCTAATGCAGGGGATGTGGGTTCGATTCCTGGTCTGTGAACCAAGAAGATCCCACATGCCACAGGGCAACTAACCCCAAGCGCCACAACTGCTGAGACCATGCCCTCTGGAGTCCGAGTGCCTCACCTGGAGAGGCCCACTCACTGTAACAAAGACCCAGTGCAGCCAAAAACACACAAAGATCTCAGTTCAAAAGTCACCTCCTTTCACTAACGAGGATGCAGGGGTTCAGTCTCTGGTTGCGGAACTAAGATTCCCACAAACCTCACAGCACAGTTAAAAAAAAAAAAAAAAGTTACCTCAAGACTCACAGGTAAACTTTGGTGATTAAGACAGTGTGGTGCTGGCATAAGATAAGGATAGACACACAGGCCAATGGAACAGAAAGTCCAGAGCGCACAGATGGACACTAAGTTCAGGATGACAGCAGCACCACATGCAGTCCAATGGGAGAAAGACGGTCACGTCAGCATGCAGTGCCAGAACCCCTACCTCATACCATAATTCAGGACGGATCTTGTGAAGGCCCAAACAATAAAGCTTCTAGAAGAAAAGACAAGAAAGATCTTCATGACCCTTGGTAGGCAAAGATTCCTTTAATGGGACAGAAAAAACACTAACCATAAAAGAAAGCAATCGATAAACTTTAGACTACATTAAAATCAAGAACTGAGGTTCACAGAAGGATTCCATTAAAAGAGTAAAAAGATAAGCACAGTGCAGAAGATGATACGGACCAAGATAGTACCTTCAGGGTATAGAAAAACTATAAATTAATAAGAAACAGACAGACAACTCAATAAAAATGACAAACACTTGAAAAAAGAGCCAGTCCCAATGGCCAATAAACACATGATAAGGTACTTAACTTCATGAGTCATCAGGGAAATACAAATTAAAGCCGCAATTTGAGATACCAGTATACATCCATTGAAGAGAAGAAAAAAAGACTCATACACTGCTGATGGGGATGCAAAACTGTGCTGTCAATTTGGGAAAAAACTTAGAAGTTTCTTACAAAGTTAAACCTGCACTTACCATATGACCTAGCACTTCTAGGAATCTACCAAAGGGAAATGGAAGCATATGTCCATACAAAGACCTCAGAATAAATTTCATTACAGCATGATTTGTAAAAGTCCTAAAGCAGAAACAATCCAAATATCTATCCACCAGTCGGTAAACGGATAAACAAATTGAAGGACATCCATACAACAGATTGGATTTACTCAGCCATAAAAAGAAACAAACTCTGGTGCATCCAAGAGCATGAGCAAATGTCTAGAACGTACTGGGTGAAAGAAGCCAGACATAAAAACCAATGTACTGTGCAATTCCGGGCTTCCTAGGTTGCCCTAGTGGTAAAGAACCCACCTGCCAAGGCAGGTTAGATGTAACAGACATGGGTTCGATCCCTGGGTCAGGAAGATCCCCTGGAGGAGGGCATGGCAACCTACTCCAGTATTCCTGCCTAGAGAATCCCATGGACAGAGCCTGGCAGGCTGCAGTCCATGGGGTCCCAGAGAGTCAGACACAACCGAAGCGACTTAGCATGCACGCACAGACTGTGCAATTCCATTTATATGAAGTTCAAGCCAGAGAAATGCAACCCATAGGGGCATGAGCCAATGTAGGGGGGGGTGCTGATGTGGAAGAGGTGTGAGGGAGTCCCCCAGGGCGCTGGGCCACTGGGTGTACAAACACAGAGATCCTTGTGAAGTTCCAGACGCACTTCACATGGCTCAGCATGTGAGTATGACTCCACAGTGAAGTTTAAAAAGGAAAGGTACTTCACACAAGGGTCTTCCTTGACAACATCCCATCCCACCCCCCAAATTAGGACCTCCTCCCAGAGGTCCCATTTCTTTCTTTCAGAACACAAGATACAATTTATAATTCCAAGTTCATTGGTTATTTTACTCCTTCAATAGCCCAACCAGGACACCAGCTTCCCCAGCAACTAGTGCTGAGCAGATGTTCAACATGTATTTTTTGAATGAATGAGTAATTGTTGGTCTCCTCCACCCAGACGGTGACCCCCCAGGGCTGGGATCTGCTTTGCTCACTCTCTAGACTAAGGGCCTAGGACATAGCAGAACCACAAAGAGAAGGGAATTAAAGGCCACCGGATCCCATCAGCTTGACACATCCGGTCAAAGATGGAGTCCTGCCTGTGTCCAGACGACAGCGACCCATCAGCCTCAACTGCACCACTGGAATTGTGTCCCAAAAGACAAAAATCTAAACTTCAAAGAAAGTAAGACATTCACAAAGCATGGAAGGCCTCCAAGGAATTCCACCACAGTTTTTAACTCCTTAGGAGAAATCCTCCTATTTGTCAGGGTCAACCTGGGTCAGGCTTTTCAAGGACCCTGAACCAGGCTGCCACTGGCCCACATGATGCCCATGTATGGTGTCCCTGGATATTCTACAAAATCCCTGACCAGTGCTGCCGAAAACTGTCAAGGCTGCTGGAAACAAGACAAGGCTGAAGAACCATTCATCACAGCCAAGAGGTGCCTAAGAACACATGATGACTAACGTCGAACTTGGTGTCGTGAGGCAGAAAAGGGACCTTAGGAGAAAACCAGGGGAATCCAAAGGACCCGCAGAGTCCAGTTAACAGTCTGGTTCCAACGTTTATTCCTTAATTATACAACGAATGTGCACGGCATTGTAACAGAAACACGAAGCAAAGCCGAGTGTGACGTCTAAGGGAGCTCTGTACTATCTAAAAATGGGAAATGATTCTCTGAGGGAAAAGTTCACTTTCCCCTGGGCACTCTGCGGCTACCTGCTGGGAAAGTGTCACCACCTGGAGCCACGTGCACGGGGTCTTACCTTGGGCGGGTCGAAGAGCTCGAGCAGGCGGTCTGCGCCGTCGGGGCCCGCGCGCCGCAGCGCCAGCCGCCCCCGCTGCCAGCGCGCCCCGCTGTCCATGGAGGCCTCGTCGGCCAGGCTGTACCGCAGCGTCGCCTCCTTGAGGGCCTCAGGCGGCGGCTCCCGGGCCAAGCTCCAGGGCAGGAGTTTCCTGGCCAGGCCGGGCCTGGCCGGGGCCTCGCTGGCCTCCCCGTTGGTGGCGACGGGGCCCGCGGGCAGCTCGCCGGCCGAGCGGTGGCGGAAGATGTGGCGGAGGCTGTGGCGCAGGTGCTGGAGCGAGCAGGTGGCGGCCGGCCGCGGCGGGGCCAGCTCCTCGGAGCTGCGGGCCTTGGGCAGGCCGGCGGCGGGGGTGACGGGGCCGGCGCCCGGCTCGGCGGGGGCCGCCTCGGCCTTGGCCGGGGACCCGCGGCCCGTCTCACGGTAGTCGCGCGCGGGGGCGGCCCGGGGTGCCGGCGGCCCGGTCGCCCGGCCCTCGCGCACTTCGCGGCAGAAGTAGCGCTGGAAGAGGTCGGTGAACTGCAGCGACACGAGCTCGGCGCGCAGCGGCGTGTGGTGCGGGTGCTCGCGGGCGAAAAGCCAGTACTGCCGGGCCAGCTCCCGGGCTGCGGCCACCGCGTGCAGCTCGCAGAACTCGCTCCAGCCCCGCGGGGACGGGGCGGCCGCCGCCGAGGTGGAGGCCGAGGACGCAGTCGAGGACGAAGAGGAGGACTGCAGGGTAGGCCCGTTCATGGCGGAGACCGAGGTGGAGCGGCCAGGCTGAAAGACACGGTGGGGAGTGCGCGACAGAGGAGGGAGTGGACGGCCGGGCAGACCACCACAACACTACCGCCAGACATGCTGGTCACCAGGCACTACCTCAAAAAGCGAAAATTACCTTAATACCCAGGGCTGGTGAAGATGAGCAAAATAAGCACTCCCCTGCAATGTTGCTGGTATTGTGGGGAGTACAGCCTTTTGGGCCTGCAGCTTGGGAGGATCATTTTCAGACCTAGTAATTCCCCTTGTAAGTATTCAAGAGAAACAGTTTCCCACCTGAGCAAAGAGACATTTACAGGACAATCCCCTTCCAGGTGTTTCCTGCCCCAACATTTATAATAGGGAAAAAGTGCTGTGCTTAGTTGCTCAGTCATGTGAGACTCTTTGCAACCTCATGGATTGCAGCCTGCCTGTCTCCTCTGTCCATGGGATTTCCCAGGCAAGAAGACTGGAATGGGTTGCCATTCCCTTCTCCAGGGGATCTTCCTAACCCAGGGACTGAACCCAGGTCTCCCACATCACAGGCTGAATCTTTACCATTTGAGCCAGGGAAAAGGTAAATTCAACCTAAGGGCTTCCTAGGTGGCTCAGCAGTAAAGAATCCTTCCAATGCAGCAGTCGGGAAGATCTCCTGGAGAAGAAATGGCAACCCACTCCAATATTCTTGTCTGGGAAATCCCATGGACAGAGCAGCCTGGTGTGCTACAGTCTATGGGGTCACAAAGAGTCTCATAGGACTGAGCGACTAAACAACAAATACAACCTAAACGCCTATCAGTCAGAGACTGGTGAAACAAACTGTGATACATCTGCAGGCCAGAATGTGCTACAGCATATTCCAAAAGGAGGCAGATCTATGCTAGCATCTTGGGAAGTCTCCAGGGCACTGCATTAAGGGAAAAAGCAAACCACTGAGCAATATAAACCATGCATGGTCCCATTTACGTGAACATACAAAGCAAAACTACCAATTCTTATGTGTACATAAATGTATTTAAGTGATGGGCAAGAGTGGCTGGAGCAAACCCATGCAGCAATAGCAGTGACCTGTGGGGAAGAGTCAGAAGTTGGGGTGCAAGAGGGGAAGTAACCAAGGAAGACTTATTACTTGTCTCTAGAAAATCTGGTTAAGAACATGGCGCCTGGAGCCTAGATTCAAATCCCACTTCTTACTAGTTGTTATCCTGAGTTTGTGATGTCTTTCTGCCTTGCTTGCCCCATCTGTAAAATGGGGACCATGTTGCACCTACCTCATAGAAGTGTTATGAGGATTCACTGAATTAAATGGAAAGGCTTTGGAACCTAAGGAAAGCCTAATAAGTCTTGTAATCAATGTTACAGTAAGAGTGTATTATTGGTGTCAATAAAAATAAACATTAAAAAAAAATAAAAAGGAATAAATTAACAAGGCTCATAAGGGGTACAAAGGTACTTCCTGCTCTGATGGGGGAATGTTGGGACAGGCGACCCTTGCCTGTTCATCGCAACTGGGGCTCCTACACAGTCAAAGTGCAGAAGCCCCCTACCCTCTGCTGTCCACGGTGCTGAACCCTGGCCCTCTCTCGTTACCATCAGTACTGTCCTTCCTTCCAACTAAGCCAGGTTGGGCCTGGGCCCCTGCTGAGGACCACATACTCATGGATGCCTACTCACCCCACCCTGATACTACTGAGGACCTACTGTGTGCCGGGCACAGTGCTAGGGCCTGGGGATACAGGAGCGAACCAGACAGACAGAAATTCCTGCTCTCCTAGAGCTACATTATACACAAACACACAAAAGTAATGGCTGTGTGCCTCTCATCAGACCTCTCTGAACCGTAGTTTCTTCATCTGTCAAATGGGGAGCAGCACAGTATCCACCTTCTAAGACCTTGAAAGGAGTCCTTGTAAGGGGACTCAATCTGAACCTAGAAACTGGGGTTCTTTCTGCCCCACCCCATTCCACATCTCCAGGTCCTGGTGGTGTCCTGCAGCCGATCACAAAAGCATAACCCAGAAGGCATGAAGTGGGTGCCACTGCTTCAGCTTGGAGGGTGCTGTGCACACACTTGACGACTTTGCACATTACAGGGCCCTTGGCAGGTATACACAGTAGGCACTTTGTACACAGTGGGCAGAAGGGAAGGGAGAGGGGCCATGTGTGTCCTTGGCCACCACACTCCAATAAAACCACCCTGTCGCTGAAGGAGAGGGTTTTACCTAAAAGTATGGGTGACCTGTCCTTGGCTAACCCCTTGGCCACCCCACACCTTGACACAGCACTGTGCTCACAGGTTGGGGAACCACTGTCCCATCCACAAGACCCTGTGTGGTCGGCCCTCACAATGGCTGCTGCCGGGCCACTGCATCAGGTGTCCCTGTGCCCTGCCTGCTCCCAGTCTCACTCAGAAACCTTCCTTGAGCTCATTGGTGACTGAGTCCTGAACATGTGTGTCTTTCAACACACGTGCTCTCATTCAATCACTGTGATTATTTAATGAGTGAGTCTCTCCGCCACCAGACTGTGAACTCCACAATGCCAGGAGCCACTTCCAGCTCCCACCCCAGGTCCTAGCTTGCAGTAGGAGCCCAATAAACACCTGGTGAATGAATGAAGGTAGGAATACAAGAGGCTGGCTAGATTTGCAAACTCTGGCTCCTCCAGCAGGTGTGTGGTAGCCAGCAGTCACCAATGAGCCCTTCTTGCTTGACCAACCCACTGCCTGGGCACCCAGGCCTGTCCCTTTGTCTGGAACACCTGACCCTGTCTGCCCCTGTACATCAGAGACCTGAAGCCCAGCTGCAGGACCAATCCTTGGAAGAGCCTTCTCGGAACAGCTGTCCCCACTGCAAGCTCCCTCACCAGTCAGGCAGGGGCCAGCAGCCCTCCTCACTGGGCACCCTACTCCAGTTCCCCACAGGAAGAGTGGTGTGTACTCAATACTTGCTGAACATCAGGCATTTTTCTAACTGCTTTTGCAAAACAGTAACTTTCCCAGGCTTAACAACAGCACTAGCAGGTAGGGTCAATAATTGCTCCCATTTTACAGGTGGTTAAACTGAAGCACAGAGCTCCCGTGGCTAGCGATCAGTGGAAACCCCAAACAGAAGTCCCCCACAAAACACCTGATCAGTGCCCAAATGCACACCACAAGGAGGACTGACTGCCCAGTGAATGATTATCCAGAGGAGAAGACAGAAAGGCCTCACTCAGGTCTTCCTGGTGGTTCAGACAGTAAAGCGTCTGCCTACAATGTGGGAGACCCAGGCTCAATCCCTGGGTCAGGAAGATCCCCTGGAAAAGGAAATGGCAACCCACTCCAGTACTCTTGCCTGGAGAATCCCATGGATGGAGGAGCCTGGTGGGCTGCAGTCCATGGGGTCACAAAGAGTCGGACTCAACTGAGTGACTTCCCTCACTGGGGTCCTGCTGGAGTCAGGAGGCCCCAGCAACTCTGAACAAGTGATTGGAAAATAGCCACAGAGTGAAAATTTTAAAACAATAATAAATGACGCTATTTCATGCTATGTGCCCTGCTCTGTGCTAAATATTTTGCATTTTTTCAATTGTTTATTCCCTGTCGGCAGGGGCAGTCCCAGCATTATGCCCATTTGATGGAAGAGAAAGCCAAGGTGGGGGAGGAATGGTCTGTCCAGGGTCACAAGGCCGGCGAGGGGCACAGCTGGGATTAAAAGCCTGTTCAGCAGCTGGGAGCACCAGCTCTAGTGAGCAATACTGCTCACCGTCCACCTCCCTCAGCTTCTGCCCCCAGCAGCCAAGGGCTACAGCACTCCGGCCCACTCCATGGGGCATCTCAGAGCAACAACTCCAGAAATGCTTAAAGCTGCATGAAGTGATGAATTCCCAGGGTTGAGGTGGGCTGCTGTTTGACAGTCATACTCTTGCAATCACTCCCCTGACCTTCATGGATATAAAAAGGCTGAGGGGCTCCGAAAAACCCGCCACCACAAATGAGCTCTCCACGGTGGAGCTACCAACCAAATCTGGGTTCACATCCTCATTCTGCCACTTCCTCGCTGTGTGCTGCAGAAGAGAGGGCTCCCCTCCCCATCTGTAAAATGGGTTCACGTATTTCTCTGGACATTCACTAGGAGCATTCTAAGAACAGATATCTGTGGGGTCCTGGGCATAGGGCTCAAGAAACAAGTGGCTGCTGCTATTATTATTGTTCAAAAAGAGGGGTGCCAGCTCCAGAGAATGTCAGACCCGCCTGCTGTAAGAAGCCACAAGCAGAGTCTCACAGGCTTCACTGGCTTTGCCAGGAAGGGGGCAGGGCAGGGGGGCTCACAGGAGCCTGAACACAAGGCCTTCTCAGGGGAGTAGCATCACTCAGGCAGCTCCGGGCAGGATCTCTGGGCAGGAAGCCACCAGCCAGAGCTCTCAGCTGTGGCCTGTGCTGGGGAGGGGGCCACGCCTGGGAGGTTTCCTGGCCAGGGCAGGCAGCCAGGCCGCAGGAAGGTGGTCCCGTCTTTGGGCCCCGGCCCAGGAGGTAGCATTTATTGAGTGTTTACTATGTGCCAGACACAGAGGAAGAGCAACTGATCAGATCACGCCAACCCCGGGAACAGGGCCTAGAAGCTCTTGGCAGGAAAAGAAACTACTAATCACCTGTGGGTTCCCAGGAGCCCCCCAGGCTTCAGCTAGCGGGTATGAGGAGAGGAGTCTTTGGGGCATTTTTTCCCCCTCCAATCCCCTCCCCACCCATGAGAGCATCTGGGAGTCTGGGCAACCAAAGGGATAAACAGCCATCACAGAGGGCCTGCAAGTCCAGGGGGTCCCTCCCACCGCCTCATCCAGGGCTTTGAGGACAGAGAGTTCTGCTGGATAAGGAAGTGGGGGTCCAAGATCTCCCAAAATCCCCCAGCAGGGTAAGGGACAAGGATGAGGCAACAAGAACAGGGAGATCGGATTGCATCCTGGCGCCCCATCCCCCAATTCCCCACCGCACACCCACACAGGTGGGGGCAGCTACCTCTGTGCCCATCCTGGGGCTCATGTCGTGGGGGAGGGGAAGTGTGTCTGCCTTTCAGGCCCCCAAGTTTAAAACAAGTGTGTCCACAGCATCCCTGCTAAGGGTAACCTGATGAGGGCTCTGAAGGCTTAGCCAGTACTTGGCGGGTATCCCTTGTTCAGGCATATAGCAATACATCCTACACCAAGCCAGGGAGAATTCAGGCTCTGAACAGCTGGGAATCCTGGCTTCGAGTGAGGGGGCTCCCTCAGGACCCCAGAGACTGAGGCTCAAAAGCCTCTCCTCTGTCCAATCACCCTGGGTAATAATGGAATCCAGGGAAGCTAATATTTCCTGCTTCATTATCAAGCCCAGGTGCAGAGAAGGTCCTTACCCACCTGTGGGAATTTCACCTGCCAAGGCTCAGGGAGAATATTTTAAATTGTGTCAAGTGAACTTAACATGAGCCAGTTCAGAGCCTGCATCCGCACCCAGGTCTACAGCTCACAGATGTTTGGGCAGGAAGTCTTACACCTTCTGAGGAAGACGCCTCTTCCAAGGAGCCCTCCGGGTTCATTCCAGGCTGCTGGAAACATTTCTGCCTTTCCTGCCTGCAGCACCTACTTTTTCCGGGAGCCCAGATCCCCCCTGTCCAAGGAGGCCCAGAGAGTTGAGGGGATTCCAACATACGGCCTGGCAGGAGGCCCACTGCTCTTTCACACCACTCATGCTGGGTCAGACTGTGGAGGAACCTATGGGAGGTTCAGAGCAGAGGTTCCGGGGCCCTAGGGAGACTGAGATGTGGGGTCTCTCCTAGACCACTGGGCGGGCCAGGGAGCCCTGAGGCACTCTCTCTGGGGTCACCGAGTGCCCGAGGACATTTATCACAACAGCGCAGTCTGCCAGAACAGGAAATGTCCTCTGGCTTCCTCTGCCCCCACCCCCGCCCGACACCCCGGCCAACAGACCGGCTAGGCTTCGGGAGGTGGGGACAGCCAGGCCCATCCCCCCCCAAGAATGGGCAGAACCAAGCCACCCCCATCCCAGGACAGGACTTCTTCCTTTAAGTGCCCTGGGTGAGGAGAGATGGCAGGGCAGGCTGTCAGCTCCATGTGTCCCAAGGCCCCCCTGGTGGTGTTGTCTCTTCAGGATATCAGGACGGGAGCCCTCAAGCCCTGCGGCTCCTGTGCGCCTCTCTCCACACTCATCACCCTCTCTGGGACTCTCCTCCAGTGACATGACAGGAGTGCCAGCTCTCAAAGGACCGATTTTGTGCCAAAGGCCCTCTTTTGTGTCCACCTCCCCTAATTGCATTTCCAGGCCCCCAGGCCCTCAAGGCCAAGGCCTCCCCCTCAGGCGCCCTGTGAGTCTGCTCCCGATGAGCCGGGCACAGACTTCCTCCCTC
The DNA here is from genome assembly GCF_049115385.1 of Moschus berezovskii. Taxonomy (NCBI): domain Eukaryota; kingdom Metazoa; phylum Chordata; class Mammalia; order Artiodactyla; family Moschidae; genus Moschus; species Moschus berezovskii. The sequence goes on along the minus strand of NC_142478.1, from coordinate 58,331,989 downwards.
CCAGGCCTCCCTGGGGACATGTAGGGCAGTGGCAGGCTCTCCCCCCCACACCCCAGCTAGCTGGGGTGGGGGCCCACATCCGGGCAGGCCCCCAGGGGCTCCGTTGCCTGGTTCATGAGGAAGCCTGCAGCTCGGCCCCCTTAGCCGACCCCTGACAGGGTGGCGTGGGAGGAAAAATCTTCCAGCCATCTGCTCAGCTGCTGGGTTTCCGGACGGGGCGGAGCCGGGGGACGCCGGGAGGACTTGCTCTCCTGGGGAAGTGCCCCTTGCCCCTGCAGTCAGGAAGGATGCTGGACTGAGTGGCCCAGGGGTGACCATTGGGACCCCAGAGTCCCCACCGAAGAATGCTGGTCATCCAGGTTTCTGGGCCCAAGTCAGTGGGTGTCCAGCGGCAGTCTGGACCTGCCCAGTCCCCAAGGGACCTCAGGCCCCGGAAGCCAGGGAGCTGGGGCACAGGGCTCCTGGGTCCAATTAGGCCTGACTCAGCGAGTGACCCTAGCTGAGTCACTTCCCCTGGGCAGCCTGCTGGCCTCAGTTTCCTCAGGGAGGGCGGGCAGCTGGGAACAGGGTCTGGCTGGGAACAAGCAACTTGTATTACACCTCTGGACTCTCCGAGGCAAGCTTCTTTCATCTGCCAGATGGAAGCAGCTTCCTGTTCTGCCCCGCCAAAGATGCTGAACACCCCAGGGCCCCCAGGGACCATTTTCCCAGGAAACCTGACAATTAAGTGCCAGCCTCCCTCTCAGGCATTAACAGCAGTAGCTCTTATTAAGCACTGACTGCATGCCAGGCACTGTGCCTGCCTCTTCTCAAAACACCCTATTAGTGCTCTCATTCACAGATGAGGAAATCCACAGTTCAGAGAGTTGAGGGACAGGCCCAAGGTCACACAGCCATAGCAATTATACTCAACACAGTGTGAGTCCCTACTCTGTGCCAGGCTCATACCCTTCACATATGAACTCACATATAGGATCATATATCCGAGAGAAGCTGGAACCCTCATTGGGCAGTTGAGGTCCAGATAGGTCAGGAAACTTGTCCAAGGCTTCACAGCTAGAAGCTGGCAAAGCTCAGATTTGGTTCCAAAACCCATGCTGCTCCTGGGAGAAGCAAGAACTGAACAGAGAAGTCCTCTCATTTGAATAACAACAACAATAGTGTCTGTTATTAATTGAGTGCCGAGGCCAGCACTGAGTGCTTTATGAGCTCTGTCTCTCCCACTCAGGGTGGGCAGTGCGGGGGACGGGCTCCAAGTGCCTCCAACACTGCCCGCTCTGCCCTCGAGGAAGCTCCATCTAGGAGGTGGCACAGCCGGACCCAGACACCCGACGGCGCCTACAGGCTGAACTGCCGCAGGGCTCCCCAGCACCTGCCGGGCCCAGGCTGCTGCTATATTGGAGAAGTTCTACAGGAACAAATTTGTGTTAGAAAGTTCTGTTTAATGGAGAAGGATCAAGCCCAGGATTCAGAAGAATGGGGGAGGGGAAGGAGAAGGAAAACAAGCAAGGCACACACAACAAACAACAATCTCTTCCTTATTACTATTCTTCCGCCCAACCAAGCCATTCTAAACACTTCATGAATTCACTTATTTATGGTTCCAATGACCCTAAAGAAGTAGGTACTAATATCACACCCACTGACAGATGAGGAAACTGAGGTGGGGGGTTGTTAAGCAAGGCCATAGAGCCGGGAATCACCAACATCTCACCCTGTCCAGGAACTCCAGAATTCTTCTCCCAGAACTCAGGAAACAGAGCTGCTCGCGCAGGTGGTGCTCAAGGGATGCTGATGAACAAACATTGCACAGCCAGTAACAATAACACTAATGATGGTGAAGAGGAAAATCACCACCACCTGTAATTGAACCTTTCCATGCCAGGCTCATTATATGCCTACCACAAACCTATTATTACCTCAGTTCACACAGGGGGAAACCGAGGCTCACAAGTATCACTTGCCCATGCCCTTGGCTGGGAAAAAGCAGTGGGGATACGGAACCTAAGCTTCCATGACCTTCCTCTGTCACTGCTGAGCCCCTGAAGGAACTCAGATGCCAGAAGCTGATGCTTTAGTCCAGCCTCTTCCCAGCTGAATCCTCCATGGCCCACAGAGACTCACACGAGTTCTAGGAATGTTCACCCTTTGGCTCCAAAGGATTTTCCCTCCCAGAGGGGGGTTGTGGGAAAAAGTTCAGAAAAAGTGTATTAAAAACCCATCCAACTTCCCCAACGGGCCCTGGCCTCTCATCTGCTGACTCCAGCCTGAAAAGGGACCTCAGTCGGCACTCCCCCAACTACGGCTGGGTCTCTGGGCCCCAGGGGGCCTCCAGGGCTGTTTCCGCTCTGGCAGCCAGGTCAGTGATGGGAAATTCAGACACAACTCGCACCCACGACTCTGGAGATGCATGTGCCCACCGCCCTGGCAGGGGCCCTAGGGGTTGTACTGTAAATGGGAATGGACTGGCTGCCCCAGCTGAGTAGGGCAGCTGCCGGGTGTCGGAGGAAGCTCATCTCCCAGGGCAGATCTCCGCCCCGCCTGCTCCCAAAGCTGGTCCTTAGCCCTCCAGACTTCGTTTTGCCAGGCCCTCTGTTCAGAAACCCCCCTCCTGGAGCCCAATTTCACTTCCTCCCAATCAGTCCAGCCTGGCCATTCCCCTCCCTGGAGGCCTCCAGCTGCAGGCAGTGAACTCCTTACCTACATCATTGTGGCCCGGGAATGGGGAAGAGAAACAGGAGAATGAGGAAACTCAAGAAAAAAAAGTGGAATGGCAGGCAGGCCCCCCTCCCCAGTTCCTCAAATGCAGTCCCCACTGCCCCCAAAACCCCCAGGACCAGAATGAGGGAAGGGAGGGGATTTCTGCATTAATTCAGGCATTAAGGGCCTCTGAAATACCTTCCAGCCCTGCTGACCTATTAGGTCAATGACTTGTGTCCCTGTTTATTTTGTGTGGAAGGATTCCCCTGGAGCCCCATGTCCAGGGTGGGAAGGTACCAGTCCAAAGAGAACTGAGCTCTGAAAGCCCTAAACCTTTTGGACCCCCAGATTCTGGAGCATGGGAGTGCCTGGGCCACCCCAGCTCCCTGAGGCAGAGAATGGGGAGAGGGGTTTCTGGAATGCTGGGGATGGGGAGCGGTGAGTGCCATCCTCTTAGCCACATGGCCTGGCCTGGGAGAGTAGGGAGAGGCCTGTGCCCCACTCCAAAAGGACGCTTCTATTCTCACGGGCTGTTTGACTACTTTCACTTTCAAGGTACCAAAGCAGTGACCCCCCCCCAACCCCTCCTCTCTAGGAACAAGTTGACTGGCTAGGCTACAATAAGAGGCAGCTGGGAGTATTAGCCAAACCCTCTCCCAGCGCCTCCCCCACTGCCTCAGCTACCCCCACTACATCCCCAACACGTGTGTGGGTGTCGGCTGGGGGGGTGTCGCAGGAGCTGGGGAACGGTCACCCCTGAACACCCCCACCTGAGTGAGCAGCAGGACAATATTTTAGGCAGTTGCGGGAGTGCTCAGACCCTGGGCAGAACGGGACACAAGGGCCTCCCCGTCCCCCACTGAAGCCCTCCCAGCCTCGGAGGAGGGGAGCGCTGGGAAAGGCGTGCTTACCTGAGAGAGAGGGGGTCCGGGCCCGGCCGGCCCATGGCGTCGCGCGCCCCCGGCCCCCCGAAATCCCGAGGGGGCGGGCGGGCCCCCGCCCCGGGAGCGTTCTCTCCCGCGCGCCGGCTCCTGGCTCGCGGCTCGCTCGAGCGGGGCTCAGGCAGGAAACCCGGGCTCGGAAAATGGCCAGCGCCTCATCATTTCCGCCGCCAGCGCTTGACAGTTGCGGGAGGATGCGCCTCCGGGCCGCCACCGGGGAAACTTTGCTGTCGGCGACGTCGCCACCGCGGGCCGCGACAGTCCGGGCGGGCGGCCGGGCGGAGGCGGTGGCCCGAGCCCATGCCGCCCCGCGCCGTTATGTAAAGAGGAACCGGCTGTGCTAGCAGAGCCCGGCGGGGGAGGGCGGCTACGAGGGGGGCGGGGCCGGGCCACGCGAAGCCCCGCCCCCGGCCCGCCCGCGAGCCGGACTTGGCCGGAGGCGGGGGGGCGGGAAAAACAGGGCTCGAGGGGCGGGGCTGGTCCGTGCCCCGCCCTCCAGCCCGGTTTCTCCGCAACTGACCTAGTCCTGGGGTCTCAATCGCAAGCCCGGAGAGGCGGGCCCTTGTGAAACCACGCCCACAGCTCGCCCACCCGATGGCGTTTCACACAGCCTAAAGAAGGGAACGAACGGCGGGAGGGGCGGGGCAACCCTGGCCCCACCCAGGGAGCGCCCGCGACCACCTCGGGAGCCTCCGCTCTGTGGGGGCGGGGTGGGATGACGGAAAGGCGGGGTCTGAAGGCGGGGCCAGGCCAAGGCTCCTGGCCTGGAGGGGGCGAGACCCTGCCGACTCCCTCCTGCCGGGCCTTATCTGCGCGCGCCGGGCCGGTCAGTGCAATAGCGACCGCAGTTTTCATCACCCGGGGAAGGATCCCAACCCCGCCCAGCCCCGACTATCCGCAACTCTACTGAGCCGACCCCCCATAGCGCCACCCTCAGCTCTGCCCCTGTCGTAACCCATGGCCCTGTAGACGGGCCTCTATGGGCCCATCCATTTCCCAACTCCAGAAGGGCATCCTTCTCCAGGAAGCCCTCCTGAATTGCTGGCTCCCATGGCCTCTGGGCCTCCCTCTCTGCTCTCCCCAGGGCTACTTTCATTTTATCTGAGCCATAGGTGGGGTGAGGTTCACAGTGGGGTCCGCACTAGCCTGAAGGGGAGCATACACCCAGCCAGCCCTTCCTCTAACACACGGGAGGGAGGGGAGAGAGGAATGTCTGCTCTTCTCTCCCTCCCACAACAGGAAACAAGTCGCTCACACCCCCAGCTTGCAGGGGCCACATGGACTCTTTCCAGACAACACACTCTTCCATTCCCCTGCCTCCCCCTCTTACTAACCTTGGGCAAATGATTTGACTTCTCCACACCTCAATTTCCTCATCTATGAAATGGAAATAATAAGAGTACGTACCCATAACCCAGGGTTGTTGCGAGGATTAAATGAGTTAATGCATTAAAGCGCTTAGCAAGAGGCTTTGCCCAAGGGGAAACACTGCTAGTGTTTGTTCAACAATCAGGCTTGAGTCCTGCCGTTGGTGCTACAGGAAGGGGTTCCCCCAGAAGATGGGGATTTCCAGATTTCACCAGATGGCGGAAGGGGGCCTGTCTGCTGTAGGATCCTTAGAGTTCAATAACCTTGAAGAAACTGACCACAGACATGTGCTTTCCATAAATATGTATGTCAGGCATTGTTCAGAGTGCTGGGGACACAGCACTGAATGAGACAGACAAATATCCCTGCCTTCATGGGCATCCCTTGTCCTCAGCTGACATTCTGGTGAGGGGATGTAGAACATGAATAAATAGAAAGTGGGATAATGTGTTATGAAGATGACAAAACAGTAACAGGATGGAGAGTGCTTCCCAGGCTCTCTGAGACTGGACACTTGGAGGACCTTCTAAGGAACTAATATTTGGAATGAGACCACCCGTCTCCTCCACCTCACAACAAGAAGGATCCAGGCATGATAAAGAACAGTTAAGTGGAAAGATCTTGATGTGGGGATAAAGGATGTATTCAAGGGAAGTCAAGAAAGCAGTGGTGATGTCTGGACTGACAGATGGGACGAGATGAAGGCGGCCACATGGAGACTTAAAGGTCCTGGTGGCAGGTCTGGGAATTATCCTGGGAGCAATAGAGCCATGGAGGGTTTTGCACAGAAGGACCTGTTGCATTTGAGCTGCGAGGTTTGCAGCTGGCAACCCATGAGGAGGTGCCCCAGTGATGTTGACACAGCAGCTGATGATGTGGGACAAAGCGGGTAAGTCATCAGGGAAGCCTAACCCGATCACTCCATATTATTACCTCTTTCTTACGTCTGGGGAGACTGAGGTCCACAGAGAGCAATTACTTGCCTGCAGTCACAGCTGCCAGGCGGCGCCAACAGAGCAGCCAGGTACACAGCAGTTGTCAAATGGTTGCTGAAATCTGCCAGCCACAAGCACTTTCCCTCTTACGGCAGCTTTGCTGACTTAAATGGAGACTTGTGGTTCTTCCCCTTTTTAATCACAGTGCAAGCCTTCCCTCGCGCCAGATTTCTCTGAGGCCCCAAGCGGTTTCCTTTCTCGTTTAATTTCTTCTCGCCACGCGTCCCCTCCAGAGTCCAGTTTCTTGTTTCAGTGCTCTCCGCGACTGAGGCTTCTCACTTCGTTTTTGTTTTTCCTTAGAAAGGCAAAGGGTTTTCGGCGAATACCCCTCCACCGCCTTGCCCTAGATTGCAGAGCATCACGGCTCAGAGCAGCGATTTCATCTTCTCCGCGGGCAGGCTGGCCGACCTAGGCTCCTCCCACTTCACAGGTCCCTGGGGCCAAAAGGGAGTAAGAGGTTTATTCGAATTCCCCGGAAACAAGCAAAGCGGTCTTGGGGGAGCCGACCGCCCTTCCTTCTGACGGTGAAAAATGCTGAGCCGCAGGCTACTGCCTGCCAAGTTTCGGTGCTCGGATACTCTCCGGATTAATAACAGTAACAAAAGAGTAGTCGATAACCATTAGTAAACACTTAATCGGACCATTGACAGTGATATTAACAACTGATATTAATAACAAAATGTAACCAGTATGGGGTTAATAATAAAGGGATCGATAACAATAAATATAACAATATAACAACAGTTATGAAGTCTAGCTAATAATAATAATACAGTTAACTATTACAAGATCAATTGCAAATATAAAATAGCAATAAGATATTAGTAGTAATAATAAATATAACAGGCCTAGGATTAATAGTATTAATGGTAGCTTATATTAATAATAATAATGGGGAACTTCCCTGGTGGCTCAGTGTTAAAGAATCTGCTTGCCAATGCAGGAGACACCCATTAGATCCCTGATCCGGGAAGACCCCACATGCCATGGAGCAACTAATCCCGTGCGCCACAACTCCTGAGCCTGTGCTCTAGAGGCCGGGAACTGCAACTACTGAGCCGGCCGGCCGAGCTCTAGAGCCGGTCTGTGCTCCGCAGCGTGAGAAACTACTGCACTGGTGGCTCAGAGGTTAAAGCGTCTGCCTCCAATGCGGGAGACCCGGGTTCGATCCCTGGGTCGGGAAGATCCCCTGGAGAAGGAAACGGTAACCCACTCCAGTATTCTTGCCTGGAGAATCCCATGGACGGAGAAGCCTGGTAGGCTACAGTCCACGGGGTCGCATAGAGTCGGACACGACTGAGCAACGGAACGGAACGCACGGCAACTAGAGAGGAGCCTCGCTTGCCAGGACCAGAAAAACACTCGCGCATCAGCAAAGACCCACCCAGCACAGCCAAAAATAAATAAACGAAATTATAAAGAAAATAATGGTGATAGGACTAATAATAATAAACATAAAACAATAGGATAGTAATAAGATTAATAATAAATGTAATATAATATTGTCATGTTAACAGTTCTAGGACTAACAATAACTGCACTTAATAAGTAGATTACATATTAATAATAAGTGTAAAAATAATAGGCTAGAATTAATAGGTATAAATATATAACATACTACAATTATAATAACTAATGATCTAGGATTAATTATAACATGATTAACAAGTTTTTTTGTTTGTTTGTTTTTTAGTTCTAACAGTTTGTTGCTACCAACCCATCTCCCTCCACCCTCCTCATGCGTGTATGCTCTGTCATGCAGCTCCATGGACTGCAGCCTGCCAGGCTCCTCAGTCCATGGACTTTTCCAGGCAAGAATACTGGAGTGGGTTGCCATTTCCTTTGCCACGTATTGTTCTCTACCAGTGCCAACAAATGGAACTTTCTGTGGTGATGGAAATGTTTTATCCGTGCTGTCCAGTATGGTCGCCCCATGAGGCTACTCCTGAGTACCTGAAATGTGGCTAGTGTCACTGAAGAAATGAATCTGTAACTTTATTTAATGTTAATGAATTAACTGCAAGGACATCCGACCAGTCCATCCTAAAGGAAACCAGTCCTGAATATTCATTGGAAGGACTGATACTGAAACTGAAACTCCAATACTTTGGCCACCTGATGCGAAGTACTGACTCATTAGAAAAGACCCTGATTCTGGGAAAAATTGAAGGCAGGAGGAGAAGCGGACGACAGAGGATGAGATGTTTGGGTGGCATCACCGATTCTATGGAAATAAGTTTGAGCAAGCTTCAGGAGTTGGTGATGGACAGGGAAGTCTGGCGTGCTGCAGTCCATGGGGTCACAGAGGCGGACATGACTGAGCAACTGAACTGAATGAATTAAAATTTAAATAGCCACACGTGGTGAGTGGCTACTGTACTAGCTCTGAATGTTTCACATATCTTAACTGTCACATCAGCCCTCGGGTAAGTACTATTATTATTATCATCTCTATTTTATGATGAAGAGACTGAAGCACTGAAAAGTTAAATCATTGACTCTCATCAGAGTTTCTCCCCACTTCTAGGGCAGGAAGCCATTGTTTGGGGGAAGCCCATAATTAATAAAGGCTCTAGGGGGTCACTCAGAGAGGTTTAGAATTTAGCGTTCAGCATCTGCTTAGCTGTGGGATCACTTAGCCTCTAAGCCTCAGCTTCTTCATCTGTAAAATGGGAACAATTACAGGGCTGATCTCATTAGGTTGTGGGGGAGAATTTGATGCATTAAGAGCTTGAGAGATTGGTTGGCACTTCCACATGGCATGTGCTCAATGTGCTTAGTTGTTCAGTCGTATCTGACCTTTTGCAACCCCATGGACTGTAGCCTGCCAGGCTCCTCTGTCCATCAGGATTCTCTAGGCAAGAATACTCAGATAGGTTGCCATGTCCTCCTCCAGGGTATCTTCCCAACCCAGGGACCGAACCCAGGTCTCCCGCATTGCGGGCAGATTTTTTACCAGCTAAGCCACCAGGGAAGCCCAGGAATACTGGAGTGGGTAGCCTATACCTTCTCCAGGGTATCTTCCCAACCCAGGAATCGAACCAGAGTCTCCTGCATTGCAGGTGGATTCTTTGCCAGCTGAGCTACCAGGGAAGCCCAATAGTGTTGATTATAATCTATAATGGGATGTAAGTCAAATGTCCCTCACAGATTGTGAAGAGTGGTGGCCACGGAGACAAGTCCTACAGGTGACAGACCCTTACACCCAATTTACACACGAGATCACTGAAGTTTGAGAGTCAAGACTGTTGCACAGCCTTGGTGTAAACATCCGTAAAACGTGCTTCTGCAGAACTGTCCCCTTCCTACTGAGCACAGTCTGAGCTGCAGATGGGAAGAGGCCTGAGTGACTGGCTGCTCCCTAGTTGGGTAGTGACTGGTGCAATTGCCTGAATGTGTATATGCCCTCACTTTCAGGCTGAAATCCAAATCTCCCCCAAGGAAATTGTGTTAGGAGGTGGGGCCTTTAGAGGTGTTAGATCTGGAGAGCAGAGACCATATGAATGGGATCAGTGCCCCTGTAAAGAGACCCAGCAAAGAGCCATCTCTGCTTCTGTGATATGAACTTAAAGCTAGAAAACACCACTTTTGAAGCAGAAACCTGTCTCTCACCAGTCATTAGAAATAAATGACTGTAGTTTATAAGGTACTCAATTTATAGCAGCCTGAACAGAGAACACTGGTACCAGGAAGTGGGGGTTCTGCTGTAACCAATACCTAAAAATGTGCAAGCAGCTTTGGAATTGGGTGATTGGTAGACACTGAAAGAGCTTGCAGGTGCGTGCTAGGAAAAGCCTACACTGCCTGTGAACCCACCATTAAGGGCGATTCTGATGAGGACCCAGAAGGAAAAGAAATTTGATGCAGAGACCCGTCCAAGACACTGGAAGAATGACCCCGCAGGCATTTTGGAGCTCATCAGGGCTGTCCTCTCATCACAGGCCCAGAGGGCAAGGGATTGGGTGGGAGGAGGATTTCAGAGGAGGGGCCTCCCCGCGGGACTCTGCTCTCCACAGAAGGTGGGTGGATCCATGCCACTCCACCAGGCTCTAGCAGCCGCACTGCAACCCACCAAGCTGTGTGTGTGGTGGGTGGGAGTTGGTGCGGGGGTGCGGGCATGACTGCCTCTACCAGGATATCGGAGGAGCTGCAGGAGCACCATCCAGCCAGAGGGCCACCAGGCAGGTAGAGCCACCTGCGTGAGGTTCCAGTCCAGGAGCGCCTGGCAAAGTGATGGGAGCAACACAGAGTCTTGGGGCCCAGCTCCTGCCCAGCAAAGCTTTCAGCAGCAAGAAAGCCACCCTGTGTGTCCAGAAGGCACACCTCCCCACACACACAGACCCAGGATGCCTGGAAGGTAGAGCATCTAGCCAAAGAGGATTATTTTGGAGCCTTAAGGTGCTGGAGAAGACTCTTGAGAGTCCCTTGGACTGCAAGGAGATCCAACCAGTCCATTCTAAAGGAGATCAATCCTGGGTGTTCATTGGAAGGACTGATGCTAAAGCTGAAACTCCAATACTTTGGCCACCTCATGCGACGAGTTGACTCACTGGTAAAGAGTCTGATGCTAGGAGGGATTGGGGGTGGGAGGAGACGGGGACGACAGAGAATGAGATGGCTGGATGGCATCACCGACTCAATGGACATGAGTTTGAGTGAACTCCGGGAGTTGGTGATGGACAGGGAGGCCTGGCGTGCTGTGATTCATGGGGTCGCAAAGAGTCGGACACGACTGAGCGACTGAACTGAACTGAACTGAACTGAAGGTTTTGGACTTGCTGGGGACCTTTCTTTCCTATTTCTCCCTTTTGGAATGGGAGTGTCTGTCCTGTGCCCGTCTCACCACTGTATCTTTTAAAATATTTATTTGTTAATTTATTTGGCTATACCAAGTCTTATTTGTGGCATGTGGGATCTATTAATAGTTCCCTGATCAGGGATTGAACCCATGCACCATGCATTGGGAGAACAAAGTCTTAACCACTGGACCACCAGGGAAGTCCCCAGCACTGTATCTTGAAAACACATAGCAGGTTTGATTTCACAGCTGGAAAGGAACTTGTCTCAAAATGAATTGTACTTCGAGTTTCACTCCTAATGTTTATGTGAGACTTTTTGCTATAGACTTTTGGGTTGATGTTGGAAGGAGTTAAGACTTTGGGAGCTCTTGAACACATTTTTGCATGTGTGAAGGACATGCATTTGGGGAAACCAGGAGTAGAATGCAATGGACTGAATGTTCATGTCCCTCCAAAATTGACTAAGAAGGCTGGTGCTGGAGTTCTCCAGGTCTGGGTTTTCATCTCAGCACTACTGTGTTACCTCTAGCAAGAGACTCCCATTTTCTGAGCCTCAGTGTCCCCATTCTGTAAAATGGGCATAATAGTAGTGGGTAAAGGAAAGTGAAATTATGTAGGGAGTTTTAGTCCCTAGTGGGCACCCGTGAATGCTCTGTACCTGATTGTTATTAAAGGATAACTGGACCACACTGAGCTCCTCATCGTTCCTCAAATATACCATCATGTTGCCACTTCAGAGCCTCTGCACTGTCTATTTCCTCTGCCCAGAATGTCCTTCTACCAGATGTTTCCATCCCTCAATTCATTCACTCCCTGGAGGTCCCTGCCCACCAAACCTAGGACAGGCCCCTCCCCACTGCTGTCATGCTCTATTTCTGCCCTGCTTCTTCTTTTTCCAGCACCTCATGAGCACACTCAAATAGCTTTACTGGCTAGCCCACATGGTGAGGAACTGAGGCCTCCTGCCAAGAGCCAGGAAAAAACAGAGACCCCAGGCAACAGCCATGTGAGTACACCATTTTGGAAATAGATCCTCCAACTCCAAGTCAAGCCTTCACATGAAGGGAACTCAAGCCCCTGTTTTGACTATAATCTCATGAAAGATCCTGAGCCAGACACACTCGGCTAAACAACTCCGAAATTCTTGTAATCATATGAAATAATAAATGTTTACCACGTCAAGCCACTAAATTGGGGAGTAATTTAAGCAATAGTAAACTAATAGAGAGCTCAAGACAGCTCTAGGGTTGTCCAACCACCATGATCCCCACCCATCAGTGTCCGGCTGACGCTGGGAGGTTCAGGAAAGGGTATCCCTGGCCAGAAAAGAATTATGCAACTGGCTTCTTCCTCTTTCCTCCTGGGCTGTCAGAACTCAGGGCTAGATTCCTGGGCTAGGGTCTAATCTGCTGAGACCAGGTGCCTGATGCCATCTACACCCTCTGCTTCCTTCCCGAAGATTTAGTTCCCTTTTCAGTCCTCCCAGTGCCTTCCAGACTAAGGTCGCTCCAAGTCCTTGCCTAAAAAAAGGATGAGCAGTTTTTATAATCTGGACTCCATTTCCGGAAGTGCGTGTCCAGCTGAGACCATCAGAGGCAACATTTTATCCCTCCACCCCCTCCCCACTGTGAATGGTGTGCTATGAATTTCCCTATTTTTCAGATGATGAATCTGAGGCATAAGGCAGTGAAAAAACCAAAGCCACGCAACTGGCAAGTGATTGCAGCATCTGGACTAGACTCAGGTCTATCTGATTGCAGAACCTCAGCTCTTAACTGCCTATGCTACCCAAGTAATAATAACAGTGACAGTAAAAACAGAATCAACTATTATGACAGCATTATGTGCCAGGCACCATTTTGAAGGCTTTCTGTGAACTGAACGATTTAATCTTCCCAGCAAACCATATGGAGAGAACGTTGTTTCCCTCCTTCTGACAGAGGAGGGAACTGAGGGACAGAGAGGCGAAGGACCCTAGCCGGTAAGTGGCCCTGCACTGATTGACACTCAGAATTCAGATCTTGACCAAAATCGTCAGCGCCGGCTGTGCGACCCACGTGCACCCCAAGGGTCCCCAGCCCAGCCCAGCCCAGCCCAGTCCAGGCAGGGAGTTGTAAGCCGCCCCCTCTTCCGCCCGGGGAATCTGGTTTCTGAGGGGAAGTGACTCAGTGGCCTGAGGCCCCGCAGATAATTATTCACTTCCAATCCCGGTAATTAAAGGTCCTAATGGCTCCGCAGAGGACTTACAACCTAGTTACTCCAGCGATCCCCACCCCTGCCCGGGGATCAGCGTGGGGCGCCGGAACTTCCCCGGCGCGAGCTTGGCCGGAATCCCAGGCTGCGGCCGGGCGAGCAGCAGCGCGTTTGCGCGAGGCTCTGGCGTCCCCTGGTGGCCTGGATGGTGGCGGGCGCGCCGCACTCCACCTTCTGCACCCCTTCTCCCAAGAGTCGCTCTTGGATTCCCCCCAAGCCTTCCCGGAAGCCTCCCAGGCCTCAGATTTGATGCCTCCAATCCACTGTCAGATGGCCACGAAGGTCTAGAGCACGGGTGTGGGGCATAGTTTAATTTGTGGCTTCTTCCTTTAGTGCTGGGTCACTCTCGGCAAGTGAGTTGTGCTCCCTGAGCCTCCGTTTCCTCACATCTGTAAAATGCAGATAAAGCATGAGCCTACCTCATAGGACTGTATTGAAAATTAAGTAAAATAATTAATGTAGACTTTCCTGCCACACAATAGGTGCTCAATATATGCAGTTATTATTATTATTCATTTCCAAGACACAAACCTGATAATGTGTCGTTTGTTCCCTGCTCTAAAGCCTCCATGGCGCCTATTACCTTCCGAATAAAAGTCAAGCACCTCAGCCTGACATCCCAAGCCCTTTCTTATTCCTGACGACCTCCTCTCGCCACAATATCTATCAAACTCCAGACTCTCTGACCGTACCAGACTTCTTTCTGTCTCCTGCTTCATGTTTTCAGACCTTTGTCCAAACTATTCTCACTGCCTACCATTCCCTTTCTCTTTCCTCTTCTTGGCAAACTCATATATATATCCTTCAAAATCACCTGAAAAAACAAATAAACAAACCCCCCAAAGAGAATTCCCTGGTGCCTTCCATTGCAGGGGGCATGGATTCCATTCCTAGTTGGGGAATTAAGATCTTACATGCTGCATGATGTGGCCAAAACAAAAACAAACCAGAGGAAACCACCTGAAACGTGACCTCTGTCTGAAGTTAACTCTGGTTCCCTGGGACACTGCGACTTCTGGCCTCCCTTTGGCTTCCTCTATATCAAGCCTCTGAGACAGAGAAGTCTTGTCCGTTAGGGTGCAATCTCATTCATTTGTCTGTGTAACTTCCAGGCTTTGAGCTCCTGGGGTGTGAGGCTGGTGTTTTACTTATCTCTAAATCTCTTGCTCACAGCTCTGACCTAGCAGGCATTAGACACTTGAAGCATGGTCTGAGATAAACAGTAGGTATGTCATGATCATTGGTGGATGGTGGTTGATTCCAAAGCACAGACTTTTGATGGGAGCCTTGGTTCTGTTACCTTTATGCTGGCTTGATATCTGGGGCTCAGTTTCCTCATCTGCAAAATGTACTTATGAAGATTCAGTGAAATTCTGTGTGTAAACAGCTTAACACAGGACACTCAATGATGCTGACTATTATTAGCTAAACCTGTCTCCGTCCTTCCTTTACCCTGAAGAGAAGATGACTGAGAACAGCTTAATAGTCTCCTCCCCTATCTGTTAATACATTAAAAGTACCATCAACATATTAACTAAAGTGTGAAGCGAAAGTGAAAGTCGTTCAGTTGTGTCCGACTCTTTGTGACCCCATGGACAGTCCATGGGATTCTCCAGGCCAGAATACTGGAGTGGGTAGCCTTTCCCACCTTCAGGGGATCTTCCCAACCCAGGTCTCCTGCATTGCAGGTGGATTCTTTACCAGCTGAGCCACTAGGGAAGCCCAAGTGCCACTGAGTTGTACTTTAAGGTGGTTAATTTTATGCTATGTGAATTTCATCTCAATTAAAAAAAAACAAACAGTTAGCTAAAAGTGTGAGGATTTGGAGGGAGTTTGGAAATGGATGGGCTCTTTACTTCTCATGTCCTGCCCACAGACTGGTTTTGACCCCAAAATGGGCTGCTCGAGGCTTCCCACCCAAGTTGCATTCCTACCCCTGACCTGGCAGAAGCTGGGGACGGTTCCACAGAGGGTGTACGAGAGTGTGGGCCACTGCACACCGGCAGATCAGCCAAGCTGGCTCCGTGATCACGGTCAATGTGTGGTGGCCATGTGACACCTTGCCAGCATCTGGTAAGGGAGCCTGGCCTCAGGGTGAGCCTAAAGGAGCCCCAGGAAGGTTGTCCAGCAGGGATGCTAGGCTCAAAAGTGGCCGCAAGGCAAGCAGGTCCTCTCTGGGGCATAAGACCTTGAAATACACAGAGAGGAGCAGAAAATGGCTAGCAGGCAGGAAGAAAATGGAGTCAAGAAGTAGGAGTAACCTTGAAGGCCTAGACTGCTGGCTAAGGAGACTGCAGTGTCCTCTGCTCTGAGGGCTCTCAGGACCACTTACCGTCCAGATTGAAAGGGGTTGTCTCTGGAGCCTCAGGCGGCTGCATCACTTTCCTTCAGCATCTGGCACTAGGCTGAAGGCGCCTGAGCGGAGTGCCTCAGGCTATTCCCCTGGCCAAGAGTTGGACTCTGGGGCCAGCGGCCTGGGGCCTCTAGTCTCTGCCCTGTTTGCTGGCTGTGTGACCTCAGGCAGGTTACTTCACTGCTCTGGGGCAGCAGAAGCCAAAGGGCCTAGGAGAGGAAGCACTGAGAACAGAAGAGGAGAGCGCGAAGTATTTGGCAAGACTTTCAGACATAAAAGCAGGCAGCTGAGGGCAGAGGGCTGTAGAGAGCAGCTGAACCTCACATTTGCGTTTTCCCCAAGCTGGTCTCCCTTCATTGCTGAGATGGTTTCCTATGATTGCCCTCAGCATGGCTGCCTGACCTCCCCTTGTCACAGTAAAATCAGGTCCTTGCAATCTTGGCTCAGGATGTTCCCTGGGGCTGAGCTTTCTCTCCTGTCTCTAAAGACTGGTGCAAGGACAGACAGGTCAACCCACAAGCCCAGTGAAAATCAGTTTCAGGTTTGTGTAGAACAGTCTGAGAAGAGAATGACTTTTTCTATTCATCTGGAGCTGTGAGGATATAAGTTCAGAGCTTTCAGGCGCTACATTGCCCGAGAATGAATCTACTCAGAGTAGAGCAAAACCCAGAGACTGGGAGAAACTGAGTACTGATGATAATGGCTTTGCACCTAGATCCAGCCATACCTGAAAGCAATTACTCTTCGGCTTCTCAGCCATGTGTCAGTTAATTCCCTCTTTGGCTGAAACCTGTGTGTGTGCAGTTTTTAGCCACTTGGCAGCTAAGGGAGTCCTGCCAAACACCTGTTTGTCCTCCAGAGAAGTATATCATCCATAGGTCCCTCATGGGCCACCCATGCCTGAAATAGTTACCAGGATATGGTCCTGGGTTGTTTGGCGCACCAGAACATTTCCTAGACACCTATTTCCCCAAAGGCCCTATATTTTGATTTCCTTACCCCAAATGACACATTTCCTAGATAAGGACTTAATTGTTTTAAGATTTTCTATTACTCAAAGATGTTTGAACTGCCAACCAAAACTTGTGAGCAGAAGAAGATAATACCTAATAGTTATTATGCACTTACTATAGAATGGTACTGTCCTAAGAGCATTATATTATTAACCAGAGGGGCAGCAAGGCATAGACTCCAATTCCAGACTGCCTGAATTAAAAGCCACTTGTTCACTGTGTGAATTCAGGTAAGTTATTTCATCTTGCTTTGAAAATTTGTAAAATGGGGATGGTAAAACTGTTCCTACTTCTTAGCATTTTCATCAGAAGCAAAACACACAGCAACTGCTTAGTAAACATTAGCTAGTATTCTTGAAATCTCTCATAACACCTTATAAGATGGGTCACTGTTATTTCTTCTGGTTTACAGATGAGGAAACCAAGGCACAGAAAGGTGAAGTGATCGCTAAAGGTCACACAGCTTGAAAATGGCAGAGTGGAGATTGGAATCCACTTGTGAACATTAACTCCATTAACTTCTGGCTCAAAGCATGGTCACAAATTGCTTTATGAGTCAGGCCAGTGCAAGGTCTCCCCCTACACTTCTATAGTCCTGGATGTGGCTTGGGGACCCGTCAGTCCCCCTCCCTTCAGCCTCACCTGACCAGAAAATATATATAAATATACACATCTAACTGGAGAAGGAAATGGGAACCCACTCCAGTATTCTTGCCTGGACAATCCCATGAGGAGCCTGGCAGGGCTACAGTCCATGGGGTCGCAGAGTAAGATACTACTGAGCGATTTACACGCACACATCAAAGGCAGTCATTTGGGCGTTCTGGAAGAGGGTGTGATTTACATCTTAGAAGAGGCTATCAGTCTGCGTTTGGCTAAGGCAGTACTGGGACAGGCTTCTTTGAACTTGAACTGGAGGTGATGAGGTGGTTAGGAAGATGGGTTTTGGAATCCAATAGGCTTGGGTTGTAGTCTCAGCTCTGCCTCTTCCTGTTGACTGTAAGCACGTCACTCCCCTCTCTGAGCCTTGGTTTGAAGATTGTGCAAAAGGAATGTGGCCCTGGGCCAGAATGCAATGCATCTTAGTTATTAATAGGGAACAGGGGAAACTCAGGAAGGTTTAGAATGCTCCTTGGAAGAAAGCATTCAGGAACTGGGGGATCTGTTTGGGGAGGGGGGGTGAGAGGCCCCATCAATGATAGAGGGGAAGAAGAGTTGGCGATGCCACCTTTTAAGGCAGGGCTCTCAAATCCTCCCTTTGACTCCAGGGAATGAACTGGCAAGAACTCCTGGGTCGGGACTTCCCTGGTGGTCCAGTAGTTAAGGATCTGCCTTGCGATGCAGGGAACACGGGTCCAATTCCTGATCAGAGAGCTAAGATCCCACATGCCGTGGAGCAACTGAGCCTGCGCACTGTGACTGCTGACCCCTGTGCCACAACTAGAGTCCTTGCGCCACAAGGGAAGATCCCACACAACACAACTAAGACCCGAGGCAGCCAAATAAATAAATATAAACTTTAAAAAAATAAAAAGAACTCCCAGGTCTCCGTGCCTTTGGCAAAACTGGACTATACTCAGGACCCAGGCTCCAGGCTGGCGGGACACAGGTTTTGTCCCAACAGAGGAGTGGGGCAGTTCCTGAAGTCAGAGGATCACGGCCTTTCCGTCATTCCCCCTCCCCTGTAATGATCCCAGCATGTGGCCTGGGCTGGCATGTTTGTGGTGGAGAACAATTTCAGTTCCTTCTTGGGGCTGGCTGGTCCTGCTGGTTTCTGGGGTGGGGCAGTCAGTGTGGAAGGAAACTCTGCCTCAGACCCCAACTTGGACCACTGTCTTCCCCTAATGGTGGCGAAGTGCGGGATCCGCGGAAAGGGCTGGGACCCCAGATATGGATGCAAGATGGTGGGTGCCTTGGGCACGTGCCTGGGAGGACTGGTTCAGGCTGAGCCACATTCCAGTCACCCAGCACCTTCTATGTGCCAAACGCTGTGTCGGGAGGTCGAGGTGTAGCCGTGAACAAAGCAGACAAAATTCTGAGACAGAATCTTCTCATGTGGGGGCTGGGTGGGAAGAGAGATGACAGTTTACACAGAGCCATCAAACCCAGGTGCCCTCCCTGCAGTCGGCCTCTCCTGGTTCTTCTGTTCTTCCACCTCCCGTGCTTTCTCAGCTCACCTCCTTTCCTCAGCCTCCCGAGGAAAGCCCACAGGCTTCCCTGGTCTCACCTCTCCTCTCGCTCTCTGTTTGCTCTAGCCACACTGGCCTCCTCGATATTTTTTTTGTTTTGCTTCTGAGCCTTTGCATTTGCTGTTCACTCTGCCAGGAATGCTGCTGCCTCTGGATATCTGCATGGTTTGTGTCCTTACTTCCCTCAGGTCTTTACTCAAAACACCTTCTCCAGGAGGTCTCCCCTGCCTAGTGGAAATGGCAACTCCACCATCCTCATTCACAATTCATACGCTGTGCCCTCACTTCATTTTCCCCTTGGGCCCTAACCTTACCTAATGTATTATACAAATGTTGCTTTATCTCTTCCCCTCTCTGGTAAGAGAGGGCAGGAGCCCTTGTCTGGCATTTTCAAAAGACAATTTATTGAGATGAAATTCACATGACATGAAATGAATCCTTTTAAAGCGAACAATTTAGTGGGATTTAATACGTTCATCATGTTGTGCAACCATCATCTCTATCTGACTCCAAAACATTTTCACTGGCCCCAAATAAAACTCTGCCCCCACTCAGCAGTCAATTCCCATTCTCCCCTGCCCCTAGCCCCTGGCAACCACCCCTCTGCATTATTTTTCTATGGACGTGTCTATTCTGGATGATTCATACAAATGAAATCACACAGTACATTCACTCAGCATCATGTTTTTAAGATTCATCCACATTGAAGCAAATGCATCAGTACTCCATTCCTTTTTTATGGCCGTGTAACATTCCATTGTATGGGTGTACCATGTCTCATTTACTTACTCATCTGTTGATGGACATTTGAGTTGTTTCTCACTTTTGGCTACTGTGAACAGTGCTGCTAGGAACATGTACTTGTCTGTCTTTTTAAGTTGTATACCTGGAGCCTCAGAAAAAGTAGTGCTCAATAAATATTGGTTGAAAGAGTGACTGGAGGAAGCAAAGGCATTGGACTAAGCAGGGTGGTGTTGGGGTGGTCATATGCCCTCCCAGAATGGGCAATGGCTGGGTGAAGAATTGAAGCATTAGCCCTGGAAGGGGACCAGCCCACGAAAAGGCCTAGAGCGGGATGCATTCTGGGAACAGGGGAAGCAGATGGCGGATGTTGAGGCGGTGGGAATAGGAAACTGTGCATGAGGAGGCTGGAGGGGGAGGTAGAGACCAGGACACCAGGGCCTTGTCATTCACGGACAGAAGTCTGGACTCCCTCCTGAGGCAGTGGGGAGCCATGGAAAGACTCTGAGCAATAAAGTGCCATGACTTGATTTGACTTGAGTTTTATTCAATACTACAATCCCTCAATGGGGAATGGATTCAGGGGGCATGGAGGTTGGAGTGACAGAGGGGGACCCGAGATAGGGCCACTGCCCACATCCTGGTGAGAGAGAGATGATGGTGGCTTGGGAAGGGGAAGTGGTGGCCGAGAAGGGGAAGTGATAGACTTGAGACATGGTTTTCAGGTAAAATCACCAGGATTAGTTACGGTAGCCACAGCCCAGTTCTGGTCCTTAAATTCCCCTTTCCAGTTCTTCTGAATCACTGTCCCTGTTCATAGTAAGCAAAAGGTGGAAACAACATAATGTGTGTTATGGATGAAAGGATGAACCAAAAGTGGTACATCCATGCAACGGAATACTATTCAGTCCTAAAGGAATGAAGTACTGATAAATGCAGTAACAGGTGAAAACATGATGCTAACTGAAAGAAGCCAGGCACAAAAGGCCACATGCTGTATAACTCCACTTATATGAAATACCCAGAATAGGTAAATCCATAATGACGGAAAGGAGATTGGTGGATGCCAGGGGCTGGGAGGAGCAGGGAACGGGCAGTGACTGCTAATGGGTGTGGAGTTGTACTTTGGAGGGACAGAGTGTTTTGGAACTAGGTACACGTGGTGGTTGCACAAAATTGTGAATGTATCTAATGGCACTGAATTGTTCACTTTACTTTTTTGCTGGTGACTTTAAATTTGCGAGCTGTATCTTTTTTTTTATCTTCAGCCTTGTTGAAGTATAATTGGCAAATAAGATTGTAAGATAATTAAAGTACACATTGTGATGATATAAAGTACACATTGTGATGATATAAAGTACATAGACATCATGAAAGGACTCCTCCCATCTCATTAACTAACACGTCCATCACCTCCCATATTTGTATATGTATACTGTGTGTGTGAAAACATTTAAATTCTACTCAGTAAATTTCAGTCATACAATACAGTGTTATCAAGTAGTCGCCATGTTATACATTATGTTCACTTTAAAATGCCTAATATTTTTAATGAGAATTTCACCTCAATTAAAAAAATAAAATGATAAACATTCTAAAAAAAAAACAGAAAAAAAAAGATGCCAGGCTTTTGCTCTCAGATTTCTGCCTTTTTTCCTCTGTCAACACTTGACACCAGCATAAGGGGATCTGAGAGCCAAGATTCACAGACTTCTGGGAAATTTTCCCCACACTAAGGCCCAAATACCCATGTGCCTGACATTTTCCTTATCTGGTGAATATCCAGATTGGGGGACATTCCAGTTTGCCTTTCCCAACCAAAAAATTATTGCACCATCAGGTACAGCTGGATCCAGGGGTTCAGATAATATCAGATATCATAATGTATCTGTTTTCCCTGTGCCATGGGTCTCAGGCCCTACTTTTCTCTGCCGTGGCTTCACTATCAGGCAGGCTCTAGAATTCAACCACTTATCTCCATCTCCACTGCCCCTTCTCTGCCCTTAGCTACTATCATCACTCACCTGGCCTGCTGCAACAGTCTCCTGCCTGGTCAGCTGGTCTCTATCCTTGCTCCCAACTGTTCATTCTCCCCATGATGTGTGCATGCATGCTCAGTCATGTCCGACCCTTTGCAACCCCATGGACTGTAGCCCACCGGGCTCCTCTGTCCATGGGATTTCCCAGGCAAGAATACTGGAGTGGGTTGCCATTTTCTACTCCAGGGGATCTTCCCGACCCAGGAATCGAACTCATGTCTCTTGAGTCTCCTGCATTGGCAGGTGGATTATTTGCACTGAGCCACCCGGGGAAACCCATTCTCCCCAAAGCAGCTAGGAATTGTGTTGAACCTAAGAGAAAGATCATGTCCTTCCTCTGCTCAAAACCCTCCCATGGCTCTCCTCCATTCCTCTTAGAGTAAAAGCAAAATCATTTCATGATCCAAAGAGACCTGAAGGAAGTGAGAGTGGGAGTGGTGTTCTACAAATATTCTCAGAAGGTCCTACCTCCAGGGCTTTTGCACCCGCTCTTCCCTCTGCCTGGGACACCTACAGAGCAGCTTTCCCTAACAACCTTGTTTAAGCTGCACTCACAATCTTTCCAGAGCACTACCATGGCTTATAGTCTTCCTAGAGAGAATCACTTCTAGATCTTGTTTGCTGATTGACTTGGAACAGCACCTGGCACAGTGCCTGGGCACACACAGAGGCTCAGTGAAAGGCTGCAGAGTGAATAGCTCATCCTGGTCTGTCCTGTTTCTCTCCTGCTCTCAGGCTAGGACTGGACAGTGATTGAAGCCCGTATAGTGGTGGGGAGGAGGTAGCAAGGGCAGGAAGTACAGAGAGCTCTAGGGAAGTGGAACTGTGTTACTTTGGATGGAACAAAAGGAACAGCAATTCCTATTCGTTGAGAGCATCTGCTCTGTGCCATGCACTTTATATACTATGACTGTTTTTACTGGACGGATGAGGAAGCAGAGGGCTAGATAAGTGTATGGATTTCTCTAAGGCCTCACAGTGATTAAACGTGACTTACGGGGACTCCAAGGCTGCCTAACTCCTAACTTCTTCACCTGCGGCCAGGGGTAGGGGTGTCACTCATCTTGTCCATATAGAACAGTCCTATGTTGACTGTCCTGACGCCTGAAATGTACTATTCAATTTTTTTTTTCAATAAATTAAATCACACGTTTTCCACACGGTCATTTTCCAAATGCAGCTGAGCGTTAAATTTGCTAGCCAAGGAGGAGTTTGAACACTCAAGCCTACAGCTTTGTTTAGTAAACGGTCCCGCCCAGGACCCCGAGGCTTTTTCCAGAGCAATCCGCCGCCCCCTGTACCTAACCCCTGGAAGCGCGCTGATTCTCCGGGTTCTAACCTTCTACCCGGAATAGGACACTGGGAATTCCTAAACCAGTTGCTGTTCCTTTAAGAGTGGTTCCGGGGGCGGGCCCACAGGGCGTGGCGAATCCGGGGGTGTGTGCCGGATCCGGGGTGTCCAATCCCGGAGCGAGGGACGAAAGCGGGGGCGGGTCCGGCACGGGAAGGTTGGGAAGGGTTAAGAGGAGCGTCTTTGGGTCTCGGACGGTCCGGTTGCCTCCGCCTCCTTCTGTCGGATCCGCGCTTTCCCGCCGCTGCGCCGGCTCGGCACCCCGGGAGACAAAGCACCGCCGCCACAACCGCGCGGGTCCCGGGCCATGGCCCGGCCGCCCCCTGGCTCCGCGCCTCGGGTCCCGCCGCTGCTGCCATCGCCCTAGGCCGTGCCGCGAGGTAAGGCCGGCCTGGCGCGGGGGAAAACTTCGGGCGGATCTGCAAGGGACGCGGGACCGGGCTCGGGCCGCCGTGGGCCTCGGGGTCCCCCAAGCAGTCTGGAGAGACCTCTGCTGGGGGGTCTGTCCTTTTGTGATTCCAAGCCAGCGGTAATTTTCCCGTCAGGGACTCCAGCTGCTGGGACGAACTTGGCTGGTGACCCTCCAGCCGCATAAAAGACCTCGGCCGCTGAGGCAACTGCGGACTAGAGAGCTCCACTTTGCTCCCACATTCTGCCGCCGACCACCTCATCCAGGGTTCAGGCTGTCTTTTAAGGAACACACCACACACAAAAGGAGAGAGCGCAGCTAGGAGCAATGGCCTGGGATGGTGGTCCTGGCATCCTTGCGGTCCCTGGACAGGAGTTCTTCAATACAAGTTGTTCTGCCCGTACCTGCCACACCCTCTCCAGCATGTCCACTGCTGGGTGACACTTGGGGCAGTTGGATCCAACCCCAGGACCTGACTTCTTTGCTTGAAATGAGTGGCAAAAAAAAAAAAAAAAGCCATGCCTCAGTTTCCCCAGATTCCTGGGTTCTGGGCGATCTGTGTCCCTGGAGACCGGGAGCTCATTATTTGCCCTTGGGATAGCTTCTGACTGTGTGCTCACTATCTGCTCAGCATTTTGCAAGCTGTCTCTTCAAAATTAGTATTTTCAATTCCGAGAGGGGTGGCTGTTAATGTACTCATTTTGTACATGAGGCTGTGTTCTCAAGGCCCATGAAGCCTGGATTGGAGGAGGCGTGGGGACCAGAGAGGGGCTGGGATGGTCCCCTCTAGCTTCCTGCATGGCCCAGGACTGTTGAATCAGCAGCAGTGCCCGCAGCGGACTCTGCACTTCTTGGAAAACTGCACGAGTGTGAGGAGATAAATTGGGGACCAGGCCCTCCCAGAGGCTGGAGCCTGTGCCCCTGTTGTTTTCCCTCACCTCCTTCCTGGCTGGGCTGGAGGAGGCAGGGCCATGGGCAGAGAGGGGTCCTGTGTTGGCTGGTGACTTTGGGCTCAGGGTTGGAGGGGGAAGGGGGTAGCTGCTGAGTGTGAGAGAAATTGCTCTTCATTTGGCCTTAATGGGTGGTGAGACTCTACCCCCTTGGGCTGGCTGCCCAGAGCATGCCGTTCTAGGCACAGAATTGTACCTTTGGGCAAGTTCTTAAAGCTTTCTGTGTCTCAGCTTCCACATCTATGAATCTGGGATGAGGAAAAGACTCCTCCTGGGGCCGTTGAGAGGTTTAAGTAGATAATTGCTTGACTCATTCTATAGGTCTTTGAGCATCAACTACATGCCAGGCACTGGAATTCCGACAAAGAATCTTTGCCCTCCTAGAACAGGCAAAAATGACCCAGGTAATTTCAGGCTGAGGTGTGGGAGACTGATGTGTGTGTGTGGGGGGGTGGTTCTCTTGTGTACAGATACATTCTTCTCCTTGAGGAGGTGATGCTAAAGCTGAAACTTGGCCACCTGAAAATAAGGGAAAGGCATTCCAGGTAGAGGGAACAGCCAGGGCAAAAGCCGTGAGATGGGAATATGCCTGGTGTGTTTGTAGAACAGCAAGGAGGCCAAGGTGGCTGGAGCGAGGGGGAAAGAGAAAGGGAAAGGGAACCTGGAAGACCTGGAGAAGAATGGATTTTATAATGAGACAGGTAGGGAGCCATGGGTGGGTTTCAGAGTGCGGGAGGGGTGTGATTTGGGCTTAGTTTATAGGATCCCTCTGTCGGGCCAGGGGCGGGGCCTAGGAAAAAGCTAAGATCTTACCCTAAAGAACACCAATAAGGAACAGGCATCCGTGGAGGCAGGGAGACCAGTGAAGAGGCTACTGTAGCTTTCCAGGCAAGTCACGATGGTGGGGGCATGGGGGAGCGAGAATGGGAGATGGCAGTGAGCAGAGATTAGGCTCCTGATTTGGAAGAGGTTGGAAGGGGGATCAAGGTGACCTGATGAGTGACCAGATGTGGAGGTGGGGGAATCCAAAGCCTTTAACCAAGACAGCACCGAGGGGAGCATTTGGGGAGGCTGAGAACATCATCAGCTACCAGAGCTTAACACATACTGTGCCTGGCACTACGCTCAGCGCTTCTACATAGTCATTGTGTCATCGTCTCAACAACCCTGACTTAGGTGCTATTATTCCATTTTACAGATGCGGAAACAGAGGCCCAGAGAGGCTTAAAGCTTGCCCAGGGTCATATAGCTCGGACACTCCAGAGCTGACATCTAAACCCAAAGAAGAGCAAGTCAAAACCAGAACTGGGCAGACAGCAGGGAATTGAGCTGTGGCCTGAGAGGTAGGAGGGAACTGGGGTGAGTACGGTGGGTGGTTCCTGTGCGAAATGGGGCTGGGGTCCACATGGGCCTTGCTGGGGAGTTGGGAGGAATCCCTCCCACTTTGCAGAGAAAGAAACTGAAGCTCAAGAGAGGGGAGGCCTAAATCTGAAGTCACATAGCTCAGGGAGGCAGAGCAGAGATTAAACACCTTGAGTATTCAGGGGCTGTGGCCTTGGTCAGATCAACTACTAGGTCAGGACAGGCTGATAATCAGCACTAGATCATGGCTCATGTTGCCTCTTCCAGGAAGCCCTTCTTGACTGTGTAGGCTGGTGAGATGAGGTGGATTAGGGATGGAGCAACTGCCTCCTCTGCCCTGGGTCAGGTCACCTGTCTGGGCCCCACTGTAGCCAGCTGCTCCGGCTGAGCTGGAGAAGAGAGAGCCTCCTTTCTGGGAGAGCCTCATTCCTCCAGGTCCTGAGTAAGGCACTGCCCACTGGGGGAACGAACATTAACTGAGCACCTACTGCACTCCAGCGACTTTATACACTTTGCTTCTTGAACAATGTGGCCACTGTCCTACGTAGAGTGAGATTTTGAAGCAGGAGCACAAGATGCATTTGTAGTGTGGCCATGGAAAACCCCAAGGGAGGGTATAGCCACACTGGAGACTCATATGCCACCTAAGTCCTGCCTGGCCATCATATACTCCTTGAGGGGGAGTAGTAAAATCACTGTGGCCAAGTGCATAGAGTTAGATTCCTCTACTGCAAATGGGTGCACAGTGCTTTCCCTCCAGCCTCTCTCACTTGTAAGAGTGAACCAAGTCCTGGGCCCTTTGTTTGGATTTTGTAATAATCTTTTTTGCCGCTCTGACTGCATCCCCTGCCTCTCTCCCTCCTCACTCTGCTCCAGCCTCACCAACAACATCAAGCACACTAGCAGCTTCCTACCTCAGGGCCTTTGCACTTGCTATTCCCTCTGCTGGGTATGTCCGAGGGGCTCAGTCCCTCACTTCCTTCAGGTCTCTGCTCAAATGTCACCTTCTCAGTACAGCTTTTCTTTTAAAATCAAACACTCCTCTTGTCCTTAATATTTCTGATCTCCCCTCCCTGTCTTATATTTTCCACACCACTTAAGACTACCTGACAGACATACCTTACCTGTTTGTTAATTGTCTACTCCCTTCACCTGCCACTAGCATATCAGCACCAGGAGGGCAGCGACCCTCTCCATCTTGTTTATTGCTCTATACCTAATGCCTGGAACAGTGCCTGGCACACAATAGGTGCTTAATAAATGTTTGATGAATGAAGTCCCTACTGTTCTCTGAAATAGATTCTGTTCACATCCCTATTTCATGGAAGAACACATCAAAGCTGACATCAGCAGAGATAGAATCAGACCACAAAAAGTCAGCTGGTACCCAGGGGTGATAGAATTAGCAGTGCCTGAAATGAGGCCTGGGTTTGGATTTCAGCTTTCGGCCCAACTTGCTCTGTGGCCTTGGACTAGTGGACTAACCTCTCTACTTTGTTTCCCCACCTGGCAAACGGGTAAGGCTAATCCAGCCACCTAGAGTTTGTTTCGAGATTAAATAAGTTCATATATATAAAATGCTTGGCAATGCCCTAAGAATCCTCACCATTATTTGGGGGAGGTAGGATGGTGGGAGAGCTAACCAGCCTGACTTCTGGGGCCAGTCAGACCCGGGTTAGGGTCCACTTTCTGCTCCTGAAGAGCTGTGTGAGCCCGGGCAGGCCACGTCTGCTCTTTGAGCCTCAGTTTCCTCATCTGTGAGATGGGGGTGGGGTGGGGGTGGTGATGAGTGCTGTGGCAGCCAGGGTTGTGTGAGGTCATCCGAGGCGGCAGCCACATGAATAACCGCTGCCCCTGTGGGGGCCAACAGGTCCCGAGCGCGCCATGAAGCTGAACGAGCGCAGCCTGGCCTTCTACGCCACCTGCGACACCCCGGCGGACAACGCGGGCTTCCTGTACAAGAAGGGCGGCCGGCACGCGGCCTACCACCGCCGCTGGTTCGTGCTGCGCGGCAACATGCTCTTCTACTTCGAGGACGCGGCCAGCCGCGAGCCCGTGGGCGTCATCATCCTGGAGGGCTGCACCGTGGAGCTGGTGGAGGCCGCCGAGGAGTTCGCCTTCGCCGTGCGCTTCGCCGGCTCGCGGGCCCGCACCTACGTGCTGGCTGCCGAGAGCCAGGCCGCCATGGAGGGCTGGGTGAAGGCGCTGTCGCGGGCCAGCTTCGACTACCTGCGGCTGGTGGTGCGCGAGCTGGAGCAGCAGCTGGCGGCCGTGCGCGCGGGCGGCGGCCCACCCCCGGCCCGCCGGCCCCGCGCGCTCCCAGCGCTCCCGTCCAAGGAGAACGGCTGTGCCGTCTGGAGCGCCGAGACCCCCGCCGCCTCCGCCCCTGTCAGGGCCAGCCCCGGCCCCCGACCCGGCCCCGAGCCCCCGCCGCTGCCGCCCCGCCGGCGGGCCTCGGCCCCCAATGGGCCTGTAGATTCCGCCTCCTTCGCCCAGCTGCACGAGTGGTACGGACAGGAGGTCAGGGCGCTGAGGAGCCAGTGGCTCAGCAGCCAGGCCCAGCCCTGAGACGCTGGGGGACCTGGTCGTGAGGGAAGTCGCCATCAGGGTCAGCCCTGAGGTCCCTGCCGGGTCTGCCTTCGGGAATTCAAGGCGCTGAGAAGATGCTGGGTTCTGAGGGATGCTTTGGGACCTCTGTAATTCAGAGAGAGCCTAGCCTTGAGGAGGCCACCGTGCCCGATTCTCAGGAGGATCCAGGCCCTAGATGATCCTCAAGCAGCCAGAGAGCTGGTTTTGTGGGAGCTGTAGCCCCAAATCCAGCCCAGCAGGTGCCTCGGTCGCCTGTCCTGAATCACCGAGCAGAGGCTTGTTGCTGGCGACAGGCCTTGGCAGGGGCGACTGAGACCTGTGAGGATCTATGGGCTGGAAGGCACATGCGCAGTCAGCAGTGGTCCAGACTGGGCCCCGGGTGGTCAGGAGGCCGGGCTGTGCTACACCACACACCTGGGCCTGACCTCCTTTTCCTCCAAGGCCTGCTGGAGGAGCTGCCTGGCTCCCAGCCACCTTCCTGCCTCCGTAAGCAGCAGGTGCAGAAAGGCAGCACCAGTGTGGGTTTTCATATGGCCTTGCACCGGGCTTCTGGCCTGGAGTGAGGCCAGGCAGGACTATTCCTGGGGCCTCAGCCAGGCCTTGGGGTGAGGCCCTGGGGCAGTAGACCCTCTGGCCTTGGGCCATGTCTGTGTGCCTGTGGCAGCTCTCACCCTCTCCCAACACTCCTTAACCACATCCTCTGTCTTCTCCCGGAGCCAGCTCTCCCACCCCTAGCCTGGGGTGGGGCCTCACAGGAGCCTGCCGACCTTGTCCAGCCCTGGACCAGGCAGCCGTGGCCTGAGCTGACTTCCCAGCAGGTGCCTCTGACGAGGAGGGGCCATGAGCTGACTCACAGCCCAGAAAGGGTCCAGATGCCAATCTGATAGGGGCAAAGCAGCCGCTGCCAAACCATGTCTGGCTTCCAGAACCCTCTCCCACCATCACACCCTGTCTCCGTGCTCACCAGCTCAGCCCCACTCTCACCCAACAGTATTCTGAGGGAGACCAGGTCTTGCTTTGCCCTGCGCCCAACTTCTGGTTTTACTGTTATCCCCTCACCACAGTGGCCATTCTTCATCCAGGGAGAATCTCCAGGGGGTGGGACACCCCTGGCCCTCAAGCTGGGTCATGTTTACAGTCCTCAGTGCCTCAAAATCGGGACCCCCTGAGGACACCTCCGCCCTAATCTTTATTTCCCCAGAGGCTCCCTCTTGGTGACACAGACTCGGCCCTTGGCCCCTTCCCGCTGCCTTTGGAGACCTTGGGGCTTGGGCTGTCTGTGTGTGTCTGCAATCACCAGCTCACTGCTGGCTCAGCTGACTAGAGTTTCCGTTTTAATTTACTTTTTAACACTTCAGGGTGTCTTTTTTTCTCCTAGCAACAAAGTTTGGTATTTTCACTGTTTTTGTTTCTTGTTGGCTGGTGAAGGGATAGGGTGCCCTGTTTCTGGGCTTGGCTAGTGGTGGTGGGGGTAGTTGGCACTGCCCCCGGTGGGTGAGGTGGGCAAGGAACCTTGGCTGAGAATGAATGGACCTCAAGAATCTCACCTGGCTCTTTGCCTTCTCCCTGGCGAACCCTGCTCACCTACAGGTGCCTCTGGGGGCCTTGGTACGCTTCCCATCCCCGCTTCCCCAGGTCCTGAGTGGTGGGCGGGGTTGGCAGCTCTAGTCTGTAGGCTCTGGGGTCTCAGGGGGTGTTAGGAACTGTTAGGTGCCCATGTCCTTGGCCAGACCCAGCTGGTGTGGTGAGGCGTTGGCCCCAGTTCTGGTGTAGGTTTACAAGCTCTAAAGGTACAATCTCCCCCCACCCACCCCCAAAGCCCAACATGGGGTCAGGCTGCCTCCAGAGTTGGGCAGGGGAGAGATATCGAGCATCCTGGGAGAGGGAAATAGAGGTTAAAATGAAATAAATAAAAAGTTTATCAAGTAATGGCTGGTGATGTCATTTTTTTTGCCCCATCTAAACTGTGGATTGACTGGCCTGGCAGAGCCAGGAGCAAGCCCTACAAGAGAAGTGACGAGTGTCTGCTGAGTGCTCCCTGGCTAATGCTCTGTCAGGAACATTCTTACCACCTCTTATGGCAGATACTGGCCCCCTTTTACAGGTGAGGAAACTGGCTCATAGAGGTTAAGAAATCAGCCAGGTTCACACAGCTCAGAAGTATCAGAGAAGGGATGTAAACCTCCAGAAGCCTGTGGAAGAAGACACGAGTCTTTGGGAGGAATGTGAGGCAATGGACTCCCCAAGTTCCTTTAGAGAGGGGAAGGCAGAAGGCAGGGGGGAAGGTGAGGTTTAGAAAGAAGGTCAACTGTGGGCTGAAGGCCTGACAACTGGGAGGGACCCCAAAGGGGAGAGCCACACGTGGCTCTCCTCACTGATTGGGGCCCAGAGGGAGGAGGGTTCTGGCACTGGTGCTAACCCTGTTTTCAGAGGGAAACAGCCTATGATTGACTAGTGATGTCTGCTGTGAACAAAGGGCGGATGGCAGCCCTGTTTATGCTGTGTATCTGTTATCTCACGTATGGTTGCTGGGCTGATGGGGGATTCACAAACAGGAAGGGGCTGGCCCAAGGTCATCCAGCATGATAGACTAGCCCTTAGGTCCTTTTAACATGGGTTCAGAGCTGGATCACATGCCTCTTGACCGTCTGGAAAAATCACGTGCATCCAGGAAAATGTGGCTTAGGATGAGTAACCTGCAGTCCTTGGTCTGCAGAGAAAGTTCAAAGAACAAGAAAAATACTAAGGTCAGGGAATCATGCTACTCATGAGCATCCAGGACGTGCTGAGTAATTCCTTCCTGGTACCACAGCTGACAGATGGGGGCTGAGTCAGGATGCTGCCTGTGGCATTTGTGACCACAGCCACTGCAGGGCCTGGGGCACAGAACGGAGGAAACAGCAGGAGAGATGGCTCCAAGAGGGAGGGTCCCAGGGAGGGAAGCCCTCACCTTCAGGCTTCTTAGGAACATTTCCATGGAGCCAATGAAAAGTGGAAGGGGTGACAAGTCAATCTGTCCACCTGCTAACAGTGTTTCCTTTTGACTCGGGAGGTGTGCAGGGCACGTGCCTAAGGAAGACCACAACATCCCAGGATCATGGCCAAGTCGAGGAAGTTGTCTTCACTGCAACAGTCTTTGGGGGGATATTGTATGTGTTCAGAAGGAATATTCTGAGAAGCCGCCTGGGGGCAGGGGATGAGAACCTTAAGGAGGGCAATCAGGTCAGAAGTTATGGTTCCCTGCCCAACATCCATCCACCCTAAATGATTAGTCAAATTCTCTCAGTTGTGCTACTCCCATCTGATTAGCAGGGACTGGCTAAACTTGACCTGCTAAAGAATGGCTGTGTGTTGGGGCGGTAGGTGAAATGAGTGAAGAAGGCCAAATATATGGCGATGGATGACAACTAGATTTGTGGTGGTGATCACTTTTTGTGTATATAGATGTTAAAGAATGGCTGTGTGACCCCATTTTGGCCAATGAGATGTGAGTGGAAGGGTGTTCTTGCTTCTAAAAAGACACAAAGAGCTCTGGGAGTAAGCTATGTCTGAAACCTGGAGCCATGGCAGCCATCTTGTGATCATGAAGTAGGTCACGTTAAGATCCCCTGCTGACTTTAGCACACATTGAAAATATCCCTGAACCACTGAATCATGGACCCAAGAACTTGCCCTTTTTCTAGTAGTCTTGTTTGAGGTAATAAGTGTTTAAAACTTTGGGACAGGGGTTTTTTCATTATTTGTAGTCAGAGGCTTCCTAATGGATAGCTTGAGTGATAGCAGCTTCTCGTTTTAAGGATGGCTCTGGGTAGCCAGCCCCAGCTCACTGGGGTGCAGGTTAGGGCTAGAGTGGGATTCTCTAGGAGAGGAAAAGGGCCACTCTCCCCCTCATCCATTCCCTGGATGCCTTTTAGCTCCCCTCTTCCACGTGAACAAATTTGGAATGAATAGCCCTTCCCTCCCCCTACTTCTGGCCCAGTATCTGTTATCTTTCTTAACAGGGCTGTTTTGTCTCTACTCTGGCTAGATCTGGTGCCAACTGTCCAGCACCCCTGCCTCCACCAACACCCCTCCCCAGATCACCTTGCGCAAAATTTGTTAAAGAAAAGGCCCTGCTACTTGTCCCAATTTCTGAGATTGCAGCATCCAAAATAACTCTTCCACGGTGGTACAATGAGAGACTGCTTAAGTCCAGCTGCAGGTTTTGCATTTTCTGATCAAGACTTTAAAGGTGAGCCCACGAACTATTTTTTACTTAGGGTTTCAAAACGGATGCCCACTCCTGACAGAGGGCTCAGAGCTGCCTTGGCTTGGTCTGCCTGTGCTTAGGGCCACGGCTGCATCTGTTCTTGCCAGGTGCAGCTGTGAGAGCACTTGGGCTGCTGCCACTGCCCTCTCCTCATTGTGCAGGGGCTCTGTTGTCATTGTTTCTCTAGTTATGGGGCCGAGGAATGGCAGGACAGTGCACCCAGACCCCCAAAACTGCAGCTCCTTAGAGAGCAGGGACAGGTCTGCCTCCCATGTACCCCTGAGGCGTGGCACAGTGCCCGGCACAGATATGTCCAAAATTGCCTCCCGGGACTTCCCTGGTGGTCCAGTGGTTAAGGATCAGTCCTGCAATGCAGAGGATGCAGGTTCGATCCCTGGTCAGGGAACTAAGATCCCACATGCTTCGAGGCAACCACAAGCAAGTCCGGGCGCCACAACTAGAGAAAGCACACGTGTGGCAACGAAGACCCAGCACAGTTAAAAAAAAAATGCCCATGCCCATTCAGCTCACATGATTCGACTCTCCCTGACTACAGCGCTTGGGCAGGAGTTGGTCCTGAGACACCAGCTGAACCAATCAGGGTCCTAGGAATTTTGAATAGGTGGGTATGATAAACCAAATTGGATATGAGGTGGCCTTAGACAGAGAACAGAATGGCTCAAGATAAGACTATGCAATGTCCTGAAACCTGGCTGAATTTCTTGCCTCTGGGTTTCCCAAGGTTTACTCTGGATCTTCCCAATAAACTGCAGACCTTTAAGTGGATCATGATTTCTTTCAACTCAACAGTTATTGACTATGCCCAGACACCCAGCAACTCATAGGGTCTGACACATATGGTGGGGCCAAACAAAGCAAAATGAATTAGAACTGCCTCCCATTTACTAAGATCTATGATGGCTGAGTCAACTGGGGGGCGGGGGGAGGGTGTGAGTGTGGTTCCTTAAAATGCAGATTCCTGGGCCCTGGCTACAGGAATTTGGGGTCAGGAGGTTGGAGCAGGACCTAGGAATCTGCACTTTGAGAAGGAAACAAGGGATTTTAGAACCACAGCTTAAGAAATGTTTATTTGATCTTCAAAGAAACATAAGGCAGGATGGTAGGCAGCCTCCCTGATGGCCCCTGCTGATCCTTGCCTCCTGGGGCCCACACCCTTGTGAAGTCCCTTTCTACAACAAATAATGGCAAGCCTGTGTAGCTGAGAGGATACTATGGAAGCGACAGTGGGGCTTCCAAGTCGAGGTTGTAATAGGAGACACTCCAGCCTCTGCCTGGCTCACTCTCAGCTGGCATGTTGTGAGGATGCTCAAGCAGCCCCTGGAGAGGGCCACTTGCAAAGGAACTGCAATGCCCAAGTGAGGGCTAGTACCTGTTCACTCACCATCTGAGTGCACCTTCTTGCAAGTGGATTCTCTAGCCCCAGAACAGCCTTCAGATGACTGCAGCCATGGCCGACAGCTTTAACTGTAACCTCAGGAGAGACCAAGGAGCCAAAACCACCCAGAGAAGCCACTCCCAAATTCCTGACCCACAGAGACTGTGAGATAAATATTTATTATTTTAAGCCACTAAGTTTTGATTGTTCGTAAGAGACAACAAATACAGGTAGATACTATTATGATCATGTCCATTTTGCAGATAAGGAAACTGAGTCATTAAAAGGTCCTCAGGTCACCTAATAATAGAGTTTAACCCAGGCGAGGATGATTTCAAAGCCATTGCTTTTCTATCAATAACTATACCCTAGGGGGCTGGAGAAGGTCACAGACCATTAAAGAGATTAACTGTTTTACCCCTCCCACTGTTGGCCAAGGTACTCAGGTGGTCCCTACTGCTCTGGGGTTTGGAGGGGTGGCTTTAGCCCTCTGGGTACCTGCGAAGCAGCACACACTCAATACCTGAGCTGTGAAACTTTTGGCCTTGAGAGTGATTTCTAGAAAAGTCCTGCCAACTGTCATAGGCCAAACAACCAGGTACAGTCTGGCTTTCTCATTCACCAGGAGGTGATGGGAGGTGGGGCTGCTGGCCCAACAGAGCCACTCAACTAGGAGGACGAAGAGGTGGGAAGCAAGGGCTGCAGAAACCTGAGGTCGGGCCGGCACTGGAAGTGGGCCCTGCCACTCTCCTCTGGCCTGTCATCTCAGGCAGATGGAACCTCCTAACCTCGAAGTGCAAGTCTGACCATAGCAACCCCCTGCCTCATACTGCCCATGGCTCCTCAGTGCCCTCAAGAGAAAGGCCTATTTCCCAGCATGCCGTGGGGGGCTTCAAGATCTTACCTCATCCCTCTTCCTCTCTCCATCCTCCTCAAAGTCCAGCCTCCTTTGCTTTTGTTTCCCATATCCCTGTCCCATGTCTTGCCAGCTATTCCTTCTGCCCTCCTCTTATGCTTCTCTTCTAACTCCAATTGTCTTCCAGGGGTCAGCTGAGATGCCTCCTCCTCCAGGAAGCCTTCCTGGACCCCACTACTCGTGCTCTCATGGTGTTTCCACAGTTTAAGCACTAACTACACAGCAGGTACTCAATCCAAACTTATTACCTGAATGAACTGTCACCAAACCGTGCCCCAGCTCAGCTCTCTCCTCTCCTTTGTCCCCTGATCTAAACCTGCCTCTGCCTGCAAGGCCTTCCCTGCTCTCTCATTTCTCCCTGGTCTCTCCACTCCTGCTTTCCCATGGTCCTTAGTTCAGAATTCCACATTTCTATGTTTTTGCTGAATTTTCCACTCCAGATGGGTAGCAACTGCAGACACAGTGTCCACACCAAAGTTAACTGTCCAGAGGGACCTTTGGTTCCCAGACCCCTCAGGGCACCTACTCCCACAGGCTCTCAGGTCACTTGTGTGTGTGCCATCAGCTGAGGCTTCCTCCTCCACCCTGCCCCCTCCTCCACCCCTGCTGCCACACTGTGGGGATTTCTGACTTCTGACCTCCAGAGCTGCAAACGAAGTGTCCACAGGGCCTGTCCTTCGCTTTACTTTGGAGCAATTAATCATCCTAACCAAGGGGGAGGTCACTAATCATTTAATTCTCTCTGCAAGGATGTGTGGAAAAACTGGGGTGATCAGAAGGTTTCCAGACAAAGAGGAAAGGTCTGTCTTGGGATGCCACGTGCCCTTGCCTCCTGGGTGAGTAATATTCAGTGCTACTTCGGAAACTCACCTGACATTACTGGTTGAGAAAAAAACAAACCTCCTGCAGCTTGACGCATAGAGACTCACCATCACGGGGTGAAGGAACCCAACCCCCGCTCATGAAAACAGTAAGCAGTACTGAGCCCTTATGCGCCACACACTGTCTTATGTGATTTACACACATCATTATTTCTGATAATGACCTTTTGAGTTGGCTGCTTTGATACCCCCATTTTAGAGATGAGGAGACTGAGGCCCTAGTTATACAGCTAGGACACAGGCGCTGCTGTGTTGGTGACCAGGGAGCCCCTCATGGCATTTTTTCATCAGGAAGCTGGAGGCACCTGCCACTCACACACTCCACTGAGGTGGCCATAGCTGGTATACTGACTGGTCTCAGGGCCATGCCCAACTAGGGCAGGGCACAGTCTTGGCTCCTCAGATCTAGACCCAGCATCTAACCAGCTTCCACCTGTTGCAATGAGTAGAAAGTGGATTCCAATCCTTCCATCTTCCTCTGTTGGAGCCCATAGCACAGTCATCAGCCGAGATGTCCACCGGACCCAGGCAGCTGGTGCAGGTACAGACAGAGGCAAACTGTGCTCATGTGTCCTAACAGGGGCAGCCACTCCTCAACTAGCTGTTGTCATGTTGGAGCCTGGGCCCAGTAACCATGAGTTTTAATGAAATTAGAACATTCTTTAACACTATACACAAAAATAAACTAAAAATGGATTAAAGACCTAAGGGTAAGATCAGACACTATAAAACTCTTAAGAGAAGACATAGGCAGAACACTCTGTCATAAATTACAGCAATATCTTTTTTGAATTGTCTCCTAGAGTAATGGAAATAAAAACAAAAATAAACAAATGGGACCTAATTAAACTCAAAAGCTTTTGCATAGCAAAGGAAACCATAAACAAAACGAAAAGACAACCCACAGAATGGGAGGAAATATCTGCAAACGACTACCAACAAGGGATTAATTTCCAGAATTTACAAACAGCTCATACAGTTTAGTATCAGAAAAACAAACAACCCAATCAAAAAACAGGCAGAAGACCTAAGTAGATATTTCTCCAAAGAAGACATACAGATGGCCAACAGGCACATGAAAAGATGCTCAATGTCTCTAATTATTAGGAAAATGCAAATCAAAACTACAATGAGATATCACCTCACACCAGTCAGAATGGCCATCATCAAAAAGTCTACAAACAATATATGCTAGAGAGTGTGGAGAAAAGGGAACCTTTCTACACAGTTGGTGGGAATGTAAATTGGTGCAGCCACTATGGAGAACAGTATGGAGATTCCTTAAGAAACTAAAAACAGAGCTACCGCATTATCCAGCAATCCCACTCCTGGGCATATATCCAGAGAAAACCGGTTCAAATGGATACAAGCACTCCAATGTTTGTTGCAACGCTGTTTACAATAGCCAAGACATGGAAACAACCTAAACGTCCAACAGATGAATAGATGAAGAAAATGTGGTACATATATACAATGAAATATTACTCATCCATAAAAAGGAATGAAATGATGCTACTTGCAGGAACATTCATAGATCTGGAGATTATTATGCTAAATGAAGCAAGCCAGACAGAGAAAGACATATATGATATCACTTAAATGCAGAATCTAAAAAAATGATGTAATTGAACTTATTTACAAAACAGAGACATACAGACTTAGAGAATGAACTTATGATTACCAGAGGGGAAGGGAGCAGGGAGAGATAGACTGGGAGTTTGGGACTGAATGTACACACTGCTATATTTAAAACAGATGACCAACGAGAATGTACTGAATAGCATGGGGAACTCTGCTCAGTACTCCATAATAACCTAAGTGGGAAAAAAGTTTGAAAAAGAATAGACACATGTATAACTGACTTTGCTGTACACCTAAAAACAATACAACACTGTTAATCAACTATACTCCAGTATTAAATGAAAATTTAAAAAGAACATATAAATACAAAAAAATAATCATGGTTTTTACCTGACAAGCCCCCATATTTTGATGGTGGCAAATGAATTTTAAAAACCAGTTTTTAAAAATACCATTTTGTAAAACACCCAAGGGCAGATCTGACCCCCAATCTGCAGCCCCAACTCCAGAATAAAACAAACAGGACACCCAGACATTATTATACAATTCTGTATTGAGCGACGCGTTTATTACAGAACGTGTTCCTTTTGTTTTTTTTTTTAATTTAAACAAAGTTCATCAATCTCTCATAGAAACGGTTTTGTGGGTTTTTGTTCTGTTTACCGTTACAGGACGTGAACCTGACGAAGTTGTTCACAGGTCTGCTAGCTTTAAGTACAACAGGATTTTCCATGTTCAAAAGAATATATGCTAAGTGCTTAATCAAATCCCGTCACACAAAAGCCAGATTTAGTCCTTTAAGAACTGCAGTCTGCATGTAAGCCTAGATTTCAGTGTTGTGTGGCTTTCAACAGTAAAAAGTGGTGTGTCTCCCACGATTGCCTTAGTTGGGACAGGGCGGTGGCGGCTAAAAGATGTTTTCATTTGTTCCAGATTTGATTACTCTGAAAATTGGTCACTGTTTCCTATTGTCAAAATATAAAAATACCTTCATCTGGATAAAAATGTATACAGTGGAAAACTCTTCAATGCATAGCCTGGGTGTATGGAAAAGGAGGTTTTCCAGCAGGGTCTGCGTTGTTCTTTATGACTGGTGTGGTGACTGCAGCCTGGGCTGGGTGCATGAGAGTTGAGATTTCTGAACGGCCCTCAACTGATCCCTTCTGCTCACTGGAATTTGCCGGCCTGGGTTTCAAGATATTTGCTGCATCCTTGAAATCCCTGTCAGCCATCTCTCCCTCTGGTACTGGGTTGGCACCATGACGACCACCTTTTCATTGTCATTCTGGATGGAGCTGATATGGCTGCTGTTATAGCCCCATTTTACAGATGGGGAGACTGAGGCCCTAGTTATACAGCTAGGACAGGGGCGCTGCTGTGTTGGTGACACAATATGGTGACCGGTCCATCCATATTGGGAGCTCTCCCCCTAAAAACCAAGATGATAAAGACGCTGGAGGGAGGGCTTCTCTGAATTGGGGTGCTGAGTCTTTGTTCTCAAAAACGTCATGTGTTAGAAGACAGGAGGCTGGACTTGGAGACTGGGATGTGGTGGTCATGCTGCAGTGAACTCAAACCTTTGAGCTTCATTCCACACAAACCTGGAGGTGCAGACGCTTTCCAGAAAGCACCAGGGTCAACTTGAGAAGGAAGATGATGAGAGGGGAGTTGGGGGTCTCTAGTCTGATGAATCTATTTTTTGGTGTGGGGTGCTGAGCTGGGTGCTTATGGGATGACCAACACTATTATCTTCTTAAAACACAAGGAGGGGAAGATGGCAGCCACAGTCTTGCTCTGGAAAGCCAGCAGGGAAACTTCCCGTGCTGTGGCCACGATTCAGGTTGAGGAATGGCGTCACTCTGGTTCAAGCACCACCCTCTAAACTCTCGCCCCCATAGCAGGCTTTCCAAAGGATCTGGAACCACGTCTTGCCTTACAGGTGGACGAGATGGATATCCACCCGCTGTGGTCCACAGGTTCCTGACGAGAGGGAGTGTAAGCAGTTTGTTTTGTACCATGTTACAGCTCAGAGAGGATGGTTGGCCACAGCCCACGTCTCTACAACACTTAAAACAGCACAGGACATTCTGTGTTATCAAGGTTGCAAAACAGACCACCAGAATGAAACACACCCTCACGGCATTGAAGTTTTCCTTTAGAGTCTTTTGGACTTTCTCTTTTCAACATGGTTTCTGGACGGGCAGTAGCAATGCACTGTGTCTCACACACATGGAGAAAAAACAAACCGCGGTTCAAAGGTTATCTAAAGTTGGTCAGTCTTATGGTGTTTTGTGATGGCTTTGAACAATTGTCTCCTTCTAATCTCATCTAGTGGCAAAAAACGACACAACTTCGGTGTATACTTCGCAACAGTTGTGACAGCATCCTGATTTTATAACTCTCTGTTAATATCAAAACAGCATTAGCTGGGAATAAATTCCAAAGGATCCTTTATTAAAATATCTAAAAGTGGTCTATAAATATTTATTTTTCTAAAAGAGTTTGGAGCTTCCAACTGAAAATGTGGCTCCACTTTGCTTCTGCCTCTGGTAGAGAGGCCAGCAGGGAGAAGATGGTGCTCCCTGGGGCAGAGGGGAGCTGTAAAGAGGTGGCAGAGGCTCCGGCCCTACCTGCTCACTCGTGACTTCATAGAGCTCGGATTACAACAAAAACGGCTGCTGTCCACGCGGTGATGGCTGCATGAGAGCCTCCCTTCCGGGGCCCTGTCCTGTCTGGGAGAGTCGGTGGCCACCGGGTGCGCCCCTCGCCTCCACCTTCAGAACTCCCACTCCAGGGCCTCCTCCCGATTGGCAGCCCTCTCCAGCCGGTAGATGATGCTGTTCAGGTTGGCCATCTTCTCATGCCGCCGCTGCAAGTTGGGGTTCACCTTGGTGCTGGGGTGCAAGGCCCCGGCTGTGTCGGCGGTGGGGCTGGCACTCAGCACCTTGGCGGGGAGGGTGCTGGGTGGGGATGGGGAGATGGGGGCTGAGGAGGAAGGGACAGGCGACACGGACATCATGAGGCCCGGCGAGGAGGCGGCTGAGGGCGAGTTCAGCGACACCTCCAGGCTGCAGCGGGAGGACTCTGAGGCTGACTTAAAGCTTAGGGGGTCCGGGTGTAGCCGCTCCCCGCCCTCACTCTCCGGGAGGGGGTGCAGCAAGGGGCAGGCTGGGGTGGTCCCGCCTGGCAGGAGGAGGCCCGGGGCTGCTTTGGGGAGTCCGTCGTCACCCAGAGGGTCAGGATGCACCTCTCCGGGGGAGCCGTGGCCTTCGTCCGGCTCCTGCGAGTCCTGGCTGCCGGCTTGGTCCTCGGCCTCCTCAGTCTGTTCCTGCTTAATCCTCACTGGAGTCTTGTCCTGGGAGGTCAGGTGGGTGACGCTCTCCTCGGGACCCTCCTGAAGCTTTAGTTCCTTCACCGTAGGCTTCTGGTCCTCGGCCTCCGAGTCGGGGCTCTGTGGGGTGGGGTCTGGGTGGGAATGGCCTGGTGGTAGGATGCCAGGACCCCCACTGGGGTCGAGGTCTGGTTCCTCTTGGGTCCCCTCCACCAACATCTCTCGGCGCATCCGGGACCTGGGGCAGAGACGGTGGTGAGCAAGGTGCTGGAGGCTACAGGTAACCCTGGAGTCAAATCACGTGAGTGGCCCTGTGACCCCACCCACTTCCCTGGGGGGCTCACTATGCATAAGCTTCTTCACACGCAGCATCCTAGTAAGCCCTCTCAACAACTCCAAATGGTGGGCTATCATCATCCCCACTTCAGCCGAGGAAACAAGGCTCAGAGACGCTGGGTGACATGCCCCAGTTTCACAGCTAGTAAGTGGTAGAACCAGGACTTGAACTCAGGACGGTTGGATTCCAAAGCTCACAGTCTAGACCTGTGCTGTCTAGTGCACGTGGCTCTCTCACTGTTAACTGCTGTTAAACTGACTGCATGTTGAAATGATTGCATTTGTAAAAGTGTTAGTTGCTCAGTCGTGCCCGACTCTTTGTGACTCCATGAACTGCAGCCCACCGGCCTTCTGTGTCCATGAGATTTTCCAGGCAAGGATACTGGAGTGGGTTGCCATTT
This sequence comes from Moschus berezovskii, assembly GCF_049115385.1. Lineage (NCBI taxonomy): Eukaryota > Metazoa > Chordata > Mammalia > Artiodactyla > Moschidae > Moschus > Moschus berezovskii. The sequence continues at coordinate 58,290,846 of NC_142478.1, read as the reverse complement.
CCTTCTCCAGGGGATCTTCCCAACCCAGGGATTGAACCTGGGTCTCCTGTACTGCAGGCAGATTCTTTACCGACTGAGCCCTGCATTTGTATATACTGGGCTAAATAAAATATGCGTGTGTGCTTAGTCGTATCCGACTCTTTGCGACCTAGCCCGCTAGCCTCCTCTGTCCTTGGGATTCTCTAGGCAAGAATACTGGAGTGGGTACCATTACATTAATTTCATCTGTCTCTTTTTGTTTAGTTTTATTTTTAAATTTTTCTTCAACGTGGCTACTAGAAAATGTTATATATGTGGCTTTCGTTGTATTTCTATTGGACAGTGCAGATCTAGTTTGTGATAATAACTCCCTGCTTCTTTCCTGGAGGGACTTGTTGACATCAGCCCAGAAGGGGAAACGGAGGCACGGAGAATAACTTGTCTAGGTCACCAAGGCACACAGAGGCAGAGCTGGGCCCAGAACCCAGGTACACTGAACTCCAGTCCAGAACCATCCTCTCTTCACTTCAGTGGCCTCCCTTTTGTCAGAGGGAAACTTGGTCTCATTTATTATGTTTTAGGGCAGGAAAGGCTAGGATGGGTTTAAGTCCATTATTTCCCTAATAGCACGAGGTCCAGAGAGGTCAAGTCAGCTGTCCAAGATCATAGGGCGATAGGACTTTTTAAGTATCTTCAATGCTGTATCCCTCTTTAACTGATGACATCATGTATTATATTAATATTATTATTTAATAATAATAAAGTACATGTTACTGATATAAAATAAATTTATAAATTTCAATATAAACATCATAATGATTAGTGCTTATCAAGTGCAAGCACTTTTTGCAGATTATTTGTTTTTCATAATGACCTTATGAGGGGGAGACTAGTCTCATGCCCACCAACAAAGATGACAAGGCTCAGAAAGGCACAGGGACTGCCATGGTCACATAGCCGGCAAGCGGTGCAGTTGGGCTCTGAACCCAGCTGTCTGACTGCACTCTCCTGCCTCCCTGCCCAGGTCAGGGATGGGGTCCCATCCCAGGATCCTGAGCCTGGAGGGACTATCAGCGGTGATCTGGTTCACTTTCGTCTCTCAGTTCCTCATCCTTCCACAAAGGTGGCCTTGCCCACCTCTCAGGAGACCCTGTTTTCTCCTTTTGTTCCCTCGAGAGGGAAGAGTTGGTGGGACCAGGGGAGTGCTGGGTCTTTTGGGATGGCTCAATTGCCTGAAGCTTTTATCTTCAGAACTTCCAAACTGTGGATCAAATATAAATATCTGGCTAATAGTCATTTATACCATAGTAAAAATTAGTCTTTTTCTTCAATTCTTGACTCCCTAATCAATAGCAGTTCCTTCCAAGTAATTTTTCCCCAAAACATCCTATTATTCACTTTTCCCAGAGCTCACTGCAGTGTGTAATGATACATTAATATAAGAACTCATTTAACAGTGACCATCCATGCTGGTCTGCAAGAGATGCTAAGGACTTCACTTCATTCTCTTTGGTACTTGGGACAGAGTAGGGGCTCAGTACATAGAAGCAATGCACTCTTCTATAATTCTAGCTCTTTGAGAGTGGTTTTTTTGGGGAATGGAATTCTCTACTCCTTCAAAGCCCAGCTGAAATGCCACCTCTCTATCTAAAATTTTCCCTATGTAGAATTCCCTTTTCCCTTAGTTCCTTATTCCTTCTTGTTTTCACAGCATTTATTAGGTTGTCATGAAATTGTCTGGTTTGTGATTTTAAACTCTCTAAGCGCAGGGATGATGGCTTTGAACCCCTGTATCTCCCAACCCTGGCTCACTGTATACATGGCAAATATTAACTGAAATGAATATGCTAGATTATAATGGAGGGATACGTTCCTGTGGGAAACAAGAGGGGAGAGAATGTCTGGAAGGGAAGAAGGGTGTGAGGCTTTAAGGACCTACATCCTCTGTCGTTTGGCAGGTTCTGGGTCTGGGCAAGATATAAGCAATATTTTACAATGTGTTTATGCCTGTAGTTTTTCATTTGATCCTCAATTCAGTGTTGTGGGGTAAATTTTAAGTTCCTTATCTGTAAAATAGGGATGAGACTCAGAAAGGTACAGTGATTTGCCCAATAACACACAGCCAAGGTGGCATTTGAACTCGGGTCTGTGTGATTCCCATGCCTGGGCTGTGGAGAGAGATTTCAGGTGTTCCACCCTTCTAGGCTCCGCCCTCCTTTTCTCTCGGGGATCAAGAGACTCTCCTCTCTGGCACCACAGGGGCATCAGAGACATTTCTTGCTCAGAAGGCTTGGTGGGGAGCACCTCAGAGGGATGGTCCCTGAAATCTCATCAACCCTTCTCCTCAGGGTTCTCAGGAAGCCCTTCTGCATTCTCCTCGGGAACCGTGCACCCAGTCAGTGCCCTGAGGCAGCCCTGGGACTAAATTCCCAGGCAGCCCAGCCCCCTGCAGGTCAGCTGCTCCGGAGATGAGGGACCTGTGAGTGGGAGGAGGCACCATTTTCCTTAGGAATCACCCACTCCCTGAGGTGGGTGGAGCCTGAGACGCTGCCACAAGGGTTTTCTTCAACCTCAGGAGTGGGAAAGGCCAGAAGTCCCAAACAAGGGCACTGATACAAGACTCAGTGGGTAGTTAGGGTACCACAGGCCGGTGACCCAAACACAGTCCCCTGTCCCTTTGTAGAGGCAGACGCAGAACAAGCTCGTTAAGTCATAACAAAGGTAGCAACAATTGTGACGTTAACCCCTGCCACCTCCTATGTGCCAGGTTATTTTCTGTAAGTATGTTAGCCGCATCAAATCCTCAAGGCAACTCTATGAGGTAAATCCCACTGTAATTCTCATTTTATAGGTTAGAAGACCAAGGCTCTGGGAGGTGAAGTCACTTGTCCAGGCCACACAAGATGAAAACAGTCGAGCTGGAATTTACATCCAGGTTCACTGGAAGGACTGATGCTAAAGCTGAAACTCCAATACTTTGGCCATCTCATGCGATGAGCTGACTCACTGGAAAAGACTCTGATGCTGGGAAGGATTGGGGGCGGGAGGAGATGGGGTCAACAGAGAATGAGATGGCTGGATGGCATCACCGACTCAATGGACATGAGTTTGAGTGAACTCCGGGAGTTGGTGATGGACAGGGAGGCCTGGCGTGCTGTGATTCATGGGGTCGCAAAGAATCAGACACGACTGAGCGACTGAACTGAACTGAGCTTGCCTACGTTATAAAGCTAAACACCTAGCAATATGGCCACCTCGTTTCCCAGAGGCCATGATGGGCTCCCTCCAGGCCCTGGGATGAGGAAGCGGGGGGGTGCCGGCTGAGACCCCTGTCCACCCTCCCAGGGGCCACCAGGTACCCTGCCCCGCATGCCTACCTGTAGTTGTGGAACCAGTTGATGACGGTGTTGGTCTTGAGGTTGAGCTGGAAGGAGAGGAGCTCAATGGTCTGCTGGGAGGGGTAGGGCTCCAGCTGGTAGGCCTTCCTCAGCGCCTCCTTCTCTTCGGGGGCCAGCACCACTCGGGGCTTCTTGATCTGCAGGAGGCTCAGGTCTTGGGGCTGCAGGCAGGGGCTGGGGCACTCGGAGCGGGTGGCTGGAGACTCACTGTCTGAGCCAGTGCTGATGAGGCCGTACCTGCGCTTCAGGTAGGCTGGGGCGGGGGAGGGAGGGAGGGAGGGAGGGCTGAGAGGGGCCAACTAGAGGCTCCCCTGAACCGAGGAGGGGTCTCAGGCTGCACTGAGCACCAGCCAGCCGTCCTCAGAGCCCTCTGTGCTGTAAACGTGGGGACCCCGGCCCAGTCTCAGCCGTTTCTCCTTCCACGTCCTCCTCGTGAGATGAGAGGCGCTCGCCTGCCCTTACCTGGTCACTAACACGCTAACTGTTAACATGTATGGAGGGCTGCCCTCACAGACAGGAAGTGCTCAAAAAAGGGGGTTCTGCAGCATTCTCGATTGTCAGAAGTGTCCCTGAATCTCACCAGTTTTTTGGAGGGCGGGGGAAGACATTCGTTTTAAGATGTTTCTCTCCTGTTTTCACAGCTTTCTCTGGAGCCGTCTGTGGAGTCTGTGGATTCGGTGTGGAGGTGGTACAGATGCAGAAAGTGGTGCAGAGTCTTTCGCCCTTAGCCCCTGCCAGGCTCCAGGACGTTAATTTTAAATGAACGTAGTAATTGCATGACACACCTCAGCCTCAAATCATCAAAATGTGTGTGTGTGTGTGGGGGGAGCCCACCCCAGAATGGAGGATGTAAGGCATTGGGTCCCGTTTGATCCTCACACCAATGCCCTGAGGTAGACGCTATGACGTACTTTCAGATGAAGTGGGATGAGGCACAGAGCAGGGAAGTAACTTGCCCAGGATCACACAGTCAGCAAGCGGCAGGGCAAGTTCTCAACTGTACGCTGTCTGATGCCAACAGCCCAGACTTGGCCCTGTCCCATGTGCCGCTTACAGCCTGGGCCCTCGTCATGACCTGGTGCCTCAGATGACAACTTTCCAACTTCTCAAATCTTATCTCCCAACTGGATTTTGAGCTTTCTTAGACCCAGGAATCCCTTACACACCAAGTATGAGACTGGCTGGGCCACAAAGCAGGTGCTCAGTGCCAGTTCAATTTTTCAGGGATATAAAATACTATCAGACAACGTAAGAACCTGCAATTTCTTGTCCGGTCCCATAAGGGGGGAGTTATCATTTGCTGGGTCAATTCTGTGCTTTGTTGCATAGAATCCAGGTGATGGGCCAAGGGGGTAATATAATAGGACTCTGATGCAGAGGGTGGAGAGATCAGAGAGAGAGGGGATTTGGGAATATGCAGGAGACTCTGGAGTGGCTATGGGTTTGTGGAAGGATGCTGAGAGACGGCGTATTGGAATTTTCAGGGGAAAAGTATTAAACATTTTAATGGCTTGCAATTATGTTCCGTGGAATGCTATTTCTTGAAGCCCTACCCTAGGCTAAGACTGGACCATTGGGACCCTGGATTTATTTGGGTTAGAACCAGATACGGTTCCAATGGGAAAACCTGAGGCCACACCCAGAGTTCCCAGGGCTTACCTTTCTTCTCCAGCTTCTTCATGTCTCTCAGCTTCTCCACGTTGTGGGGGTCGTTGAGCCACAGCTGCATGCGCACAAAGGGCTCCCGGCCCTTCAGGCTCAGCTTGTGCCAGGGTTTGGGTCGGGAGAGCAGGTCAGACACGGAGCCCTGGGTCAGCCCTAGGATGCTCTCCCCGAAGAGCCGCTGCCCTGGGGACAGGGGAGGAGGGGGACGACCTGTTACCCCAGGCTGGGCACAGGTGCTCCTGGGAGAGACAAGGGACAGGCAGAAACCAGGGAATGTCTTCACTAACGCAGCAGGGAGGACCAGACACATTGGGGGACCCACGCCTGTGCGCATCTGGGGAACTTTCTGCAAAACAGGAGGTGGGGGCAGGCAGATAGCTACCAAACACAAATGCTGTCATGATTTAGATGTTATTCACTCCTAGGGGATCCCTGACATTGTCTGCAAACTTCATGTGCACAAATAAGTATCACCTTGTCAGACAGTAATTTGACAGATTCTATCAAAATTTCAATGTGCAAACCCTCTGATCCAGCAATTCCACTGCCTGGGATTTCTCCTCCAGTTGTACTTGCCCAAGGGCACAAAGACGCATGTGGATGTGGTTTCAGAGGCAGCAGGAAATTGAGAACAAGCAAAATGCTCATCAGCTGCATAAAAAATGTGGGGCATCCATGGCCTGAAAAATTTTGCAACAGTGACAAAGACTGCAGGTGGGCTATTCATTCTAAGGCAGAATAGGGTCCACAGAACAGTGTTAGTTTTTAAAAAGCAAGTAGAAGGACAGCCTGTGTGTAATTTCATCTATCTAGAAAAAAGAGAAGAAATTAGGTGAACACACAATTTTGTATGTGTTCAGAAAATACCAAAGATACAGAAAAACTGTGGCATATGACTGGGAGGTTAAGGGAGATTTTATTTGTTTAAATTTTAACTTTTTTTTTTTCTGTATTGTTTGGCATTTTCAAATAGTGATACCTTATTTGTATTATAGAAATTGTAGCAAAAAGTTGGGGTTTGTGTGCATCCCTCTGAGAGGGGGACTTGACTCCCATCTGAGACGTGGAGAAGTTTGTGACTCAAAAAATTAAAGAATCCAGATTTCTCCCTTGGGCCCCCAGCACTGGATGAGGACTGAGTCAGAATCTTACTGGGATTCTCTAAGTCCTTCTGGAAGGAAGTTTTGAAAGTTGTGGGCTAAGAACTTTAGAAGGACAGCATACTGACCTCCCTGCTGTCCACTCTAGAGACCCAGTTCAGTGTCAGATGCCTCCCAGGGGGCCCTGGGTGGCCCAGGGCTGAGCAGCACCTGCAGAAGGGACCCCAGTGCCTGGGATCTCACCATGGGTTTTTCCTTAAGGCAAGAGGCAGCATCCCTGACTCCCAGTACCCTGTACCTAGGTTGTTGTCTGTGAGGACCTCCTTGACCCTCTTGGTGATGGAGTACGTGTCCAGCTCAGGGGACATGGCCACAATCTCCTGGATGCCCCCTGTGGTCTGGCTGCCCGAGTAAATCTTCCCACTCAGTGATGAGCTGGAGCGTCCTTCAGGCTGCTGGTTCTCCTTGCTGCTCTCCAGTGTCAGACTCAGGGGCTCCTGGGAGCTCTTCTCCGGTGGTTCCATGGGACTAGGGGGTGGGGATGGCGAGGACCTTGGTTCAGTGGGACTGACTGTGGGCCGCAGAGAGACAGAGAAGGCAGTTACTGCAATCTGGCATAGACATGCTCGGTTTGGGCAGGCTTGTTTGTTACAGCCAAAAGTTGGTAACAACCCATTTTGCAACTACCATAGTAAAATCTCATGCAGGGACCATCCTGGCTGTGAAAACCAGTAGATGAAAGATGGAGGAGGAAAAAGATATCCACATAGTTCCAGAGTCTCTCCCCACAGGATACTTATTAAGTACAAAGGGAAAAACAGTAACTTTACAAGTACAGCTCTCTGCCAACACCACCTTAATCTTAGTGATTGAAGTTAGCATCTCCAATCACAGGACAAATCGACAGCTGGTGACTCCTGATATGATGGACTGAGAAGGACAGAGCAACATGGAGATATTCCTGCCCAAAGTGCACAGTTCGAATCTAACCACAAGGAAACATCAGACAAAGCTGAACTGAGCATCAGTCTATAACATAACTGGCTTCCAGTTTTCACAAAAACTAAAAAAGTTTAGAGAGAGACAAAAGAACTGTCCAAATTGAAAGAGACTAAACCTGGGTGTTCATTGGAAGGACTGATGCTAAGGCTGAAACTCCAATACTTTGGCCACCTCATGCAACGAGTTGACTCACTGGAAAAGACTCTGATGCTGGGAGGGATTGGGGGCGGGAGGAGACGGGGACGACAGAGAATGAGATGGCTGAATGGCATCACTGACTCGATGGACATGAGTTTGAGTGAACTCCGGGAGTTGGTGATGGACAGGGAGGCCTGGCGTGCTGTGATTCGTGGGGTCGCGGAGAGTCGGACACGACTGAGTGACTGAACTGAACTGAAAGAGACATGATGACTAAATACAAGTGATCCTGAATTTGACCTGGACAGGGAAAGATAAAGTGATATAAAGGTGATTACTGGGACAACTGAAGAAGCTTGGAATATCGATGGTGGGTTACAGGGCAGTGCTGTATTATTGTAAAATTCCTCATTCTTGGTAAATACTTTTGAAATATTTAGGGGTAAAGGGACATGATATCTTCAATTAACCTCTTAAATGGTTGAGAGAAAGAGCACAAATACGGCAAAATTAGCAACTGGTGAATCAGTATGCAGGATATAGGAAGTCGGTTGTTCTATTGCTTCAACTCTTTGGTAAGTTAGAAATTACATCAAAATTAAAAGAAAAAGTTAAGAGAAAAAAAAAAGGACTTGGCAATGACTGACAAGTCCAACTGCCAGAGTTAGCTAAGTAAAATACAGTGAGTCCCCTTGGCAATCAATAATAATGTAATAAAAAGATGCATATAAGATGAGTAAGTTCTGGGATTTGATACCCAGCACGGTGACCGTAGTGAACAATCCTATTTTATATATATACTTGACAGTTGCTGTGAGAGTACAGCTTTAGCAGTCTCACTAAAACAAAATGGTAATCACCTTAAAAAAATAAAACAGCATTTTTCGTAAGACATTTTGTGCACATATATGTTAGAAAACGGAGAAGGCAACGGCACCCCACTCCAGTACTCTTGCCTGGAAAATCCCATGGACGGAGGAGCCTGGTGGGCTGCAGTCCATGGGGTCGCTAAGAGTCGGACACGACTGAGTGACTTCACTTTCACTTTTCACTTTCATTCATTGGAGAAGGAAATGGCAACCCACTCCAGTGTTCTTGCCTGGAGAATGCCAGGGATGGGGGAGCCTGGTGGGCTGCCATCTATGGGGTCGCACAGAGTCAGACACGACTGAAGAGACTTAGCAGCAGCAGCATGTTAGAAAATCACATTTTAGAAGATATCTTGGGTAGGGTGACTTTATTGAACCTCAGTTCCTGAATCTGTTAAATGGGGCCATAATACAAGCAGTGCTATACTTGCAACTACCCTGCTTGGGGCCATAAAGAGGACTCCATGAGATAATGCGGGTCAGCTCCTGAGGAATCAAGAGTAACCCACTCACTGGACTTTCCAGCATGAACTGAGCTGCTGGACAGTCTAAGGAGGGCAGGGGACATGCCTGGGGAGGTGTCCCTAATAGGGAGGGGCGTGTTTAGAAATTCCTGTGCTGGTCCACAGGCACCTTCCAGTGAAGTGGAAAAAGGTACTTCTTCCTCAATGTATTTAACTGGTGTCTGATAGAAATTTGTTAATATAAACCCAAAGGCTCTGTGTGAAGAAGGATTCTGAGGCTGCAAGCTGGATTGCTGGGAAAAAGAGATCAATTAGCAGACTTCTGACAGGGGATGGTAAGGTGGGCACCGCCCCCACCCCACCACTCCCGCTCAGTCTAGGCACTCTGGCGCCACCTAGAGGTCAGTCTGGCTGAGGGAAGGATGAAAGGGGAGCAGGGACACCAACAAGGAGCGATCCCGACTCTTTCAGGGCAGCAGTGGGGTAGGGCACGGGAAGGGAGACCTGGGCAGTGAAGCCACTGCACAGACCAAAAGAGTGAGGGCTCTCGGTGGTTCGGGGCCCCATCTGTACTCACCCTGGGAGGCGCTGGGCTGCTGGCCCACGGCCTGGCCAAGCTGGTCTGAGAGCCACAGCTGCATGCGGATAAAGGGCTCCCGTCCCTTCTGCGTCAGCTTGCTCCACGGCTTCGGCCGGGACAGCATGTCGCTCACGCTGCCCTGTGACAGGCCCAGCACCTGGGGATGGGCGGGGCGGGAAGGCTGGGTCAGCAGGTCCTGTCCATCCCCTCCACCTCTCTTCCCTAGACCTTTGGGGCCCACTGCTCACTCCTGTTTCGAGAGGAGAGGGCTGCCTTCAAGTGATCTTTACTCTCTGGATGCCTGCTTGTGTGTCTGTGCTGTGCCCTTCACCTGCAGTGCCCTTCCAGATTTCCTTACAGTCCATGGAATTCTCCAGGCCAGAATACTGGAGTGGGTAGCCTTTCCCTTCTCCAGGGGGGTCTTTCCGATGCAGGGATTGAACCAAGGTCTCCCGCATTGCAGGCGGATTCTTTACCAGCTGAGCCACAAGGGAAGCCCATCTAAAAATCCTACTTGGACTCTTAAGACCCCTTAAGCGCCTCCTCCTCCAGGAAGCCTTCCTATGTTGTGTTTCCCATTCCTCCAAGCTGGGCTGAGCCTTAACACTTAAGTGGAATGGACCATGGGAGGGATGGAGGTTACTGGAGGAGGGGGGTAGGCAGCTATTACCTAACCAGATGGAAGCTTTTCACAGCTTTAAAAACCACAGAACTGAACGCCAGCCTTGTCCGTGGCTACCTTTTCCCCACTGCCCAGGGACAGGAAAAAGGGCTTTTGGGCTCACTCAGATCTGGGTCTGAATCCTGCTTCTGCTCAGTTCTTGCTCACATACACACACACCCTTCTTTCCAGGCCATGGACACATCAAAGGCGTCTTCCCTCCCCAGGCTCCTTGAACCTCCGGGGGCGAACCCCACCATCTTCACCTTCTCCCCGAAGATCCTCTGGCAGATTCCATTCTTGGCCAGCTTCTCCTTGACCTGGCGCGTCAGCTCCAGAGTGTCCACCTCGCGGTACATGTAGAGCTCGTATTGCTCGGGGGTCAGGGGGGGCACGGTGGGCTTCAGCGTGCGGGGCACATAGGCTGGGTAGTAAGCCAGCCGCCCACCACCGCCCGCTTCGGGGCCGCCCCCCTCGGCCTTAAGCTCGCCCAGCCTGGGGGGCTCGTCCTCGCTCCCGGCCGCTTCGTCCTCGGGGACTGCGGGGGCCTCGTCCCCACGGGGCCAGGCCCGGCCATTGGGCTGGCCGGAGTAGCTGGAGGAGGACGAGAGTGAGGGCGACACAGAGGCGTAGGGGCGGCTGAGGAGGCCGCGGTCCGAGGCCCAGTGGTGGTCGAAATAGCCGGCGTCGCCGATCTCCGACTTGACCTTCCGGATGATGCTCTGCACGAAGGCGGCCGGGGACAGGACCGTGAGGGAGGTCTGCGTGCCACTGCTGCTCGTCCCCCCGCTGCCGACTCCGCTGTCCTCCTGCTTGACGAGCGTCGCGGCCCCGTTCTGGCTCACGGCGGCCAGCGAGGGCCGATCTGGGGGCGAGGGAGGCACCGAGCGGCCCCGGGCGCCGGCCTCCATCTCCAGCAGGGCCTGCTGCTGCGCTTGCATCTCGCGGCGCGCTTGCTCCAGAATGTTCTTAATGGCGTCTTCCGAGGTGGTGCTGGCCGGGGCTGTGCCGTTGGTGATGCTCAGTGGGGCTGCTGAGTTCTTGGGCTCGCCTGTGGGAAAGGGGACAGGGAGGCTGGAGGCCCGTGGACTGGGCATGGCTTGAAGGACAAAGCCATTCACAGCACAGAATTTATACCAGCAACATGCTGGGGGTAACCTCTGCATCTGGGGATAAAAACCAGGTGGACACTGAGATTCTAGCTTATGTGGAAAAAGTGCTCATGGGGATACTGTAACATTAGAAGAAGACTTGCTTTTACACATGCTGTGATCCACCTATGCAAATAAAAGCAAGTCCGAGAATGGGACACACAGTATAACCTGCTTTCTATTGAGCGGCAAAGCAAGCCAAATAAGCAATACATTACTTGGTGAAAATTCTACAAGCGGTAAAACACAAAGGAGCAACAGGACAGTGCTTCCCTCTGCTCTCTCAGTGGGCTTTCCTACACTGGGGTCTCTCCCCAACCCTGGGCCAACCTAGATCGATACAGCCCTTCCTTTACTATCTCCCTGTGCAGTCTGCATCCCGGTGGATCCTCAAAGCTCCATTAAAAATAATTTCTATTGCTTTTCCAATTAAAAAGCAAGAGAGCACTGGAATACTGTTCAGTCATAAAAGGAATGAAGCTCTGATACCATACGGAGGAAACGTGAAGACATTACGTGAAGTGAACGAAGCCAGACACAAAAGGCCACCTACTGTAGTTTCTGCTCATATGAAATATCCAGAACAAGGAGAGCCAGAGACACAGAAAACAGACCGGTGGCTCCCTGGGGCAGGGGAGGTGAGGCGTGGGGAGTGATTGCTGATGGGTACAGTGGTTCCTTTTGGGGGGTGATGAAGATGTTTTGGAACTAGACAGAGACGGTGGCTGCAAAACATTGTGAAGGCACTAAATGCCACTGAATTATTCACTCTAAAATGGTTAAATTTATGTTATATGAAGTTTACCTCAAAAAAAAAAAAAAGTGGACATCCCTGGTGGTGAAGTGGCTAAGAATCCGCCTGCCAACGCAGGGGACACGAGTTTGAACCCTGGTCTGGGAAGACTCCACATGCCATGGGGCAGCGAAGCCCGGGTGCCACAACTACTGAGCCCGAGCACCCTAGAGCCTGTGCTCCGCAACAAGAGAAGCCATCACAACGAAGAGTAGCCCCTGCTCATCACCACTAGAGAAAGTCCACGCAAAGCAACAGAGACCGAGCATGGCCAAAAAATCCCCCTCTGTTAAAAAAAAAATAATACATGTCTATCTGGAGAGCTAACAATGCACAAAAACTTAAGATGAAAATGAAAATCCCCTCTGATCTTTCCCCCAGTGGTAATCACATGAAATTTCCCCAAGTTTTCCCTTCCGATCTATTTTCTAACTACATGCGTGGGATGGTCACACTTGATATGTGGCAGTGTGGCCTGGCTTGCTCCCACTTAGTATCAACATGAGTGTTTTTTCCTACGATCTGAAGTTCTTCTGTCTTTAATGGCTGCATATGCCACTGAAGAAATACTCTGCTTTTGTTAGCCAGCCCCCCACTGCTGGACACTTGGGTTGTTTCTACTTTGTCACTGTTGGAAACAACAATAAAGAGATAGCTTGTACATACGTTTTTGTTCCCATTCTGAATATTTCCTTTGATCCCCAAAAGCAGAGCTCCCAGGTTAGTGTCAGCCACATTCACCTCCTTCCCAGAGGGATGCTAACTGCTCGCTGCTTAGTCTTTACTTCTGTGAGGGACATCGGGGGATAACCTGGCACTCTTCCTCTTGCTGAACTTTTCACAGACCCTAAATGGAAACCTCCTGACTGCGCCACTCGAGCAAAGGTTTCTCTCTGTGATATCTTTTTAATGTCTTTGTTGCTTTGATTCAGACCTCCCAGTGGCAGAGCACTGCACAGGGAGTCAGGAGACCCGTGTTCTCCTTTGGTCTCTGAATAACTGTGAGCATGTCCCCTTCTCTTTGGCCTCAGCTGTCCTGTTTAGTGGGAGAGTTAGATGAAACTGTTTCTCATGGCTCTTTTCACCCCAATACCGTGTCTCATCCACATGTGTAACCTCTGGCCAGCACACAGTAGGCATTTAATGTTTACTGAATGACTGCCTCTCTTTTGCTACCAGAATTGACCAAGAAGACATAACTAAGTGTGTACAGTCAGGGCAGTGCAGGATCCCAGCAGGGTTAACATCTCTCTGTCCTTTCCAGGGACCAGGAAAAGGGGGCGTCTGTGGGAAATTCGTGGCTTCCAACAGCAGACTTGGGAATAGGGACACTTGCCCCAAGTCACCACCAGGGGGGAGCAGACACTGTAAAATGGAGTGGGAGTGCTGAAGCCGGCATCCAGTTCTGAGTCAGCTGTGGTCTACACTGGCTGTACCCTATTATGCTGAGTGCAGGGATGTGGTAGGTGATAGGTACCTGGTTGCAAGAATCCCCCAGTGGTGGGAGCCACATCAGCAGAGTCATTTGTAACATGACTAAATGCAACAAAGGAGACACAATGATAATGTAATAAGGACGGCTAACTTTCCAGGGGCACCTTCTACCTACTAGACCCCAGCTGAGTGCTTGCCATGTCTGATGTCATTTGATCCTCACACAGCCTTGAGAAGGGAATACAAATACTGCACCTATTTTAAAGATGAGAAAATGAAGGCACAGAGAGGCCAAGTAATTTGCCAGAGGTCACACTGTTTAATAAACAGCAGAGGCAAGTCACTCAGGCTCCATTGCACCAAACAATACAGGTCATTAAGGGGGATCCAGGGAGGGGTGGATTCCAATCCACCAGGATGGGGATGGGGGCTTCTTGGAGGAGATGACTTCTGAGTTGAGTTGTAAAGTAGGAGCAGGAGCCAGACAGAAAGGTGGCTGGGGTGAAGATGGCCTTAGGGGCACAGAAAACAGGAATGAGGATGGTCATGACCATAAACAGTTCATGTGAGAGGCATGGAGGGGTCAGGAGAAATCTGAAGACTATACTAGGGCCTGTAGCCCTTGTTGGGGAATTAGGATTTTATCCTGAGGGTAATAGGGAACCATGGAAGGATTTCAAATAGTGACATGAATATGTGGTCCTCTTGAAGGATCCCTGTGGCCTCTGGGTGGAGAATGAGCTGGAGTGGGGCCTAGGCCAGTAAAGCAAGACCAGTAAAGAGGCTACTGCAATAGTCCCAGCAAGTGATGACGATGGCTCACTAGGCTGGTGGCAGGTGCGATGGGGGATGGACAAGCTTGAAAAAACTTAAGTAAACCCTGGACGGGGTTAGGGTTAGGGTTGTTGAAACTTCCAAGAGCAGATTAACTCATCTAAGAAGAATAAATCAGAGGGCCTGGGGTGGAGTTCTGGTGGAACCCCATGAGGGGCTGATGGAGAAAGCACACTGTGATAGGCTAAATAATGGTTCCCCCAAAGATATCCATATCCCAACCTCCAGGACCTGTGAATATGTTACCTCACATGGCAAAAGGGAATTTTTAGATATGATCAGAGTTAAGAATTTTGAGATGAGGGTATTATCCTGGGTTATCTGGGCGGGCTCCACAAAATCACAATGGCATTTATAAGAGGGAGGCAGAAAGATTAGAGACAGAGACAGACTAAAGATGCTAAGATGAAAGAAGGGGCCAGGAGGCAGAACATCTGGACGCTCTCTAGAAGCTGAAAAAGAAAGGGAAACAGATTTTCCCTAGGAGCCTCCAGAAAGAATGCAGCCCTGCCGACACCGTGACTATAGCCCAGTGAGGCTGATTTTGGAGTTCCGACTTCCAGAACTGTAAGATGATCAATCTGTGTTGTTTTTAATCACTGAGTTCTGAGTGGGCACCCACTGGGAAACTGGAGGAGGTACGGTCGGAGAGGTGGGAGGAAGCCGGGGGAACAGCATTTCATTGTGAACCAGAAAGTACAAGTGCAGGGAGGGTGAGGTGGATGGTCAGACGGTGAGGCTCTGGTCCAGGTGCTTGACAAGCGCCTGGTGCATACCGATCACGGGGCCTCCTGAAACAACCCAGAGCAGCACCCCCAACAGAACTCAGCAGTGATGTCGCCTGTGCGATGTGGCTACTGTGGCTGAAGAACTGAGGTTTTAATTTCACTTAACTGCAGTTAAATGGCTTATAGCTCCCATACTGGATAATGGATCTGGTACTTTCCGGGCCTAGACCTCACTTGGCTGCAGGTTGTGAAAAAGGAAAAGAGGTTCAAACCTGCTTGCAATCCCCTCTCGGGTGGACAGAGCCTCGCCTCCTGCTCAGGACGGGCCCTGGAGGCCTCAGGCCTCACCTGCTGGGGCCACACTCACCCCCTTTCTGTGACTCGATCTCCTTCTTGGCCTGCTCTAGGATGCTCTTGATGGCGTCATCCGAGCCGGTCTCTGGCGTGCGGATTCTTGGGGTGATACTGCCTGGGGGAGGAAAGGAGGTGTCTGTTGTGGGGACCTGCATGTTGGGGGTCAGTCCCTGGTGCTGGGCAGGGTGACAGGCTGGTGTCTTCCTCCCAGGGCCAGACTGTGAGTCCGTGTGACAAACTGTGGACCCACAAGAGATTTCAGCTTGAAATAACCACAAAACCCAATGAGGGCAGCCACCATCAAAGTGAACTTCCCTGGTGGTCCAATGGTTAAGACTCTGTGCTTCCACTGCAGAGGATGCAGGTTCGATCACTGGTGGGGGAACTAACATCCCACACGCCCCAAGGTGTGGCCAAAAAAAAAAAGGAAAGAAAAGAAAATAGCTAACAATTCTCAAGGAGTTATTACACGCTTTATGCTCATTTAACTCTCTTTAGGAGTCTGACAGATGGGGAAACTGAGGCGTAGAGCAGCTAAAGAGAGCTGCCTGAGGTCACTAAGCAGATGAATGGCAGAGCTGGGACACAAACTCAGGTGTCTGTGGGGTCAAAACTTGGGCCCTTCACATGGATTGCTCTAAAAGCTGAGTCTGTCAAGGTTGGGGGGGTCACCTTGGTCATCTTATGGATGGGTAAACTGAGGCTTGGAAGTGCTTATGGGGTATCTGCAAAGGTAGCCCCAGGGGCCCAGCCTTTCCCCACCATTATCAGCCTGAACTGCACCACAGCAGTAGCCAGGTGCACGGGACAGGGAGCCCCAGGAGGGAGGGATTGAGGACGGTTTCCCTTATTTTACAGAGGCAGGAAACTGAGGCACAGAGAGGCAAAGTCATTTGCCCCAGGTCACACAGCTGGGAGGTGGCAGACTCAGGCTCTGAACCGCGAGCTGTGTTCTCAGCCCTCAACAGCCCCATGCCCAGGGCTGGCCCGGGGAGACAGCTCTGTGGACAGGCCCTCAGCCAGCACCCACCTCGCTGCCGCACCTGGATGGTCCTCAGGGCCAGCACGTTCTGTTCGTCCGACAGGAACTGCTTCATCTTGATGAAGGGCTCCTTGCCCTTCACTGTGAGCTTGCGCCAGGGCTTGGGCCGGGCCAGGATCTCGCTGACCGAGCCCTGGGACAGCCCCAGCACGTAGTGGCCGAACACCCGCTGCCCGATGTTGTGTTTGAGCAGCTGCTCCTTCACCTGGAAGGCGATCTCCGCCGTGTCCAGCTGCTCCTCCTCTGCTCCAGCCCCTGCTGTGGCCACGCCGCCCCCGCCCCCCTCGGCTGGCTCAGGACCCCCGGGCGGCTCAGGGCCAGGGGCTGGGGTAGCAGGGGCCGTGGGGGGCTTGGCGCCATAGAAGGCTGGGGGGAACATTAGCAGGCCTCCTGCTTCCCCCTTGAAGGCAGTTGGGGGCATCATGTGCTTGGACAGCAGTGTGTCCCCTGTCAGTCTCTCCGCTGAAGCCAGGCTGGGGAAGGGGGACAGTGAGAAAGTCCGAGGACCATCGGGGCCCAGGCTGGGGCCCAGCAAGGGCTGCCCTGGGCTGGGGGACAGGGGGTCTTCGGGCCCTGGTGGTGGCGGGAGCTGTGGAGGGGACGGGTAGGACTGCTCCGTGCCCAGAGAGTCTTTGATGGAATCATCCTCCGAAGGGTCCTCCTCTAGAACACCGAGACAGACAGACAGAGGAAGAAAGGAGAGACAGACAGAAAAGAGAAGCAGACCGTGATGGGAAGAGAGCGGCAGAGAGACGGGGAGAGAGATGATGGAGCCACAGAGAGAAGCAGAGACAGGGGGACAGACAGATGGGAGGGGTGGCATGGGAGAGGACAGCGATCGGCAGAGAAGGGCAGACCGTGCAAGACGAGCGACAGAGGTTCAAAGAGAGAGCGAGGGAGGCAGAGAGACAGGAAAAGAGAGAGGTTTGGAAGGAGAGGAAGCGGAGGGAGGGCAGGAGGGGTGGGGAGAAGTGCTATCGGCGTCCGGCAGTGAGGTACCGACACGGGTGTTGCTGCCGCATGCTCCCCTCCCGCTCCTCTAATCCCCATTCTGCAAGGCCTGGGCCAGACTCCGGTTCTGGGGCGACCCTCCCACCATCAAGCGCCTTAACCGAGCACCTGTTACGGGCGCAGCACTTTGCCCGGGGAGGATTAAGTCCCATCCCGGAGCAGGACAGCCCACTTCCCTCGGTGCTCGCCCCGTGCGCCTTGTCTGTGTGTTCGTATCTACCCGCACAGCTCCGACTGGGGCCGGTAACTGCCCATCTCACAGAGGAGGAAATGGAGACTGCACACACACGTGGCTGAGGCCACATGGCTGAAGGGCCACGAGGCCACTGTGTGGGGAGCAGGGGCCATCTGGGGGAGACAGGCCTTTCCCAGCAGTCTGCAGGGAGGGTTGCTGTGAACGCCCTGTGACCTCTCCCTGCTGCTCACGAAGGCTGGGGAGTGAGGGATCCCTCCGGGGACCTTGGGAGGGCCTGAGTGAACTGGGTGTCTCCTTGTGTCCCACCTTAGGGGACAGTTGCCCGCTGGCTTAGCCGTGGACGGCCACCAGCTCAGCCCCAGGCACTCAGTCAACATGCCCGCCGTTTACCCATCACCGTCCCGCCCTTTGTGTTGAAGGCAGTGGTCTGAGGGCGTGGAAGAGGCCGGAGACCCACGGTCAGCTCCCACCCCAGCCCCTCAGCCCCGAGAGCATCCCGCCTCCCCTACCAGGGCTGGCCAAAAGACCAGGCTTTTCCAGAAGGAATTTCTGTGCAGGGAAGAAGGCCTCCTTTGCCAGGAGCAGTGAGTCTTCGGGCTTGGCCATGCCCTGAGGAGACAAGAAGCAGGGCTGAGAGGGCATGGCTGGTGCAGAGCCCTTGAGGGCAGCCTGCCCTGTAGGGATGGTGGTGCGGATCCTCACCTGGGGGAGGCTGCAGGTGTTGGAGGCCAGCTTCATGGCTTTCAGGATGCTGCCGGAGAAAGTGGAGATAGAGTGTGAGGCCAGCCGGGTCCTCAGGCTGGGGGAGAGGCCTCATGAGAGGCACACCACCTGCTCCTCTTCCGGGAGAGCACCCATCCCACCCCTGGGTCTCATGCAACATGGGACTCAGTACACAATAGGCCCGAAGTAGACAATTAGCTTGTGAACTGGTCTGCTCCACCTGGAGGGGTGCAGCTTGAGCTGGTCTGATTAAGGCATCACCCCCTGCCCTGCAGTGGCTCAGCTGGTAAAGAATCCACTGCAATGCAGGAGACCTGGGTTCCATCCCTGAGTCGGGAAGATCCCCTGGAGAAGGAGATGGCAACCCACTATAGAATTCTTGCTTGGAGAATCCCACGGACAGAGGAGCCTGGTGGGCTACAGTCCATGGGGTTTCGAAGAGTTGGCCACAACTGTGCGACTAATTTTCACTTTCACTCCTCCCTCTGCTCCACCCCCGCCCTGCAACAGCACCAACAAGGCTGTTTCCCCACAGGCAGCTCTTGACGACAAAGGACTGGGCATGATAGTCAGGGTGCCAGTGGACAGGAGACAGGGTACCACAAAGCGGGATCTGGGAGGGAGGAAGATGATGAGCTTTGCTGAGGGCCCCTGGCAATCTTTCCAGGCAGCCTCCTGCCAGGGAAGAGGGCCTGGCGGTGTGCGGGGCCCTGTCCGGCATAATACCTCAGCTCTGTTTTAATTTCTTCATAGTCAGACTGTGCCTGGAGCTTCTCTTCTAGCTTCTAGAAGAACAAACAAAGATGGGGGAGGCTGATCCACGTCTTTCTGCTGGGGGATGTCCTCCCCATCTCCCATCTGCCCACCTCGTCCTGCGAGACCTACCTCGATGGCCTCGGACTTGGCGGTGAGCTGCCGCTCCAGGTCTGCAATCTGGTGGGCGGAGGTCTCCTCCAGCTCCTGCAGGGAGCTCTGGAGATGCTGCACATCCTTCAGCAGCCGCAGGATCTCCCGGTCCTTGGAGGCCAGGGCAGCCTCCAGGCGAGGGCCCGAGCACAGCGCGAAGTTCACCTTATCCTGGGCACAAAGAGGGGCTTGGAGGGGCCAGGAGGGGTGGGGCAGGGGGCTGCAGGACTGCTGTGCTCCCTCAGAGTGATTCAGTCCCCCCCACCCCAAATCAGGCCTTCCCCACTTCTGAGCCTTTGCTTAGCTGGTCCCACGTGCCTGTATGTCTTTCCCTCTCTTCTTGAAATGAAATTAGGAGGAAGAAGGACTGCTCAGAGGAAGTGCTTTGGAGGAAGGTATGTCTAAGCAGCAATGAAGTTCAAGAACAAGTCAGTGATTCGGAAGACTGCTTGGCAGCATCTACTAAACACCCATCAAGGTGTTGCAGTCAGTATGTCAGCAAATCTGGAAGACCCAGCAGTGGCCACAGGACTGGAAAAGGTCAGTCCTCATCCCAATTCCCAAGAAGGGTAGCACTAAAGAATATGCTAACCATCGGACAGCTGCACTCATCTCCCATGCTAGCAAGGTCATACTGAAAATCTTGCATGCTGGGCTTCAGCATTATGTGAACCAAGAACTTCCAGATGTCCAAGCTGGGTTTTGAAAAGGAAGAGGAACCAGAGATCAAATTGCCAACATACGCTGGATCACAGAGAAAGCTAGGGAGTTCCAGAGAAACATCCACCTCTGTTTCATCAGCTGTGCCAGAGCCGTCGACTGTGTGGCTCATAATAAAATGTGGAAAGCTCTTAAAGAGATGGGAATACCAGATTACCTTATCTGTCTCCTGAGAAACCTGTATGCGGGTCAAGAAGCAACAGTTAGAACCCTGTATGGAACAACTGATTGGTTCAAGATCAAGAAAGGAGTACGACAGGGCTATCTGCTGTCACCCTGTTTGTTTAATCTATAGGCTGAGCAGATCACGAGAAATGTCAGGCTGGATGAGTTACAAGCCGGAATCCAGATAGACGGGAGAAACATCAACAACCTCATATATGCAGATGATACCACTCTAATCAGAAAGCAAAGAGGAACTAAGCCTCTTGTTGAGGGTGAAGGAGGAGAGAGAAAGAGCCGGCTTAAAACTGAATATTTAAAAAACTAAGATCATGGCAACTGGCCCCATTGCTTCATGGCAAATAGAAGGGAAAAGGTGCAAATAGTGACAGATTTCCTTTTCTTGGGCTTCAAAATCACTGCGAATGGTGACTGCAGCCATGCAATCAGAAGACGTTTGCTTCTTGGCAGGAAAGCTATGACAAACCTAGAGAGTGTGTTGAAAAGCAGAGACATCACTCCGCTGACAAAGGTCCGTATAGTGAAGGCTATGGTCCTCCCAGTGGGCACGTACAGTTGTGAGAGCTGGACCGTAAAGAAGGCAGAGCACCGAAGAACTGATGCCTTCGAACTGTGGTGCTGGAGAAGACTCCTGAGAGTTCCCTGGACTGCAAGGAGATCCAACCAGTCAATCTTCAGGGAAATCAACCCTGAATACTCATTGGAAGGACTGATGCTGAAGCTGAAACTCCAGTAGTTTGGTCATCTGAAGAAAACAGCTGACTCAATGAAAAAGTCCCTGATGC
Organism: Moschus berezovskii; assembly: GCF_049115385.1. Taxonomy (NCBI): domain Eukaryota; kingdom Metazoa; phylum Chordata; class Mammalia; order Artiodactyla; family Moschidae; genus Moschus; species Moschus berezovskii. The sequence goes on along the minus strand of NC_142478.1, from coordinate 58,270,130 downwards.
TGGGAAAGAGTGAGGACAGAAGGAGAAGAGGGCATCAGAGGATGAGATGGCTGGATGGCATCTCCGAAGCAATGGGCATGAACTTGGGCAAACTTTGGGAGACAGTGAGGGACGGGGAGGCCTGGCGTGCGGCAGCACAAGGGGTCGCAAAGAGTCGGACACGACTGGGCGACTGAACAGCAACAAATCTACTAAAGGTGAACATATGGTGCCCTAAATCTCGGTGCCTTCAGCCACTGGAATATATGCAGGAGGAACGCAGGGGCTTGTGCACCAAGGCAGAGGACACGTGTGTTCACAGCAGCCTTCTCTGTAATAGCACCAGCCTGGAAACCCCCAGAAAATGGATGGACAGGTTGTGGAATACTCAGACAATGGAACACTTGACAGCAACAGAAATGAATAATCTACACTACCAGTATCACAGCATGGATAACCCTCCCAGCTGCAACATGGACCCAAAGAAGCCAGATACCGAAGTGTGTGGGTGATTCTATTAAGATCAGATATCAATACCCATCATTTAAAAGTGGACATTTTAATTTCTAAATACACGGAGCTTTTAAAAAACCTTTGATCTTAATTTCTCATTTTGATATCCATTTCTCATTTAAATGCTTTCTTCTCTGCCATCACCCTCTGTGTTTTTTCAGTCTTTTAACTTTACTGAGGTTTCAATGGCGAAGTCAAAGATCTCTCTTGGTAAATGTCACATTGCACTTGAAAATATGAGGGTTATTTTCAAATACCTTTTGATATTGATTTCTAACATAATGCCACAGTGATAAGAGAACAGACTCTGTATGATTTCAATACCTTTAGATGATGAAATTTTTGCACTTTATGTCCCTGGATATTTTCCTGTGTCTCTTGGTTTATAGTCTATAGGAACTTGAATAGAATTTGTATCCTGCTTTTGTGTGAAAACTGTGTAAATCTTAAGTATGTCACAGTGCTTTTCAGGTCTACTGTATGCTTCTACTTTTCACTTTCATTCTATCAATGTTTGAGAGTTTGATATTGAAACTCTAACTAAAAATCTTAATTTACCTACTTAAAAAAACTGTAATATATAGTGGAGCTATATGTAACTTTGTCCTGTATTTTCCAAGTCTCCTGTCAATGTTATCATACTTTCATAATTTAAAAATTAAAAAAGAAATTTCCTAAGAAAAAAAAAATATCAGGTTTCAAAACAGGCGGAAGCCATGTGTGCTGTTAGAAGTCTGGAGAGGGGCTCCCTCGGGTGACTGGCACCTGGATGGGGGCACGAGGGGGGCTTCCAGGTGCCGAAATGTTTTACTCGTTGATCGGGATGCGGGTTAAGGGGTGTGTTCACTTTGAAAAATTCCAAATGCTGTACACTTATGCACATTTTCCCTTATGGACGTTACACTTCAATAAAACATTTGTTAAAAAGTAACAAAAAACCGAAGTAGTCAGTTGGATGAGAAATTGGTAGTGATAAGGTGTTCCTGGCCATAGAACAGCACAGACTAAGGTTTGGGTTTCTAAATCAGGCCCAGGTCCCACTCCAGGAGGGGGACGTTCCCATCCCAGGGGAAGCACAGGATTAGCCCTGAGACCTTGCACGCACAAGTCACATTAGGGTGGTTCCTTCCTCACCCTAATTTGCCACCAGCACCAGCCCCTCGGCCTCTTGAGGTTTTAGGAAATGGCCCTAGATGAAGATAAAGAGGTTTCTGTTTGAGAGGACCTGAAGTCAGGCTGTCCTTGAGCTCAGTTACAAACGAATCTAAGCAGCATTACAAAGGAAAAAAAGAACAACCGACCACTACCCACCCCAGCTATTCTTCCATGGAGATAAATGCCAATTAAAACAGGAAGCGGATGCCATTAACACATTAAATTAATTAGCATCGAGCGCCACTGTTGTGCTCAGAAAAGCTCACCCCCCCAAACCAGCAAAGTTCCCCGTAGTTGATTAGCACAGGCATTTGCTGGGTTCCACGGGGGTTAATTAAGAGCCATTGGCAAATTCCCTCTGAGGCGTCCTCATGAGGTCTCTCTCTCTCAGTCTCTCTGGAGCTCACTCTCTGGCTCGTGCAGACATCAAGCACGCCGATAACATACACACTGCCTCCTGGGACACGCGGACAGGTGGGCACACCTATGGACACACTGACACATGTGCCGGCAGGGGTACTCATGTGGACAAGCACACACACACAGAAATATACAGGAGACACATCATCATCACACACAGAGACATGTATGTGCTCAGACGCCACATGCTCACATGGGCAGAAACACCCTGGACATCCCCCAAACACACTACTAATAATAACATCGCATTAAATGTTTACTGAGCATAGATTATAAACCAAACGCCATGTAATCCTCTCAATAACCCTATAAAGCAGATCTTATTTGTACGAATGAGGAAATTAGGCACAGTTAGATTAAGGATACAGTTATTTGCCCAGAGGTCACAGACACACACACACACACATACACAGTAATACACGTTCAGAGAGACTCATTCAAATACTTAAATAGAAAGATACAGACACACAGGTCTGTGTATCAGGTTGTCAGGTGAAATGAAAATTCTGTGGCCTCTTCAGGTTCATGGATGGAGACAGCAAATCACCCTGGAGCAGACCTGTTATTATGGAAGCAATCATGAATTGCATGAGCTGGACCATAAAGAAGGCTGAACGCCGAAGAATTGATGCTTTTGAAATGTGGTGCTGGAGAAGACTCTCGAAAGTTACTTGGACTGCAGGGAGATCAAACCAGTCAATCCTAAAGGAAATCAACCTTGAATACTCATTGGAAGGATTGATGCTGAAGCTCCAATACTTTGGCCACCTGTTGTGAACAGCCAACTCATTGGAAAAGTCCCTGATGCTGGGAAGGATTGAGGGAGGAGGAGAAGGGGACTACAGAGGATGAGATGGTTGGATGGCATCACTGATTCTGTGGACATGAACCTGGGCAAACTCTGGCAGATGGTAAGGGACAGGGAAGTCTGGTATGCTGCAGTCCATGGGGTCACAAAGAATCAGACACAATTTGGTGATTCAACAACATCAACAACATGAATCTCATTCCTTGATAAGCAGGAATCTGGAAAGGAGGACCAATTTACATAACGAAGTCAGGATTTCTGGGAGACGAACAATGAAGACTCTCATTATATGACAGAAGGGTAGGTTGGGGTGGTGCCGATTAAAATCCCTTGGCAGGAAATGTCCCCAGGACCTTAAAGGGGCATCAATTTAAGAGGAATGGGAAAGATGCCCTAACTGGCTTAACACAGGAATCTCAGGGTTGATGACTATAGACTGATTCTTTGTAACATGTGGCTGGTTGGGAGACCTCGTCAGAATCACCCTGATATGAGTGATCTTGGCATGTGGCCCCACACATCCACCAAGCTGTTTGGGACCAAGGGTCAACAGCGACACCTAGTGGCAGCCATCAAAACTGCACTGCTGCTCTACTGATCAAACTCGACCTCCTACCCTGCTCCAGCTGGGCCTCTGGTATAAGAATGATCCTCTCTGACCTGACTATATTCCAAAGTATATGGACTCAAGCTATACGAAGCTTGAGCTTGAAAAGTAAAAAGAGCTGTGGCTGTGTTTGACCCTCAGCAGGCAAAGCAAGTCATAGCACCGATAATTGTATTTAACTACACATGACTTTAGTAATAAAGATGTTATGCCCACTGTATGCACAAAGAGGCCCAGACCCATTCATGTGTACAATTTCATGAAGATGCACACAGTCCACCCATAAAATGTCACCCACATATTCCAACCCACAAACACAGCCTTTCCCCACTTCTCCCTCTGGCTCTGCCACCATCCTTACCCCACTGGGTCCCTGAGGAGAGCAGCAGGCCAGGCGGATGGAGCTGTTGACAGAGGCGAGTTGTTCCCGAAGACTTTCCACCTCCCGCTGGGCAGCCTCGGCTCGCTGGGGAGGAAATTGGGGCAGGTGTGGTGAAGAGGTGAGGGGGGCCACACTGGATCCCACCCTGGCCCTCCACTGCACCCCTGCACCGTCTCAGACAGCTGGGAAGGCAGGTCTGAGGACCCGGGGTCCTACTTTCTGAGTCCTGGGCCCCTGAATTGGCTCTGGGTTCCCCTGGGGTGTTTGGGACTCCAGGTGGAGCTAGAACGTTCCCACTCCACTAGGGCAGGAAGGGAGGTGCTGTCTTGATAAGTCTGGCAAGTTTTCGCATGTTTCCAGGCCACTTCTGTCTGCCAAGTTAACTTCAGGGTTGGCTAGTCAAAAGGCCAGAGCTTGTCCCCATCTCCTGTGCCATACGCTGTCTGCAGAGGTTGGCTCTAAAGTCCACAAGCTGTTGCAGGTCCCTGGGCAAGTTACTTCTCTCTGGGTCTCAGTTTTCCTTCTGTGAAATGGAGGCCATGAAATACACCTACTGTAGAGGAGCATCGAAATTCATCTAAAAATCAGTATGCCACAGCTCACTAAACGGAATCTTAACTCTTCAAAAATTTATAAGAAAAAAGCCTGGAAGGAAGCTTTCAAATGTTAACAATGTGGACTTGTGGCCTGGAAAGACATCTGTACTTTGTCTCTTTCTGGTTGTGTGACCTTGGGTAAGAAATTTAATATCCTTGGCCTCAGTTTCCCTGTCTGCAAAATGGGGATGAGAAGAGCAACTACCTCATAAGTCTGTTCTGCAAGTAAGTAATGTGGTAAAATACGATTCATTAGGTATCCCACCTTGATGCCTGACACATACAAATATGTCAGTGACTGGATTCCTTTACTAACAACAACAGGGTGGATGGGATCTTGAACTGTTATTAAAATGAAAAGAGCAACAGCTGTGTTTTGACCCCCAGCTGGTGACGCAGGTCAAGCGATTAAGTTTAACTTATACACTGATCGCAGCGATCAGTATGCTGTGCCCACTGTGTGTGCATGAGACTCACACACATTTATGCACATGTTTTGTTGATTTATCTTTAAAATGATTTATTTATGGTATCCTGCCTTGTTTCAAAAATAGTTCCAGTAAGGAGTCAGCTTTGTTTGGGGAAAGGATCTGGGTGTGTGTGTAGTCATAGGGAAAACATTTTTATGTTTCCGCACAGTTAGGGTTTTCTGAGTAAATGGGACTGAGACCTGAGATCTGGGCTAAAAGACAAGCCTTGTGAATATCAATACATGACTGTTCAGCTAGTGAGAACTCCAAAGATTCACCTCCTGGGAGATGCCTGTTGACATTTCAAGAGGGCATGAGACCCAGACCATGAAGACATCCTCTGGTTGTAATGATGAATTTAAAGTTACTAGTCTTATCTTCCCCTGGAGAGAAGGATTTACATTCCAAATGCTAGAAACCCAGGATACTCGACAGCAGATTTCTCTCCCTTTCTCAGAAGACCCCTCTCCTATACAACCACTCAGATTCATATTTGGGGGGGTGCTTTGCCTACAGCACAAACCCCGGTACATGCAGGGTATCTGGTTCTCGGCTCATCATACCAGGGGAACAGCTGGGGAAAACTGGCATGGTTTTTACTATGCAAGTAATAATGACCTGCTCCAGAATCCTCTTGCTCACATTTAAGATAGTATTAATAAATACAGATATTAAAGACTAATACGGTGACATGTCCTTTTTTCTCAATACTCTATAATGAGCAGGTTTTGTTTTATACTCAGAAAAAAGAAACATTATCAAAAATGCTTCCTATTCAGACTACTCTAAGATCTCTCTTCTTAAGCCTGTTTGGTAGAAATCCAAAAGTTTGATGCCACATGGTGCTGGCGAGGCTGAGAAAACAGGCTCCTTCATCTTGATGAAGAGGACAGAAACTGGTACAACCCATGGAAGGCAGTCTGGCCACATCTGCCAAATTATAAGCACCCGGCTCTTTCACCCAACAGTTCCACTTCTAGGAACTTGCCCTGTGTAGTGGCTTGGGTATGTATGAAATGATATCTGTACAAGATTATTCCCTGCAGTATTAAGGATGATGGTTAAAATACTGGAAATACCACCAAAAGGGTATGAGTTAGATCAGAGGTTGGCAAAATGCAGCCTGCTGTCTGTTTACGTAAATAAAGTTTTACTGGAACATAGCCATGCCCATTCACTTCCACATCATCTATGCTGTCACTTTACCATGGCAAAGTTTTGAATAGTTTTGACAGCGACTTGCAAGGCTGATAATATACTCTCAGGTCCTTTACAGAAAGTTTGCCTTCCCCAGGTTAGTTGATGACGCGTTCGTCTAGTATAATAAGACACAGCTGTGAAACGGGAGGAACTGCCTTATACACAGATCCGAAACGAGCTCTAAGATACATACACAGAACAGGCAAGGTTCAGAAGGGTGTACTTGGTAACTGTTGTTCGGTTTAAAAAGAGGTGAAAGGAGATATTCATGGGCTTGTGAATGCCTCTCTGGAAGGAGACCCCAGACATGGTAACGGAGGCTGCTGAGGGGAGGGAGTCTGGGGGCGAGTTCAGGGAAGGGAGATGGAGTTTCTGGGCTATGCCCTTATGGAGCTTTATCAGTTTTGAACTAAGTAAATGGATTACCTACTTAAAAAATCAATCTAAACAATGTTATTCTTTCCCAACTTTCCTCTAGCGGGGAGCACCCCGTCCTTGGGCCCCCACAGCCCCGCATCTGGGCCTTTGCCTCTGCTGTGCCCTCTTCCATTCCTCGGGAGGGCAGCGCCTGGGCTTCAGAACCCAGCTCAAAGTGCCCCTCCCAGGAGGCCTCCCTCCACCACCCCCAGGGAGATGACCGCCTGCCCTGTCACACTGCTGACCCCTCCTGGCCACGGCCCTGGCTGCTTGCGTCGCAGGGCACTGGGGAAGAGGTGTGGTGGGCCCGCGGGACTCCAGACTGAACCCTCATGGCCACGTCCTACCTCCTTTCAAAGTCCCGCCCAACTCAGCCCCCCAGATGGCAACACATCTGAAGCCAGAGGGAGGCAGGATGTGGGAACCCCATTTATAAACGCGAAAACTGAGATTCAGAGAGGCTAAAGGGCTTAGAGGGATCTGGGCTGGGATGAGGATGTGGGAGCCCCAGGGAAGGTTGGGGTCTACCCAGCGCTCAGCTGGTGATCGAGTGAGGAGGCTGGCGGAGACCCCCAGGTTGGGACAGAGGGAGAGAAGCAGCCCCAGGGTTGTCCCTTGTCACTGCCCCTGGCTCTGCGGAACATGGCTCCTCACTTAGTCTGGTTGGGAGAGACCCATGTCCCAGCTTAGCCTGGGGACGGGCTTGGACCCCTGGGCCCTGCTCTGCCTTTCTTCCACGGGGAAGGGCGCTCGTGTGCTCTGCAGGCTGCTTCTTGGCCTTTACAGGGGCCATCCTGTGCCTGGAATCCATCCCTCTGCAGGCTCCAGTTACTCATCAGGTCTCAGCTCAACGACCCTTTCTCTGGGACGTCTTCCCTGTCCCGAGTCTGGGTCAGGTGCCCTTTCCTCAGCCACTGCTGCCTGCATCACCCTATTTCTGAGCGTTGTGTCTGTCTGGGAACTCAGGGGCCGGGTTCCTCTGACATCTCCTAGCCCCAGCGCTCAGCACGGGATGTAGTTCAATGCATACTGACTGAGCTCAGCTCCCTCCCCTCCGCCCAGCCCGCGATTCCCCCACCCTGGGTCAGTGAGCCCCGGCAAACATCTCCTCACCTGATTAGCTTTCTCCAGGTTGGTCATGATCAGGCCGACTTCATCTGCCCTGAGACAGAAAGATGAGGCCCTGAGGAAGGGATTCTGGCAGGCGCCAGGGCCCCTGCCCTTCCTGAAACTCCCCAGCCCCTGCCAACCCAAGGGTCTTGCGATGGAGGCTGTGAGGAGGCTGCCTTCCATCCTTCCTACTGAAGAGGTCAGGCTGCGGGGAAATGAAAATGGAGCCTTAGCACTGGGCCCCTTCCAGGCAGCCTGACCCCTCATCCCCCACCGGGGGTCCACCCTCTGATCTGTCACCGAACTACACCTCCAGCCTTTGGTTCTGTGGAGGGCTTCCTCAAGAGGACAGGGCTTGAGGTTTATTTCTGTTTATTAAGACTTTTTTTTGATGTCGACCGTTTTTAAAGTCTTTGTTGAATTTGTCACAACGCTGCTTCTGGTTTATGTTGCTGTGTTTTGACTGTGGGCTATGTGGGATCTTAGCTCCCTGACCAGGGATTGAACCCACAACCCTGCACTGAGAGGCAAAGTCTTAAGTCACTGGACCACCAGGGCAGTCCCCAGGTCCCAAGCTGGAAACACAGCTGCAGTGTTCTAGGAGGCCTCCTTCAACTCCCCTCATTTATTTTGCTGCCTCCCCACACTTCTGGGTTGGCAGGGCCTAGAGGATCAGGACAGGACTTAACCACCTCGGCTGCCCCTCGGTCTAGTGTGGGGTAGGGGGTGATCTGCGGGGAACATGTGGTGACTGAAAGTCACACTTGTGATTCATGCATGTTCTGCTTCAAGGCCTTTTTTTGCACAAGCTGTTCCCACTGCCCAGAGTACCTCTTCCAGCTTTCTTCATGTGGCCATCGCCTTCTTGTTTTTGAGGTCTCGCTCTGAAGGTCATTTCCTCAGAGAAGTCCTCCCTGACTACCCTGGATAACAGGACCCACCTCTCCCTGTCATTCTCTCCTGCTGCTCTCCCGGTTTTATAAAAGCTTCATAGCATTTACTATGTGCCCCCAACAGTGTCAGGCATACAATCAGTGCTCAGCAGTGACTGCACAGGAAAGAATTTATTCCTGTGCATCGGCTAGTGTCCGTCTCTTCTCTGAGAACAGGGCCATGTTCTGATGTTTCCTCCAGGGACCCAGCATAGCAGCGGGTCAACAGTAGGTGCTAAATATTTGTGTTTGAGGATTAAGTGATATCTCAGAGCCCCAAGAAACATTGAGTCCAGAATAACTGAAGATGACACTTGGCCCTGGGGGTTGGATTGGGAAGGTGGGGAGTGGGGACAGCCCCGGGAGGATGGGAAGAGATGCCTCTGAGCAGTCAAGTGGGCTGAGCTGGCAACCCAGAGCGTCCTTTACAGTCTGCGGTGTGTGGATGGCACCACGAATGACTGGTGAACAGCTGTGTGCCTGTGCGAGTGTGGAACACAGGGTGTGAAATGAGTGCCTCGGGCAGAATCAGAGGGAGGAGAGTCAGAAAGGGGAGGCACGTCTGGGAGGGGCAGAGGGAGGAGGCACACCTCAGCAAGGCGTTCACTTACTTGGATGCTGCCTCCTCGTCGTATTTCCGCCGCAGCTCCAGCAGCTCTGTCTGTGTGGCCTTTAACGCTGAGAAAAATTAGAGCGCTAGGGTAAGGTCCTCCGTCCCCAGGGAGGTGGAACTCTCTCCCCTTCTGTAGAGCCCAGAAGGCAGAATGAGGCTTGGGGTAGTGAGCAAAGATTTTCCTCTCAGAACTGGCGACAGTTAGTGAGTTTCCTGCTCCTAGAAGGGCTTCAAGCTGGTGGGAGGGCTGTGGAGTGGCCAGGGAAAGGAGGGCAGATGACATGATTCTCTGGGAGTCCATGAAGCTCAGGGGACCCAGGTGAGTGAAGGGGGTGGTTGGCCCCAGAACCCGGGGTATGAGCCCCTAACACGTTGAGGTCACTCCAGGACCTAGGTGGGGCCATCCTTCCATAGCTCACCTACCCCGAGGTCCTGCCTGGAAGTGAGGGGGACAAGGATGAACAACAAAGTCAATAGGTACATGCATGATAAATAAGGATTTCTCACAGAATTCCAGATTTCTGATTTCCTGAGGAGAGCGGAAGGGACTGTCCGTACTGGTCAGGGCCTGGCTGAGACTCAGCAGCGGCCGCCTCTTTAGATGAGGCCTGGGTTCTCCAGTTTGACCCAGACCCCTCCCCGCTTCCCTACGGCACTCCCTGATCCAGCTGGCTTGGGTGCCTGTCCAGCCCCAGTGGGCGCTGCATTTGTCTCTCCATAGTAGTATGGCCCCTGGGATTGGAGCGCCAATCCCCATGGGGTAATGCAGGTCTTTCCTCTCCCTTCCCAAACGCCTTTCTCGCCCTCTGAGTCTTCTTAGTGTCCTTGCCCCCTGCTCTTCCCACTGGACCTCCTGGACTGACTGGCTGGGGTGATGTGAGGGCGGGGGACACGTGCCAGATACATACCTGAATGTAGGACCTTGATCTTCTCCTCGGCTTCCCCCAGTCTGGCTGCCAAAGTGATCTGTACTTCTTGAAGGCCCCTGTGGAAACACCTGGCGTGTGGACCAGCCCCTCCTGGCTTCCTACACCCTCACCCACTCCCTGTAATCTGCACCTGGCTCTTTTTAATGAGTCCTTAGACAGGACACGCAGGCCCTTGGCTGCCCGGCTCTTTTGCTGACAGTGTGGCCTCCATTAGAGCTGATGCCCAGTGAAGCTTCCAGCAACCCTGCCTCTCTGGCCCTCAGTTTCCTCATCTATAAAATGGGGTTTGTTGCAGTGAGAAGGCCAAGCACCACCATGAAGAGTAGCCCCCACTCGCTGAAACCTGAGAAAGGCGGTGCAAAGCAACAAGCATCCAACACAACCAAAAATAAATAATAAAAATGGGGTTTGTGATGGAGTCTGACTCAGTGGGTTCTATAAGGCACGTTCAGCGTGGTGCCCAGCCCCAGAGTTCCCCCAATAACACTGTTTACTATCATTGTTCCCTGGAGAGGCACTTTTTTCCCTTTCTGTGGCAGAAGTTTGGGAAGCCCTGTCAGCCCACTGTGGCCTAACTCAGGTGTGAGGCAAGCATCTCAGCAGAGAAAGAGGACCTCTCACTGCGCTGGGGGAGGGATTATGCAAAGCCTAAGCCTTACCTTATTCTGGCTCAGTGACTCCAGGGAAGGAGCCTTGTTTATCCTGATCTTATCCTGCCCTCTCCCCTCCTTGCCTTTCAAACACATCAGGCATGTTCTTGCCTCAGGACCTTTGCACTGACTGTTCCTTGCCCCATATGCCTGCAAGACTCCCTCAACTCCTTAGGGCTTTGCTCACTCTATTCTATAGGAAATCAACCCCAAATATTCATCAGAAGGACTGATGTTGAAGCTGAAGCTCCAATACTTTTGCCACCTGATGCGATAGCCGATTCATTGGAAAAGACCCTGATGCTGGGAAAGACTGTGGGCAGGAGGAGAAGGGGGCAATGGAGGGTGAGATGGTTGGACGGCACTGCCAAATCAGTGTACGTGAATCTGAGCAAATTCTGCAAGACAGTGAAAGACACAGAAGCCTGGTGTGCTGCAGTCCATGGGGTCGCAAAAAGTTGGACACGACTGAGCAACTGAACAAGAACACCTTCTCAGTGAGACGTCCTCTCCCACTCTATTGAAAACTTCAGCCCGTCTCTCCTGCTCCCTCTTCTGTTTTATCTGTCGTCACAACCTTTATCATCTAGCACGCTACTTGTCTTTTTATTTGCGTCTCCCTCATGAGAAAGTAAACTCCAGGAGGGCAGAGAGTTCTGTCCATTTTGCTCACTGCTGTTTCCTGGAACAGTGCCTGTGGCACACAGTAGGTGGTTCCATAAACATGTGGGATGGAAAAAATAAGTGAATGACAGAAAAGATGTATGGAATGATCACCACGAAACTAGAAAGGCCCTACGGAGGCATAGTTTATCAACACTGCACTAATGGTAAAGGTAAATATTTACTGACATGTGCCGTGTGAGCACTGAGCTAAGCATTCAGAGGCACCATTTCATTTCACTCATTCTCAGGGCAGACTAGGAGTTGATACGGCCTGTGACAGTCAGTGTTATATGTCCATTTGGCTGGGCTACAGTACCCAGTTATGCAATCACACACGAATACAAGTATTGCTGTGAAGGGTTTCTGCAGATGGGGTTAACGTCTACAATCAGTTGATGTTAAGTAAAGGAAACTATTTGCAATAACAGGGGTGGGCCTCATCTCATCAGTTGAAGGTCTAAAATATATATATTTTTTTAATTAAAAAAATTTTTGGCATGCTGCACATGTGGGATCTTAGTTCTCCAACCAAGGATCAAACCTGTGCCCCATGCAGTGGAAGGTCAGAGTCTTAACCACTGGACCACCAGGGAAATCCCCCTTTTAAAAGTTTTTACATTTTTTTTGTTGTTGTTGTTGACAGTCTTAAGAACAAAACTGAAGAAGAAATTTTGTTTCAAGATGGCAGCCAGCGCAGACTTCTACCTGACAGTTTCCAGCCTGCTGGCCAGCTCTACCAATTCAGACTTGCTTGCTTCAATCATGTGAGTTAGGTCCTAGAAATACAACTGTTAATTAAAAAAAAAATCCTACTGGTTCTGTTTCTCCGGGGAACCATGACTAACATACCACCATTAGCCCCATTTTTCACATGGGGAAACTGCGGCTCAGTGAGGTGATGTGATGCCCAGGGCGGGTCACTGAGCTGCTGACATGTGGTGTGAACCCAGGCCGGCATCTCCATCTTCCAGCTGCATCTGGATTCCCCACGGGCCCTGGTAGGGGTAACTTTCCAGGCCCCCTCTCCCAGACAGGTGGAGCAGCAGGGGCCCGCCCGTCCTTCCCAACTCACTTTTGTTTCTCTGCCTCATTTCTCTGCAGCAAAGTTTCTGTCAGGAGGGCTTTGCTGGGAATGCCTGGGAGGCGGCTCGCCTCGGTCAGCGTGGGCCCGGCTGGTGACGTCCCCTCTCTCTGCTCTGAAGGAAGAAGAAGAGGGAAAACTGCCCATTGCTGAGAGCGGCGTGACGACCAGAGCCGCTTTCTGCAAACCAGATCGATCAGTGGTTCTGGGAGAATCAATTTCCCAAACTTAGCACTGGAGACAGCACAGCTGTCAGACCTGCTGTCACCATGGTTGGCTGGGTTGCAGCCTTGGCAAACACCTGCATTAGAGAGTCAGACTCCCATCGTGTGGGCCCTGGGCGGCACACCCAGAGGTTCTTTTGCCCTCTCAGACCTGCCCCTGCCTCCTTGCCTTTCTGCATGATTTAAAAAACTCATGGTAAAATACACATAAAGTCCATTTTAACCATTTAAAAATACACAATTTAGTGACACGTAGCATAGTCAAAATACTGTGCAATCATTATCCAGGACACTGTAATTCTAGGACACTGTCATCACCCCAAAATGAAACTTGGCCCCATTAAGCAGACACTCCCCACTCCTTCCCCTCCTGCTTTCTGTTGCTATGGATTTGTGGATTTTGGATATCCCCCATCACTGGAATCATAACATACGTCCTTTTGTGACTTGATTCTGTCACGTAACATGCCTTCGAGGTTCATTCAAGTTGGACCATGGGTCAGTGCCTCACTCCTTTTTCACGGCCGGATAATATTCCATTTTATGGATATATCATGTTTTGTGTTTTTTCCCATTCATCCACTGATGGGCATTTAGATTATTTCTATCATTTGGTTACTGTGAACAGTGCTGCTATAAACATTTGTGTACAAGTTTTGTCTGAGCACTTGTTTTCAGTTTTCTAGGGTATATCCCTGGGAATGGAATGGTGGGGTCACAGGGTAACTCCAGATTTAACCTACTGAGGACCTGCCACACTGTTTTCCCTTCCCCATGACTGATGGCACACACTCAGATGTTCAGTCATTGCCCTTCACTTGCAGGTGCCCTGGGGCAGGGCCCACGTCAGGTCCATCTTTGTGAACGCCATAGGGGCTCATTTGGAGATCAGTGTTTGCCTGTGGCACTAAATTCACGGAGAGAGAGATGCCCAGGGGCCAGTTATCAAGGGTGAGTGGCTCAAGAGTTCCAAAATTTGGTCTCCCAACCATGGGTCCACATGACTCAGTTAAATTCTGTCCTGGTTATAAAGTTTCTACTGTGAGCCTGGCACAGGAGGGTGAGTGTAGAGCTGGGCGGTTTGTAGAGTGAGTCCCCTGAGAGGCTGGCAGAGCGGTCTGCTCATAAGATATATAACACATGTGCACACATGGTCTGGGAATGCTCCAGATGCTGAGGCCACAGCAGTGAACAGAAAAGCAAGGTTTGACCATCATGATGCAGAATAATAAGGGTCCTCAAGAAGAAACACAGCCCAGGGCCAAGGTCAACATTTTTTGTTCTGATTCCCTACTTGGCTACCTGCTGCTTCTGTGACTCAAGTTTCCCCATCTGTAAAATGGGGCCAGTGACACCCCAGAAGATTGATACCAGGAGACAGTGAGCTGCTGTGTGAAAAGCACGCTGCACAGAGCAAATGCTTTCAAGAGGCAATTTCCCCAACTACTATTAATATTATTCTTAGAGAAGGAAGTTCAGACCTCAGAGGAAGCGGTGACAGCTTTGCTGGGGAACCTCAGAGGCTTCATAGAGGCATTCGTATGAGCAGGGGCTGAAGAACTGCCAAGTCCTGGCTTGTCAGGATAGTTCGAAGGGTATTCCAGGTGCAGGACCAGAGCTGGCAAAATGCTGTTATTTTAGTCACCGTTAAGTCTTCCCCAGAAGACCCTGCTTAGGGCCAGGCTTACAGCAGGTGCTCACTACGCAATGTGGGGGAGAGGGGTGAAGGGAGGATGTTGAGACATGGGGGAGTGTGAAAGCGGTTGTTTCCTGAAAAGTGACTTTGTGTCATGCTTCCGTTTGACAGGCTTCAGTCCATTTTGTCTCCACTACATGCCAAATCTCGCTCGTTACCTGTTTTGTCAATAAAGTTTTACTAGAATAAAGCCATGCTCCCAAATTAATATGTAATAATTCACATATTATCTATGGCTGCTTTCACCCAGCATTACGTAGTTGTGACAGAAACTGCATGACCTGCAACATCCAAGATAATTACTTTCTAGCCCTTTTCAGAAAAAGCTTACAGACCTGAGGTAAACCCTATTCATTCATTCCTTAGACAAGAAGCCTTTAACCCGACTCTTCCCCAATTTTCTGCTTAATTTTTTTCCCAAAGACTTTTTACCAACTGACATACTATATATTTTACTAATTTATTTGTTGACAATCAGTTCCTCCCTCTAGAAGGTCAACATGATGAGGACAGAGATTTTTTTCTGTTTTATTCCTGGCTGAGTCCCTAGTGCCTACCACAGCACCTGGCATGCAGGTCAATGAACATCCAAGACTGGGATGGTTACCAATGGCTTTCACCTGCTATTTGCTCTCCCTATGGAGACTTCCTACCTTACATCTTACCTTCCAAAGGTAATCATGCTGAATTTTGTTCATCATTCTCTTACTTTTAAACATTTTATCACAACATATGTACACCTAAAGACTATATTACTTGTCTCATCTGGAGCTGAGACAGTGTTATGCTCCTACACCCTGTTTCCCTCTCCTCCTGGACACAGACTACATTTCCCAGCTTCCTTTGCAGCAGAGTATAGCCACGTGACTGAGCTTTGGCCAATGGGATGTGGCCAAGGTGATGTTTGCTGCTCCCAGGTCTGGACCCCACAAATCTCAGTGTGATCCTCCACATTCTTTCTCTGCCTCTTGACCAGATGTCATACATGCACTTGTGACTGTGGATGTTGAGTGTTGACGACCACAGCCTGGGTCCCTGAGTGACTGTGCGAGCCATCCCCTGAAAGTTCTCTCTTCAAATACAGTAAGCCTCTGAAAATTTGGGGTCAGCCTGTTTCAGCAGAAGTGTACCTTAACCCACCCCACTTCTAAAATGATAAAAATTGAGTTCCCTGACCCTCTTCCTCCCACAGGGGTGGCAGAGTTTGGCTGCCAAAGATTCACAGCCCATTTGCTTATTATGGACATTCTGTGAGAGCCTTATCAGTACCTTTGCTGCCGACGAGCTCAGGGTGTCTCTTCCACGAAGCGTGGAGCTCTCGCCGCGGGGGCCCACTGGGGTCGAAGCTGGGGGGCTGCAGTCTGTCGTCTGGGCTGCGTGCCACCTCAAACACAGGCACGGGGTCTGCACAGAGAAAGGAGGGCAGTGGTAGGGGGAGCTCTGCGGGCCAGGGAGCTTATGTGGGAGGAACCATCCATTGGAGCCGTCTGGAATCTCTCTGCTGGCATATGGGAGCATTGGGGACTTTCTGCTTTATGAGGGAGCAGAGCTTCTCCAGACACCTGTTCTGAAGAGCCTGTGCTGTTCTCATGGGTGTGGATGTCCTGCCCCGCTGGAATAATAACGATGACTGTTACAATAACTGCATTCTGCTGATTCTAGATGCCATCGGTGGTGGCCCTGAGATGGCGTCCAACCAGAGGGAGCGTAACTTAGCAAGGACCCCAGCAGGCACGTTCTGAAATTCATCAGTCCAAGTGCTTCCTTCTCAGGGAACTTCCCAGACAAGGAAGCGGGGATTGGGGCAGACCTGGCTGGGGGATATGGAACTGGTCTGAGGACCGGCCCACGACCTCACTCACGACTTCGTTCCTTGGGCTTTCACCCAGTTCCCCACTTCTCCTCACTCTCTCCCTATTTTCCTTCACCCAAGGTTCCCTAATAGCATCCTTGCACATATAATCCTTGTGGTGCTTTTCAACAGATCTGGGCCAACACACCATCTTTTGTGAACACTTAAGTTTGATTAAATGATTATTTTTTCTGGGGACCAAATATAAAACTGGATATAAGATGTCTCCAAGTGTCCTGACAGCAAAAAAACTGAGGACTGCAGGTCTTTCCACCCGGAATTCTGTCCCTATTGCTGTCAGTTAGCAAGCACTTCTTCTTCCTTCAGATCTAGAATCCAACCAGCTCTTCTTCCAGCAGCTCTCCACTTGGGGCAGGTGGTTGGTGGAGCATCTTCCAGGTTACAAAGCCAGTCCCTGGGAACCAGTCCCACGATGCACCCAGCATCCCCTGGAGGCTGGCTTAGATCTAACTTGTTTTCACAGATGAGGAAACTAAGGCTCAGAGAAGTCAGGCGATTTGCTGAAGCGTGGAGGAGACTCAAGTCTGGGTCTCTTTCTCTGATGCCACAAAAACTTGCTGTCCCGGTGCTCTGGATATTTCAACCCCAGTAGCCACGTGTAGGAAGGGGCTTCCCTGGTGGCTCAGTGGTAAAGAACATGACTGCTAAGGCAGGAGACATGGGTTCAATCTCTGGGTTGAGAAAATCCCCTGGACAGTGAAGCCTGGCACCATGGGGTCACAAAAGGGTCAGACACAACTTACTGTCTAAACAACAACAACAGCCACGCATAGGTAGGTATTCATGGGACCCAAGAAAGCCGGGGCCTCCTTGCTTCAGGCCAAGGGGCGTGGTCTGTTCCACAACTTTTTCTAACGTCCAAGAGCCCTCTCTCTTTCTGGTTCCTCCTCTGGGATCTCCCACTAGCATCTGCTTGGCCACTACTCTCTGTGGTGTGGACCCTGGAGTCAGACATCCCTGGTCCGAATCTAATCTATACTTGCTTCTCAGGATTGCTGTGTGACCTTGGCAAGTGGTGCTGCCTCTCTGTGCCTCGCCACAAAAGTGCCGACCTCATCAGCCTGTGATGAAGATTCATGCAAAGTCCTCAACATGGTGCTTGGCCCTTGGTCAGCTCAGAACACATGAAAGCCCTTGCTATTTTCCCTGCCTTTCTGAGTGCCAACAATACTGACCTTCTTTTCTCAGTCCCTCAAAGGCACCTTCCCATCCCAGAGGCTTTGTACAGCCAGGAGCCTTCTGCCAGGAACACTCTGCCCTCCTCTGTCGCTTTCAGCTAGTTGATGCTTACTCGTCTTAGCAATTCAAATGCCAGTTCTTTCAGGAGGCCTTCCCTGACCAGTTAGCTGGTTTTCCGGTATGCGCTCTCCCAGCTGTCTGCACCTTTCTCTCACAGCAGTCACTGTACTTCCAATTTTCAGTGATTTACAAGCGCACCTAGTGAATACCCGCTGGGCTGCAAACTCCACACGAGCAGGGCTGGGACCGCATCTCCTTTTGCTCCACTGGACCCGTTGTGGGTGAATGACGCCTGACCCACAGTCCAACCCAATAAATATCTGCTGATGGAAGAAACAGGGTAGAGCCTATTCTTGGGGACCTTCAGGTCCGGCTGGAACAAGGCCACCTCGGCGTTTTCTCCTTCTCCTCCCGCCTGTCTGCTGAGGTGGTGGGAGGCTCGGACAATGGGCGTTTGTGTAGAGGTAAGCAGGTGCACGGGAACGCCGCTGCCGTCTTTCCTCTGTCAGCACTCCCCCCACGCCCCGTCATTAGGCAGGGCCTGCTCAGCGGGGTATGCCATTATGTCTCCCCGGGCTGATGTAATTATACATTGACATAATTAACCCAGCAAGCGCATTAGGCAGGCCAGCTAAAAATTCATCTATAATTATTTGTTGTGTGCATGCTAATGAGTCCATCTGCACTGCCTTTGTACAACACGGACAAATTAATTTACAAGTCTGGATTTTTTAATAAGTTCAAGGAAACGCTTCCTATTGTGTCCTGGTTTTTGAGAAAAGAAGAAACAGGCGACAAGCGCTTGCCAGGGTCAGGGAGGTTAGATAAACACGGAGGCTGCAGCTCGGGAGCGGGCATGGAGGGCTCTCTCTGGTTCCAGGAGGTGGAACAGATCCAGCTCATGGCTCAGGGGCTGGCTGGCCAGGAGCCTGTCCAAGCCAAAAGACGCCGCTCGGGTGAGAAGGGATGTCATTTACCTCATTCCCAGGGATCAGAAATGGAGGTTTGTTTTGCTCGGAGGCCCTGTGGTCATTCTTTGTTGCCTGATACTCTCTGTCCAGGGGAAGCTGACCTCAGGTGACCCCGGAGAGGCTAGAGGAGTGTGGGGGGCAGTGACACTCTACAGGGTCAGCTGGGTCCCCGGCTCTGTCTCTTTGCCTTCATTTGTCCGTACAGGGTAGAAAAAAAGTGTAAGTGAAAGTTAATCGCTCAGTTGTGTCTGACTCTTTGCGACCCCATGAACTGTAGCCAGCCAGGTTCCTCTGTCCATGGGATTGTCCGGGCAAGAATACAGGGTGATGACACTCTCAGAACCTGAAGTCCAGCACTGGTCTTGAGCCTCAGTTTTCCCATTAAAAAGTGGGAAAATGAAAGTTTCTGCATCTCAGAAGTTACTATTGGGAAGACTGAAAATGATTACTGAGAGAGGCAGCGTGATTTAAGGATTGCTGGTGTCAGCTCCAGCTCCAAACTGGCCATGTGACCTTTGGACAGTTAGGTAACCTCTCTAAGCCTCTATTTTCTGATCTGTACGATGGGACTGCAAGGACTGGATGAGAGAATGAGATTTGCACAGTGCCAGGTGGAGACTAGGGCTGGACACAGAGTTGGCTGCTGTTATTATCCTGAGAGGGGCAGCACACCTGGTCCTGCAGTGTTCTAGCAGCGGCGGTCTGTGGCAAAACTCCATGAAGACTCAGGACATGGTGAGGCCTCATATACTCTCATCAGTGTCTGGGACACTCAGAGTCCAACAGTCCTGCTTTGAACTCCACTCAGGGACTGAAAGGCTCCAGCTTAGAAAGAGTCACCCAAGGAGGGACAATCTGTCCATTGTCCAACCTCCCCCACCCCACAACCCCAGAGCGGAGTGGGGAAAAGTAGAGTCCTGTGACTTCCCTGAAGTCTGAAAGTGAGGGGTGGTAGGGCCAAGATGGGCCTCTGGGCCTCTTCTCCCCACACTGTGTTTCTTCCTGGATCCCCAGTCGGAGAGAGAAAGTAAGGGGAGGTTCAGATGATGGCCAAAGTCAGGCAGTGGCTGAGTCCTAACAGCCAGACCACTTTACATGGATTAGAATTCATTCCATCTTCACCACAACACTGTTAGGTAGGGCTGTTGTGTTCCTAGTCTACAGATGGGGAAACAGAGGCATGGCGGGGGGCTGGGGGGTGGCACATGGAAACCACTTCCCCAAGGTGAGGCCTGATAAAGGTAGCTGCTGCTATTTCCATTTTTTTAGACAAGGAAATGAAGGCCCGGAGAGGAGATTCTATGTGCCTAAGAACATTAGCTCAGAAATGTCAGGGGTGGAGTCTGAACCAGAGGGCCTGGCGACTCTCGGCAGTGGACCAAGCTGCCCCGAGGTATGGCCTGGCGGATCATCAGGCCAGAAGCACGGCACTGAGGGCTCTGTTCGTGGCCTTGCCGCCAGCTGGCTGGGTGACCTGAGACAAAGCATCTGACTTCTCTTAGCTCCACCTTCAAGTTTCTCTGATGAGTCAACCCCAGGCACGCGCTCAATCACACTGGATGTCACCAGATAGGGGCAAGGTCCTGCCAAATGAGTGCTTTTGGCCCTGGGCCTATTCCTTGGAGCTGGGATGCTCAGGGAGGGTGATTAATAAACAGCTTTCCAGACGAACTTGACACTCGAGGTTTGGATGTTGCGAATCCTCCAAATTCCCACAGCCTCTCACAGATAAAAGAGGGAGGGGGACAGGCTGGGAGGCTGATGCTCAAATCCTGGCTGTGACAGCCTCAGGGAAAGTCACATAGGTCCGCTGAGCTTCAGTTTCACCATCAGGAAAATGGGAATAACAACGGGACTTACTGCAGAGGGCTGTGCAGGGATGCATGAGCATGCCGAGCTTCTGGGACAGTGCTTGACCCCTAACAGACTCTAAGTGAGTGTTGCCCTAATTCTTATGCCTTGTGGCAGTGTGGGATCAGAGCAAAGCATCAGCCTACTCTGATGCAGAAGGCATCTGCAAGCCAGGAAAAGAGCTTTCACCAGAAACCAGCCCTGCTGGCACCTCGATCTTAAGACTTCCAGCCTCCAGAACTGTGAGTAATAAAACCTTGTTGTTTAAGTCACCTGGTTTGCAGTGTTTTCTTACAGCAGCCTGAGCAAACTAGTGTATCCTGCTTTGGGGCTCCCGTTAGCTTGGCTATAGACTGTTTTGAGATCTGCACTGCGGTGTGAGATTCCTCCCACCAACTCTCCTTCCTCTCCCCTCCCTTCCCAGGCATCAGACCAACATCACCATGAGAAGGCTCTCCTGGCCTTCTCCTCTCCCTCTCCTTCATCCTTCCCAGGCATCTTCCCCCAAAAACCTCTTGCACATCTAATGCCATCTTGGCATCTGTATGCTTCCAGAGGACCCAAACCAACACGTGATTACTCATTCACCTCTCAGAGACCTCAGTTTCCTGGTCTGTAAAATGGGGACAGTCACAGTGCCTCCCCTGTGAGGTTGCAGCTAGAGTCCAGAGTCTGTGGGTGTGGAGCCCATGCTGAGGTGCTGCTTTATGCCACAGTGGTGAGTCTGAAGCAGGCACAGCTCACTTCAGGGGCACCTATGAGTCCATGTACCTGCTTCACTCAGCAAGTTGAGCATCTCTCTGAGGGGGGCACAGTAGTGGCCTTGTCTCTTTTTAAAGTGTAGCTTAAATTCCAGTCAGATAATATGGATGGGGATGGAATATATCTTCAGAGCATTAGGAAGTGACAAGTTCTAATTTGCCTTCTTGAAAGGCTCATCCAAGTAGCTGTGTGAAAAATGGGCTGTAGAGGGAGCCAGACAAGAGACTACTGCAATAGTCCAGGCAGCGAGATGCTGGGATCAGTACCGTGGCAGGAGAGGTAGGGTGAAGTGCTCAGACTCAAGAGGTAGACAGGAAGAACTGATGGGGTGTGGTGTTCTAGGCTGAATAGCGCTCCCCCAGATGCATGTCCATTCAGAACTTGTGAATGTGACTTTATTTAGAAGCTGGGTCTGGGACTTCTCTGGTGGGTCCAGCAGCTGAGATTTTGTGTTCCCGGAGTGTGTGTGTGGTGGGTACCCAGGTTTGAGCCCTGATCAGGGAACTAGATCCCATATGCTGCAACTAAAAGTTCGCATGCCGCAGGAAGATTGAAGATCCCACATGCTGCAACTGAGATCTGCTGCAGCCAAATTAAAATAGAACAAAGAAACAGGGTCTTTGCAGATGAAATCAAGTTAAGATGAGGTCGACTGGATTAGGGCCGACTAATCCGATGACCAGTGTCTTTACAAGAAAAGAAGACACAAAGAGGTGACATACAGGGAAGGCCCTGTGAAGACAGAGGCAGAGATTGCAATGTGTCTACGAGTCAAGGAGGGCCCAGGCTGGCTGGCCACCACAGAAGCTAGGAGAAAGGACTGGAACCTATTCTCCCTGTGTGCCTTCAAAAGGAACCAACCCTGCCAACATCTTGATTTGGGGCTTCTGGGCTCCAAAACTGAGAGAATAAATTTCCACTGCTTTAAACCATCCAGTCTAAGGGAATTGGATATGGTAGTCCCAGAAAACAAAGGCACCGTATATACCCGGGAGGCCCGAAGTCCAAAATCAAGGTGTTGGCAGAGCCACACTTTCCTGATCTGCTCCACACTTTCTCCTAGCTTCTGGCATTGCTGGCAATCTGAGGCATTTCTTGGTTTGTAGTGGCATCACTTCAATCTCTGCCTGTCATCACCTGGCCCTCTTCTCTGTATCTCTCTCCTCTTTCTATAAGGACAGCAGTCACACTGTTTTTGTAAGAGAGAGGGGAACCTGGCAGGCTACAGTCCATAGGGCTGCAAAGAGTCAGACACGAATGAAGTGACTGAGCACACATGCATGCCCACTGGATTAGGGTCTCACCCTAAGGACCTTCCCTTATCATGATCACATCTGCAAAGTCTCTAGTCCCAAATAAGGTCACATTCACAGGCACCAGGGGTTAGGACTTCAGTGTACCTTCTGGGGGCACACAAATCAATCCATAACACATGGTAACTGGCTACTGGATACCAACCGTGAGAGAGCAGGACTAGGAGTTGCTAGACTCCAAGTTTCCTCGGAAGGAAGTCCTTACTCAAGCCTAACCTACTGCCCTCCTGGTGCACCCATTTCACCAGCTGTCCAGGAAGACAAGCTGCTTCGTCAGAGGACGTAAGGGTGCTGACCTCTGATTCTCCTGCATGTGCACCCTCTCCTATTGCGGAGAAACTGGGCTGTGGGTCGCGTGCGGTCCCTGCTCTGGAAACCGCATAGCAACGTGATCACTTCTCTCCCCAGGCATACTCCACTCTTGATTTCCCCTCTACAGAATCCCTAGACTTTACGGTGTGTGAGTAAACTGATTTCTTCCCAACGCCCCTATCAGGGAAGATATCCACAGATGCCTGAGCTACGTTGCTGGGGGTTGAGTTAGGGAAGAAAAAAAAAAAATTCCTAGCATTCAGATGACTGGAAGATTCTGCCAAGTTATGCACAGGTGAAATGCTCCGCTGGGGGAGCCGGCACATCTAAGGGCTTCCTGCTTCCTTTGTCCAAGTGGTATGAGCTGATGCATCAACTGTATGTCATTGGCTGCTCTTACAAAGTGAAAGAGAGAGAAATGACAGCAAGTCTTAAAAATGTTGGGAAGAGGTTTCTCAGAGAACCTGATAGTCACAGGGGCCTGGGGCATTCAGTTTTCACTCCTCACCACCTCCTTTTGAAGAGGGAATTCATGGGGCCTGGACTCCATCTTAGGCCTGTTCATGCTGATCATGCTTGGCTACCTCTCCAATGGACTCTGAACTCTGTGCTGAGGGCCTATGGAAACTACAATAGAAAGATAAGACCCCCTCGAGACAGGGGGATCTTGAAGATCACATCCAGGATACTCATTGCCTAAGAGAAAACATACTCTAATCACGCCTGCCTCTGGACAGGTCATAAATTCTTTCTGTGTCTATTGGAATGTAATCACAGGCTTATTAACTGTTTGAACACCTAACACATGAATGATGGGGTTACTGTGATTGTATTTACCCTTCCTTTGTTTTATGTAAGTCTCAAGGAAATTGGGGTAGTGGGTTTGACGTACACATAGGGTATAAAAGATTTTCACAAATGGTGGTCGGGGTCCTTGGCCAAGAGGAGACTCTGCCTTGGGCTCGCCGGTGTAATAAACTGCACTCCACTATCTGCATTGTCCTTCTGAGTAAGTTTGTTTCCCGGAACGCGTGGCTACAACACTTTCTTCTTGGGCCTTTCACACCGTAGGTGCTCAATAAACATGACTTGTTTTGAGCATCTAAATCAGAGGTCATTGGCTACAGCAGCAGGAGGAAACTAATACGGTCCCTAATTCAGCCATTTGCTCATCAGTTTGCTTTTCCTGAGCACCTATGATGTATCAGATGCCGTTTCTTCAGTTGCCAGATATGTCCTGAGCATCTACTTAGTGCCGGGGAAGTTTCTGGGCCCTGAAGACAGCAGTAAGGACGAGGAAATTCCTGCCTTCCTGGGGCTGACATTCTAGAGAGGAGAGATAGACAAAGGACAGGTAAATCAAAGGCTCTAAGGGGGCTGAGAAGGACAACAAAGCAGGGACAGGAGAGGGCTTGGCCTGAGCTGTGCCCTCTGCCTGGGGGAGGATGTTAATTGAGACAGCGGGTCAGGGAATGCTTTGTGAAGGTGGTGCTATCTGAGCAGAGCCCAGAGGGAAACGAGGAAACTCTCAGGGGCCTGAGAGACAAACACCAGGAGAAACAGCCCCAGACCGTCCTGACCAATGCCCCCTGAGTTCCTGTCCCACAAACACAGCTTAGCCTCATCCTCACAGCAACGGACCCGTTTTACAGATGAAGATGCGGGGCTCGGAGAGGCTGGCGATGCCTGGGCGATTCTCGGTGCCAGCTTCACTCCACCCTGTGGGCTGTTTTGGGTGCCAGTGGGTGGTGGCTGGGTTCAGAGCAGGCGAGTTTCAGGTCTCTGTCCCCGCAGCTCTAGCAACCACTCATTCTGGAGCAGATGGGGCACCCAAATCCAGGACGCTGGGGTAAAGAACAGATGAGATGACCACCCAGCATCTTGAGCCAAAAGCTCTAGGGAACTGACATTTCTTCACCCCCCGCAATGTGCCCTAACAAATGCCAGGTACTTTACATGTATTTATATCTCATTTAATCATCAAAACAACCACAGGAGACATCGCTTATCATCCCCACTTTCAAGATGAGAAAACCGCAGCCCAGCAGAGTGAAGCCTCTTGTTGAAAAAGGTAGAGCTGGATTTGAACCCCGTGTGGCCCAGGAGTCAGATGCTGGTGTCCTCACGTCACGACTTCAGCTGCATCCACCTGCCCCCCTAAAGATTACCAATTTGACACTTGTCCTTATGTGATTCAATGTTTTTAACTTAAATGAATTTTAAAGGAATATGTATCTCAGTATTGTAAATAGATCATTGAATTCTGTATTATAAACAAGGCACTTTCAACCACGAAAATAAACACAAAGTAAAAACCGAGGGTGCTGTTAATTCTAGTTACATCCCCATTGCCTGCTCAAGACTTGGAGCTTGAAGCTGGCTCTTCCATGGTTAAAAGAAAGAGTCACAGGTTCTGTAGGCAATTTAAGATGTTTTTGCACCTGACTGTGACTTTATCTAGAAGGAAGTAGAAAGGTGATGCCTGGTATGCAAAGTGTTCACAGTTTATGTTGTGCCAGGTACACCGTGACTGCTCCCTATGTCAGATGACTCTGCTTGGGGAAGTGCTGGGTCCCGCTGACCCCTAGTCTCCAAAGCGACCTGTGCCGCCCCTCCTCCCGGGTCTGGCAAGTCTCCTATCTTAGTGTCAGAAGTGACAGAACATCCCCACAGCACCTCGTCTGGAGCCTGGGGGCCCAGGTTGCTGCCGGGCTCAGCATTTCCACTGAAAACCTTTCAGTGGAGACACGAGGCTGCCCAGAGCCATGAGTGGGACTTTATTTCCCCCACTTCACTCCCGCAACATCCCAGTTCGATATATAGACAAGGGCAGTGGCAGCAAGAATCAAACGGCTTTAGATTCAACCTGAATAAAAAAAGCCCCAAACAGGGGACCCCAAATCAGAAGGGTCTGTCTACAAATCCTTTGGATTAATTGAGCACGCTGGCAGACACGGAAGATCAAATATGAACCATCCGAGGTGGCAGGTCCTGACGGGCAGGCGGGGAGGGGGAGCATCGTCGAGAAGCGGCGTGCCTTTGTCTTACAGCCATCAGCTTGCTCTTTATGCATAAACTGCTTAATAAAATGACTAATTCATTTTGGTTACGTTGGATCTAAACCCCTAGAGAATACTGCCAGTAGATTTATAATATTTTAATCCCACACCAGGCTTTCCAAAGCCACTGTAGAAGACAGAATACCCTCTATTCCTTCTTCCACCACTAGCTGATGCTGTTGGTGTTTTTTTTTTTTTTTTAAGTGTCTACAGGGTTGGTGGGGGGGAGAATGGTGAATTAAGGAAAAGCGGTCTCATTCCTCCCACTGTGTCCATCTGAAGGAAAGTGGCACTGAGAGCTTTTTTAGGAAACAGGAGACGCAAAGCCTGTCCGAGAGGCTGTTTAGAAACACATATATGCAGAACTATGCATGTGCCCCTCCAAAGTCTCTCTGAGACAGAAGCCTTCTCCCATCTGGGCCCCGGCTCTGGGTGCCTGTGTGGGCGGGAGGCTCAGGCTACCAACGGAGGCAGTGAGCCTCCCTTTGATCCTTTAATCCTAAATTTTTGACAGCAGATGGGTTGCCCAGCCCTTGTATGCAAATGGAGGCCGGGTGTCCCCCCACCCCCCACCCCCGACCCCAGGCTGCTTCGAGGTTTCCTGGCTTGAGCACGGACAGAGGGGGCTGGAGCAGGTCTTCCTTCTTGGCGCTGGGAGGTGATGTGATAGTCACACCATGGACAGCAACAGCAGCCACTGGGCTCCTGAGCCTTTACTCTGTGCTAGACACCCGGCTCAGGAATTCACACACTTTACCTCGCTGAATCCTCCCAGAGGCGCCAGCAGGTAAGTGTGCATTTCCAGAGGAGAAAACAGAGGCACAGAGGTGGAGCTACTCACTCAAAGGCTGCCCAGCCAGGGAGCAGCAGAGCTGGGACTCAGACTCATGTCCACTGTAATAAAAATAAAGTTTCCATAGACTAAGCTGCACAGAAAGTTCCAGGCAGGCAGGGACAGTGTTTTGTTCAGCATTTTGGCCCTGGTGCTGGGTAGAGTACCTGACACAGCGGGTGCTCAGTGTTTGCAGAATGAATCACACAGGGCTACTCCTCTGTGCCAGGCACCGTGTTAAGGGTCCTCCATCCCCACTGAATCCACCCAGTGGGCCTACAGTGAGGTGAGAGCATCTGTATTCCACAAGTGGGGAACCTGAGGATCGGGGTCAGGTGTGATACAGGATACAAGATGGCAGAATGGGGAGTGGCCCCAGCTCAATGAGAGGGTGCTACAGTCTGGAGTCCTGTGAGTGCCCCTCCTGGCATGGCTCTGCCCCCTGAAATTAAGAGCTCTGTGACTCAGTTTCCCCTCAATGAAAGTATAATACCAGCCTTTGGAGCCCTGGGCTGGGAAGACCAGGCATACTTGTCTGTGAGGGTTAATGATCTTCCTCCAGCTGATGCATTTGCACTTCTGCAAGGGGCCCACCCTTGACAATTCTAGGGGCTCAGCCCAGAACTTCTCAAACTACAGGCAGCAGAGACCATTAGCTGTTTTTCACTCTCTTTGGATGTCAAATCTCTAATGGTTTTGTCCCAATTCCTTCAATTTTGGGGGGAGCTGCACAGTGCGGCATGTGGGATCTCAGTTCCCCAACCAGGGATCGAACTCCAGCCTCCCTGTATTGGGAGCATGGAGTCTTAACTAATGGACTGTCAGGAAATCCCTTAACCCTTTCAATTTTAATCCTGCATCCGCATTTGGAGTCAGGGATCAATATTTAGTGTTCACTACCTATCTGCTGTGTGACCCTGGGCAAGTGGCTTGATCTTTCTGAGCCTGCACTGCTTCAGTTGCACAGTAGGGCAGGATGGCAATATGTACCTCCACGGGGCAGTCGGGATAAGTGAACTCCCTTCTGTAAGGGGCTGAGCACATTGCCTGACACAGAAGAAGCACCCAAGAAACCAACCCGCAAGGAGGGTAGCTCGTCATTTAAAACCAAATCCAAAGGCTGCTCTTCCTGCAGCACCCCTCCTGGCCTTCCCACCTTGGAGCCCTTTTCCTACTGGATTTGGCTGTCTGTCTTGGGGTCACATGGTCCCCGCTGGACTCTGAGGGCAGGGTAGGACTCGGGTTTGAGTTTCCACAGGGCTCAGCACACAGTAGATGCTCAGAGAATGAACTGATGAAAAGCCACAGCTGAAACTCCTGTCATCTCTTCTGAAAGGGCACAGCCGTTCACGGAGTACCCACTGGGTACCAGCATCATGCCGGTGCTCTCCTGTAATCATCTTTCAACCCTGGGCTGTCAGGAGGAGTGACAGTAAGACAGGAGGCCAGGGCAGGGGGCACTCCTGGCAGAAGAAATGGCAGAGGCAAAGGCGTGGCAGAAAACAAGCGTGGGGTCACAATGCTTTCTGAAGGTAAGTATCATCTTTGGGAAAACCTGTCATCATTAAACTTTGCATTTTTTATGGGTTAAATAATCTTTTATGTTACCCGTCTCTGCTCCCTTGACCCCTAGAGAACCAATTGGGCAGATGTACGTACTGGGAGGAAGGGAAGGAGGTGAGGGCCGCCAGAGACAATGACAGATCTCTTATTAAATTAAAATCTATTTTGCCTTTATCTGTGAATGTGGCTTATCCACTAGATGGCAGTAGTCATTTGGGATAAACACAACGCTAAATTCTTAACCTCCCTCACTACTGTCATCAACATATATTTCAGATGCTTCAAAGATTCAAATTTCTAAAAATTCAGATCACAAAAGTACTTTAAAAACTATAAGACCTTCAGGCAACTAGGGTTTTTTTTAATATGACAATAAATCAAGAAGCCAAAAGCAAAGGTCTGTTAAGATTTCCTGCTTTCTGCAAATATTTTTTGAATGCCTACCATGTACCATATACAAGAGACATTGTGAACAAAGTTAAGAAACAAAAGGCAAACTAGGGGAGAAGCTATGAAACATGTTTACCAGGACAAAGGTTAATATCCCTAATACACAAAGAGTGTCCACAAATCAATAAGAAAATGACCTCTCTGATAGAAAAATGGGCTAAGTATATGCAAACCAGTGATTCATAAAAGAATAAATATGAGTGGTTCATAACACATGAAAAGATATTTAGTGTAACTAAGAAATGAAGGAGTACAAAATAAATCAACAAGAAGAAAAAAGAATTCTTAGTCTTTCTGACTATTCCTGGTTTGTGGTCAATACATGGATACATTTTCCTTCCCAAGTTTTCTTCCTCACCCTCAGAACTACAGTTCAGTTCAGTTCAGTCGCTCAGTCGTGTCCGACTCTCCGCGACCCCATGAATCACAGCACAGTACCAATATGCCATGCATTCCCAAGAACCCCAAATGCCCAGCGTTGGGAATAAGGTTTAGTAAATTGTAATACAGCCATGCAAGAGACTATTACACAAGATGAACCAAAGTTACTCAGAATTTGTAATCACACAGGGAAATACAGATGCTTAGAGTGAGTGAAAGGAATCAGAACTGAAAATGATACATGCAGAATGAATGACCATTTTGAAAAAGTACATGGGGAAAAGATCAGATAGAAAAACAACAAAACATTACCACTGCTTTTCTAGTACGCAGTTTCCCCTGCCTTCCTTCTATTTTGTGTATTTTTAAATTTGACAGTCAGCATATGTAACTTTTATAACTGCAGAGAAAAATTTGAAGATCTTAAACGTTGGAAAGTATTTTCCTACTGCACATTCATTAACTCTGTTCCCTAAATCTCTCACCCCACATCCTTGACAACTGACAGAGCTGAATGAAATCCACAGCCAATGCGTGTGACGTGTGTAACTTATACCCTGATGTCAGCTTTGCAATGGGCTGCTGATTATCGAACCCTGCCAAATGCATAGGTGTAGGATCCTCACGGCGACGGATTAGCAGGTTCTATTATCCCTCTGCTAAACACACAGAAACCAGAGCACAGAGAAGTTCAGGTCCCTGCCCACAGTCACACAGCTCAAAAACACCAAGCTGAGAGTCCCACCCCACCGTGTCCGATGCTACAAGCTCCATCACCTAAGCTGTCCAGCCTTGCCTCTTGAAAGAAGGAGCAGAGAGATAAACGCCTGCCAGGAGTTGCCATTTCCTGCATCAGTCTGAAAAATACCAAAGTAAAGCCAGAGGAAAAAAGAAATCGGGAGGAGCACTCACCTCTCTTATCTCCTCAGCAGTGTTCCTTTGCCTGCCCTCTTACTCCCTCTTTCCTTGTTTTCATTTAGATTTTTTCCCTTTTTTTCACTGTTAACTAATCACTCAGTACATTAGCTCTCTCTGAAGCTTGGGTCGGTACCTAGTGACTATGAGCGCGATAAAGAAAGCAGCCGTCACCGGTACAGAAGTCAGAAAGGTTTAAATCAAATCATCCTCCACAACAATGACATTAATTATGCTTTTAACACGTTTTACTGCTTTTTTTTCTCACTTCACGCCACA
This sequence comes from Moschus berezovskii, assembly GCF_049115385.1. Lineage (NCBI taxonomy): Eukaryota > Metazoa > Chordata > Mammalia > Artiodactyla > Moschidae > Moschus > Moschus berezovskii. The sequence goes on along the minus strand of NC_142478.1, from coordinate 58,239,882 downwards.
TCTGTGTGAACAATATCCAAAAGATTTACGGTTTTCTTTCGTAATTACAGACATACAGGCTGCACACTTATCAAAATACTTGCTGAGCAATCACGCTATATCGCCTTCTCTGCCAAAGATTTGTGTTGGCAGCAGTCACTCAAAACAAAAATGTTGAATCAGGACTTGTGTGGCTTGGTGGCGGGGGTGGGGGGGGAAGGGGAGGGGGAGGAGGAAGTATTTCGACAAATAATTTGCCTGTCAAGAAATATAAAAACAGGAGAGTGTGCATCCTGGCAAATTTTCCAGGAGTGTTATTTTTATGGAGGGGGTTGGGGCGGTGTGTGTGTGGCGGGGACAGTGAGCAGGGAAGCTCTGAGCACCAACAACACATCTGACATTTGGTTCTTGTGTCTGAGGATAAAATTTAATGAGAACAAAAATATGTCTTCCTAATTCCCCTAAGAAATCATTAAAACATTTTGTTATTCTTAAATGTCTTGAAAATGAATTAGAGCCCTGAAGGGGCTGTTCCTACGGTATGTCTCCATCAGTTAAGGCTCCTTCTCTCTAACTTGGTGACAGCTGGGGATGTACGCTGCCCCCCCGCCCCGCCCCTCCATTTCTGGGGAGTAGAGTTGCGAAGTCAGACACGTGGAGTCAGCACCAGGCTTGGAATGACCCTTTGGGGAGAGGGGCAAGAGGGCATGAAACCTTCCAGGAAGTTCCAGGCCAATCTGGGAAGCTCCCACGGTCCCTGACTGGCACCGCAGTTCTGGACTCATGTGTTAATAGACACACTTCCAGAAAGATGAGGGCCCCATTGTGAACCCCAGAAATGATGCTCTTTTTCCAAGGGGTAGATGTAAGCCCCTCCTTACCCCAAATGCTCCCCTGGATTTGAGACAACAGGTTATTTGCATGATGGTCTGTTTATCTCTGCCACCTGAATCCAAGTTCCCTGAGGGCTGGGCCTGTGCCTGCATCGGTAGACTCATGGCCATGCTTCCAGTGTCATGTTCCCTGTTCACACAGCAGGCACTCAATAAATGCCATCTGAGTAGGTAAACACGCGACAAACAGAAAGCACTAATTGAAAAAGGTACCTTTTCATTTAAATAGCTCTTTCCCCTTTTCTGTGTCTGAATCTTTTTTCTAATTCAATCAACAAACAGTTACTAGGTGGTTACTGTGTACTGGATTCAGAGTCACAGACTTAGTATAATTCAGTCCCAGGCTTGGAGAATTTCCCTTGTCTGAGGGACACACAGGTGATAACACTGAGCAAGCGCCACCATGTGCCATGCACGTTGCAGCCTCCCAATGACTATATGAGGCAGGCTCTGATAAATTTCTCCCAATTCATAGAAGAGAAGTGTGAAGCTCAGAGGTGAGTTAATCCGTCTACAGTAAACCAGTGAGTAAGTGGTATAGGCAGGACTTGAACTGGGGTCTGAGCCTGGAAACACAAGCCCATCTCAGTGCCGCCCCCTGGTGCTACAAGAGAGGTACTACGAGGCACAGTGGAGTAGTTGGGCATGTGGATTTGTGGGAGGTATCTTTGGAGTCCATACCGGTCATCCTCCAACATCATTCACCACTGAGACTCTGCAACCCAAAGGAAAGAGTGGGACATAAGAGGGTGTCGTTTTTCAAAATTTTTTCCTAGACAATTCTGATAAGGGTAGAGACATCATAAGCAAAAAGGCTGCAAGGAATGGGACAGCCTTTTTGACTCTCCGCCACGTGCCTGGTGTGGTTCTGAGTAAGGGTGATAATGACCGGGGCTGCAGACACAGCTGTCCTGGCCTCAAGCCATGGGGGATCAGGTCCCTATGGGGGGAGGCACAGAGCCTAGAGGGCTGTGCTGTCTGGTTTCAGCCATTCTTGCCACCCAAGCATTCTGATTGAGAAAAGCAATGTGGCCAGGCTGCCTCCCTGCGGGTACAGAAGCAGGGCAGAGCACGGCGCTGGAGAAGAGTGAGTCAAGTCTACAGGTGCCACTGCAGCGGGCTGAATGGTGATTCCAAAATAAACATCTATATATTAATGCCTGGAACCTGTAAATGTGACCTTTTTTTTGGAAAAAGGGTCTTTTGCAAATGTAATTAAGTTAAGGATTTCAAGGTGCGACCATCCTGGATTTTCTCTGTGTGTGTGTGTTCAGTCACTTAGTCATGTCCAACTCTTTGCAACTTATGGACTGTAGCCCAACAGGCTCCTCTGTCCGTGGAATTTTCCAGGCAAGAGTACTAGAGTGGCTTGCCTTTTCCCCTTAAATCCAATGACCAGTCTTATAAGAGAACAGAAAGGAGGATTTGGGATAGAGACACAGGGAAGAAGGCCGTGCGAACATAAAGGCCGAGACTGGAGTGATGTGGCCACAAGCCAAGGGACACCTGGAGCCACCGGAAGCTGGAAAAGGCCAGGAAGGATCCTCCCCTAGAGCCTTCAGAGGGAGCACAGCCATGTCCACACACCTTGTTTTCAGATTTCTGACCTCCAGAACTGAGGGAGAATAAGAATCTGTGGTTTTAAGCCTCCTGGTTTGTGGTAGTTTGTTCCAGGAACCAGGGGAAACTAGCATAGCCTCTCACGAATATCCAAGTTGTGACATGGAGCAGACGTTTTGGACATAGTTTTTGAACGTGCCCAGAGCTGAGTCGTCTCATCTCTCCCTGGCTGGAGGCACTGGTGCCAGGGTGACAGACTGGTCGGGCCTGTTCCCTCGGGGCCCATAACATGCAGAGGGTGGAGCACGTGCAACTTCTACCCCTGGCCGGTACTTCTCTGTGATGTGTGCCCAGATCTCCTCGGGAGCTTGTTAAAATACAGAGGCTTCAGTGGCCCGAGGTTCTGTATTTGTAACCAGCTCCAGGCGAAGCCAATGCTGCTGGCCCCTGGGCCACACTTTGAGTAGAACAGGCTAGAAGACTTCCCTCCTCACCCAGTCCATGTGCTTTCAGAGGGAAGCGTCACATCACTGTTGCTGTATGTTTCCTGGGGCTGCCATAACAAAGCACCACTGACTAAGGTGGCTTAAAGCCACAGAAGTTTACTCTCAGTTCTGGAGGCCAGAAGTCCAAAATCAAGGTGCTGTCAGGGCTGTGCTCCTTCTGAAGGCTCCAGTGGAGGCTCCTTCCTGGCCTCTTCCATCTCCTGGTGGGTCTCAGGCTCGCCCTGGCTGGCAACTGCATCACTCCAACCTCTGCACTGTCTTCACATGGCCCTCTTCTCTGTGTCTGTGTTCCTAAAACTCCCTTTCTTCTTCTTATAAGGAGACCCATCATCAGATTTAGGGTCCTCCCTAAGTCTAGGATGTCTCATCTCAAGATCCTTAACTAATGACATCTGCAGAAACCCTGCTTCCAAATCAGGTCACACTGCGAGGTTCAGAGCAGACAAACATTTGGGGAGGACACTATTTACACCACCCCAGTTGCCCAAGACGGAATGAGAGACTTCCCATCCCCATCACAGAGATCTCACAAACGACCTTGGCATCAACGATAAATGACTTTGCCTTCTCCATGGCTCAGCCTAGAGTGGGACCTCACTTTCTTCATAAGCCCCCAGCCCCAGTCACCCCTGACCTCACTAATTCCTGCAGCTGTGTGGAGTACTGGGAATGGATTAGAGTGGCTGTCTGGGTGGAGAGGGTTAGCAGAGTGGGGTCTTCTCCCAGCTCCACCATTATTAAGCAAATCACTACATTCTGGGTTCCCATTTTTAGGTCAATAAATGAAAAAGTTGCAGAGGATGGGCCATTTCAAAACCGGGAAACTGTTTGCAGAAGTATATTTACATATTCAGGGACACAGTTGAAGGTTCTCAAGTTGATCAAATCTCTGAAATCCACACCCAGATCAAAAAACATATCTAGCGCCCAAAGGCCCCTTCCAGGATCTATAGTCCCATCCAAGAAAAACCACTCTCTTGACTTTTCACAGCATGAGTGTCTTTTTTTAAGGTGAAATTCTGTGATGCAAAATTTACCATGTTTAAGTGAACAATGCAGTGCAAGTTAATACATTCATGATGTTGGTCAACTACCTCCTCTATCTAGTCTGAGAACATTTTTATCCCCCTAAAAGGAAACCTTATACCTTTAAGCACTCAGTCCCCATTCTCTCCTCCCTTCAGACTGCTGACCACTAATCTGATTTCTGTCTCCACAGATTTGCCTATTTTGGATACTTCATATAAATGGAATCATAAATTATGGGACCTTTTGTATCTGGCTTCATTCACTCAGCATTATATTTTCAAGGTTCATCCACACTGTGGTATGTGTCTGAGACGCATCCCTTTTGATGGCTAAATAATATTCCACTGGATGAGTAAACCACATTTATTCATTCACTGATGGACATTTGGGTTGTTTCCCCCTTCAGCCACTGTGAATAGTGCTGCCATTAATTTTTGCCTGTCTTCATATTTTATGTAAATAGGGTCATACAGTATGTGCTGTGTGGGTTTGGTTTTGGCTGACATCAAGTTTTTGAGGTTGGCCATGCCATGTTGGTGGAAACATCTGCAGTCTTTCCTCCAGTGCCCTCTGCTGCCAGGGAGCACTGGGTGCCTTCTGCTCTTTGTGGGAAGTGGATGGGGGCTCTGGTGGTCAAGATCCTCGGCTCCTCAAGAAGACCCGGGTGGGAGATCTCACTAGGAGCTCCCCAAAGCTCCCCGGCTGTTGTTGGAAGGCAGTGTGGTAAGACAGACAAGTTGGGTGGGGACACATCACACCAGACTGGGTGTAGACCCCCTCAGTCTCCACAACTCCTACCCATGGCAGGGCCTAGCCTTGCCCAGGAGTCTTGGGCTGTCCCCAGAACCCACTGAGAGAAGGCCCCTGTGTAACAGACCTCATGGCAGTTTCTTTTTTTTATTTAATTATGGAGCCCAAGCAAGTCTTACCTGGTGCTTCAATTAATTGCTTGTAAACACTCAGGAAAGCGGCTTCGGCCTCCTGACTTCTTTTACTAAGAGCCACCACCTTTGGAAACAATAAGAGAAAGAATCACGTGTGACCATGGCATCGGAATCTATAAGCAAATGTGATCATTCTCCACATGCGCAACATGGCATTGAGGGGAGGAAGAAGGGAAATGAAGGTTCCAAGTATGGAGTAGAAGGTCTGGGTTCAAGTCACAGCTCCCCTGCATCTGGCTGTGTGATGCTGGTCAAGTCACTGCCCACTCTGATCCTCAGTTTCCTCATCTGTAAAATGGGGTAAACAACAGAAACTACTTGCTAGGCTGGCTATGAAGGTTAAATGAAGCTGTATATAAGTACTTAGTACAGGGCCTGACACACAATACGTTATTAACAGGCAGTGTTGGAGATTCAAATATGACACGTTTTATGGGAAAGAGAGACACATCTGGGGCATATTTCTTGACACTGATAATTAACGAGAAATTGTTGACTCTCTAGTAAGATACCAGTTTCAACAAATGTTGAGTGACAGTTATGTCAAACAGTTCCTAGCATACCAAAGGTGCTCAATAAATGCTTCCTGACTGATGAACACCCCAATGACTGGATGACCAGTGGTGAGGAGCTACTTTCATGCACTTGTTCTCTTGCTTATGGGCTTTTTTTTTTTGTCCTGCCAGTGAGACTCCATGTGTGTTTCTGGGGCTTAACATCATCTCCTCCCTCCGTTCCTGGCTGTGAATTCTGAGCTCGGGCGTCACAGCTAACCTGATGCTGGCTCTTGGTGGACAGTCCCCTTGGCATAGTCCTGGGGCTCCCTGGCCTACTGCTGGGCTGAGCTCCTGGCACCCACAGGCCAGCATCCCTACCTCCTTGAGGACACACCAGGCTGAGCATCCCCCTTTGGACTGGAATGGAGCTTTATTCTCCGTGACACTGACATACCTCTCCCTCTGGTGCCAACTTCCTAAATGATGACTCTATCAGAGCATCTACTTGTCAATGCCCTCTTTCAGAGTTGAGCTTTTCCTATGAATCCTAGTGATGCCATCTGGGGGAGTGTCTGTTACTGAATTCCTCCCCTCCAAGTGAGCTTCCCTGATAGCTCAGTTGGTAAAGAATCCGTCTGCAATGCAGGAGACCCCAGTTCGATTCTGGGGTCAGGAAGATCCCCTGGAGAAGGGAGAGGCTACCCACTCCAGTATTCTTGGGCTTCCCTTGTGGCTTAGCTGGTAAAGAGTCCACCTGCAATGCAGGAGACCTGGGTTCGATCCCTGGGTTGGGAAGATCCCCTGGAGAAGGGAGAGGCTACCCACTCCAGTATTCTGGAAAATTCCACGGACTGTATAGTCCATGGGGTTGCAAAGAGTCAGACATGACTGAGTGACTTTCACTCACAAGTGAGCTCTGTGAGCATGTGGTCTGGAGAACAGAAGGGGCTCAACATAATTTGTTGCGTTAACAAATCCAAGCGGGTAGCACCAACTCTAGGTCCTGTCTGTGACAGCATCATGGAGAAACGTCAGGGTCCAATTCTGAGACAGTCTGCTCACAGAGGTGATGAACCGAGGCCCAGGTCCTGGAGCCAGGCTGCCTGGGTTCATATCCCAGCTCCACCACTTATTATCTGTCCTTGATCAAGTGGGTCACTTCAATCCCTGTGCTTCTACTTCCCCATCTGTAAAATGGGGATTATAAGAGGATAGCCTCCCTCAAAGTCTTGCTAGAAGATCAAGTGAATTAGCACAATGTGAAGGTGGCTGCAAAATTTCTGGCATGCATTAAGCTCAACAGGTATGTCACCTCTTGGTATGATCAATCCCTTCCTTCTTGTCTCTTATGGGGATAGGTTCTGCCCAGTGCTGCATGATCAACTTCACCTGTGTTCATCTTTTCTTAGGTGTGAGAAAAGGCTCACCTCCTCACACAGTGGTATATACTCTGGGAAGAAGAATTTGAAAACCACAGTGGTTTCTCTATAGCTTCCAGTATGGCAGCCATGAGCCTCATGTGGGTACCACGCACTGGAAATGTGGCAAGTCCAAATCCAGATGTATTGTGAGTACAAAATATGTATTGGATTTCGGACTTAGGTCAAAAAGAGACTGTACGAGCACTATCAGCTATCTTTATGTTGATTGCATGCTGAAGTGATAAATTTGGGGGCATGCTGGGTTAAACAAAATATATTATTAAAATTCATTTCACCCGTTTCCTTTTACTTTTTAAAATGTAGGTATCAGAAAATGTAAAAGTACATCCATGGATCATATTATATTTCTATTGGACAGCACAGCTTGAAGGTTTTACAAGGTCTACAGAGAATTTGTTATTTAAGAGAGGTGGAGAGAAATGTATGGTGGATGTTGAGCAAGTGATTTTAAAAAGGTCAGTTACAAAAGCTCTTTAAGTTCTCGTTATTCTGAGAGCAGTCTCTGATTGCTTACCTTCCAGAGTGAATGACAGTCTCTCATTCATTCAACAAGCATTTCCTGAGCACCTGCTATGTGCTGTGCACTGTGAACTGAGAACTCAGTGATGAATAGTGCAGCCTCCAGCCCCACCCTCATGGGACTCACAGTTTAGCGGGAAGACCAACATTAAAGCAGATTCCCCAGATAATTCATTAATTACACGTGCTAAACGCTTCAGAGGAAAAGCCCAGGGGTCTTGAGAGTGTGTCCGCGTGGTGAGACTGACCCAGTTTGATGGGTGGAGGGAACATCAGGAACTCTCTCTCCATTAGGGGAAGCTGGTGATGGACAGAACGAATGTTCTAGAATCTAGGCAAAGGGAAGGTTTTTATTCTTGCTAAGATGTACAAGGCACAGTTCCTGCTCTGGGGACTGACGGCTGAGTGGGAGACACAGCTATGACAAAAAGGAACACAGGAGGAGGTGATGCAAATGTTGGGGTCTCCAGAGTAATGTGAAGAGGGAGCAATTAATTCAGAGTTTGGAGGGACATCCCTGATGCCCAAATAACAACAACAACAATAATATAATATTCAGAGTTTACCATGTACCATGTGTGTGTGCTCATTCAGTTGTATCCAACTCTTTGCAGCCCCAGGGACTATAGCCTGCCAGTCTCCTCTGTCCATGGGGATTCTCCAGGCAAGAATACTGGAGTGGGTTGCCATTTCCCTCTCCACAGATTCTTCCCACCCAGGGATCTAACCCACATCTCCTGCACTAGCAGGAGGATTCTTTCCCACTGAATCACCTGGCAAGCCCACCATGTACCACATGCTCTTACTATTCATAATCTTCTCTCTCTGTGGACATACCAATCACTGGAGGTAGCTTCTGTCATTATCCCCATTGTACAGATGAGGAAACCAAGGCTCAGTGAGGTTAAGTATCTTTCCCAAGGTCACCCAGTAAGTAAATGGCAGAGTAAGATTCACACCAGGTCTGGTGGCTAAAATTACTATTCTGAATCCAGAAGTGGGCCCCTTTCTCTTGGACAGAAAAACCACCCCAGCCAGTGGGGACAGTCCCTCGGGCCCCATTTAGATGCTTATGCCTTGAGATGCCACCTATGGCTGTACTAGGTCAGGCTGCTGTGCTGCTGACCTGGGGTCCAAGCCCTGAGAAACAAAAGCAACTCATCCCCAGAACCCTAGATGGAGAATCGTCAAAGATCAATCAGCAGAAAGTCTGAATGCTTCATTTTATGGTTGTCTGTGCTAAGCATGTATATTAGCCGGAGCTTGGGGAAAGGCATAAGAATGCTCTATTGAGGGACTTTGCTGGTGGTCCAGTGGCTAAGACTCTACACTCACATTTTAGTAATGTGCTGCCGAAGCAAGCCCTAAGACTTCACACTCCCAAGTAGAGACCTGGGTCTGATCCCTGGACAGGGAACTAGATCCCACGTGCCACAACTAAAGTTCTCGTGTGCTGCAACTAAAACCTGGTGCAACTAAATAAATAAATATTTAAAAAATAAGTTCTATTGACTTTCCTTGGACTGCAAGGAGATCAAACCAGTCAATCCTAAAGGAAATCAATCCTGAATATTCATTAGAAGGACTGATACTTTGACACAATAGAATACTGATTATAATACATTAGAATACTGATACGTTGATACATTAGAAGCTTCAATACTTTGGCCACCTGATGCAAAAGAGCTGACTCACTAGAAAAGACCCTGATGCTGGGAAAGACTGAGGGCAGGAGGAGAAGGGGATGACAGAGGATGAGATGGTTGGATGACATCATTAACTCAATGGACATAAATTTGAGCAAACTCTGGGAGATAGTGAAGGACAGGGAAACCTGGTATGCTGCAGTCCATGGGGTAGCAAAGAGTTGGATACGACTGAGCAACTGAACAACAAAATTGACTTCTAAAAAGGAATTCAGGGCAGAAGTAGAGGCAAGTGCCAGAAGATTCTGTTATTATTTCCCGGTCCATGCCCACAGCAGCAAGATCCCCTGGAAGGGGCATGGCAACCCACCTCAGTATTCTTGCCTGGAGAATCCCATGAATAGGAGCCTGGTGGATATGGCCCACAGGGTTGCAAAGAATTGGACGCGAGTAAGCAATGCAGCGTGCAAACCCACAGCACCCTCTACTGTCCATTCATGGTGCTTATCAGTTGTGTACTGATTATCTGCGCAACTGTCTCCTTACAGTGTCAGCCTGCCCCACAAAAGCCATGCTGTCCAACACAGTAAGCACTAGCCCACGTGGCCAGAGAGCACTTGAAATGCGACTATGCAAACTCAGATAGGCGGTATGGGTAAAACACGGGATTTCTACGTTTTAGAATGAAAGAAAAGAAGGTAAAACGTCTCAGTAATTTTTATATTGATTTCATGTTGAAATGATACCATAGTGGATATGCGTGTACACTCAGTCACTCGGTCACATCCAATTCTTTGCAACCCTATGGACTGCAGCCTGCCAGGCTCTTCTGTCCATGGGATTATCCTGGTGAGGAATACTGGAGTGTGATGTCATTTCCTACTCCAGGGGATCCTCCCGATCCAGGGATTGAACCCTAGGCTCCTGCATTGGCAGGCAGATTCTTCACCACTGAGTCACCGAAGAAGCCCAATATTGTGGACTTTTTGTTTTTGTTCAGTCACTAAGTTGTGTCCGATTCTTTGTGACCCCATGGACTGCAGCATGCCAGGCTCCCCTGCCTTTCATTATCTCCTAGTGTTTGCTTAAATTCACATCCATTGAGTTGATGATGCTATCTACCCATCTCATCTTCTGCCATCCCCTTCTCTTTTTGCCTTCAATCTTTCTCAGCATCAGGATCTTTTCCAAAGAGTGGGCTCTCTGGATCAGGTGGACAAAGTATTGGAGCTTCAACATCAGTCCTTCCAATGAATATTCAGGACTGATCTCCTTTAGGATTGGCTGGTTTGATCTCCCTGCAGTCCAAGGGACTCTCAAGACTCTTCTTCAACATCACAGTTTAAAAGCATCAATTCTTCAGTGCTCAGCCTTCTTTATGATCCAACATGACTACTCGAAAAACCATAGCTTTGACTATATGGACCTTTGTTGGCAAAGTGATGTCTCTGCTTTTTAATATGCTGTCTAGGTTGGTCATAGCTTTCCTTTCAAGGAGCAAGCAATACTGTGGACATGTTGGGTCAAATAGAATATACTATTAAAGTTGAACTCACCTATTTCTTTTTAATTTTTAAAGTGTAGCTATAAGAAAAATTTAAATTACTTATGTCGCTTGCATTCTACTTTTTACTGGACAGCGTTGTTTTAGATTAAAGGTTAGAAAACCTATGACCCTTGGGTCAAATGTGACCCTTCATCTATTTAAATAAAGTTTTATTGGAACACAGCTACAATCATTATGAATGACTATAGCTACAGACACCGAGAAGGTCACCATTTAGCTGCTTTACTGCTACAGTGGTGGAGTTGCATAGTTGCGATAGAGACTCTGGCTGCAACACTGAAAATATCTGCTCTCTGGCCCTTAATAGAAAATATTTGCTGATACCTGTTTTAGAGGTTCACCTAATGGCTGGACAATACACTCAAAAGCAGAGATCAAAAAACATCCTGGAATGGCACTAACTTTGAGTTAGTTTAAATTTAGGGCCTCCCATAGTAAATATGACCTTTGAAGACAGTAATCATTTGGAAGTTCTGCCTCATTAGGTCTGGTTTTAGAGTTATGACCCTGTCTGTTTCTAGAAGGCCATGTCTGATGGTATCAGAGTCTGATCAGATGCTGAGCCCAATGTCATGAAGAATCTCTTGGCCTCATTTTGTTCACCCACCAAGTGCCTAAGAGGCTGTTGGGTGAGGAATGGGCCAATACATGGCAAAGAGTACCATGGAAAATGGAAAAAAAAAGCTTTCTAATAAAGCGAATAATTCTTTTTCCAACCATACAAGATATCTTTTCCAAGAGCTGCAACTCTAATGCATTTCACCCACATGCTGAGAACAGGTGAGCTCAGCATAAATAAAAGGCCACGTGTTTCTGCCTCACGGCTGGGTCCCATCGTGCAGAAGGGCAGGAGGAAAGGGTCCAGAAGGACAGATCTGGCTTGTGACAGGCAGATCTCTGAAGGCCATCTGGGGGAGGAAGAGGAGGAGGATGAGGTGGCGGCCAGCTATAGACACCAAGAAGGTCACCATCAGAAATAGCTCAGCGTCTTCTGATGAAGCAGGCGGCATTCACACCACCCGATGAAATAGAAGGGGTGAAAATGTGTTTGGTCCCGAGTCTGGAAGTAACAGGTGTAGAACTGGTTAAGCCAGAGAAGCAAAAGCCTGTTCTGGCTGCCGAGCACTTGTCTGTCAGGTGGTTAAAAAACGGCAAGTTTGGGGACCCCCGAGGCTGTGCTTTCATGAGCTGTCTGAGATGGCAGTGACATCTACTGGCTACTGAGAATGGCTCCATGCCCAGCTGGTCACAATGAACAGTCAAGAGTTCCTGGAAACTGAACCTTTATTCCGTGTTCAGTGCCTTCTCTTTGGAATCTTTGCAGACAGCCCTAAGATGTGAGAACGGTTACCGCTTCCACTCTACAGAGGAAGAAACTGAGCTTTGGGGCAGCCAAGTCACTTGGCCAAGATGGAAAGAACTAGTTATTGATGGGGCTGGTATCCACGCCCAGCATCCTCTCATTCCAGGGCCCAGAACTGCAACTAGAAACCATTGTTTCTCAAAGGGTGTTGCATAGCGCCCTGAATGTGAAAACAGGGACATGTGATCAAGCCTGGACCCACCTGCTTTCTCTGTGGACTGTGCAGATCCACTAGCACACTGGAGGCTCTGGCAAGAGCTACAGGAGAAAGCGTTCTTCACCTTGGCTTCACCCAGTACTTTCCCAAACACATTTGGTCACGGAACATTTGCATCAGAGAATAAGCCCAGAAACTAGGGTTCCGTTAAACACATTGTGATAACAGCTGCCCTCTACCCCTGGGTCCTGGGCTCTGGGGATGGTGGGCCGTGGTGGCTCTGAGAGACAGGAGGAATCTGATACTGTAGGAATTCTGGAAGAAACTGACGAGTGACGGGCAGTCCATAGGTGAGCATTCAGAGGGTCTCAGAATCAGCGCCTTTGAGGAGGCGGCAGAGGAAGGAGATCTGAGGAGGAACGGAGTCAGCCCAGGGTAGGGGAGAGGTGGGTGGGAACATGTCCTTTAACACCCTCGGAGGCCTGGTTCTCCTTCTGGGGAGTGAGGATCTAGGGGCGCATGGCGAGCAAAGAAGAGCAAAAATAATGAGGGGAAGGGATTTCACTGATGGTCCAATGGTAAAGAATCTGCCTTGCAACGCGGCGGATATGGGTTTGATCCCTGGTCGGGGAAGGAAGATCCCACATGGCGTGGAGCAACTAAGCCTCTGCACTGCAACTACTGAGCCCCAGACCGCAATGAGAGCGTCTGTGAGGGACAATGATAAAAGCCAGCACATGCCGCAACGAAGACCAAAGATCCGGCATGCTGCAACCAAGACTCCATGCAGCCATGTGAATGAATCAATAAAAATGGAAAAAAAAGGAAGACTGAGGGGAGACGAGGAGGACGCGGGCATAGAGAGTGAGGCTATGCAAAGAGTGAGGGGTACAGACAGCAAGGGGAGCAGAGAGCTGGGCTTCGCAGACGCTGAGGAGAGCAGACGGGAGGAGGGTTCACGGAGGGTAACGGGGGCACAGACACGGAAGCAGATGGAGCGGGGGCTCGGAGTGACAGGAGGAGGGGCGTGGAGCACAGTGCAGGGAGTACAGGGGGCGATGGAGGAGGGAGTGGGCCATGCAGAGGAGCAGGAGGAGACCGTGGCCACCACGAGGCTGCGGCGGGACTGGCTCAGACGTGCAGGAGGGGAAGGGGCTCGTGGTGAGTGCTCAGGGGCTGCTGCAGGGTCTGGGGGAGGTGATGGTCCAGGCCCAGGGTGGGGCTGGAGACGGGGAGAAAAGAACTGACGGGAGAGACGATTAGGAGATAAAATCCTGATCCAGGACACAGTAGGGGCTGAAGGCAGGGAGGCGTGTGGGGATGTACTTAGCCAAGAGCAAGGAGCAAGCTCAGGGAGACACACCGCAAGAGCAGTCTGCAACCAGGTGAAGAAGATCTTCTGGGCTACTGTGTCGAGAGAAAGACATGTATTTTGGACTGTAAAGATTCCAGCCCAGGATGAGAAGAAGGCAGACGCCTTACCCTACGTGATAAACCCCTTTTATTCACAATAAAATTCTGATGTCCTACAACTTGTAAAAGGAAATTATCAATTACCTTGTTTGGCTGATAGGAGAATGATTATCATCATCAACAGTAACAATGACCACTGAGTAACTGACACATAGTAACTCATTTAATCCTCACAACCCAGGTCAATGGGGGTGTTACGGCCCATTTAACAGATGAAGATATCAAGGCACAGAAGGGCGAAGACCACACCGTGTGGGAGCTGGGATGCAGACCCAGCTCAGGGAGACGCCAAAGCCCATGCTTCCAACCCCCACTGGGGACTGAATCTCCCAGATGAGGGCCTGGAATATCAGAGAGCTGGAGGCGCTAGCTAGGTTTGCAGGTGGGCAGCGGACAGAGAGGTTAGTGCCCGGGGGCTTTCAGCAGGACCTGACTCCTCTGCCTCACAGAGTGAGTTTGCTGGGGGCCTTGTTCCCAGACGGGCACTAACTCTCACTCTCCCCTACATCACTGATGTGGCTGAGCAAATGAAAATTATTGGGGCTTAAATAAGAAGTAAGAGTTTGCTTCTTGTTTTTGGTAGCTGTTGTTGAGCTGGGCTCTCTCAGCTCCTGCAAGGACAGGGCAGAAGGCAGGGATCCTCTCTGGCCTTCTGAGATCTCAGGGGCATTCCCAGGGCAGAGGGTCAGGGAGGATCCCAGAGAGGCCCCATCCTAGCTGAGGCTCAGGAGCCGGCAGAAGCCACTTCTGGAACCTGATGGAATGGAATAAAATTAACACATTTGGCCACCTGTCACTGTTTCAAATACTCAGATATAAATCACAAATACATTTTGAATCATCAGATGTAAGACACTAATTCAAATTCAAGCTTGAGCTCTGAAATCCCCTCTTCCAGGGCTGTAGGTCCAGCTTCCAGATCCTCCCCCAAAGCCTCAGCCTGCAACAGTAATGGGCACAGGCAGGAGTTCAGTAACTGCAACAGCAGGTGGCACTTACTGAGCACCCACTATCGCACGCCCCAGAGGCGTATGCTGCCCCCTCTCCCTAAGACCCTCACACACATAGAGTGCTTTACACAATTAACTCACTCAATCCATGCAAAACTGCCAAGAGGTGGGAGGACTGAATTGTGTACCCCCAATGTGACTGTATTTGGAGATAAGCACTTTAAAGGTGTAATTGAGGTTAAATGAAGTCATATCAGTGGGGCCTGAATACGACAGGATCGGTGTCTTTATAGGAAGAGACACAAGGGATGCAGAAGCAGAGGATCACGGTAAGAAGGCAGCCTTCTGCAAGTCAAGGAGAGAACTCTCACCCAAGCCAACCCTTCCAGCACCTTGACCTTGGACTTCGCTGCTTCCAGAACTGTGAGAAAATTCTGTTGTTTAAACTACCTGTCTGTGGTACTCTGCTATGGTAGCCAGAGCTGCCCATCTAGCTCCAGAAGCTGCCATCTCATGGCTGGGTTTGTCAGTTCTTTCGGTCATAGTCCCATCAGGGGAGAGTGGATCTGTCTGTTCACACAGCCGTGCACACAGGAGGTGTTCAATAAATGTCTGCTGAAGAACGACTGTCTCTGTCTATGTGTCACCCTTAGGGGTGATCCTCAGGCTGAAGAGGAACTGATAGCAGCGGGGGACCCTCTTTAGAGATGTCTGGAGAAGTACCAGGCATTCTGATCGGGGCTCGTGTTCTAGTTAATGGAGAGTTTATGCTTCGTCCCGACCTCCTCTGAACACCAGGTGTTCACCTGTCAGTCAGCATCTGATGACACACCCACGCTCAGGCTAACTTCTCATCTGGATGTTGTTCTATTTTCCTAACCAGATTGTGAGCATCTAGACGGCTAGGACTGGGTCTTTTTGGGCATTTTTCTTTTTAACAATTTCAATATTTAATCAAGGATTATTTGTCTTAATTTCATATGCAGTAATGAAAAGAAGAGAAATAGAAACAATAGAGAAAAGTTAACAGCACATCTATCACCAAATTGGGCCAAATTTTTTTGCATTTAAAAAAGTGAAATAAAATAATGCATGTAAAGTGTTAACACAGTGCCTGACACATAACTGATGTCTAATAAAATTCATTTTTTCAGGTATTTATTGAGCATCTTTGAGGGATGGGGGCTGTTCTAGGCATTGGACATTCAGCACCTAAGTCAGACAGACCCAAACCTGTGCCCTTGCAGAGTTGATACTCTGAAGGCTGAAGTAAGCAACAGAAGAAATCATGATACAGAAAGTGAGAATCTGATCAAGTACAAGGGAAGAAAACAAAGCTGGAAAGGGATAGGAGTCTGGGGTAGGGATGTGTGTCCTGCCTAGTAGGACCAGGGAAGGCCTTGGGAGAAGAGGACCATTGAGCAGATTTGTAGAAGAGGAGGGAGAGTGTCATTCGGCCATCTCAAGGGAAGAGTATTCTAGGAGACAGAATAGCAGGTGCAAAGGCCCTGGGGCAGGAGTTTGAGTTTGGTTTGTTTGAGTAACAGCAAAGAGGCCAGTACAGTGGGACAAGGTAGGGGAAGAGGAGAAGAAGTCTAGGATCAAAGGGTAGAGGGCAGAGCTTTGGAGGTCACTGTGAGAACTAGGACTTTTTCCCTGGAAAGGAATGAGGAGCCACAGGAGGGTTTATAGCAGGTGAGGGACATGGTCTACAAATGTTTCAATAGGATCCCCCAGGCTATTGTGTGCACAATGGACTGAGCGGGGGCTGGGGTGGGAGCAGGGTGACCAGGGAGGTGGCTACTATAACAGTCCAGGTGAGAAGGATGGCATTTCTGAGAGGGTGGAGTCAGTGGAGGTCGGGGGAAGTCCTGGGGTTCAGGATCCACCCTGAAGGTCCAGCCACAGGATCTGTTTCTCAAAATACAGTGTAGATACGGGGGGATGGTGAGAGGAAGAAGGGAGATGAGGACATTTCATGGTCTGGGGTGTGAACAGCTGGATGATCTTCAACAGCTGATGCTGTGAGTTTTCTCCTCCCCCAGAGGCAAATCAGGAGTGGGCACTGAGTGGAAAAATGAATGAGTGGGATCAGGAGGAGTTAAAGAGGCCCTCGGAGCTAATCCTTCCGAACTACAAACTTAAATAAAAACCCGTGCCTAGAAAGATGATGAAGAACGACACCCTGCAAGGAGCCCAGACTATGCTGCAACCTTGAGGGCTCGTGGAGACCCCATGCCGGCTCTCCGATGGAGTCATGCACAGAGCGAGGGCACACAGGCCCAGGATCTGCCTGAGAGGTCGCAGCATCTCAGGGAAGCAGACAGCAGTGTGGGAAACAGGAAATGCTGGACTCGGCAGTCGGGGGCCTGGGCTCTGGTTTCAGCTGGGGCCTTGGGTCCTTGTTCACCTTTGGGCAAGTCACGCCCACTTTCTGAGCCTCAGCTTCTGTAAAGTGAAGCTGCTGGGTTTACAGTCCCTTACTCAAACTCACCTAAAGCAGAAAGACAGACAGACACTCTCCTTTCCATACATTGGTCTCCACCCCACTGGGATTTTAATCAAAAGCAGTGGAAGGCCTCAGAAACCCACCCAGGCTTGGACTGAGGGGTGGGTCTGGTGGGAGAGCAGGAGGAAGGAAAGAGAAACATGGTGCAATTTTATTTTAATATTTGTAATTATTCCCAGGCTAAAAATAAGGCACAGAGCAAAGTGTTTTCAAATGTCGGCATTAATGAACACTTTTTATCCAACATAATTCGGGCCCCCAAATGCGTTTATGTCAGACTCCGAGATCTCACGAGCAGTGCCCCTCGCTGGGCTGGCTTTCATGGCTTGGAAGCGGTGCAAAAATGAAATGTCCCACAAGTGCAGGCTGGCAGGCCTGCTATTAGCAACAGTATAATCATCAATTACGTCCAATCACAAACTACTGATTTTATAATTATCAAATGAAGTTCTAACTTCTCACCTCTGCTCAGCGGCAACTAATATAATCTCTCAGTTCAAAAAAAGGAAGCTTTTTTTTTTTTTCCCAGTTCCTCTCATGCTCTTTCTCTCTCTTCTGGGGAAAAGAATTTTCAGGCCTCCACATAAGACTGCATTTAAATTGCTTGTCACTCAAAACAAAGGCGAACCACTCATTTGTAATTCACCAGCCACCTGAACAGACTGCCTGTTTTCCTTTAAGCATCCATGCACTGAAGCACAAAGATCATTTTTCTATTGTTAAAATTGTATAAGTCAGAGCTTTTTTTAGCAGCGAATACACAATTTCACTTCTCTTCCGAGGGCTCCCAGCATAAAAGGGACAGGAGGCTTTCTTTAGTGCCTTACAAATACATTTTGCTTTGGGGTATTAAAAAAAAAAAATCAACTATGTGCTCATATAATGAGCTGAAAAGCTATTAAAGTCGTTCATACATGAGGGCAGGGCAGAAGTTAGGTTTCCCATCCTGCCCAGGGTGTGGCCAGTATATGAAGTCAGACGATTGAGATTCATTCTCATGGGCACTGGGAGCATCTGTGTCCAATTTACTGTTTTGGGGAGCTCCCGGTATCACAAACATGGCTCCGTGTTGACTGGCACTCAGCTGGCAGACTTTGAGAACAGAAACAACCCAGGGGTGGGTGCCCCAGTTTGGACCTTTTTGGTCCAGGCAGGCTCTAGCTGTGTGCCTGACGATCTGGCTACCTCATCCTTGAGGGCCAAGCCACGGACGGCTGCCATGAAGCCCCGTATGCAACTCAATTCTGTGGCTCAGCCTTTGACAGCCAGGCCTGTTTCAACAACAGCACAGTTTTTCTGTATAACTGATTATAATCATAATACCTTCCAATTTTCATCTAGAGCTTTTTATAATTTACAAAGACCTTCCACAGGAATTAGTGCATCTGAGCCTCCACACACTCCCAGAGGGGGCTCTGGCAGGGAGGATAGTTCTTGTTTGAGGGGCCCAGAGATGCTGATATGGTGGTTCCAAGTCACACAGGAAGGGGTCGAGGCAGGGTGTGAACCATATCTCTGGATTCAGAGCCAGCTGTGCAGCAGAGAATTTGGGCCTGGATTCATGCAACTTCCCACTTGAAATGGGAGAGTAGCTTCTGTTTTTGGTAAATTAGAGCAGACTCAGGTTCATCCCTAAAACGTCCCCCTCTCAGGCCTGAATATGCTGTGTTTTCTGAAGAGGCAGACCAAGGAATGGGGCTCCCGCATGCCCACCAGAAATTATTCATAAACCACAGCCAGTCTTTTCTTTGCAATAGCAGTGACGGCTAACAATTCCTGATTTCAAACAACAGTGAAATTATTCTGTATTATACTGTGATGGTGGATACACATTATGCGTTTGTCAAGGAAGACTGTACAACAGAAAAAGTGACCTCCTAACGTCAATCATGGACTTTAGTTAATAACAGTATATCAATATTGGCTCATCAACTGAAACAAATGTAGTGAACTAATGCAAGATGTTAACAGAGGAAACTGGGGTAGAGAGCTCTATACCTCTTGCTCACATTCTCTCTAAATCTAAAATGGCTCAACAAAATAGTCTATTGTGTCGGGCAGGTACTAGGTACCAGGCAAAGCTCTCAGTGTGGATTACATTAACACATTCAATCTGCGCACCAGCCCTGTGAGGTCAGTATCATTATCTGCCTGATTTTACTGGTGGGGAAAACAAGACATCAGAGAAATCTACCTTGCCCAAAGTCACACAGCAAGGGGCAGAGCTAGGATTCATACCCTGGACCCCAGAGCATGTGCCCTCAGCCACAGTGGTAATGGGATCACCACTGGGTTCTCTCCAAAAGCCTGCCCCTCATCCCTGGATACTATGCGAGCATCTTACCTCGATCACGGGTGTCAGACGGCGCAACAGGGGTCGTGAACGACGGGTCCAGGTCCAGATACATACCATGGACATGTTTTCTTGGACCCTCCAGTGTTTTAAAAATATTTGAGCCATAAAAATTCATCAAGTTATACACTTAAGATTTGCACATTTTACCGTATGCAAATTACACCTCCATAAAGTACTGTGAGCATGAAAATGTGTGCATATATATGGAGCCAGCATTTCAAAACCAGAAGAGATCCAAATTGCTGGATTTTCTTGGAAAATCAGAGGATCTGGCCAGCCTGGGCCCACATTTTCATCAACAACTGCCGCCTGGAGCCAAGCAGCAGTCTCCCATTAAGACAGGCCTGGGGGTCGGCAGTTCACCCTGGCCTCCCGTGTGCCTGCAGTACAGGTGTGGGACCCCTCGGGCACTGGCGTCCTCACCCTGGCCTAGGCCAGAAGTGCTTTTCGCCTTGCTTTGGTTTCTCCACATTCTTCTTGAGTTCCACCAGCCCCCTCCCTCAACTTCATCCTTCAAATAGGGATTTCACAGGCTTATGAGAAACAGGAGTGATAAGCAGGGTGTCCTGCACTGGTCCTACTTCAAGCTTCCAGACAGCCCCACATGGCTGCCAAAGTGCCTTTCCAAATAGCAACAAGATCCTGTGTGTGAGCCCTCCACCCCAAATAAAAATGGTCAGGCCCTCCCAACTCAAGTCTACCTGGGACCCCAGAAAGGGGCCATTCAGAGCATCTGGAGGATTCTGTGCCTTGCAGAGTGATGAGAAACTCACAGGCACAGTGGAGAAAGACCTGCAGGGCTCGGCTGTCATGGTCTGATGGGGATGGCAGCGCTAACTGGGTCTCAGAGGAAAGGGGAGAGTGAGGGCGGGAGGACAGCAAGGAGATGCACACAGCTGGGGCTTAATAAAGGCTCGCAGATTCGAGGAAGGGCTGGAGAGCACACAAGCTTTGGAGTTAACTTCTGCGTGACCTATGTCTAAAACTTGCATCTCTGGCTGTGTGACTTTGGGCAGGTCGCTGAGCCTTCAGTGCCTCAGCTTTCCCAACTATAAAATGGGTACAATGATGTGACAAGCTGCCAGAAGGATCAAATCATGGAGGTGAAGCACCCACCAGAACTTAATGATGAGTGAATATCCTTTTGTGCAGTCGCTCAGTCGTGTCCGACTCTTTGAGACCCCATGAATCACAGCACACCAGGCCTCCCTGTCCATCACCAACTCCCTGAGTTCACTCAAAACTCATGTCCATCGAGTCGGTGATGCCATCCAGCCATCTCATTCTCTGTCGTCCCCTTCTCCTCCCGGCCCCAATCCCTCCCAGCATCAGAGTCTTTTCCAGTGAGTCAACTCTTCGCATGAGGTGGCCAAAGTATTGGAGTTTCAGCTTTAGCATCAGTCCTTCCAATGAACACCCAGGATTGATCTCCTTTAGAATGGACTGGTTGGATCTCCGTGCAGTTCAAGGGACTCTCAAGAGTCTTCTCCAGCACCACAGTTCAAAAGCATCAATTCTTCGGCGATCAGCTTTCTTCACAGTCCAACTCTCACATCCATACATGACCATGGGAAAAACCATAGCCTTCACTTAGACGGACCTTTGTTGTCAACGTAATGTCTCTGCTTTTTAATATACTATCTAGGTTGTCATAACTTTCCTTCCAAGGAGTAAGCGTCTTTTAATTTCATGGCTGCAATCAGCATCCACAGTGATTTTGGAGCCCAAAAAAATAAAGTCTGACACTCTTTCCACTGTTTCCCATCTATTTCCCATGAAGTGATGGGACCAGATGCCATGATCTTTGTTTTCTGTATGTTGAGCTTCAAGCCAACCTTTTCACTCTCCTCTTGCACTTTCATCAAGAGGCTTTTTAGTTCCTCTTCACTTTCTGCCATAAGGGTGGTGTCATCTGCATATCTGAGGTTATTGATATTTCTCCCGGCAATCTTGATTCCGGCTTGTGCTTCTTCCAGCTGCACTCAATATGCCAGCAAATTTGGAAAACTCAGCAGTGGCCACAGGACTGGAAAAGGTCAGTCTTCATTCCAATCCCAAAGAAAGGCAATGCCAAAGAATGCTCAAACTACCGCACAATTGCACTCATTTCACACGCTAGTAAAGTCATGCTCAAAATTCTCCAAGCCAGGCTTCAGCAATATGTGAACCATGAACTTCCAGATGTTCAAGCAGGTTTTAGAAAAGGCAGAGGCACCAGAGATCAAATTGCCAACATCCGCTGGATCATGGAGAAAGTAAGAGAGTTTCAGAAAAACATCTATTTCTGCTTCATTGACTATGCCAAAGCCTTTGACTGTGTGGATCACAATAAACTGTGGAACATTCTGAAAGAGATGGGAATACCAGACCACCTGACCTGCCTCTTGAGAAACCTGTATGCAGCTCAGGAAGCAACAGTTAGAACTGGACATGGAACAACAGACTGGTTCCAAATAGGAAAAGGAGTGCGTCAAGGCTGTATATTGTCACCCTGCTTATTTAACTTATATGCAGAGTACATCATGAGGAACCTGGACATTAGGGACACCAAATCCAGCTTCTGTGTGGAGACTCCAGCAATTAAGATATGCTTTGTTCAGGGTTAAACACGGAGTGAGGCTGGCCAAGGCATCCACACACGGTTCTTGAATTTCTGGGCAAAGGGATCTGAGGGTGTTAGAAGTTGGCACTATTGAAGGGAATGTGAAAGGTGGAAACTGCTGGAACATGAGTGTTAGTCACTGAATCACGTCCAGCTCTTTGCGACCCCGTGGACTGTAGCCCGCCAGGCTCCTCTGTCCATGGGATTCTCCAGGCAAGAACACTGGAGTGGATTGCCGTTCCCTTCTCTAGGGGATCTTCCCAACCCAGGGATCGAACCTGGGTCTCCTGCATTGCGGGCAGATTCTTTACCCTCTGAACCATTAGGAAAGCCCTTCCTGAAACATGAGGATTTGAGCCAAATCACCAGAGGTTGAGGGTCAGCAATGCTAAGAACCACCCCAGCCAGCCTGGCAACAACTGGTCTCTGAAACACAGGTCAGTCCAGGAGTCTGTGCACCAGGCCCTCCCATGAGCTGGTTCAAGACCCTGACCTGGCCTCTGAGCTCTCACTGCCTCCAGCTCTATTGGATACAGGCCGCAGCATCCCCAGCTGGGAGCCCTGCAGTGGACCCAGGTGGCTGCAGTCTCTCCTCTTGAGGCCATCCCAGGAAGTTCTCCGAAATGCCAGCCCAGAAGAGCTGAGTTAAAAGAGCATGCATGCCCTTTATGGAGAGGCGGCCACCCAAATGCCACAGAAGCACCACCTGCCCAGGCTTTTAAATATAGCATCGTCATCTCTGGGTGTCTCTGGGGAGTGTGGCTCAAGACAGCTCTGTGAGAACTGCGCCCGGACACTCAGGGCACTCCTCTGTCTGCTGACCAGTGTGCACAGCCAGGGGCCGGGGGCTCAGCTTCCTCGAGTGGGCTGATTCAATTCCAGTCGAATTCCATTCCCAGTTCCCCCACTTCTTTGTGACCCCGGGCAGCCATTGGCCTTCTCTGAGCCTT
Source organism: Moschus berezovskii (assembly GCF_049115385.1). Taxonomy (NCBI): domain Eukaryota; kingdom Metazoa; phylum Chordata; class Mammalia; order Artiodactyla; family Moschidae; genus Moschus; species Moschus berezovskii. The sequence goes on along the minus strand of NC_142478.1, from coordinate 58,216,940 downwards.
TGTTTCCATATCTGAGGATGACGATAAGGATTAAAGAAAGACACTAAAACTGCTTAGCATACAGCCTGGCCAACAAACACTTAACTGATGCTAGTTTTACTATTATCAACTATTATGATCCTCAATGTGCTAAGCACTACGTGAAGAAGAATAAACCCCAGCTCACAAGGCCCCAAGGAAGCGAGGCATAGACCACAGGACAGGATAGAAGGCAAGCAGCACTTTGAGGAGGGGGAGTCAAGGAGGGAGGGGTTTATTCTGCAGGGGCACTGGCTAGAGGAGGGCTTCAAGGGGGTGGCAACACTGGCTTGCAAAGGATGAGCAGACTGTTGAGCTGCAGAAGAGGGAGACAGGGTGGCAGGTGCTGGGGTCAGAGACAATTTGGCGTAATCATGGGGCTTCCCTGGTGGCTCAGTGGTAAAGAATCCGCCTGCCAAAGCGGGAGTCGCGGGTTCGATCCCTGACCTGGGAAGATCCCACATGCCGTGCACCAATGAAGCCCGTGTGCCATGACTACTGAGCCTGTGCTCCAGAGCCCAGGAGCCGCAACTACAGAAGCCTGTGCACCCTAGAGCCTGTGCTCTGCAACAGAAACCACCACAATAAGCCCTCACGCAGCAACTAGAGGAAAGCCCACTCAGCAACGAAGACCCAGCATCGTCAAAAATGAATAAAGAAAGAAATAAATTGAATACATATAAAAGAGGCAGCAATCTAGTATAATCAGACAATGCTTACTGCACCCCGTCTAAGCCCAAGGTTGTGAACATGGAGCCCATGGTCCAAATCTCATTACGTACTTTGTTCACGTTTTAAAAAATGTTTATCTTTGGCCAACATTTAGAGATCAGGAGATTTTACATAAAAATTGAGATTTCCAGCTCGCCAGAAAAATTAGAAAATGGGGCCACAGAGGCCTCCGCGCCTATGTAACAACAGCATAAAAAAATGAAAACAGTAATAATAGTAAATATTTACTGAGTGCTTAAAGTGTGCCAGGCGCTGCTTTAAGTGCTTTACACACACTAAGTCTCCAAATCCTCATGAAAGCCCTACAGGGTGAATGCAGTGATGGGGAACCCTGTTTTCTTGGCTGTTTCTCAAAGATAGGCAGCCCCCTTGCAAAGCCCCACAACCCTCATCCTCCCAGCTGAGAGCTAAGGATGGCAGCAAATGAAGGAGAGGCATATGTTTGGTGGGAAACGTGGAAATAATCAAGGGTGAGTGGATTCATGTAAGTAATTTAATTACCTCGCACAGCTATGAAATCTCTCAGTTTCCGCTTCCATTATTAATGATGAAGGTTAACTATCAGAGGACATCATCTATGGTTTCCTAACATACAGGGGAGGGAGGTTTAGGTGTCCCTAGGTAGTCATACCTGCTTGTCACTGATCAGGTTGGTCCCTGCCTCCTGCTGACCCCCACCCCCACCTTGAAATTGACTGGGAGGCACATTATACACCTTGTGATGGAAACACTCGGCACTACCTATAAATAGACTTGCCCCAAACATCTAACCTGAATATGATCAAGCTTCTAGATCCAATTGCCCATGCATGGCAAATATAGGGGACAGAGGACCAGGTCAAACCACACCACAGTGACACAATCAGCAAATCCCAGCTACAGGTGAGGTGACTTGCCCATGGTCCCACAGTGAGTGGTGGGCTGGGATTTGAACCCAAGTTCATGAACACAGTATTCTCCTGAGACCACATGAGAGACCAGAGGAAGTGCAGCTGGGCTTCCAGAGGGTGGGACAAGGAACCAGAATAGTCCAGAGCAAGAAGGGTGGTTCCTCTGCAAGGGGCAAGTCCCCTGGCCCTGCTCTCTAAAGGCAGCTTTTGGCTTCCTCGACTAGTCCCAAACTCAAACTCTTGAGATACTGAATACTGTTGACCTTGCTTGATACTATGTTGGCCCTGGTGCAATCAGCTGTGATAAGAGGAATGTTTTTAGGAAAAAGATCCCAGTTATTTCCACACAGAGATCAGAAGTGGTAAAAAAAAAAAAAAAAAAAAGATGGCCAGGATGTTTACAGATTAGAATGTGTGGCAGAGATAGTATGACCAACTTGTCCTAATTTGTCTTGGAATTTTCCAGTCTTACCATGAAGTTTTGTACTTGAAGATCTTCTCAGTTTTAAAACCCAAAGTTTTGCATCTCAGGTAACTCTCAGTCCAGGGCCGAACCAGTTGGTCGCCATATTTCAGAGGCACATGAGTCAGTCTCAACGTGTGGACTCTGTGTGAATCCTTGTTGTTCAGTTGCATCTGATTCTTTGCGACTCCCAAGGACTACAGCACATCAGGCTTCCCTGTCCTTCACTATCTCCTGAAGTTGGCTCAAACTGATGTCAACTGAGTCAGAGATACCATTCAACCATCTCATCCTCTGTTGTCCCCTTCTCCTCCTGCCTTCAATCCTTCCCAGCATCAGGGTCTTTTCCAGTGTGTCAGCTCTTTGAATCAGGAATTGGAGCTTCAGCTTCATTCCTTCCAATATATATTCAGAGTTGATCTCCTTGCTGTCCAAGGGACTCTCAAGAGTCTTCTCCAACACCACAGTTTGAAGGCATCAGTTCTTCAGCATTCAGCCTTCTTTATACTACAACTCTCACATCATACATGACTACCATCCTGGTACACACTAAAAAACAATTAAAAAACTTAAGGGCCAATAAGGGACACTGCAGCATTGCCTGAGTACCAGGTATTAAGAAACTACTCTTAAGACAAAAAGTGCAACTATGTGTGGTAGGAATGTTAAGTAGACTTATTGTGGGGATCATTTTGCAATATATACAAATATTGAATCATTATGCTCTAGACCTTTCCATACTAGTTTCAGAAAAGGCAGAGGAACCAGAGATCAAATTGCCAACATCCGCTGGATCATTGAAAAAGCACAAGAGGTCCAGAAAAACATCTATTTCTGCTTTATTGACTACGCCAAAGCCTTTGACTGTGTGGATCACAATAAACTGTGGAAAATTCTGAAAGAGATGGGAATACCAGACCACCTGATCTGCCTCTTGAGAAATCTGTATGCAGGTCAGGAAGCAACAGTTAGGACTGGACACGGAACAATAGACTGGTTCCAAACGGGGAAAGGAGTATGTCAGGGCTGTATATTGTCACCCTGCTTATTTAACTTATATGCAAAGTACATCATGAGAAATGCTGGGCTGGATGAAGCACAAGCTGGAATCAAGATTGCCAGGAGAAATAACCTCAGATATGTAATGACACCACTCTTATGGCAGAAAGTGAAGAAGAACTAAAGAGCCTCTTGATGAAAGAGAGAGAGGAGAGTGAAAAAGTTGGCTTAAAGCTCAACATTCAGAAAACAAAGATCATGGCATCTGGTCCCATGACTTCATGGCAAACAGATGGAGAAACAGTGGAAACAGCGGCTGACTTTATTATTCTGGGCTCCAAAATCACTGCAGATAGTGACTGCAGCCATGAAATAAAGACACTTACTCCTTGGAAGAAAAGTTATGATCAACCTAGACAGCATATTAAAAAACAGAGACATTACTTTGCTAACAAAGGTCTGTCTAGTCAAGGCTATGGTTTTTCTAGTAGTCATGTATGGATGTGCGAGTTGGACTATAAAGAAAGCTGAGCATCGAAGAATTGATGCTTTTGAACTGTGGTGCTGGAGAAGACTCTTGAGAGTCCCTTGGACTGCAAGGAGATCCAACCAGTCCATCCTAAAGGAAATCAGTCCTGGGTGTTCATTGGAAGGACTGATGTTGAAGCTGAAACGTCAATACTTTGGCCACCTGATGCGAAGAGCTGACTCATTTGAAAAGACCCTGATGCTGGGAAAGATTGAAGGCGAGAGGAGAAGGGGACAACAGAGGATGAGATGGTTGGATGGCATCACTGACTCAATGGACATGAGTTTGGGTAGACTCTGGGAGTTGGTGATGGACAAGGAGGCCTGGCACGCTGCAGTCCATGGGGTTGCAGAGAGTTGGACACGACTGAGCGACTGAACTGAACTGATGCTCTATACCTGAAACCAACATAATATTATATATCAAATATATCTCAATTAAAAAAAGAAATGTGTTAAAAAATTTTGGATGATATTGTGGTTATGTTTATAAAGAGATTCCTTATTTTTTAGAGATATACACTAAAATGGCTTCCAGGTGGCTCAGTGGTAAAGAATCTGCCTGCAGTGCAGGAGATGCGGGTTTGACCACTGGGTCAGGAAGATCCTCTAGAGAAGGAAATGGCAACCGACTCCAATATTTTTGCCTGGAAAATCTCATGCACAGAGGAGCCTGGTGGACTACAGCCCATGGGGCTGTAAGAGAGTTGGACATGACTTAGCAACTAAACAACACACTGAAATATTTATAGGTGAAATGATACAATGACTTGGGTTTGCTTCAGAATAATCCAGGGTGGAAAAAGGGAAGTGGCTATGCATGAACAGTCATTGAAACTAGGTCACATGGCTCATCATTTTATTTTCTTTAACTCTCACATATTTGAATTTGTCCATAATAAAAAGAAGAACAAATGAAACAAATGACTGTTGGAAGATACCCATTCTCTAAGTCAAATTCGACCACTCAAAATTTATAGGTTTGATCTTGCCTTTTCTGTAAAGGGCCAGAGAGTAAATATTTTTGGCTACGAGGACCATATGGTCTATCATAAGTATTCAACTCTGTCCTTGTCGAGTGAAAGCAGCCACAGACAGTGTGTGGCTGTGTGCCAATAAAACTTTATTTACAAAAACAGGAAGGGAGCTGGATTTGACCCAGGGGCTATACTTTGCTAATCCCTGGTCTAGAAGGGTATCAACTGGGTTCAGTTCTATGACTTACTTGCTGTTGTGACTCAGGATCAGTCATCTAACTTTTCTGAGTTTTCTCCTCTGTAAAATGGGGATAACAATAGTAACTACATCAGACCAGGATTAGGCCAGATAAAGAATAGAGCTGGGTCCATATCAAAGTGAGCAGGTCCTCAAACAGCAGGTTGTTACTGATTTATCATATCCTGCTAGAATGTTTTGTTCACTACTTAGAACAGCATCTGGCACGTAGTAGAAGCCAAACAAACATCTGTTTAAATGATGCTTATGTTTCTCCCTATCAAGAGAAGAAAATATGGATGGAAGAACACAGTCTTCTTACTACTTTTCAAAATGTCAGGGTCTCCCCGCCTTATACCTTGAAAGAGGAACAATTATAACAGAGACATCTAAGTCCTACTTCACACTTTGAGTCAGTTCCTGAGAACTCCCTAAAAGTTTGCTCAGCTAAGTATGCGTAAGCATCAGAAACATTCAGGGTTGACAGCTTAACTCCAAGGAAGTTGGCCATCCCAAGCTCTGATGATCACAGAAGCAGCAGACTGTTCTATCTGCCCCTCAAGGGCTTGGCCAAAGACTGAAACATGGGTTGGATAAACTTTACTGATAAACTTCACTTGAAGGCTCCACGGAGGAACTGAGCCAACGTGGCAAGTCTTCAGGCAGTCTTGGTTGCCATCTTTTTTGGATCAAGAACAATCTCTTAGCCACTGGAACTTGACTTACTGGTTTTGATTCTCTTTTCACAGAGAACGTGTAGGCTAACAAAAGGTCTTGGCGCGGGCAAGTCATGTGGGAGAATGAAACAAGATGGGGCCAGAGCCTGGCTTCAATGAGCAAAAACTGGAGATAACCCATTCTCAGCAGCATGAATTTCTTTATCTTGACCTCTGGGCAAAATACAGGTGATGGGGCTGGTTGAGATCTGTACACCTTTGGGGCTTTCTAAACCCTGAGGTAGATGCAGACGCTGTCAACCCTCTCTGTATGAATCACTCTACCACTCTTCCAGGAGCAAAATTCCAAATGTCTGCAGGAACCTAGCAATAACTCCAGGATGTGAAGTGGCCAGTCGAAAAGGTTAGATGAGAGGGAGAACCAGGCTGTGTGGATGGACAAAATGATAAGAAGCAGAATTAGGCTGATGGCAGGTGGTGAGTCAGTCACCTTCTTTCTTTCCGAGATCCTTAGCAGCTGATGTTTGCATACAGGCACCTTCCTGTCCATGGCTGATGCACCAGGGGCAGACACTGGGCTAGGCCACTCATCTTCGTTATCCTAAAAGTTTAAATCTGAGACTGGTTGATTTTTATTTGTCTAGGTAATTAGCTCCAGTGACAGTAGGGTGAACGTGGGGACTGAGATGGCTGTCACTGGCAGGCACTTCCATCTACCATGTGTGAGAAAGCTAGCCCAGAAAGAGGGCAGAACAAGGACTCTCACCCCTTGTAGAAGCAGCCTCTTTGCTTCTGAGCTGTCTTGCTTCCTTGTCCCACCCTCTGGAAGCCCAGCTGTGCTTCCTCCAGCTTCTCACGTGGTCTCAGCAGAGTGCTGTGTTCATGAGCTTGGGTTTGAATCTCAATCCTACCACTAGTGGTGGGACCTTCGACAAGACACCTTATCTTGATGAGCCTTAGTTTCCTCATATACCAAAACTTCTCTCACAAGACAGAGGATTAAATGACATAACTGTGCATCTGGCAGACAACAGATACCCCATTAATATCAGATAGTTAATATTAGAATAAATGATTCTCATGTAGGCTAACTTGGGTGGATTTTTGTTTCCTGTAGCCCAAGGTTTTCTCTTAAGATGGAACTCCAGCTGTCCTCGACACGGATGCCTCTCACTTGGAGGCTCAGGGCGGGTCTCCTTTCTTGCCCCACCAAGGCCAGAGACAGAACCCAGACTGAGCCAGAACACAGGCAGAGGTGCTGTGTTGCTCACAACACCTGGACAGCCCTGGCAGCTGCTATACCCTAACCGTACTCATTGCAAAAGCAACAGGCAAGGCAAACAGATGGCTTTCTTCCTCCCCCAAGATGGAAAAAGAAAAAAAAAAAAAGGAAAGGGGATGAACAGATTTCCACTGGCTAGAAGATCAAAGAGAAATAGGCATTTTCACTGATAAACTTCACTTGAACGCCGTCCCTGTGCCCAGGGATGTCATCATCCCAGGGCAGGATCGGGCTGGGACCAGCTTGCTGTTGCCTATTGATGTATCATTAATTTCTTTTTGTTTCCCGCTCCGGTGTACAGCCGACTCAAGGTGAGAGAACGCAACTGGGCTGCGACTTCTCAGATTGATAGATTGCGTTTCTGTGCTGGGTCCGTTTCATGCTTGGTGACTTTGCAGCAAAGCAATTATCACTGTGGAATGCATAATGGCCTAATTAATAACTAATGTCAGGTTGGCCTCTGAGCCATGATTATACCTTAGCGAGCCAACTTTTTTTTTCTTTTAAACATTCCGAGAGAAAAATATTATTATAATTGACTGGTTAAATTGTCAAAGTGTCCCTACCCTGTGGACATGGGGCATTGCAGGAAGCACATAAAGCCTGGAATAAAGAGAGGTGTTCTGCCGCCAATCGGCTGCGTGGCCTTGCTCAGCATGAGTATCTTTGGGCCAGAACCTCTGCACCTGTAAACAGAGCCACCTTTCTGGAATTGAGTGGGGTTCTTGGAGCCTGGGGCAAAGTAGCTCTTGTTCACTACTGGATCCCCAGGGCCTGCCACACAGTAGGTGCTTAATAAATAACGATCAAGGGTAAGGACTCTGAACCTGGACTGCCTGGGTTCAAATCTTGTCTTTGCCCCATGCTGGCTGTGTGACCTTGGGCAAGTTATCCAATCTCTCTGTGCCTCATTCTTCTCACTTGTAAAATATTGCTAAAACAACTTCTACCTCATAGGATGGTCACAGGGAATAATAAATTGATATCTGTACAGTGCTTAGAATGCTGGGGTTGAGCCAAGGCCTCCCCGGCTCCTGGGGTTAGGTGTCTAAACCAACAGGGCTTGTCTTTAAGAAACCAGTTCTGCCTCTGCCTCTTCTGCTAACAACATCATCCCCACTGACCCCTGGAGCCCGATACCCAGGCCTTCTATCTCCCTCGGCCACCTGAAGGCCAGACCCCCACATCCAAACTCTTTTGAACTAGCCTTCTCTTTGCCACACCTCTGCTTCTGCCTCAAGTCAGGACACCATTATTGCCACATGTCTCAAGTGTTCCAGACCCTGACTTCCAAGTCGACCCTCTCCTACCCCACTCACCTCCAGAGGGATCTTTCTAGAAAAGCCTCCTGGTTATGTTGTCCTCATACATCAAGAGAATCCATGTCACCTCATCTACCCACAAGACAAAGTACAGAGTTAACACGGCATTCGAAGCCCCCCTGCCCTGCCCAAATGTGTTTCCTTGCCTCATCCTCTCCCTTACCTCCCTACATATCGTAGCTCCAGAAACATGGCACAACTCACCAAATAGTGGCAAATAACTATTCATTTTAAGCCTTCTGTGTATAATGCACTGAGCTAATAAACACTCCAAACATGACCATCTCGTTCAATCCTCACAATAAGCCTGTATACTAGGTACCGTTTTATTGAGGCAATAGAGTGAGAAAGAAGGGAAGTGACCTAAGATTACCCAGCCAGTGTTCAAACTGGGGCTCAAACCCAGGTCTGCCTGATGCCAAGGCAACTTGTACTCTTACCACCACACCTTGTTTTCTGTGTTTCATCCTGTCCAAGTCTTCCTAATCCGAGCTGGGATTTCACCTCCTCCAGGAAGTCTTCCCTGATTGCTCGCCGATAAAGTAATCACTTTCTTCTTGGCACACGTAGGACATGTTGCTCTAACTTCACATTTGCTTTTTTTCTTAGTTGACTGCGGACGTGGGCTCCCAATGGGTGGCTTGGCCTCCCTGTTGGACAAAGCTCATTTCTTCTCTTAGCCAGGCCAGCACAGAGATATATACAGAGTAGGAACTTTATAACACCTACCAGATCGTTAAAAGTTCTTCCTTGCCCTTGCTTTGCTGCTTCCTGGACTTGACAGGCTCCTTGAAATTCATGTCCAAAATGTAGTCACCCTACTGTTTTCCTGGCCCCATCCCACCCTGCAGTAGCTAATGAGGTAGTGACTTCACCCATTAGGGACAGTGCAGGACACAGGGTTATGTACTCACCTAGCCCTGTTTTTTCAACACCTTCTTGGGCACATGTTAAACTCTATTTCCAACTTCCCCTGAAATTGGACACGGCCTTATAGCTGAGTGCTGGGCAAGGAAGTGTGGGTAAAAACAATGTGGCCGCTTCCAGGTCTTGAGAACTTGAGAACTTTCCCCATGTACTGTTTAAGTGAAGGGGACTCTGGAATGCAGTGAAGGCAGAGGCAGAAGACAGGAGATACCTGGATCCCTGAATGGCTGCGTGTAGCAGAGCCCCTTTGCGTCATTAACCAGCACTAGACCTTGAAGTTACTGAGAAATAATCTCTTGCTATGTTTGATGTCATTGTTACAGGAATGAGCCACCATGGCTACTGCAGACACACTGGGTTTGAATCCTGCCTCCTTTACTTCTCAGTTATGTGATCTGTGTCTTCACTTGAGTTTCAGTTTTCCTTAGGATTCTCCAGAATATCCCCAAACAACCCAGATGTCAGATCACCAGCCTTGAGTATGGTATCACTCAGGTGCTCAAGAAATGGAAACCCCTCCCACCCTCTGAGCCCACCTGTGTCTCAGTCCCCAAATTTCAGGGCGGCGCCTCTGCTTATTTTCAGGACATAGGGTTTGGCTGATCCACGAATATTTGGCTTTGTTTTAATTAAGTGTTGTTATTTTGTAGTTGTGCTGAGAAGAACTGTATTAGAGGGCAGGAGTTTATAAACCTCAAGAAGGAACTAAATAAGAGATTTTTGTCTGTCACACTGTGGGGTCTAAGGCCAGGAAGAAGGAAGATGGAGGGAATTTAGGAGGTGAGGTGGTCTTTGAGGGTGGGGAGGCAGAGGGACCAGTGTACCAGGGTAAGCTTGACTCAAAACGATGCTGCACTTGGCAGGGTAGGTGGGGGTTGGGTAGAAGCCAGGGCACAGCTGAGGGCCTTAGGGACTCTGGCCACCTCTCCCGGGCTTTCGGCCCTGAAATTCTCACTTCCCTTCTCCCTCAGAGCGTTAGCACACACTGCTCCTTTTACATGGCATGCTGTTCCACCCTTCCTGTGGCTAGAATGTGCCGCTTCATGCTTTAGTTGGTAGTCATTTCCTCCTGGAAGTCCTCCCTGACATCCCAGGATGCTCTCATAACCCCATGGAGATTGTGTCACAGCCACGGCTATGGACGATAATTACATATTCACTTGCTGTGCGAGGGCCTGAATTACATCTGTCTTCTCCCAGAAGGTCAGCTCTGGAAAGGAATCGACTGTCTTATTTGCTCCGGTGCCTAGAATAAGTGCTCTGTATATACTGACGGAGAAACTGAATGAATGAATAATCATTTTCTCCCACTCCCTGTACACCTAAAAGCAGGAGCCAGCAAAGTCCTCCTGTAAAGGGCCAGATAATAAATAGTTTTGGCTTTGCAGGCCATACAGATTGCTGTAACGACTCAGCTCTGCAGCTGTGGTGGGAAAGCAGCCATGGACAATACATGAATGAATGGGCATGGCTGTGTTCCAATAAAGCTTTATAAAAACAGGCTTTGGCCTGAGGGCCAGAGTTGGCTGCCCCTGTCCTAAAGCTGGCTGTTTGGTTCTCTGTTTTCACTTGCACTTCTAGTGGTGTGCTGGGGCTTACCTGTAGCAGCTTGCCAAAGTTGACTATTAAATTTTCTGGACTTTTACAAGCTGGTTGTTAAACATGGCCATAATTAAAAATTTAATTCATATAAACCTACAATACATAAGTTACATTAAAAATGATGGTACTACAGTCTAGATGAATCTTGAGGACACTTTGAGTGAAATAAGTCAGTCACAAAAAGACAAATACTGGATGATTCTACTTCTATCAAGTACCTGGAGCAGTCAAATTCACAGAGACAGGAAGCTTAAAACTGTCATTGCCAGGGGCGCGGAATGTGGAGTTACTGTTGGGAACAGAGTTTCAGTTTGGGAAGATGAAAAAAGTTCTGGAGATAGATAGTGGTGATGGTTGTACAACAGTGTCAATGTACTTAATGTCACTGAACTGAAGAGTTAAAGATGGTTAAGGTGGTAATAAATGTTATGTGTATTTTAACACAAAAGATTGAAAAAAAGAGGGAATACATATTCAGAACTCATCAGTTCCTAATAATGTGGTGATATATTACTACTCTTGGGGCTCCGAAGTTATGCACAGCTATTATGTCTGCGGTGGAAATGCTACCTGAGATGCTACTGCCTATCTCTTCCCAACTCCATGTTGCCAGCCTGAAATTGTTCCTGGCGGGAGTATTTACACCACGGAAGTCAGGAGTCCCCTGTCAGCCAGCTCTACATTTACCAGTACACGGCTGGTTATTTCCATGTATCCGTGTCCTCCACTAGATGGTGAGCTTCTAGGGCAAGAGCATCTCAAATATTAGTATCACCAGCAGCTTTTAAAATCCTGATGTCCAAGCCTCACACCAGACAGAATGCCAGCCACTGTGGGGAGGGACCCAGGTCTCAATATTTTTTAAAGTCCTCAGGAGATTTCAATGGGCAGTTTGAGCATCTCAAACTTTAATGAGCACATGAATCACAAATCACCAAATTATTGAGGATTTTTTTTTGAAATATAGTTGACTTACAAGGGGACCTTGTAAAACTGCGAATTCTGACTCCGGAGATCTGGGAGGTGGGGTAGGGGGCATTTCTACCACACTTCCAGATGATGCGGATGCTGCTGGCCCCATGCTCTGAATAACAAAGGGTTAAAGGATGAAACTCACATGAAATTCAATCATAACTGTGACTGTTGCTGGCCCTGAGGAGCATGTGTCTGGCTGTTTCTCTCATTCAGCTGTGTGGGCCCTGGGGACAGCAGGGTTATCTACAGCTGCCCACAGCCTCATCCCTGAAGCCTGGAACTCACCCTGGTATACAGCAGGTGCAGAATAAATGTCTGCAAGACTGAAGGTCTCAGTGGAACTGGAAGGGAAGCAGGGATGGGCATGACATGCACTCTACAGCTGCTGGCTGCAGGGGAAGGCATACTAGCTCTAAAGCATGATGCAACGCTCCTGATTCTGGGAGGTTTACGCCACACAAAACCATTCAAGCTCTCTACCTGCATGAATCCTCCCAGCCTACCTATGTGGTAGGGGCAGTTACCATTCCCAGTTCACAGCCAAGGAAACCGAGGTTCACTGAGACCATTGGTCAAGGAGAGAGCTGTGATTGGAACCCAGGTCTATGCAGATTGAAGCTTCTGTCATTTCTGCTCCACATTACAGGAGCCAGAAGAATGATCTGTGTTCACCCTCTTAGCTTCAGTGCTTAGCACGGTTCTTGGCACACAATGGAGCTCAACTGTCAATATTTCCTGAGCAGTGAGTCAATGATGTTCACCACCTTAGCCCTTGAATACCATGCCTGGCACACAGCAGGTGTTCAAGAAACACCTACTGAAAGGATGTCCGAGTGACCACAGGAATGGGCACTCATGCCCCGAGGAGACGTGCTGGCTGCTGCAGGAGCCTCGCTTGGCCTGCCACTGGCCGCAGGCAGACACAAGAGCTAAGAGATGCTCGGCTGACAGCGCCACGAGATGGATACGCGCCCGGCGGCCTCATCTCCCCACCGACTGGCCCCGCATGGCCTTCCATAATGCAGTCCATTAAAAGGCTTGTAAATTTTCATACACGAAAGCCTACCATGGCATCAGCACAGACTAATTGTTGTTAAATGTGCGGGAATGTTACTGCCATGGCGCTGGAGCGATCACTCTTCCCAGCTCGGCCCAGACACCGGCCCATTCCTCTGCAGGCGGAAAGCTTACAACGTTCGCACAAGGCCAAAAAGCAATTCGTGTCAAAAAGATCAATAATATAAAAATAAAGCATGAGAATTCTAGTTAAAGGGAATGTCATATAAATATGTGGCTCACGTCCATGATTCCAAGATTAAAAAAATCAATCAATATCGTTCTTTAGATGATGTTATTTCTAATGAGAAATACCCGCAACAACTGCAAATAACTGCTTAACTGGGGGGAAAAAAGCATTAATAATTTACTTTATAAGGCATATGATACTGAATGAAAGAGGATTGCTGCTGGTTCTTAATTTGGTTGTAATATGGCGTGACAGGTTCAATGATGCTTTGGTGGCTTCTTAATATTAAATTCAGAAGGATGTTCAGCTCATTATAAGTTTTACCCCAAGCTGGGCAGGGCAAAGCCAGAGGGGCCAGACCAGGTTACGGGAGCCAAGAAAACCTGCATCATCAAAGTTATTGTCACCAGAGGAGGGGGTGGGGAGTGGGTGTGCACATACATTTATGTGAGCCGGTAACAGGAAGGGTGAATCTTGCAAGTGACACCCTGTTTAGTGAGCACTTGCTGTATACAAGTCCTGGGCTGGGTATGCAGACTTGGGTTTGAATCCTGCTCTCTGCAATGGGCTAGGCTTCCCTGGTGGATTGTGCCTGGAAAAAGCTCAGCAAAGACATATCTAAAAGGCACAGATCTGGCTGAAAAAAGAGGTCTCTTTTCGAACCTCTAACTACCTGCAAGTGTTCAATTCAGATCCTCAATGTAGAACTGATCAATTCTACAAAAATCTATAGAGTGTTCTCAGCTTCTTCTGTACCCCCGAAGCTCCCTGAGGAGATCCACTCAGCCCTCCAAGCTGAGGGCTGCGTCTTCCACCCTCTGCTCTGCTGGTGAAGAGCTGTGTGAGCTGGGGCAAGCAGCTTAACCTCTCTGAACTGCAATGTCTCACCTGTCAGAGGGGATGACACCAGTGGTGCCTCCCTTGCTACACCGCTGAGACGTGGTGATGCATGGCTCAATGCACAGTAAGTTTTGCTGGCTAGTGTTCCAGCCTGAGTCACCACCCACCACCATGTGCTGGGTGCTGAGCCTCAGTTACCTTACCTGAGAACGGGCGAGAACAGATGCTTCCTCATGGGGCTTGGGGAGAAGTGGGAGGGATAAATTCAGCTCTTCAGCTGGGAGTGCTGACTAATGTCCAAAGAACACTCACTATGTGCTGGGCTTTGTTCTTGGACCTTTTCAAGGGTCAACTCATTTAACCCTAACATTGACCCTATGAGGTAGGTATTATTATTATCTCCATTTAAAAGCCAAGGAAGTTGAGGCCCAGAGAGGTTAAGTGACCTGCCCAGGATCACACAGTGGGCAAACAGGTGGGTTAGGCTGCAAGCCTGTGCCAATCTAGCTCCAAACCCACACTTGTTGCCACTGCTTATCTTTCCTTCTGGGTCTTGCTGGTCAGCAAGGTCGCTTCTCCCTGGCTTTGCTGGCTGGTCAGGACTGCATGCGTCTAACGTCTGTGTGGCCCCAAGGGGGCCCCACTCACAAAGAGATGGCATGCCAGTGCTGGGAGCGATAGAGAAAGGGTTACCTTGGGAGTAGGAGAATTATGATATTAAAGACAGCTGAAATAGCAAACAATGTTAAAAGGCAAAACGCAAAAAAAAAAAAGATTTCGTAATTAAATTTCGACTTAAAGGGAAGGGCAAGAGTCCTGAAGGCAGATGCAGAACAGGACGGGGGCACAGGGACCAAGTTAGGACAAGTCGTGCAGAGCTGGGTGGGGGGCTCAGGCCCGAGCCCGTCTCAGGCGATCTGAGCTGTGAAGACGTGCCCTCCAGGCCCCACTTAGGCAGCGCAGCTTCAGGAACAGGGACTGGGGACCTTGTCCTGGTCAGAACCCCTTCCCCACCCACATATGCCTGTGAGGGAGCAGCAGGGCATCCCCAGAGTCTGGGGCTGGGACAGAAGGTGGGGGAGGCCGATGATGACTTTAGGTTCTTGGCACAGGATGGGGGCAGAGAGCAGGAGCTTGGGCAGGCGGTGTGGGGGCTCAGGTAGGGCATGCGAGGCAAATAGTCTCCTCCTCGCTGTCATTTTTGAGAGGCCAGCCCCACCCCCGCCATGCGGAGGTGATCAGGAGGCTGAGGGATCCTGTTACAACTGGAGTCACAGCCGGGCCCGCCTCTGCTCTAAAGCCTCCTGTGGCTCCCACTCAGGCAGAGTCACAGCCAAGGAGCCCTGGGGCCCTGAATGATGAGACACCCACAAACATGAGTTCTGCTACGCGGCATGCTGGGTGAGTGTGGGGAGCCGTGCTGGGAAAGATGGGAGTCCAGGCCTGACTAGGGGTTGGGGTCAACCAGGGAGAGCTTCCTCACTCTTGGGAGGATCTGACACTTGAAAGGAGTTAACTGGGTCAAGAGACAGTACTGGGAAAACATTCCAGGTAAGAGAACAGCAGACACGTCGCCTGAGGTGGGAATAAGCCAGGCTGTCTACTGGCTGAAGGGAGAGGCTGGGAGGGGCCAGATGGCCTGGGGTTTCTGCCCAGAGTGCCTTCTCCACCCCACACCACCCTCCTGAGCCTGAATTCATGCCCACCTCGGTTCTCATCCCGTCTCAGGTACTAAATGGATGTCAGTCGTCTCCCTGGAACCTCATCTGTAAAGTGGAGATAATCACAGAACCTTCCTGAAACAGAAATATCACGAAGCGCACACAAACAATCATTAGAAAGTGCTCACCGCACGGCAGACGTGCAATAAAAGTCATGTCAGCAGACTTCTCCAGCAGTCAAGGCCCCCTTCAGGGCCAAGCCTGGCTCCTGACGACTACAAGAGGAAGCAACTGAGTCTCAGCGACTTCTGAATCGGAGGCCACACAGCAGATATCCTGGCCTCTCTCTCATTAGGTGCCCTGTTGGTCCAGCCTGGGTCTGATCGATCACTAGTGTCCTGGCAGGTGGATATGGGCAAAAGAAGGAACTTCCAGTCCTCTGCCCACCTGAAAGTGAGGGAACTCCGTTTGGTAGACCATGTTTGGCACCTCTGGCTACACGAGACCTGTGGGAAAGGGTCTGGAATGCCTCAGAACACAGGAGATCATGACTTGTTACATCTCTGACCAGGTGGCACCCCGAAACCCACATGAATCAGGCTGTCCAAGTGCCATCACCCCATTTTAGAGAAGGCACAGTAAAGGGTAACTCACTCAATGAAGGGTATATATATATTTACTTGCTGACTGAAATATCCACTCATCCAACCAACACCGATCCACCCAGGATAGAAGTGCCAGGCTGGTGGGCATCGTGCCATGCTTTGCCACCTAACCACCCACAGGGAAGGCAGCAAGGCCTCCTCTTTTGCTTTCTTGCAGATGCTATTTCAACATAACCCTCTGCTCCTCCACAGACAGAACTTCAACTGTATCTGCTCTAGACCTCCTTTAGCCATTGGGGTTTTTCCTGTAGATGCACCCCAATTCCATGGGAAGAAATACAAAGGAGAAGAAACGAAAGCTCAGAACTGCTGACACCTGCGCCCCTGGAGGGTAATGCTAGGTTTGAAGCTGAGGAGGCTGCGTGCTGTCTGTGTGCCCTGGCTTCTGCCTTGGGAGCACCCATCACCCTCCCTCGGGCATTGGGAGGGCAGAAGGCACTGTTCTGCATGGAGGTGGGGATCTGAGGACCTGGTGCTGGGGAAAAATGAGAAGGATAAAATCTGGCAAAGGCTGAAGGAGAGGGGCTGGGGGCGGAGGTACAGAAGAAAATAGAGAAGAAGGTGGAAGAAAAGAAGAGGAGAGAGGGAGATGAGTGTTGAGGATCAGTGGGGAGGAAAGAATTGGCACTCTAAATCCGGGCGTTCTGATTACCTACTGTTGTGTAACAACCCACTCCAAAAGCAAAGGGCTCATAACAACTTCTTATGTTCATGGTCCTGGGGGTTGACCGGGCTCAGTGGGGTGGTTCTTTCTTGTCATCTCTCAGGCAGCTGATGGCCAGCATGGTTCCTTGACTTGTGTCTGGTGCCTTAGTGTCCCTGGCCCCTCTATCATGTGGAGACTCATCCCTCAGGGGCTCTCCATGCAGGCTGGGCTTCTCACCACAGGGAACCTCAGGGTGGTCACATTTCTTACAAGAAAGCTGGGCTGGAGGAGGCAGGAGGTAGAAACCCCAGGCCGGCTGAGGCCTCTGTTGTTATGGGCACAGGGTCACCTCTGTCACGTCTATTGCTTCAAGTGGAAACTACTCTACAGGCCCATATTCAGAGGTTCAGAGTAGCTCTGCCTGCTGATGGGGGAACGCCAGGATACAGCACAGACGTGCAGCCACTGTGGGGACAGTGTGAACCTGAAGTTCAGCAAACACCAAGCTCCTGAAAGGCGGTCATGCCACACAAGCTCCCTCTGATCCAGAGAGGACAGGGAGACAGCATCCTCAGGCCCAAGCAACCAGACACACACACCACAGTGAGAGCAAATGGCTTGCTGGCCACTTGACAGTGAATCTCACCGAATCTCATACGATCCGAACAGCTGTCCCTACATAGGAGGAAACAGTGGCTCAGAGATATGAAGTCACTGGCCAAAGTCACACGAGCAGTGTCAGGTGGGACTCAGACCCAGTGTCTGACCACCACTCTCTCTCGCTTTCCATGAGGGTCAGAGGCTGTCTCTGCCTCTTTGGTTTCCAAACTGCTGTGTTTCAATCAGGCCCAGGTGAACAAGTATGTCCTACCTCAACGGAAGGGGTTTTCCACCATGCAGGCCACATCTCCTTCATGGTGGAAGAGGAAGGAAGCAGGGGAAAAAAAATAACTCTCCCAGCAGTGGCCTTGCCATCTTCTGGCGGGGCCACTGCACACACGCCTTAGCAAAGTTTCACCTCTGATTTAGCATAACAAAACTTTTAATTTAGATGTTTTCATCTCTCTCTCCAAGTAAAAATAAGTTTAAAATAATGACTGTAATAAATGAAGGTAATTAATTGTAGTTTGTTCCTTTACTGTCTAGTCAGCTTAATTTTACCTTTTCAACTAATAATGAGAAAATAATTTTTGTGCTCGGAGGGTTAATGATATGTAACTGCGAGAACTGCTAATTGCATGTTGCAATCCATCCATCAACAACCCCATCTGTGCGACTTGATTATGTTTGCTAAATTATTGCTTTGAATTATCTTTCATAAAGCAACTTTTGTAATTAGCGGGGCTTTCGTCTTGCTCTTTTCTCTGCGCACAAGGATATTCAAACTTTGGCCATTTCAAGCTGTCTCCATTAAGCCACCTTCTCTGGCTGTCTTTGTTTCCCTGAGCAGGGGGAATCAAGACTGTCCTTTAAGCAATCAAGGCGGAGAGGGAAAGCTTCCTCAATTCACAGCAGGGCAAATTCACTTCCTCTCCGCCTCCCTCCCACCACCAGCACGGTGGGGAGAAAAAAAAAGAAAGAAAAAGAAAATAAGACCCCCGCATACATAGTATGAAAAGATAAAAGAATGCCTGTATTCTGTATACACCAGGGCTGGTGGAGTGAAATTAAGGAATGAACTTGAACGTGTTATATTTCAACAAGAGGCCCGCAATTGGGGAGAGGGAATGACGGGTACGATATTCAGCCTTGGCGTTTTATGGGTTAGTTTATGTGACTCTGGAAGGTGTTCGCCTCAGGGAATATTCCTGGGAGGTGATTAATGCCCACTTGGGAATCTGCAGCTCTGAGCCCAGAGCCTGGTGGATTGCGAGAGGGAAGCGGCATAAAGGATGAACACTCATTAAAAAAATTAAAATGAAAATCAAATTTGGATTATAAACGGCCTGTGTGTGTGCAGTTTGTTCTGGACGAAGAAGATGCTTTTTATTAACACCTTTCTTTGCCAGCGCTTCTCCCCTGAGGCTCTGGGAGGGACATGGCGGCCGCAGTGGATTAGTCAATAGATCATGAAGAAAGCAGGGGTTTCGGGAATAAAACTCCAGACAAATGTAGTCTTTTTGGTACATTAAAGGGACGATGGAAAATCCTTTAAAAAAAATTAACGAAGTTCTTTGAAGATTGCCAGCTATTAAAATGATGTCTATTCCACATGCCACATGGATTTGGAAATGAGAATTCAGCTTTGTCTCTTCTGGCTGCCCTAGGACTCTCTCTCTCCTCCTGCACTTACTGAGCACCAACTGTGTGCCGGACACCATGTCAACTGCCTCCACCCTGCTCAGTTCTTAGAAGCCCTCCTGTTAGTCGCCTTTATCAAAGGAGGAAAACTGCAGCTCAGAGAGGTTAAGGAACTTCCCCCAGGCCACACAACTAGCGTAAGATTCAAGCCAGGCCCATCCGAGTTTGATTCACGTGTGCTTTCCACCATACTACACTTGGGTCTTCTCTGACCACTGCCGAAATCTAATGTTTAACTCTTACTCCCACTGAAAAATGACATAAGTCATGCTGGCTTCCTCGAGGGACAGAAAACCCCCTTCTTTTGGATAAAAAGCCTTGAACACCTAGTTAGGAAAGAGGCAGATTCTAACCCAGGCATAGTGGAGGCCAAAGAAACCTATGTTGAAAGTGACTGATAACAGAAATAAAACAGTAAGGCTTTTAACACACAAAGTAATGTTCTGAACACTGTATTAACTTTGTTCTTCATTCACAACCCTATGGAATAGGTATAATTATTATCCAATTTTGTAGAGTGTGACACAGAGGCACAGAGACACAAGTAACGTGTGCACAGAGGCACAAGCAACCTGCTTAAGGTCAAACAGCTAGAAACTGGTAGAAGCAGGATTCAAATCCAGGTTGACTCCAGCGTCTGTGCTCTTCACTCCCAAGCAGCTCTCTATGTGTCAGGAATTCTATTAAATTCTTCCCTTTCATTGTATTTCATCTGATCCTCAGAACAACATGAAAAGATCTGTAGTGCTTTTATTCTCCTTTAACAAATAGGGAAACTGAGGCCCTAAGTGGTTAAGAGAAGCTTTGCCATGCCAACCCAAGCAAGGGGAATGGCTGAGAAAGTAATGCTTTACATGAAACACTCAATGCCTATCTTGGGGCTGGACCAAGGGATCAGCTGCCTGAGAGTGCTAGTGTGCCGAATGCTTCTCATGGGACCGTGACCTGGCAGATGGGGACCTTTTTTTTAAAAAACAAAACAAAACAAAACACAAAGCCATGACAACACATTCCTAACATTACTGGTCTTCTTTCTGGGTTTTTTCCACCCTCTTCCAGCTCAGGCACCTCACAACCAAATGAATCAATACCGGATGGCCCTATAAATAAATAAGCACATCAGTCAACTCAGTAATAAAATGAAAGGATGAAAAATATGGAAATCAGCGACATTTGTGTAAATCCAGTTATTGTTTACTTTAATATTGCCTTATGTGCTTACTCGGTTCTGAAGAGACAGATTTAAAGTAATGTGGCACTTGGCGGACAACAGACTTAAAAATGCATCTCCGCTGGTGAGTGCTTAAGGGCCAATCCTTTCAGCATCCTGCCTGAGCCAGGGGAAGACTGAAAAGAGCCCCCTGAAGACAGAATGTTGGAGAAATGGCCTCCCTCTTCCACCCTAACCCTAACCCTTGACTCAGTGTAACTCCATTCTTTTCCTTGCCAACCTCCTGCACCAGGCAGACAAGTGGACATTCTCAGAATCCTGGTCACCAAGTCAAGCAAAGAGGAGACACAGGGGAGGTTCAGCTCCATCCCAGGGCTGCAGAAAGGCAAGAGAAACAACTGGCCGAGGACAGCTCAGCTGCTGCCAAAGGAACGAGGGCCCGAAGGGTTGGCAGGAAAGGATGTGAAAGTAGATTTTATATACTCTGAGGGTGGGTGGTAGAGAGGATGTCAGGGCAGGCAGCAATCCCACCAAACAGAAACAGAGCGCTTGTGTGCTGTTTCTTATCATGATACTATGGCTGATCTGGAGGGCATGGGGCAGTCTACAATGGGGGCAGGGAAGTTTCTCCGCTGCTGGAAACCTCTGACAACACCAGGTGGGATAGAAGAGACAACCAGGGGGTATTTTCATGACATGCCACAGGCCTTGGGTCTTACCTCAGCTTGGAAGCTTTTTAATACAGGAGCCACCATCTCTCTGATTTCCTGTAAAAGAGATCAGCGAAGAGTTCACTGTGGTGTCAAGTAGCCCCTGCCTGCAGCTCACTGCTGTCCCCCAAATCAGCAAGTGAGTCCCATGGGACTTGCGCTCCATGAGATCTCACAGGGTTCCTCATATATAGACCTACAGACAGACCCAAACACACACAAAGGGGCCCGGCCAAGTCTGATCGGAACACATCAAGCACAACATCAAGTTTCTTCCCTGCAGGACCCTTGGGAGCCTTTTACACAGTGCATATTGAAAATTTCTGGAAGAGGGAGAGGAAGAAGCATTTCCCAAGTGGATCTGATCACAGAATGCTGTTTTATGCAAAGTACCTCATGCGATTGGCGGCTCATCACAGGCCATTCTTTGGAGCTGGGGCTGGAGAGGCTCCGTGCCCTGGATCATGTTACCACATCCCTTTAAGAAAACCTCTGCCCTCCAGGCGCTGCTCGGGAGATGTCTCTGGAGGTTGCCATTTCTGCTTTCCCATTCAGCTGCCCTCTCTAGCAAAAACTGCATTTGGCATTTTAGCAACAACACCCTGTACTATCACCCCTTCCTCACCAGAAGATGGGGCTTGCTGGGGTCACCTGTCATGGGACCCAGCTTAGAAGAAGGGCTCTGTAAATGTTTGCTAAACTCTACGCCACTGGACTATCTTCAGAAGGGAGCCTCTTATTTTTGGACCCTAATTTCATGCCTTCCTCAAGGGCCTTTGAGGTTCCCAGCCCCAAGGATGCCCCTGGTAGACTCCCATGAGTTCTCTCCAGTGATCAAGAGGAAGGTCTTTTAGAACCGAGGGTCCCAAGATCATGACCATAAATGCTCCAGTTTTCTCTGAGAGCCACTGGTGACTCCTCTAACCACTGTCATCTATGGTCCACGAGAAAGCCCCGTGGGAGGAGAACCTGAGTGGGGCTCGAGAGAATGCAGAGGGAGCGGATAGCAGAGAAAAGCAGGAAAGGGAAGGATGCACCGAATACATATGTCAGGTGAAGGATAAATCCCTTAACTATGAAATAGGATGGTGTTGCTTCTGGAAACAACCCTTCTTCTGGGTCCTGGGAACACTTCCTCACTGTTCTGGGGCCCCCCAGGGCTTCTCAGAGCCACTGACTACTGATGTGTGCTGGAGATCTACAGGAGAGATGTAGGGAGCACGTGTGAACCTAGGGGATTTATTTGATCAGAAGGAACTGTGAGTGCAGGGGCTGAGAACGGAAAAGGAAGCTTCTGCAGATCCAGGCTGTGGGTTGTAAACTCAAATGCCCACAGAGGCTGGAGGAAGAGGACAGGAGGGAGGCAGGCTGGGCGGTCTGCGGCAAATCTCAGGAGAACACAGCGCCTTTGTAAGGGGGTGGCAGCTGCTTGGCTGTTTCTGATGACTGCTGCGTGGGGGTGGAGCCTCTGTGTGGCCAGCTCTACCAAATGATCTCAAAAGAGATCGGAAATCCGAGTTTTGGGGTGAAATCAGAGATGCTAAATGTTGATAACTTACTGTAAAACTGGAGAGACTTACAGACCAAATAAAACACATCAACAGAAAATCTCTGGTCTGGGTTTCAGGAAACCTAAGTATTGGAAGGGGCTTATCTTCTCTGAATTTACAGAAAGGGACACAGGGGCTCTGAGAGGGGCTGACTTTTGAAGGTCCCAAAGCAAGTGAGTGGCACGGCTGGAATTTCAATGCAGGTCAACAGAGTCTCCAAACAGGCTCTGTTCACAAACCCCTGCTCATATCAATTTGGGGGATTCAAATCTGAGAACTGTGGTGAGGTTGGTGGGACTTTGGACTGAAGAGGGAATTCATGGGGCCTGGACTCCACCTTAGGCCTGCTCATGCTGATCATGCTTGGGCACCTCTCCAATGGACTCTGAACTCTGTGCTGAGTGCCTATGGAAACTACAATAGAAAGATAAGACCCCCTCGAGACAGGGGAATCTTGAAGATCACATCCAGGTTACTCACTGCCTAAGAGAAAACATACTCTAATCACCCCTGCCTCCGGACAGGTCATAAATTCTTTCTGTGTCTATTGGA
Organism: Moschus berezovskii; assembly: GCF_049115385.1. Taxonomy (NCBI): domain Eukaryota; kingdom Metazoa; phylum Chordata; class Mammalia; order Artiodactyla; family Moschidae; genus Moschus; species Moschus berezovskii. The sequence continues at coordinate 58,193,968 of NC_142478.1, read as the reverse complement.
ATGTAATCACAGGCTTATTGATTATTAACTCTTTGAACACCTAACACATGAATGATGGGGTTACTGTGATTGTATTTACCTTTCCTTTGTTTTATGTAAGTCTCAAGGAAATTGGGGTGGTGGGTTCGACATACACATAGGGTATAAAATATTTTCACAAATGGTGGTCGGGGTCCTTGGCTAAGAGGAGTCTCTGCCTTGGGCCCGCCGGTATAATAAACTGCACTCCACTATCTGCATTGTCCTTCTGAGTGAGTTTGTTTTCCGGAACGCGTGGCTATAACAGGAGAAATGCCAACTCTTTCTAGACGCCTACCACCCTTTCTGTCTTAACCCCTGGGGGAAACCAAGCACAGGCACCAGCAGGAGGTGAGCTGGGTACCAGCCAGATGATGTTCTTAAATAAAGTCTTGGCATGACTCTCCCCCATCAGGAGAGACTAGTTCCAAAAATGAGAATTTTCAGAGGCACGACTATAATAGGAATGAAAACTTATTCCTCCTAATTACATAATTGCATAATTATGCAGTATTAAAATTATGTAAGCTGAACTCAGAGGCTTAAAACCTGGCCTGGATTTCCCTTATCACCTGGGGGCTCCCACGTGGCCTGGGGGAAGGAGGTCTAAATGGTGGGCTGTGGAGATTTGTGGCCATTTCATCTCTGATTCCCAGGGACTGGACTCAGAGACAAAGCTTCTGGTTCTCTCACTCTGGGCAGAAAAACTGGTTTAAATACCAAGCTGTTCTCTGTTCTAAGAGGGGAAGGAAGGATGCTCAAAATCTCCCCATGCCTTCTTAGCTCCCAGTCAAACCCAGGACTCGACTTGGTCTTTCTAAAGCTGTAACAAGGGAGACATGCAGATCTGAGATTCCCGCCCCTTCTCCAAGCACACTCTTTCTCAGCTCTCAAACCTGATTCCCCCCAGACTTGCTCCAGGGACAAGTCCTAACTAGAACCTACTTACCACTCTTGCCTTGAAGAACCACAGATATTTATGACGTGTGAGGAGGATTCACAGCTAAGAGACCAACCCCTCTGCATTTGTGTGGCCTGATTTCTGGGTAGCCTGCTTCTTCTCCATCTTTCTGGGCCCCCTTCTCCATCAGTACGATGGTAACAGGACCCCTAGGTGATTCCAACAGGCAGAATGGAATCAACATGTCTAGGTCTAACGTTAATACTTTTGGAATGGCAGACCCTGTTTGGTTCTCCAAGATCCATGCCACCTGAGTGGGCTGAGACAGAGAGCTCCACCCTCTGCTGACCACAGACAGGCCTCTGGGAATGGGCCGGGTATCTTTTTCCCATTCTCATGGCTCTGATGTGTCACATCCCTGCCAACATTATATGGAGTCAGGAGGTTGCCTTCTTCCTATTTGCATTTATTTCCATCATTAAAAACAAAAAATACTGAGCAACAGGGGGTCTGATAGAAGAGGAAAAAAAAATTCACACATTCACCCCTGTGAAGAAAGAAATATGTCCATTCTCGTCTCTTCCCCTGCGGGACTCTTACATTGTGGGGGCTGGTCATTAACTGGACCACCCTCATAGCAGCCGGGAAAGACAACACTGGTGGCTGGAGTTGCAAAGGAAGGGGTGAAGAATTAGGCACATTTATGGAGGATGGGTGCCACTTTCAGACTTGGGAGATTAAGGGAAGGGCTGGAGAGGGTGATAGTCTACAGCCACCATCTCCCAGATGCCAACAGGAAAGCAAAACAAAATCAGGAACTCGAGACAAATTGTCTTTGCTGTCAAGGCCAAGCATCTGACTTGGACGTTAATGGGGGGTAAAATGGATGTTGTACAGAGCCCTCAAAAACAATGACTTCCGTGGAGAAGCGATCTGCTCTTACTCTAGCCAGCACCACTGAGTGCCACTATACGAAGAAACGTGGAAACGTTGAGGGTTGTAAATTTTCTTTGTGGCTAATTAGCTTCTTTTCTTGTTAGTCACTTATGTCTATAGTTTTCAAAATGTAGTTTGAACGGAGAAAAATCTGCATTCCTACTGAGTTAATTCTATAACAGCAACTATACTGTACCTCAGGTACATTTTTCTTAAATTCCCGGCGGAGTTCAATTAAATGTTTATGAGAATGTTCACTCTCCTCCTGCCGTGCAGACAGCTCGGAAGCGACGGAATTAAGCTCCTTCTGGAACAATAAAAAAAAAAAAAAGGAGAGAGAGAAAAGAAAAAGATTTTTTTTTTCCTCCTTTTCCTTTTTAATCATTGTACAAAACAGCATTCCAAACAAGTTTTCTTAACTTACAAAAAAGCTGAGAAAAGACAGGATATTGACTCCTGGTACAAATGAATAATTTACGAAACTGGGGATGCAACCGAAAAAAATCCAGGACAGCTTTTTTGCTTGTCAGAAGTCAGGCCAGATCAATACTCTCCTATAAAGTTGGGTGGAGTTTTTTTTTTTCATTTCTTCCTTACGCCTCTGCCCCACCTCTTAAATTTCCAAGGGAGTGATGGCATAAGCTTGTCAGTAACTGTAGAAAACATCTCCAAACCGTGTCAAAATAGTAAAGTGCGGCATATTGTATGGGCATATTATAGTGTAAGAAAGCGCTGTCGACAGCTTTCATATATCAGAGGTGGGAACTGTTCCAACTATGACTTACTCACACTTAAGGGTTCATAAATACGCCTTTTAAGATATAGATGGCTTTTTAATTTCAGTAGATTTTGGAAAAATGAAGGTGCCAATAAGAAGCAAGATGACCTTTTGTGTATCCTGCAGTAAATCATTTAAGGTTCACTTCAAGTATAAGACATATTTCATTGAAGACTGCTGGATTCAGAGCAAAGGATTGGAAGCAGCCTTGCCTGCTTATGTGCAATGAAGGTTTCAGACCAGGTTTTTACAGGATGCACCAAGGAGGGAAAAAAAGAGTGAGGGATGGAAGTGGGGGATGCTCCAGCTCCCACATGACAGACAATGTCTGCTGGTCGTACATGTATATTTGATCACCCCCCTTGCAGCTTTCTTCACTTTAACGGTGGCAGTTTCACAAGGGGAGTACAATTCACCATGAGTTGTCATGGATTTCATTTGCATAATTCAAGAAATGCTCTGTTTATGTGGTCTGCTGCTTTCTTGCACCATCCCGAGATGGGCTTTTTTCTGGACCATAACTCGAGGAGCATTTCTGTATATATCACCCGATTATATTTGCAGCAATCAAGCTCCATAATTTCCTAAATCCGGTGATGCAATAAATTTCTGCAATCAGATTTATTAAAAACACACACGCAGATGCGAGAGTGTATTTCGAGGGTGAACTCTTTAATCTAACATATGTATGACGAGGCCTGGTACCGTGTTGAAAGACCCCATTTGTCATCGCTAATACGCATTCATCTTGCACACACAATGAAACACTTTTACCATTAGATAATGAAATAAAAGTACTATTAACCCGCTGCAAATCCTTTTCCCTCTAAGAGACAAAATGCATGGTAATTGTCTTATATCATGCCTGAGAGTCGGTAAATCTGCTCAATAGCAGCTCACCATAGCACCATAAACCTCATACCCACTGGAGGCTGGAGCGTCTACCCTAAACCCAGAATAAGTGTCTGCCTATGGAGCTTTTGGGAGAAATCAGGGAAGGGCTTTCTATTTCTGGAGAAATGTCTGACTTCTTTGGAGAATCATGAGACTAGAAGGGAGAAGGTCGAGGCAAAAAAAAAAAAAAAAGTCATTAAAATAGAGGGGAAAGAGACTTGGAAGTGTGGTGCTCTCCAAGGTGCTGAAGTCAACTCTATGCCACAGCACTGGGTGCACCAACTCCAAGGTGCAGGGACGTCCCATTGAATTATTGAGCCAGGTAAGGAACAAAGTGTCATGGGAGAGGAGAAAGACAAAACAGCAACAATTTCTGACAGTCTATCAAGGTGATTGAGAAAATAAGGAGATTTCTGGTTTATCACAATTTAAAAATAACTGCAGTTTCCAATGAAGAAACCACAGTTGACTGTGACCAAAATATCAAGTGACTAGGGAGAGATCTGTGTTTGCAGCAACAGGACTGATCAAAGGTAGACAAAACCCAACTAGGTGGTGCAGCCAGGTGGACAGACTCTCACTTGGCAGGAGGGAAGGAACCAGAATGTCATGGTCAACTGGAGTTGTGGCAGAATGCTCACAGTTTTTCTTAGTTTTTCTCATCTGTCTTGAAGATAAAGGTGTGATTTTTACATTGCTACAGGACAAACAGAACTGAGACTTAGGTTAACATCACACGATTTAGAATGATCATATATCTGACACAATGTTCTTATCTCTGGGATACTAACTCTCCCACTATCCCAGCAACCTCATGGGGGTTGATCTTTGACTCCTTATTTAAAACATCAAAGCCAGGTTCGAAAAGGAAATCTCAGAGCAGGATAAGTCCAACTGTCTGATGTGCTGTACCAGACAATGACGCCGTGCAAGTGCACTAGCTCCCTCCGCGCTAACCTCCCAGGCTGCCGGTGGGTACGAATCTGTCTGCTGCAGACAGAGCAGAGTGAGACTGGATGCGGAACATCAGTAGGCCTCCAACTCCAGCCCCAGGCAAGCCCAGCTCTTGTGTCTTTCCTGTTCATCCCTAGAGGAGCAGATGATGTGTTTGATGTCCACGTTCTTCTCAACACTTTCTTACATCTATGTTCATCCTTCAACCCTGAATTCTTGCCGCTTTTCTATGGTAAGTATACTAACAACAACAACAATAGTAAATAATCATCGTGCTTTGTGCTAAGTCACTTCAGTTGTGTCCGACTCTTTGCAACCTGATGGACCGTAGCCCACCAGGCTCCTCTGTCCATGGGATTTTCCCAGGCAAGAATACTGGAGAGGGTTGCCACGCCCTCTTCCAGAGGATTTTCCCAACCCAGGGTTCAAACTCGCGTCTCTTATGTCTCCTCCACTAGCGTCACCTGGGAAGCCCAAATAAATAATCATAACTATCACTGACTGGGTCCTTACACATGCCAGGCAACATGCTAAAGCTCCTTATATACACCCTCTCACGTGGTGGACACAATAACATGCTGGAAGTTGATTCAAGCAGGGACTAAGAAACAAATTATAGTCCTAATAATGCAGGTGTGAATTATCTCCTTGGTGGATTATAAAGGCAAAATTAAAATGTCCTGCTCTTCACTGGACTTCTGTTCCTTCCTCACTAGCTGGGGGATGTTCAGGGAGCTGTTTTTAAATGTTATAAACATGTAAAGCATCAAGCACATTACTAACTGTTCAACAAGTGTTGGTTAATATTAAACTTAGATAAACTGAGAGCTCAGGGAACAACCCCCTAGATCAGTGATTCTACGAGTTCTGGATCTCACAGGTTGGTAAAAATCTCACACCCCTTGCTGCTGTTCAGTTGCTAAGTCGTGTCTGATTCTTTGAGACCCCATGGACTGCCTTATGCCAGGCCTCCCTGTCCCTCACCATCTCCCGGAGTTCACCCAAGTTCATGTCCACTGAATTGGTGATGCCATCCAATCATCTCATCCTCTGTCATCCTCTTCTCCTTTTGCCTTCAATCTTTCCCAGCATCACACCCCTGCCCCCAAATAAAAAGATGACAGAGTATTTATTGTCAAGTTTTACTCTAACAGGCAAAGAAAATAAAAAACCACTCCCTCCCACCCTAAAAGACAAGACTATTTAAACATTAACCAAGCAAGACGGCCAATGAGAGAATTGACAAGTCTTTTAAAATAGACATATTTAAATAAACAAAAAGCTCATATTTATTTTGAAGGAATATAAAAAACTCTAATAAACATAAACCAGCACCCGTCTAAAGTTGAGTTTTAGAAATAAGTGGCTGAACTCCCAGACACATACACAGCTTGCAGGGCCTCTTTGATGACCAAGCAGAACTTGGGATCCTCTCCTATCCGGCCCCCAGCCCCCAGCCCTAGGGGAGCCATGATTAACACAGCCCCAGACTTTGGGCCAGGCCCAGGCGGGGAGAAGACTCATCTGATTAACCGGCCATCAGCAGCAGACAGACAGCCCGGAGCCCGGCGCAGACCATTCAAATAATGATCATCATAAACAGCCCATTTGCAACTAAAAAGAAATAATTTTAATGAGCTTGGAGCAGATGATAGATGCAGCTGAGGCTCGGGCCAGTGTGCAGAAAGAAAGGAAGCCGGGACTGAGCTGCATCCAGGACTGGGAGCAGCAGGAAGAGGCTGGGGTAAGGGAAGAAGGGCTCTTCTAATGGAACCTACAGCTCTGCTGCTTGTCTAAGGGAAACGCCCACTGTCTGGGAAGTGCTCCTAACTCTGACAGGGTCTGCCATCACCTTGCTGGGCAATCTTGGAGCTTCCCAGGCAGGCAGAGTCTTGGAACATATGAGCCAGAAGGAACTTTTGAGGCTGTCCAGTTCATCACTGCCTGAACTTCAACCATACATACCACTCTACATGCATTCTGCCATATTGATATTCCATATGAATTAAAGTCCTTGGTATTTATATTCAAACTGGTTCATTTCTTTGTTTTTGCATAACTTTAAATTCAATTTTAAGCTCAAATTTCTTACACCCTTATATATCTTGTTCAGATCGATACACAGGATATTCACACTCCGAGCACCTTGGAGGGCTCTCCATGCCCTCTCCTAGTTAATATTCCCTAAAGGTAACCGTCATTCTGACCCTAGCATCATAGATAAATTTCATCTGTTTTTGACCTTTACATAACAACTGCTTCTTTTTTTTTTTAACCTAAATAAGTACATTTGAAAAGGAAATTCTTTTTATCACTAGAGGACCCGATGCCATGAACAGATGGTAGTCTTTAAAAGTACAATGAAAACAAAGCATTGCTGTTTGTCTTTGTTATAAACGGAGGTTGGCAAGTGCTAGGGAAGTGTTAAAGGGAAAGACTTCCTTCCTGTTCGAATGAGAAGGAATGGATGACCATGGAGAAGGGAAAACCGTTGCTCCTGACACAAGCAGATCCCTTCTCATGTCAGGTCTACTCACGGTCATCTCACGTCCAGTCAGTGGAGGTATGTCTCACACTTCCTCTGACATGAACTGAATCTGATTCTCCCGTTTTAGAGATGAGGAAACTAAGGCAAAAATCCTTAGATTACCCGACCAGGCTGCACAGCTGGTTAAGAGGCGGGTTTTCCTCAGAGGGAAGGATGGCTCTTGGGTGGTGAAGGAAAACTGGTGGTTATCTACGGGGCCGGCAAGTAAACATTCTCTGTTCAACTGTGTTTCCCCAACCAGGAAGAATCTGGAATCTTACAAGAATAACTAGTTTTGAAAGAAATTTAACACAGAATCTTGACCTGAAGTGTCAATGGGGCATAAAGTTTTGAGCTAGATGCTATGCTCCTATAGGAGAGACACACCTAAGACACATCTAGGGACTTCCCTGGTGGTCCACCTTGCAGTGCAGGGGATGTGGGTTTGATTCCCAGTTGGGGAACTAAGATTCCACCTGCTGCGGAGTAACTGGGTTAGTACACTGCGACTAGAGAGCCCATATGCCACAACAAAAGACTGCATGACGCAACAAGACCCGAGGCAGCCAAATAAATTTAACAAAATATATATATCCTTTAAAACAGCAGTCCCCAACTTTTTTTGGCACCAGGGACTGATTTCAAGGAAGATAATTTTTCCATGGACTGGGGCATGCAGATAGTTTCAGGATGATTCAAGCATGTTAGACTTATTGTGCACTTTCTTTCTAATCTAATGCCGCCACTGATCAGACAGGGGATACTGGTCCGCAGCCCAGAAGTTGGGGACCCCTGCATACGCATATCCGTCCCTCCAGCATGTGCTCACACTCTTCTCAGCTCCAAACACACCCCTGCACTCAGACAATATACCCCTAATACCAACTCTGAGAAGAGATCTTCTAAAAATGACACAGTGATTGTTGGGGATTAGGGGTTAAGGAAGCAAGGACCTCACTTACTCCTTTACTTTGAATGGGTTGAAACCTTTCTTCAACATGTCCCTCCCCTGCTCAAAATCTATCTCTGGCTCTCCACTGCTCTAGGACAATCACCACACTCCCCCATCTGGGTGTCACTGGGTCCCTAGTCCTTCCCCCATCTTCCCATCTCTTTGCTTCCTTCCCAACCAGACTGAATTCCTTGCATAAACCCAAAGGCAGCAGGGTCTCCCAACTTCTTGGCTCAACAGACTTAAGTCCTTCAGCACTGATGACCTCACTCTTTCTTTGCAGTTATCTTTCTCATCCTTTGTGCGGTGGCTTAAATGTCCCCTCTTCCAGGAAGGCTTCCTGGACCCTCCTCTCCAAGTCTGGGCATCACCTTTGTGCCCCTGTTATCCCTTTCTGATATCTGCCACCAGATTTTATTTTTAAAGCCCTAGAGCCTTTTCTCCACACGAAACTTTAAACAGACATTCCTTATAGAAAATAGCTCATGGCTAAAATGTACGCTGTCTATATATATATGCTAGTATTTATGGAATGTGCTAAGCAATTTATGTATATTATCTCCTGTAAGGATATATGGATGAAGTGGCAGTTGAGATTCCAGGCCAAGTCTGGAAAAAAAGATGACCAGAGATTATGACTTTCAATACAGTCACCAACAGCCCCCAACACAAACCTGGAGCTCGCTTTCTCTTTACTGCAGGGAGATTAAACTAGAGATGGATCCACCCATCCACCCACCCATGATCTCCAGTGTGCTGGGCATTAGATAAGAGAAATGAAAACAATCAATCAGATACTGTCTATATCCTCCAAGAGCTCTGAAACCAAATAAGACAAGTTAGGGCACAAGTAGCTCTGGTAAAAGGGACAAAGGACATCCAATTAAGACATCACCTCCAGAGCAGAGTTGGAGAAGAGTGAAACCCTGACTTATGCCCTGAACTGCCTCTGTGTGGGTATGGAAACTGACGGGGCACGGGAGAGGTAAGTGTTTTACCTACTTCTACTAATTAAATCCAGTTGTTATGTGGTTCCCAACTTGGGCAGGGGCTGCTAGGGCCTAGTATGTTACCCAGGCTGGAAGCCCTTTATCCAACATCCATCCGATCACCCAACCAACCATTCATTTATCCACTCATTTCACTCATCCACCCATTCACCCATCTACCTAACAGATCATCTATCTTCCAACTGACCATCTATTCATCCAACTGATCATCCAACATCCATCTATCCAATCACTCACACCCAACCAGTCATCCGTCCATCATCCTTCCATCCATCTAATCATACATCCATCCACCCATCCATCTATTTATCTATCCATCCATCCATTCCCATCTAATCATCCATCCAGTTAACTACTGAGCCCCAGTTCTGTCCCAGGTACAGTGCTAGGGACTAGTACACAGAAATTAACCAATACAGCCCGTCCTTGAGGAATGTACAGTGCAGTGGAGGTGAGAGGTCAATTCCAACACCGTGTGTCAACGTACAACAAGAAAAGTACAAATAAAGTATGATGGGGACACAGAGAGCAAGGTGACTTGCTGTGATCGGCATAAAGAGTCACCAAGGTAGGAACACGTGACCTGAGTTCAGGGGATGCGCTGGTTAAGAAGCTAAGCATCCCACACAGAAGAAATGAGATTATTGTGACAGCCCCCTACCTGGTCTCTTTGTTCCTGCCTTTAGCGTTTTTCTTAACATGGATCACTATCAAACACACTGTGTGTTTTATTTACTAGAATGAAAACTCCAAGATAGCAAGACAGAGATCACGGCGCTTCTTATCCTCAGTGCCTAGAACAGTTTCTATTTTTTACATAGTAGGCACTGTAGAAATGCTTGCTGGTCAAATGAATGAATGAATGAATGATATGTGTCAGAAGTCCTGAAACAGCCTGGTCTGTCTGGGGAGCAATGATAACATTCAGGGGCCACAGACCTGTGTCCAAATTCTGGCTCTGACTCCCCCACTAGCAGTATGACAAGATATTCAACCTTAGTTTCAGTGTCTGTAAAACGGGGATAAAAATTTGTGCCCAAAGGGTTACTGAGAAAATCTCTTGAGAACCAGACTGTAAGTAGGTAAAGTGCTTGGCACAGTGTCTAGGATCTTCAGTGCTCATACTCTTTTCAGTCCTTTATGGGTGAGGACTGTGCCCGTCCTGTTCACAACTGCTGTAGCCACAAGTTCTAACTAAATGCCCGTTACATGAAGGCACTCAAAAAACACTTGAGAGTGAATGTCTGTTAGTAGATATAAGCATGAGAAGTGCTTTATGGCAGGAGCAAGGTGAGGTCCTGTATGAGGGCCCAAACAGCCCACGCTGCATCTCAGGTCCATGGAACCATTCCGGGCTTTGCCATCAGAGTCTCAGGCTAACACTGAGGAGGGTTTCTGGGGATGCTGTTGGGCATGATGGGAATGTTGCCTTCAGAGCGGCCCTAGAGATAGTCCTAGAGGGCTGGGGGATGACCTGGGACAAAGGGCACATGCTGGCTGGCCATGAGCAAGGAGACAAGACGGATGGCTCTGTAGCCTGCTGAGATGGATAACTGAGCCTCGGCTGAGAGACAGACCGGGTTACCAGAGTCATCCATCACTCCCTGTATCGTATGTAAATTTCAGATGCCAAGATGTATTGGGCCAATTATCTGACAGCCAGGGCAAGGGGCGGTGCCTATGAAAAACAGCTCTTAGCCAAGCTGGCTTTACTGAATTCCGTCAGCTGGGCCGGGGTGACAGACAGTTCACACCTGGGTCACAGAACCCACTGACAGGACTGTGGCCAAACCATGAGGCCTGGGTGTGTGGGTGAGGCTGCCAACAACTTCTAAGCAAACTCCCAGTGCAGTGATAATAACAACGGTATAATAACTGTCCCACAGAGGGTTTTCTAGGTCCATGTTAACTGGCATACAAAGTTCATTTAGTTTTCCCAGGAGTGCTTGGCATGCAGTGGATGCTCTAGAAACATCTGCTGAGGGAGCAAATGAATGGTCCTGTGAAGCAGGTACCATTTTACACGTGGTACCTGTGGAGAAACAAAGCCACTTGCCAAAATCACACTTTCTTCCGGATTCTTTCCTCCAGATGCTCATGGAGCAACTTTTCCCTGACCTGTGTGTTCCAGGCAAGGACTCAGTGGCCTGAAGGCCAGGAGCACGGCTGGGCCTGATCAGTCTGTCTGTCTGTCCACCTGTCCATCCATCCATCCGTCCACTCGTGCAGTTACTCAATGATAATTTAAATGTCTACAATGCTGCTCAAAACAAGTCAGATCTAAGTACTGCCTGCACGGAGTATTCAGTCCTGTAGGGCACTCAGACAATTAAAACTGTGGCCCACCAGACTTCCCTCGAGGCTTCCAAAGTTCTGGTTTCATCATCAATGTGCTTGTAGCTGGAGGCAGCCCAGAGCCCACGCTGGGCAGGCAGAGTGGGTTTGAGTCCAGACGTTCTTACTTACTGGCTCTGTAAGTCTGGGCAGACCCCTGGCCTCTCTGCACTGAGGATTTACTGCTGTAACATGGAGTCATGGCATGTCTTCCCTCTTGGGGGTGCAGGCAGGGAGACAGGCCTGTGGCCAGCAGGGGGTCCAGGGTGCAGGAGGTGCTTGGGTGCTCAGGGGCCATGGCCAGCCCTGAGCCCTGAGGAGGCAGCAACCTTCCCTATCCCGGTACTGGGCTGAGGCCCAGGGCTGCAGTGTGGACACTGCTCTCATTAGCAAACCCTGTCGGCTTGATTCAACCACTTCTCATCCTGTCTACCGCTACCATCTAGGTGACCATAGGCGCCTCCACAATGGGCTCCCCACTGCTCCCTCACCCTCCCACAGTCCTCCCCACCAGCAGCCACAGGCATACTGTTAAACCCAAGTCACATCTTGTCCCTCCTCTGCTCAAAACCCTTCCATAGCTCTCCCCTGACTCAGCATCAAGGCCAAACTGCTTACCTCAGTGTCAAGGGCCCACATGACTTATCTCTGTCCTCACTTCCTTCTGCTCTCCTCTCAGTCATTCTCCAGCCACACAGGATCTCTGCTGGCTCCTGAACACATTTAGTACATTCCTGCCACAGGACCTTTGTAGTGGTTGATCCCTCTGTCTGAAATACCGTATTTTTTTCCTTCCACATGGGTCTTTTTCTTGCCTCCTCCGAGTCTCAGCTCTTACACCATCTTCTCACAAAAGCCAGTCCTACTTACCATCCTATTTAAAAAAGCAAGCAAGCACCTCCTCCTACCTCACCCGCTCTTCTCTCTGCTCATTTCTCTAAATGGCAGCTGTCATCAGCGCCTTTATGTAGTTACTGCCCTATTTATTTATTGCCATGAGTGTCAGCTCCAGAAGGACATAGGCTTTGTTTGTTTGGGTCACTGCTGTATCCTTGATGCTTGGTACACAGTAGGTGCTCAACGTTTGTTGAAAGAAAGAATGAGTGTATGAATAGAGGAAAAATGAAAGACATACTGGCCAAGCCCAGCTCCAGATCTCTCCCCTCAGCACTTGCACCCCATTTCCAAGGTCCCACCCCCACCCCCAAGCATCAGCCAGGAAAACAAGCCAGTTCCTGCTGCAGGCAGGACCTGGAGGTGGCTGTCCTTGAGAGAGGATGCCAATCAAACACCTAATTATCTCGCCACGAACCCGGGAGCCACATCCGATCACTTCCTCCTGCCCTTGATTGCTGCTTTATATTCTGGAGTTCTCAGATGCAAAACCTTGTGGTGCCAGGAAAATAAGGCAGCCCCACCCCCACTCTGGTGGCTGTTGCGTGAGGGGCCAAGGACCCCACTATCTCCTCTTAGGGCTCACACAACTGGTTCAGCTGGGTGAGCTGGCTGGGCAGCTCCTCTCTGTGCTCTGTGTTTACTGAATACCTACTATGTGCCACACATAGTAGGTGCCACAGTGGTGCTTACTCATCATATCACAGGAACTAAGTGGTAACTTTTCATGGTTGGCCTATTGGCCTATCTCCTCTTTTAACCCCTTTTGTAGGCAGGGAAATCAAGTCTCAGAGAGATGGTAACACTGATCCAAGGTAACAGTCAGGCAAAGGCAGATCTGGGTCTTGTATCCTGGTCCCCTCTTCTCCAAACTATGGCACCAATGCCAAAGTTTGTGCCATTCTAACATCATTTCTCAGAATAGCCTCTATTTTGAAGTGGAGGAGGAGTCTGGGCATTGGAAGAAGCTCCGTGGGAACCTTAGAAAGCTCTGGAAAAATTTACCGCTGTACAGGGCTAAGGTATACAATCCAAGTGGGGAAGAAAGCACCTGAGGTGTGCTAGGTGAGGGTTGAGGGGCCTCGAGCAGCTCAGTGGTGGAAGACGATGATCACATATAACGGGCGCGACGTGTCCTGGGGGAAGTGCACTTGGAGAGGGCTGCAGCTAACAGGAGAATATGGCGCCAGCACCTGGGAGAAGCACTGGAGGAGGAAGGAGTCGTGGGCAAAGGCGTGGAGGGTGCAAAACCCAGGCTGTGCGGGGGAGTGGCTGACCACGTTGACGCACAGTAGGAATTCATTGGATTTGGGTTGGAAAACCATGAGATCAAGGCAAGAAAGAACTGGAAGCCACAGAGGACTGCCGAGCAGAAGAGAAGTGCTTGCTTCAGGCAGCTCTGGGAAACCTCAGGGGCAGGGGAACGAACCTGGAGGCCCGGAGAACAGAGATACCCCTCCTGCTGTGCATCAAGTGGGTGAAGGTGAGTGCGGGCAACAGGCAGCAGAGACGGGGGTGGATTTTAGGGACCCACTGGAAAGAAATTAATGCCATTTAGCAACTGGGAGGATCGGCCAGAGAAAGCTGTTGTTTTTTTAAAAAGACTTTCAAACTTAAAAAAAAAAAAAAGATTTCTTTTGCTTGCACTGGGTCTTAGCTGAGGCTCACAGGATCTCTGTTGTGGCATTTGGGCTTCTTAGTTATGGCAGGTAGGATCTAGTTCCCCGACCAGGGATCAAACCTGGGCCCCCTGCACTGGGAGCATGGAGCCACACCCACTGGACCACCAGAGAAGGTTGGGGGTAAGATGGAAAGAGGAGAACCCTCAAATGAGGGGCAGCTGGGCAGGCCAAGGAGGGCTCCAGCCCAGGAGTCCTCGGGTCCTCCGCCACTTGTCCCCTGATTTGCTGTTGATGTTGGCAAATGCCAGTGCTCCTGCTGCCCACAGTTTCATTGGTTAAATAAGGGCCAGGCTGTCTGAGCGGTTACTGAGAGGACCTGAGAAATCTGTAGCTGCAAATTCTCCCTGAACAAATGGGAGGAATTAGTGTTTAATAAATGCCCTGTGCAAACTAGTTTGTAAGCGTGAAGATAAACATTTTTAAGGACAAATATTTTGTAGGGGTCATGAGGAGGAAAAGGGAGCCAGAGTTCACATGAAAAGCTCCCCTTTCTGCTGCTGTTCCTAATCCATGGGGACACACCTCTTAAAACCAGTCCTCACTTGGATGCAACTCATACACTGTGGCTCTTCTTTCTAGGGTTGGAAGACATCTGCTGAGTGATGCCATCTCCAGGAAGAAGTCCCACACTGAATAGGGGTTGCCCAGGCAGGGTTGCCTGTGGGTCCCTAGTAGCCTCCTACTAATCAGATGACCCCACGCCTGAGTCCCTTGTCCCAGCCTATCACCAACATCTCCATAAAAAGTCTAATTGGCTGCTTCCTGTCCAGGGTGTGGGTCTTACTTCACACCAAATTGTGTAAGGTCCTTGATACACAATTCTTCTGCTTCCAGTGAAATGGAGGAAAGGGAGGAGGGAGAGGAAGAGGAAGACTACATTTCATTTTTGAATCAACAGCCCTTTTCGTCTACCTACATTTTATTAAAATGTTCATCATCCACATTATGTGCAGTTCCCACAGAGCCGACTTTAATTACCTGAAGCTGTACCCAGGCTTCCCGACTGCCTTGGTGGCATAGTAAAGAGATGGACAGGAAGGCCTACCTGACCAGGTACTGCCCCAACCAGCAAAGTTCAAGGACAAGACACTAACCCTTTCTGCAAAAGGGGATGTTCTTTCCTCTCCCCAAACCACGAAAGGCCATGTCCCCAAACAACACAGGTGAGACCCTTTCTCCAAATGTTCTCTCCCCAGATCCAAGGAGACGTTCATCTCTGCATTTGGAAGCATAACAGAATTTCCCCCTACCTACAGACACACACAGTCTGTACAGAATTGAATTTTACTGTATTTATTGACTAAGGGAAAACTGGAGAATGACAAACTGGCCTTTCCTGGACCAGAGACTTTCTTTTTGCAGAGCCTAAAGAGGCCCAGGACACAGGATACTCATTTTCCCAGTCTACGGGCCTATGGAAAGACAGAGGAATACGGGCTGGGTTCAAATCCTGATTCTGCCACTCTCTGTAGCTGGGAGAGCTTAATGCCTGAGCCTCAGTTTCCTGATTTGTAAAATGCGGATGACGCTCGTGAGCAATGTCTCAGCTGGAGATGTGGGTTGGACTTCAGGCTGAGCTACCAAGGAGGAGGACTGAGGAACAGTGCAGATTCCAGGGAGGGCAGCGGCTCTGCAGCCCTGGGTTCAAGCTTCCCTGTTTCTTTTGTGAGCTCTGATCTGGCCAAGGCACTGCCCCTCCCTGAGCCTCTGTTTCCCCACTTGCAGCATGAGGATAATAATAAGAAGAAATGAATCCCAGGCACATCTCACTCTTAAATACCTCTAACTGTCCAGAAATAATAACCGCCCCTGCCTCCGCCTTCGTCCAAGCTGCCATCATCCCTCGCCTGGACTATTTCCGGGGCCTCTTTCCTTCCCTCCCAGCTCCCGCCCTTACCTGCTACAGTCCAATTTCCAGGCAGCAGCTGGAGTGTGCTGTTCAAAACATGAATCAGCTCCTGCCTCTTCCTGGCTTGAAACTCTTCCATGATTTATTTGCCGTGGGCTTAAGGGTGGAATCTAGTCTCCCCCACGACAGCCTACAGACTGCAGCCCCTGCTCAAGGTTCCAGTTTAGGTGTGCTGGAAATCTCTCCCCAAACCTAAGCATTCCAGATACTCTGACGGCTCCTATCCCTCAACATGCCAGCCTCTCTTCCACCCCTTGGGGCATTTGCCCAGGCAGTTTCCTTTATCTGCAATCCCTTCCTATTCTCCCAACTCTGACACTCCCTTAGTGGGGGTCATACTTGCCCCTACCCCAAACTCTAAAGTAGATCCATTCCCTCCTTGCTCCTGTTTGACAGAGCATCCATCAGCATTTACACAGAAAAACTAAAACTAAAAGCTCCAGGAGGGCAGGACTTGTGTCTCTTTGTTCTCTGTGTTTCCAGCACCTGGGTCCCGCCTGGTGTAGAGGAAAGCTTAATAGATACTTTTTGAATGAGTATTCACTTCACTGAATTTCTCTGCACATCAAATGAATATAAAGAACATGAAGAGACTTTAATAGCTACAAATGCTTCACACAAATAAAACAAAAATAACAATTCCTTAAGAACAGAATATTAATACCTTACTTTGGAGGCAGGAATGAGTGAGAATAAAGAGGAAAGAAAGAATGAGAATAAAGAGGAATGAAAACAGAAAAGTAAGGGTGGGAGAAAAGTCAGGATTAATGAGATGGAACTAGTGAGTTCCCCACCAGCAGACAGTTTGGGGTGTTCTCCCACCACCTCTGGGAGGTTGCATTGCTGCCTGACAAGTTAGCATGTACTGATATTTCAGAGCCTGGGAGAATCTGCTGTTTAGTCGCTAAGTCATGGTTGACTCTTTGTGACCCGTGGATTGTAGCCCGCCAGGCTCCTCTGTCCATGGGATTTCCCATGCAGGGACACTAGAGTGGGTTGCCATTTCCTTCTCGAGGGTATCTTTCTGACCCAGGGATTGACCCTGCGTCTCCTGCATTGGCAGGTGGAGTCTTCACTGTTGAGCATTACTTGGTTGAGCTTGTTGAGCATTCATTCACATTTTAAAGCCATATTGTTAACTGTGTAAACCTAAGTTGTGGGGGTCCCTTCACGTGGACCTGGTCGGGGCTGGTGGTGGGAGGTGGTCCTGGTCTGGCTGACTCGGTCAATGCTCATCCATTTCACACCCACTTCGGTGACTGCTGACCAGCCCAGACCAGTTTCTGCTGAGATGAAGCAACTTGTTCAAAGTAGCGGAAAGCCATCTCTTCCCTCACACAAAACAGGTCACTGGTGACACTAAACCTGATGTTATTGTCAAACCACACTTTCTAAATGAGACTGTCTTTCTTTCCAGGAAGCCTCACGCTGCGTACATCCCGCTCATCAACAAGCGATGGCATTCCTTCCTTCCTTCATTCATCAAATATGCAACTGAGTGCCTACTCTGTGCCAGGCACCTGAGATCCAGCAGTGGCTGCAGCAGACAAGGTCACTGCTTACGTGCTGCTGAGTCTAGCACCTTATCTTTCATGGATGAAGGCGTGGAGTCACGGCTTACAAGGCATTTATACAGCCTTGGGGACTGGACAGAATAACAACAATAAAGATAACAATAAAAGAAGATGATACTTTTTGCCCAGACTAAGAGGCAGATACCACGTTAGGGGATTTATGGCCATTCTTCTATAGATACAGAAAGTAGATCCATGAAGTCCTGGGGCTAGGAGTGGAATAAAAAAGATCTTTCTGGGGCAATGGAAATGTTCTAAAAATTGGATTATGGTGATAGTTGCACAGGTCCATAAATACTAAAAACCACTGACCTGTACTCATATAATAGGTAAATTTTATTGTACATACATTATACCTCAATAAAGGTGCTTAAAAAAAGTCAAGGGGCTTCCCTGGAGGTCCAGTGGTTAAGAATCCACCTGCCAATGCGGGGAACACAGGTTCAATCTCTGGTCTGGGAAGATCCCAAATGCCAGCCCACCTGCCTTGAAGCCTGTGCTCTGCAACAAGAGAAGCCATCAAAATGAGAAGCCTGAGCGCTACAGCAAACAGTAGCCCCCACTCTCTACAACTAGAGAATGCCCTCACCTAGTAATGAAGACCCAGAACAGCAAAAAAAAAAAAAGGAAATCAGGAGGCAGGGAAAGCTATGTTCAGCTACCACATAAAGCTCACGCTAACTTTCTTTTCAGAGCCCTCTTCACCTTTGCACTGGACCATCATGACAATAAGGAACACTTATAGACAAGTCACTGGGTGTCAAGTCACTGGGCTTCCTTGATAGCTCAGCTGGTAAAGAATCTGCCTGCAATGCAGGGGACCTGGGTTCGATCCCTGGGTTAGGAAGATACCCTGAAGAAGGGAAAGGCTACCCTCTCCAGTATTCTGGTCTAGAGAATTCCATGGACCATATAGTCCATGGAGTTGCAAAGAGTTGGACACAACTGAGCGATTTTCATTTCACCTGGGTGTCACTGGGTATCAGGCTCTGTGATCAGCATTTTACCTGAAGTGGTTATAAGTATTCCCATATCACAGATGGCAAACCCGAGGGCTCAGAGAATGTACCTCCCTGGCTCAAGGATACAGCATGGTGAAACCAGGGTTCAAACCTGGGTCTGTCTGCCCTGCCTCTCACGGTCCAGAGGATGCTGCACCCAGTTCTCCCAGCGATGCTAGTGGGAGCACAGAAGAACAAACTCCATTCTGTGTCCTTGAAACCTCAAGTTAGTGGCGGGTGCCTGGTGCCAGTTCCTTGTGTCACATGATAATCTGTCGGCCAGGATGCATGGGGTCAGTTTTAGATGATTTCAATTTTAAAGCAATGTTTAGTGTGTTTCTTTTTTTTCCTTGTAGGGGTTTATAAACTCTGTCTTTTCTGTATCAGGTTGAAACTTAGAATACAGGTTGTCAGCCAACATGCCAGGCATTTTTCTAAAAATAATCCAAATTGGTTAAGCCATTTTTAAGCAATGGAACAGTCAGGGGAGGGGAAAAAAAAAGTTGCTGGGCAGGAGGAGTGAGGAATTTTAAAGTGGTTTCAGACACCTTTTTTTTTTTTTTTTAACAGCTTTAAAATAAAGGTCTTGTTTGGTTGAAAAGGACTGGACCAGTGGATGCAGGTACAGACCATGGAATGGTATGCGGTTTTCCCTGGTGCCTCAGGCCTCAGACTGGGTCCTCAGGGTTGGCATTTCAACCGTCCTGTGTGTGTGCTTCCAGAACATCTCATGTGGAGGGATGGAGAGGAAAGAACGAAAGCGGGGAGGGGAGAGGGGGAACAGTAGAGATACAGGACTTTCTTTAGGAGTTGGGGGGACCCGGGAAAGGGAGACCCAAAGCGCAGACATAACCAAGGCTGGAGTTTGCTGCGCTCTCTCTGGCAGGATCACCAGGTGCTGACAGTCTTCTCAAAATGGACCTGCCCCATTAAGGCAAACCCTCCTCTGAACGCACCTTCATTCAGTGTGCTTCAAGCACCTACATCAGGGACCTGTTCCCAGCAGACCTCACAGAGCTTACAGGTGAGGGACAGGGTGATAGCAGCGGATGAAGGGGTGGGAGACAAGTGTCCCAGAGAAAGGGAGCAGCGATACTCAGCTCTGGCTCATTGGTGCCACAGAGAACTGTGGGCTCAGAGAGGCTGGAGGGTTTGATTCTACAGAAAAGCCCGAATCCAGATTTTTAATTTGAAAAGCTCCTGATTTTTAATTGTTGGCAACAAATTCAGATAAAAATTTAACAATGTAGTCTGTGCCAAACAAAACAGATTTACTGGGGGATTTGGACCCTGGCCTGCCAGTTTGCAAACTCCAGTCTAGCCTGTTAATTACAAGGGATGAAGAGAATAATAATAAGGATGGCTCACATTTGCAGTGCACTTATCATATGCCTGGCCCATGCTAAAACAACACTGTGAGGTGGGCACTGCTATTATTGCCTTTTTTACAGAGGAGCACCTCGAGGTACAGACAGATTAAGTCATTTGCCCAAGGTCACACAGCTGAGGTGGCAGGGCTGGATCCCAGCCAGGAGTCTGGCTCTAGAGCCTCGCTTTAACCAAGAGCCAATTGTAAGCTAGGTGGCCAATGGTGTGACACATCCACGATGTCCGGTGGAACCAGAGACCCCTGGAGATGAGGAGTCCTTAACATGCCAGTTCATCATTCCCACCTCTTATAAATAGGTCACCCAGAGAGGTTGAGGAGGCTGACAGCAGACTCCAGAATGTTGGTTTCTCTCACTGGTCACTCCATCCTGGGACTCTCCTGGCCCAGATGGTCCTAGAAAGGTCTTCAGGAGGACCTGTGTTGCTTCCCAGATGGGTGCCCACTACCCACTGGAACCAGCTCCCCCAACCCTCAAAGCCCTAAGGAGAAGGGGCAGAGCTGACTGCCCTCTAGCCAGCACGAGGTCCCCAGTCTGGCTGGCGCACCACCCCCACACCTCCAGTTCCTTCCTCCCAGGATCCCAAACAAGGGAGCCTGTTCACAGCAGAGTGCTCATTACCATTTGCATCCCGCCTTTATCCAGCAGATGTGCAGGCCGTTACAATAGCGGGAGAGAAAATAGAAAGAAATTTCGGAATTTGTTTTCCAAAGATATTCAAATTAGTTAATCAAGGGGCTTCTTATTGCTTCTCCTCTTCCCCCCCAACAGCTATCCATGAGGATAATTGATCAGCTGCTAATAACTGATTACACTTCACAAGTGTTTTCTTATGCCCATTACCAGAGTGTTTAAAGACATTTTGTAAAGTTCTAATTATTTCAAATTGTTGCACTGTAGAAAATACCTTGGAACAGTCAGTCGTTGGCTACGCCAGGGACACTTTTGCTGGGTCTGAGGGTATTTGCAGGCAATGGTCAGAGGCCTGGGTAACTCCATACCCACCTCTCTCCCGGACTCTTGCATCTCTCTTCTCTCCTCTAACCCACTCTCCACACAGCTACCAGGGTGCTGTCCTCCAACCACCATCCTTTAAAGATAACCCCGGTCCAAGCTCCTTAGCCCACACTTCATTCACTCATCCACTCCTTCATTTATTCATTTAACACAGCAGTTCTCAAATTCTCTTGTCTCAGGACCTTTTTATACACTTAAAAATGATTGAGGCCCTCAGAGAGCTTTGTCTACATAGGCTATGAAAGTGAAAGTGAAGTCACTTAGTCGTGTCTGACTCTTTGCGACCCTATGGACTGTAGCCTACCAGGCTTCTCTGTCCATGGGATTTTCCAGGCAAGGGTACCGGAGTGGGCTGCCATTTCCTTCTCCAGGGGATATTCCTGACCCAGGGATCAAACCCAGGTTTCCCTGACCAGGGAAGCCATAGGTTACAGGTTATAGCAATCAATATTTACCATGCTCAAAATTAAACCTGAGAAAATTTTATTTTTTATTTAGTTTTTTGGCTGCACTGCATGCAGGATTTCAGTTCCCCCACCAGGGATCGAATCCATGCCCTCTGCAGCGGAAGCGCGGGCCAGGGAATTCCCCAAACTGAGAAATTTTTAGAGCACAAGCATATACAAAAACACACTCCATTAGCCATTGGGGTGATGACGTTGTCACAGACCCTGTAGCTTCCGGAAAATCCCACCATGCATTCTCTCACAAGGCACATGTTAGATTAAAAGCTGGGGCTCTGGGGGTGCTATAAATGCAAGGGTGAAGCAGATGAAGAATCAATTCAGGCTGCCACAGAGGAGCACACGGACACAGGCAGCACACCTGCCTTCCTACTGCCTCCACTCCTCCAGGCTGTGGGCCTGGGATCAGCCACCCTCAGAGGTGCGTCTTTATGAAGATACAAGGGATTTGTGGATCAGTTAGTAATACCAGACAGCTCCCCAGATGCCCAAGAAAGATGAACTAAGGTAGTAGCCAAAAAACATCAGAGTGGGGAAAGATGTCAAAGGACTATCAGGCTTAAGTGGATACCCTGGTTTGAGCAGCTGGGGTCATGGGCAGGGGCGGTGGAGGAGGAGTGTCCACCATGAACATGGGAACAATTCCCTGACCGAGGAAGGCCAGTGACAAGAGTGTGAGTGTGTAAATCAACAAGAAGCTCAAGAGATGGTCCTTCTGGTGACAGGCTCCAAGTTGGTTATGACAGGCAAAGTGGGAATCTCTGCCCTTGACCCTCTGTACTCCTAAGCGATAAACTGCATTAAAAAGAACAGGTAAAATAAAAGTGAACAGGTAAAGCCATAGAGTGGGAGAAGGTTTGCGTGATTTACCTAATAAAGGATTACATCCAGAATCCGGAAATCCTAAAACCTCAATGAGAAAAGGATAAATGACCTAATAGAAAAATGAGCAAGAGGCTTGAAACCAGTACCTCCCCAAAGAGGAGAGCCTAATAGCAAAGAGCACGTGAGAAGATGTTCAACCTCATTGTCGTGAGGGAAATGCAAAGTTAAATCAGGAGACAGTTCTACATCCTCACCAGAATGGCTGAAACGAAAGATAACACCAAGTGCTGGTGAGGATACGGGGCAACTGGAACACACACAGACTACTGGTGGGGTGTCCATTAATATCTGGGAAAGCTACTTGGCAGTGTCTACTAAAGTTAAACATATGTTGCCATATAGGCAGCACGCCACTCCTGGGCACCAACCCCAGAGAAACACGTTCACCAAAATAAAGCCTCACCATTCAAAGCATGGTCATGGACCCAGCAGCACTGGCATCACCTGAGAACTCAGGACCCCCAAGCCCCATCCAGACCTACTAAAATGGGGGTCCATAGTGTAACAAGATCTCCAGGTGATTCATGAGTACATTAAAGTTTGAGAAGCACTGCTTTGCGGTCTTTGCAGAAGCACTATTCATAATAGCCCCAAACTGGAAACAACCCAAATGCCCATTAACAGTAGAATGGATAAATAAATTTGCAATATATTCACCCAACGGGAATACTACAGGACAGCCAGGAGTATGAATGAACTTCAACAACAAACAACAATATGGATAAATCTTATAAAAGTAACATCAAGCAGAAGAAGCCACACACAGAAGCATACACACTGTGTGATCCCATTTACATAAGGTAGAGAAACAGACAAGTCAAACCCACGCAAGTGAGAAGTCAGGAGAGTGCCTGCACGGGAGCGGGGCAATGGAAGGAGTACAGGAGATGTTTCTGGTGGCTGGGAACGTTCTGTTTCTTGATCTCAGGGCTGGTTCCACAGGTGTGTTCAGTTGTGGCAAGTCACCGAGGGGCACCCTCACAATTTGTACACTTGTCTGAGTGGATGTTCGGTGGGGGAGGGAAGAAGGGAGAGGGAGAGACAAGAGAAGGAGGATCAGCTTTTTCCTTTCATCCAAAATATTCTTGCGGCTTCCCTGGTGGTTTGGTGGCTAAGATTCTGTGCTGCCAGTGCAGGGGGTCCAGGTTCAATCCCTGGTCTGGGAACTAGATCCCACATGCAGCAACTAAGAGTTTGCATGCCACAACTAAAAAGAGCCCACATGCAGCAAGGAAGATCGAAGATCCCCCTTGCAGCAACTAACACCTGGTGCAGCCAAATAAATACATAATTAAACAAAAAATCTGCAAGATACTCTTGGATCTATTCATGTCTTGCCATCTCTGCTGCCACCAAGCCCCCATCACTGCTTGCTGGCACTGATGCAGTAGTCAGTCATGGATCTACCTCTGCCCTTCCTTCCCTATGATCAGTTCTGCCTTGGCACCTACGGGTGCCTTCACAAACATGAATCAGATCCCACTACTTCCAGGCTGAAAACTCAGCAGACTTTCTGCTACCCTTGAGGCCTGGCCTATGACAGCACCTGGCATACAGCGTGCCTGTCTCCTTGGGCAGAAGGGAAACAGCTTACCTCCTCTCCCACAGCTTTTCCTCCCCATTTTCCACAATCCTCTTCTTTCTCCACCATTTCTCACCTGCTTTTTATTTTTGATGTTGTGGATACTTCGTGATAGTAACCTATTTATTTGTTTTTAAATTATTCTTATTTTTATTTCTTTTTCCTGGCCACACCACACGTCATGTGCTAGTATGCGTGCTAAGTCGCTTCAATCTTGCCTGACTCTTTATGACCCTATGGGCTGCAGCCCGCCAGGCTCTTCTGTCCATGGAATTCTCCAGGCAAGAATACTGTAATGTGATGCCATGCCCTCCTCCAAGGGGTCTTTCTGACCCAGGGATCAAACCCTCGCCTCTTATGTTTCCTGCACTGGCAGACGGGTTTTTTACCATTGGCACCACTGCAAGGCACATGGGATCTTATTTCCCTAACCAGGGATCAAACCTGTGTTCCCTGTGTTGGGAGCACAGTCTCAATCAATGGACTGCCGGAGAAGTCCCAGCAGCCTATTTACTGAGGTGGAATATCCACTCAGAAAACTGCACACAGTAGGTGATCAATAAATACTTGCAAGAGAGGAGCTCAAGGACCCAAAGGCATATTTACCAAGTATCCCAAGCACCTCTTGACATTCAGCTATCACTGATTTTAATGCCTGGGCCACAGTCTTACTGGCCCACTTAAACTTTTGAAAATATGTCCTTAAGGGACACAGGAAAAGGAGACAGAAAGGCCAAGTTTAAAAATACTCAGTAAAATACCGGATCGATGGCTTTTAAGTTGTGGGGTGACCAGCAACCGTACTCACCCAGGGCTGCTGGACCTAGGCCCCTCAGCCAACCTGAGCAAAGGGCAGCTTTTCCCTGGGAAGTGGGGGTGATGTGGCCATTGCAGGGGCCCAGTGAGAGGTCTGGGGGTCACCTGGGCCTTCTGAGAAGGATTGGAAATGGCTTTCAGTCTACTCTAGCGGCTCAGCTCTGGAAAGAGTGGGCTGTCTTAGAGGGTGGGATGATTGCTAACGTTGTCAACACCTGCCCTACCCACAGACTTCATGGAAACTGAAAACGGACTGTGATTCCCTTGTGGCAGATGAGGGAATGATCAAGGCTCCCATGGCTAATTTGAAAGGTTCTCAATAGCAAGACAATCTGAGCATTAAGAAGGAAAGTAACTGCAAAGGACTGAAATATATCGAAGTGGATGGATTCATAATAACAGGAGTTCATAGTAACACTAAAAACAGAAAACTTTTTACTGGTCACATTGGAGGATGCTGGGGAACCAACTCATTGCTTTGAAATCTGATAAATAAAAGAGTCAAACTTGCATTTTTGTCTTTCCTGCAATCTGCACCCAGAAGTGGCCAAACAGCAGAGAAGTTTCTCTCAGTAGAGATATTCCAGCTAGTAAACAGGAAGGAGTGATAGAAATAGACCACTGCAGCTGAGGGCCCCTGAGGAGTGCTAAGTTACCCTGTAAACCTTGACAACACTCACTCATTCCAAACACCTACTCAGTGCCAGGCACTCTTTTCATTTAATCCTCTACTCTCTAGGATGATGTTACACTCCCTGTTTCACAAGGAAGCTAAAGTAAGAGAGGTCAAGTTGCTTGCCTAAGAATACACAGCAAGTGAGAGGCAGAGATGGGATTTGAACCCAGATACTGATCGATGCAAAGAAACAAAGGAAAACAATAGAATGGGAAAGACTAAGGATGTCTTCAAGAAAATTAGAGATACCAAGGGAACATTTCATGCAAAGATAGGCTCAATAAAGGACAGAAACGATACGGACCTAACAGAAGCAGAAGATATCAAGAAGAGGTGGCAAGAATACACAGAAGAACTGTACAAAAAAGATCTTCATAACCCAGATAACCACAATGGTGTGATCACTCACCTAGAGCCAAACATCCTGGAATGTGAAGTCAAGTGGGTCTTAGGAAGCATCACTATGAACAAAGCTAGTGGAGGTGATGGAATTCCAGTTGAGCTATTTCAAATCCTAAAAGATGAGGCTGTGACAGTGCTGCAGTCAATATCCCAGCAAATTTGGAAAACTCAGCAGTGGCCACAGGACTGGAAAAGGTCAGTTTTCATTCCAATCCCAAAGAAAGCAATGCCAAAGAATGCTCAAACTACCGCACAATTGCACTCATCTCACATTAGCAAAGTAAAACTCAAAATTCTCCAGGCCAGGCTTCAACAGTACATGAATCGAGAACTTCCAAATTTTCAAGCTGGATTTAGAAAGGCAGAGGAACCAGAGACCAAATGGCCAAAATCTGTTGGATCATTGAAAAAGCAAGAAAGTTCCAGAAAAACATCTACTTCTGCTTTATTGACTATGTCAAAGATTTGACTATGTGGATTGCAACAAACTATGGAAAATTCTTCAAGAGATGGGAAACAAGACAACCTTACCTGCCTCCTGAGAAATCATATGCAGGTCAAGAAGTAACAGTTAGAACCAGACACGGAACAACAGACTAGTTCCAAACTGAGAAAGAAGTATGTCAAGTCTGTATATTGTCCCCTGCTTATTTAACTTATATGCAGAGTACATCATGCAAAAGGCCGGGTTGGATGAAGCATAAGCTGGAATCAAGATTGCCGGGAGAAATATCAATAACCTCAGATATGCAGATGACACCACCCTTAAGACAGAAAGCAAGAAGAACTAAAGAGCCTCTTGATGAAAGTGAAAGAAGAGAGTGAAAAAGCTGGCTTAAAACTCAACATTCAAAAAACAAAGAACAAGGCATCCGGTTCATCATTTCATGGCAAATAGATGGGGAAACAATGGAACCAGTGACAGACTTTATTTTCTTGGTCTCCAAAATCACTGCAGATGATGACTGCAGCCATGAAGTTAAAAGATGCTTGCTCCTTGAAAGAAAAGCTATGACCAACCTAGACAGCATATTAAAAAGCAGAGACACTACTTTGCCAACAAAGGTCCATCTAGTCAAGGCTATGGTTTTCCCAGTAGTCATGTATGGATGTGAGAGTTGGACTACAAAGAAAGCTGAGCGCTGAAGAATTGATGCTTTTGAACTGTGCTGATGGAGAAGACTCTTGAGAGTCCCTTGGACTGAGAGGACATCAAACCGGTCCATCCTAAAGCCAATCAGTCCTGAGTATTCATTGGAAGTACTGATGCTGAAGCTGAAACTCCAATACTTTGGCCACCTGATGTGAAGAGCTGACTCATTTGAAAAGACCCTGAGGCTGGGAAAGATTGAAGGCAGGAGGAGAAGGGGACGACAGAGGATGGGATGGTTGGATGGCATCACCAACTCGATGGACATGAATTTGGGCAAGCTCCGGGAGTTGGTGATGGATAGGGAAGCCTGGCGTGTTTCAGTCCATAGGGTCACAAAGAGTCAGACACGACTGAGCAACTGAACTGAACTGAGCCTGGTTCTGGGCTTCCCAGGTGGCGCTGGTGATAAAGAACCTGCCTGCTAATATAGAAGACATAAGAGACATGGGTTCAATCCCTGGGTTGGGAAGATCCCCTGGAGGAGGGTATGGTAACCTATTCCAGTATTCTTGACTGGAGAATTCCATGTACAGAGGAGCCTGGTGGGCTACAGTCCATGGAGTTGCAAAGAGTCAGATGTGACTGAAGCAACTTAGCAAACACAGCCTGGTTCCATTACCCTAGCGTTTAGCCATTAGCCTCGATCACTTCTCTGAACAGACACAAAGCTCAGCAGCACTGTGTGGGTGAGCTTGGGCACTAGGGTAGCATGTGGCCAAAGCTCTCAGCAGGGCCTATGAAGACTGCCAGGAGGCAATACCAATTAATGTCTGTCAGGTGGGTATGACGGTCATTTTATACTCTCAGCCAAAGAAGAGTCAGAGAGGGTGTGTGCCTTGTACAAGATCACACAGCCATGATGCAGGCCCACTCTCATCATCCCACCTCTGGATGGACCTCTGAAGGTTAAGTCCAGTGGTAAGGAAGCAAGCTAGTCCTCAGTCCCTTGGAGAGGGGCCATCAAAACTGTTTACAGTGAAATCCCAGTGCGGACATCGTGTAGAAGCCTGAGGACTGAAATGACTCACCTCAGCCTGTCTTGCAGACAAGACGAACTCCAAGTACTGTTGATCTGGGGGCCTCCTCTCAGAACTGGGGGTACCTAGGACTGGTGGGCCTCCAGGCACTCCAATTCCCACCCGAAGAGCAATGGGAGCCACTGAAATGTGTTTAAGTTTGAAGACAGGGAGAGAGAAAATAAAGCAGAGAAGAAAATAAGGGGGTACTGGGGATAGGCAGCAATTTCAACAGAGCAGCCAGGAGACCTATCATAGGACAGGTG
The DNA here is from genome assembly GCF_049115385.1 of Moschus berezovskii. Lineage (NCBI taxonomy): Eukaryota > Metazoa > Chordata > Mammalia > Artiodactyla > Moschidae > Moschus > Moschus berezovskii. The sequence goes on along the minus strand of NC_142478.1, from coordinate 58,165,939 downwards.
ACTTTGGGGCCAAGCCCTAAAGAAGCTAGAGAATCGACCCATTCTCCACATACCCTCTCTGAGTCTTCTTTGGCTGAGAGTATAAATGGGGATGCAAAGAGCTGACTCATTGGAAAAGACCCTGATGCTGGGAAAGACTGAAGGCAGGAGGGGAAGGGGATGACAAAGGATGAGATAGTTGTATGGCATCACCAACTCAGTGGACATGAGTTTGAGCAAACTCTGGGAGATGGTGAAGTATGGGGAAGCCTGGCATGCTACAGTCCACGGGGACGCAAAGAGTCGGACACAACTGAGCGACTGAACAACGAAAAATAGGGACGGGCTTCCCTGGTGGCTCAGCGGTAAAGAATCTGCCTGCAATGCTGGAGTTTCAGGTTCGATCCCGGGTCAGGAAGATTCCCTGAAGGAGGGCATGGCAACCCACTCCAGTGTTCTTACCTGGGATACCCCATGGACAGAGGAGCCTGGTGGGCTACAGTCCATAGAGTGGCAAAGAGTCAGACACGACTGAAGTGACTCAGCACGCACGGACACATAAGTGGGGAAAGAGCCTTTAACTGAGCGGGAAAGGAAGTGCAGTGTTACCAAGAGTAAAATACGAGTGAACACCTGGATAGCCCAGGCCCTGTGCCTGGCATGTCCTCAGCACATTTATGTATATTAATGCATGTATACCTTCCAGGGACCCTCTCTGTACACACGATCACTATTTCCATTTTCCAGAGGAGATAACAGGCTCAGAGAGGGCAAGGCTGCCCCAGGTCACAGAGCTTGTTGGGGCTGGGAGGCAAATCCAGGGGCTCCTGACTCCAAATTCCGTCTCCTTACTCTACACAGCCACGAGGCTCAGTCCACAGGGTCCCCACCTCTCTTACAGCGAATTCGCTCCTGCCTGGGATTTGCTCAGTTCACGTGGTCCTGTCCAGCCACAGCATCTTGGCTCATGCTGTTCCCTCTGTCTGGGGCGCGCCCTTCCCCTCCCAGCCCCACTACCTAACTCCCCCTTTGGGTCTCAGCTTCAGTGCCACTGCTTCTGGGAGCCCCCAACACTGCTCAGGCTCATTGAAACCTCTGAGACGACGGTCTAACAGCACCCCGTTGTCTTTCCCATCGAGGTCCCCTTGACATGTCCTCTGCATCTGGGTCCCAACTGCAACGTCCACCCTGTAAGGCAGGGCCTGCATCCGCCACCTGTCCTTCTATCCCTGGCACTAGCCCAGCGCACACAGCTGCTCCCCACAAGTGTCACCAGGCTAGGCCTTCACAGTCACACAACAGCGACTCTCAGCTGATGTAGGGAGGAGCAAATAAGAAGAAAAAAAAAAGAAAACACAGAGAATGAGAAAGAACGGAGGAGAAGAAAAACCAGGAGACACAGTGGAAACAAGGGAGAAATTCAGAGAGAAGAAGACAGGGAAGAAGAGGGAAAGCGAGAACACACAACTCCTACCTGCCCCGACAGCACGAGCAGCAGCCGGGATGGGCACTGCGGCGCAGACCAGGCAGGCAGGCGGGCAGGCATCAGCCCCAGCCCCAGCCCCGGCCCTCCTCTCTGGGCCGAGCGGGTGATCAGGACCCATTACAGCAGCTGCGAGCTAGGCCTCCGGAGAGGGATCCATCACAGAGCCTTGCAGGCTAATGAGTTCAAGGGCATTACTGAGTGTGGAGGCCCCTCCCCCAACTCCCCTGTCCCTTTTCCAAAGCTCAGGGAGCCACTGACATTCTTGGGGTCCTGTCCCTGAGGCCAGGGCTGGACTGTTATGGAGGGCTCTGGGCCCATCACTGCCACGACAGTACCTCCTTTCGGTGTCACACTGATAATAATAACCACTAATAACCATGGATGGCACAGACCAGGTTACTGTTTACGTGCCCAATCTCGCCAACACTTGTTACTGGCCACATTAAATCACCATTCTACAAACAACAAAAAAAAAACAGCGAAAAACCGAAGCACGGAGAATTGCTGTTGTTTAGCTAAGGTCACGGAGAAGGCAATGGCAACCCACTCCAGTACTCTTGCCTGGAAAATCCCATGGACGGAGGAGCCTGGCAGGCTGCAGTCCACGGGGTTGTGAAGAGTCGGACACGACTGAGCGACTTCACTTTCATTTTTCACTTTCACGCATTGGAGAAGGAAATGGCAACCCACTCCACTGTTCTTGCCTGGAGAATCCCAGGGATGGGGGAGCCTGGTGGGCTGCCATCTATGGGGTCGCACAGAGTCGGACACGACTGAAGTGACTTAGCAGCAGCAGATAAGGTCAGCTTATTTTAGCAAGTAACAGAACAAATATTTGCTCCCAAATCTGATTCCAAGAATCCAAGTTCTTCCATTAGACCAGTATTTTTAAGTAGGAAAGTTTTTATACTACTAAGTTAATACATGTTGTTTAGTTGCTGAGTTGTGTCCGACTCTTTGCAACTCCATGGACCGAAGCCCACCAGGCTCCTCTGTCCATGGGATTCTCCAGGCAAGAATACTGGAGTGGGTTGCCATTTCCTTCTCCAGGGGATTTTCCCAACCCAGGGATCAAACCCACATCTCTTGCATTGGCAGGCGGATTCCTTACCACTGAGCCATCAGAGAAGCACAAATACATGCATACAGACGTTAAAACTCTGAACAGAATAGAAAGACTTAACATTAAAAAGTCTTCTTTCTCCATTATTGTGTCCTTTCAAAGACATTCCATTCATACTCAAGCAAATATGTGAGCAAATGATCTATCTCATCTTTTGCTTTATTCACATACAGCATACGATATGCCATGTTCTGCAACCATGCCATTTCTACTGAATTTATTTTGCTTTCCCCTTTTATCATAAAGACTACCTGTCCTCTTTTTGACAGCCACAGAGTATCTGTCTGTGTGGAGTCACCTTATTTTATGTATCCGATCCCCCGCTCATGGACACTTAGGTTATTTCCAGGCTTGGTTATTACTAAGGATGCTCCAGCACACTGAGGTGTCCTCCAGGTGCCCCTCGTGTGGGTGCATCTAAAGACGAAGTTCTGTGATGAAGAAGGCCACGTCACAGGATGGCACAGCTGGGTGATAGATGCTGCCAAGTTTGCTCTCCAGCTTACATTGATTGTTGCTCCCGACAACCACAGGAGGAGTTCACTTCTCCCCACAGCCATCCCGTGACTATCAGCCACACTTTTATCAAAGGATCAGGATGGCAGGGATGGGAAAGGGGAAAGGAGAAGGGACACGCACAACTGAAGTTGGTGTGACAATGGGGTGACAATGGGTGACAAGGAAGATGTCAAGAATGCCGGGGACTTGCCCTGTGATTTCAGAGAGGTCACCTGACACCTCTTGCCCTGGCCGGGAATTCTCCTTGAGCCGAATGACCTTGTTAGTCACAGACGTTCACCAGGGGTGCAGGTGTCCCCAGGTGTCTTAGACCAATGATCACCGCAGACAAACAGGACATGCCAGGCACTGTGTATGGTCTGACGCGTACCACCTCACTTTTCATCCTCGCGGTCATTTTGAGAGGGAGGTACTATTATCAGTAGCTATCTGCAGATTGGGAGAGTGAGGCCTTGGGTTCAATTGCTTACCCAAGGTCACACAGAGCTAAAAATGTAACGACCCTGGGATTTGAACCAAGGTTCCCCCAGCTTCAGGGTTCAAACTCTTACCCACCAAGCTCTCCTGGCCCGAGGCTGTCTGGCTGCCAGTCAGGCCATCAATGAGCTTACCCTGCCTCCTGGGACCCTATTACTGCTTCACCCTTTGGCTTGACCCCACAACCCTAAGTCTTCCTGGCCTGGATGCTTCCTGGTGACCTCAAAACTGACTCCTCTAACTGAGAGGACTGAAGACTGAGTATAGCTCTATGCCCATGAGGGTGAAACAGGAGCTGCCCATCAGCAGCCCTGGAGGCCCAATCATCAGGCTGGCCCATGGAAGTCATTCAAATTTCTCTATTTGTCCCCTGAGGAGATGACTTGGTCCAGACATCCTGGGCTATCCAGGAGCCCAGGTGAGTCCCCACTGGAGGTGCATGTATACCATCCAGTCATTCATTCAATATTTACTGAGTGCTCTCCATTGGTGCTGAGAGTCCAGACTCCAGAAACCAACCTAAACTTGACTTCCAGCCTTACCACTTCTTAGCTATATGACCAAGATCAACTCACTTAATGTCTGGGAACCTCAGTTTCTGCATCTATCAAATAGGTATAATTATTAGCAACTTCCTAAAGTAACTGGGCATCTTGAAGAAGGAAGGTTCATGTGAAAGTGCTTATTTCGCACAGGATGTGGGCAGCTGGCAGTGAACAAATGGCAGGTGTTACTCTGATAACTACTGAACAACACTGACCCCTTCCCTCCCATTGAGGAACCTGGAGTCACCTCCACCAGCATCCCTGCAGGCACTTTTGAACGTCTGCTCCTGGATGGGATCAGGGGCTAAGCCCCTTGCCCTGACTGCCGCAGGACCCTCTTGGCTGACCCCAGAGTCAAAGCTTCCACTGCCTCCTTATCCATCCTCCACCCGCATCATTCTAAAATTAGCGGGCAGCTGCCAATTCCAAGTGGAGCTGGCTTCTGGAAACTGGGAGGCCTTGGCTCTATCACCTGAGTCTTCGTCTCCCTCGCAATGCATAATGAATGTTTGGTCTCGGCTACCCCACGGATAGTCTCGAGTTTACAGCTGTTCTACCATCAAGGACGCTGGGGCTAATGGCTCTGAGACTAGAGATCACTGGAGAGCGCCAAGATGATGGATGTATGTGCGCAATGCCAGGATGCTGGCCGCCGGGCTGCATGTAAAAGGGAATGCCTAATTTGTTCATAGCCACAATTACCTGGAGCCTGCTCTTCAGGTATGATTGAGTGCGGAAGGGGTCCCAAGTGCGGTCTCTGTTTGGAGGAATTAATTATTCCAAGTGGCGCCAACCTTTGAGCTCAGTTGCTTGGATAACCTCCTCTACTCCCAACCCCCTTCCCTCCACTTCAAAACAGGGGCGCATCCCTGATTAGGTCCTCCTGGATGTGGAAGGAAACAGCAAGACTGGAAACACAGGCACTCTGGAGCATTTGGGGGATTGGTTTTGATCCTCACACCCTGCCCTGAAACATCTTTGCATCAGGCCCTCACCCTCCACACTTTTACACAGATGTCCACAAAGGTCCCCCTTCAGTTCCCCTCCTCCCAAGGCTATGCATGCCCCATCGGACATCATCCAGTGAACCAGTGGGCCGCTGCACCCTGCTGAATTGCAAGGATTTCTCCTGCCAACCAAGTATTTCATCCAGCTGTAGATATCATGAGGAAACAGCAAACAAAGAGAGAGATTTAATAACTGGAAATAAGACTAAGGATACAGATAGTTTAATTTTTTTTTTTTGTATTGCATCTAATTGCAATCAACAGTAGACATCTGACACAGTGACAGCCTCAGCAAAATTGCTGCTGAGAGAACAGAATCTTTGTCTAAAAATAATCAGACATTCTGTGCACCACTGTTTGTTATAACGGTAATCGATGCTGGAGGCTTTGAATTCCATCAATTTATAGATCTGCGCCGGCCTGCCTGGCGATGGGGCGCGATGCACTGGGGCCCTCACTGGTGCGGGCAGGGCTGGGGCCCGGTGTGTGATTAAGATAAGCCCCGATTTCTTTCATACATTCCTTATCAGGGTCTAATTCTCCAGCAGGTAGAGATGTTCACAACAGTTAAAGATTAGTGCAGCTTCTCAGACGCCAAATTTGAGGGTATTGATCAATAAATCAAATCAGGCCAATCAATCGCCCAATCAGGAGAGTCTAGCCAGTGCATTATTACCGGCGCCTCCAAGCCAAGGCTTTTCATGGGTTTCATCAAAACAGCCTCACCTTGGCTTCCCGCCAGCTGCTGGCTTGCCTAATAGACTCCACAGCCGAGAGGGGCTCCTGCCCAGCGGAAGAGCAATAAATTTCTCATCAAACAGCCGATAGAGAAACAAGATGAACATCTGTTTTGCTGCAATGAAACTCCTGTGTTCTTCAGAATGCGCAAACTGCCTCTGACAGACCACCCCAAAGGCGGCTTCCCTGGCACGCGGCGGCCCCGTGGAATATTCCACCGGTTATTTCAATCAGGTAATTTAAGGAGACTTTTGCATTCTTCTCTCTGCAGCTGCCGGAGCTCTGCAAAGACTATTCCGGCACAGTCGATAATAAATGCCATCCTGGGACCCTGTAGTATGAAGGCAATTTTATGATACCCATTATGTGGCAATGTAACTTCATTAAAAGCTGTTTATTCCCTCTAAGCATTTTAAGCACTTTCCCTCACCCATAAAGGAGGAGCCAGGGAGGTTATTTTTACAGAAAGGATTCTAAGCCATATTTCTTCCCTCAATAACATGGAGGAGACTTGCCCACTGGCCTTTTCACTTCCATGAGAGGGGGCAGCCTTGGGGTCCCTATGAGGACTCTAGTGTTCCCCTTGAGGACTCAAGTGTTCCCCGTGACCCCAGCATGAAGCCACCTCAGCTGCAGGCCAAAAGGGCCAACACAGAAGAGACCTGGGAAACCTCAATCCCATCAGACCCTCACAGGCCCTTTGTGCTGGGTCCCATCAGACAGAGATGAAGAAAGTTCTAGAATATGCCAGCTGGGAATATGTCAGCCAAAGGCTGCATTTTCCGTACTAGAGCTCCCTTGAACCTATCCTTTTATATTTCCACGTGGACACAAATCTGAAGAAGTTATTACTTGGCCTGTTGTGAAGGCCCGGATTCTCTTTTGCAGGGATAGCTGGCAGCTGGAAGTTCATTTCAGAGCCCAAGATTTGAATGTCATATGTCATGGCTTCTTTGGCAGAGGTCTGCTGACTCCGGTGCTGAGAGAAGTGATTCTCAAAGGACTACGAGATTTGTTTCCCCTCCTCTAAAAGGGTCTGTTCACGTTATGAGCTGGAGGAGGGACGCAGTGGAAGGTGACATTTTGGCCTCCATGAAAGTAGGGGAAGGGAGTGAATGCTTCTGCCAGTGAAGAGTAGCCAGAAAGATTGTGGGCACTGCCCGTTGCCCTTTGTGTCCCCAAATTGCCATCGGTCAAGTGGTGTTGAAGATACCGCCCTCCTGGGTCTGCTGTGATGCCAGGCCCAGAAAGGGCCCTGCTCACTAAGTGCAGACGAGAGTTCCTGATGACCCCTTCGTTCGGATGAGCTCACTGTCCGAAGAGAGAAAGCTCAACGAACCAGAAGGTCACGGCACAACTGGGCGAGTGGGTGGCAGGCCCGTGCTGAGGCTGGGGGACTTTAGGGGCTGGAATTTTGTCTGAAATGGCAACCCACTCCAGTGTTCTTGCCTGGAGAATCCCAGGGACGGGGGAGCCTGATGGGCTTCCGTCTATGGGGTCACACAGAGTCGGACACGACTGAAGTGACTTAGCAGCAGCAGCAGCAGCGGGGCCTGGTAGGCTGCAGTCCATGGGGTCGCTAAGGGTTGGACACGACTGAGCGACTTCACTTTCACTTTTCACTCTCATCCACTGGAGAAGGAAATAGCAACCCACTCCAGTGCTCTTGCCTGGAGAATCCCAGGGACGGGGAGCTTGGTGGGCTGCTGTCTATCGGGTTGCACAGAGTCGGACATGACTGAAGTGACTTAGCAGCAGCAGCGGGGCCCAAGAGAGGGTCTGGAAGGCGGAACACACAAGGTGGAGGGGAATGGCTGAGGAGGAACAGCTGAGGAGGTGGGCTTCAGAACCAGGATAAAACCTACCCCCGGCACCTGACGATCAGCCACATGATACAAAGAACCGCAGGCTAGAGAGTAATAACAACAACAACGAGTGTAACAGCAGTAATAGCTAACCTATCAGTCCAAACTCTGTGCCAGCCACTGTCCTTATTTAATCCAAAAGGATAATTATTATTCCCATTTTGCTGATTAGGAAACTAAGGCTCAAAGAAGTCAAGTCAGTCTTCCCCTGGGTCACACAGCTAGTATGCAGGATCTATCATCAACATTTCCTGAGTGCTTACTGAGTGCCAGAAACTTTCCTGCTCTGAGTGCTCTGTATGCATTCTCTCGATTTAGCGCTGTAAAACCCCACCCAGGTTCGTATTGTTATTACTTCCATTTTACAGGTGAAAAAACTGAGGCTCAGAGAGGAGAAGGGATTTAAGCTGGTCAACAGGGGTGGAGCTAGGGCTGGAACCCCTTCCAAAGTCCTTGAAGACTTTGGGGGCTCTTTCTGGCTTCCCAGGGACCTCAAATAGGCTTCCCCTTGCGCTCTGAAATGAGGAGGGAAGTCTGTGGCTCTTGACGAGGCTCTCCAGTTTCCACCACTGCCATGTCTAGTCTACCCTCTGTGCAGTAGCCAGAGGAGCCTTTAAAACATAAAATCTTCCTTCCACACTCCCCTCATTGGCTGCCCACAGCTCTGAGCAGGAAGACTCCACTGCAATGTCTTTGCCTAGCCTCCCTCCCAGTCTCCCCTGGCCCTGGGCTGCCCACTGACCACCTTGCTGTCCTTCCCTGTCTCAGAGTCTGGGCTCTTCCCTCCGCCTCCAGTGAGCTAAGATGCCCCTTCTTCACGACCATCCCTTGGGGCTCCCACAGCTTCTGCGTTTCCCCAGCAGAGCCCTCAGCACAGGTGTCAATAATCCGGCTTCAAGCTGTTGTTGTTTAGTCGCTAAGTCGTGTCTGACTCTTTGAGACCTCATGGACTGCAGCACACCAGACTGCTCTGTTCTCCACTATCTCTCAGAGTTTGCGCATGTTCATTGAGTTAGTGATGCTAATCATCCCATCCTCTGCCGCCCCCTTCTCCTTGTGCCTTCAATCTTTCCCAGCATCAGGGTCTTTACTAATGAATCAGCTCTTAGCATCAGGTGGACAAAGTATTGGAGCTTCAGCATTAGTCTTTCCAATAAATATTCAGGGTTGATTTCTTTAAAATCAACTGGTTTGATCTCCTTGCAGACCAAAGGACTCTCAAGAGTCTTCTCCAGCTCCAAGATTTGAAAGCATCAATTCTTCAGCGCTCAGCCTTCTTTATGGTCCAATTCTCACACCCATACACGACTACTGGAAAAACCACAACTTTGTCTACATGCACCTTTGTTGGCATTTCAAGTGACTATCTTATAAATTGTCTGCTTCTTCTGTTGAACCTCAACTCTGTCTTGTTTGCCTCCTTATATCTGGCCACATCTGTTTTGTTCTGTTCAGTCACTCAGTCGTGTCCGACTCTTTGCAACCCCGTGGACTGTAGCCTACCAGGCTTCTCCATCCATGGGATTCTCCAGGCAAGAATACTGGAGTGGGTTACCATTTCCTTCTCCAGGGGATCTTCCCGACCCAGGGATCGAACCTGGGTCTCCTGCATTGGAGGCAGACACATTAACCTCTGAGCCACCAGGGATAGTAGGTGCTTAAAAATATTTGATGAATGATCTAAATAGGGATTCTTGCCCTCCCAGGATCTCCAAAGGTGATACAGTCCACACATGGCAGAATCACAGGGTGCCCCAACAGCCCATGAAAAGAACCCAGGTGCCTGCTGAGTTTCCAGGGTCTTCCCCTCCCCCATTCCAGCTGTGTCTTCTTCAAATTCACTCCTAGTTCTAAACCATATTCCCTGTTTTAAATGTGGGAAGGAAGTAGTAGCTAAGTCTATGTTATGGGGGCCAAATGGGGGAAGAAGAAGGTAAAGAAAGATTAAGAAGAAGGAACAGGGTCATGTTTTAAGCCAAGGAAGCTTTGGAAAAAAGACGACCCCATCAGAGGGCTGGACTTGTCAAACCAAGAGCAAACTATAATCCTGCCAGGCCACGGGGCTGTGCGCCAGAAATACAGATCTGTGCAGAGGTCTCTTATACAGAGAGGCCACAGTATATTAGATTTATCATACACTCCAGCCAAGATGTGCTGCCGAGATTTCAGGACAAGATTTATTACACTGGCTGGTTTTTAAAATGAAAGTGAAAAGAGGATATTCTGGCTAAACCGTGGGCCGTTAATGGGGTGAGAATCACATAAAATGGATCATTTTTGAATCTCTTCCTCTGTATGCACAAACCTTTGCAAAAACTCTGGGATGTCCAGAAAAAAAGATACTCGACCCAATGTTTTTACACTGACCTGCTGGTTGACCTTGGCTGAATCATTCTCATATTTTGGATGTGTTTCTTATTTGCAAACAATAATAACAGGACAAAATAGTAGCTTTAATTTACTGGTTGATCACTATATGTTGGCCATTTCGCCATGCATTGATTCTTTGAAACCATGGTAACAACCCTTTAAGCAACTGCAATTTTTATCCCTAGGAAATAGATGAGAAAACTGAGGCTCAGGGAGGTACAGTTACTCAGACAATCATCAGCAAAGGCAGAGTGCTAATCCAGATCTGGAGCCAGCCCCACTCGAGACACCTTCACTGACCTCCAGTTCTGCAAAGTTAGCTCTACCTGTTCAGACGAAAGCTACTCTGAGTTTAAAGATAAACTCAGACCTCATCATTCCTGTTCTCAAAACAGAGATTCCAACAAGGAAGCCCCAGCTAACTTCCAGTCGTGGTGGTGTCTGCCTTTTCTGGAGATAGCTACAGAAGGAAAAACAGGCAATTTTGTTTTGGTTTCTCAAAATCTCGGCAGTTCTAGCTTGTGCCAGGTAAATGTGGGTCCTGCTCCCAACAGGTGTCCCCAAATTCCAGGGACATAAGCCATAGGGATACTGGCATGCCAGAGGGGACAGAAATGAGAGGATGTGGAAGCTTCTCAGCTAAGGTGTCACAAGTGGCTGAAGGAACCAGGATGAAGAGAACCCAAAGCTCTTGAACAGTGGTTCTCAACTGGGGGTGAGTCTGTCCCTTGGGGAACATTTGGCAATGCCCAGAGATACTTCTGAATTGTCACATCTGGGCAAGAGCCACTGGCATGTAGTAGAAAGAGGCAAGTGACAGGGGTAAACATCTTACAACCTACAGGACAGCCCCCAAAACACAAACCCCCAGTCCAAAATGTCAATATATGTGAGATTGAAAAATTCAGATCTACAAAGAGCCGGGGACATTTACCCTAGACTACAGAAGATTCGGGGAGGGGAGAGTTGTTACATATCTGAAGAATGGGAGAAGATCTCAGATCTGTGGGCAAAGCACGTTACACATGAACAAGTCTTAGGTTGACAAAGGGCAGACGGCCTTGATGATCAGAGTGAGCTCTCTGACCCCAAATGTGCCCAATAGTAAACTGGTCAACTGGAGGGCTTTGTGAAAAGAAGATAAAGCCTGGAACAGGGGGATGGACACAATGACCAACTTTTTCCTGTCCGAACTTAACACTGGATAAAATCCCCAGGACAGTAACAATGAAGTCTGAGGTTCCTTCTGGAACCCTCCATGGATTATCTCATTTAACCCTGCCTGAAGCTCAAAGAGGCAAAATCGCTTGTCTGCGGTCACAAAACCTGGAAAGAAGGGAAGTCAGGATTTGAACCTGAGTCGGTCTGCTTGCAAAGCTCATTAGGAAGATAACTCCTCGAAGTCAACAATTCTCTTAAGACAATGCACAGCCTCCCTCTGCCCCCACACTGTCACTGCTTTGATTTAGAATTGGTTAGATAACCTGGACCCAACACTGGAGATCTAAGTTCAACAGTTCAGCCCCTCTCTCATGTTAAGGACACAAAACACGTTCCCTAAGTTGCCCAGTCCCCTGTTCATCTTTTTTCACACAAAAACACTGCAACCAGCAGTGAAAAGACATTGCCCCAAGTGCACACTTTAATTGATGTCCCCGACCATTCAGGAACACGGATTAAAGAAAACGTGCTTTATTAATAGGCCCTCATGCTAATTAGCACAATCTATTGTCGGGAGACTGCCCCTGCCTTCCGCAAACGTTACAAGTGCAGACAAAAAAACTTTTGTCGCAAACCCTACACATCTTGCCTTGTGACCAAGACTGCCAAGCCTGCCACAAAGAGATGGGGAAGCACGCGGCTGGGAGGCACTGGATTTCACTCTATAAATTTATGACGTAACTTGACCATTTCCCAGTGATAAGAAAGACCCGAATTTAAATGTGGGCTCTTTATGCACATAAAAACGCATTTCTCACCACTTTGAGGAAGTCTCCCTAATGATCACGAAGCTTTGTGGAAGGGTGGAAAAAGGTGTGGGTGAGGGAGTGGGGGAAGTGGGTGGGTGGGGGGAAACCTTAAATGTTTAATATTCAATAAATGTGTCAATTTTACATACAGAGGCAAATGGGTCTTTACTGAGGAACTGGTAAATTTCCTCTGAGAAAAGTAAGTGCATTTTAGCCTTCAAGGAGTCCCAGCTGAATAGAAATGGAATGTGATTTGTGATAAAACTCAGCTGCTCTATAAAAGACGTTAAATAAATGTTGCTGTTTCACCAGGGATATACAAAATTGATTGCATTATAGACTGATTCTAAGATGTTGCATCCCTGTTCGGCCCCCTCATCAGCTTCCCTGTGTGTGGGAAGCTGCTTTCAGAGACAATTTAGACTATGTTACAACTCCAAGTCCTCATGCTGCACCAGAATTTTCTAGAAATGAAACATTTCCCCCTCATACTTTGTTTTAAGTGGAACCATAGGAAACTATTGTTATCTGAAGATTTTACTTCCAAAACATAAAAACGACAATTCCTTCTACTGATATATTTACTTAATGGTGGACCCAGCACTATCACCTTGGGGGAGGCCACTGGTACTTCTTAAAGGGAAATCTGGTCTCTGTCTAAGGTTGGGGATGGAGGGATCCCAGCTCATTTTGTCTGCTCCCCAGAGGGTATTCTGGGCCCAGGTGAGAATCCTATCTTTCCTTTAGCTCAGTTAGGTGAGCTTGGGAGTACCTATTGCCATTTCTGAACCTCAATTTCCCCCATCTGCAAAATGGGTACAACTCCACCTTTTGCACAAGGTATTTGAAAAATCCAATGGGATAACAGATGGGTAACCTGGAAAATGTTCACAAACAGCTAAGTATTATATTTGTTGTGTATCTAGCCACAGGGCTGCAGATAGTCTCTTTGAGGTGGACACAACTTTTCAGGTAACAAGTCAGGTTTCAGTGATTGATGGGTGGATCCAAACGGATCAGTTCAACAGTTACTTTCCAAGAGAGTGGCTTTCCAGAGAGTGGGTGCCTAGGCTTATTCTCTCAGACAGGTCCATGTGTCTATGCCCCTCCATGCCCACTGCCACCAGTCTGGTCCAGCTACTGCCGACTCCCGCCCAGCTGACTGCAGTAGCCTCCTCATAGGGTCTTCTGGCTCCGTGCCTGCCACCCTTCTACCATCTCTTTCCACCCCAGGCAGCTAGATAGAGTGTTTCAAGATACAAACTGGATGCTGACACTTTCTTGCTTAAAACTTCCCCAGGCTCCCCAACCAATTTCAGATAAAATCCAAACTTTCCAGCTCAGCCTGCAAGACCTATTTGGTCAGGACTTGGCCATCTCCTCCAGTGCATTTCCCTGGATAGTCCCCTTTACTTTACTCCTGCCCTTCTGTCCCTTTATCCTGTGACTGGAAACTGTCAAACACACTGGCCACAGGGTCTTTGCACTTGCAGTTCCCACTCCCTGGATGCCCATTCCTTTTGGTCCTTTGCTCAGTTTGGAGGTTCCCAAAGTGTGGTCCTTGAACCACCAGCAGCAGTGTCACCTGGGAACTTATTAGAAATGAAAATTCTTCCACCAACTTCAGATCTGGTGAGTCAGAAACTTTGGGGGAGTTTTGGGCACCCAGCAAGATGTTTTTAACCAGTCCTTCAGGTGATTGTAACACACACTTACGTCTGAGACCACTGGCCTAGCTCAGATTCACCCCTATGCCAAGTTTCAGCCTAGACAATGCTACTGCAAGGACCACGAACCCAAGATAGGTCTAGTTCTTATTGTCATTTGCCCCCACTTCATATTCCTCATTTCTATGAAGCACGATTGCAACTTGATGTAAAAATTGCTTCATGTCTGTGTCTCTTCATAGCTAGGCTAGGCTAGACGTTCCATGAAGAAAAATACCAATGTGCTCTGTGTCTGGCAGAGTAGGTGCCCAGTAACTATGTATTTGCTGAACGGATGATGCATGCACAGAGGAACAAATGAATGAAAGAGAGACAGATGTTCATAAAGTAACCCCAGGAATCCACTTCTCCATATACCAATCCAGAGAGCATCCTCATCTTCACCCGACTTTCTCCTGGTCAAGTCAGGAGCCAGTCACAGTGATGCATGGAAATGAACAGGAAGGAAAGGAGGGAGGAAGGAAGGAAGAACGAACAAAAACAGCAGAGAGAAGATTCCTATCCAGAGGATGAACAGCTCAGTAGCTAAGCCCAAATACCCTGCAAGAAGAAGAGCAAACCTTCTTTCTCTCCTTCCCCAACAGCAACTAGCTGTGTAGAAAGTTTCCAAATAAAAACCTGGAGACTGATAAAACTGCAAGGAGAAAATCTGCCCGACAGCTTGGAAGATCCCAGGCTTGCCGTCATCCGAATCTCTGGGTTGAAAGAGTGAGTCTGTACTAAGCCCTGAGGTTTGCTGGAAGCTTCTTGGTGCTTCAGGGCAGTTTGCTCTGCTCTTCCTTGAGCTAAACCTGGAAGAGAAATCATCTCCTTCCTTTCCTATAACTCAGAACAATTATTTTCTTCTTAATGCAGACATCTGGCTCACTGCTGTTCTCCTTACTTACGAGTTCTAAACGATATCAGTTCTGGGAGGATCAATTATTACTGAAAAGTCGAGAAATGCTCACTGGTTATTTGCATTGATTTGGTCGACAAGACACAGGTTCCTTACGAACTACGGATGTAGAGAAGAAAAACTCAAGATTCTGAGACAGCTTGGGCTTCAGAGCCTCCAGCAACTGCAGAGACCTCAGGTGGACTGGACCCATCGACCAGGATAGGGTCACCAAGCTGCCCTCGCAGAGCCCCCCAAACAAAGCTGTTTCCATAAGGACAAATGGGTAGCCAGCGTCGGCCAGCGCCGCAAGCAGCCACGACGATATAATTGGCCTGTTACCGCATCATCTTTAATCAATAGGATCCGGAGTTTCCACAGCTTGTACGGCCCAAATCTCCCTGGCAGCCAAGAACCAGCGGGTTGTTAAAAGGCCCGATAGTTCTGCCTCACTAATGGGTGCCTTGTTCCCTCAACCCTGCTGATTTTTTAAATAAACCTAAATTCCAATAATTGTTTAATGTTTATTTTTATTTAGTTCTGGTTCAGATGCTCTGAGTCTCTCTGACAGAAATTGATATCTGGCTCATGGTGAGCTTTATTAACACACACACACACACGCACAGGCACAGACACGTGTACATGTGCCACATGCCTGTCGGGAAGCTGTTTATTTACTCGCTTATTTTGATTTATCTGGTGGAGGTGGAGACTCACATGTCCAGAGTGGGGAATGGATAGAGGGACAGTCAGCCCAGCACTGCTTTCTCCTCGGCTCCTACCCCGGGGAAGAGGAGAGGGACCCTGCTATTCTTTCACAGGGAAGCCCCACACTTCACTCGGGCAACAGACAAGGGTGATGCGAGACCTCTAATGGTGGCCGTGTCACTGGGGACACCTCTGACTTCTTTGATGTCACTGTCCACATGCTGAAACAATTCACCAGAGAGGGCACTTCACCCTTTTCCTGTATGTCTTCACAATAAACAGGACCCACAAAACTGCCTGGCTGCAGTTGGGGTGAGGGTTCCCTGCACACGCCGGAAACCCAGAGGCAAGATGTTTCCAGCTGCTTGCAAATGGGCCAGAGAGATGACCCCACCCTCATACAAGAAGCCCCTCTTTCCTCCTCAGGCACATCTCAGAATATCCTAGTTGATTTTGAGGTTAAAGGTAAAGGTTTTTTGGTGGTCTTTTTTGGGGGGGCTTGTACCATGCCACTCATGGTAACCTCATCGTAAAAGGCTCATGCATTCATGTGCAAAATCGCTGCAAGTTCAGGCTTGCCAAAGTCAAGGCATGGGCAAGGTCAAAATGGAGACTTTTTTGCCCATCTCCCTCCCTCTGCAGCCCCCAGATACACTGTCCATCAAACTGGGAGCTGCCCCAACTTTGCTATCTGCTGGGGGTATTGCTGGCATCCATTCCCTCCTGATACCAATGCCATCTGCTGGTTCAGACCCAGGCGGCTTCACTGGGGCGACCATGGAACCTCTCCCTGTTCTCTCCCTGTCTCATCCTCTTCACCACGGATACCCAGACCTCCAGTGGAATCAGTGATCCCAAACACAGGCCTGATCTTGTCACTCCTTGATCGCTCCCAGGGCCTCCTCCTGCTTCTTGAGAGATGCCCGAATGAGTCTCATGGCATTTATGCTCCTGTCCATTTCTGTTCCCTCTCCCAGGCCTTCCCATCACACTCAGCCTAAAGTTGAGGATCCACACACTGAAGATAGACAACCTGCTATATTCCATCTTTTTTAACCAACTAAACATAAGAGGAAATGATGTCAAAGTTCCACTTTTCACCAGAGAAAGAGAAGACTGGAATCAGTGAGAAGTTTCTGCAGTGGGTACAGAGGAATGCTGAAAAGGGCCAGGTCCTGTCTTCGAGTGTCTTACTGGCTGTGTGTCCTGGGTGAGCCATCCTACCCCCGTGATCCCGGTGGTGGCTGTCGTGTTATTAATAATCTCATCCTGGGAGACTCGGGTCCGAGGCTTTGCTGCCATCTCCCACCACTGTGGGGCGCTATTGCTGGCACTTCCACTCTTGGAGGCGGTTATCTCAAATCCTACACCCACAGTACCCCTTCCTCCGGGGCATTCATTCGTGTGTGCAGGTCTGGACCTGCAATTCGCCTCTGTCTGCGGCAGCTGCTACAGACGCCGTCTAGCAGGGCCCAGGGGCCGCCCTGTGCCCTCCAGACCATGCTGTCCTGCCACGCTCACACCAGCAGAACTGCATTTCTGTGTGGAACCCACATTCCAATAACTGTCCCAGTGCGTTCGGCGTGTACTCGGGTCTATTATCAGCTAATGAGTAAATAATGCTCTGTTCTAAATCCAAAAGCGCTATTAGATACCAGAGGGGGACTAATGGGCATTTTAAGACCCCTTTAATCACGTATTAACGTGCCGCGAAGCAGGCTGCGGAGCCCATATGCCAACCACCCTGTGACTGAAGAGGTTTCCTCCTTTTAAACAAAGAACAAAACGGAGGAAGGGAGAAAATCTTCATCCTCGGGTCTGGTCGAGCAGCCAGGCCGACTGCTGGGGCTGGAGGACTTTCACCCAAGAGCTGATCTGCCGTCTTCAGTTCAACGGGCGCTGCCGGACCTGTTCCTCCGAGTCCGTGATGAGATGGGGAGTGGGGGTGGATTAGCGTCCTGGGGCTGCAGGCACAAAGTACCACCAACGTGGGGGCTTCAGGCAACAGAAACACGTTCTCGCACAGCTCTGGAGCCCAGAGGCCCCAGACGAGGTGTGGACGGGCCGGGCTGCCTTCGGCTCCAGGGGGAGGCGCCTCCCTCGCCGCCCCCGGTGTCTGGTCGCCGCAAGTCTTGGTGTTGCCCTGCTTGTAGCTGCGTCGCTTCAATCCCTGCCTCCATCACCACAGGGCGCATTCTTCCTGCGTGTCTGTGTCTCTTCACATGGCCGATGAGGACGCTAGTTATTAGGCTGAGGGCCCACGCTAATCCAGCCTGATCGCAACTAATCATCTCTGCAAAGACCCTATTTTCAAATAAGGTCATATTCTGAGGTTTGGGGGGCAGATGTGAACTTTAAGGGGGCATTATTCAACCCAGTACAGGAGAGACGATCTGGATGTAGTGATGGGGGAAAGAGGCTCAGGTACGGAGCCTTAACTCTGAGAGATTGAAACATGGAGCTCTTGCCATTTTGCTCCCCTTCCCCCTCACTGAACATTCCAGAAAAGTTCAAGCACCCGACCCAAATTCCTCCCACTGATCCATCATGTCATATTAGCAACTTTGTTTCTTATTAGCCACTTCCCATCCAATCACATTAATATTTGTTTTGCCTAATACAATGCAGGAGTCTTCTCAGATTAGCAACTCTCTCATCACATTAGTGGAAACAACTACTAATACAATACAATCCGAATATGACACAGTCTGATGGAGAATTGCTAACACAATCCGACTCTCTCCTACATCAGTGCAGGAATGTTGGTCTGTTGTTGAGCAATTCGGGGACGTGCTGAGACGATCAGGCCCTGATGAGCAGAGCCATGAGGGCCACCACCCTCCACAGACTGGATGAGGTCTGGGTGTGGAGAGGGGTGGTCCCCCTTTGGAAGGAACCAACGTAGGGGGTCTATCCTGTTTCTAAACACCCTCTGCCCCATAAGAAACACTCTAGCTTTCCTCCTAAATATCCAAGCAGCCCTGGGATCTGCAGGGAAAGGAGGATACCTTCTGCAACCCAGTTCTCTGCAGCTCTAACCTCACTGGTGTGACAAGACAAGGTCGGTGTTGCCAAGGTTAATTCATCAAGGATGTGTGGACGCATTAGAGCCAGAGCAATGTGAGGAGCCAGCAAACCAGGGTGTTATGCTGACAAAGCCACAGGGAGCATGGCGGGGGGCGGTGGGGGGGGTCGTTGGTGAGAGTGACACTGAGCTGGTGACAGGCTGTTGGGAAGCAGTTTAAGGAAAAGCCTGCTCAAGTCAGCCCAGGCTCTATGCTGACTTGGATTCAAATCTATCACCACCATGTCCTAGCTGCATGATCTTGGGGCACAGAATTTAATTTTTCTGTGCCTCAGTTTCTTCCTCTGTAAAATGGGGAGAAAACCTTTCACTGAGGTTGCTGCAAGGAGTAAATGAGACAGGAGTAGAAAAAAACTTAGAAGCTTGCATACTACTTGGCACATGATGAATTTTCCTTAAGACACAGTGGTGGCAATGACTGCAAATCCCGAAGTGTGTTAAGTTCATCCACACATTTGAGTGAGCTCTGGGCTAACACTGTGAAAAAATTAAAAGTTGAGTATGATACAATCTCTCCTGTATCATCTCCCTGGGAGACGAGATGCAGAACCAGGGGTCAGGGGTCATATCACAAGAGATCTTCAAGTGTCACCAAGGAGTCTGAAGTTTGTCTTGTGGAAACTGGGAGCTGTGGTAGCAAAAGCCCCCAGGTTTTAGTAGAGCTGGGGGCATGGGGGCCCACGGGGGACAGGAGACACTACTTCCTCGCTGTGAAACCACCTGTCAAGTTACTGGCTCCTCACGTCCTTGCAGGAAGAAAGACTGAGGGACTGCAAGAAATGGAGACAGGGGCAGGGAGAACAGCACAGAAGCTGACTGTGGCTCTCCAGTGACAACGCCCCCTTTCATGCTTTCTCTGCCAGGCTGTCTGAGAGACTGGCAGAGCCCCCAGCCCACTCTGAACCATCCAAGGCAAGGTTGCCGAACAATTCCTGCCACCTCCAAACGGCACTCCACGTGCCAGCCGAAGGCTGCTGCCAAGAGGCACGTGGCCAAGATTCCTTTCCAACTGAGACATCCCCTTGCCAATCAGAATGAGGCCGGCACACGTCCCAGAAAAATCGGACTGCCGCCGTCCATCAAGCAGATGATGGGATACCGTCAGGGCTTCCTGACCTCGCCCACTGCCCACCCTTTGTCCCCAAAGCCTCCTAGCAAGGAGTAAGGTTCGCAGCACAAAGACCCAAACACCTGCCCTCTCCGTGGATCCACCTGATGACAGTGCAACCTCTTGGGTCAAAACGCATGGATTTAAAGCCCAGCCTCTCTGCTGAGCAACAGTGCAACCTGGGGGAAGTCACGAACTCTCTGAGTCCCACCTGCATCATCCACACAATAGAGTTCATAACAGTTTCCACCACGTAAGAGTTGTTGGGAGGATTAAATGAGATCATGTATTAGAAGTGCCTGCCCAGCACCTGGTGTTTAGTCCATGCTCAATAAATGCTCAAATTCTGTAAGATACCCAAGGATATCTCAGCTAACTGACAATATTGGCTGTCCAGCATGGGGCCAAGGACCAGGGGATTAGCAGAAAAGGCCCTCAAGCAGTTAAAATAAATGTTGGAGTCAACACTTGGCAAGTCCAATCATGAAAATCATTTTTATATACTACAGTATATATGTGACATTTTATACACTTCAGGAATACTGTAGTCTTATAATTAATATAACCGTAATACAATACAGTAATTAGTAACCACCACTACAAAGCATTGGACTTCGCAAATTAAATACATCTTGTCATTTAACCAGTGATGTACTCATAAACTGGTAAATGGTGTGTGTGTGCGCTTCGGTGCTCAGTCGTGTCCAACTCTTTGTGACCCCATGGACTGTAGCCCACCAGGCTCCTCTGTCCATGGGATTTTCCCAGGCAGGAATGCTAGAGTGGGTTGCATTTCCTTCTCCAGGGGGTAAACAGTGGTGTGCTTAAAAACTAGCTCTCCAGGGAAAAAGGCAAAGTTCTGATGCATCCCCTGGTGCAAATTCTCCTACCATGATCGGCTGCAAGCTCCCACTGTGATGTCACGACCCCTGAAGCTGGAGGGAGGCTAACAGTCCTCACCAGCCAGCTCTGGTCACCACTGCCTTTACCATCTCTACGTCCCTGTTGCTGCTGCTGCTGCTGCTAAGTCACTTCAGTCGTGTCCAACGCTGTGCGAGCCCAAAGATGACAGCCCACCAGGCTCCGCCGTCCCTGGGATTCTCCAGGCAAGAACACTGGAGTGGGTTGCCATTTCCTTCTCCAATGCATGAAAGTGAAAAGCGAAAGTGAAGTCGCTGAGTCATGTCCGACTCTTAGTGACCCCATGGACTGCAGCCTACCAGGCTCCTCCATCCATGGGATTTTCCAGGCAGGAGTACTGGAGTGGGGTGTCACTGCCTTCTCCAACATCCCTGTTAGGTCAGTTCTATTCTAGCCCTATTTTCTAGACAAGAATAGCAAGGCTCAGAGACACTTACTTCCTGGCCCAAAGCTATACAGTGAGCAAGCCGTGGCGGCACAAGGCTTCACACACAGACCTGGGTGGGTTTACCTCTGTTCAATCACCGCTCAGAGGTCACTTTCCAGGGCAGGTCACTCTGGTTTGGCTCTGCAGAAGTTCCTGCTGTCCCTTCAGCTGTGGCCCTCTGTGACCTTCCCACTTCTCTTTTCCCAAGCAGTGGAAGGACGCACCTTCTCCCCAGTCCAGACAGCCGGAACCACAAGTTTGTTTTTTTAACGAAATAGCCCGTAGGCCCCAATCCCCTATTATCCTATTTATCCTCCATAAATAGCCCCCTATGACACAGGGGCCCTGTTGGCAGCGCCTGCGCATCCCCTCTGCTTCTCCATCTTGAATGTGCACGAGAATCACCCAGGGTCTTGTCAAAGCAAAATTTCTGACTCCAGGTCCAGTGTGGGCCTGTGTCCTGCTTTTCTAACAGGATTCCACTTTAAACGGGTCAACCACTTTAAAACAGTGAAGGTCTAAATTCCAAACATCAGATCCCCAGATTGCTTGTAGAACCCCTAGTCTTCACCTGCGTCTCAAGGTTTTACAAATCTTCAAAGTAATTATACAGCCTGACTCAACCACAAAAACCTAGGAGCTTTCCCAGTTCATGTGGCTCCTTCATGGTCACTTTCTACCCGATTGGCTTATTCTAACTCTTATCCAACAAACACCAAGTACTCACTCAACACCAGGCCTGGGGTGATGATGGGACTTTGAAAAGACCCAGTATCTGCCTCAGGGGGCTGATGGACTCCTTCTTGTGACAGAAAAGTACCTATAGAGTCTGTGAGCTCAATTTCCAGGTAGAAATGTCAGTGGACACATAGGGAGTAGTCACTGTGAGCCAGGGACTGTTCTAAGCACTTTATTAACCCACCCTATGCAACAGGTCCCATGATTAACTTCATTTTACAGAAGAGAGGACTAAGTTTCATGGAAATGAAGTCACCTACCATATCAAGGTTATACAACCTTTCTTGAAAAAGAAACTATTTACACTCCCACAGGAAAGGAAGGTATGGCATACAGCTATATGCTGGACCCTAGGGATGTCATTGGGTGGTATCATGGACTTGCCCCAGGGCAGGTAGGAGTGAGCAGGAATCAGCAGATATAAGGAAGCAAGCAGTTAGATCTGTCTGGGGCAGAAGGGCATGAACAGAGAGAAAGCTTATATTATTAAGGACTCTTGGTTGTAATAGCTTCCCTTATAGCTCAGTTGGGTTGGAAAGATCCCCTGGAGAAGGGAAAGGCTACCCATTCCAGTATTCTGGCCTGGAGAAGTCCATGGACTGTATAGTGCATGGGGTTGCAAAGAGTCGGACACGAATGAGCGACTTTCACTTTGTTGTAAGCAGTAGACTCAAAGTGGCTTAAGAATAAAAGAGAAACTAATGCTCATACACCCAAATAGTGCTGGTGTAGCTTCAGGCATGGCTGGATCCAGCAGTTCAAATGCTATTGGCAGGGTATGATCCTCTCTTTTGGATCTGCTTCCTTCTGAGCTATTGTCCTCCTCTCTCCTACCACAGCTAGCTCCACCAGTGATGTAGGAAATGGCAGCCGGCAGCTCTAAGATCACTCCTTCCCCTCGTGTCCATACATAAACCACAGGGAAGTTTTACTAGAACATAACTACATCCATTCACGTACATGTTGTCCAACAGCAGGGCTTAGTAGTTGAAAGAGAGATGATGTGACCCATAAGCATAAACTTTTCACTATCTGGCCATTTCCAGAAAAACCTCTTTCAGACAGCAAAAACAACAATAACACTTTGCCAACATATACTGAGAATGTACTTATGCCAGGTGCAGTCCCAAGCTTGTCTGCTTCAAGCTTGTTTGCAACAATCCTATGAGGTGGGGAAACTGAGGTGTAAAGTGATCAAGAGCAGTCAAGCTTAAGGTCTGACAGCCAGTAAGCAGGAGAGCCAAAACCTGAATTTGGCAAATTCCACACACCTAAACAGACTGGTTCCAAATAGGAAAAGGGAGTGTGTCAAGGTTGTATATTGTCACCCTGCTTATTTAACTTCTATGCAGAGTACATCATGAGGAACGCTGGGCTGGAAGAAGCACAAGCTGGAATCAAGATTGCCAGGAGAAATACCAATAACCTCAGATATGCAGATGACACCACCCTTATGGCAGAAAGTGAAGAGGAACTCAAAAGCCTCTTGATGAAAGTGAAAGAGGAGAGTGAAAAAGTTGGCTTTAAGCTCAACATTCAGAAAACTAAGATCATGGCATCTGGTCCCATCACTTCATGGGAAATAGATGGGGAAACAGTGGAAACAGTGTCAGACTTTGTTTTGGGGGGCTCCAAAATCACTGTGGATGCTGATTGCAGCCATGAAATTAAAAGACGCTTACTCCTTGGAAGGAAAGTTATGACCAACCTAGATAGCATACTAAAAAGCAGAGACATTACTTTGCCAACAAAGGTCCGTCTAGTCAAGGCTATGGTTTTTCCAGTGGTCATGTATGGATGTGAGAGTTGGACTGTGAAGAAAGCTGATCGCCAAAGAATTAATGGTTTTGAACTGTGGTGTTGGAGAAGACTCTTGAGAGTCCCTTGGACTGCAAGGAGATTCAACCAGTCCATTCTAAAGGAGATCAGTCCTGGGTGTTCATTGGAAGGACTGATGCTAAAGCTGAATCTCCAATACTTTGGCCACCTCATGCGACGAGTTGACTCACTGGTAAAGAGTCTGATGCTGGGAGGGATTGAGGGCAGGAGGAGAAGGGGACGACAGAGAATGAGATGGCTGGATGGCATCACCAACTCGATGGACATGAGTTTGAGTGACCTCCAGGATTTGATGATAGACAGGGAGGCCTGGCGTGCTGAGATTCACGGGGTCACAAAGAGTTGGACACGACTGAGCAACTGAACTGAACTGAACAGCTTTGCTAACCAAACAAGGGTCTTCTGGAAGTTTCAGTAGGTAGGATTCGAAATCAAGAGTGTAATCTTACCAACAACTGGTTCAGGAAACACGCACATACACACACCCCCACACATGCATATATTTGCTGAAGCAAGCAGTGAATCTCACATGGAGTTCCCTCTGCTCACAAGCTATTCAGGGCTGTCCTGTCAACTCTCTGATGGACAGAGCTGCCCCTGAAAACCACTGGGGTCTCCAGATGGACAAGGAAACCCACGAGCTGGCTTTAAAGCCACCTGAGTACAACAAAAGCTTCTGCCCCTGCCCACTGGGGGCTCTAGTGATAAACCTGTGTCTTGCACTGGGCTCGTAACAGGTCTGGCCACAGACTTCTGAGGAGCACATGAACCGCTGGTGTTTCTCATTCATTTGTAAAACCTTGCCTAGGAAGTTCCTGGGGCAGCCCCGAAGATCAAGTGCATCTCCTGCCCTTGGCGGGTTATCGGGACACTTTGGGTTGGGTGGGAACAGAGACTTTTACTGAGAGTAGAAGGACGAAATGACATGAAATCTACCCAGATCCTTTCATTATAGTCTGCCACATTAAATAATCCACCAGCGGGTCCCATCAGCTTCACTCCTAGGAAAGGTCAAGCTGTCCTCTGCCATCACCCAGCCTTCTCTGCGCCATCTGCTCACCCCCAGAACACTGTTTCATGGGGAGCCCTGACAATATGAAGGGACTGCATTGTTCTGCGTACTTCATCGCTTTCTGGCCAAAATTCCAGGCCCCTTCATTTGGGAAGGAGGCCTGCAAACCTGGGTGCAATTCTGCTCTCCATACGTACCCCACAAGGCCTCCACGCTCTGGTCACAGGGGCTCTCAGACCCCATAGCAAGCTTTTCCACCACAAATCACACCCAGACATACATCCCTCTTTCTATGGCTGACTCCTCAGCCTTCAAGGTCCACTTAATAACCCCCTCCCCCTACTCCTTGGCCACAGCACACCGTTGATTTTCTTTGTAGGATTACAATATGTGATTCTTTTATCTTATTGGTTTACGTGCTTGGTGGCTGTCCACCCCACCCCCAGCCCTTCCCAAACTGTCCATGCCAGGAGGTTTGGGACAATTTTCTTTTCTCCATCACTGTATTCTCAGCTCCCATCATTATAGCAGGCACTCAATAAGTATTGAAAAGAAAAAAAAGGAAGACATAATCCCACAATCCTTTCCCTATTTTAAAAAGGGGTTTGCACTTGCACGCTTGTCTATGGGTTAAAATACCTTGGAAAAACAAATAAATGTGGAACAGCCAGGAGGAAGCTGAAAGTTCAGGAGACTTACTGTTCATTTTAGCCTCATCTTTAGTGCCTCCCTTCAAAAAATTATATGTATCTTGCTTACGGAATAATAAATCTTTGAAAATTAATATTTTTAAATGGGCTACCCCAGTGGTTCTCCAGGCTGGCCCAGCATCCTGGCAAGAGACGTCAGACTGCACTTCCAGGTGGGTGCCTGTCTATGCCCTCCTGTGTGGGGGTGAGGGATCTGAACACCAGTTGGACTCAAGAGCCAGGGGTCCACACAGTCCTCCCCAGGCCTGAAGGGGAAGGGGCTTGATGGAAGCCTCATGTGGGCCTCATTTCCCGAGCCCTCTATCTTCACCGCCACCCCACCTGTCAGTGAAGTAAATTAACTTTATCAAGGGCTGGATGTTCCTAAATCCACACAGCTGGCTGTGAGAATGAAGGGGACAAGGGCAGAGATTTTGGCTCATAACTTGACAGTTTTTTTCCTAGACTCTTTGCAGGAATGGAAGCTGGGAAGACTGGTCTATAATCCCAAAGTATGCCCTCAGACTTTTTTTTAAATAAAATTATAAATTACGCATCCTCATCCTGAAGAACCTTTAAAATTTTGTAGTAAGATTCACAGGGCCTCCACTGCAGTCTTGCCACTTGCTCACGCGGGTACTGCAGGCTTTCAAAACCGTTCTTTCTCCTGTCTGGCTTCCTTCCCAATTCCAGTCAACTTTCCACCCTACCCAGTCACACGATGATGTCCCTTTTCCAAGTATCTGACCTTCTTAGAGAAGACAGGCGTTTAAAGAAGGAAAAAACATAACCGAAAAAACACAAAGGTGCTTCCAGTTGGTTATCTGTCCGCCCCTTAACCCTGCCAGGTCCTTCCCATTTACAGGATGGGAAGAAGAGGGGATTGTCTCTGATCCTGTTTTCACCCGACAAAACCGAAAACTATTTTTCTACTGCTGTTGTTCCGTTGCTCAGTTGTGTCTGACTCTTTGTGACCCCATGGACTGCAGCACATCAGGCTTCCCTGTCCTTCACCACCTCCCGGAGCTTGCTCAAACTCATGTCCATCAGTAAAGCTATCCCACCATCTCATCTTCTGGCATCCCCTTCTCCTCCTGCCTTTAATCATTACCAGCATCAGGGTCTTTTCTAATGAGTTGGATCTTCGTATCAGGTGACCAAAGTATTGGAGTTTCAGCTTCAGCATCAGTCCTTCTAATGAATATTTAAGACTGATTTTCTTTAGGATGGACTGGTTTGATCTCCTTGCAGTCCAAGGGACTCTCAAGAGTCTTCTCCAACACCATAGCTCAAAAACATCAATTTTTCAGCATTCAGCCTTCTTAACAGTCCAACTCTCACATCCATATGTGACTCCTGGAAAAAACCACAGCTTTGACTCTATGGGCCTTTACCCTGTTCCACTGACGGCCATCTTCCTTGCTTCTTCACTTTGAACCTCCTTGACTGCATCTCCATGGAATCATGTTGGTCCTTCGTGCGTATCTATAGGGATTTGGTCTAATTTGGTCTTCTGAGGATCCCATTTGCTGTACCAATCCCTGGACTATCTCAGGTTGAGATAATGTGGCATCCCACAGCGCATCCCACCCGTATCTCCATGAACAGTCACTGCATATTTTGTTTGAAATGCACCTCTTAGAATATGTGTAGCTGTTGTTGAAGCCACAGATTACCATCCTGAGTGAGCTTTCATCCTCCCCAATTCCCTCCTGTGAGCCTAAAAAGGACTTACAAGGCAGAGATGGCAAATATATAGCATGTATACGGCAACTGGCACTTTCCTGTGGTGGACACCACTCATGGACCGCCCACACCTATTCTGCAATCTAACCACTAATGAATCTAGTCAGTTAGACGTCTAAGTGAATATTAAGTTGCTTCCGTTCCGTTCCTGTCCAACTCTTTGCGACCCCATGGACTGTAGCCCATCATGCTCCTCTGTCCATGGGATTCTCCAGGCAAGAATACTGGAGTGGGTTACCATTCCCTGCTCCAGGGGATCTTTTTGACCCAGAGATCGAACCTGGGTCTCCCGTATTGCAGGCAGATTCTTTACTGTCTGAGCAACAATGGAAGCCTCCTAGACTTCTATGCTGCTGCTGCTGCTGCTGCTGCTAAGTCGCTTCAGTCGTGTCCAACTCTTGTGAGACCCCATAGACGGCAGCCCACCAGGCTTCCCCGTCCCTGGGATTCTCCAGGCAAGAATACTGGAGTGGGTCGCCATTTCCTTCTCCAATGCATGAAAGTGAAAGTGAAGTCGCTCAGTCGTGTCCGACTCCTAGCGACCCCATGGACTGCAGCCCACCAGGCTCCTCCATCCATGGGATTTTCTAGGCAAGAGTACTGGAATGGGGTGCCATTGCCTTCTCCGATAGACTTCTATAGTTGAGTTCAAATAAAATCAATTCTTACCCATCCTTCACCCTCCACTATTCCTTGTTTCTTCTCAAGGCTCTTTACCCAGAGTGATTTTTTTTTTTAAAGCTTCAATCTTTTAAACACCAACCAGGGACTTCCCTGGTGGTCCAGTGGTCAAGAATCCAGCTTGCAATATAGGGGATGCGGGTTTGATCCCTGGTGAGCTTCCCTGGTGGCTCAGACAGTAAAGAGTCTGCCTGCAATTCGGGAGATCCGGGTTCAGTCCCTGGGTCAGAAAGATCCCCTGGAGAAGGGAATGGCAACCCACTCCAGTATTCTTGCCTGGGAAATCCCATGGACAGAGAAGGCTGGTGGGCTACAGTCCATGGGATCACAAAGAGTCGGACACCACTGAGCGACTAACACTTTCACTTTTTTCGGGGAACTAAGATCCCGTAAGCACCAGGGCAACTAAGACTGTGTGCCACGACTAGAGAAGCCTGAGCACCAACAACGACGAGCTTACACCAAAGGAGCCTGCATGCTGCATCTCAGACCCAACACAAATAATAAATATTTGTAAAACTCCATAAACCAGACTCTAGCACTTTGCTACTGAAAATCCTCCAACGCTTCCACTGCAATTAGAACAGGATGCCGACGCTATCCTGTGTTCAAGCCCTGCATAAGCTGACTTTGTTGGTAACTACCGTCAGCCTCCTGATTAGCATGTGAATTTCTTTACGGGAATCAGTTTGGCTGCTCAGTTCAAGGTAGCGGTCCAGGTGCCTACAGCAGTGCCTGGCACATCAGATGTCTGTATACTGAATGAAACTCTCTCGCTGATCCAGAATGTGGTCTAAGAATCCTCAATGTGGCGTTTCAAGAAGTCACCACTGAGTTCTCAGAGATGGCATGCAAGATGCACCCTGCTTTCAAAGCCTGTCTGGGCAGGTCTACCCACCTCCAATTATCTGGGAATGAGACAGTGCACAAATAAATCCTTTTGAGCCTCCAGACCAGCTGGTTTCCTTTCATTAAATGCAGTAAACTTTTTAGTCCTTTACTCTTTGCAGTGGAAAATGTTTTGGTGAGGCAGAGCTTTGGGCCTGACACAGCTGCTGACAGGATCCCTCAGCACTGGGTATTCAGAGGCAGGGACCTTGGGGAGTCTGTGGGGAACTCCATCCACGTTTGAACCAGTGCATCAGCGAGGCTGTCAATGCAGAGAAAGATCCTTAGGAAAGTCAGGCCAAGCTCTATTGCTTCCTTGGTACGTTACTTTTCACAAGTGGCTGAGTCACAATGATGGCTGGAAAGAAGTTCCAGAAAATCTAAACTTCTGGAAAGCCCAGGAGTCCCAGAACTGGAGGAACCACTGGGAAGATGAGGGAAAACATTTAGAAACTGGGAGCCCAGATACGGCTGAGCTCTGGGCTCACTGATGGGTTTTCTTGTCTAGGGACATCTTGAAGCAAAAAGGTGAACATTTCTCGAGCTCCCGCCAGGTTTCTTGGGGAACAGGGATGACAGCAGGAGGGAAGGAAGATGAAGGGAGAGAAGAGTAATTAGTACTATTAATTACATCTCAACCACAGCCTACGTTTCTGCCCCGGGATTAAAGAAACATTCATTTGGAACGACTATTAAGGTCTTAAATTCAATGCTTCACAAATCAGGGCAGTGGAATGAAAATTCTTTCTCTGAAGGGACCAGCAGGCAGAGAGAGGAGAATTTTCTATCCCTGTTGCTGCAGCCCAGCTGGAAAAGCCAGTGCTTGTGAGCCTGGGTAGAAGACCATTCACTTGTTATTGTTGTTGGTGAGTTGTGTTTTTTTTTTTTTAAAGTTGCTTCAGGCAGGGACGTGTTCCAAATGTATAATCTAATGTGCTATAAAAGTCACTAATGCGATTATACTTTTACATCATATTAGAGAAAATGAATAACTAATTCAATACCAAACACTAATTCGGTAGAACCCCAAACTGCTGAGAGGCTACAAAGCATTTACTGTGCTGAACTTTCCGGCTGGTGCCCGAGAGAGTGTGGTGGTGTTTCCAGGAGTCAGGCACCCTGGGCAGTCAGAGAGGTTGGGGTTTGCCATCTAACCTGTGGTGTAGACAGTTTCCCTGGGAATACACATGGTGTCACCTCAGGAGGGACTTCTCAATGCTCAGAAGCATGTTTTAAATCATAAGCAGTGCAAATCCATTTGGATTTCTAAACGCAGTGTGTTCAACAGCACTGGCAGACGGGAGACAGACTGCTTCTAAATCCAAGTCAAGGTGGAGAATGGTTTCTCAGAAGGAAGACTGCCAAGAACTATGGCCTAGGAAGCTACTAATGGCCAACATTTAGCTGAGTATTTACTACATGACAAGCACTGTTAAACTTCCCTTCCATTCATTCATTTAACCCTGAAGATGATCTTATGAAGTAGGAACTTTTTTATACCCATTTGACAGGTGAGGAAAATGGAGTCCCAGAGAGGTAAAGTGATTCATCCAAGGCTACACAGCCAGTGAGGGGCACAACTGGCATGCCAGGCCAGGCTATCTGATTCTAGAGCTGCATTCAACCTACTCGCTACTAGGTAAGAAAGCTGGGTCGACTGACCAGACAGTTACCTGCATTATCTCATGTTAATCTTGAGGCAACTCTTCGGTAGGTTTCTTATTATTCCCATTGTACAGCTGAACACACTGAAGTTGAGAAAACTGACCTAACTTCCTCAATGTCACATACAAAGTGAGAGAGCCAGGAATCAAAGCCAGGGCTCATAAACACTGTACTCTACAACTTCCCAAGCCCTCAAAACTAAAGCCACAATCCTCAAAGGGAAGTCTCCTTGTCCAAGTCGCTGTTCAATAGCTCCTCTCACAGCAACCTCCTCTGTATCTTCCTGGAGACTCTTCTCCTCCCACTTCTGACCAGGAAGTCCACGGAAGGGCAGCCTGAATCAGCTTCCAGAACAATTCTCATTCCCTGGAATCTTCCTTGGCAGGACCCCTGACTCCTTGTTGCTCCCCCGACCTTCATCTCACAGGTATGCTGTCCCATTTTACTATCAGACATCACTGCATCTCCCAATCCTGGTCAGTCGCATCCAGAAATGCAGGGCTAGAATTACGATGCATTGGCTTGCCTTCATAAATAATATTTTGCAATTTCCTCGTCCGGGGGCATGGATAAATTATTCTTCTGCATCAAGGTTACGATGATCAAAAAGGTGGCCCGGCTGGCCTTCCTCGAGAGGGGGTATAAAAAGGAGGCTCTGATTACATCAAGGCGCCAGGCTGAGGGGAGGGGGGGCTCCGAGTCCCGGGCGTCTGTTTTGTGGCTGCACGACAATCAGATATCTGAAAATGCATGAACTCTGATTTTAAGGTCCTGCTGGAGAAGGGGCTGATGTGACAAGCAGGTCTGACATTCACATCATTCATGGGGGTTGGCAGAAAGAGCCTTCTGATAACAGTGCATTTAGCTCTGTTTTCCTGTCCCCTTCAATGAGCACCCCACACACCCAGCCACAGTCACACACACATACACGCAGGCATACACACGTGCACACTCTCTCCACCAGCTGTGATAGGCTGAATTGTGTTCCCTAAATTCATATGTTGGGAGTCCTAATCCCCAGGACCTCAGCATATGACCTTATTTGGAGACAGGAACCAAAATGAGGTCATTAGGGTGGTTCCTAATCCAATAGGACTGGTGTCTTTATAAAAAGCGGGAATCTGAAGACAGACATGCAGAGAAAGACAATGCTTTGTGAACATGAAGCTGAAGCTGGCCTAGGCAAGGAGAAAGACCTTGGAAGAAATCAACTTTGCCAATACCTTGATCTTGAACTTGTAGCCTTCATAACTGTGAGGAAAATAAATTTCTATTGTTTATGCTGCCCTGTCTGTGATACTTTACTATGGAAGTTGCACTGAGATAGACTGAAAAAATGTGGAACTAAGGTATCAAGTGGATCCTACTGGAATACAGTCAGTAGTAGTATCTGAGGCTTATCTGTGTTCTTAATTACATAACCTGCTTACGGTCTGTTTGCCAATAAAAGAGAGGCTCCAAGAGGGCAGCAGCACATCTGTCCTCCGCTGTATCTCCACAAGCCAGAACAGTGCCTGACTCAATAAACAAATGAAAGCCAAAAAGAATGAGTTTTGCTTCATATTCATGCTTCATATGAAGGATGGCAGCCAGGATACCCCTTACAACAGAATGCAGTGGCTTACCCCAGCAAGAATATCCCTGCCCCTGGGGTTGCTTCATGAGGTGCAAAAAAGAGAGGAACCTTTGCCCTAGTTCCCTCCACCACCAATTTTTAAGTGCTCAAGAAATATCTCCTAACTGACAGACGAATGGGAACAGAAAGCCCAAATCTTGAGAAGCACTCAGAAACATCCAGTGAGATGGCCACACACAGCCCGTTAGCATTTGATGGTGGGAGTGGGTCTGGCCAGCCTTCTGCAACATCTCAGCCAGCCAAGAGACCTCCCGCCCGCCGAGGGGAGGCCAGGAGCACCAGAACCCTCTCTAGCTGAACGGCAGCACTGAGGGCGGGTGACAGAGTCCAGCACTCCCCACACATGCTCGTGACACTCCCCCAGTCTCAGCAAGATGGCACCACGCTCAGCCTTCTGCCCCACCCCCGCCACCCGCCCTCCGTGCATCCAGCAGGCGCCCAATTCTCACTGCCCTCCCAAATCTGGATGGAACTGCGAATTCTCCCTGTCAGTGCTGTATATCACTTTGAGATATATACCATATTAGCAGAAAGAACTGAATTATATTGCATTCATGATGCAATTAAACACTTCACTAGGAATCAATGTAAAACTGATGAGGCCTGAAAGTAGTGCATATGGCTTAGAACATTATAAAACATTACCTTCACTCAAATCCTTTTCAGTAGCAATTTAAATCTTCTTACAGTTACTGCTGCCAATGGTAAACCATCTACTGATTCATAACAGTGCATGGTAACGAATGAATTTTTTTAAAAATTTATTCAACTACTAAATTACCCATGAATCCGGAATAGCTGACAGGAGTAATCTGAATTATTATTAGCTCTGCAAGTATTCTGCATTAGCCAATTTAAAACCACGGTTCTCAGGCAGGAACCAGTTAGTACAGCCAGAGTGTTAAATGACTGCAATAGTTCTTCATTTTACTGCTGCTTACATTTAAAGGTCAAGAGATAAAAATTACATATGACTCCAAACATAGGAAGGGTGTTTATCTTTTTCTATGAATCGGGTCAGTTGTAAACTTTAAAAAACATTTGAGATGCAATTGTACAAACGCAAAGGCCTTCGGGGTGTTCGGTAGTCAGGGGTGGGGGCACCTTCTCCCCGCTTCGTCACTGCCAAGAAAGATGACACGGCCCCTCTGCCTTGTGATTATGCTCCCCAATAATCTACTCCCTTATTTTTCCTCTTTGACCTTCACATGCCCCCAGGCTCTTCCCACTGCTCGGGCAGCTCTGGAAGGATCTAGGAGCCACAGTAGGAGGAAGTCACAGGAGCTCCCTCCTCCCCAAGAGGGCATTCGGGCCAGTCCTCTGCCTCCCTCCTAAGGCAGCAACAAGACAATCTTCCTAACCCCTACTCCCTTCCCTAAACTGCCTTCCTGTTTATGCTCACTGTCTGTTGGGTTTTTTCCCTCCTCCAAAAGCCCAGGGGAAAAACCAAAGCAAGAGAAATAAATAAAGAAGCAGCTTTCTTCAGGAGTCCAATGTTATCAATGCATGACTGAACAAGGATCATAAAACACCAGCCTCATTTCTTCGCGTGGCTGTGGCAAGACAAGCACACGGGTTGTGAGCCCTGTACAAGGAAGAGCTGGGCAGTTCAAGGCACCACTCTCTTGTTAATTTCCTTTCTTTGGGAGAAGAGTTGTTTTTTTTTTTTTTTTCTTTAACTACAAAGTTAATTTATGCTCATTATAAAAAATTCAAATAACAGAGAAGCATACAAAGTGAAAAGTTTGACAGCCCTGTCTTTCCACTTTGTATTCAGCTATCAAACAAATAATAATTAAGCACCTACTGTGTGCTGGGGCACCGAGGCTACGGCTGTGAACATAACCACTGGAAAACCGTAGGATCTACTCTTCTGGGTTTTTCTCTATTTGTCGACTAACATGTACATTCATGGATAGAATATTTCTTGAAATGGGATCCCATTCTACTACCTGCTTTTCTATTCACCCAACAGTGTCCTGGACATCTTAAACTGAAAGATACAATTCTACCACGTGTATGGACCATGCAATTGCCTAAACCTGCATGGACAATTTTTGCTAATACTATGAACCATCTTTTAAACACTATTCAAGCTATAAGTTAAGGGTGTGCCCAACCTTATGCCAAACTGGATGTTCAATCTGTCTGGACATTTTAAGGGAGAGGTGGTGTGAGGGGTGGAAGTACTTCTGTGGGGGGAAATAAAAGCACTGTGCCCCCACTTCCCTCAAACAATGTTTCAAGCACAAGCTGATTTCCATGGATTGACGTGGCTTTAGAATGTGAGCACTCACAAGCTTACGAGCAGCAGATGAACATCTGTTATCTGCAGGCTGGCAAATCTACCTTGGTGGGTTTGACAGCAACTCCCTAACATCCTCTGCACTGCCAGGAGACCACCAGTTAGACCAGGGGGTCTAACTGGGCGTGGTTTGCCTCCTGGGGGACACTTGCTGATGTCTGAAGACACTTCTGGTTATCTCATTAGGGGAAGGGTGTGTGCTTCTGGGACCTAATGGAGACCAGGGAGGCTGTAAAACATTCTTCAGTGCAGGGACTTCT
The DNA here is from genome assembly GCF_049115385.1 of Moschus berezovskii. Lineage (NCBI taxonomy): Eukaryota > Metazoa > Chordata > Mammalia > Artiodactyla > Moschidae > Moschus > Moschus berezovskii. Next base: position 58,131,548 of record NC_142478.1, on the reverse strand, counting down.
CTCCCCACCACAACAAAGAACTATCTGGCTCAAAATGTCAACAGTGTCAAGTTCAACCTTGCTTTAATTAAAGTCTGGGTCATATGATTGAGAGACTGAGTTTTGGACAGCCCTGTGTTCGTGGCTCAGTTAAGCGATTAGCAAGCTATGTGACCTTGGACAAATGACTTAACCTCTCCGAACCTCAGTTCTATTAGTGTCTTTACCGATTAATTAACAGTGTCTACTTAGGGTTCTTAGGAGGATTACAGGAGATAATCTGTGTCAAGTATGCAATGCACCACCACTTATTATTACTCATATAATTACCATCATTATTATCAGTATTAATTATGGCAGCAGCAAAAGTGGTGTTTTTTTTATTGTGGTAAAATACATATAACACAAAAATTTACCCTTCTCACCATATTTTAGTGTACAGTTCAGTGGCATTAAGTACATTCACATTGTTGTGCAATCATTACTACCATCCATCTTCAGAACGCTTTCATCTTGCAGAACAGAAACTCAGTACCTATTGAACACTAACTCCCCAACCCCCGGCAACCACCTTTCTACTTCCTATCCCTAAGAATGTGACTCTTCTAAGCGCCAATCATAGAGCAGGATACAGTGGAATCATACAGTATTTGTCCCTGTGTGACTAGCTTACTTCACTTAGTATAAAGTCCTCAAGTTTCAGTCATGTTGCAGCATGTGACAGAACTTCCTTCCTCTTTGAAGGCTGAACAAGAAGTTCCATCATATGGATATACCAATTTTGTTTATCCATTCACTCACTGACGGGCGCTTGGGAGTCTGACTCTGGAGTCAGAACTCTGGCTGTCACACTAGACTACCACGTAGCACTAGACTTGGTACTGACCCCTCTCTGACTCTGCCGACTCTTCTGGAACATGGAGTGATGAAAGAAGCTACCTGCAGCTACCCCAGACTATTCCAGTCCTCACCTCCCTCACCATCTGCATTAGTTTGCTAGGGCAGCCGTAATAAAGTACCACAGATGGGGCAGCTTAAACAACAGAAATTACTTTCTCACAGTTCTGGAGGCTGGAAGTTGCAGACAGGTGCTGGCGGAGTTTGTTTCTTCTGAGGCCATTCTCCTTGACTTGTAAATGGCCATCTTTCCCTTGTCTTCACATGGTCTTCCCTCCGTACACAGATGTCTGTAGCCTAATCTCCTCCTCTTATAAGGACACCAGTCACACTGGATGAGGGCTCACCCCAGTGACCTGATTTTAACTTAATTATCTTTAAAGGTAAAAATAATTACCTATCTCCAAATACAACTACATTCTGAAGCATTAGGGGTTAGGACTCCAACCCCTAATTGAGATGACACAATTCAACTCTGAACGTCCTTCAGTAGCTGAGTGGATAAATACACTGTGGTATATCCAAACAATGGAATATTACTCAGTGCTGAAAAGAAATGAGCCATGAAGCCATGAGGAAACTTAAAATGCATATGACTAAGAAGCCAATCTGAGAAGTTTACATACTATATGGCATTCTGGAAAAGGCAAAACTCTTGGAGACAGTAAAAACGTCAGTGGCTGCTGGGGGTTGGAAGGTGGGAAGGGATGAAGAGATAGAGCACAGAATATTTATAGGGAGTGAAAGTACTCTGTATGATACCATATTGGTGGACACATGTACATCAAGAGTACGCCCTAATGGAAAATGGACTTCGGGTGGTGTGTCCCTGTAGGTTACCTGCTATAACAAACGTAGCACTCTGGCGTGAGATGCTGATGTGGGAGAATCAGCATAAGTGGCATCAAAGGGGATATGGGAACTCTCTGTACTTCTGTTCGATTTTGATCTGAATCTAAAATTTCTCTAAAAATAACATCTATTCAAAAATAAATTAGTAAACCTAATGAGTTCAAGGCACTGTTGGCTGAGTTTCCGGTTATTTGTAGCTGGGTGAGTTCCTTAAAGGAGTAGAACCTCAGAGGGCACTGGCTGGGTCCCACAATGGTAGAGGGTTCTGGACAGAGCACAGGGAACCCATATTGGAGCCAGCAAAGCCTGACCAAACATTGTATGAGATCAAAGATCCTGTGTGGGCCCTGCTGCCCTCATGTCCTGATAATCTGGCAGAAGGTAGCTGGGGTGGTCAAAGAGAAAAAAGTGTGTGGCTCAGACGATCTCTTGGGAAAGCAGGAACTCAAACTCGAGATCAGGAAGCGGGATTAAAGGTGGGTGCCAAGCTGCCCCCGAGACTTTCCTCCTAATATCATCCTTCCCCTAAATCCCAGCAGAAGACTCTGCACTGTTCATCCCAGGGGCATGGAAACTTCCCACAGGTGAAAAGTTGTGGCCAAAGAGCTCAGTACCCAGTTCACGCAGAGGCAAGAGAAAGGGCCGCTTCCAGGGCCCATGTTTCCTTGCACACACAGGCTGTTGGATAAAGATCTTTGGACAGGCCCAAGAATTTTGCCCCCAACTGCTGCCTTCACACTCGGTGAAATAAGATTCAAGCACAGCTCAACCCATGGGGATAGGGATAATGTGGGACATTCAGTCATTCATTCAGGGACTTCCCTGGTGGTCCAGTGGTTAAGAATTTGTCTTCTAGTGCAGAGCATGTGGGTTTGATCCCTGGTCAAGGAACTACCCATCTGCTGCAGGGCAACTAAGTTAGCGCCACAAAGAGGCAAAAAAAAAAAAAAAAAATCATTAATTGTCTTTTAAGTATTCAGAGATTTCAAGCTGGATGATGGGACTTCAGAGACGAACGGGGTTGGGGTATGACTTGAAGGTGCTCCAGGCAAAGCTCAGAAGAGGGAGGTACACGAAGTCCCCATTACATGTGTTGTCTTTCTGCAGAGTGAAGTTCAAGGATGGCTCAAGATGAAGCAGCGTGGACGTCTAGCGGGTCCTTAAAGTAATCCTCTCATGCTCAGTGAGGAACCAGTAAGTCAGTAATTCACTGAGTATTTATTAAGCACCTTCTGTGTCCCAAGTACCACTGTGGGCATAACCGGGTTGGGGATGGGGAGATATTCAGGCCCCAGTCTGGCCTTCAAGTACCTCAAGATCCAACAGTGAAGGATCATAAGGCAGAATGGGCACCAGGCAGTGGTGAGACATGAGAGATGTGACAGTTCAGAGAAGGTGAAACTGGTCAGAGAAGCATCCTCAGAGGCAGAGGCCATTCTATAGCCATGAAGGCCAAGTCAATTCGGACAAAAACAGACTCCATCAGGGACAGCAAATAGGTACTGAGGAAATGCTACGAGGTTTTGAGCAATGACTAGACCTCCCCAGCCTGAGTGGATGAAACCCCTAAGAAGGGGAATCACAAGTCTCCTGATGGTGATGCAGAGTGAAACTGAGTCTGGAGAGCAGCGAAGAAAATGTCTGCACACACATTCCAGGCCACACATGCCGGAAGGCAGGTGCTGGATAGGTGCTTAGCATTTGCATGCACACTGATGGAGAAGGCACCAGGCGCCAAGGCCTCCGGGAGAAATGGGCTCAAACTTGGAAAGGAGGCATTGTCTCTTTAAGTGAGCATAACACTGAATCATCCTTTCTCTTCCTATTTTGGGTTTTATTAGCAAAGCAGTACAATGTTTATACTAGTGGGTATTACATTTGCCAGAACAATTACAGTATGACAAATGGTACATCAATGTAATCCATCAACCCCGCCAAGACAGGAATCCTTTACTCGGGACTGCCATTAATTCTGCACTCCCGTCTCTGGGGTCCTGGGCCCGTGTAGCCACGACAACATGGACGACGCCTGGTGCAAATGCTCGAGCTCCATGAAGGATGGGCACTCCTCGGTGTGCTGGAATTTAACCTCTGACACCCACATATTAGTCTACTCGGAGGAAGAAATTAGAGTGTGGGGCTGGAAAAAGCCAGGGCACTTGGGGGAAGAGGTGTTTTTACTCCATCATGGCACAGTGCCTCGGAAGTGGGGAAGGATATACACCTGTGGGTCGTGTGGCCTGACAACCCCCAAGTCACAGGTTGCTGGATATCAGCTCCAACCGTGCTAGTGCTCAGTTGCGTCTGACTCTTTGCGATCCTGTGGGGTTCTCCATACTGGAGTGGGTCGCCATACCCTCCTCCAGGGGATCTTCCCAATCCAGGGATCGAATCCGCATCTCCTATATCTCCTGTATTGCAGGCAGATTCTTTACCTGCTGAACCACTGAGGAAGCCCCATCGGCTCCAAAGCCAGGAACAAATTCAAGCATCAATTGAATGGATGCGTCAACTCTCAGTAGCAATGGCAGCTCTTAAGGAAAGCAGGTGGGGACACGGGACAGCAGATATCAAAGACACTGAGTATCTGGAGAGCGGGGAGAAGGAGCAGTTGTTTTTTGATGGATACAGAAGGCCTCAGAGATTCCAAAAAAAGCAAACACCTCTCTCGGCACATGGAGGAAGAAGATTCGGTGCACACCTGACCCTCTGACTGATCTACTCCAGCCCCAAACTGCCAAAATATACTTTCTGGACCCTGATCTGCCTCTGCCTCCCCCAGTCGTAGCTTCCAAGAGTAGCTAAATCTCGATGGTTACACACAAGACTGCAGTCATAAGCTGCAAATTCACCAGGAGTTTCAGGGTTCCTCAATTCATCCTAACCAGCAAATTATGAGCCGGGAGCAGCTTTATAAAATATGAAACGGCTGCTGTCAGTTTTTCCATCAGTTCTACATATTTTGCTGTTAACAAAAGGAACCGATAACCACTTCTCATAAGGAAAAACAAGAATAAAATCAAAGGCCCCTAATGGAGACAATCTCCAAAGTGCAACAATACAAGCCCATTTCTTTCTTTTTTTTTCCTTCCCTGACAAATCAATCTGGCCATGGTCCAAGGATATAGGCAGACAGACGGAGCTACCTCACCTGTTTTATTAAGCCATTACCAGAATCATTTTATTCCCATTTATAATGTTCAATACATGGTCTGAAGACTTTTCTAATATAGTAATTAGATGGAACACTAGATAGATGGATTAAATTGGGACGATATTTTATGCCTTTGTACATTGCTTTACAATATTCTGCCTGGTTTCCGAGATACCAAAGTGTGAGCATGTGTGTATATATATAAATATACCCCTTTTATTTTGGATGAGAAGGCTGTACTTAGAATGTGGCTCATCTCAGCGTGAGCCTTCCCATGGAAATCTGATGGAAATGTATGAATCCATGATAGAACTCGCCAGGAAATCCATCCTACGTTCCATCTCCCCTTGCCCCCAAACAAAGGTTGCTCAGTATCCTCACTGTTGTCATGGTCACTACAGCTGACATTTACTGGGTATAAGGCATGGAGCTGAGACCCTGTCATTTCTCAGGAGGTCACATAACTTGGGGGCTCAAGAGCACAGGCTTTGAAATTGCCCAGAGCTGGGTTTAAGCCCTGGTTCTCATACTTGCTTGCTGTATGATCTGGCGGAAGTCACTTTTTACCTCTCTGAGCCTCAGTTTTCCCTACCTGTAACACGGGGATAATACCAGTACCCATATCACAAGCTTGTTATTAAGATACTTTGATACTAAGATGATGCTTAGCATGGGGCCAGACAGAGAATAAGTGCTCAGCAAACGTCATTTTTATTATCATCTCACTTAGCCCAAGGAGATGGCATCATGCCTCTTTTACAGATAGGGAAACCGAGGTCTGGAGAGGGGAAACATTTACCCAGGTTACCAAACAGGAGGCAGGCATGGGTATCTGTGTCCACAGCCTGCTCACTTAACAACCACAAAAGACCGTCTCCTTTGAAGGGAAAAAAAGGGATACCTCTACTAAGAAATGTGTGTTGCAGGGAGAGGAGGGATGTTGAACTAATAAGCCCATGAACCCCTAATTTGTACCTAAGATGTGGACTTAAATTATAGTCCTAACTCTAAGGGTCTAAGAAATCTAGACTTGGTGATCAACAAAGATCTTTCATGTGCCCCCTCCTCTCATTCCATGAGATGACACAAAAATGAAGCCAGAGAAATGAATCCTGTAGGTGTCACCTGAGCCCACTCACTTCTCAGGCACCTTCCTTACATGGGAAAACTGAGACACTGAAAAGTCAAACCTGGAACATCATCGCGAGATAGGATACTACTTTATAGAGCGGAATACTGACGCTCAAGAGAGGTGGTGTAACCTGTCTGCGGTCACACATCTTTTGAGGTCACATTAAGGACCACCTTCTGCACAAGAGTGCCTCAGTGATCCTCCCAATCCAATTATGCAAAAAAACCCCAATCCCACCCTCCTTGTTCCCCTACCATCAGACCCCCGCTCAGCTCGCCTGGGCTAGGGCTATATTTAGCTGCAGCATTTTTTCCAGTGTGTAAATGGAGAACATCAACTGGAAGAAACCTATTAATATAAAAGAGGAAGATGCACCCAGCCACAAAGTTAGAAGCTGACTGCTTCTGAAGACCTGTCTTTGCCATGACCAGGAAAATATAACTACCCTCCATACACATTTTTTTTTTTAATATCAAGAAGGAGTTCTTGATTTGATAGGTAATACTGCTGCTGCTGCTGTGCTGCGTCATTTCAGTCGTGTCCGACTCTGTGTGACCCCATAGACGGCAGCCAACCAGGCTTCCCCGTCCCTGGGATTCTCCAAGCAAGAACACTGGAGTGGGTTGCCATTTCCTTCTCCAATGCATAAAAGTGAAAAGTGAAAGTGAAGTCGCTCAGTTGTGTCCGACTCTTCACGACCCCATGGACTGCAGCCCACCAGGCTCCTCCATCCATGGGATTTTCCAGGCAAGAGTACTGGAGTGGGGTGCCATTGCCTTCTCTGGATAGGTAGTACTATAACTTGTTAGAAAAAAAAAAGAAAGAAAGCGAGTAAAACTCCAAAAATTTATTTGCTGTCAGCTCCATCTATGGTAGTGATGGAAAAGTGAGACTCACCTCCAGGTCAACTGTTCCCCCATCAACAGACTCCTGGATCTGCTGTTCCCTCTCCTTTGCCCAGAACTGGGCCACTGTGTAGCCTTACATGGGCATTTGGAAAGTTGTTAAGTCAGTTTCCAGCTCACCCCAACTCTTGTGCTGCTTTTGAAAGCACAGTCAACACAAAAGACCTCAACACTGGAAAGATTTCTGTAAGGAGCAAGGTGAAGGATGGGAAGCTGAACCAAAATAGGGATGAAGAAGAACACTGAAGTTATTAGATGTGACAAATACTGACATTTACTCTGGGTCAGGCCCCGTGACCATATCATCGCATGTCTCAACCACTCCACACATATCTCTAGTTTACAGAGAGGTTAAGTGACTCACCCAAGGTCGCACAGTTAGTTCAGGGCAGAGCTAGAATTTGAACTCAGGTCTGTCTGATTTTAACATTTAGGACCAGCAAGAATGAAGAATCCTTTGGCAGGCTGAAGGTGGGCCCACATTTTTGATATAATAGTTTCTTGGGGGAAAACTGTTCTTCTGAAATCTTATCCTGTTTGAAATGACCTTGGGAGGCTCAGCCCTGTGGAAGCAACGGACAAGTCTGTGTGATGCATATAATCATCTCTTTGTTCATACACTTTGTATAATAGATTTCCTTACATCAGGTTTTCTATGCCACAATACAAAAGCCTCCCAAGGAAGGGGAAGCAACTGGCTGGCTCTGAAAGGAGGTGGAGAGTTGAATCAGATAAAGCCAAGGACTCTCACAACCTTAGAAGAGCACTTTCTGAAGATCCAGGAGGCCTTGCCCCAATGTAGAACTAGAAAAACAACTATCTCAGTAGCCAAAGCCTCAACTGCCAGTATTTCTGAACATAAGCTCATTTCTCGAACCTGCTGTCCCAGGGGTCCTTTCCTGGATCATTGGGTCTCCCAGGGAGGAAAATTTCACAACTGTCCAGAGACTCACTACAGACTGCTGCTTCTGGAGTCTGACTTTGGTGTTTCTTGCTGCAGCCAGACCTCATTTCCTTATAGAACTATCTGGGGTGGTGACAATGCTACTTTATCTAGCCCACAATACAGACTCTGACTCTTAGCGGCAAAAGGGACTGTTGTGATTTTTTTTAGATGAGCAAATTAAGAACCAGAGATAGAAGTGACTTATCAAGAGTCATAGAGCAAATGAGGGTTGCATTCTTCCGCAGTATGAGCACTGACCTATTCACATAGTGCCCTAAGGGGAAAAAGGAAATTCTTTCATCTTAAGGGGATCTCCATCCCCCCCAGGCCCTCAACCCAGGAAACATTCTTAATCACTCCTCTCTCCTCCATGTGAAAAAAGTGAAAGTTGCTCAGTCATGTCCAACTCTTTGCGACCCCATGGACTATACAGTCCATGGAATTCTCTAGGCCAGAATACTGGAGTGGGTAGACTTTCTTTTATCCAGGGATTCTTCCCAACCCGGAGATCGAACCCAGGTCTCCCACATTGAATCCCCAACACTCTGCTTTCCAGATGTTTCTTGAATCCTGCCTCCCACTCCCCTACGGTCCCCACAGTTGTGCTCATTGGGCCTTTCACAATCTCTTGTCTGGATCATGGGCCTGGTTTCTGCTTGAGCTCTACCTCCATGCTGGGCCCCACTAAACTCTTGCCCCTGAAGCAGCTCAACAAATGTTAATCATTTGTATCATCATCTTGCTTGCCAAGGAGATGACATCATGTCCATTTTACAGATGGGGAAACTGAGGCTTAGAGAAGGGCAAAACTTAACCAAGGCTATCAAACAAACAAGTGGCAGGCACAAGTGTCTGTGTCCAGAACCTGCTCACTTAACCATATCACTTTTGAAGAGGAGAGACACCTGTACCAAGAAGGTGCCTAAATTCTAAATACCATTCTAAAATCTGAACCCCAGTTGTCATTTTTACTCCCTACTCAAAACCCATTTGTGGCTGCTATTATATTCAAGATAGTCTGGTCCCCTCACCATGAACTCATGGATCTATCCACCTTCCTTTCCCATCGAGACTTAGACCTGTCCTGACTCGATGCTCCATCCCCATGGACCATTTCTGGGTATCTCACCCCCACGCTCTGCCCATGAGTTCTGCTGGTCACAAATGCCATTTGCTATTCTTCCCTCACTGATCCTGCATGACCATTCTCTGCAGCCCATCTCAGGTGAGGAAGGCAGAAAATGTCCCCAGCACATGCCCCTCTTCTTTGTGCCTCCCAAGTCCTTTCCTTTCTTCTTGCACCAAGTGTACGGACCAGTCAGACCAGCAAGATCCTCTTTGTCTCTGAAGAGCCTCCAGATGACAAGAAGGAAGGTCATCTCCCAATCTTCACTCTTTTATCCCCCTGCTGTCCTCTCTCCCTTCTTCCCCAAGGATCCTGTGACTCAGGAAGGCTGACAACCTGCTGGAGATCACACAGCATCAAAACATGGGACTTGAGTCAGGCTGGGTTTGGGCTTGGTTCAGGTGATCGCCAGGAAGAACCTGAGATGCAGATTCTTGTGCTGGAGACTCATGGAGGGAAGGTGCTCAGCAGGAAGGTGGAGGGAGTGAGGGAAGCAGGCAGGGGTTGAAGGGCAGAAGAGTGGAGAGGTGGGCTCACCAAGAGTCCAGAATCAGCCTGATCCCAGGGAGAGCTCTGGCAGGTGAGTGGCACCACGGGGAGGTCCTGCCTTGAGGGAAGGAGACCCTGAATCAGTCACTCATAGGCTGTGGGGTGCCCTGAGAGTGGGGTGGGATGTAACCTCTCTGGGCAGACAGCTCCCTGGGGCTGAGACTCCCTAGGAAAAGGGGGCAGCTGGGAGCTACTATCAGCCAACTCACAGCAGCTGGCAGTACTGGCTGGTAAAGGGATCTGGGGGTACCACACCAACATCCCTCATAGATCTATGGCCCTCCTCCTTCCTAAACTTCAGCAGAGAAGGATGGCAGGGCTGGGGATTCTTTGCCTAACCCAAAGCTGAATGGTAGCAGTCCATTTCCTGGAAGGGAGACCGAGGTTCAGAAAGGTTAAGCAGTCTGACCGAGGCCACACAGCATTTCATCCCATGTACTGCAGAGCCACCACCCTCGGTAACAATGAGGAGCTGACAGGCAGCCTCCCTGCTGTTCTTCCCCCTCCCCTCCCCATGCCCCTGTCCCTACCCTTTCCCCACCCCCACGCAGCTGCCCCTCCCCTTGCTGGCTCCCCAGTGCCCGGGTGCTGGATGGAAACAGTGACACCTTGTCAAACAGCCTTTTGATAAATGCAAATCTCTCTTAATTTGAATTTAATTATCAATGAAGTGAGCGACTCCCAGATCGCTTCTCCCCATCAGAAACTGGCAGATACATCTGTGCGCAGAGCGAGACTGGCATCTGCTGGTCCTCACTCAAGCCAAGCCCCTCCTGCCTGGCTGTGGCCGCTGCTCAGGGAAAAGGGGGAAGGGGGACATAGGAGTCCCAACAGCTGGAGCCCCAACTTCTGCAGATTTCTACAATTCACAAATGAGCCTTTCACAGAGCACCCAGAGAGGTTTTGGACACTTGCCCAAACCCCCACAGCAGGGCTGGTCCCTGGTTACCTGATGGTTATTACAGCCAGAACTTGTTCTACTGACCACTAGCCATCACCAAGGGCCAGGGGAGGATGGCCCTGCACCTCCCTGGCTTCATGCTCATCCCTAAGCAAGTTCTGGAGACAGGACGCCAATCAACACTTACTGGGCACTTAGTGTATGTCAAGCACTGTACTATGCCTTTATTCACACCAATTCATTCCATTTGTGCAAAATGGCCGGCTCTAGGATGGGTGCCCTGACAATCCCAACGTACAGACATGGACACAGAGAAACTGGGTGCTGGCCCAGGGTCTCCCAGCCCATAGCACACAGCCTGGGCTCTCACCATGTGATGTGTACATAATAGCCACAAGCAGCGTGGGTTCAGTCTACAGGGCAGGGGGACAACAGGTCTGAGCAAAGCAGCTCAAATTGTGGGCGAGAGCCCAAAAGTAGACTCTCAACCTTAACAATTACACCTCACTAAAAACAATATAAACAGCAACATCTATGCTGTGGTGGCCATGCACCTTGCATGATACAGAATTAAGCTCACTGACCCCTGTGAGCAGCCCCATTTTAGAGATGAGGAAATAGAAGTGCCCAGAGAAAAAATGCAGCAATTTTTAAAGTCAGGTTAAAAAATACAAGTCTCTGAATTCAAACTAGGAAATCCAGATAGGTCAAAAATAACAATCACTCAAAATCCCACCACCATCAACAAGTGCAACAACCTCTCTGAGGATTTTCTTCAGGATATTCTAGGGGGAATAAAAAATGGAGGGGCGCAGTGGATAAATTAGACCAGAATAGCAGGATGCTGACAGTTGTTGGAGCTGAGAGATCAGAAAAAGGGAGCTCATTGTTTTTCTATACTATAATGTTTGCAATTTTCCATAATAAAAAGTTTTAAAAACTCTCCTCACATAGGGACAATCTCTAGTAATGCTTTGGCATCCTCCATTTCAGAACTTTCCCTCCCCCAAAGTGACTGACATTAATCCAATTTTATAATAATAACATCAGAGAATACAGGAGAGCAACAGGACCACCTTGGACCATCTCTTACCTCTGGCCCTGAGCTGCACCCCGCTCCGCCCATACTGCCCTTTAAGTAGAGGATTCTTGGATGGCCCCACTCCACCCACCTGGGATTTTAAGAGTAAGACCCTATAAATTTCTGCACTGCCTTCAAAGGCAGTGGTTCTTGTCCTGGGAGACGAGCACCCTGAAAAATAGTGCTGGGCCCTGGAGCCAGGCTCCCAGAGGTCAGGATCCTGGCTGGCATTACCTGCTTGGTGACCTCAGATAAATCTCTCTTAACTTCTCTTAATCTTCTTCTTAACTTGAGCCTTCCAAGCCCACCTTAAAATGGCAACCTCACGGTACCGCTACATCAATTAAAAGAGATGATGTGTGCACGTGATAAGGGCTTCATAAACTTTCCCACTATTTTATTTTTGGAAAATACACCTCTTGCCAGTTTTCCTGGAAAACCCTTTTACATCCTTCATGACACACCTTGAGTCACTTCCTCCAAGAAGTCTTCCCTGACCTTTCCAGGCAGAATTCAGTTGATCTCCCTGAGTGTCTTCTTCACACCTATACCAGAGTCACATTCCTCCAAGTACATATTTGGTTCAACTACACCATCAGCTCTCCCAAGACGCCAGCTTGTGGGACTTCTTGGTCTCCATAATCATAGGAGCCAATTCCTTATAACAAATCTCTTTGTGTACACATACACACACACACAGGTTCTATTTCTTTGAAAAACCCTGACTAATGCAGGTTTTGGTGTACCACTGAGAGTGGTACTAAAGGAAAAGAATTTTAAGGATGAGTTTTCTGAACTGATCCTGGGGTTTCTGGAACTGGCTCACTAATCCAATTAGATATAAGGTCGCTACTGACTTTACTTCCCGTAAAGAGTACTGACAGTCCATGGTGTGAACTGTTCATAGAAATATGCAAAATACCACCACTGGATACTCCGAACCAACCACTGAGAGCAAGGAATGCTCTGAGAGATGGATCTATGATGCTTTCAAATAATTTTGGCAAACTAGTACAACAAGGTCAGCTTGTGATCCATGTCGATGTGTGGCAGGGGCACCACAGTGTTGTGAAGTGATTGTCCTCCAATTAAAATAAATAAATAAACAATAAGGTCAGCCTGTTACTCCTGATGTCACTGGACAAAGTGGGGAAAGAAAAGGATGAGCTCAGGGATTTGAACTCCCAGCTCAAGTGACACATAAATGATCTGAAAGCTCTTATGTGTGCCTGGAAGGAGACCCTTATCACCTGTAGCAGTAGGGCTGAGACTGCTGAAAATCAAACCTGGAATCTCATCTTGCAACTGGCTGAATTACAACGCAAGTTGAACTGCCAGCCTGTAGAGTGTCTGCTCTAACAAGCAAGGGCATTGATTAGGAAAGAACAAGACCCTACAAGTCGGAATAGGGATGCAGGGGAAGACCTTGATGATTTTAGGATACTGAATCCCTACATTCTGATGAGGATTCTTTGCCAGTGAAAGAGGACTCCTGAACCCACAGTGGGAGTGGCTTCTCCATGTGCTATCTGAGGGGATCAACCCAGCATTGCCCGAAGAAACTGTAACGGCCATCCCTGAGGCAGTAGCCATTCAAGAGAAAGCTGATTCTCCTCAGGAACCACACCTGCCTCTTTGCTTCTAGGGCTACAACCAGACTTACATCCCAGCAGCCACTAAGGTGAGGTACAAAGCATGACCTGAGAGGAGGTGTGCTACATGCCAAAAGAACTACTTGAGCTTTCTTATACAGAAAGAAATCTTGGGAATATATGTGAGAATGGATATTAAGAATGTGGGATGATGGTGGAAGGAACATAAAGTTGGATCAGGCAGAATTTATTGATATGGACTCACTAAGCAGATCTGCATTTAATGTTGCAGCTCAGGGAACTAGGTAGGTCTCTAACTGGTTGGCTGGTTGAAATATGGACAAAGAGGTGGCCCATGGTGAGTGAGTTGGAAGTACTAGACCTACCTTGGGTTTACTGGAGAGGAAAGGATTCAAAGGCGTGGGGGGACTGGAATGTTAGAATGGGTTTTTGTCATTTAAGACCTACTTACCCACACTGATTGGGAGGGGTACGCATCTAGAAGACAGACCTTTCACTGCAACTGTGAGAAACAAGCCTGCAGGGCGAGTCCTGGCAGTCTCTGCGACTGAGCTCTGTGATTGCTGTTCTCTGTGGGCCAGACCTTACGGTGAGAACTGCAGTCACAGAACTGGGAAACCTCAGTACAATGGGAGTAATTGGATCTCAGGGTGGTGGGACCAGGTGGTGGCACTCAACAGCCAAACGCAAGGTGAGCACCGTACCACTAAGGGCAGCAGAGTAAGAACTGCAATCAGAACAGTCTGACTCACCTAGACCTATGGCGCTGGCTCTTGCTAATAATGTTCCCAGAAGTGAAACAAACAGGAAATCTACCAAATTCTCACGTGATCTAGATAAGCAGAAAGTTCTAGATCATGTGAATAAAAATCTAACCTGATCATAAAAAAAAAAGAGTGATGGCCCCTCAATCAGTTCTCAGACACAGAGCCCTGCAAATGCAGGAGACGCCAGGTTCCCTTGAGGAAGGACTCTGGTATGCTATGGAAAATTTATACCATGAAATCCTTCTCCAAGTCTTCCCCAAAGGGACCAGTGGCCTTTTACCAGGGTGACTTTGCACTAGAGTAAAGGAAATAATCAAATCTTTTGGGGACAACTTATGGAGGTCAGGTGATTAATGGAGCTTTAGTTCAGGTCTGCCTCACAGGGGGCCCAGTGAGTCCTGGAACCCATCATGTGGTTATTTCCCCAGTCCCCAGAACACATAATTACAGAATCTCCACATTGGCTCCCTGACCTGTGAAGTGAGGGCAATTATGGTTGGAAAGGTTGGAAAGGTCAAGAAGAAGCCACTAGTACTACCACATCCCCACTCAATTTGCCTATTTGGCCTGTTGCCAACAAAGGTCCATCTAGTCAGTTCAGTTCAGTCGCCCAGTCGTGTCCAACTCTCCGCGACCCCATGAATCACAACACGCCAGGCCTCCCTGTCCATCACCAACTCCCGGAGTACACTCAAACTCATGTCCACAGAGTCGGTGATGCCATCCAGCCATCTCATTCTCCGTCGTCCCCTTCTCCTCCCGCCCCCAACCTTTCCCAGCATCAGAGTCTTTTCCAGTGAGTCAACTCGTCGCATGAGGTGGCCAAAGTATTGCAGTTTCAGCTTTAGCATCAGTCCCTCCAGTGAACATCCAGGATTGATCTCCTCTAGAATGGACTGGTTGGATCTCCTTGCAGTATAAGGGACTCTCAAGAGTCTTCTCCAACACCACAGTTCAAAAGCATCAATTCTTCGGTGATCAGCTTTCTTCACAGTCCAACTCTCACATCCATACATGACCACGGGAAAAACCATTGCCTTGACTAGACGGACCTTTGTTGGCAAAGTAATGTCTCTGCTTTTTAATATACTATCAAGGTTGGTCATAACTTTTCTTCCAAGGAGCAAGCGTCTTTTAATTTCATGGCTGCAATCAGCATCTGCAGTGATTTTGGAGCCCAAAAAAACAAAGTCTGACACTGTTTCCACTGTTAGGCCATGGTTTTTCCAGGAGTCATGTATGGATGTGAGAGTTGGACTATAAAGAAAGCTGAGCGCTGAAGAATTGATGCTTTTGAACTGAGGTGCTGGAGAAGACTCTTGAGAATCCTTTGGACTGCAAGGAGATGCAACTGGTCCATCCTAAAGGAGATCAGTCCTGGGTGTTCATTGGAAGGACTGATGTTGAAGCTGAAACTCCAATACTTTGGCCACCTGATGCGAAGAGCTGACTCATTTGAAAAGACCCTGATGCTGGGAAAGACTGAGGGTGGGAGGAAAAGGGGAGACAGAGGATGAGATGGTTGGACGGCATAACAGACTCGGTGGACATGAGTCTGAGCAAGCTCCAGGAGTTGGTGATGGACAGGGAAGCCTGGCATGCTGCAGTCCATGGGGTCGCAAAGAGTCGGACATGACTGAGTGACTGAACTGAACTGACTGAAAAACAGGTGGATCTTGGAGAATGATAGTGGATTACTGTAAGCTTAACTAGGCGATGACTTCAACTGCAGCTGCTCGACCAGATGTAGTTTCATTGTTTGAGAACATCAACACATTCCCTGGTCCCAGGATTGCAGCTATTGATCTGGCAAATGATTTTTTCCTCCATATCTATCAATAAGGTCTTCTAGAAGCCATTTGCTTTCAGCTGGAAAGGCCAGCAATATACCTTCACTGTTCTACCTCAGGTAAATCAACTCTCCAGCCCTACATCATAATTTAGTTCCCAGGGATTCCGAGTCTCTTTCCCTTCCATAAGATAACACGCTGGTCCATTACAGAGATGACATTATGCTGACTGGACATACTGAGCAAGAAGTAGCCACTACTCCAGACTTATTGGTAAGACTGTGTGTCAGAAAGTGGGAAATAAATCTGACAAAAATTCAGGGGCCTTCTACCTCAGTGAAACTTCCAGGGGTCCAGTTGCATGGGGCACATTGATATATCCCTTCTAAGATGAAGGATAAGTTGTTGGATTTGTTCTCTCTTATAACCAAACAAATGGACACAATGTCTGGTGGATCCCTTTAGACTTTGGAGGCACACTGTTCTCATTTGGGCATGTTATTCAGCCCACTTATCAAGTGATCTGAAAAGCTGCTGGTTCTGAGTGGGGCCCCAGAACAAAAGAAGAGTCAGCATCAGTCAAGGACTTTACCTCCTCTTCTTGGGGAAGGGTGAGTGCATTTTTGGTTGTTCACAGGCTAGCTGTACTGTGTCAGCTGAAATCAGGACCTTGTTATCTTCTTTATTTAAAGATTTAAGTATGGTTTCCGTTCCGTTCCGTTGCTCAGTCGTGTCCGACTCTTTGCGACCCCATGGACTGTAGCCTACCAGGCTTCTCCGCCCATGGGATTCTCCAGGCAAGATATTGGAGTGGGTTACCGTTTCCTTGGTTTAAGGAAATGCATATGGATGCCGAATTCACAAGGGGTGGATGGGTAATGGTTAATTTTGTGTCAATTTGGGCTACAGAGTGCCCACATATTTGGTCAGACATTGTTCTGGTATGGCTGTGAGAGTGTTTGGGGATGAGACTAACATTTGAAGTGGTAAACCAAGTGAAGTGATTGCCCTCCCCAATATGAGTGGGCTTCATTCAATCAGTTGAAGGCATGAACGAACAGAACAAAAAGTTGACCCTCCTCCTAGTGAAGGGAAACTCCTCCAGCAAGACAGTTGAGCTGGGACATTGGTTTGTTTTTTTTTTTATGCTTTTGGATCAAAACTGAAACATTGGTTCTTCTTGGGTCTTGAGCCTACCAGCTTTCAGACTGGAACTTAAACCATGGGCTCTTCTGCTTGCCAATTGCAGATCTTGGGACTTAGCCTTCATAATCACGTAAGCCCATTTTTTATAATAAATCTCTTTACACACACACACATACACACACACTCCTGTTGATTCCACTACTCTGGAGAACTGTCACTAACACAGTTCATAACCTAGTGGCTTATTTGCCCTCTATAGATGTGTTTTGTTTATTTTTTTTTCTTTTCTTTTTTTTTTCTTTTTTTTATTTATTTTTTTTGGTAATTAATTTATTTTTTATTGGAGGCAAATTATTTTACAATATTATATTGGTTGGTTTTGCCATACATTGACATGAATTCGCCCCAGGTTTACATAAGTTCCCCCTCCTGAACTTGTTTTGTTTAGTTTCTGTATCTCATATATCAGGGATTTTATAAAAATTCAAACTTTCAGTTTCTTTTTAACAAACAGGAAGTTCTGATGACACTGTGCTTGCATTCCTACCTGGCAATCATCGTCACTGAGAACATTTAGACTGGGCATCCATTCTCTAGTTAGTCGCAGTTTCACCACTCCTTACAGCCCTGCCTCTGCTCTGCCTCGATCATTAATCCTTCCCTCGGAGCACCTGCAGGAGTCTGAGCTTTCAGTTCCGGCTTCACATGTCCCCTCCCCTCTAGACTGCTGCTGGTGCTAAGTCACTTCAGTCGTGTCCAACTCTGTGCGACCCCATAGACGGCAGCCCACCAGACTCCCCCGTCCCTGGGATTCTCCAGGCAAGAATACTGGAGTGGGTTGCCATTTCCTTCTCCAATGCATGAAAGTGAAAAGTGAAAGTGAAGTCGCTCAGTCGTGTCTGACTCTTAGCGACCCCATGGACTGTAGCCCACCAGGCTCCTCCACCCATGGGATTTTCCAGGCAAGTGTACTGGAGTGGGGTGCCATTGCCTTCTCCACCCGTCTAGACTAGACCTAAATGCAGAGACCATGAGTGTGTTCACCAATGTACTCCCAGGTCTGGCACAGTGTCTACCACAAACCTAGGACACAAAATACATTTGCTGAATGAAAGGATGAATGTTCCTTGCATCCAGGATGAAAAGCTAGAAGTGCTCTAAGGCATGGCAACAATAGCTCCCTTCCAAACACGCAGCACAACTTGAGAGGTATTGGGGGATCCAGTTACTGTAGAGTGTGGGGTTAAGTGTCAACTCTGAACAGGTTAGCAGTCCCTCAAAACATTAAGTACAGAATTCCCATATGACCCAGCAATTCCACTCCTAGGTATAGATCTCAAAGAACTGAAAATAGGTGTTCAAATAAATACATGCACAGCAGCACTATTCACAATAGCCAAAAGGAAGAAACAACTTAAGTGTCCACCAGCAGATGAATGGATAAATAAAATGTGATATATCCATACAATGGAACATGATTCAGCCATAAAAAGGAACGAAGCATTGACACAGGCTAAACACAGATGAACTGTGAAAACACGATGCCAAATGAAAGAAGTCAGACAAAAAGATCATATATTATAGGATTCCATGTGCAGGAAATGTCCAGAATAAGAAAATACATAGAGATAGAAAGTAGATCTGTGGTTGCCAGGGGTTGGGGGTGGGGAGAGGAATGGGGAGTAATCACCAGTAGGTACAGGGTTTATTTTGAGGGTGATAGAAATGTTTTGGAGCCAGATAGAGATGGTGGTTATATAACACTGTGAATGTATTAAATGGCACTGTATTGTTCATGTAAAAATGGTTAATTTTTTGTGTGAATTTCACTTTGATTTTTTAAAAAGTGCTGACTAGAGTAAATCACCAAGGTTCAAATCCCAGTTTAACATTTGCTAGCTATGTAAGCCTCACCCTATGGAGCCTCAGTTTCCTTGTCTGTAAAATGGGAACGAAAATCGTACCACCCTCCATGGGTTTTATGGGGATTAAATGCATATGAAATACAGGGTTTCCCTTGTGGCTCAGCTAGTAAAGAATCTGCCTGCAATGAGAGAGACCTGGGTTCGATTCCTGGGTTGGGAAGATCCCCTGGAGAAGGGGAAGGCTATGCAATCCAGTATTCTGGACTGGAGAATTCCATGGATTGTATAATCCATGGGGTAGCAGAGTCAGACACGACTGAGCGACTTTCACATACAAAATATAAAAGATCTGGCATATCCTAAGAGGTAAATGTTAACTATTTCTATTATTACTCCAAGTTTGCTGAGTTTCCTCAGTTCCTTCAGGACTGGGTCAGCTAGAGGTACAGAAGACCCCTGGGGGCCCAGCAAGGCTGGCCAGGACTCCCAGACCCCATGGCTACATCTGACATTCAAGGAAGGGATCAAACATTTTCTGCCCATTAAATTAAAGCAGAAGCTCTCTATCTAGGAAGAAATAAAACTGTAACTATCAAAGCCAATGTATAACCTTCCTGGGCTTCCTTTGCAACTTCCTTTCTTTAATAATTATTGCTTAAAAGAAGTAGTTTGGGACAGTGGGGTAGGCTGGGGGGTGGACTGATGTGTCTTCCATTGCATTTAAAGTTCACTGCATGCACTTACTTGTGTCCCCATATCAAATATCTGCAGCCACAAGGAGCTAGCCAGTGGCTGTTTGCTCTCTGGACGTTATTTATTGCTGGTGTAAATTGCCAGGATCTCCCCCAGTGCATAACTTTTTTCCTGACTTGTTTCTTTCCAGAAGATCCCAGACTAGGGGGCCAGTCTCGCAGACGCCAACAGAACAATCTTCTTTCAACAGCATTAATTATCTGTATGGCTTTCCATAACAACAAAAGAAAAAATCTTGACCCCACTGCCTGCCAATATTTAAGGCACTAGGAGAGGGAAATCCTTTTATCTTTGCATCTCCCAGAGCAGTTTGGTTTGATAAAACATCCTTCCCTCCCCACCTCCACCTCCCTTTTTATATTCCGAACTTTCTGGCCTGATTAATTCTTCCCATCTCAGTAAAGGGCTGTGTATACTCTTGAGTGTTGACTTGATTTTCTTCTATAAAAACATCCTTGCAAGAAATTAAAGCAGCGCAGCCCATTCTTGCTCCAGAAGCTACTTGTAAAGAGTCTTATTCCTCGCTCATGGAAGGGGGGCGGCAATTAAAAGATTTGTAGGAAAGGACAAGGGTCGAGGGAGAGAATGTGGAAAATGGAATATGAGTTGAGAAGATTTCTTTATTTTAAATTAAAGTTAAGGATTAAAGGCATCAGGATTTCAAGAGTTATCATGAAAGGCTTTTTAGCAGTCCCAAGTGGACGGGCCATAATCTTCTTTTTAAATGGCTATATTTAGACCACAGAACACTCAGGCAGTGGAACCAGAAACTTCCAGCAGGGGACTGCAGGCAGGATGGAAGATGGTGTTTTAATATTAGCTGTGGAAACAAGATTTAACCACCTAGGAGTGATTTGTTTTTGAGGAACATGTAACACTTGGAAATTGCACATATATTTTATAAATCAGTGGAAGGGGTTCACAGCCAGAGCTGTGTCACGGGCAAACCTAAGAATTTGGGAAGGCCAGACCTTACCCCAAATGCCTCTCCATTCAAGGGGTATCTGATTCACACCTATATGACACCTATGATGAAAGCATTCATGGGTAATAACACAGATGTTTTCCGATGTGAGCAACTATCTTAAAACCCTGACTCTCTTAACAGATAAATTAGTAGATAAAATAAAGCAAGAAGGAATTGTTTAAAATGAAACACATTTATTTCCTTCTTTGCCTCCCACTTTAAGTGCCATGATCTTGTTTCAGTTCAGTTCAGTTCAGTCGCTCAGTCCTGTCCGACTCTTTGCGATCCCATGAACCACAGCACGCCAGGCCTCCCTGTCCGTCACCAACTCCCGGAGTCCACCCACACCCATGTCTACTCAATCGGTGATGCCATCCAACTATCTCATCTTCTGTCGTCCCCTTCTCCTCCTGCCCTCAATCTTTCCCAGCATCAGGGTCTTTTCCAATGAGTCAGCTCTTCGCATCAGGTGGCCAAAGTATTGGAGTTCTTGTTTACTAAATCTGAAATTTGACTGAGTTCACCGCTTCCTTGGTTGAGGACTACTGGGTGTTTTATAAAGGTTATTTATTTACAAATAACCTTTATGACATGTTTAATCAATATGGTAATGAATGATTCATCTCAAAAAATATAAAATACCAATGTATCTATTTTAATGTTCAAAGTGAAATGCCAGTGTGGACGCAGCCCAAGAAGCAGAACCCTGAAAAGTCTGGCAGGCAACAGGCGGAAATCCAGACAGAAGAATTCAGTGGAACAAGAACCCTTTGGGCTTCTGAGACAGCAGGACCTCCTGGGCTGGTTTCAGTGGGATTTGGTTTTTGTTCATTACTGGAAGCATGAGTAAGTGTTCTAAAATCAAAAGTGACAAAGACCCAACCTGCCAGGCAACATAATCCTCTCCGAGGAAGCAAAAACACGTTTCCCACATTTCCCTCAAATTGCAAATCAAAGCAGACCCCAACATATTTTCTCTAAGCTAATCTCCAGCAGCCTGGTAACTTTAAAGGGGTTTAAATAAGACCAGGTTTTATTTTTATTTTTTTTCATTTTTTTGGGGTCATTCCCTTCCCTAATAGGACACTGGAGAAAAAGTGTCTAAAGGGGTGCTAGGCTGGGCTGGGGTGGCTGAGAACTAGATTATCCTTCACCTGCAAGATTCCACCAGGCTTCCCCATTCCCCTGTCTGCTCCACCTGGCAGGGAGCCTGGGAACCAACAGGGTTAAGAAGATCTTCAGGGACTCTGATGTTCCCTGCAGATGCTGAACCATGGCTATTTGTGGTTTTAAATTGAAGAAGTCACAATCTAACCCACGATATTTCCAAGTCTATGCAAAAGCTAGTGAACCAGCTGGAAGTCATATAAAGCACATCTAAATGCACCAGCTTGTCATTCATTTATTCTTTTGTTTATCCAACACATGTTTTCCTGAGCACCTACTATGTGCTTGACCCTGTTCATGGCACAGGGCATATGGCTGCTGCTGCTGCTGCTAAGTCACTTCAGTCGTGTCCGACTCTGTGCGACCCCATGGACGGCAGCCCACTAGGCTCTGCCATCCCTGGGATTCTCCAGGCAAGAACACTGGAGTGGGTTGCCATTTCCTTCTCCAACGTGTGAAAGTGAAAAGTGAAAGTGAAGTTGCTCAGTCTTGTCCGACTAGTAGCGACCCCATGGACTGTAGCCCACCAGGCTCCTCTGTCCATGGGATTTTCTAGGCAAGAGTACTGGAGTGGCTTGCCATTGCCTTCTCCGGGGCATATGGCAGTGTTTAGAAAAAGGGAGACGGCCCCTTGTTTTTATGGATTTCACAGAAGCACAAGCCAGCAAACCAGTTCGGTGTTGGAGCTGGGTGATGGGTACGTGGAGATCCTCCACACTATTCTCTCTTTGTGGACATTTGAAATGCTCCATAAAACAGTTTTTAAAAGAGAAAATCAATAGTAAATGCCATTTATCTGATCAATTTGTTCATCAACAAATATACGTTAAATGAGATCCAAGGGTTGGGCAATATGGCAAGAGAACAAGACCGAGGGGTGCCTTACTTTCAAGGAACTCAGTCTAGCAACAGTGGATTTTCCCTATCAGATGAGTGAGGACAGTTAAAACTGTCTGAAAAACTGGGGGGATGGGGTAGGAGGGAGGGGTACTCAATAGACCAACACAACCCACCAGCTCAGTAGGAACATTCCAGGTGACTGTATGCAGAGATTTTAAGAAGAGCACTTTCTGGATTAAAGGAACACCATAAATGAGAGATGGCAAGCTATGGTCCATGGGCCAATTTCAGCTCACCTCGTTTTGTGAATAGATTTTCCTGGAACACAGGCATGTTCGTTCTTTAAAATCTTTACAGCTGCTTTCACACTACCCTGGCACAGCTGAGTACTGCAACACAGACTCTATGTCCACAAAGTAAAAAAGTATTTACTATCTGGCCCTGTAAAGAAAAAGCTTGCCATAATCTGCCTTAAAGTGTTCTTCACAGAACACTGTTGAAAAAACTAACAAAGTTTTTGTGAATTAAACCCCCAATCTGCCTTCTTTGGTGGCCCAAGTTTTTCACACTGAGTTTGCTTAGAGCTGTAGGTCTCTGCTTGGCTATCACTGGAAAGCTTTTTAAAACCCTCATGCCCAGGCCCATTCACCAGACCAATGACATCAGACCCTCTGGCAGTGGATCCTGGAGAAAAAAAAAAAATCTGCATTTTAAAAAATCTCTCTTAGGTGATTCCAACGGGAAAACATAGTTGAGGATCCTGGGCTTGAAAAGAGAGATATCAGCATGGCGCTAAGTTTTCAAGGATGAATGCCTTGGTTCATCCAAGGCAGTAGCCACACAGAAGACGGCCCACCTCTGAAACTAGCTGGATCCATGGGGCAGGCCAGCTGGTCCTGGACTGACTCTGATGCTGCCACCCAATTAGGAAAGTGGGTGGGTTACAAGCCGTGTGCACCAGTAAATGCTTAACAACTGGCTCTCCAGGGGAAAAAAACTCTGAAA
Organism: Moschus berezovskii; assembly: GCF_049115385.1. Lineage (NCBI taxonomy): Eukaryota > Metazoa > Chordata > Mammalia > Artiodactyla > Moschidae > Moschus > Moschus berezovskii. The sequence continues at coordinate 58,108,113 of NC_142478.1, read as the reverse complement.
GGTGGTGACTGCTAGTTTCTACAGTATAAATACTTCCACCATGGCCAACTTCAGCCTACCAACTAGACATCGCTGAAAGCGGGGCTAGGAAGATATGTACGGTAGTCATACAGGTGGCTCTAGTGGTAAAGAACCTGCCTGCCAATGCAGGAGACTGTAAGAGATGTGGGTTCAATCCCTGAGTTGGGAAGATTCCCTGGAGGGAGGCATGGTAACCCACTCCAGTATTCTTGCTTGGAGAACCACATGGGCAGAGAAGCCTGGTGGGCTACAGTCCGTGGGGTCACAAAGAATTGGACATGGTGAAGCAACAGAGCACAAACAACACAATACATTACACAGTATTTCCAGCAGACAGATACGAGAGAGGCAAATAACCTCAAGAGCATGTAATACTAAAATATGGTAAAATGATTAGGAAGTGACAAGTCTTGAGTACTGAAACTGGGTTTGAAATAAATAAAATTTCTTTAACTGTAGTTAGGTTATGTAGTTTAATTCTTAACAATTTAAGAATGAAATTATATAATTATTATTTAACATTTGATTCTTATTTAACATTTAATTCTTATTTTAGTGTGGAAATTTAACAATTGGTTCTCATGAGCTGGTACAAGTTGGTTCTACCACAGTATAGGCACACCTTGGAGACACTGTAGGTTTGGTTTCAGACTGTCACAATAAAGCAAATATCATAATAAAGTCACACAAATTTTTTGCCTTCCCAGTACATATAAATTATATCTATACTATACTGTAGTCTACTGAATGTGCAATAGCATTATGTCTTAAAAAATGCACACACCTTAATCTTAAAATAATGCTACTGGAAAAATGGCATCAGAAACCACATTCAATGCAGAGTTGCCGCAAATCTTCAATCTGTAAAAAAGAAACGCAGTATCTGTGAAGCACAATAAAGTTAAGTTCAATAAAAAGAGGTATGCCTGTTAGTCACTTCAGGACTCAGAAGGCCAAGTGTTGGCTGGGAGTTAATAACAGAATTTACATGGAAAATACAGTAAGGTAAAGGAACTGAGGCTTGTTGCTTCCTGACAGGATGACCTTGGCTGGTTGGTTCCCTGAACCTCAGATTTCTCATTCTATTAAATGGGGTTATTGTAATACGGGCTCTGTACCCAAGGTGGCCTGGATTCAAATACTGCTCTACAACTTGCTAGCTGTGTTGCCTTAAGCCAGCAACTTCAGTTCTCCTATCTGGAAAATGGAGGTAATTATTATATCACCTGATGGGTGATTGGAGGGGTTGAAAGCACTCTTCTAGGTAAACAATACATGGCATGTGGTCAATAATCAATAAATGCTAGTTCTCATTATTACTGTATAGGTTTGCATAGAATCAGATTGATTACTTGTTGTTCACTGGGTGTTAGTGGCAATCATTAATGCTGTTTGCCAAATATTTCTGGCTCCCTCCCTTCCGTGCACAAGGTAGGATTGCACTGCTGTGGTTCAATGAGATCAAATGACTAGTTTGGGCCAAAGAGCTGAAAGCAGAAGTGATGTGTCACTTTCCAGGATGGAGTTCTGTTGTTGCCACAAGACAACAACAAAGACAAGACTCTGAGCAGTCGATCCTTCCAACATTGTGAATCAACATTAGAGTGGATAGCTGCTCCATTAGCCTGGGTGCCTGAATAACTGTGATGAGCAGAGAACACTGCCCATCTGCAATGGACACGAGGCCAGTGAGACTTGTCATTGAGCAAGAAATAGGCTTTGCTGTGTTAAGTCTTTGAAATTTAAGGGATCTTTTGTTACTACAGTATAATGTAGCCTATACTGACTGATATATTGCTAAATAAATAGTATTTGTGACTACTATTAAGAATACCTCCATTGTCTCCAAAATTGCAAATGTCACCCCCAAACTCTTAATCTAGATCTTATGCCTCAAATAAGAACACTTTAACCAGTACTGACTGATTAGCAAGGTACAGGGAACAAAGCATGGTGTTAATTGTCCAAAGACCTATGCTTGAATTTGCTACTTGCTAAATCTGCAATTTCAGGCCGACCACATCAGTTCTTTGAGCCTTGGTTTGCTGATCTGTGATATGGAAATAATAACAATGATCATATTTGCTCCTGCTTGACCAGGCAGCTGCGTAGCTATAATGAGAGTGCACACTGTATATTAAAAAAATAAAATAAAACCAAACTATCATCACTGGAGGAAATTACAGTCTCTGACTGTGATAAAGCTGGGTTATTTCCATTGCTCTTCTTCAAACTCCCAAGGATTCCAGTCAAGTTTTTGTTTTGTTTGTATTAGCCACGTCCAGATCAAATTTAGAGTAAACAATATCTCTGGTCTCCTCCTTTAGGGCTCCTGCCCAGGACTCTATCATTTTGAGCAACTTCTTTTTCTCTCTCACCTTGCTCCAAACCACCAACATTTTGCAACATGCCTTAGCAACTTGTGCCATCAATCTCACTCCTCAGAAAGTTCTTCCTAAAACCTTTCTTACCAATGCTTACTCTGGGGATTTAATCAACAGTGGGACCTATATATTGACTTATGAGCAAAATGCAGAAAGAAATCTATATACCCAAGTAATATCCACAAGCCAATTAACAACACAATGCACCTCAACTGCCGACTTCTTAAACTTTAAGGGGGAAAAAAAAGACTTAATTTCATCACTTTGTCCTCACCACTTTTCAACGTTTTGCAGGCTTTGGCATTTCCTAATTATGAGCACAGCCTAATTCAATCAAGATTCTGCCACTGGTTTTTCAAATGTTACAACTGATGCTGTGAAAGCAACACCTTCCCCCATCCCCCAAATAAATTAATCCTCTGTATTATAATCATTACCTAAAACTCACTCTAGATGAATTATTTTATTTTTAAAAATCACAATTATACACATCTACCTGTCAAGTGAACAGGAGTTCTCAACACATACTGCAAGTCAGCAGGAACTAAGAGTTAGGCAGAGGGCCAAGAAACGAGTGGGAGGATTAGGCTGTGGTTTCTCCATTAGCAAGCAGAGACCAAGGTGTGCACTGAACTGTGACTAGCAACAGGCAATGACCTGAAGGGCTCTGCCAAAAGAACAGGACATTTGTTCACTCATCCACTTATAAATCTTCATTGAAAACTTACTGTGTGTCAGCTTGTGAAGAAGGCAGACCTGATCCCTGTCCTTATGGGACTTAAGACACAAAATAATTATGACACAGCTTATCACACAAATAATTATTACCATTGTGGTAAGGACCAAGAAGGGAGACAGCAGGGGCACCAGAGGCTATAATAGGGGCTATATTATCTAGGCAGGAGGCAACAAAGACTTCCTTGAGGAGATGGCACTTAAGCTGACACCTGAAAGATGAATAAGAGTAAGCCAGAGAAAGAGTGAGGGACAGAAAACTATGTTTATGGATTGGAAGACTCCACAGTGTTAAGAAATTTCATTGTCTAATACAAATTGATCTATAGATTCCATAGGGTGCCAATCAAAATCCCAGGAGTTTTGGGGGTTTGTTTTTGTAGAAAATAATAAGCCAATTCTAAAACTGATAGAGAAATTCAAAGGACATATAACATCCAAAGAAATTTTAAAGCAGAAAAACAAGGTTAAGAGGACAGTCTATCCAACTTCAAAGCTTACTATGAAGATATAGTAATTAATAAAGTGTGGTACTGCTGTAAGGATAGACATACTGATCAATAGTCCGGAAACAGACTCACACAGATGCTCGTTTGATTTTTGAAAAAGGGCACCAATGGGAAAAAGGAAATTTTTAAAACAAATTTTGCTGGAACAACTGGACATCCATATAGGAAAAATGAGCCTCAGATCCCTACCTCACACTGTACAAAAACAATTGTTTTGAGGTGTATCAGAGACCTAACCATAAAAGCTAAAAGAACAAGACTTCTAAAAGAAAACATGAGAATAGATTCAAGATTTGGGGGTAGGCAGACTTATTAGACAGGATACAAACATGAGTTTGAGCAAACTCCAGGAGACAGTGAAGGATAGGAAGCCTGGAGTGCTGTAGTCCATGGGGTTTCAAAGAGTTGGACATGACTGAGCAACTGAACAACAAAGTAAGAAAGAGTATTCCAGGCAGAGAGGACAGCATGAGTCCCAGAGAAGGAAAAAGCTTAATTTTTTAAAGAACTGAAACAAGGCCAGCATAGCGGGAGTGCAGTGAGTAAGACAGTGGCAGAGTTCAAAACACCAACTGCTACAGTGAGCCTTATTAAAAAACTTGCACTTCAAGGATGAAAAGACAAGCCACAGACTAGGAGAAAATAATTCCAAACCACATATCTGACAAAAGATTTAACTCTAGAAAACACAGAGGACTCTCAGAACTCAACAATGAGACAAACAACCCAATTAAAAGAGGGGCAAGATATTTTAATAGACACAGGACCAAATCAGATATAAAGCTGGCAAGTAAGAACGTGAAAAGATGCTCGAAGTCGTTAACTATTAGAGAAATGAAAATGAAATACTACTACACACCAATTAGAATGGCCAAAGTTGAAAAGAGGAAAACAAACTGGATAATATCAAGTGTTAGGGAACACGGAGAACAGCTGAAACTCTTCTATACTGATGATGGAAATGGAGATTGGCACAGTCACTTTAGACAAAAGTTTGGCAGTTTCTTAAAAAGTTAAACATACACTTATCAAATGTCTCAGAAATCCCACCCCGAGGTTTTTACCCTAGAGAGATAAAAACTATGATCACACAAAAACCTATATGAAATGTTTATAGCAGTTTTACTAGCTGCCAGAAACTCCAAACAACTCAAACATCTATGAACAGGTGAATGACTACACAGTGATAAAACCATGCAGTGGAATACTATCCAGCAATGAAAAACAGCAAAGTACTGACACAAGCAACAGCATAAAAAAAATTTCAAATTCATTATGCTAAATCAAAGAAGCTTGATTTTAAAACATATGTATATATATAAGAGAAGGAAATGGCAACCCACTCCAGTATTTCTGCTTGGAAAATTCCATGGACAGAGGAGCCTGATGGGTTACAGTCCATGGAATCACAGTCAGACACGACTGAGCACGCACACACACACATATGTTCACACTCATACTTTTCATGGGGGTCATGGCAAACCACTCTAATATTCCTGCTGCAAGAATCCCACGGCAGTACGAAAAGACAAAAAGATATGAAACCAGAAGATGAGCCCCGCCCAGGTCGAAAGGTGTCCAATATGCTACTGGGGAAGAGCAGAGGGCTACTAGCTATTATTAATAGCTCCAGATAGAATGAAGCACTAAGCAAAGCAGAATCGATGCTCAGTTGTGGATGTGTCTGGTGGTGAAAGTAAAGTCCAATGCTGTAAAGAACAATATTGCATAGAAACCTGGAATGTTAGGTTCATGAATCAAGGTAAATTGGACGTGGTCAAGCAGGAGATGACAAGAATAAATATGGACATCTTAGGAACCAGAGAACTAAAGTAGACGGGAGTGGGCAAATTTAATTCAGATTACCATTATATCTACTATTGTGGGCAAGAATCCCTTAGAAGAAATGGAGTAACCCCATAGTCAATAAAACAGTCCAAAATGCATTACTTGGGTGCAACCTCAAAAACAACAGAACGATCTCAGTTCATTTCCAGGGCAAACTATTCAACATGACACTAATCCAAGTCTATGCCTCGACCACTGATGCTGAAGAAGTTAAAGTTGACAGGTTCTATAAAGACCTACAGGACTTCCCTGGTGGCTCAGAGGTTAAAGCGTCTGCCTCCAATGCGGGAGACCCGGGTTCGATCCCGGGGTCGGGAAGATCCCCTGGAGAAGGAAATGGTAACCCACTCCAGTATTCTTGCCTGGAGAATCCCATGGACGGAAAAGCCTGGTAGGCTACAGTCCACGGGGTCGCAAAGAGTCGGACACGACTGAGCGACTGAACGGAACGGAACGGATAAAGACCTACAAGACCTTCTAGAAAGTGAAAGTGAAACTCATTCAGTCGTGTCCTACTCTTTGCGACCCCATGGACTACAGGTCCATGAAATTCTCCAGACCAGACTACTGGAGTGGGTAGCCTTTCCCTTCTCCAGGGGATCTTCCCAACCCAGAGGAACCCAGCTCTCCCACATTGCAGGTGAATTGTTTACCAGCTGAGCCACAAGGGAAGCCCCTAGACCTTCTAGAACTAACACCAAAAAAAGATGTCCTTTTAATCCTAGGTGATTGGAATGCAAAAGTAGGAAGTCAGGAGATACCTGGAGTAACAGGCAAGTTTGGCCTTGGAGTACAAAATGAAGCAGGGCAAAGGCTAACAGAGTTTTATCAAGAGAACATGCTAGTCATAGCAAACACTCTTTTCCAACAACCCAAGAGACAACTCTACAAATGGACATCACCAGATGGTCAATACCAAAATCAGATTGATTATGTTCTTTGCAGCTGAAAATGGAGAAGTTCTATACAGTCAGCATAAACAAGACCCGGAGCTGATGGTGGCTCAGATCATGAACTCCTTATTACAAAACTCAAGCTTAAATTGAAGAAAGTAGGGAAAACCACTAAGCCATTCAGGTATGACCTAAATCAAATCCCTTATGATTATACAGTGGAGATGACCAATACATTCAAGGGATTAGACCAGGTAGTCCGAGTGTCTGAAGAACTATGGATGGAGGTTCATAACATTGTACAGTGACTAAAATCATCCCCGAGAAAAAGAAATGCATGAAGGCAAAGTGGTTGTCTGAAGAGGTTTTTACAAATAGCTAAGGGAAAAAAGAGAAGCAAAAGGCAAGGGAGAAAGGGAAAGATATGACCTACTGAATGCAGAGTTCCAGAGAATAGCAAGGAGAGATAAGAAGGCCTTCTTAAGTGAACAATGCAAAGAAATAGAGGAAAACAACAGAATGGGAAAGACTAGCGATCTCATCAAGAAAACTGGAGATATAAAGGAACATTTCATTCAAGGATGGGCACAATAAAGGACAGAAACGGTAAGGACCTAACAGAAGCAGAAGAGATTAAGAGGAGGTGGCAAGAATACACAGAAGAACTGTACAAAAAAGGTCTAATAACCTGGATAATCACAATGGTGGTTACTTACCTGGAGCCAGACATCCTGGAAAGTGAAGTCAAGTGGACCTTAGGAAGCATTATTAGAAATAAAGCAAGTGGAGGTGACAGAATTCCAGCTGAGCTATTTCAAATCCTAGAAGTGCTGTTAAAGTATTGCATGCAATATGCCAGCAAATTTAGAAAACTCAGCAGCAGTGGCTACAGGACTAGAAAAGGTCAGTTTTCATTCCAATCCCAGAGAAGGGCAGTGTCAAAGAATGTTCAAACTACTGTACAACTGCACTCATTTCACATGCTAGTAAGGTTTGCTCAAAATTTTCAAGCTAGAACTTCTGGATGTACACGCTGAGTTTAGAAAAAGCATAGGAACCAGAGATCAAATTGCCAACACTCGCTGGATCACAGAGAAAGGAAGAGAATTCCAAAAAAACATCTACTTCTGCTTCAGTGACTTCGCTAAAGCCTTTGAATGTGTGGATCATAACAAACTGGAAAATTCTTAAAGAGATGGGAATACTAGACCACCTTACCTGCCTCCCGAGAAGCCTGAATCCAGGTCAAGAAACAACAGTTAGAACTGGACATCGAACAACTGATTGGCTCAAAACTGGAGAAGGAGTATGACAAGGCTGTAAATCTTTACTCTGCTTATTTAACTTATATGCAGACTACATCATATGAATTACAGGCTGGATGAATCACAAGGTGGAATCAAGCCTGTTAGGAGAAATAACAACCTCACATTTGCAGATGATACAATTCTAATGGCAAAAAGTGAAGAGGAACTAAATAGCTTCTTGATGAGGGTGAAAGAGTAGAGTGAAAAAGCCGGCTTGAAATTCAGCATTCAAAAAACTAAAATCATGGCATCCAGTCCCATCACTTCATGGCAAATAGAACAGGAAACATTGACAGATTTTATTTTCTTGGGCTCCAAAATCACTGAGGACGGTGACTGGAACCATGAAATTAAAAGATGTTCGCTCCTTGAAACAGTCGTGTACAGATGTGAGAGCTGGATTAAGAAGACTGAGTGCCAAAGAACTGAGGCTTTCAAACTGTGGTACTGGAGAAGACTCTTGATGGTCCCTTGAACTGTATGGATATCAAACCAGTTAATTCTAAAGGAAATCAACTCTGAATATTCATTGGAAGGACTGATGCTGAAGTCCCAATACTCTGGCCACCTGATGCAAAGAGCCTACTTACTGGAAAGGATCCTGATGCTGGAAAAGATTGAAGGCAAAAGGAGAAGGGGGTGGCAGAGGATGAGGTGTTAGAAAACATCACCAACTCAATGAGCATGAGTTTGAGCAAACTCCAGGAGATAGACAGTGAAGGACAGGACAGGGGAGCCTGGTGTGCTTCAGTCCATGGGGTTGCAAAGAGTCAGACATGGCTTAGTTAATGAACAACAACAACATGTATTGCATCGTTCCATTTGTATGACATTCTGAAAAAGGCAAAACTTTAGAGACACAGGGCAGAGCAGTGGTTTTCAGGTATAGGGGAGGAGGAAAGGTTTAAATGTAAGGGAGGAGCATAAAAGAACTTTAAGGGATGGGTTAACTGTTCCATATTCTGATTATGGTCAAAGCTCACAGAACTATACAAACAAAACAAAATTCCTCTATGTACATTAAAAATAAAACTCCACCAGTCATCTCTTTTCCTGCTTAAGCATTTTGCCAGGTTCCCCACCACTTACTGGAGAGAATCAGAAGTTCTCAGCTAGATGTCCAAGGTCTCAAAATACCTTCCCAGGCTCCTCCCAGAAAGTACTCTCTACCCTTGCATGCTCCCTGGCTCCCTGGCCCACTCCAGCTGTTAGAAACTTCAGGGTTCCAGGCCACAAGGCTTTTAATTCATGCTGTTCCCTCTGCCTGGAATCCTTCTTCCCTGGCAAACTCCTATTCATCTCCCCAAATGTGGTTCAAATGTCACCACGCAAAGTGTCTAGTGCTGAGGCTGTGTCCACAGAAATGCACATGCAGCCAGGGTGGGTAGGCTGATGTGGTTCAATGCCCTAGCACTTAAGGAGATTGTGGCCAAATTATATCTCAGATCAAAGCGTCTACATTCGAAAAGGGTTATCATGTAGGAAAAGCAAGAGAGGCAAGGTACATCTGTCCAACCTTTCTTATTATTGCTTATTTTAACCTAAAGAAAATGATGAACTGGAAACTCTCAGGAGATGGAGGTCCAGACAGGGTCCAGCTACTTGAGAGTGAACTAATCTTCAAGTTCTGCCCCTTTGGGGCCTCCAAAGCACACAGCTTAGGCTAAGTTTCCTACAGGCCTCCCTGTATCCATGTCACAAGTCACAGTGAAGAAGCAGTTCTTTCCCCATGTCCAGACAGATGAAGGCAATCGCAAAGCCCCAGAATGCCGCTTAAGAAAGATTTCTTAGGCTGTGGTTCTGCGAGTCAGAAATTAAAAAAGCGGGGTTTCAGCATCATGCAATTAATGCAGCAAACATTGATTTCTGCACTGTAAGAGCCTGGTTCATTAATTCCAGATGCTCCCACCAGTCAAACCAAGGTTCAGCTTCTTTGCAAGATGAGGCAAATGAGAATACTGAATTTTAAAATTCCTTTCTGCAGCAACCTTTATTACCAAACAGAGCATAAAACCCACCCACCCAGACTGCTTAATTCTTCCTAAATAATTAACAACACCTGCTCACCTCCCCATTTACGTGGGCAAAACTCATCACACTGCTCGACGCCCTAGTGGTCTCTCCTTCCTAGGAGTGGAGAGATCAATTGGCAACCAACCTCTGCCATCCCCACCCAGCCCTTAATAACCACTGATTTACTTAGTGGGATATTCCTCCATGCCTCCCAATACCAGATATCTACCAGGTATCCAATACCAGGATTGGATTTTTCTCTGAATCACCTTTGTAAGGTAAAGACCCAAAAGGGACGTCCTGAGAAAGACATCTAGGGGTTCCTTGAAGTGAAAATGAGAAAAGGCTGTCTCTTGGGAGAGCCATTTTTCCTTTGGAGGAGGCTTCCGCAAGTTGAAACCTTTTTTTTTTTTTTTTTTAAAGGTAAATTTCCCTTTAGGGGAGTTGGTGGATTTAGCAAGACTCAATTTCTGTAATTCAAGCCCAGGAAGATACAGGCATTGACCAACTGTATGATTGGGTTTTCTTGTTATTCAGCAGAACCTTGCTACTCAGTGCGGTTCACTTAGGTGGCTCACCATCTCCAGGAATCTGTTAGAAATGTTGGACTCTTGGGCCCCATCCAAGTCTCTGCATTTAAACAAGAATTCAAAGTGATTTATGTTCATATTAAAGTTTGAGAAGCACTGGATTAGGTGGCTGGTTTCAGAGAAGTGACTATGAGGAAGAACCACTGCCGTATTTGAAAGGTGAAAGTAGGAGAAATACTTTTTGCTACTGCGGATGCTGATTACAGCCATGAAATTAAAAGACGCTTACTCCTTAGAAGGAAAGTTATGACCAACCTAGATAGCATATTAAAAAGCAGAGACATTACTTTGCCAACAAAGGTCTGTCTAGTCAAGGCTATGGTTTTTCCAGTGGTCATGTATGGATGTGAGAGTTGGACTGTGAAGAAAGCTGAGCTCCGAAGAATTGATGCTTTTGAACTGTGGTGTTGGAGAAGACTCTTGAGAGTCCTCTGGACTGCAAGGAGATCCAACCAGTCCATTCAAAAGGAGATCAATCCTGGGTGTTCATTGGAAGGACTGCTGAAGCTGAAGCTCCAATACTTTGGCCACCTCATGCGACGAGTTGACTCACTGGAAAAGACTCTGATGCTGGGAGGGATTGGGGGCGGGAGGAGAAGGGGACGACAGAGAATGAGATGGCTGGATGGCATCACCGACTCGATGGACATGAGTTTGAGTGAACTCCGAGAGTTGGTGATGGACAGGGAGGCCTGGCGTGCTGTGATTCATGGGGTCGCAAAGAGTCGGACACAACTGAGCGACTGAACTGAACTGAACTGAACTGAAGCCAAGATGCCCAGCCCTGCCCAGAACTATTACAACCCTCAGAAAAAACCTTCCAACAAGACTGCCAGCCGAGGTCATTGGGCCACTGGCCAAACCATGACATCCTGACATGGTTCAGAAAACCCCAAACTATGAAGCCCTCAGTACGATCCAGAGTGGCCCCTGGACCAATAGCACCAGCATCACCTGGGCACTCATTAGAAATGCAGAATCTTTAGGACACTCAAGGCCTACTGACTCACCAGGAATCAGAGAAGCTCTCCAGGAGAGTCCTATGCACTCTAAAGTTTGAGGACAACCAACCGAAATCTCTTGCCAAAAGGATTCCAGTGAAGTGGAAATGTGAACCTCATGTTGACATCTGGCAGCCACCATGCTGTTTTGAGGGACTCCTTCAATTGTTCTCCAACTCTACATGGGCCATAGAGATAGGGGAGACCCACCATTTATTTCTAAATGAAAACAAATGAAAAGTTGTGGGGGAAAGAGTGAAAGTGATTAAATGGCTCCCAGTGGGTCATTAACCAGTTACAGGGTTGGGAAAGTGATGAGGGGTCTGGGATCCATGCTCAAAGCTACCACCTTGAACCAACAATGAGTTTCTTTGGCAAGAGGCATCAACAGGCCCAACTCCTCCCCTCACCCGTACCCCATCCTCTGCCCCATTCTCTCAGCTTATCTAAGGAGAACCCAGGGATGAAACAGTCTTTTGAATGTGTGGGTTCCTCCTCCGTCACTCCCCTCCACCAGCCTTCTCAGTTATCCTGGTGAATGCAAGGAAGATTTCATGCACCAAATACCATCCGGCCCCAATTGTCATTTCAGGATTCGCACCGTTTTAATGAATGCCAAAACTGTTTTTTCACTTGATAGAGCCTGACAAGACCAACAATCACAGATTAGAGAGAAACTTCTTGCTTTTCAACAAAGGTTAATAAATAGTGACAGCATTAAGTCTATTCTGATTAACTATGCTGAAAGATATTATTGCTGTTTGTAACATGAAATCATTATTGGATTAAGCACAGCATATAAAAATGAAATGTGAGTTTTAATCTCAAACACAGACATGCAGGCTGCTCAGATAAAGGCAGGGGTAACACTCAGAGGCCCGTATTAATTTTTAAGTTGCTCTGATGAAGGGATATTATCTGTCATTTGTCTGGTCTGGATTTGATGGTCCCTTGGTGAACTCTCTTATTACTCGCCCTCAAAAGATGCTACGAGGCAAACAGCAGTGACACTCCCTACCCTTTGCTAAGCTGTATCACACTGGTGGTTAAATAAAGTGTGGCAGGCCCCAAATAGGGATTGATGGACCACAAGTGGCTTCACTCTTCTAGGGGTTCTCTGACTTCAAAGACCTTCCCCAAGAAAATGCCAATCCCAAATAAGGGGATGGGCTGAAGATAGGGGAGAGCCACCCTGGTTTTCTACATGAAGAAATTGGGGGAAAGGAATAAAAGTGGATAAATGGCTCCTAGCAGGTCATTAACCTGGGACACCCAAGGTTAAAAGTCACTACTTTGCCTCCTTCCCCATGACCCCATCCACTGTGGACACTAAAAATGTCCTGAGATATTATTTTGAGACGTTCTGTACATTCATTCATTTGGCACCCAGACCGTGGTCTCTAAATACCATTTCCTAGTAAAGGGATCCCTCCCTGAAGCAACGAGTCCAAAGCTGAGGTGTGAAATGTACATGGTGAGTCTGGAAATCTTCCCAGAAAGCAAGGAGATGGTCCAAGACTACTGGAGGAGTCCAAAGGATTCAGGAGTCAACTTGCAGAGGTCCCCACTCACCAGAAACAGGACAATCTGAGCGTGAAGAAACATAATAACTAAAATGGATGAAGACGCTCCAGTGATACTTGTATCCATGGGTTTACAATGATATTAAAAAAAAACAAACCCTTATTGGGCACTTTTGGGGGATTCCAGGGAACCAACTCTTTGTTTTAAATACTGGCAAATGGAGAGAAAGAATTGAGAGTTATCCTCCCTTTCCTAGACACATTTGCCTTCGGGGCAAGCAAATAATTGATGAGGGGTGGTTTCTCTGTAGAGAAAACCAGCTAAGAAAGAGGGACAGAGTCAATGTAGCAACATTTTTCAACCCCTAATAAATTAGTGGATACTGGCAATGATTATTAATGTCTGCAAAACTCAGCTGGATGAAGAGCTAATGGAGAACCTGACCATGGATGGATCGGGCTGGGAACTCCTAACCCCATAGATCAATCTCAATGACACAGAAAAGGAGACAGCCAGACTTCCTGCACCTCCTGACAGAAGGGCACACCACCACCCAGGATGTGGTCTTGCTAAAAATATTGAACCAAAATCTGGTCAAGGCTCTGGAACTACCATCAGTTCACCCGAGAATAGAGGAGACTGCTAACTGACCCTTCAGGGACATGCTCAGCCAGATCCAATGGAGAGAAATCCCACAGGATGAAAGGCTTCTTCAGCAAGAAGGAAAGAAGGAAAGAGAAAGACAGTGAGAAGAGGGTAGGGCAGAAACGGGGACAAAGAAAAAGGAGGGGACACAGAATAAAAGATGAACTGATAAATCCATATTGATAGAAATTAACTGAATAGATAAATGTAAGTATAGGAGAAAGGAAGGCTCTTCAACTAGTAAATTGAAGTCATGGTGGCAGAGGAAATCACCACTGGGCAAACAGCACAGGAATGACTGTTTCAGGCAAGAAGCAGTGATGGATGCTAAAATAGGTAGGCAAAAGAATAATGAGTAGCAGAGTTGTTATATTGTCTTAAAGTGTTTCCCCGCAAGATACCTATTAATTACAAAAGAAAAAAATAAGTTCCCAGTGGAGAATCCCAGAAGATACGACCTCAAATGAAGTGACCAAAGTTAACATCACTATTAACAGCAACGGGACAGACGGTCACCACGTGCCTCCTGATGTAATGCATGGAGAAGGACGCAACATCACTCCTATAGCATTTCTGCCAAAATGCGTAACCTGAAGCTAATCAGGAGTAAACATCCTGCATTCCCAAACTGAGGGACACTCTACAAATGAAAAGCCAGTTCTAATCACAAGTGTCAAGGTCATGCAACCACAAGAGCACAGTTATAGTAGAGAGACCCCAGATTCTTCTTCACCGTGACACAGTCCCTGAAAAGCCTATTTGAGATTTGTGCATCAAACCGGTCTCCTTCACTTAGTCCCACAGGGAGTCCCCCCGCATCCCAGCATTGAGCACTGAATACATAACTCAATGATTAAAAACCAGCTTAATCCAAAAAGGATTTTTATTGGTTCACGTGACCTGAAAGTTCCAGGCCACTAACTTCAGGCATGGCTGTATCCAGCAGCTCAAATGCTATTATCTCATCCTACTCGTCTCCTGGCTCAGCTTTCCTCTCTGTGGATGGGCTCTGTTTTCAGCCAGAGTTCTCACTTGGTAGCTCTCTTTCACCAGCACAGCAACTGCCCGGGAAGGAAAGCACCTGCTTCTGTAGCTCTAGCAAAAGTCACAAGATTCACTCTGCTTAGACTGAATTGCGTTCATGCACTTTAATCTGCAGTTAAGGAACATGACAACTAAATTCAGTGCATGATCCAGGACTAGACCCTAAACCAGAAAAGGACACGAAGGAGCAATGGGAAAAATTTGAGTGCTATCAGTATATTAGATTATAGTGCTATATCAATGTTAATATCCCTATCTCGTAACTGTTCATTCAACATTATGTTGAATATTTATGTTATATTAGGTAAATGTTAATCTGGTTGAAGGGAGTATGGGGAATTCTCTGTATTATTGATGCAACTTTTAAAAAATCTTTTTGAAATTATTTAAAAATAAAAGTTAAAGAATAATATTTTTAAATATTCCCCAACTACCCTACCTCCAAAGGCTCCCTTCAGACAACAGTTCAGAACATGTCTTACTTCACAGCTCTTAGAAGTATAAATTCACTACTGCTTCTTTCCTGAATGCAGTCTCTCTCCCTGGCTTGTGAGCCCTCTGGGCATGTGGCACTTTCCTATCACAGGGAATCACCATACTTTCTTCACCATCCTCTTCTTTTCCCATACAGGTTTTATTGTGGGTTTTTTGGTAGTTACATATTAATCTGTGGTTAGCTCATTCATTCATCCAGGTGTGCCAGATAAAAACTACATGTTAAGAACCCAGCAGTGATTCAAGCACACAAAATTTTTGCTCTTACACAGCTTTATTCGGTCTCCTCTCTCTCCATCATCAGTCTGAAATCTCCAGGGGATAGAGCCATACCTGCTTTGTTTCCTGCTTTATCTCCAGTGTCTGTCACATAGTTAGCAATCAAAAAATGCCCACTGAATGAATAAACAGTAGAATGGCATACATACCACCACCACCTACTTCAGCAACTACAGCAGACATTGCTAACTGATCCCAAAATTCTTTCTGGGACAAAGGGGCATGCAATGAATTTGCCTAAGTCCACAGAAGAAGCCTTGGTTAGCATTTGTTTTAAAGATGAAGAAATAAGGGACAAAAAGCAGGAAGCCACTGGCCTTAGAGCACAAGACAAAATCCAGTACCAGCACATCTAGCTTCTACAGGGTTCACTGTCCCACAAGGCAGGAGACATTTCAACGACAGTAGTCGAGTTTTAGGCAACTGCTGGGCCTCATTTAGATCTCACACCAACCTCCTTCCTGGCCCCTCACTCCCCTCTCCTGGTTCAATCCAACTCAGGGGGCCAGGCACATAAACATTCCCTCAAACACGGTTACCATGAACTTCCCTGGAGGTCCAGTGGTGAAGACCCATGCTTCCATTGCAGGAGGTGCAGGCTCGATCCCTGGTCAGAGAACTGAGATCCCATAGGCTGCACGTGTGGCACAGCCAAAAAACGAACAAATAAACAAAACAGGGTTACTGTGCCCAGGTTTCAAAGAGCAAAGAAACTAACATGAACGTGGCCGCATGAGTTGAGGAATCCACTACAAAGCTTGATCCTGCTTCAGACCCCCAGGTGCCTCCTGAAACCGGGACCAGGGAAAGCTTGCCCATCAGTTATGCCAGGGTGTTTGTCACTTAATTATGCTTTGTCTCCTATTTTCCTCTATTTGTTTTATGGCTTTACAGCCAACTTAACCCTCTCCTGACCAAGCCATGAGATAACCAATAGTTGCAGATACAGACAAGTTCCACTGCTGAAAGGCAAACAAGTCCCAACCTCTCTCTGGGCCTCAGTTTTCCCATGTGAAAATGAAAGATGTTTTGAGGTCAGAGGGCCCTGGATTCAGGTCCTGGTTTGACCACTTCCTCAGACTGTAGGCCGGTACCTAATGCTCTCTGCCTCAGCTCCCCCATACGTGAAATGGGTCAATGCTGTGAGAACCACTAGGCCACTTTCAATTGTCCAGTTTGGACAGCAAGTTTGATAGTGGATGCTGCTCCCATCTAAACTCCCCCCTGTTTCTCACCTTGTGGGAACTTCTAGAAACACTGGCTTCTTCATTTCACTGGGTGCGCCTTGAGGGTGCTTGACAAAGATTCCTGGAGTTAAATTTAGCCTTGAAGTGCATGGACTCTGTGCAGGAAGTTAGCCCAGGTTAAGTGCCCCCCAAATCAGGGACCCAGCTGCCTTGGAAAACTTTGTGTTGTCACTGCCTTGAGCACTACCTGGCACAAAGGGATTTTGTGTCTTAAGACCCCTTATTATCTTTTCATCCTTTCATATTTTTAATACCAGGCATTTGTTTTCTCGATGAGGTCTGCGGGTCCCACCCCAGACCTTTCTGCTCCCTGCACTCTCTGGCCCCCGCCTGGAGAATGGGCATTTCGCCTGCCATGCAGACGCCCCCACCCCTCCAAACTCCCCTGAGCCAGGGAGGATGTTGTAAATAAGGTGGCAGCTGCAACATCAGGCCTGCCCAGGTGAATCCTGCAGCTCCACGGAACTCCCCGAGGCAACAAAAGAACTGAGCTGGGAACATGGAGAAAAGAATTGTAACTGACGTCTACATGACATCTTCACCTGATTGAATTAGGCAAGGAATCTGAGGAAAGATGTATGTGCTCCAATCAAGTGTCAAAAAGGTTTCTACAAAGGAGAAACTCCATGTGGCCCAAGGACTTACATGACCCACATCAAGAAGGTGGGCTGGTGAGGGGAATGTGGGTTTGGCCACAGAAGAGGAGGCTTGCCTGGTCTTACCAGGCCCTGTGGGTGATTCAAAGGAAGGAGCGAATGACACAGAAGATCACACATTTGGGTGCACCAGTAGATGTTACAAAGAGACTGTTTCCTCACCCATAAAATGGGGATAGGGTCCAGATTGAATGAGATGGTGTAAGGCAACACTTAGCCCACCGTCTGGCTCATAATTAGTTCTCAGCCAAGGGAGGAGGTGCAATGTATTATACTTGCTTCTGAATTTCAAACAACAAATGGGCCCTGATGCACAAAGCTCGTCCATCTACCATTTTACCTGAGTTGTTGGCCAAATGGGCTTCCCAGGTGGCTCAGTGGTAAAGAATCCACCTGCCAATGCAAGAGACACGGGTTTGATTCCTGGGTTGGGAAGATCCCCTGGAGGAGGAAATGGCAACCTAGTCCAGGATTCTCACCCAAAAAATCCCATGGGTACAGGAGTCTGGTGGGCTACAGACCATAGGGTAGCAAACAGTCAGACAGGACTGAGCGACTGAGCACACACACACGGACGCCAGCCGAACAAAGCCCGATAGCTCCCCTTCTGTCACATCCTTGCCCCTCCCAGTTCCCTCCCCTCCGCACTGGACAGTAGCTGGTCCTCCATCCTGCCAGAGGCTTCCACATCTCCCTGCCTTTGAGCCTGTGAATTTCTGAAATAGAAAAATGTCTCCCACCCCTCCCCTTTCTGCCACAGGTCAGAATTTTTGTCATTCAGAGCCCTTCTCTTGGAAGTCTTCCAGGAATGCCTCCATCATCATCCTCTCCTTGACATTCCCAGGACATTTTGCTCCTCTATCAGCAAGTGATACAGATTGGTAATTAATATCAGCACTGCAATCAGAGCTGCCATCATCCCCAGGAGAAACTCTCAACTGATCCTCTGAATAACCTCAGGCAGCAGGTTATGTTCTCCCTACTTTACAGATAAGGAAACTGAGTCACGGAGAGGTCAAGGCACTCGCACAAGGTTCTCCCTACTTTACAGACAAGGAACCTGAGTCATGGAGAGGTAAAGCCACTTACACGAGGTAACCTAGCTAGGAGCGGACAGAAGCGGGCTTGAATTTGGGTGTGTGCAGCTTAAAGACCTTACCCTTCTCCAGATGAGCACCAGAAGAGGTAGGTGAAGAGCTGGGAACCTGCGTGCCCCACCTTGACAGAATGGAGGGGGCAGCATAACTGCGCGCATGCATGCACACACATGCACAGACAGACACACACACAGCTTCTTTCTGGCTTCCCTGAATAGCCCTCTCCTAAATTTCAAAACATCTTCCCTTTGCTGAGTCACCTTCCTGGGAGGAGGGGGAGAGAAATCAATACTCTGTTGCCTATCAAGTCAGTTATCAAATCAACTGGCACTGGCCCTCAAGGCCACAGTCAATCATTCCAAAACCCCCGAACTCCGTTTCATTACAGTTATAAGAATTTTTTCTTTTTAATCACCCCCAAATATTTCTGAGGAAGTGGAAATAAATAAGACTGCCAGAGAGAAGACCAGACAATGCACCTTTACATGGAAGGGCACAGGGCAGCATGCAGGAGCAACAAGCCTTGAGCCCAGTGGGGACCACATGATCCTTGTGTGGGCAGTGGCTGCCAGGATGGCTGCCTTGAGGAGAGTAGGTCACAAGATGTGGCAGCAAAAGCCCAGCCAGGAGAGATACAAAGACGGAGTCCTGCTCACCTTCTGTGCGAGACGCATGGCCCCTCACCCCTACCTTCTAAAGAGGCATCAACATTCTCTGAGGGCCAGGGGGACTGAAAGCTCATATGGTCTCAAAAAGAACAGCTAACATGAAGAGCAAGAGTTGAAGTGGGAGTCAAGGTGAGTGGGGTGGGTGACCCTGAGGGTGTCTCTGAAGCTCACTGGGCTGCTATTTCCTTCTCTAGTAAATAGGAATGGAGCTCATAATCCCCTTCTCTAGCTGCTGACTCTGAACACAGCATGGTGCTAACAATAGTGGTGAACAATCAATAAGCGCTCGCTGTCCCAGGCCGTTTCCTTAAACCCACTGTGTGAACGATCTCATGTTACAGACAAGGAATAAGTAGCACAGAGAGGCGAAGAAACTTGTCCCACGTCACACAGCCAGAAGGGCACGGAGCTGGGATTTGAACCTGGGAAAGCCCAGCTTCTGAACTGAGTTCCTTCCCCCTTTCCTACCTCCTCACTGGCCTGACAGCTCCAAGTCTTTGGACCCCAGTTACAAATGAATAGCTCGGTAAGATTAATCCTGAGGTTCCCTTTGGACCCCATGGACCCATGACTTCCCATGAGCCATCCTAGCATTTGGCTTCTAAATTAAATCCTTAATGCCCCAAACCCACTAACAAGCACTTAGTTATTAGGTACCTCTTATATTTTTTGTATTATGTCCAGAGCAGGAGAGAGAAAGGTAAGAAATGAAACTGGCCTGTCAGAGATTCTGGCCTACTTGATGTGAATAGGAGGCAGCCAGGAGGCAGTTGAATTACATACAAAGCAGGAAAAAAGATGATTTTCTCCAAGAGAGAAAAAAATTTGACAAAAAAACAATAAAGGAAAAAGAGGGAAAAAAAGACTAGAGACAGAAGCTATGGAGCTCAAGCAGGACTTGAAGGGTAGGTAGGTTTGGGATAGACAGAAGAGAGGAGAGCACTCCAGGTGGTCAGAACAGCTTGGGCAAGTGCAAGCATCCAAGTTGGGCCAAGCAAAGTAAATCCTGGGACGTTTGCTAGAGCTACGAGAGAAAAGGGGCTTTCTTTCCCTGAGTGTTTCCATGCTGGTGAAAGAGAGCTGTCAGCAGAGAATGCTGGCTGAGAACAAAGCCTACCCACACAGAGGAAAACTGAGCTAGGAGATGCAGCATGAGATAACATTTGAGCTGCTGGATATAGCCATGCCTGAAGCCAGAAGACCTGGAACTTTCAAGTCATGTGAGCCAATAAAAATCCTTTTTGGTTTAAGCTGGCTCCAGGTGAGTTTCTCTCATACAAACACAAGAATCTTGCCCATTGCAAGAGACAGTGGCTTCAAATTCTACCTCACTGTGAGGTTAGTCCTTGAAAAGTCTATTTAAAACTCATACATTAGTTCTTTTCATTTGATTCCACAAGGCATCTCCCTGCATCCCAGCACTGAGCACAGAAATAGTCACTGAATGAATGAAGTTTCCCCCACAGTCAATGCTTACCTGTCTGCTGAAGTCACCTTCACTGCCCTGAATATGAGATGTGGGATAATGTCTTAACTTTCTGCTATTATCCTCCCTCTGGCCATCACAATCACAGTTAAGTGATTAACTCAAGAGTACTGGGGTGGGTTGCCATTTCCTTCTCCAGAGGATCTTTTCGACTCAGGGATCAAACCTGGGTCTCTCGCATCGTAGGCAGACGCTTTACTGTCTGAGTTACCAGGGAATCACCCTCTTAGGGGCAGTAAATTCCAGAGCATGATCCATCCACCCATCCAAAGAGTGTTTGTTGAGCAACTACAACACAACAGACCTTTTGCTCAAAGCATCTGCCCTGGGGAGTTTCTTTTCTACTAAACGAAGCGGCTCTACCCACACAAGCAGATAAGACCCTGAAGATAAGAGTGGCACTCCCACTAGACAGGAAACTTGCAAACTTATCTGCTGCCAATAATAATAAAATGTTTTGTTGGGGTGGTTTAGTCAATAAATTGTGTCCAACTCTTGTAACCCCATGGACGGTATAGCCCGCCAGGCTCCTCTGTCTATGGATTCTCCAGGCAAGAATACTGGAGTGAGTTGTCATGTCCTTCTCTAAGGAATCTTCCCAACCAGGAATCAAACCTGGGTCTCCTGCATTGCAGGCAGATTCTTTACCAACTGAGCTACAAGGGAAGCCCTAAATCAGATAAATTCAAACACTGTATGATATAATATATGGGAAAACATACAAAATGTTTTCCTTTTCCTAAAAATAATCCCTTCTTGCAGAAACCAAGACATCAAATTTGAACCTTGTCAGTATCTCTGTTAAACTGGTAAGGAACGTTATCTTGCAAAAAAGATGAAATAATAACCATAGTAATAACAACCTTCTTAGAAAATCATTTACCACGCCAGATTCCAGGCTAAATGTTTTAACTATATTGTTCCTTTGAACCCTTGCTATAAACCTAAGAAGTGGGGAACTGGAGGCTCAGAGACGTTAAGTAACTGGCCTGAAGTCATGCAGCAACTGGAGGAACCAGAATTTCTACCCAGATCTGGAAGATTCCAAAACATCTCTGGGCCTCAGCTTTTTCCTTTGAAAAGCAGGAATAAGCAGGACTTCCTTCAAAAGGCTTCTATGCACACCAGATGAGATAATGCCCAGTGTATCAGGACGTGCCCTTACTCACGTGACGGGCTTTGCCCCGCGAGACAGAGTATTTCATCATTAGTGTGCCCCTGACATGGTTTAAGGTGGGTGGGCTCAGGGCACCATGTGTGCCAGGCCCCGGGGAAAATATTCCTCTGTACTCGGTTCTCCCTGCTGCTGTCTGCCGCCAATGCTCAAATGTCAGTCACCTTCTGACAAGTGCACAAAACAGTTTTGGGTGCCCACAGCCACCACAAGCCCAAGCCTGCTGGATCCACCCTGGCAGGGAGAACTGCCAGGTGGCTCTCTTGCCGTTTGGCTCTCGCCCCTGGCTGCTGCCCAGGGTGACTTAACCGAGTCTGTGCCCGCCTTGCCAAATTGTTGGAGGAGCGACAGCACAGCATTTGACCTAGCCCACCCATGCAGAACACCCACCCCGTAACCCATGCCATAATGCCCTGGGCACTCCCAGCCAGATGCCTGGCACACAGCAGCCTCCTGTTGGCACAGAGTGGGCAAAGCTGCAGAGAGAGTGGGTTACACGTTATGTTTAAAAAAACAAAAAAAGATGATGATATTGTGTGCTGATGGGATATTTTAATCTGGGTTCAGGCACTCCAGAAATAACAATAATAGCTCACTCTCTATAGCAGTTAATCTAACCTTTTATGTAAAGTAAGAAATGTAACGCTCAGAACATCCCGTGCAGTAGGTACTATTATTAGCCCAATTACAAGTAAGAAAACTGAGGCACAGACTGAATGACTTGCCCATGATCACGAAAAGCAGGACACACTGAACTCAGCTGTCAGCCCATGCAAAACTGCTGTGCTCAAGAAAGGCCCCAAGGTAACAACTGAGAGACAGTCCTCAGGCTGGCACTGTCAAAATTCCCACTTTACAGATGAGAAGACTGAGGCTCAGAGAAGCTGAGCAACACACTCAAGGCCACACAGCATTCGAAGCCAGCTGCTGAACTACATTTCGGACTGCTTCCTGATCATACTGAATTTTGCACAGCATCTGGTTTCTACTCTGTAAAATGCAGCTCTCTCATGCCAGCCGCTGTTTCCTGCAGAACATGATCCACAAAAGACAAATTCCAGTGACAAGGTGGTGAGTTGGATGGAGACAGGGATTAAAAAGCGGTTCCTCTGGCCCCATGGAAAAGCTCAGTGGCCACTAGGTTCCCTCAGCGGGTGGCTTTTCTGCCTTAGAGAAGTGATTATGGGAGGTCGAGTGCTCTGGGTGGCAGGGTTCAGGGCTGCTGAAGCATCCATGGGAACCCTGATCACCTCCAGGCCAGACCCCCCACCACCCAGCCACAGGGAACCAAGCCTGGGGTGCCAGCCTCCCCCCCAGGCCAGATCAATGACTGTCAACCAGGGCTTCTCATTGCCAGGGGCAGGCATGCCTTGAAAAAGCACATTCTGTTTCATAAAATAACTGTATATTTAAAAAGCAGCACCCAGAAACAAAAGCACCGGTTGCTCATATGGCCCAAGCTGCAGGGGTAAAGCTCAACAAAACCTCAGCGGGAGCAGGTGGGTTCAAAAGCGCCCTCTCCTCAGAGACATCTGCAGGTTTCCCGAGCCTCTGACTGGAGTCAGGGCCGCGTGGGAATCCGGCGGCCTGTGGGCAGCGCTGGCCTGCTGTGTTCTCCAACCCAGGGAGCTTCGTGACAGGCTGAGCTACCCAAAGACAGCTCTGCCAGAGACTCCAAATGGGAGAAGACGGGCAAGCAGCACACACACTCTCACACGCGACACACGCACACTCGACATGTTACATTCTTTCACATGTGTGCACACACAGCATGGCTCATGCACTCACATGCAATGGGGTGGGCACATCAACATGCTTTCACATGCAACACACACATGCACACAACATGCTCTTACACAACGTACTCCCCCCCAAGACATGCTCTCCTAGTCATGGGCACATGTTCAAAATGCATGCTCACACACTCACTCCCATCACACACATGCACACACACGGCTGTCTGGACACACACAGACCCACAGTCACGCACCTGTGTCCTCCCCAAGATGCTCAGACACATCCACGCACAGACAGAAAACACAGGCAGGACCACAGAGAAACAAGCCCAGACCCCACCACACCCATGACCACCTCCCAAAGACACACACAACCTAAGAACACACACATAGTCATACCCAGCCTCACACGTGGACATCCCCGAAAAGCCACAATGCACACAGAAAAAGACCCACGGAGGGCCACACCCGCCACACACACCTGGCTGGATGCACACACAGGCTCAGGCGCACGAACAAAGTCGCCGCCTCCTGCTCTCGCATCCACAGGTCCTCCCACCCGATGGCAGGTCCGAGCGCTCACCCTGGGCAGGGGTATCCAGACCCCGGCAGCAGCGCCGTCGTTCCAGCCCAGCCTGGCAGCCTGAGCCCACTCCAAGGGCCTGTCAAGCAGCACCAGCAGCAAATAAAGAGCGAATGTGCAAAAATAAAACCGAAAGGCTGCGATAAAGCAGTCCCCTTCCCACAGGACTCCGCGCTGACGCAGGTTCTGCTCTCTGCAATAAACATTTTCCTTCTAATTTTAAAAGACATTAGCATTACCTCTTTGGCTCTCGATCCAGCCAGACGGTACCTCGCCTGCTGGGCCACTCTCCGGCCCCACTGGGCAACAAGAGGACAGACGCAGGCTCCCAGGCCTTATGCCCTAAGCCTGCAGGTCACCCTGCATGATGGGTGCTGACCCAGGGGCCTGTTGACCACCTGGCTTTTATTTCACATCATCCTTGCAGGAGCTCACTGAGGCTACACCCAATAAAGCAAAGAGGCACAGCACCCGCTCAAACACTGTCTGGAATTCTGCCTCACTTCAGCCAGGACCCCCGTGGATCCAGTCGCCTCATCTAACACGAGCAGCACACACGAGGAAGGCAGCTTTCACACGGTGGGTCTACCCCTGGACAAACTCGGGGGGTGGGGCTCGAAGTGAACCAGGCTCAATGTCTTCACCCCCCAACCCACAACTCGCCCTGCCTGCAAACTCAAGCCTCACCTCACACCTCCCAGAGTGACCC
Organism: Moschus berezovskii; assembly: GCF_049115385.1. NCBI lineage: Eukaryota > Metazoa > Chordata > Mammalia > Artiodactyla > Moschidae > Moschus > Moschus berezovskii. Next base: position 58,083,469 of record NC_142478.1, on the reverse strand, counting down.
AATCCCGATTTCCAGGCTTGGCAAGGACTTACGGGAGAAGGGAAACCACAGACTAGTTTGTGAAAGAGAATGAGCCATTTTTATGGGCTCAGAGGCCAAGACCCCCAAATTCAGCATCCAGTCTCAGTTCTCACCCCATCCTGCTCACCCTTAAGGCCCCAGGCACTCCGAACAGGTGTTTTCTGCAAAGCCACCTCTGAGCCTTTGTTCAAGCTGTTCCCTCCTCCTAGAACAATTCCCTGTCTCTTTGCCAGAGCTGTACCTGCTGATGCTTCAGGTCTCAACTTCCATACCGCTAGGGCCTAGGGATCCCATGATGACTGGGGCCGCCCAGTTTCTGCCTTCATTGAGCTATAAAGTCGGTGGCTTCCTTCCAGAAGTTTCTTTGACCTCCCAGACTGTGTTGAGTACCTGTCCTCAGCTCCCACAGGCTCCTACATGACGTGAAAGTCGCTCAGTCATGTCTGACTCTTCACGACCCCATGGACTATACAGTCCATGGAATTCTCCAGGCAGAACACTGGAGTGGGTAACCTTTCCCTTCTCCAGGGGATCTTCCCGACCCAGGAATCGAACCCAGGTTTCCGGCATTGCAGGTGGATTCTTTACCAGCTGAGCCACAAGGGAAGCTCCTAGGCTCCCCGCTTAAAGCATGGCTCTTCCCAAGCTGGTTCCACCCACCTGAACCTGGATCTGTCACCCCCTGCTACGGGAACTAGGGGCTCCCCCAGGGGAGAGGGCAGTCTGCCGTGTCCCTCCAGGTCTCCCTGCACCTGGCATGGCATTAGCCTAATAGGAGGCTCCTGGGTGAGTAAAGGAACAAAGAGCTTGTGCTGGCTGAGGCATGGTTCATGGTTTTCCTCTTCTACAACCACAGACAGAAACCAGGAAAGGCAGACCTAAGTAAGTCCTTGCTAGAGATAGGATATGACACAGGCCCTGTCTGGCTCCCAGCTCTTATCTACTCTGCCCTGGGGCTGGTACTACAGCCCTCTCCAGCCATTCCCAAATGTTTCCACAATCAAAGCCCACCGGCCTCAAAAAAGGTGGAATGAAAAAGAGGAAAGTCAGCAGATGGCTCACAGCAGCCTCAGAGCCTTCCCTCTGGGCCTTTTGAATTGTCCCACATCAGTGCTCTCCTGGGTGGTCCCAGTGCCACAGCCCGGCCCAGTCCCACCCCAACATAGGTCTGGACACTGCAGGAGCCCCTCCCTGTCTCCCTGACTCTGCCCTTACCCTCTCACAATCCCTCCTCTCCACAGTGGCCTGAGGGCGCCTTGCAAAAGGTAACTGCTTCTGTCACTGCCACTCCAGGCTCAAACCTCTCCATGGCTTCCTATAGCTCTAATTAAACCCCTAAATCCTCACCCTGAGTCTCCAGGAAAAGTCCAAACTCTATGTGGTAGCCCAGGAGGTCCTGCCTGATCTGACATCCACCACCAGCTCCAGGCGGACCAATTGAATGAGTCACCAGTCCCCAGTGTCTCCACTTCTCATACTCTGCGCCAACGCCATGCTGGTCCCTGTGTCTGATGCTGTATTCTGGTGGACAGCATGGCAACCCTAATTCCCTGCCTGGGAAGCTCATCTTTCCAGACTCGTGGCAATGAGTTTCTCTGTGGCTCCTTCCCACCTCCTGACTCTGAGCCCCTGCACAGCATGTACCCGGTGCCATAGAAACCTCCATCTTACGCCGTCATGGGTGGTCTTCTCTCCCTGGTGACCCTCTTGAGAGCAGGAGTCCCATCTTATTTATCTAGGGCTCCCAGATCTGGCCTGGCGTAGACACATTAATATGTATTAGTGATTACTGCTGTGATGAATATATTCTTCAAGCTCCCTCTGTGGCCTGCTGCCTTGCTCGAAGCTCTCGTATCAGTTTGCTTCTAATAAATCAAGCCAAAAGGAAAGATCCAGATGCTTCAGCTTCCTCCCCAACTCCCTGTGCTCCAGTCGGAAGGTGGAAGGCTTGAGGATTAGCATGTGAGCAGTGGAGGGAAGGTCCTCCTCCCAGAAATGACACAGGCAGTGGGGAGATGACAGGGCTCACCATCTCTAAACAGGCTCCTGAGTATCCGAGTACACGCTCAGCCTGAAACAGTGCAGGTCTTCATTCCAAGGCCACCTTGAGGGCCTCAAGGGTTTGAGGCCCCTGCATGACCTTCCTTGACACTACTTCCATGACCTACTGACACTGTCAGTAATCAGGACAGTGTTAGCATGAGGCAGGCTCTGTGTCCTTTTAAAGAGAGGTGGGATCCTTAGGAAGGGACAGAAAAAACTCCCAGCACAGGGTCCTTAAGAGTGCTGGGTTCTGCCTGATGGGTTGGCAAGACCCCACTTTGAGGATTTAACACTTTATCTTGAGGAAAGAGACTTACTCTCTGAGGCTAAGATCTTTGTTACCCTCCAACTCCCCTGGACAATTCCAGCTCCAATCACACACCCACCCAGTGGTTGAGCTGGCCCTGCTTTCTGGAAGAAGAGACGAGGCCAGAGACACTACTGGGAAGTGGGGACTTAACACATCAGAGAAGAGGGACAGATGAAAGGAATGCTGTATGGCCTCAGGCAAGTGACTTTATCTTTCTGAGTCTCAGTTTTCTCATCTTGAAAATGGGTATAAGTTATGAAAGCTTCTGAGATTCTACATAGGAAGAATCAAGCATGGGGTCTGACTTTCCACTCTGTTCCACCCATAAGGGTCATTATGATGGTATCTGGGGCAAACCCAACTGGCTTCTGAAGAGCAGGAAGATAGACAGAGGGGAAGACAGAGGCCCAGAATGGACAAAGAGCCTTGGCCTAGGCAGTTAGGGAACTTGAGACCATAGTCCCAATCCCCTCCAATACCCACTAGACAGGCTCCACTTTAGACCCTCTGGGCTACAGGAGTGTAAGCCTGACTCTGGTGACAATCATGTTCTGAGTGTCAGGCAGCTCTTGGTCCTCCACGCTGAGGTGAGGCTCAGTGGCTCGGATAATTCAGAGGCTGTCACTCATCCAAGAGACACTCTTATCAGGTGTGGCCAATCCCCTTGAACTGTCTCCTGCCCCTGATTCACTGCAAGCTCTATTTGGTTATGGGGAATGTGAAACTTCCTGGTCCCTGTGCCCTTGGGCTTCCTTGGTGGCTGAGAAGGTAAAGAATCTGCCTGCAATGCAGGAGACCTGGCTTAGATCCCTGGGTCAGGAAGACCTCCTGGAGAAGGGAATGGCTACTCATTCCAGTAAATTTTTTTTAATATTTATTTTTATGTATTCATTTATTTGGCTGTACCAGGTCTCATTTGTGGCATGTGAACTCAGTTGAGGCATGTGAGATCTGGTTCCCCAACCAGGGATGGAACCAGGGCCCCCTGCGTTGGGAGCATGGAGTCTTAGCCACTGGACCACCAGGGAAGTCCCCACTCCAATATTCTTGCCTGGAGAATTCCATGGACAGAGGAGCCTGGCGGGCTATAGTGCATGGGGTCGCAAACAGTTGGACACAACTGTACAAAAAAAGATCTTCACGACCAAGATAGTCGCGATGGTGTGATCACTCACCTAGAGCCAGACATCCTGGAATGTGAAGTCAAGTGGGTCTTAGAGAGCATCACTACGAACAGAGCTAGTGGAGCTGATGGAATTCCAGTTGAACTATTTCAAATCCTGAAAGGTGATGCTGTGAAAGTGCTGCACTCAATATGCCAGCAAATTTGGAAAACTCAGCAGTGGCCACAGGACTGGAAAAGGTCAGTCTTCATTCCAATCCCAAAGAAAGGCAATGCCAAAGAATGTTCAAACTACCGCACAATTGCACTCATCTCACATGCTAGTAAAGTCATGCTCAAAATTCTCCAAGCCAGGCTTCAGCAATATGTGAACCGTGAACTTCCAGATGTTCAAGCTGGCTTTAGAAAAGGCAGAGGAACCAGAGACCAAATTGCCAACATCTGCTGGATCATGGAGAAAGCAAGAGAGTTCCAGAAAAACATCTATTTCTGCTGCTTCATCGACTATGCCAAAGCCTTTGACTGTGTGGATCACAATAAACTGTGGAACATTCTGAAAGAGATGGGAATACCAGACCACCTGACCTGCCTCTTGAGAAACTTGTATGCAGGTCAGGAAGCAACAGTTAGAACTGCACATGGAACAACAGACTGGTTCCAAATAGGAAAAGGAGTACATCAAGGCTGTATTGTCACCGTGCTTATTTAACTTATATGCAGAGTACATCATGAGAAACGCTGGGCTGGAAGAAGCACAAGCTGGAATCAAGATTGCTGGGAGAAATATCAATAACCTCAGATATGCAGATGACACCATGCTTATGGCAGAAAGTAGAGAGGAACTAAAAAGCCTCTTGATGAAAGTGAAAGAGAAGAGTGAAAAAGCTGGCTTAAAGCTCAACATTCAGAAAACTAAGATCATGGCATCTGGTCCCATCACTTCATGGGAAATAGATGGGGAAATAGTGGAAACAGTGTCAGACTTTATTTTTGGGGGCTCCAAAATCACTGCAGATGGTGATTGCAGCCATGAAATTAAAAGACGCTTACTCCTTGAAAGGAAAGTTATGATCAACCTAGAGACAGCATATTAAAAAGCAGAGACATTACTTTGCCAACAAAGGTCCATCTAGTCAAGGCTATGGTTTTTCCAGTCATGTATGGATGTGAGAGTTGGACTGTGAAGAAAGCTGATCGCTGAAGAATTGACGCTTTTGAACTGTGGTTTTGGAGAACACTCTTGAGAGCCCCTTGGACTGCAAAGAGACCCAACCAGTCCATTCTAAAGGAGATCAGTCCTGGGTGTTCATTGGAAGGACTGATGTTAAAGCTGAAACTTCAATACTTTGGCCACCTCATACGAAGAGTTGACTCATTGGAAAAGACTCTGATGCTGGGAGAGATTGGGGGCAGGAGGAGAAGGGGACAACAGAGAATGAGATGGCTGGATGGCATCATTGACTCGATGGACATGAGTTTGAGTAAACTCCGGGAGTTGGTGATGGACAGGGAGGCCTGGCGTGCTGCGAGTCATGGGGTTGCAAAGAGTTGGACATGAATGAGCAACTGAACTGAACTGATAACACAGAGAGTCTCCTTTTTCCTAGAGATCAAGAGAGACCTCATGGCTAAACAAGATGCTTTCCAGGCTGCACAGAACTTCTGGTTCTAAAGGGCAAGACAGATACTCACTGGGCAATCAAATAAATCCTTTTTATCACTTAAAGTGATGGGAGCCACCAAAGGGTCAAGCACTGTTACCAGAGCCCAGCACTAAGACACATATTCCCATTTTCTGTCCTCACCAACCTTCCAAGCTGGAAGGAGCAGCAGAAGTTACTTACCTGATGAAAAAGCCAGGTTTATGGCACGATCCTGACCTTCCCCTGCCAATTCAGACCCCCCTATCCTTCTCCTGACCTTCTGGCCACAAGGAGGTGGCCAGGGCTGCTCGCATGGGACCCACCGCAGCCTCTGCTTCCCCTCCTTCGTGTGTCTCTCAGAATTATCGATTCTGCCACTGGCATGGCCAGGATAATTTTGCTCAGCTTCAAATACCTGGTTCTCATGAATTCCTTGGCCAGAAGTTTATCAAGTTTCTCCTAAAACATGGGGGAAAGATTAAGCCTACTTATGGTTAATATACACTGCACCATGTCCATCAAGCTGCCTGTCTGCTATTGAAAGTTCACTGTTAGATACTTATTTAAACAGCCTTGCAAGGCTTTTGAGGAAAGTGCAACTATGCATTTTTCCCCCTCCTAGCTGGCAAGAACGACTATAGATAAACATCAATTCGCTCCTGCAGATCACAGTCACAGTAAATAAATTTTTCAGGAAGCTTGAGATCCGCACAAAGGCTCCGCCAAGCTCCCATTTCACACAACATCAATGTTTGGCCTCCAAGAAATAAAAGCTCCAAGGTGCCCGTCACTACAGCAAAATTATCAATTGTCAAGTCACTTTTAAGAGAGGATAAGGAGCATTTTTAAGGAGACATTTCCTCCTGTAGGGGGGAAAAAAAGTGGATGAACAGTCATTACACCCACAAACTAACCACTGGGACTTTTCCCCTGAAAGCTCATGTGTCCATCCCCCAAACTTCTGGCCGCTGTCCCGCTGCCCCTGGGCAGGCAGAAGTAGCCACAGCTCAGAGCAGCCCCTTCTGGCTGAGTTCAGTGACTTTGGTGACTCAGGCTTTGGATTATTTTTACTTTTGTCAAAGTAGGGTTTTTTTTTTAAACTACTTTTAGAAGTGGCAGACAAGGCTTGTCTATTATAAAATATTTGTTGCAAACACACACACACACACACACATTCACTTGCTCACCACCCCACACACAGTTCCCGTCTATGTAAAAATCTCAAGTCGCTGTGGTGTGAGGGACAGGAGATGGAAGCTGAGACACCCTCGTGGGCAAACCAGGGTTTATGTAATGCTCTGGGCTTCGTACTCAGCACTGTTCTGCTGGAGTCAGGAACTCAGAGAAGATGCTATTTTACATATGGGGAAACCGCAGCATGGAGGAGCCTAAGGAAGGGAGATGGAACCAGAGAAGTGGGACTTGGACATACCTGCATATGAATCCTAGCTCTACCACCTACAGCCGTGTGCCCCTGGGCAAGGAACTTCAACCTCCTGGAGTCTCAGTTTCCTCCTCTGTAAAATGGAGACTGTTGCAGTCTCTGATTCACAGGATCACTGTGAAGATTAACTTCTAAATACATATTCGTTAGTTTTACTCTGATGGGCTCTGCTGCTGCTGCTGCTGCCAAGTCGCTTCAGTCGTGTCCAACTCTGTGCGACCCCATTGACGGAAGCCCACCAGGCTCCCCCATCCCTGGGATTCAGAACGCTGGAGTGGGTTGCCATTTCCTTCTCCAATGCGTGAAAGTGAAAAGTGAAAGTGAAGTCACTCAGTCGTGTCCGACTTAGAGATCCTATGGACTGCAGCCTACCAGGCTCCTCCGTCTGTGGGATTTTCCAGGCAAGAGTACTGGAGTGGGGTGCCATTAATGGGCTCAGACCCTTCTAAATGCAATCGCTGGCAGGAACCCAGGCTGGATATGAGAGGAGGCAGCGCTGTTTTGGGCACAGCAGCACATTAGCCCTTCTTCTCAGCTTGTCACTTCACTCCAGGAATGTCCTCTCGGCCCCAGGGTCTCTGTCCAAACAACGAGACCCTGGACACACAAGCCTTGAGCACTAGAATCCTTATGTGATATCTTCACAAGCAGTGAGGGTGCTGATATTATCCCAAACTTATAGAGAGAAAAACTGAGGCTCAGGGAAGAGCAAGTTGTCAAGGACCAAGGAAACAACCACCCCAGACCTTAGCTCAGCCCTGTTCAGAAACCTCTGCTTCTCTCAACCACAGTAAAGACGTCAAGTCTCAGCTTTTTTTCTGGTAGCATTTAGGAGGAGCACTTGGAGCCCTTTTTCCTGCCCATGGTTGGGGGAGTCAGACCCACACCCCCTTTCCACATCCCCAAAGAACTCCTAACAAAGCTCAGAGTGAAAAGGACGTGTGCTTGCAACATTTTCTAAAAAAGTAGGTACTGAGTTGAATAGTGCTGCATTCCCCATCCTCACGCACTGAGTCATGCCCAGACTATGGCCAGAACCTCTGATTATGACCTTACTGAGAAACAGGGGTTTTGCAGATGTAATTATTAACAGAAATATGAGATCATATTGGATTAGGGTGAGCCCCAAATCCAAGGACTACAGTTCTTAAAAGAAGAGGAGAGGACACACAGAGAGAGGACACCTGTGTGCCAATGAAGGCTGAAACTGGAGTGACACAGCTGCAAGCCAAGGAACACCAAGGGCTGCTGGGCATCATCAACCCCTCCCTTAGAGCCTTAGAGGGAATAGGGCCCTGATGACACCTTGATTTCAGGTTTCAGGCCTCCGGAACTGTGAAACAATAAATTTTTGTTGTTTTAAGCTAGTTGCTGGTGATTTATCAAGGCAGCCTTAGAAAACTAATCCAGTGCTATTCTATGAAAATTACACAGAACCATGAGTGACAATTATCTGGGCTTTTGGAAAGTTCCAGGCCAGCTGGGGTGAAAAATCAAAATAGGCCCTGTCAGTTGGACAACCGAGATGAGGTGGCCCAGGCCTGTACCCCTTGATGGCCCCATGGAGTTTCCCCCTGTACTGGAGGGGTTGGACTGGGAGTACAGGCCATCCAGTTACACTTGACCTTGGCTAGCAATGACCCCAGCTACGTCTCCTCCAGACCTTCGTGAAAAGGGCATGGCTGAGTCAGGAAATTTACCTTGGCAGCTTTCAGGCTGTAAATATCACTTCCTTCCCCTGAACGGTAACACCGAGGCCAACCTCCCAGAATATTTATTGCCAACTGCCTCTTCCTGAGGCCATTCTCTGTATCAGCACTGTACCCAGTCGCCTTGCCTCTGGCTGGAGTGGGCTCAGTGACTCCTTTGGCAACAGGTGTGTAAACTGAGGCTGGGAGTGGCTCCAATTAGCTAGGACATGGCACAGCCAGATACAGACCCCAGTTTGCTGGACTCCAAAACCCGTGCCTCTAACCCAGAAGATAAAGGAGGCAGTAACGCATAGAGAGGCTGTGGCACACAGCAGGAGCTCCATAAATACTGACGCTTGTTCTGGAACCTTCAGTTTGGCGATGGCACCGTTGTTTCTCAGCACCTCTCCTGAGATAAGTGAGAGAAGGGAGAGAACCCCAAACCAGTCTTTTACAGGTAAAAGGAAAGAAAACTAGTAGACAGTGTCTGGCTAAGCAGATTAGACTGTGGCATCTTTGAAAAACCACTGGACAAAATAAAGGAGTTGTAGCTTTAATGCCAGGTGCCTTGTCCCCCTGGGAATTTTCATGAGCTCTGAGTGCGGGTGGGAGTTTGGGGGTTTTGCTGTTCACTGTAAGGTGCTGGCTCAAGGAGCTTTCCATTTGACCCTCACTGGAGCCAAGAGATAGGGAACGTGGAAATCATCCCAAGTTACAGAGGAAACCATGAGAGGTAAAGGGGCCTCCCCGACATGGCCCAGCTGAGAACCCAAATCAGAAATCTAGCTCACTCGAGATGCTCCCTCACTGGGCCCCTTGCCAAGTTCTGTCCCTTCCACACCAGACATTCACCAGTGTCCTAAATTCAGCCCCTTCTATCCAAGTCCACTCCCACAACTCTGCTCTAGGCCCCCGTGATTGCACACCAAGATGCTATAGCAGCCTCCACTTGGGGCTCGCCTCTGCCCTGCTCTGCTCCACACACCACCCAGAACTACTTTTCTCAAATGTAAGTCTATCTGCACCTCTCCTCTGCTCAAAACCCTCCACGGCTCCCCATCACCCTCAAGGTGAAGTCCAATTCCTCACTCGTAAGGAGATTCCTTACGAATCTCCCTGGGATCCCCTTAGCTTCAGTTCAGTTCAGTCACGTCCAACTCTTTGTGACCCCATGGACCGCAGCACACCAGGCCTCCCTGTCCATCACCAACTCCCAGAGTTTACCCAAACTCATGTCTATTGAGTTGGTGATGGACAACCATCTCATCCTCTGTCGTCCCCTTCTCCTCCTGCCTTCAATCTTTCCGAGCAGCAGGGTCTTTTCAAATGAGTCAGTTCTTCGCATCAGGTGGCTAAAGTATTGGAGTTTCAGCTTCAACATCAGTCCTTCCAGTGAACCCTCAGGACTGATGTCCTTTAGGATGGACTGGTTGGATCTCTTCTAACCTACTTTGTCTTAATAGAAAAAGAGATGGAGAGCCAGAGTGACTGGATTCTGCTTGTTTAATGTTCAAGTATTACCATCCTGGTTACAGTTCTCCAAATGCACCTGCTCTAATCTCTGAGCCTTTGCACCCATTGTTTCCTCTCCCTGGAATGTCTTTCTGTCCTCTGCCTCCCACTCACCTAGCAAAGCCTAGTCATCTTTCAGCTCTCAGCTTAGGTGCTGTCTGCAGTAGAAAACCTCCCAGCCCCTCTGGATGTCCTCTATTACAGCATGCACCATCTTGCTCAGGAAACCAAGAGCTAAGCAGAACTCAAGTGCAGGAGATCACATGCCCCAAGAAGCCATGTCAGGGCATAAAACTCAGGAAGGGGCTTTGCTCCTTTCAATATACTCTGCTCAGAGCTCTGAACATCAGGGCAGTTAGGTAAGAGTTTCCAATCAGACCTCAGATGCTGCCAGCGATTTTTGTTTCTTGCAAAGTGTTATCAGTTTTCTTATTTAGTCCTCATCATCCCCATTTCTCAGATGAGGAAAGTGAGGCTTGGAAAAGAGAAATCACTCGCCCCAGGCCACAGTCTGGGTATTTGCAGGGCACGGACTCCATCTCAGCGCCGTGGACCTCACCGCAGAACCTGTGCCACATCGCCCTGAAAACAGCAGCTGGGCAAGACAAGTCAAAGGAACTATAATCACCACCACAGGATGCTAGAGGTGGGAAGGACCACACCTCCACCTGGAACAACCCTAGTTCCTTTTCCATCCTGTGCCTCAGTCTCCCCACATGTAAAATGGGTATAATGAAACCAACACTTCAACATCCTCGCATAAGCCAAAGGAGTGGGAAGGGGAGGGGGTCATGACTCCTGAGGTCAGCAGGTCTCTTAGGAGCAGCCAGGTGGGAAGCCTAGGCTTACCCTCAGCCACCTCTCCCGTACCAAGCTGTCAGTCACTTCAGCAGTCACCTGCGGTGCCCGCCTAAGGGGTCAGACATCAGATGACTCTGCATGAGGGAAGCGAGCTTCCTGGCTCTGCCAGCATCCAAACAGCAGAGACTCAGGGATGCATGTCTAGAGGAAAAAACTCAGGGTTTGGGGCCAGACACTCCCAGGTTTTGTGTCTCACCGCCACCACCGGCCAGCTGTGAGTCTTCAGACAAGTCCCCTAACCTCTCCGAGCTTGTTTTCCTCCCCATAAAGTGGTGACGTCACATCTGTCTACTTCACGAAGCTGCTGTGTAAACCTGAGTTAATGTATCACAGAATAAGGGTTCAGCCCATTGTATCTCTCATAATTAATGAAGGGCTTTCAGTCCCTCATTTTTTAACACTGAACTTCTTATTGTGAGATAATTGTAGATTAATTCAGCTATAACAAAGAATGCGGAGAGATCTCCCATACCTTTCATCCACTTTTCCCCTTGGTAATAACTCACAAAGTAGCAATACAAAATCACAGCTAAGACACTGACACTCACCTAGTCAACATACACAACATTTCTATCACCATAAGGGGCCCGCACGCTGCCCTTCTACAATCACACCTACTTCCCTCCCTGTTCCCATCCCTGTCTGTTATCCATTTCTGTCTTCTCAAGAATTCTATATAAATGGAATCATCTAGTATGTCATCTTTTTTAAGACTGGCTTTTTTTACTCAGCATAATTCCTTCAAGATTTATCCAAGTTGTTAGTGTACCATGGATGGTGTATTTTATTGCTGAGTAGGGTTCCATGGTATGGATCCACCACAGTTTGACCAGCTGAAGAACATCTGGGTTACTTTCACTTTGGGGCTATTATGAATACTGCTGCTGTGAACATTCATGTGCAGGTTTTTGTGCGAACTTAAGTTTCCATTTCTCTGGGATATGGCCTTTCCCAGAGGAAATATTAAATATTTTTAAACCCCTGCAGACATATAATTTCATTGATTCAACCAATGTTTATCGAGCACCTACTATGTGCAGGAGCTGTTCTAGGTGCTGAGGACAGAGCAGCAAAAGAGGCTGACAAAGGCCCCTACCCTCTCAGGTAACACAGAACTGAATAACTCTGCAGACAACTTGCAGTGAAGTCCACTCTACAGCAATACATACAGAAATGGACAGAATTCTCTGATTAATGATAAAATTAGCACATGCTCCCATGAGTTAGGTCAAGTGTTAAACACTTGAGTGCATTTTCTCAAGGAAAGTGCATTATCTTCTGGTGAAACCTGCATGGCCTAAAGATGAAGCGACAAGTCAAGGAGCCAGAACACCCTGTGGCAACTCTTCATTCAGGGCCTTTTCTTCAGAAAGCTCCCTGTCATACTGAAACGAGCCTACGATGTCCCCATTTCAAATGGCCTTCGGAGCACCAACACCATCGCCTGACAGCTTGAATGAACAGTGAGCAACATTTCCTGAGAATGTTTACTGCACACACATTATCACTTTTAATCCTCACAAACCATAAACTACTCCTGGAGATAATGGCACCACTAGCCCATTTTACAGAAGAAGAAACTGAGGTTACAAGAGGCTAAGGAACTTGCCGAAGGGCCTACACACCGCTGAGCAGGGCAGAGGCAACTGATCTGATGGCCTAAAAAAGGAGCATTCTTCCTCTCCAGGTCCTACACCCACTTCTGTGATGTTAACTGTCCTCCTGTCCCGGGCACCACACACCTTAAAGGCCCTGGGCAGTGATGGTTTCCGATATAAACTGAACAGTTCCTTACTAACTATGAAAGACCTAAATGCTGATCACCTCAATCAATACATTCTAAGCTCTCATCGTTATAAAAAGAAATAATCAGGTCAGCTGAACTCATTCCCTATGATCATAGTGTTTCCGTCCTCAATGCACCTTTGGCCACTCGATTCCAGACGCCAGTGGACTCAGCATTTCCTCTGTCATGAGATAAACTTCATCTCAAGTCCTGAACTCCTGACATCCATTGCTCTTGTGACAATAAAAATGCCAGCCATGATATAGTAGGCATATTTAACCTCCAATGTCATCAATATCTTCAGCAGTTGCAGAAAGGTTGTCTTTGCTCACCAACAAGGGGATTGGAAGCCAGGGGACGATTCCTGTGCCTATTGTCAGAGAGGCCCCAACATGCTGCTGTGTTGCTTCCGGGTTGAGAAGGAACCCAGGAATTATGCTGCTGGAATAAGGCTGGGCACTAGCTAGGAACCTCTGGCTTCTCCATCTGGGCTTCTGTTCCTCAATTTCTGATCTCATGTGGTTAAGACATCTCCCAAACCAATGACTGGCACAGAAAAGGATTTCTATCAACATTCCCACACTTGACAACAAGGAACTGAGCATCTATTTTGTGCAGGTCCTTGTAGAAGGTGGGGAGACAGAGGGGAGCACCAACACTTCTCAGACCTTACCCTTCAGTGGCGGTAGACAGACCCCAACACAATAAACAACCAGATACACAGTTACACATTGAGACAAATGCTGGGAAGAGAACCAAAGGGTGTTGATAGAAGAATAAAGGAGGAAAACATGCTTTAGCAAAAACGGTCAGAGAAAGCTTCTCTGTAGGGACAAAGGAGCTGAAGGAACCAGCCAGGGGAAGAGCATCCTGGGTAGAAGGAATGGCAGGCACACAGATTCTGGGGCACAAACAAGCCTAGAGGATTTCAGAAACTAGAAGCATTCGGGGAAGTCTCCAGCTTTATCTCCTCTCATGCTCCCCTTCTTGCTCACTCGGTCCCACCCTCACTCTCTTCCAAGATGTTCCTCAAACTTTCCTAACATATTTCCCCTTCAGGGAATGCCCAGAACCCCCTCCCACAGCCTTCTGCATGACCTGCTCCAGATGTGTGCTGGTGATGCTTCACAACCAGATCTCTGGAAAGAAAGCTCGAATTGGTTGCGTTTGCCAATTTCCATGGAGTGAATGCTCCGACCCTGGCTGATTTCAAGCTACCAACCACAAAGCACTGAACAAGGAGCTGGGAGCAGATGGGTGTAACTGGCTCTCTCGTGAGACTGCACAAGCCAGCTCCAGCACACCACTGGCCTGCTCCCTCATCTCATTCAGGTCTATAAATATCACTCTTGAGAGAAAACTGTCTTCATTCCCCCCATCAAAAGCAGCAACCCCCATCCCCATCCTCCCCCCAATCCCCATCCCCCTAGTCCCCATCCTCCCCCCAGTCCCCATCCTCCCAATCCCCATCCTCTGCAGTCCCCATCCCCCCCAGTCTCCATCCTCCCTACAATTCCCATGCCCCCATCCCCATCCTCCCCCCAATTCCCACCCCCATACCCCCAATCCCCATCCTCCCCACAATTCCCATCCCCCCAATCCCCATCCTCCCCCCAATTCCCACCCCCATCCCCCTCCTACCCTCAATCCCCATCCCCCCCACAATTCCCATCCCCCCAATCCCCATCCTCCCCCATCGTCCCCTCATCCCCATCCCCCCCAATCCCCAGCGTCTGCCCTGGTTTCCTTTCTCTTCCCCTCCACACCGGGTACTCACTCGTTTCTCCAGCACCTGTCTCCCCTGACTAGTGGGGAAGCTCCATGAAGTAGGGAATCACTGGCATCCAGAACAATGCCTGGCACACAGCAGATGCTCAATAAACATTAAGAGGTGGAAGGATGATGAGAAGGCCCATGTGTCTGCGCTGTGGGGACATGAGGAAAAGACAGGGCGGGGTCTCGCTGCCCATGGCCTGGTGACCCTGATGTAGACACTGACTTTCCCCTGGGAAACTTCTGAGCAATTGGACAATGACACTGATTTGTGTTTTAAGATGGCCTCTTTGGATGCTGGGTATGGAGAAGCCCAGAGTGGGTAAAAACTGAAACCAGGGGCCTCCTGAAGATGCTTCAGTGGCAAAGAGTGAAAAAGATGGAGAGACACCCCTCAACTGCCTTCCAGAAGAATTCTCAAGACTGGGGGTGGGGAGGCATGGGGACCCTGCCTACACCTTGAGGCCTCCCCAGATCCCTTCCACCCAGCAGGGGCCTTTCCAGAAGGGGGTCATCAGGGAACCTGGGTGACAGCAGGCCATCTGCCAACCCACCCACCATGTGGATCCTCATTATACAGTGCAGTCACTGCTGCCAAGCCTTTGGAGCTACTCTCATACCGTTTTGCTTTTAAAATAGAAGTTTCCTGTGAAACTGCAAATAATTCATTGCTGAGAGTCCTTAAAACGTTCACAGGTATTTAAAATGCTATATAATCAAGTTCGCAAAAATATAAAGTGTAAGCGTTAAAATACTTTAATGTTCTAATTAAAACCGACCACTTATGCCCTGGCACTGATTCCTGTTTACTATTTCCGTAATAGCCGGTGGCCTGTTCTGGAGAAAAAGAATTTTTTTTTTTAATTGGCCTTAAAAAAAAGAAAAAGTTAAGTTTGCTCTATCCAGTGATGCACTGAAGGAACAAAACTCACACTCACAAAAAGTTCACAGGCTGCCAACTGCTAAGGTATGCGGGCTGGGGAGGGCATCTGTGGGCCTCCCAACCTGCTCCCCTGGAAACAGGGACTGGGCAGGAATAGGAGAAAAGGGAGCAGACAACCTTTCTATCAGGGTTGTGAGAATGGCCACTACCCCAGTTGCTACCAACCAACCCACCTAATCAATTAGGTTCTCACTACTCGAGGCCTGGAGGGAAGCTGTACTTATGTGTAAGGTTTAAGGAGGTGAGTCAAGGCTCTATCTGTTCCATAAACCCCAACCTCTGTCAAGCACAGTCATGATGCCTCTGCTGTTCCCTTACCCTTCCCCTTGCAAAGGTCTACTCAACTTTCCATTCCTGGCTCAAATGTCACCTCCTCAAAGAAGTCTTCCCTGATTATCCTCACTTCAGTATTCAATGAAATTGCCCTGTTGTCTGGTCTGCTCTCCCTATTCTTCTGTGCCAAAGGGTGGCTTGTCACCCTGTCCCCACCAAAGTCATCTTGAATGAGTATGTTCTCTGGACCAAACGTGGGCTGCCCTGTTGACAGCAGCTTGAGTGGCCGCTGGGCCCCACCCTCTCCCAACACATGAATTCCCTTTCTGGCACAGAGTGCCACCTGTAATCACATATTATCTATCTGCCTGTTCAATGACCCCTCCTCCTCTGCGCTATAACTTTACAGGTGCCCATTGCACACATAGTAGGTGCTCTTTAAATAACAGAGAAAATGGTTTCTTAGGTTCATGAATCTCAGTCTTTTTTAGAAAAAACGCCCATTTGGCTTATCTATTAACTCACTCATTCATTCAACAACACCCTCCCCTTACCAAAGTCTCTCTTTGAGTTAAGCCCTGGAGATATCACAAGATGCATTGACCCTGGGGGCCCCCCAGAGGCCTTCACCCCAAAGGGTTCTGCTTCCTTTTCCATCTGCTCCAGTCCCATGGACTGGTCAGCTCCTGAGCCTTGGACACTATCCCCTAGAAGTCCAGGATCCAACATCTCTCCCCTCCATGGTCTCCTTGACCTTCTAATTCCCTGGCCTTCTGGCTCTTGCTCTCAAAGGCCTCTCACACCTGTGCCCTCCTTCCTCATTCCTGCCCTGCTTCTGGGCTACACCGCTAATCACCAGTATGCTGGCTGCTCCCTGTTCCCACCCAGTCTGACACAGTGGTTCTCAACTGGGGTTGACTGTGTCCCCAAGGGACACCTGGCAACATCTGGAGACATTACTGACTGTCACGCTTAGGGTGGAGGCAGCTGGCAATTTGGTGGGCAGAGGACAGCGATGCTGCTTAACTTCTTACAATGCACAGGATGTGCCCCCACAGGAGGTGCTCAAACACCTCTGCCCGCTGAAGTTTTAAATCCGGAAATGCCCCAAATGCAACCAGTTCGGGTCATCAGCCTTTTATTTGGACTGCTTCCAATCCCTTTATTTTTGCCCTACAATGTACTGTGGTTTCCACTTTCCCTCTTTTCTCTTTTCCCTTCACCTCAGCTCGATGCAGAAGCCTGAACTGCTCTGTCCACAGTGTAAGCACAGACAAAGATGCTACCAAGCTACCTGCTGTCCCTGTACAGATGCCACCAACCTGCCCAAAGAAAATGCAGAAGAGACCTAGGAACTCTTCCACTCAGGAGTGAGGAGCTGGAACATATATAGACACCTCCTGAGACTGAGGGCTGATCCCAAGAGTTACCCAGCACTTCTGGCCTGCGCGCTCTCAGGAAGTGGTTTTAAGGTTGTGGACAGAAGCCCCCAGGGAACAAAGACACATCACCAGCAGGCGAAAGCTTGTCAGAGGACACTGCAAAGTCCCAAGAGACCAACATCAGCGTCTGTTCATCTGCTTTTGCCTCTGCCTCAGGTTACATAGGGAATGGCCATAACCCCAGAAAGAATTCTCATTGCACCAAATAATTGCCCCTCATTTCCATTTGGGAATCCCTGCCCCATCCCATCCCATTCCCTCCCAACTGCCGTGAACACCTTCTGTGCTTTTTTGGCAAGCCAGCATCAGAATCTTCCTCTTGTGGGTGGAGAAGTCCCTCCTTAACATGAGTCTTGGTGGGAGGCCGAGTCAGTTTCTGGTGCTTGCAATTAAAAGTCCTGGATGGGTTCCTCACAAACTCTAAGGATGAAGCTCAAGACCCAGGTCTAAGCATGAACAAGTCTCTCATCTGGCTGGGGAGGCTCTGCTTGTTCTGATTTACATAAATTATATATAAAAAACAAAATAAAATTACACACTATGTGCTGCTCAGCTTCAGTTTTTAGCCACATAACCATGTGCTGAGGATGTTTCCTCGGGACAATAAGTATCATCGGTCTTTCTCTTCTTAAAGAACACTTTCCATAATTTTTTTTAAAAAATGAAATCACATGAACTTTGCTTGAAACAATCTGGGACACCTCCTTGAGAAAGCTAGAATCCAGGAGGGTATTTGCAAACCTTGGCCAAACTCTCTGGACAGATGACAGCCAAAGGCAAACTGGAGGATCGTGACCCCTGGTGACCCCACAACTGCAGTAGCTAATCAGGACTGATCACAGGGTTGTGGCTAGGGCTGGTTGTTGGGTCCCTGACACTAAACCCACTTCTTAAAATTGCTGCCATTACCAAGGCACTTTTATTATTCATTTAGTACTTATAACTACAACTATAATAGGTCTTATTTATTGAAGAATTACTGCGTTGGGAGCTGTACCAAGAACTCAACATCCACATCCCTGAATCTTCACAGCAACTCTGTGACAGCTATTATCAACAGTGTCTTCATTTTAAAGGTGAGGAAAAACTTAGCAGCAGTTTGTTGAGTATTATGTACCAGGCACTGTTCTGAGGGCCTCACACTGATTTATTTCATTCATTCCTTCAACAGACATTTGCTGAGCACCTATTATGTGTCAAGTCCCATTTTAGCTGCTAGGAAGACAACAGCGAGCAGAAGAGACAAAAACCTCTGCACTGCTGGGGCAACTATTTTAAAAGGAAGAAACCAGTAAACAAGGCAAAGAGTTAAGAGCATGTTAAGTGCTAAGGCAGAAAAAAAAATACAGCATGGAAGAAAAGAATGGTGTGTGTGTGTGTGTGTGTGAAATTTTACTTAGGGTAGCCAGAGAAGGCCTCCCTGACAAGGTAACTTTTGAGTGAAGACTAAAGTGAAGGAGCAAGCTATGCTGACATGGGAGAAGAAAGAAAAGCAACAAGAAGGCCAGAGATGACCATCATTTCCATTTTACAGATGAAGAACTGAGGCCCAGAGAACAGGCTGGCTAAAGGTCACACAGCAAGCAAGTGGGTGTGCCAGGACTACCATCAAGGACTTCTGCCACTAGGTCAGAGAGTTCTTTACACTGAGATCCCTCAGTGAGCCATGACTTGTGCCTAAATTAAGATGCTTGTGAGAGCCTGCCTGTCACCATGAGAGATGGGAAGTGAGTCAGGCTTCCTCCTACATAGTCCCAAATCCACGTGGACACTCCCAGGCTTGAGCGCATACACAGGTGTGCATGTAGGCCCTTCTGCCTCCCCGACAATGCAAGTGCAAGAACAGTGTCGCTGAGGGATGTGCAGCGATTAAGCTAATAAATAAAGCTGCCCAATCGATGGTTCCTGGAGCAGAGCACTGGGGAATGAGAAATTGCTACTCGTGTCAGGAAAATCCAGCTTCTCAAAGACTGACCAAATCTACAACCTCAACCAACAGCAACAGGTAAGAGGGGCTGAGCGGGCAAGAGAGGGGTTGGGGCCTGAGAAGCAGCTAAAGCCACCAGGTACAGCTATGTGGCTGCAGGCAAGTGACAGGCCCTCTCCGAGCCTTATCTGTAAAACAGGGGGCGGGAACACCAGTCATTGCTGCAAATGCCACTGCAGGTCCATCCGGTGAATGTCACAGCACGTCACAAAGAGCACGGCAATTCTGACCAAGTACCACACGCCTGTGGCATCAACTTAGAGGCTACGAGATGGTATAGAGGAGAAAGTGAATCTCCCACTCAGCCCATGTGCCCCTGCCAGGGGAAACCAACTACTGTCAGCAATTTCTTACAAGTTCTTCTGGAAAGTTCTATACCAACAATTATTCTCACTTGCTTGTATGTGCAAAGAGCAATTTGTCTGAGGTCACTGGCTTGCAAAAGGCAGTGTTCAGACTGGAAGCCCTCACATCTATCTGATTTCTCAGCCCAAGTACCCAACTTCTGTGCTACCCTGTTTCTAGCTGTTCCAGTCTGAAGGGAAGTCTGGAAGACCAGTTCACAGACAAGCAAGGTTCTACCACAGAGAATCCCTCCACTCCCCCTGGGACCAGGCCACCACCAGCTTGGGGCTACAGGCCTCATGTGGCCAGGTGGGGGCCCCAGCTGGCCCAAGCACCATCTCCTCTTCCTTAGCCACCTGGCCACAGACCAGAATTGCTGAATCTGTCCCCTTCTCCCCACTTTGTATCCCTAGTCCATGCCCTCATCACCACTCACCGGACAGCTACAATAGACCACATTTCCTACAGTCCACTAACCTCAGCTTGACCTTTTCTAAAGTAAAACTTGAACAAGCCACTCCTTTGCTCAGAACTTTTCCAGAGCTCCCCACGGCACTGCAGATAAACCCAGCCTTCCTCCCACCTAAGCCAGACCCCGTTTACCTGTCCAGTCTCCTCTGCTATGTCCCTCCCTCCCGTCACCCACTCAGCCACCACGTGTCCTTTTCTGGTTATCCAGCACACATATCTACAGGCCTTAACCCTTGTTGTCCCTCCTACCTGGCGCGCTCTTCCCATTTCTGATTTCTCTTTACTCAAAAAGACTTCCCTTGATCACCACTGAAATGCAATGTTCTTATTTTTCCTCAGCGTTTTCTCACAAAACTTTCCATGTCTCATAATTATATGCCTTGTTTTTCCTTCACTGCCTGCCTCCCCGTCCCCTAGACCAGAATGTATACTCTTTGCGGGCAGGAATCCTGTCTCAAGAACAGCTTCATCCCTGAAGCCCAGTGCAGTACCTGGCACACAGCGGGGGCTAAACTGTTCACTGAATAAATAAAATGACCAGAAGCAACACCCTTCACAATGAACCTTCCATGCATCCAATCTGCTTCCTGGCCCTCTTCCATACCATTGTTTTGAAAATCACATAGGGGATAGGACTGAAAACCTCAGCCACCCCTAGTGGTAAGACACCTCTGCCACCCTCCCCACCCCGGTTATTGCCAGGACTCCCTTTGTCCTCCCTTCTTCTGCGCTGTTACATTAAGCAAAATTTCTCCATTGGCAAATAAATGCTTTTCCCATCAATAACCACGGATGACTAAATCAAACCTTTAGCTGCTGTTCTTATCTCTTAAACAGATCCATGGATTTCCCAACTAATCAGAAGGTGAATCAAAGGCTGCCATTTGAGGTGGGAGATAATCCGGTCAATTCTTCCAGGAGGAGGGACCTGGGTGGGAATTTGCGTATGGCCCCCAAAAAACAAACACTCTTGTAAATAAAGCTGGCCTCTATCCTGTCTCCACAATGCAACTCTTATTGAGTGAGTCAGGTGTTTGGCTGATTAAAAATTGATCCATTTCAAAATCTAATCAACAGAATAGGATTCTTTCATACGTTATCAAGAGAGCTGCTGACATCGAAAACCAAACCTGTTATTAACCCATGAACTCCAGTGACCTGCTGCTTGCCGCTCTGCAGGACCGTAAATTATTCAGTGGTCCAAGACCAGGGCTGGCGAGCCTGATGGATTTAGACGAGGGCGCAGTCCAGTGGGTTCAGGTCGATGGCATGGCCCTGCTGGTCCCCAGGGGCTGGGTTCCAGACACTCGGGTTTTTTGTATCATGACTGCGAATACATTAGCCCTGTCCACCTGGGCTTTGCCATGGCTGTGCCTTTGACAGAAAATCCTGTCTCAACTTCCCAAGCAGGGCAGGCAGGCTAGCCCAGGCCTCAGGGAGCTGCAGGGCTGGGGAACGATATTATCCCTAATTCCCAAGTTAATAAATTATTTTCTTTGAACAACAGAAAAGGAAAAAATAAACAAAGACAAGGGGGGCCTGGCTACATTTAGCAAACAGTTAGGAACAGGCAATACAGTCAGTTCAAATATTTTACCTCCTCGTGCAAGGAAGAGCTCTGTTGCAATGGGACTGTTTAAAGGATGAGATGAAAAAAGCCAGCCATTGGCTGTTTATGTGTCTAGCAGGACCCACAGGGGCCAAGGACTCTCTCACCAACTTCTGGACTCTTTGACCTTGAATTAAAGCTTCATTAAGAGCCATATCTTATAAAAACAAGAGCAAAGCAAATAAAGGATTTTTTAAAAGGACACATACCCACGTCAAAGTTTCCATATTGCTAAGCAAGCAGGAAATCCAGTGGCAGCAAAGGCTGTACTTGGTGTTATTTGGGGGCCCGTGTTCCACAGTTGACCTGATTAGAAAGGATTTACAAGGGGAAATGTAAGAGTCCCGGGCAGGGCTGGAAGAAGACAGCAAACTGGGAGAAGATATCTGGACCGTCTGACAAAGGGGACTGAGGCAAGTCACTTCCAGGTTCTGAACAAGCAGACCCCCGCAGAGTGTAGATACCACCACGGGCTCCTCGAAGCAGCTGCTGGGAAAACCAGCATGGCTCTGTGGGCCACGCAGGCAAAAAAGGTTCCAGTCTCAGCTCTGTATTTCCTGGCTATGTGAGTTTGAGAAAGTGACTCAATTTCTCACCCGCCAAATGGGAATAACAAAACAGCCATGTATTTTAAATCCAGCTATGTATTTTAAGGTAACCTTTATAAGGAAGTTAAAGTCGCTCAGTCGTGTCCAACTCTTAGCGACCCTGTGGACTATACAGACCATGGAATTCTCCAGGCCAGCATACTGGAACGGGTAGCCTTTCCCTTCTCCAGTGCATCTTCCCGACCCAGGAATCAAACCAGGGTCTCCTGCGTTGCAGGCAAATTCCTTACCAACTGACCTATCAAGGAAGCCCTTTACAAGGAAGGCACATGGGAATTACTCAAATGCTCAACAAATGGAATCTGTTGTTTTTGTTGTTAATATTATTGCTATTCTTACACCAGGTGTCAGTAGTGAATCAACACCCTCCTCAACTGCACTATCCCAACCCAAATGCTGGACCTTCATTTAACTAGCCAATGTGACCTTCCTCTCCAGCACATCAGGCTTAGTGGGAAGCCCAGAAAGTACCTATAAAATGTGTTTAAGCTTGAAGGCCCAGGTCCTGGGTTAACTTCAAGCCCTGCAACTTGCTGGCTTCCTAACTTTGGGAAAGTGAATTCATCTCTCTAAACTTCAGCTTTCAAAACTTTAAAAAAATGACATGACAAGAATACAGATCTCTTGGAATTCACTTATTAGCACAGTTCCTGGCAACAGTAAGCCTCAATTAATGCTGATTATCATCATCAGCATTATTCAGACTAAGTTTCCCACTTAATCAAGAGATTATTTTGTTCATTTACTAGTGAGAATTGAACCTGGCACGGGCCTCTTGCTGAGTGGTCCTGGGTGAGTCATTCCACCTCTCTGATTCCTGGGTTCCTCACTAGTAAGGGTAAAAAAAAGACAATATAAATTCCAAAAGACAAGTCCACCATCTGACTTCGTAACAATACTATTCCCTTGGCCTTTAGAACAATGCCCAGGCTACAAAAAGCACTTAATGAAAGGAAGAAAAATGGAGCTCTAGTTAAACATATTTGCCTGATGAGTGTTTTTCTGGAAAACATGTGTCTAGCACAAGCTGTCAGCACCAAATGGACATACAAGGAAGGTGAACATCTCCCTCTCCAGAACCAAACCCAAACTCAGAAGACCCCCTTGTTGCTAGGGTAAGCCCCCAGCCTACCCCCACCTAAGCAGCCTGGACACTTTGGCTTTGTTCCAGAGAGCATCCAGGAGGCCAGAGAGAGGCTGTCTCCCCAGCCAACAAACTCTTACAGACCACCAGGAATCCTCTCTTAAATAATAATATATTTATAAATCTGAGACCCCTTCTGACCTCTTCTCAAAGCAAAAGCATCCTCTGAAGGCCCCAGGACGTGATCATATTGATCTTGTCTGAGCTGTAATTTTCGTGGCTTTGAGTTGAGCAGACAGGGTCGGCCTGCCCAGATGGCTGCGGCCTGGCGGCTCTCGAGTGCCCAACAGCAGCTGGGATGAAAAAGAAATCAGAGCTGTCCTCCAAAGTTGGGGAGAGCAGCTGCTGCATGCCAGGATGAGGGCAGGGTCAGGAGCTGGTGGCGGACATCCCCTCCTGCCCTCAAACCTGGCCTGGCATCCTCTGAAGGCCCGTGGGGATGGAATGAATGGACCATGAGTCCCTGAGGCTCTGGCCTGGCAGGGCCATGGCAAGGGGTGCAGTTCTGAATCCAGGCCCTGCCCCTTGGCCAGGTCGGACCTTACCTGGACAGATGGTGGAGTCTCAGGAGGCCTCAGGTCTGAGCCCAAGGGGCAATGGGGCCCCCAACAGCAACAGTCAGAATCTAGCAGACACTTGGAGCTGAGACAGATTTTCAGGCCAGCCGGGCCCGCCCTGCTGCTGGGGCTGCCGTCTACTGTTTACCCGCTGCCTGTTTTCCTCATGACAGGGCTTCCAAGAAGTACAGACAGAAATCAATGCAGCTGGTCCTGGTGCCCAATCCCCCCACCTTTCTCTCCCGCTGCCAAAGTTCAGCTCCACTTCCTGTAAAGCTGGGGCGGGCTCTGAGCTGGGCAGCCGGAAGTGGAGACGCCCCCTCAATCCCCTGCCCAGGCTGGAGGCCTCAGGCAGAGGTGTCCCAGGAAAGGTTGGTCAAGGCCAAACCTTTATCTTCAGGAGAGAGCTGACCAGGCAGGGAGCAGCAAGGAAGAGTTTTCTCTGCCCCACCTTCCTTCCACACAGCACATCACAAACACGGTTGAGCAGGAGTTTACCCTGAAGTCTAGATTCTGAGTCACCTGGGGCCTTGGTTAAAAATTCAGATGCAACCCAGCCTTGGGGACTTGGTTTCAAAAGATGTAGGGTGGGGCCAGGATTCTGCACTTTAACAAGCCCCCAGGTGATTCAGCTGAGAAGCCAAGTTTGGGAAACCTTATCTGTGTGCAAAGATGCAGCTTCCAGAATGCTAATCACTGGGATGCTCAAAAGAGAAAAGACCCGAAATTAAAGAGATGAAATACAGGACACCAGATCAATTTGAATTCAGATAAACAACAATTTTTTAAAGTATAAAAACATCAAATACTGCACAGGATATACTTTTAAAAATATTTATTTATGTTGCGTCAGGTCTTTGCTGGGGCACACAGGATCTTCACTGTGGCATGGGCTCTATAGTTTGCGGCACGTGGGTTTAATTGCCCCACAGCATGTGGGATCTTAGTTCCTCAACCAGGACTTAGACCCACATCCCCTGTACCATAAGGCAGATTCTTAACCACCGGCCCACCAGGAAAGTCCCTGCACAGGGACTCTGTGCGACTCTTTGCGAGCTCTTGGACTGTAGCCTGCCAGTCTTCTCTGTCCATGGTATTTTCCAGGCAAGAATAATGGAGTGGGTTGCCATTTCCTCCTCCAGGGGACCTTCCCGACCCAGAGATTGAATCCATATCTCCTGCATTGGCAGGCAGATATTTTACCACTGTGTCACCTGGGAAGCCCTGCACAGGATATACTTAGATTAAAAATTGTTTATCTGAAATTCAAATGTAACTAAGTATTACCATTTTTTAGTTTTTGCAAAATCTGGCAACCCAAACTGAAAACCATTTACCATTCCACACCAAAGAACTGACATAAACCATAGCTCTTCCGCACAAGGGAATATTTATAGCCACTAAATGGACAGCAGTCATCAAAACAGCACTTGCCATGTGCCAGGCCCTCTTCCACCTGCCTCACATTAGTGAATTAGTGTAATCTTCCAACAACAGAGGCCAGTATTATTGTTCCTGTTTGACAAAAGAGGAAACTGAGGCACAGAGGTGAAGTCACTCAGTCAAAGCTTCATGGCTAGAGAGGCAGAGCCAGGGATTGAACAAAAGTTAGATTCCACAGGTAAGTACAGATTTAATCATCTTACTGTTCTCTAATGGAAAAATAAATAATAAAAGATACAAAAGACTTAACTCATGCAATCTATTATAAGGTGGAATAAAACTTACACCTGATTTTATTACATAAAATTTATATATTAATTATAATACAGGTATTTAAAATGGTTAGGTCACACACAGCAGGCAGAAGTATAAACTGAAACAACCACTTTGGGGAAAATGCTGGCATATACTATACTGAAGCTATGCAAATAATTCCCAGTAACCCAGCAATCCATTCCTTGATATAAACTTTGGGTCTCCACCAGAGGTGATTCTGCCTACCCCTGAGGGGACACTGGGTACCCTTTTGATTGTCACAACTTGGGGAATGCTACTGGCACCTAGTGGGCAGAGGCCAGGGATGCTACTAAGCATCTTCCAATGCCCAGGACAGCCCCCACCACAAAGAATCATCCAGACCCACATGGCAACTATGTCAAGATCTAGAAATTTGATTTATACTCAAGAAAAACACGTGCACCAGTTCAACCAAGAGACATTCAGGCACCAAAGTTCCTAGAAGTGCTGTTAGTAGGAGCCCCAAATTGGAAGCCACCCAAATGCCCATCAACAGAAGAATGGATGAATAAATTGTGGTCTCCTCACACAACAGAATGCTAGATGAGAACGAGAATGAATGAATTGCAGTTACACACCACAATGTGGATGCATCTCAAGAATACAATGCTAGTGAAAGAAGCCATACAGAAAAGAGCACATGCTGGGCGATTCCTTTCACATGAAGTTCACAAACAGGGAAAGCTAACACGTGCTGTTAGGAGTCGGGATGGGTCACCCTGGGGCATGGCTGAGAGAGCCTACATGGGGCTTCTGGGGTAGGGGACAGGGAAGTTCTATTTCTTAATCTGAGTGATGGTTCCATGTTTGTGACAAGTCATTGAGCTGAACATGTATGATCCATGTCCTTTTCTGTATGTTATTAAAAAAAAAATCTAAAGAAATCATGATACAAATTTATCTCAGAAACAGGTGATTTTCATTTTCTTCTTTTTGCTTATGTGTTCTTCCTACAATTTCCACATTGAACATACTTTGTCTTTTTCTTTAATAAATGAGTAGGTCAACAGCATATGCTGTTTATTTATCAGAAATTTGCTGACCCCTGCCATGTGCCATCCCCGGCATGGTGCCCTTGGGGTGGCAGTCGGGGGAGATGGGAGGGGGCCTCTTTGCCCTCAAGGAGCTCACAGTCTTGGTGAGTGCAGAGAACAGATGGAACTATAACCCAGGTCTGGGCCACAGACCTGAAATACACAGTCGGGTATTTCATCTGTCCAGCCCAGCGTCTTAAACTATTTGAATCCTCTGCTGCAGGGCCAGATATCCCCAGCTGTCTGGCACTCCTGCTCCCCTACCAAACTTCCTCCTGCTTACCCAGGGCTGAATGCATCACTGATGTTATCTGCCTGCCCCCATGCTCATGGAAGTTTGCCATTCCCCGAATTGGATACTGCAATCAGCACTGTACTATGACAGAACAATGACAGAGGAAACAAAAATGTATAGGGGTAGAGGCTGGGGGAAGGGTGTCAGGGGACTTGCTTTTGACAGGAACATAGACACAGTAAGAACAAAATTTGCTGTTGTTCAGTCGCTACGTTGTGTCTCTTTATGACCCCATGGACTGCAGCATGCCAGGCTCCTCTGTCCTCCACCATCTCCTGGAGCTTGCTCAAACTCAAGTCCATTGAGTCAGTGATGCTATCTAACCATCTCTGCCGCTCCCTTCTCCTTTTGCCTTCAATCTTTCCCAGCATCAGGGTCTTTTCCAATGAATTGACCCTTTGCATCAGGTGGCCAAAGAATTGGAGCTTCAGCATCAGTCCTTCCAATGAATATTCAGGGTTGATCTCCTTTAGGATTGATTGGTTTGATCTCCTTGCAGTCCTGGGGACTCTCATGAGTCTTCTCCTGCACCACAACTCGAAAGCACCAATTCTTCGGCACTCAGCCTTCTTTATGATCCAACTCTTACATCCGTACATGACTACCGGAAAAACCATCACTACATAAATAAATCAGGTTTTATTTTGACCAACTTTGGGGTAGAGGGGCTATCAACCAGGAAGTCTTAAAGAGTGATGATGGGCCATCAGGGAGGGTCAGCCAGGGTGAATCTGGAGAGGTGCGCAGCAGCTAAACTTCACCGAGCACTTGCTATGTGCCAGGCAGCACACAAGGGAGTGCTTTTCCTGTATTGTCTTCACTAAACCCAATGACCCCACTGGACAGATGGGAAAACTGTGAGGGTCAGAGAACTGACGAGGCTGGCTCAGTGATGGTGGCAGAGCTGAGATACGAACTTAGACCAGGCCTGACTCTAGAGCTAATTCTTTTTTTGTGGGGGGGGGGGGCCGGGGTGAAAT
Organism: Moschus berezovskii; assembly: GCF_049115385.1. Taxonomy (NCBI): domain Eukaryota; kingdom Metazoa; phylum Chordata; class Mammalia; order Artiodactyla; family Moschidae; genus Moschus; species Moschus berezovskii. Next base: position 58,055,834 of record NC_142478.1, on the reverse strand, counting down.
GGAGAAGGCAATGGCACCCCACTCCATTACTCTTGCCTGGAAAATCCCATGGACGGAGAAGCCTGGTAGGCTGCAGTCCATGGGGTCGCTAAGAGTCGAACACAACTGAGCGACTTCACTTTCACTTTTCCCTGTCATGCACTGGAGAAGGAAATGGCAACCCACTCCAGTGTTCTTGCCTGGAGAATCCCAGGGATGGGGGAGCCTGGTGGGCTTCAGTCTGTGGGGCTGCACAGAGTCAGACACGACTGAAGTGACTTAGCAGCAGCAGCAGCAGGGGTGAAATAGAAAAGGATAGCTTTACTACTCTGCCAGGCAAAGGGGGGCACAGCAGGCTCCTGCCTTGAAAAACTCTATGTCCCCAACAGAGCTACATTCTTAAACATGAGATTCCACCCTACTCTCCCATAGGAGAGCCACGATGCCATGTCAGCACCCCTTCTCCTCTCCTCTCAGGGGTCTGCCTGGAGCTACCAGACCCCTGAGGAGGCACACAAGTCAGGAAAGAAGGGAACAGAGTTGAACCAGGGAAGGCAGAGCAGGTGAGCTACAAAGCACTGCTGCAGGGCCCTGCTGGGAACGCAGTTGAAAATACCAGCTGCTCCAACCAGCATCGCCTTTAATCTCTTCAGAAAATGGATGCTGCTCCTGGGTCCCCAGAGAGCCTAAAGTTTGGGCTGAAGGCTTTCTGGAAAAAAAGCTGTTGCCGGCGTCTCCACAGTCACCCCGGGTGACGTCTGACACTCTACCGGCACTGGCTGACAAGCGTCTTCAAAGGACAGAAATCGGCAGCTTTGCGGTCTTTTCATACAGATGTCATTCACCCACAGGAAGCGCTCTCCCCGTGCATTGTGAGAGTTATTTTGGTTTAAGAAAGCCAACCCAAGAGCAAATCCAAGAAAGAAATCAAAGGAAGAAGGGGGGAAAAGAGCAACTCTGGCAAAAATGAGAAAAAGTGGCATTCGGGTAAACTGCACACAAAACAATCTTTTTCAAGATGATCTTTTTTGAGATCAAGGATGAGGGGGGAGAATTGTGCTGAATGTCAGCAGGTGTGGTGGGCTCAGGAAGATGTACGTATGGGACTTTGTGGGAGTCTGTGGGCCACGTTTAAAGAGTAAGCAAAATCCATTCTCAGTGAGCCAGACTTGCTGGGTTCACATGGGAGTAGCAAGGAGGGCAGGTGACTCGTGCCTGCTAGGGGGTCCCCAAGGGCTTCTCTGAAGAGAATCTGAGACCCAGAGGGAAGGAACAGACTACGTCTCCTGATGCCCCACGTGGGAACTTATTTCTCTGGTAGTTTACTGGCACAGCCGTGGCTGGGGCACTGCCCAGGCCCTCTCCAAAAGTTCCTGCAGAAAAACCCCGCAGTCAGTGCAATTCTGCCCAGAGCTGTGTCCAGGCACACCGTGTTGCCTCCCTGTTCCCTCCTCCTCTGCGTGATGTTTTTCAAATAACAGGGAACATCTTGCACCACTGGGCAGGTCAGCACCAGGCCAGGTGGCAGATGTGGCACAGGTCTGGTTCACCTTGTAGAAACCTGGCCATGGAGAATGGAGTGGCCAAGAGTTCCCAGAACACTGCATAGGCAGAACAGTTTTGGAGGGTATTTCTGACTGCAGGTGGCAGAAATTAAGTCAAAGAGCGTAACATTCCCATCTCCCACAAAATCCAAAAAACAAACAAAAAACACGAAGTGGGCTCCTGTAATCAAACTACTAAGAGACAGAGAAGGTGGCCTCTGGGACGATTGAACCAGAGTCTGTCTCTCTCTATATCCTGACTCAGCCTCTCCTTACAGGCTGGCTTCACTCTGTCCCCATGAGGCTCTCGGCAATCCTGGCTACAGGCAGCTCTAGGCTTCCTTCCTTCTAGCAACTCAGCTAGAGAGAAAACAGAGACTCCCCTCTCTGCTTCTATTGAAAAACCCGGGGGATACTCTTTGATTGGCCCAGTTGAGTCATGTGACATACCCCTGAGTAGTGACCAGTCACCTTAGTCAGGGGGGATGGAGTATTCTGATTGGCAGCTCCCCCTCCTCTTCAGGTTGAGTCACATGACCGAGGGGAGGAGGCAGGAAGCAAGAAGGTCATCACAGGAATGGGGAGCAACCGGGCAGATACCCCAAGGTGTATCTGCTGCATGCTGAGCAGTGATACCTGACTGCTGCCTGATTTTGTCATCTCAATGAGCACCTGACTGACTTCTCCGCAGCCTGACTTCTAGTCCATTATCATGAGAGAGAGACTCACAACAGTCATTTGGATCACAAACATTGGGCCAAAATCCACTGGGTACTCACAAGGTACCAAGTGCTCTGCCAAGTGCCTTCCATGAATAATCTCACTTGATCCTTACAGCAACCCTCTGTCAACCCATTTTACAGTCAGAGAAGCTGATGCTCAGAGAGGCAACGAGCCTCGCCCAAGATCACACACACAGCTTATAAGAGGCAGAGCTGGTTGTTGAAACTGACTCTGGTAGATTTCAAAGCTAGCATTCTTTTTTTTTTTAATTGAAGTATAGTTGATTTACCATGTTGTTAATTTCTACTGTACAACAAAGTGATTGTTATACATATATATACCTTAAAAAAAAATCTTTCCCACTATGGTTTATCACAGGATATTGAATCTAGTTTCCTGTGCCTTACAGGGCCTTGTTGTTTACCCATTCTCTATACAACAGTTTGCACCTGCTAATCTCAAACGCCCAATCCATCCTTCTGCTACTTCTCCTCCCCCTTGGCAACAAGTCTCTTCTCTACGTCTGTGAATCTTTTTCTGCTTCATTTGTGTCATATTTGAGATTCCACATATAAGTGATATCATATGGTATTTGTCTTTCTCTTTCTTACTTCACTTAGTAAGACAATCTCGAGGTCCATCCGTGCTGCTACCAATGGCATTATTTCGTTCTTTATGACTCAGTAGTATTTCATTCTTCTTTATGACTCAGTAGTATTTCATTCTTCTTTATGACTCAGTAGTATTTCACTGTATATATGTACCACATCTTCTTTATCCATTCATCAGTAGATGGACATTTAGGTTATTTCTATGTCTTGGCTATTTTAAACAGTGCTACAATGAACACTGGGGTGCATGTATCTTTTTGAATCAAAGTTTTGTCCAGATATAAGCCCAGAAGTGGGACTGCAGGATCATGCAGCAGCTTTATTTTTAGTTGTTTTTTTTTTTTTTTTGAGGATCCTCCATACTGTTTTCCACAGGGATGTAACAATTTATACTCCCACCAACACCGCTGAGGGTTTCCTTTTCTCCACACCATATCTAACACTCAGTTCAGTTCAGTCGCTCAGTCGTGTCCGACTCTCTGCGACCCCATGAATCACAGCACGCCAGGCCTCCCTGTCCATCACCAACTCCCGGAGTACACTCAAACTCATGTCCACAGAGTCGGTGATGCCATCCAGCCATCTCATTCTCCGTCGTCCCCTTCTCCTCCCGCCCCCAACCTTTCCCAGCATCAGAGTCTTTTCCAGTGAGTCAACTCGTCGCATGAGGTGGCCAAAGTATTGCAGTTTCAGCTTTAGCATCAGTCCCTCCAATGAACACCCAGGATTGATCTCCTTTAGAATGGACTGGTTGGATCTCCTTGCAGTATAAGGGACTCTCAAGAGTCTTCTCCAACACCACAGTTCAAAAGCATCAATTCTTCGGCGATCAGCTTTCTTCACAGTCCAACTCTCACATCCATACATGACCACGGGAAAAACCATAGCCTTGACTAGACGGACCTTGGTTGGCAAGGTAATGTCTCTGCTTTTTAATATGCTATCAAGGTTGGTCATAACTTTCCTTCCAAGGAGCAAGCGTCTTTTAATTTCATGGCTGCAGTCAGCATCTGCAGTGATTTTGGAGCCCAAAAAAATAAAGTCTGACACTGTTTCCACTGTTTTTCCATCTATTTCCCATGAAGTGATGGGACCAGATGCCATGATCTTTGTTTTCTGAATGTTGAGCTTCAAACCAACCTTTTCACTCTCCTCTTTCACTTTAATCAAGAGACTTTTGAGTTCCTCTTCACTTTCTGCCATAAGGGTAGTGTCATCTGTATATCTGAGGTTATTGATATTTCTCCCAGCAATCTTGATTCCAGCTTGTGCTTCTTCCAGCCCAGCGTTCCTCATGATGTACTCTGCATATAAGTTAAATAAGCAGGGTGACAATATACAACCTTGACGTACACCTTTTCCTATTTGGAACCAGTCTGTTGTTCCATGTGCAGTTCTAACTGTTGCTTCCTGACCTGCATACAGGTTTCTCAAGAGGCAGGTCAGGTGGTCTGGGATTCCCATCTCTTTCAGAATTTTCCACAGTTTATTGTGATCCACACAGTCAAAGGCTTTGGCATAGTCAATGAAGCCGAAATAGATGTTTTTCTGGAACTCTCTTGCTTTCTCCATGATCCAGCGGATGTTGGCAATTTGATCTCTGGTGCCTCTGCCTTTTCTAAAACCTGCTTGAACATCTGGGAGTTCACGGTTTACATATTGCTGAAGCCTGGCTTGGAGAATTTTGAGCATGACTTTACTAGCGTGTGAGATGAGGGCAGTTGTCCGGTAGTTTGAGCATTCTTTGGCATTGCCTTTCTTTGGGATTGGAATGAAGACTGACCTCTTCCAGTCCTGTGGCCACTGCTGAGTTTTCCAAATCTGCTGGCATATTGAGTGCAGCACTTTCACAGCATCATCTTTCAAGACTTGAAATAGCTCAACTGGAATTCCATCACCTCCACTAGCTTTGTTAGTAGTGATGCTTTCTAAGGCCCACTTGACTTGTCTGGCTCTAGGTCAGTGATCACGTTATCGTGACTATCTTGGTCATGAAGATCTTTTTTGTACAGTTCACTATCTAACATTTATTTGCAGACTTTTTAATGATGGCCATTCTGACTGGTGTGAGAGAGTACCTCATTCAGTTCAGTTGATCAGTCGTGCTTGACTCTTTGTGACCCCATGGACTGCAGCATACCAGGCTTCCTGTCTTTCATCTCCCAGAGCTTGCTCAAATACATGTCCATCAAGTCAGTGAGGCCATCCAACTATCTCATCCTCTTTCATCCCCTTCTCCTCCTGCCTTCAATCTTTCCAAGAATCAGGGTCTTTTCCAATGAATCAGCTCCTTGCAGCAGGTGGCTAAAGTACTGGAGTTTCAGCTTCAGCATCAGTCCTTCCAATGAATACTCAGGACTGATTTTGTTTAGAATGGACTGGTTGGATCTCCTTGCAGTCCAAGGGACTCTCAAGAGTCTTCTCCAACACCACAGTTCAAAAGCACCAATTCTTCAGCACTCAGCTTTCTTTATGGTCCAACTCTCACATCCATACATGACTACAGGAAAAATCATAGCTCTGACTAGACGGACCTTTGTTAGCAAAGTAATGTCTCTGTTTTTTTAATATGCTATCTAGGTTGGTCAGAGCTTTTCTTCAAAGGAGCAAGTGTCTTTTAATTTCATGGCTGCAGTCACCATCTGAAGTGATTCTGGAGCCCCCCAAAATAAAGTCCGTCACTGTTTCCACTATTTCCCCATCTATCTCCCATGAAGTGATAGGACCAGATGCCATGATCTTAGTTTTCTGAATGTTGAGCTTTAAGCCAACTTTTTCACTCTCCTTTTACTTTCATCAAGAGGCTCTTTAGTTCTTCTTCACTTTCTGCCATAAGGGTGGGGTCATCGACATATCTGAGGTTATTGATATTTCTCCCAATAATTACCTCACTGTAATTTTTTTTTAATATTTATTTGGCTGCCATGAAGTGATGGGACCAGATGCCATGATCTTAGTTTTCTGAATGTTGAGCTTTAAGCCAACGTTTTCACTCTCCTCTTTCACTTTCATCAAGTGGCTCTTTAGTTCTTCTTCACTTTTTGCCATAAGGGTGGTGTCATCTGCATATCTGAGGTTATTGATATTTCTCCCGGCAATCTTGATTCCAGTTCGTGCTTCATCCAGCCCAGAGTTTCTCATGATGTACTCCGCATATAAGTTAAATAAGCAGGGTGACAATATACAGTCTGTTATTGATATTTCTCCCGGCAATCTTGATTCCAGTTCGTGCTTCATCCAGCCCAGCGTTTCTTATGATGTATATCCTAGCTCCGCATATAAGTTAAATAAGCACGGTGACAATATACAGTCTTGACGTACTCCTTTTCCCATTTGGAACCAGTCTGTTGTTCCATACTTTGGCCACCTGACGCGAAGAGCTGACTCATTTGAAAAGACCCTGATGCTGGGAAAGATTGAGGGCAGGAGGAGAAGGGGACGACAGAGGATGAGATGGTTGGATGGCATCACTGACTCAATGGTATGAGTTTGGGTAAACTCCGGGAGTTGGTGATAGACAGGGAGGCCTGGCGTGCTGTGATTCATGGGGATGCAGGGATTCGGACACGACTGAGCAACTGAACTGAACTGAACTGATTTGGCTGCATCTTAGTTGTGGTAAGCGGGCTCTTCGCTGCAGTGTGCAGGGTTTTCTCCAGTTGCAGCACACGGACTCTAGAGCACTTGGGCTCCGTACTTGTGGTGCACAGGCTTAGGGGCCCCGGCAGCAGGTGGGATCCTAGCTCCCTGATCAGGGAGCAAATCCACATCCCCTGCATTGTAAGGCAGATTCTTAATCACTGGACCACCAGGGAAGTCCCAACCTCACTGCAGTTTTTATTTGCATTTCTCTAATAATTCAAAGTTAGCATTCTTAATACTGACCCCATTCTGACCCTCAGAGAAAAACACTTAAAAGAGTCAAGCTCCCTTAAAGAAGCACAAGGGGACAGAGGCAGGCCCCCAGGTACAAGGACCACAGAAAGGTACCCTCTAGAACAGAGATACTTGTCACCTGTACAGAGCTGAATCCCCTTCTATCACTCACCCAGGGCCTGCCACCAGTGGGTGATCAACAAATATTGGCTGAATTGGATCCAAACCCTGGAAAAAGTTAGGATGGAGAGGTTCCCCAGGGGATGTTTGGCCTCTGGTCTCTGTGGAGTGTTACTCCCTGTGACCATAGAGTGACAAAGTGGGCCTTGAGTCCAGGGCAAGTGACAAGTGTCAGATCACCTGAGAAGCAGAGGCACTGCCAGACGTTCTAAAGAAGGATCCCAAAGGAGAAACTCAATCTTCCACGACACTGAAAGAACTTCGTGTCTAGTAACACGGAGACAAGATAACCTGAAATGCTCACACTACAAAATATCCAGAAATAATGGATGAAATATACCAACACCCCTTTAGATATATAGGTCAGTTCAGTGAGAAAGTTAAGAGAAATTCTCAAGGGCCAAAGCTAAAGAGGAAACTGAAAAGCAGACTGCTAAGTATGTGAACTAATACTTCAGTGCTCCTGACAATGAAAGGGTGGGACAGGTGCCCATTTTAGTCCAGAGATCTTCACCCTCAGTGAGAGTGGGTCAGAACACATCTATCCACGAACACAGAAAGAAGAGAACAATGGGATTTGATCTGTCTTGGCCCTGTTTCTAGATTAGAAAACCCAAAAAGCAGTTTTCCCTGGTAATTCATAACCAAAGGTCTGCCCTCATATGGGTTTACAGGTCAATTTTTTACTACCCTTCAAGTTCTCAGACTTGTGTACACCAGCATCACCTGGACACACAGATTGCTGGGCTCTACCCCCAGAATTCCTAATTCAGAAGATCAGGGATGGGACCAAGGATCTTCATGTCTAAATTCTCAGATGCTTTTGGTCCGACAACCACACTTTGAGAACCATTGCTGTCATTCAAGCAATTAATACACAAAAAGTAATTTTCCTCTAGTAATACCAATGGACACTAAGCAAAAGTGAATACAAAATCTCTAGAGCAGGAGTGAGCCAACTATGACCTGCAGGGCCAAATCCCACCCGCCTGTAGGCCACATCCAGCCACATCCATTCAGTTACTTATTTCTGATTGCTTCTGTTGCACAACAGCAGAGCTGAGCTGTTGCATCAGAATCCACAATATTAAGAATATTTGTTACCTGGCCATTTACAGAAAAAGCTGGCCAACTTCTACTCTAGAGGTAACCCAGGCCACACAAAATTTCCAGAGATTCAATTTTCCTAAAGATGAGCTTAAAATCCCAAATTACAAAACACACAGGCAAACAGTCTACTATGTGTGAGAATAAATAGACACAACTAGCAGAATCAGATCGGAGAAGGCAATGGCAAGCCACTCCAGTACTGTTGCCTAGAAAATCCCATGGATGGAGAAGCCTGGTAGGCTGCAGTCCGTGGGGTCGCTAAGGGTTGGACACGACTGAGCAACTTCACTTTCACTTTTCACTTTCACACATTGGAGAAGGAAATGGCAACCCACTCCAGTGTTCTTGCCTGGAGAATCCCAGGGATGGGGGAGCCTGGTGGGCTTCTGTCTATGGGGTCACACAGAGTCGGACACGACTGAAGTGACTTAGCAGCAGCAGCAGCAGAATCAGATATAAGAACTTCAGGTAAAGGAATTGTAATATACAGATTATAAATGTAACAGAGGGGCAGAGCTTAAATTTAGCAACTCTGAGGTCAATCAAGTGTGAGATCCACTGTGTGCCAGGCTTTGGGCCAAGTGTTTTTACATGGTCCAAATCCTTTTCACATGAAGAACTCCACATCAAGTATGAAACTGAGGCTCAAAAATGTTTCTTCATCTTTCTAACTTTATACAGAAAATATGAAAGAGAGCCAGGATGAAACCTAGGCTTTGGCCAAAACCCAGTTCTAGAAGGTTCTAGAGCACCTGACTCACTTCCACTCCACAACAGGGGGATCCACAGCGGGAGCTGGGAGCTCATAACTTGCAGTACCCAGCTAAATATGGAGAACCCAACAACCTCCTGAAACTACAGGCAAAATGCTATGTGTCTTAATCAACAGTGTTTCTGAAGACAGGATACATAGCTTTCATCAGATTCTCAAAGCCGAAGAACCCCACAGCCAGCCAGATCCAAATGCAAATCTTCTTGCCGCACCACACCAGAACCCTGTTAATAACTAACATTTCTCGTGCATGATGTTAAGCACCATTTGAAATTTGTAAGAATATGCTCCTTTAAATCCCACACGGGGCTTCCCTGGTGGCTCAGAGGTTAAAGCTTCTGCCTCCAATGTGGGAGACCCGGGTTCGATCCCTGGGTCGAGAAGATCCCCTGGAGAAGGAAACGGTAACCCACTCCAGTATTCTTGCCTGGAGAATCCCATGGACAGAGAAGCCTGGTAGGCTACAGTCCACGGGGTCGCATAGAGTCGGACACGACTGAGCGACGGAACGGAAATCCCACACAATCCTTTGAGGAAGTACTTTTTATCATCCCCATTTTACAGATGAGAAAACTGAGGCTACAGAAGGGTCAAGTAACTTGCCTGGGGTCCCACAATTAACAAGTGGCAGAACAGGAACCTCAGAGTGGAACCCACTCACCTGCACGCTTTAACCCCTGCCACAGCGCCTCCTGCTGCAGGTAGTAAGCAGCCATCCAGTTCTGAAACCAATTACTTATTTATACACGTTTGGAGAGCCTGTGGTCTTTCCTATCTACCCTGGAGCCATTTCTACATGCACAATAAACATGAGGGTACTTCTACTCTCATTTCAGAGCAAAGCCCCCTCCTAATCCCAACCTTCACGTCCAGAAAAATATTTTAAGGCCAGCCAGACATGAATAGGACACTTCTCGGAGTGTGAGCGTTACCCTGTCCCCCACCACCTTGCCTGGCGCCAGCCCAGACACCAACTACCTACTTGGCTGCTGCTTTGCTCATCTCCAGCGTAAACACACATTTACCCAATTTTTCAGAATGAGCAATATTTACTCAACAGCCCAGAATGGCTCATATGGAACTATTAAACCCCATTGCCTCAGTCTGCAGCTTGGAGTGCGATAATGAATCAGTATTTTGGAGTGATTACGATGCTAATAAGAATGTGTGAGGCACAGAATATCACTATGCAGGGGCAGCCGCCAAATCCCCTGGACTCCCTGCCTCCGAATCTCTCATTCGGGAATTCCACCATTCCAGAGACCAGCCTGCCTGGGAACCTCCAGCCCCCGAGGCAGGCCACGCTTGAGTTACTGGAACACAAAGCAGATGGAAAACAGAAGCCTACCATTTTGCAGAGGGCGGGCCCCGCTATGCCAGCCCTCATCAGAAATGTGGGGAGTGACGGTGCCCACCTCCTAACAGCCCCAAAGGCCCCGGAGCTCCCTATTCTGGAAGGACGTAGAGTTTCAGCACAGCATTTCACACACTCAAACATGCACAAATATTGGAGAAAAAAATACTTGTTCCCTCAGGCTGCATGCCTGAAGCAATGTTGGATCTGGTGGATTTTTTTTCTTTTGGATCTTTCTCTTTTCACAAGCCCCTCGGTAAATATAAGTGGCAAAGAGAAAGCAGATATCTGAATGTGGTGAGGCCTCTCCTGCTCCTCTCCCCATCTGCCCAGAAAAATCACTCTATTCCTGTCCCTGCATTGACCTGTTCCATCTTGTACACTGATATTTTCTGGATGCCTGGAAAGGCCAGGCATGCACTTTCCAGCCAGGGGAGAGTGGTGGGTGCAGCTGAGTCTCCTTATCTAGGCACTCCCCCCACCCTGGCCTCGCGGCCCTTAAACCCCTCCAATTCTTCTTTCATCCCTCCAATGCCCACTTCACCCAGTCACAGTTCCCCTCTGTTTCAGAATAAAGACCTCAGCAGGGTCTACGAGCCCCATTTGAGTCAATCCTGTCTACCTCACCTCAGCCACACTTCTCAGAACCAGAGGTGTGTCCTCCCACCCGAGGACCTTTGCCTGTGTTGCTCCCTTCTTCTGCCTGGATGACTGTGGCCCCTCTTCACTTGGCTAACTCAGGAGTTCTTCCTTAACTTCCGGATTAAATCTGTTATACAGTATCATCATTCCTAGATCATTTCCTCCACAGCCTTTTACAGGGTTTGCAATTTCAAATACGTGTGATTATTTGATTAATGTCAGTCTCTTAAGGGATTTCACTTCTAAGCACCGTAGAGACCAACAGTGCCATCAGGGCAGACAGCATGTCAGTGTTGATCACCAGGGCATCACAAGGGCATAGCCTGGGACCTGGCACATAGTAGGTGCTGGATAAACAATGATGGACTGAATGAATAAATTCCTGAGCCCCAGCCCCTCCCCTACTATTCCTTTGGCTGTTTCTTCACTGAGCTGGACCTCATAGCTTTTCAAGTCTTTTTTACATGGCCCTGTCTTATCTACTGCAAAGTGTCATGTTCACATTACAAGCACCAAATAAATATTTAATCACAATAAAATGCTTGTGGATCCTCAACCAGAACAGCCCTGTGCCCTTTCCTTGGTATCTGTATTTCTACACAAGAGTCTTCAACAGAAACATACACACCAGCGCAGGCAGAAAAATATATACACGTGAATGTGTCCATCACATTCATTTGAAGAGGGTGAAGTGAGAAGCCCCTGCACGCTAGGCACAAGTGCTAGAGGAAGAAAAGTGAATGAAACAGACCTGCTATGGGCTGCACGAGAGCTTGCTATGTGTTAGTTCTCAGTTAAAGGCTTCAGGCCAACTCACTGATCTAATCCAACAATACTTCCTGAGAGAGGCTTTGAGAGACAGAGAAGCTGAGGCACAGAGGAGAAAGCACTGGCCTGAAGTCTCACTGACAGGGACAGAATTTGAACCCAGGACTACTTGACTTTGGAGCCAGATCCTTGGTCTTGAGAAAAGAGCCAAAGACATAAAACCAGAAATGCAATTTTTCTTCCATCACTGGAGTGTTTCAAAAAACACCTAGAGATACCCAGGGACATGGTCTGGCTGAGGAGAGAGTGATCCATTCACTTCATGGAATGTTAGACCAGTAAAACACTTGATCTGAAGACAACCATAACGTGGAAAAGGCCAATGCCAGTGTTAAATGAAAAGACCACAAAACAGAAGTAGCCATACTTCTGATGGCAAACCAGGAAGAGCAGACGGAGGAACACTGAAGCGCTGAGGGGAGCCTGTGTTGTTGGCATCTTCTTCCTCTTTTCTCGTTTTAAAATCCTCCACGTGGCAATATGGCTTTTATAAGATGAAATTAATTTTTAAAATCCCTTCTTTTCCTTTCAGTCACAGGATTCCCTGATAATCCTCTGTGGCCAATGCCTTCCTCCCTACCCCACAAACCAAAAAGCTTTCTTCAGCTCCTCTTGGTCCTCTAACAACTCAGGAATGAAAAACAGGAAAAAGAAGGCAGAGAAGGCAGAAAAAAGAAGACGTGGCGCTATTGCATGCAGGGATCCTAGGGATGCAGAACTGGGGAGGAATGTGTGTGTGTGTGTGTGTGTGTGTGTGTGTGCATGAGTGTGTGGATACATACCAGTGAGTGTATGTACATATGTGTGCAGGGATCCTAGAGATGCAGAACTGGCAAGGAGTGTGTGTGTGTGTGTGTGTGTGTGTATACACACCAGTGAGTGTATGTACACATGTGTGCAGGGATCCTAGAGATGCAGAATTGGCAATGAGTATGTGTGTGTGTGTGTGTGTGTACGGGCCAGTGAGTGTATGTGAATATGTGTGCATGTAAGTGTGTGCGTGTGTGCCTGTGGCTGAGGATGCCATGGGCCTGTGGCTTTCCAAGCAATCTCACCAACCAGGGCCTGGCTTCCACACAGCTGAGGTGAGGAAAATCCCAGAGCCACCTCCAAGTAGGGGAGGCACCCCAAGGCAGAGAAATAGCAGGTGTCATCACTTGCTTTCTTTCTAAGGCCTCGAGCTCCTCTGGTTGGAGGAAACATTACTGTCTCATTTCCCTTCATCATTATCACTGACACCTGGCCATCTGGAGGAAAAAGTTGGTAACAGGGAGTAAAGGGAGAGCAGGCACCAAGTCTCTGCCCCTGACAGCAGCTGCAGCAGCCTAACTCCTGCCCTGGCTCGTGGAGAAGCAGCCTTGTCTTGGCCACACTGCACAGAGGCCACAGGCTCCAACGGAGCCTCCCAGAGTGGGCTGGGTCAGGATGGGTCTGAGGGAAGTAGAATTTGCTCCTTTCAGTGTCTTCACATCAAGTTCAACCTCTGCTTCTCAGTGAGGTCCTGAAAGTTTAGGAGTTGCTCCCCAAAACTTTCTGGGAGCAACAAAAGTGTTGTGCCATCAACAGATATTTATTGAGCATCTAAGATGTGCCAAGCTCTGGGGATGCGACAAGAGTCAACAAGACAGACACAAACGCTGCCCTTGTGGGTCTTAAAAGAGACAAAGCAAGCAATCCCAATGAGCTGTGATGTAATAATTATGGGGGAAGCCCCCTGGTCCTGCCAGAAGGTTCAGGAAAGCCTCCCAGCTTGGAGAGGTGAAGGATGAGGGAATTTTGTCAGGCAGAGTGATGACAAGAGAATTCCTAGCAGGAGGAACAGGATATGCAAAGTTTGGAGGTAAGAAAGCGTAAGACATTTGTGGACCTGATAATAAGTCTGGTTGGGAAGTTGGTGACAAGGAAGCGTAGTAAGAGATGACATGGTGGAGGCAGATGCAGGTGGGAGGAGGTAACCACAACAGGTCTTGTAAGCCAAGGTAAAAATTTGGACTTCATCCCTTAAGCAACAGGGAGTCGTTGAAAGTTTTTAAGTGGAGGAGAGCGTGTGGTGACCTGATTTCACTTTTCAGTAAAGCTCACTCAAGGTAGAGCTCAGGGTCCTCAACTCTTGGTTTTAACTTCAGAATCAAGCAAGGGCATCACCATGTGACCTAAGTCACTCCCACTTCCCCATCATGGTTTCCCGGGGATGCATGCCGTCTACACAGAGTCCTGTTGCTGCTGCAGCTGCTGCTAAGTCACTTCAGTCGTGTCTGACTCTGTGTGACCCAATAGACGGCAGCCCATCAGGCTCCCCCGTCCCTGGGATTCTCCAGGCAAGAACACTGGAGTGGGTTGCCATTTCCTGCTCCAATGTGTGAAAGTGAAAAGGGAAAGTGAAGTCGCTCAGTCATGTCTGACTCGTAGCGACCGCATGGACTGCAGCCTACCAGGCTCCTCCGTCCATGGGATTTTCTAGGCAAGAGTACTGGAGTGGATTGCCGTTGCCTTCTCCGCAGAGTCCTGTTACTTACCAAAAAAAAACCATGTGAGCTGGGACTGATGCCTGGAATTCTTACCCCAGGCAACACCTCTCCAACCCTCAGTCTTGCCCATCTGAGATAAGATTCAACCCGCTTCCTCCAACTGGGAGGGTTAAATGAGCTCAGATGTGTCACTTGGTGCTGGAAAAGTACTTCATAAATAAGCTACTAAAATGTTTCTTTTCACTAGTTTAGAACCTCCTTTAGCAGTGGGACAGATTTGAAGACCCAGGGCCCACAGGTCCAATTTGATATTTATGAATAGGCAAACCTGTTGTGTGCCCAGCATTTAATTATTTTCAATTTCTTCTCTGCATTTACATCTTAAAGGAATGTTCATAAAACCCAAGTTTCTGGCTTCTCTTGAAAACCTGAACCATCTGCTTAAACCCACTACAGCACAGGCTCTCAAGCACCCTTGAAGGCGTGACCAGCGTCTCCTACCCCAGCTCCAACTGTCAGACCAGCTGGAGGGTGACCTCAAGGTGGGGAGTTTCCCAGAGCTCAGGGCTAAAGATGCTAAATCTGGGTAGGAGGCAGTCAGGGGACAGAGGGGCTGCTGGGCAGAGCCTCTTTTCTGGCACAAAGGCACCCTCAACCCACCTTCTCTTTGGTAATATCCCTTCCACATCATCCCTTCCTTCCTTCAATATCTAAGGAGCTTTGCACTTAAAAAAAAAAAAATCCAGCTCCATTCTGTGGCCCTGAAGGCCCTGTGTGATCTGACCCTTGTTACCTCTTAAATTCATCTGTCACCTCTCCACCTCTAGGATGCAGAGAGCCATGACTGGGGGGCAGGTGGGCAGAGTGGAAACCCAGCAAAGTAAGAAGAGGTTGAAAATCAGTTGCCTCATTTTGCAGATGAGAATAACTGAAATGGGACCCTCACTGAAATCAAAAGGGTCTAGGAATCAGCCAGTGGTCCTACTCCCCTCACTAGGAGGGTCCGGCTATCTGTGCCTAGCAGCCCCTCATCAGAAGGGCCCTGGCCTTATCAGGACATTTGCAGGGCAAGGTCCTCTCCCACTTACAAAGCCACCATGCTCAGTGGAGGTCTGCAAATATTTTTCAGAAACCATGTCCGGTTCCAGAAATGGAAAAGTAACCCTCCTGCCCCAAAAACCCTGCAGAGGGGCCTCCTTGGCTTATAAGCACCTCTCCAGCTGGCGAGCATGGCAGGTGCTCTTATCTGCAAGGATGCAGCAGAATGCTCCCTCGGGCCCCACCCTCTGGGCTGCCCTCCTCTCCCTTCTCCTGGACCTGCAGTCTGAGAATTGCTCCCTCCCTCTCCCTCTCTCTCTGTTCCTCTACTATGTTCCCCCTTCCTCCCCAGCCAGGGAAATGGGGGGTAAAAAATCTCCCAAGATCCCCAATTTAAAATAAAGTCAGATCTTTTTCTCTCCCCTTCTTTACTACCTAATAACCACACTTGTGTGAAGTTGATGCTCTACATAACGAAAAGAGAAGCCTCCTTGGAGAGGGTACAATCAGACAATTTTTAAGATCACGGAGCATTAGACCATTCCCAACTGGGTTTACTAATCAAACAGCCAAATCCTTCATAACCAGCCAATCCCTACAGGGCAATTAAATCCTTCCCCTTTAAAACACTTGCCACACTGTCTGGGGACAGAAAGAAAAATTTGCAAAATTCATTTGATAAATTAGCCAGGGAAAAGAAAGGAGTGAATCAAGCTTTGTTCTTTTCATTTTTTTTAATTATGGAATTCACAATGCCTGAATAATGTTTAATAAGAACTATGAAAATTCCTAACAGTATTACAACACAACACAAAAGAATTAACCTGGTTACCGTGAAAAATTGCATATTTAATTAAGAACAGAGAGTTCAAAACTATCCAGAGATTTCAAAAGTGCTGTTGCCTGAGGGGCCAAATTACATGCTTCCAGGGCTGCTAACGGAGTTAGCGCGTTCAGTCATTACCCAGGCGTTCCCATTAAGTGACTCTGGGCAGATGACATCAAATTCATTTCAAAAGCACCAGGAACTGAAGCATTCACTTGGGTAGTTTAAGGGAAGGCAACTATCCTGCTGGTACAAATCAGACCCCTTGTTGATAAAGGCAATAATTAAAGAATAATGTTAATTAGCTGCTTTTATTTGAAGAAAAGTACCGTAGTTGGAGGGCTTCCAGGCTGTTAAGGTGGGAGTCGCTCTTTCTGGAAAAAGTGGAAGCTGCTAGGGGGAATGGGGAGCCTGGGGACCCACAGGAAGAGAGAAAGATGGCAGGGGCAGGGGTGGGGAGACTAGACAGGGCCAGTTAAGGAGGATGCTGACCTGGGCTGCCCGAGGCCTGGGTACCCATGTTAGAATCAGCCTGGTCACCCCAAGGCCTTTCAAGGGGGGCAGCTTAGAGAGCCAGGAAAGATGGCACTGCCAATATCTTGAGCAGTGTCACCATCAGGCCCACTTCCCTCATGGCAGACTCTGGCCAACTCAGATCTCCCTGTTCAGCTACTTCCTGTCACACCCACTCCCCTCACTCTGCCATCTCTGTAACGCCTGCTCCCTTACACAACCTCCTGTCTCTCTTCATGGTCTGTCACCCTCGGTGCTGAATCACCACCACCACCACCACCCTGACGAGAGCAGACTGTTTTCCTAAAGATGACTACCACAATCTCTCTCATGCTCTTCCTGCACTGACTGATCTTGACATTCCTCCTATCAAGTGGCGTGGTCTACAGCCCCTCGTTCTGAACCTGGGTGGTCTTTGGTAACTGCCTTGACCAACAGAGAAGATGGAAGGAAATGACACTAGCGACTTCCAAGGCTAGATTAGGAAAATGCCTTCTCTTCACCTCACTCTCTTCAGGACATCCACCCTTGGAATCTGGCCACCATGCTGTGAGGAAGCCCAAAGTTGTCCACACAGAGAGACCATATGAAGAGGCTACAAGCTGGTGCTCTGGCTGACAGCTGAGGTCTCAGCTGACAGCCAGCATCAACTGCTAGATGTGTGACTCGTTGAGTTATCCCCAAACTGTGAATGTTCCCAGCTGAAGCCCCAGATAACACAAGAGCAGAAATAAGCTGACTCAGCTGGGCTCTGTCCTAACTCCTGACTCTCAGATTCTGACTCACGATATAAATAGTTATTTTACCCAGTAAGTTTTGGGGTGGTTTGTTACACAGCAGTCAATAACTGATACAGTAACACAAATCACACATTTTAAGTACTATCCTCATCCCCAACATCTCTTTCCTCACAGACCTAGTGAAGAGGCCCAGGACGAGAAACAGATCAGTGGATCTGACCGCCAGTGACAAGAACTTCTCGCAAAGAAAGCCATAATTAACCTCTACCTAATGCCTCTTTAGTCAACTCTCAACAGCCCCTGGGTGCTTGCTTCCCTGGTGGCTGAGAAGGTAAAGAATCTATCTGCCTGCAATGCAGGAGACCTGAGTTCATATCCCTGGTCTTGATCCTTGGTCTGAGAAGATCCCCTAGAGAAGGGAATGGTTACCCACTCCAGTATTTGTACGTACCTGCAGAATTCCATGGACAGAGGAGCCTGGGGGGCTACAGTCCATGGGATTGCAAAGAATTGAACACGGCTGAGTGACTTAATACTTCCACGCTTTTCAACAGCCCCTGGGATCCCCAAGCACCTGTTGTGTGCAGGGACAGGAGGGACTCGGCAAACCACAGGGTCTAGTGTGGAGGGGAGACAAGACAGGAAGCGCCATGGTGTGGAAAACAAACTGAGAGCCCCACACAACTGAGTGCTCTGCCTAGGACCCATGGCTGGTTCAGGCTCAGATCCATCAGACTCCAGTGAAGTGGTTTGACTCTCATTAGCAAGGTGCTTAATTAGGGCAGCTCATCAATCTATCCCAGAGAAACAAATTATGCCCTGGCCCAAGCCCACTTACCTGCTGGCAGCTGGGCCAGCCCCAACCCCCTAAACGGGCTATCCTGGGCGGGATGCAAGGCAACATGCACTGATGGGGCAGCTGGGCTGGCTCTAGGGACTCAGGGGCGGGGAGCTAGGGGAGCTGCCTCCTCCGGAGCGCCCCACCTTGGAAGCCGAGAGGGACGCAGGAACTGGGCCTGGGTTTCTCTCCTCCCTGCTCTGGGGAGGCAGAAGCCCTCAGAAGGCCTCACCCACCACTAGATGCCAAGATGCTCTGCTCTGCTCAGAGAGTAATTTTTTTCCAGAGATGAATTTTGCAAAGTAGGCCAAGGGCTGTGGGACCAACCCCCTTGCTTGCAGAGGCTGAGAACACCCTCCCAGGGACAGTGCTGGTTCAGCGAGGCTCACAGGCTGCTTGCCCAAGGGGCCCCAGGTCCGGCTACCCCAGGATGTGAAGGGCAGAAAACAGACCTGGCTCCTCTCAGGAGTCCCTGCATGGTCACCAGCTCTGACCTTGATTCCTGGCACCCTGACATCCCAGCTGCTTATCAGTGCCCACTCCCCGGAATCCTGGCCCTTGCCTCCACTCCTGCAGCCGGCACTGTGAACAAAACACCAGCACATAAGACCTTTGCAAGGCAAATCCACATGTAGTCCCTTCCCAGTTGTACGGTCTCTGCTTTGGGTATTCACAGGGATACCAAGAGGCAGGAGAGCCTACATACACAGGAGGAGCTCTGGAGTCAGACTGACCCTGCTCAGCCACCCTGGGCCAGTAACTTGACCGTTTTGTGCCTCACCTTTCTCCTCTGCAAAACGGTAGTATTAATATTGTCTACATCACAGAGCAGTTATGAAAATTACATCATTTAAATGATGGTTTTCTTTTTTAATATTTACTTTTATTTATTTTGCTGTGCTCGATCTACTTGTGGCACATGGGATTTTTTGGTCTTTGCTGTAGCATGTGAACTCTTGAGTTGCAGCATGTGGGATCTATTTCTCTACCCAGGGATTGAACCTGGGCACCCTGCATTAAGAGCATGGTGTCTTAGCCACTGAATTACCAGAAAAGTCCTTAAATGATATTTATTAGGAAGTACCTAAGAGCTGTGCCTGACACAGAGCCAACTTTGATAAATTGTTAAATTTAAAACCAAAACCAAAAAAAAAAAACACAACACTGAAAACCTTCAGCACTCCTTTCATCCCTAACAGTCATGTAAATTCTGCCCATTTTCCGGAATGGTTGCACTGAGGCCAGAGAACGCGGAATCACCTCCACACCAGTCACTATGTCAGCACAGCTGGTCCCTAGAATGAAGCTGCTAACTCATATGCCTACGGAGGCTGCACAAACAGCCTCAATGGGACAACTGGGCCAAGTTGCAAAATGGGAAACCCACTCTCCATTCCCATCCCCATTACGCATCTCAGCTGACTGCTGCCTTGTCTGAAATGCAGGCCCAGGCATGCTAGCTCTTCTGCTGAAGAGAAGCCAGGAACCTCAGTTTTTACATTGTGACCTCTGATCTGGGCACCAAATATTCAGCATTCACCAACTGCCACACTAGTTACTGAAGCTAATATAGAGTAATGAGTTCACCATCTGATGGGGGACACCAGCAAGGAACCAGGGAATCAATCGGTGGCCTAGAAAAGCAGCCCAGGCCAGGGATGTCCAAGCAGGCACTAGAGGGTGCCCAACGCAGCACTGAGTCAGGGAAGGAGGGCTGAGGCCAGCAAAAAACAAGGGAAACAGTATCTCAGGCAGAGGAACAGCAAATGCAAAGGCTGCAAAGTATAAGGAGTGTGGCAGTTTGGGGACAGAAGGGATATAGGAGTTTGGGGAGCAAGACAGAAAGCTGAGGCTGGAGACTACGTTAAGTAGCTGGGAGATTTTCAGAAGCTGTAGAAACTCCTGGGGCAAAATCCCATCTCTACTGGGGAAACGCTGTATGTTTACGCAGAGCCTCTAGACTTCTCTGGGCACTGTGGGTTAGCAGGTCACTCTCACTAGAGCAGGTGTGCAGCCCTTGGACAGTCAGAGAAGCCACATGGAAAGCACCCGCTTGAAGGAAGAGAGTTCCTTAGTTATCTGCCTCCATAGCCTGAGATCATCACTCCCACTACTGAGGAGAGAGGTAACAGGGAGCAGGCATGACAGCAAGGGACAGAACAACATTTAAGGAACGCTTGGCACATGCTCGGCTCCAAGCTGAGCCTTCACATCGATGACCTCATTTCCTCCGTACTCTGCCCCTATGAGGTGACTATTATTGCTCTCCCCATTTCAAAGGTGAGGAAACTGAGGCGTGAGGCATGGCTTCATCACACAAGCAAGAGAGGAGACAACCTGTCTGTCAGAGGCCCCACTATGTCCCTGAACTGAGCTATCAACTTGACGTTTCTTCCTCCTGAGGGATCAAGTTGGGGCCAGGGAGACAAGGCAGTTCTGAGGAGAAGGACCTGCCGGCTGACCCTGCATTACCCCGTGTTACCTCCAATGCAGCAAGATCAATACTTGTGAGCTTTGGCGCTGTGCTGAGCTTTGGGGAAATCATTAAATGCTATACCAAACTAGCCAAAAAATAACTGCATGGCATGGAGACGGAAAGGAGCTGCTGCTTGGGAGTGTGAGCACACAGATGTACACAGATACACACTAAGGTGCCTGCATGGACAATGACACACACATGAGTGCACACACAAGTCACCCATATGTAGATGCAGATACACAGACACATGTTCAAAGACACTCAGAAGCACATGAAGACACACTCAGACACACAGACAGAAACATGCTAATAGACACAAGGACGGGCACACATATAACTGTGCAAAGACCCGCAAACATACTCAAAAATACACAAAAAAGATACAGCTGCACACACAGAAATACAGTCACATGACATTCACATCCACCCGTTTATTCACTTGACTGGTACTTTCTGAGGGCCTACTATGTATGTGTTCAGCCCTTAGCTGCCAGATTCTGGGGAAAAGCTGCTCTGTGCCCTCAAGGAGCTTAGAGTTCACAGAAGGAGGCAGTGGTTAATTAGAGCTATGTGTGACACCTGTCATGTTAAGTGCAGTAGAGATGGAACCCACCATTTCAAGGGAGTGGGGACGTGTCCCTGAGGAAGTGACACTAAACAAGTTCCCAGGGTCAGGGAGGAGGTGACAGGGGCTGTGAGGGAACAGTGTCCCTAGCTGGGGGAGCAGTAATGCACAGGGAGGGGTGGTGCAGAGGAAAATGAAGAAAGCCATGCCAGTCTGGAACATGGACAGCACTGGGAACATGGCTCAAGATCAAGGTCAAGAACAGAGGATGTTCTAGAATTAAGCTAGTGTGATTCGGAAGGTGATTCCAGGAAGTCATGTACGAATAAAAAGAGCACCAAAACACATAAAGCAAAAGTGACAGAAATGAAGGAAGAAATGGATAATTCAACAATCGTAGAGACTTCAGGAACCTTCTTTCAACAGTGCATAGAACATCTAGAGGGAAGATCAAGAAGAAAACAGAAGACGTGCCAGGTATGGAGGGTGGAGGCCAGCTGTGCTGAGCCCAGGTCATGCCGGGGCTTTTTCTCCAAAGGCAATAAGGAACCATTCTAAACGGTTCTTAAATGGTTTCTAACAACCTCACTAGCTTCCACATGTCAAAAAGAGTAGCGTAGGTCAGAGTCTGTGTGTGTGTGCCAAGTCACTTCAGTCGTGTCCGACTCTGTGATCCCATGGACTGCGGCCTGCCAGCCTCCTCTCTGCCCATGGGATTCTCCTCGGAAGAATACTGGAGTGGGTTGCCATTTCCTGCTCCAGGGGATCTTCCCGACCCAGGGAATGAAGTCGTGTCTCTTATGTCTCCTGCACTGGCAGGCGGATTCTTTACCACTGAGCTACTACCAGCATGCTTCCCAGAGTCAGTACAGGTAAACAAATTGGGAGACCAAAGTCCAGGGAGGAGTGATGGGCACGATGGGTTGCTGGCTGGCTAAGTAAATGAATGGATAGATGGAAGGATGGATAATTAGATACACGGATGGATGACTGGATGGATGGATGGATGAAGTCAGCAGGAACAGAAAGTAGATAGCTGGATAAACCACGCAGTGGGTGGATAAAAGTGGGTAAGTGAGCAAATCTATGAATGAACGGATGATGGCAGGTAACTGGACAACCAACCCTGCCAGGCTTCCAGTGTGCGGGTAGTCACAGACAGAAAGGGAAGAAAACTTCTATTTACTGTGTACTCCAGCCCACATTCCCGATAACACCCCAGGTAGACATCCAACCCCTCTCCTACCCAACAGGATCCCCACATATGACAGCCAGGACCTGGTTGGACAGAGCACCCTCATGTGGCCTGTGCTCTTGATATCTACACCATTTAGTCACCATTTTAGTCAAGCAACACTTGAAGACATGCTAGAAACCAGACCCACAAGGCTAGTGTGCGAAGAGCCCTTCTGAGAACATAACTCAAGCCCTGCTGCAACACCTTGAACCTGTTCCATTTTTGAGAAGGGGAATACAACGCCCCTTGGGCCCTGTGTACCTGCCACAAGAGGCCTCTAAAACACCAGCTGGCCATCTGCACAAGGGAAAGAACTACTCCCTTCCTAAGGAAGCACAGCAACCACTTTGCTGGGGCATCAGGAATGTCCCCAGGGAAACCTCCTCCCGCCCTCCCCTCCTTGAATGATGTAGTCAACAATACACTTGCACACACCCAAAGGCTTCTCACCACTAAGACCCTCTCTGGGCAGAGATAACACACCAGACTGTCAAAGAAGCTCTCTTTTATCTATTTTCCAAACATTCCCTCCCTCCTGTCACTGTTCCCTATCAGGCTGAACCCAGTGGGAACCAAGCATACTCTGGACCCTGTTTATCCACTTTCTGAAACTCTCAATGTCCTCTCACTTTCCTGAGAATATAATCCAACTGAATCCATCCCCAACCACGGTCTACAGGGTCTACCTCCCACTCAGACCTCATCTCGTCTCCTACCTTCCCTTCCCTGACCATCCTGTCCCAGCCATACTGGCCTTCCCTCAGTTCCTAGATGTGCCAAGGGGATTCCCACCTCAGGGCCTTTGCACACCACTGTTCCTGTAGCTGCGGAGTCTCTTCCACCTGAACTTTGCTGACTGGCTCCTCATTTTTCAGGCTTCAGCCTAAATGTCACCTACTCAGTAACCACCCTGAATAAACAGATGCCCCTTCATCTTGATTTTAGTAACATGTGGTCATTCCATCCCTCCATTCTCTCTATTGCAGTAATTACACATTAATCTATTTAGTTGACCCTCTCTGTATCCAGCACCTAACACTGTGCTCGGCCCATAGCACACACTAGACAAATATTTGCTATTTGCTGAACATATGTCAGGTTCAGAGAAAAGACTGGCCAGACTGGATTCAAGTGCTTTGTGGCACTGGATACTCCCCAACAATCCGGCCTCTGTTTCCTCATCTGCACAGTGGGGCAACACTATACCTACTGCAAAAGGTTGTTGTGAGGACGAAAGGAGAGAACGGGGTATTGACAAACCAGGGCGGAGACTCCCAGCCCAGCCCTGAGGGGAAGCCAGAAGAGTGAGGACACAGACATCTGAGTGCCAGAGGTTATTTCAGAAGCAGCTGTGGCCCCAAGTCTTGCCTTCCAGAAACCAGAGTGACAAGTTAAGTTTCACCATGAAAGGAAAAAGCTTATGGAGCCAAATATGAAATGTAGAGTATGGGTGATACAGCCAATGAAAGAGGGGCTAGATTTAGCAGTTAAAAAAAAATCTAAAAAACTTTTTAATAAAGCCTACAAGTCTATCCCCTTCTTTCTTTATCAACGACACGATTTATTGACCGAGGAAGCCATATCGAC
The DNA here is from genome assembly GCF_049115385.1 of Moschus berezovskii. Taxonomy (NCBI): domain Eukaryota; kingdom Metazoa; phylum Chordata; class Mammalia; order Artiodactyla; family Moschidae; genus Moschus; species Moschus berezovskii. Next base: position 58,031,924 of record NC_142478.1, on the reverse strand, counting down.
TAAATAAATCTTGATAATGACCAAGGCAGCAATCAATACCTGCTTATTATCAGCCCGGACAGAGAATTTCATTTTGCGGAGCGCAGGCCCAACGACAGGGAGCACCATGCAGTTCTGGACTCCAGTGGGTGGGCCAGGGATGGATGGCTGGGTGGTGCTCATTTTCCAGGACAGGAGACAGGAATCTTTCCTGTGTTATTAATAACCTCCCACCTGCCATCCTACCCCATGTCTCTCATGCTTGTGAGTCGGGATTCATTTCCATGAGCTGACAATGATGAGGTGTTTTAAGATGCTTAAAAATAAAGAGGAAAGCACAAGCATGATGACTATAGGTGGGGAACCCTGGGAGCAGGCAGGGAGTTGGGGGATGGGCTCCGGAAGAGCCCCTAGTGAGTCAAGAGCAGGGACATGAGTGCCCAACAGACCTGGGTCCTGGATTAGAATTCGAGCTCTGCTGCTTGTTGACAATATGGCCTTGAACTTAACCTTCTGTGCCTCAGTCTGCTCAACTGTAAAAGCAGGATAGTAGTAGTTTGTGCTAGGGTTGTGCGAATTAAATCAGATAATATTTGTCAAGGGCTCTAAACACTGTTCAGCATGCATTAAAGGTTGAAAGAACTATTTGTTAAAAAACTGTCAGGACTTCTGCACAGAGAGCTTCCTTCTGATGTTCCAAAGCAAACGCCAGGCCTGGTCTTGCTACGGCCAGCCAAGCAGTATTTGGAGAGGCCTGACCTCCAATCTCGGAGAAGGCAATGGCAAGCCACTCCAGTACTATTGCCTGGAGAATCCCATGGAGGGAGGAGCCTGGTAGGCTGCAGTCCATGGGGTCGCTAGGGGTCGGACACGACTGAGCAACTTCACTTTCATTTTTCACTTTCACACACTGGAGAAGGAAATGGCAACCCACTCCAGTGTTCTTGCCTGGAGAATCCCAGGGGCGGGGGAGCCTGGTGGGCTTCCGTCTATTGGGTCACACAGAGTCGGACACGACTGAAGTGACTTAGCAGCAGTAGCAGCAGCAGACCTCCAATCCAGTGCCTCTCTGCAAGGATCTGGTCCACCTTACTGCTGGCTAGTGATGACCAGGAGGTGAATAAAAATAACAATGATGATGACAATGATAATAAAAGTAATAACAGATGCTCTCGTTTCCTAGGAATGACCATGCTCTGTGCTAAGAGCTTTCCATGCTTCACTGCATCAGTTCAGTTCAGTACTCCTTTCCCAATTTGGAACCAGTCTGTTGTTTCACGTCCATTTCTAACTGTTGCTTCCTGACCTGCATACAGATTTCTCACGAGGCAGGTCAGGTGGTCTGGTATTCCCATCTCTTGAAGAATTTTCCACAGTTTGCTGTGATCCACACAAAGGCTTTGGCATAGTCAATAAGGCAGAAGTAGATGTTTTTCTCGGAGAAGGCAAAGGCAAGCCACTCCAGTACTACTGCCTAGAAAATCCCATGGATGGAGGAGCCTGGTAGGCTGCAGTCCGTGGGGTCGCTAAGGGTCAGACACGACTGAGCGACTGAGCGACTTCACTTTTCACTTTCACACATTGGAGAAGGAAATGGCAACCCACTCCAGTGTCCTTGCCTGGAGAATCCCAGGGACGGGGGAGCCTGGTGGGCTTCCGTCTATGGGGTCACACAGAGTCGGACACGACTGAAGTGACTTAGCAGCAGCAGCAGATGTCTTTCTTGAACCCTCTTGCTTTTTCGATGATCCAACGGATGTTGGCTATTTGATCTCTGGTTCCTCTGCCTTTTCTAAATCCAGCTTGAACATCTCGAAGTTCATAGTTCACGTACTGTTGAAGCCTGGCTTGGAGAATTGTGAGCATTACTTTGCTAGCATGTGAGATGAGTGCCGTAGTCTGAGCATTCTTTGGCATTGCCTTTCTTTGGGATTGGAATGAAAACTGACCTTTTCCAGTCCTGCGGCCACTGCTGAGTTTTCCAAATTGGCTGGCATATCGAGTGCAGCACTTTCATAGCATCATCTTTTAGGATTTGAAATAGCTCAACTGGAATTTCATCATCTCCACTAGCTCTGTTGGTAGTGATGCTTCCTAAGGCCCAATTGACTTCGCACTCCAGGATGTCTGGCTCTAGGTGAGTGATCACACTATCATGATTATCTGGGTCGTGAAGATATTTTTTGTACAGTTCTTCTGTGTATTCTTGCCACCTCTTCTTAATATCTTCTGCTTCTGTTAGGTCCATACCATTTCTGTCATTTATTGAGCCCATTTTTGCATGAAATATTCCCTAGGTATCTCGATTTTCTTGAAGAGATCTCTAGTCTTTCCCATTCTACTGTCTTCCTCTAGTTCTTTGCACTGATTATTGAGGAAGGCTTTCTTATCTCTCCTTGCTATTCTTTGGAACTCTGCATTCAAATGGGTATATCTTTCCTTTCCTCCTTTGCCTTTTGCTTTTCTTGTTTTCACAGCTATTTGTAAGGCCACCTCAGACAACCATTTTGCCTTTTTGCGTTTCTTCTTCTTAGGGATGGTCTTGATCTCTGCCTCCTGTACAATGTCACGAGCCTCCGCCCACAGTTCTTCAGGCACTCTATCAGATCTAAGCCCTTGAATCTATTTCTCACTTCCACTGTATAATTGTAAGGGATTTGATTTAGGTCATACCTGAATGGTCTAGTGGTTTTCCCTACTTTCTTCAATTTAAGTCTGAATTTGGCAATAAGGAGTTCACGATGTGAGCAACAGTCAGTTCCCAGTCACTGCATCAACACCCCCATAAGGTCTCTTCTCTATGAGGTAAAGGTTGTATTTAATTCCCACTTTACAGATAAGGAAACTGACAACTTTGAGAAATCCAGCAAATCACCCAAGGCATCCCAGTTGGGAAACAGCAAGGCCAGGGCCCAAAGCCCATGCTCAAATCATTCCAGGTACTGCTCCCAGGGTAACTGAAATTCAGTGGAAATTGCCTCACAGAATCATCATCATCATATTACTATTACTGCTGTTAACAAAGATCATGATTAACAACAGTCACCATTTTGGGAAGGCTTACAGCAAGCCCAGTCCTAGGCTGTGTCTGTATTGGTTTGTCATTTTTTTACCTCTCACAGCCTTGGAGAAAAGTACTTCTATCCCCAAGCGATTATAAAAGAAAAGCTTTTTGAGGGCAAGAACTTGGTCCGTTTTGTTGACTGCTGCACTCCCAGCACTTTACATTGCACGTGACACACAGCAGGTGCTGAATAATGTTCATTAAGTGAATGAATGAATAATCTGTCTCAACAACCCCGGGAAGCTCTATTTTAGACAGAAAAACTGAGGTCTGGACAGGGTATCTTAGCCATAAAAGGGAAGGGGAGACTCCAGTCCTGACCTCCTGCCTGATTATAAACTAGAAGTCCCAGGGGATGCTGAGCAGGAAATCCCCCCAACTCTAGTGACTCTGTCCAGAGACTCTGATTCCGCTTTGATGCCTGCTGGGCTGATCATATGGACCCATGAACCAGGCTTTAGGAGAAGAATGTCACCTGGATCCCAAAACATGTTAACTGGCTATCTTGTGTCCCCCACAACAGCCATCTCACAGATTGCAGGAACCTGCTTTGAGTTGTCTGTGACTGAGGCCACCAAATCACTGCTAACGGTCCACAGCCTGCCCCAGCAATTAATTAACGGATTTATTAATTAGGATGGGAGCTACTTCCCAGGCCGGAATTGGGGTCACCAGTTTCTAAAGCAAGACTCACAGAGCTAAAGATAAACCCTTGTTCGCTGTGAGTCTGAGGCCTGTGCCCAATTCCCAATCACTCGTGAGAGAAGTTCAGGAGCCAGTGATGGGTGAAGAAGCTGGGGGTCTGGGAGGAGCCGGGTCCCCCAGGGCTGCCTCCCAAGGTAGCATCAAGGCAGATGCTCCCACCTCACCCTGCCTGTGCTATTCATCCACTCCATTATCCAAATATTTATTAAGAACTTACTATGCCCTTGCCCTCCTCAGGGAGGAATACATGCATGTTAGTCACTCAGTCATGTCCAACTCTTTGCAACCTCATAAACTGTAGCCCTCCAGGCTCCTCTGTCCATGGAATTCTCCAGGCAAGAATACTGGAGTCGGTTGTCATTCTCTTCTCCAGGGGATCTTCCCCACCCAGGGACTGAACCCTGGTCTCCTAAATTGCAGGCAGATTCTTTACCATCTGAGCTATCAGGGAAGCCCAGGAAGGAATACAGATGGTAAACAAACGAACAAATAAATATCTATTATCACATCAGGGCAGGGGGCGGGGAGGCATTTTGGAAGCTTAGGGAGGACCTCTCTGAAGTAATATTTAAATAGAGGACTGAATGGACTGAGACAAAACTAAGGAGATGTCTGGGAAATGCAATGGGAACAGCAAGTACAAAAGCCCCGAGGTTGGAATATGTTTGGTGTGTTCAAGGAACAGTGAGGGGGCCAGAGTGCTTGAATAAAAAAGGGGAGGCGTGTCAGGAAATGAGAGCAAAACATAATGAAGGGCTACAAACGGGAATGGAGGACCTACTCACACAGTGGGCCCAGGTAAGAACAGGCCCCCAGAAAGAGGCAACGCGAGTGACACCACCCAGGCTCCCAACAAGTCATAAAAGATACCTCAGTGGGCACTTCCTATGCACTAGGTGCCTTAGGTAGATGTCCAAACCTCATCTCATCTTTCCTGTAGGAAAGTGTGGTCCTTTGAGAAGAAGATACAAAGGCAGGATTACAAGACAAAGAGATTTATCAGGATCAATAACTGCACCCTGCAGGAGGGAGCCAGAATAGAGAAAGGGAGGGAGGGCGTGAGTGAGAGAAGAAGGAAGGAAAGTTGGTAAGTAAGGTTGGCTGGTTAGTGGAAGCACCCTAGACTGCAGAGGAGTCCAGAGCCTGCAAATGAGTCCCATGTGTCCCAGGAACCAGTGTGTTACACTCAGTCCCTGGCTGTGGCAGTTGCGGGTGATCTTCAAGGGCAGGATCTGGTGCCACCTGCCCATCACACTCCCTATAGACAAAGATCTGCAAGGTGCATTCTCAGGGCCACCACTGGGAGGTACCATTATTATATCCACCTGACAGCTGAGAAAGCCAAACCTTAGAAAGAGGAACTAACTTACCCAAGGGACACAGCTAGGAAGAAGCAGAACTGGGATGTGAATCCTGATGGCCCCGTGCCATGATCCCAAGATAAACAGGAGTTGGGGAACTGGGCGTATTTTGCAACAAAGCAAGAATTGGGCTGAATACCTTGTTAAAAAAATAAAAGCAATACTTAAGGTTTGGAAGGAAAGCTACGAGAAACCTAAACAGTGTATTAAAAAGCAGAGAGATCACTTTGCCAACAAAGGTCCATATAGTCAAAGCCATGGTTTTTCCAGTAGTCATGTACGATGTGAGTGTTGAATCAGAAAGAAGGCTGAGCATGCTTTCAAGTTGCGGTGCTGGAGAAGACTCTTGAGAGTCCCCTGGACTGCAAGGAGATCAAACCAGTCAATCTGAAAGGAAATCAACCCTGAATATTCATTGGAAGGACAGTTGCTGAAGCTGAAGCTCCAATACTTAAGCCACTTGATAAAAAGAGCCAATACACTGGAAAAGACTATGATGCTGGGAAATGCTGAAGGCAAAAGGAGAAGAGGGTGGCAGAGGATGAGATGGTTAGATAGCATCGCTGACTCAATAGACAGGAATTGAGCAAACTCTGGGAGATACTGGAGGACAGAGGAGAGACTGGCGTGCTGTAGTCCATGGGGTCACAATGAGACAGATAGGACTCAGCAACTGAACAACAACAAAGGCTGATATGGTGTTTGACAGTTTACAAAGTACTCATTGAGACAGATTCACTCCAGGCCACATGTGCTAAATAATCTTATACTTCCTCCTTACTCCCAACTGACAGATGCCAAGAGTGAGGATAAAGGAGGGTCCAACAGGGCTTCCCTGCTGGCTCAGTTGGTAAAGAAATTGCCTGCAGTGCAGGAGATCTGAGTTCAATTCCTGGGTCCGGAGGATGCCCTGGAGAAGGAAATGGCAACCCACTCCAGTATTCTTGCCTGGGAAATCCCACGGACAGAGCCTGGTGGGCGACAGTCCATGGGGTTGCAAGAGTCAGACATGACTTAGCGACTAAATCACCACCACAATAGCCACGCAGAATCTATGACCAGCTTCACTGCCTTCCTCCAGTTTCTTGCACACACTATTTTTCCACACACCTCAAGGTATTACCACACGCTATTCCCAAGGATGCTTCTTCCTGACCTTGTCCTTGACACCTTGGCTAAAGGGTCACTTCTTCCAGGAGGGCTCCCTTGATGCTCAGACTCAGGCAGTTTTTTGCCACATGCTATCTCAGAATCAAATGTCCGTGTGTGACTACACACCTGTTTGTCCATTAAGATATGCATCCACCCCCCTCCATTGTCTGTGGGCTAAGTGAGGACTGGCACTTTGTCTTCCGGTTCACCATGATATTGCCAGTATATTATTATTATTTATGATATTTATTTATTATAATTTACACAATTTTTAGTTATACTGTGAGTGAATATATTGGGTTGGCCAAAAAGTTTGTTCATGTTTTTCCGTACCATCTTATGGAAAACCCTGAATGAATTTTTTGGCTAAACCAATATATTTTCAAAGTGTAGGACAACAGCAGTCATTATTATTAACATTATATAGCACATTTATGTGCCAGGCACAGATTTCACACTTTACATGCACTAACGCACCTAATCCACAATCCTTAAGGAGGCAGATACTACTATTATCCCTGTTTTACACAAGAGAGAAAACCGAGGCTCAAAAAGGTTAAGTGATTTGCCCAAGGTCACACAGCTGATAAGTGGCAGAGCTGGGATAGGGCCAGGCCCCCTGGCTCCAAGTCCTCACTAAATATCTTGGGGAGTGGGAGACTGTAGGGCTTGATTTTCCAGCCCACACTACACACCTCAGATCCCCAGAGCCCATGGACACTCAAACCGACCAACACCTCAAATAGGTACCCCCAGGCTCTGAGTGCCTGCCTCACTTCAGGAAATCTGCACTCGACCTGGCTGTCCTGGTGACCCCTGTGGTCTCTCTGTCTGCAGCACCCACACTCCAAACAGCTGGCTGGACAAGTCAATCGACCATAATGGTTCCCGGGGAGCCACTTACCCCGTCAAGTTTGAGCAACGGCGGTTCAGAGAGTCTTAAGCACTGCTCGGCTCCGGGCGTCTGGGGCAGACAACCAGCTCAGGCCAAAGAGGTTGGAGGATTGATTTTTTTTCTCTTTCTTTCTTTTTAATGACAAACGCGTATCTTGGAAATGCTGTTTCACTCGGCTGAAGGATGGCAGATGGGGTGCACAGGGAAAGGACTAGGAAGGAGGGGACAAGCCGCCGGCCCACTTTGAGGGTGACTGAGCTACTGAGGAAAAGCAGAGAGAGCAGGCTAATCACGTATCTTCATGAAGCTGGTCAGGGCCTTTCAGTTTTTCTGAAAAGGCAGCTTCATCTGACATTTGGCACTTGGAGAATGGCAGCCAGTGGCCTTGACAGCTACCCTCCTCATGACCCCTGGAGCTGGTCTGATCCACTACAGACCCTCAGCCCAGGGTCTCTGCACCACTGTTCCCTCTGCATGTCATGCCCTTGCTAGGTCTCCGTTCCCTGCCGAGTGCGGCCAGAGTGTAGGATTTGTACAGGATACTGGATATCTGAATTTCTTAGGCAACATCTGTGTTTTAAATGCTGAGAAGCTTATTTAAAAAAAAGTGTTTTTAAATATTGCACTAATCTGGACAGATATATCTGTGGCCCAGACATAGCTCCCAGACTGCAACCTCTATAGTCCGAGTTCCCAAGATATAAGAAATCACATATAATATTAGTAATATATTAATATAGTAAGTAATTAATGGAGTAAAAGAGAAGAGAAAAGTGCCCAGTAATCTCTAAAACAAGCATGCAAGGCCAGCAAATTCCAGGATCCACTGCTCATTTGGTTTTCTCACTCCTCTCTTACTCTCTAAAAATACCAACAACAATAAGAAGTAAAACACTTATGGAACAGTAACTGTGGGTCCCAAACTGTGCTAAGCACTTTCACATTTAAAGAGCTTTAATCTTTAAGAGCAATCTGAAAGATGGAGATTACTATTAGTTCCATTTAGAGACAAGGAAATAAGGCCTAGAGAGGTTAAGTGACCCATCCAAAAATCACAGCGCCAATAGGCGATGGAACCAGGACTGGAAGCTAGACAGGGGCACCTCACCATCTTGGCTCCTCCTACTTCCCTCTTGAGGGAAAGGGTAGAGAACAAGCTTCTGGAACTACATGTGATCCACCTTAACATTCTTAACTGGAAAGTGAAACACTCCAGCCATGCTACAGCCATCATTACAGACCTGTAGACCAGACTCAGCAAACTGCGGCCTTCAGGCCAAATCCAGCCCTTCTCCTGTTTTTGTAAAGTTTTCCTGGAATACAACCATTCACATTCATTTTTATTGTCTATGGCTATTTTCACGCCACGGTGGCAAAACTGAGTGCTTGCAACACAGACCACGTGGTTCACAAAGCCTAAAGCATATTATTACCTGCCAACTTTTCTTCACGGGAAAAGTTTGCCAACCCTGACAGCAGACCTAGATGGTTTCTAAAGAGCCTAGAGAGAAGCCACCTCTGAGAAGGTCATGAGGTTGAAACCTTCAGGGAAACACCGCCCTTAAAGAAGGGGGAGCACATTTGTACATTAAAGGGTACTTGAAGCTCCTTCAGGTGTTTGGGGTGAGACCAAATGAAAAGGAACCAGCCATGGGAAGATCAGCAGAAAGAGTCCCAGGCAGAGGGAACTGCAAGTGCAAAGTCCCTGAGGTAAGAATGTGCTTGACGAGTCTGAGGGACCAAAAGACCACTGTGACTAGAACAAAGCAAGTAGAGGAGAGACGCCGGAGATGAAGTCAGAAGGATAACGGCAGGGGCGGGGGTGGGGGCGCTCGACTACCTGGAGTCTTACAATCAGGGGAAAGGACTCTGAATTTTTACATTAAGTATGACAGGAATTGATTGTTCATATCCTACAAAACACTACAAACCATTTTCTGAAGGGATCCTCAAGGCTTAGAAACCAAGAACTCCATTCCAGACATGATTTTTTTTATCTCAAAATTCTGCTCAAGAGGCCAATGGCACCTCATCACTGCCAATATGGGCCCTGAGGTCATGAAAAGGCAATACATTTAACTGGCACACAAAGTATGTCAGCATCCTTCCCTTTACAGCAACCAAGTACAGCAAACCAGATGAGCACAACCAGTCTATGTGATGGATTAAGAAATGGGAGACTTGGAATGTTAGGGGATTCACCCAGGAGTGCTAGAGACTGTACTTCTTAGCTGCTCTTGGGGCCCTTCCCCTCTGCCTACTACTTCCACCTTCCCTGACACCTTTGATATAAGCCACTGTCATTAAGAAAGAGCATCTCCCAGACAGAAAAATCAAAGAGAAGACCGAACCCTGATTTCCTAAGGCAGAAACAAAGGCAGGCCACTATCTCAGTCACCTTCCCACGCTCAACCTCTGCCAGGCTCAGTCTGAGTTAGATAACTGGAAGCCACCAGAAATTCAGCCCTTTCAGAAAGCAACAGAGAAAACCATAGTTTTTGGACAGCCACGTCGACCATCATCCAGGATCAAATTTAGCACCAGCTGAGGTGCTCACGTTTGAAATTCTATCTGACGGAAGAAAGGTTACCACAACAGAATGTCAAGTTCGAAGACAGAATCCTCCCTTTAACAGAAGAGTTTTAAAAAAGAAGAAAGAAAGAAAAAGGAAAGAAAAAAAAAGCACCACCACCATCAGAAAAGCTGTTCCCTCTGGTCAAAATAGCACTGTGCTCATCTGAAATAACCCACCGAGACGCTTATTTGCTTCTTTAGGCTTGTCCGTGGTTTCTCAATTTTCTACAGTGAATTCAGGTATTAATAAAAGAAACTTCGAGACCTCCAACAGCAAAAGCGGTCAAGGATGAGACATTGCTCATTTTTCTTCCAACATTCAAAGAGAGGCCCATCTTTGGGAAGCAATTTCTGTCAAGTTGAGAAATTCAGAATTTTGGGATGCCCAGAAAAGACTGCTGGGTTCTTTATATAAATTCTCAACACCTGTTTCTAGCTCCTTCTGCAAAATAGGCTCACAGGGTGTGGCTTGCAATGAATTGGAGAGGCAGATGGAATGGGGTCACCCACTGGTTGGACTTGGAAGGGTCCAGGGGGCTGGCCAATGGTTTGGTCGTATTCACAGAGCTGCTGCTAGAAATCTCCCCTAATCCCTTCTGTCTCCCGCCACTCCCTCTCCTCCCGCTCCAACCTCCCACAGCCTTCACCTAATTCCAGTCCATCTCATGGGCCTGGGCTTGGGCCACACCAAGCCTGGTCTGCTCATGCTCCCCACCCCGGCAGCAATTCTATTACAGCAAAGTTTCCAAAGTTAGGATTCCGCCAACAGGGCTGATAGCTTATTTACTGCTGTCATCTAAAGAAAGAGGAATTTTGACACATTGTTAAATGATAGCACATTTAGATAAGTCAAGCTGTCAGAGGCTCTAATGGATGTCTAAACTCTCTGTGGCTGATATGTAAAATTTATGCACTTCAGAATATCATAAGGTTATAATATTTTAATCACATCCACGCTCTTTTCTAAACTTTGAGCTGAGAAAAACATTTCATCAAGTCCCATCTCCCGTACGCCAAGAAATTGAGCCTTCCTAGAAGTTTCTCCAAAACTCCTTACAAAAAGTCCAGCTTATCTCATTTGAGGACCCATCAGTTTTCCTCCCTAAAGGCTCACACCCCAAGCAGAATTTGCCTTTTCCTCCCAGGTTTGTACAGTGTGATCCTTCCAGCCAACCTCTTTCCTCCCAAGAAACAGATGTGCATTCAGACTGAGCACCAACTCTTGTTAGCTTGATTAACACTCTTTGAAGGAAAAAAAAAAAAAGATATCACGAGAGACTGGACCCAGAGCATCATTAAAAAAAGTGGCAAAGTAAAGCAGAAAAAGAAAATCATAAAGGTATGAATCCGGTTACGACGACTATACACAGAAAAGCCATAAAAAAATACTGCATTAGTAATGTTCACCATAAAGCAATCTTATAACCAAATGAAATATGCCTAGCATTAACTTTGGGATAGAATTTTATTTCTTCTCGTTTCCTGGACTGCTAGCAGCCGAGAGAAAAAGCAGCAGCAAAGAAAGGGGAAGCAGTTTCAGGGATCCTGAAGCAGGGTACCAAATGTCATAGCATCTTCACCATCATTAAGACTGCTGACAGACTTCCATCCTAGGAAAACAGCCCCACTGTGTCCAGAGATGGCACTGGAAGGAATAATAACCAGACTGCTTCTATATTTGAAAAATATATACTTCCAGAGGGCTGTGCATGGGCCAGTACAAGGTCACCTTCTTGCCAGTATCGGAGTGGGGTCGGTAGCACGGTCTGGCCTGGGGACATGGGCCGCCTTTGCTGCCTTGGCCACTCCAACACTCAGCGACCAGGCTGCATGAAACCATTGAATTGAAGCTATATACACCTCCTCACACTCACAAACATCTGGGGCCACAGGACAAGTGAGCCCAAAGCTCTTGGCCTGCACAGGGCCTGCAGTGGGGGCCACCTTTCCTACCCAGATCTTGGAACGAGCCAGCTGAAGTTTTCCTTTCTGGCTATCTCCCCTGTAAACGGAAAGTGGGAACGGAAAAAAATGAAAATAAAAGTGTGGCATAGGAGTCATTAGCATTATGCACAAGAGATGATCCGAGGCGAAAGTGCTTAGGCTCATAATCCGTGTCCAACAAAAATGCCATCAGTGAGAATATGGGGCTGGGTGGGGGGCGAAGGCCTGTTGGGCAGGGGAAAACCTGAACATTTCAGGACGAGGGTGGAGACCACGGCAGGTGTGAGGGCCTCAATGTCTGTACACCACCGCCACATGCACCTCTGTTTTCTTAAAGTGCACAGCTTTTCAAACTCCCAAAGGGACTTAATATCCATGTAAATGAGGTTAACCCTTTCCCCAGAGCCCTCTCCTTTTGTGCCAAACACACCAGCCATTGTTTTAATGAACATAACCCTCCCTCCTGCACCCTAAGTATACACCCTGTGTGGGGAGAGGTCCTGGCTCTATTTTCCCATCACCTGAACAAGGCTTTCCACCCTCCCCATCTTCATCCTTTCCAGTTCAAATGTGCTTTTTCACCTCAGCATCTTCTAAAACCCTAACAAAGGGTTCCCAGATCAATGGGAGTCCAACTGGAATCAAGATCTGGGTGACCTCAACAGCTCCACAAAAGACCCCTGAGCCTGAGACAGGAAAGACTTGAGGTTCAACAACCCCTCCACTCCAGCTCAGAAATCAGCCCCCTGGGAGCCGCACCCACCCCTCAGCACCCAGCCCAGGTCTCACTCCACCTCCCGGTTGCAGCCCAAGCTCCCCAGATTGAAAACGAGTTATCTAATGAAAATTGTGTTAACTGACATTCCGGCCAACCGGGAGCAAATACCAGCGCTGTAAATCTCGCTGCGGAAATTTTCTCCAGCCCAGAATAACAATAGGACCCTGCAAAGGGCTTTCGCCAGCCCTTCTGGTTCCTCTCCTCTTGTCTGCCACGTTCTTGTCATTCCTTATGTTACAGAACATCAATCATAAATAAAGACGCTGTCCCCCAGCCGTGCCCGGGTCTCATTTACAAACATTAGCAGGGAATACGATTACCATTGGCCTTCGTGCCAAGCCCAATGTGGCTGCCCAACTCTTTCTCTCCCATTCTCTCTCTCTCCCTCCCCCATCCCCCACTCTTCCAGAAAGGCCACTTTAGCATCGTTTAAAACAGCAACCACAGCTCACAGCCCTGCCCGCCTCAGATGGCCACCAAACTGTAGCCCCAACTCGAGTGAGGACCTGGAATTGCAAGGCACTTGCAGTTATTAACTGCATGCCTGAGTGCCCCGATTTTCTCTCCAGCTCACTGGCTTTGAAGGAGGGGGCCTGCGGGGAGTGAGGGGTTAGAAAGGAGGGGGGTTGGGAAGCCACCAGGAGGAGGGGGGCACTGCAACCACTTATCAGAAGAAACTTAACGAGATTTGCAGGCGGATTTAAAAAAAAAAAAAGCGGGTCCCTTTTTATCTCCAGACTGATGCTCTCCCTTCTTCCAAGAATGTCAAGGCCAAGGCAGGATGCTTTAATCGCCCGGTAACCAGCACCACTTCCCCGCCCCTTGTTCCCACCGCGCCTCGGAAAGACTCCTGGGTTTGGGGGCTTGTCAGGAGCATCCCGGGGCACCTGGGAAAGGAGAGAGGCTAGCGGTGTGCCTCCTGTGCGCAGTTCTCTGTGAGATTCCACCCCGCGGCCCAGTCTCCTATTGGGCCAGAAAGAATAACCCCCAAATCCGGAGGAGACACACAGACTCCCAGAAGTGCTGGAGTTTGGAAGGGAGCCGCCCCAGGGAGAGAGAAGGAAAAGGGAAAGAAAAGACTAGAGAGAGCAGAAAAGAGAGCAGTGGCGGAGAGGAAAAGCAGGAGGCAGAAAACAGCGAGGGAATCTCCTATTTAAAAGTTCCAGTGGGCCCAAGAGCCCGAAGTCACCTGCTCTGCGCAGCTCCCGGCTCTCCAAGGCCCCTGAGGCAGGAGCGCAAACTTGAGCGCGCCCCGGGCCCATTTCCACCGCCCGTCCCCACCTAGACTTGGAAAGAGGTTGGCAAGGGGGATAAAGCAAGAGGCAAAGACGAACCCCGAGAACCCGGCCCGAGGAGAGGTCTGCCGGTGCAGGCGGCCAGTCCGGCGGTGGTGGCTGCAGCGGCTGGGGCGGCAGCAGCGGCCCCCGGGTGGCGGCGCGTCCGGGCTGCGCAGCGAGGCGGGCGGCGGCGGCGGAGGTGCCGGCGGGCGGCGGGGCGCGGAGCCGCCTCCTAGCCAACCCCGGATGCCTCCCCCCCACTCCTCCTCCTCCTCCTCCCAGCCCGCCAGCTCCCTCCCTCCCTCGCCCGAGCCCCAGCCGGGCGCGGACAGGCACGCGGCGCGCTTCGCGGCCTCCCCGGGCGCCGCGAAGTTGGGAGGCGCGCAAAGTGCGGCGCACGGGGGGTCGCCCGAGGTCCCGCCTGCAGCCCCCTGCCTGGGACCGCAGACCCTGCCTTCCTCGCGCCTCACTCCGCCGCTCACCCGCCGGCTCGCTCCCCGGGCCATGGGCTCACTAGCGCTTCTCCATGGTCGCAGCGGCTAATCGATGATTGAACCGAACAAAGAGCAGCGGCGAGATCAATTCCTAATACCTATCGATAGGCAGCGGGCAGTCGAGCTCCTGCGAGCCCCAGCAGCCGCCGCCCGCCTCCCCAGGGCGCCCGACCGCCCTCCCGGGGACCTCCCCAGTGCGCCCAGGGCGCGCCCGAGGGCTCCCCACGGCCGCGCGGCCGGTGCTGCCCGCACTAACCTGGAGTCGCCGTAGATCAAATCGCTTCCAATATTGAAACATCGATCCCACATTGGCGGCCATCTTGGGGGCTATTCGAGACGCACACACACAAGAGTTTGGCTTTTCTCAATGGCTGCACTCAATATCCGGGCTGGACTCCCCCCAGCCCCGGGGCCGCCGCCGGCAGTCCGGGCCCTGCGCGCCACCGCCCGGGGCCCCTCGGGCACCCCCCGGCCTCCTGCCACCCGCTGCCCCTCGGCGCCGCCGCGCCGCCGCCGCCGGGCCCGGGAGCCGCGCGCCCCCCCCAACCCCCGGAGGGCGCGGGAGGAGGGCTCGGGGCGGGGAGCTGGGCGCCCGCCCGGGGGAGGCGGCCGGGGATGGGGTGGGAGGAGAGGAGTGGGGGGGAGGCAGCGTCTCCGAGAGGCGCTGGCGCCGCCGCTGCCCTGCCTGCAGCCGGCTCCCGGGCCCGCGGAGCGCTCGCTGCATCTCCCCCCCCAAGTCCGGGGTCGGTGTGCCGCGCGATTGCACTTGACTTTGGCTTTTGCAAACTTATCAATACTGACGTAACGTGCTGATCAATGCAAAGGGAAGTTTGTGGGGGCAGGAGGCGGCGGGTGCGTGGGGCGCCTACCCTCGCCTCGCACCTGTCTATCCCCCATCCCCAGCAATGCATACTTAAAAAAAAAAAGTTAATAGTTTGCAATGCATTTTTTTTTCTTTTGCAATCGGAGCACACAACACGTGCCTCGGGCTGCCGCCGCTCCTTCGCCAGCCAGCTAAGCTTCGCATCCGAGGGTAGCAGCCGCCAGCTAGAGCTGTGTAGACTACCCTGCCGGCGGGTTGTTGGGAGCCGGCCAGTGGGCGGGTGGCAGCCGCCCGGGGGCGCCACTGAGTTGTCGGAAATGTCACCACTGCCGTGCGCAGGGTCCACGCCATTATAGAGTTATATTATTAGGAGGCGATGTCTTGTCTTGGTCAAAGCACTGGGTTCTTTCCGGGGGTCCTCTGCAATAGAGATTCTTGTTATTAGTTTCAGGAGCCTTTAGTCCAGTTACTTGGGCTCCTCACAACTTTAGAATGGGAGGTCGTTTTACTGTTCCCATTACTGGAGAGGGTTCTTAGCCAAACCTCTGGAATGGTTTCTCCCCCAACAGTGGGTTCGCTTTTATCGTTATATGTTGAGGGGGGCCTAGCCTAGCTCTGGATCATTAACAGCTACAGATGTCTCTGCCACTGTTACAATCATTATTCCGGGTCCTTAGCCTAGTTGGGGACCCCAGGCTCCTTCCCAGTATGGGCCTCCTTTATTATGATTGTCTTTTGGGAGAGAGTCTTTAGCCCAGCTGGAGGGAAATTCTGGTCTTCTGCAATTTTTCAGACGCTGGACAGCAGGGGTGGCTAGATTTCTTTCACATTTTTTCCATGGTCTTTCCTCTGCAAGGGAGAAGTCCCCAGTCTCCTCCCAAGGTCCTACACCCACCAACCAGGAGGAACTCAGACCTCCCAACCCCCTTCATAACTAACACTTCGCCTGACCCAGCAGTCACCCTTTCTGACATATCCCCCTACCAATCCTACCCTAGCCTCTGCCCCACCCCACCCCCAAAAAGGAGACATTCCCCCGCTTTTTCTCTGGGCAAAAGATTTGCTTTTATAGACAGCAAATGGAAATTATATTCTCTTTTTATGACCCAGCTTGGACTTCTGACATCACTCTTGGTCTGGGACAATAGATCAATACAGAGGGTTATAAAAAAGATAAAGTTTAGAAGAGTTGTAAAGAAGAAAGAATCGTGATGGATATTTTTGATGATTTTCCAATATTTGTGTCTTGGAACACGTGCTTCAAGGCAATTAAAGTTTTTAATGTAATGTAAATAATTGTTTCATAAATGCTTCAAAAGAAGGTGTGATCTTTCTAAGCAATCACTTGAGCTGTTTAAAAAATGTAATGTGATTTAAACAAGGATACAGTATTTCTGTTACCATCCCCATACATTTTCCATAAGGCCTGGGTAAATATATTAATGCACAAGTTGAAAGACTCATAAGACCAGAAGTACAGCGTTCACCAAGATGTAATGAATTAGGCCTAGTTAGCAATTCCGAGTGGCCTGTTTCCTTGCCAGATTAAATTGCACGTGATGTGTGGTTTATCTCAGCTCTCGATAACTTCACGTTTAAATTACAGCTCTCATTCTGCAAAATGAATTTAGGGAAATTTCATAACTATCGCATGGCAATTTTTTTTAATGGCTACATTTTCTCCTGAGCATCTGTAAAGCTTGCAGCTTCCTTGTCTTTGAGTCTGTTTTTTAAAGACCTGTAGTAGAAAATCTGGAGTGAGTGTGAAACCTTTCAAAGCAATTTTTAACAAATCAAGGTTTTGATGAAAGATTATTTTAAATTTACATCTGATCGCTTTTCGGCCTTTTGGCTAAGATCAAGTGTAAATTTACATCTGACTTTGCAGTCATGGAACTGACATCGTATACCTCCTGATATGATGTACGGAGAAGGATACACCACCACTTCTGTGGTATTTGTGCATAATCTGAATCTAATTGTGAAGAAATATCAGATAAACCCAAATGGAGGGGTAATTCTAGAAAATAAACAGCTAGTCTGTTTAAAAATGTCAGTGTCACATGAAACACACACAGACTGGGGAACTATTCTAGATTAAAGAAAGCAAAAAAGATCTGACAAGCGATTAAAATATATGATCCGGGGTTTTCTTTTACTAGAAAGTGCATTAACTGAAGCCAATAGCAAAGTTAGAATAAATCAACAGATTAGATAATAGTATTGTATCAATGTTAATTTCCTGATTTTAATCATTGCACTGTGGCTATATAACAACATATCCTTCAGAGAGAATATTAAAGTATTCAGGAGTAAAGGGAAAGCCATCATGCCTGCAACTAGCTCTCAAACAGTACAGACAAAAACAATATGCATCTGTTTATCAGAATCTATCTGTAAAGAAAGAATGATATAGCAAATGTTGCAAAATGTTAACATTTGAGGACTCCAGAGGAAGTGTACACAGAAATTCTTGGCACTTTCTTTGCAACCTTTCTGGGAATCTGAAATTATGTCAAAAGACAAAGTTAAAAGAAAAAACAATAAATTTATGTCTGACTTTGTCTCAACTGTTAGGGACTATTGGACTTCCAAATAAAAATTCTGCATGGAACTTTTCTACTTTCCTGACTGACGTAGGCTGCACCTTTGACCGAGCAGGAAATTGCCACAGCAAACATGCTTACCGAGGAGCAGCGAGAAAATCCAATAATTCAGATTGTTTTAAGTCTGTGATATTTTTAAATGACTTAATGCAGTGAGTCTCTGAAGAATTCCGACAATTTTAATGGTAGAAACTTGCAGTCCCACTGAGGAAAGAGTTGCTACATAAATACTGAATGATCGTGTCTTTCTGTCTGGGCTGAAACATATTAGCTTTGCTTAGTGGCTTATTGCTTTATTCACAAAATAAATTTCAGCCGTCTCTCCCCACCATATTCCAAGCGCATCGTGAGCCTGTACCTTATTAGATGTGGGGGCTTATGTTCCAAAGGCATCTGTTACCGTCTCAGGCTCAGCAATAATGAATTAAGCAGTTAAGTGTTTACCCTCTGAATGGAGTTAGCCAAGGAAATGATATTATTATGGATGGTCCTTAATGAAAGACCAGCAAACTCAGACTTTTTCAGGAAACAGTCGGCCTTGGATTTGGGAACTAAAGTAATAAAATATTAAATATTTTTGTGAAAAGCTGTCTTTTTGTGTGCTCAGCACACTCTCCCTGCCACAAACACACACATACACAGATATACAAAAACTTAATCAGGTTGCTTGTTGATTCCTGATTCTCAAAGACTCACATATCAGGATGACTATTATAATGGCAAAGAAGACATCCTTTCTCCATCCCAGAAGAAGAAGCAGAGGGTGGCTTGAAGCAGCCTATCCTGAAAACACAAGCAGAGAGAGAGCCAGATCCTTTAGGAAATTCATAAACTGTGCAAGAATCCCGGGGAAGATAATGGCAGATCCTTAGCCATGAACATAATGATATGCGAAATCCCCAGCATCAAAGCTGAAACAAAAGAAAATGTCCTTCAGTAGCTCCACGTTGCCCACCACAGTTCTCGGGAAGGAAGAAAGACTAAAGTAGAGACTCCAAATTCATCTGGAAGTTTTCAACAGCCCTGGGAGAGGAGTAAGGGATACGGGAGTGTCCGGCCGACACCTGCAAGGGTGTGTCCCTGGAGGCTGGCCCATGGTTAGGTCTCAGATCCAGAGGCTGAAGTGACTGGCTATAGAACCAAGCCAGCAGCCCCTTAGGTGCATAACACTTGACACAGCGCTGTCAACCATCACCACTATTAAGCACCTACTAATGGCTATTGCAAACACCCTCTTCCAACAACACAAGAGAAGACTCTACACATGGACATCACCAGATGGTCAACACCGAAATCAGATTGATTATATTCTTTGCAGCCAAAGATGGAGAAGCTGTATACAGTTAGCAAAAACAAGACCAGGAGCTGACTGTGGCTCAGATCATGAACTCCTTATTGCCAAATTCAGACTTAAATTGAAGAAAGTAGGGAAAACCACTAGACCATTCAGATATGACTTAAATCAAATCCCTTATGATTATACAGTGGAAGTGAGAAATAGATTTAAGGGACTAGATCTGATAGATAGAGTGCCTGATGAACTCTGGACGGAGGTTCGTGACATTGTACAGGAGACAGGGACCAAGACCATCCCCATGGAAAAGAAATGCAAAAAAGCAAAATGGCTGTCTGAGGAGGCCTTACAAATAGCTGTGAAAAGAAGAGAAGCGAAATGCAAAGGAGAAAAGGAAAGATATAAGCATCTGAATGCAGAGTTCCGAAGAATAGCAAGGAGAGATAAGAAAGCCTTCCTTAGCGATCGATGCAAAGAAATAGAGGAAAACAACAGAATAGGAAAAACAAGAGATCTCTTCAAGAAAATTAGAGATTCCAAGGGAACATTTCATGCAAAGATGGGCTTGATAAAGGACAGAAATGGTATGGACCTAACAGAAGCAGAAGATATTAAGAAGAGGTGGCAAGAATACACAGAAGAACTGTACAAAAAAGATCTTCACGACCAAGATAGTCACGATAACGTGATCACTGACCTAGAGCCAGACATCCTGGAATGTGAAGTCAAGTGGGCCTAGAAAGCATCACTACGAACAAAGCTAGTGGAGGTGATGGAATTCCAGTTGAGCTATTTCAAATCCTGAAAGGTGATGCTGTGAAAGTGCTGCACTCAATATGCCAGCAAATTTGGAAAACTCAGCAGTGGCCACAGGACTGGAAAGGGTCAGTCTTCATTCCAATCCCAAAGAAAGGCAATGCCAAAGAATGCTCAAACTACCGCACAATTGCACTCATCTCACATGCTAGTAAAGTCATGCTCAAAATTCTCCAAGTCAGGCTTCAGCAATATGTTAACCATGAACTCCCAGATGTTCAAGCAGGTTTTAGAAAAGGCAGAGGCACCAGAGATCAAATTGCCAACATCTGCTGGATCATGGAGAAAGCAAGAGAGTTCCAGAAAAACATCTATTTCTGCTTCATTGACTATGCCAAAGCCTTTGAGTGGATCACAAAAAAACTGTGGAAAATTCTGAAAGAGATGGGAATACCAGACCACCTGACCTGCCTCTTGAGAAACCTGTATGCAGGTCAGGAAGCAACAGTCAGAACTGGACATGGAACAACAGACTGGTTCCAAATAGAAAAAGGAGTACGTCAAGGTTGTATATTGTCACCTTGCTTATTTAACTTATATGCAGAGTACATCATGAGGAATGCTGGGCTGGAAGAAGCACAAGCTGGAATCAAGATTGCTGGGAGAAATATCAATAACCTCAGATATGCAGATGACACCACCCTTATGGCAGAAAGTAAAGAGGAACTCAAAAACCTTTTGATGAAAGTGAAAGAGGAGAGTGAAAAGGTTGGCTTAAAGCTCAACATTCAGAAAACTAAGATCATGGCCTCTGGTCCCATCACTTCATGGGAAATAGATGGAAAAACAGTGGAAACCGTGTCAGACTTTATTTTTTGGAGCTCCAAAATCACTGCAGATGCTGACTGCAGCCATGAAATTAAAAGACACTTACTCCTTGGAAGGAAAGTTATGACCAACCTTGATAGTATATTAAAAAGCAGAGACATTACTTTGCCAACAAAGGTCCGTCTAGTCAAGGCTATGGTTTTTCCCGTGGTCATGTATGGATGTGAGAGTTGGACTGTGAAGAAAGCTGATTGCCGAAGAATTGATGCTTTTGAACTGTGGTGTTGGAGAAGACTCTTGAGAGTCCCTTATACTGCAAGGAGATCCAACCAGTCCATTCTAAAGGAGATCAATCCTGGGTGTTCATTGGAAGGACTGATGCTAAAGCTGAAAATGCAATATTTTGGCCACCTCATGCGACGAGTTGACTCACTGGAAAAGACTCTGATGCTGGGAAAGGTTGGGGGCGGGAGGAGAAGGGGACGACAGAGAATGAGATGGCTGGATAGCATCACCGACTCTGTGGACATGAGTTTGAGTGAACTCCGGGAGTTGGTGATGGACAGGGAGGCCTGGCATGCTGTGATTCATGGGGTCGCGGAGAGTCGGACATGACTGAGCGACTGAACTGAACTGAACTGAACTGAATGGCTATTGGATGGACTTCCGTGGCAGCCCAGCTAGAAAAGAAACCGCCTGCAAAGAAGAGACCCCAGTGCAATTCCTGGGGTGGGAAGATCCCCTGGAGAAGGGATAGGCTATCCACTTCAGCATTCTCGGGCTTCCCTGGTGGCTCAGAGGGTAACGAATCTGCCCACAATGCGGGAGACCTGGGTTCAATCCCTGGGTTGGAATGGTCCCCTGGAGGGCATGGCAACCCACTCCAGTATTTTTGCCTGGAGAATCCCCATGGACAGAGGATCCTGACAGGCTACAGTCCATGGGGTTGCAAAGAATCAGACACGATCGAGCGACTAAGCACACACAGCACAGGCTGTTGGACGCTTTATAAATAAATCATTTAAAATGACACTGTGGTTAGGAGAGTGACTCTGGAGCCAGACTGTCTAGATGTGAGTTCCAGCCACTTACAGGCTCTGGGACCTTAAGCCGTTCGTTTACCTCTCTCTGCCTCATTTTCCTCATTGTACAATAGCGCTAATAATCGTACAAAGTGGTAACGATTAAGTGAGCTAGTCTATGTAAAACCACCTACACAGGTTGTATTTAGTGGCTTTCATTATTATTGGCCTCACAGTGAACAGGACAGAGGTCTGCATTCCCATATCGCAGATGGAAAGAATGAGGCCCTGAGAGAGGCAGTGGCTGGCTCATGGTCACATGGTTGTGAAGGTGGCAGAACCAGCGCTGATACCAGAGCTCACTCACATTAGCCTGGGGGCTCATTGCCTCTGAGCCCACCCTGCCACTTATGGAGAGGAAAAGCAGATGCCCAGAAAACAAGGGCTGTAGCCTTTACTATGTGCCAACTCTCAATTACCAATTAAACTGGAGAGGAGCAACACAAGAGGGACAGGCTCCCTGGGCCTGATTCCCCTCACGTGTTAGAGACTAAACAAATGATAGTGCATTCTTGCTGTGCTGATTAGTCTCCTTTTGTTCCCTTTCCCCACTCATTCTCCTCTTGCCCCGCCCAGTGTCCCCGGACTCTGACCCCTACGGACCACACCTCCCAGGCTTCCTTGATCCCTGGCTTCCAGCAGGGTTTGGACCGTGGGAGGCCCTGATGAGAGCAAAGAAGGACCAGAGAAAGGCTGGGATATTTACTCGCTAGCTCCCTCCCTATTTCACTGCAGTCCTGGCAGTGGCTGGGGCCTTCTACAGTCAACAATCCTGTCAGGCTGTCCCTCTCCTGCTGTCACAGGGCCCCAGTAACTTCTCTCTCCTCACACCTCTTCAGATCTGAGGTATAAATGGCTCTCTTTCGCCAGCATCTGGGTGCCTTAACATTCCCTAACACACACCTCTGTAAATGAAAATTTTCAGGTGATTTTTTTTTTGGTCTGGGACCCTGATCAATCCACCCGCCAATGCAGGAGACACTGGCTTGATCCCCAGATCGGAAATCAAAACACTGGAAGATCCCCTGAAGGAAATGGCAACCCACCCGAGTATTCTTGCCTGTAAAATTTCATGCAAAGAGGAGCCTTGCAGGCTACAGTCCATGGGGTTGCAAAGAGTGGGACATGACTAAAGCAACTTATAGCACACAGGCACACACTGACCAGTACATCTACCAGAGAATATTATTCAATTATTAAGAAAGATGAGGGGACTTCCCTGGAGGTCCAGTGGCTAAAAATCTGCCTGCCAATGCAGGGGACACAAATTTGATTCCTGGTCCAGGAAACTTCCACATGCTGCAAGGCAATTAAGCCCATGCACCACAGCTACTGCGCCCTCACACCCTAGAGCCTGTGCTCCACAACAACAGAAGTCGCTGCAATGAGAAGCCAGCACACCGCAACTAGAAAGTAGCCCACACTTGCTGCATCTAGAGAAAGCCTGTGATAGCAACGAAGAGCTAGCACAGCCAAAAATAAATAAATAATAGTCTAAAATAATTTAAAAATAAAATAGAAAAAAAGGGGAGACAGAAAGATAAGAGTTGTTTGTATATGTGTTGAATGAAGAGATGTTTAGGATATACGGTAAAGTGAACATAAGCAGATTATGCAACAGTATTAACAAATATTTGCTTAAAATGTGACAAAGAAAAAAGTTAAGGAAAATTAGATATCAATTGGTTAACAGAATTAGCCCTGAAAAATGGTTTTAGAGGTCTCATAATTCCCATATCATCATCATAATTTCCTTCATGAGTACAAATTATTTTTTTCATCAGGAATCTTAATTCAGTTGGGGTGGAGGGGATCTGTTTTTTCCTGGGCCTCTGGTGCACATACCACAATACCATAGTCACTTGAGATATCTATGAAAGAAGATCAGATTAAATAGAAAGACAGCCCAAGTTCATGGGCTGGAAGATGTAATATGGTAAAGATGTCAGTTCTCTCCAAATTAATCCATAAATTTAAGACCATTCAAATCAAAATTCCAATAAGGTTTTTCATAGAACTTGACAAGCCCATCTTAAAATTCTTACAAAGATGCAAGGGCCAAGAATAGCTGGGGTAAATTTGAAGAATAGTAAGATGAGGGAACTTTCTTTATCATATATTAAGACTTATCATAAAGCTGTTATAATAAAGACAGGGAGCAGAAGGACAGACAAATAGACTCAGGTGACTAAAAGTTTTGACACAGATTCACACTGGTATAGAATGAACTCACAAAACAGATGACAAAACTGGCATTATAAACTAGACTTCATTTTCAATATGGTGCTGGGCCAACTGGCTGTGCAGACGGGAAAAAATAGAATTAGACCCCACCTCACACTACATACAAAGATCAACTCCAGGTGGAGGGGTCTGCACTCTTATGAATTTAAAGAAACTCAACCCATTCCCCTTTTTCCAAAAGCACAGAACATCTGAACTGAAAATTATATCCTTATTAAGCTGACTCTACTATGCTGTGTCTGTTTGTTGTGTTTTTTTAAGCATCCCAATAGCTCTGGTCACATAATAACCCAGGGAACCTTTTAGTCCTGGCCAGAATCAGGACTGCACATTCTTATCCCCAGAATGAAAAACCACTTGGCACCTGGCAGCTTCCAGGAGACTTAGAAACATTAGCTAATTAGAGTTTCTAGAACTCTGCTCCCCAATGGCACAGGTTCTTCTTCAGGTACACAGCTTCCCTAAGTTCCTGAGAAGCTGGCCCCAGGGCAGAAATCTGCCTTCTAATTCTGCACCCCTATTTCAGCAGCAAGCTGTGCAAAGTGGGTGTGATCTAAGTCACCTGAGATAACCACCACAGAATTGAGGGCACCCATTTGGTTCTCCATCTCTCCTAGAGCCCACATATCTAGCTCAAGTGGCCCCACTTGGCTTCATGCATGAGGGCACCTATTCCTCCACGGGCTTCCAGGTCTGTGAACTGTCAAGGACAGCCATGGATCTTCCCTGTGCCTGGAAAAGAGCAACAGAGACCTCCAGCACCATCCACCACCCAAAGAAAACTCCACGAACTGGACCCTTACAGCTTCATTGAAAAGTAGAGACTATTACTGCAGGCTTTCTTAAGGGGTGGGGCATGAAGAGCTTAATGCCTTAAAATCCTTTTTGCTTCTTTCTTTCCCAAAGTTCCCTTCATTAAAGCAACCGCTCCAATTTCTATTTTTAATTTCTCTCATCTAAAATGGCTCACCCATCTCTCACTCATCGCACACTCTCAGGTCCTATCTTCCTCAGTTCTTTCTCTCTCGTCTCCATTTCCATCCCCCTGCTCTAGTTTCTCCCTCTTTTTCAAATTTGAGGTTCTCAGATTGCATCTAATCAGCAAAATACCATCCAGTAGCCAAACAAAAAGACAAAAGAGTTCTTTTCCTCCTTTGGTAAGATGGGGAGATGTGAATGCTTATGCTTCTCTTTTCACCAGTCATCACATTGTCATCGTCACTGTCATAACGGTGCCTACTATGCACTGGGGGCTTCACCAACATTCTAGGCAAATCTCACAATCTATCATGTCTACGTCCATTTTACAGATGAGCAAACTGAGCCTCAAAGAGACAGACTAGCTCACCCAAGTTCACTCAACAGGAAAATGGCTGAGCATTGTTTGGAGGCTGGGTGGGAAAACCTATACCTTTTGGTAGCTTTGCTGCAAAAGCCTTAACCCTAGTTCTATTTTTTTCTGCCGTTTAAGTTCAGGGCAGGAGGGAAGTGAATGGAGGTACTTCTAGAAGATGCCATTCAGACAAATCAGAACCAACAGGGTCTGTGTTTGTCACCTTGGCAGGCAGTCCGTCAGATACCACTCCCTCAGCCTCCCTGGAACTTCTGATTTCCTAGCTCTTGGCTCCCATGAACCAAAAAAATTATCCACTTGGCTCCATAGGATCGAAAAAATAATGATAATGTTGCCGTTTATGGCCTGTTTTCCACAAGCCAGGCTCACTCTGCCCATTATCTAATTTCCTCCTCGTAACAGCACTTGGAGGTAAGTATGGCCATTTCCTTCCTCTAATAGCTGAGGAAATGGGGGCTCAGAGAGGGCAAGTGACTTGCCCAAGGTCATCCAGCCTGTAAGCAACACAGCTGGGGGTCAAATCCTGTTCTGTTTGATGCTGGGGCTTAGGTTCTCAACCCTGAACACCACCCCCTTCCCTTTCTCAGCTGCCTCTAATTCCTCTGACGGGCTTTGAATTAACTTCTCCGCTGGTGAGGAGCTGAGTCAGAGTTGGATCCAAGAGTCAACTCTCCTTGTACCCACAGTCTCCAGCCACACTGTCCAAAGCTCTGGGAGTCCAGAATGAAGATTCTAGAAACTCTCTTTTGAAAGCTGGGTCCCCATCCCTCCAGTCTCAGAAACCTCTGTGGACTAAAGAACTCAGCATCTAGGGGGAGCAAAGCCCCTCTGATTCAAACACTCCCTGACCCAGGAAATAAATCTGGCCCTCCTACCTTGACCTTTCTTGCTGCAAATCCTTGGTGTCCATCAGGATCTTTGGCAAATGTGCCAGGCATCAAGGACCCTGAGAGGTCATCTGTTCCAGCCCCCTGCCTCCAGTCTGAGAAAGAGAATTTAAAATGATCCTGAGGACCTCAGGCCAGGGTCTAACCTACCACTGTATGTGCCACACCTGCTTTTGCACACACACACATACATAGTTGCACATGTGTATACACACCTGCACTCACACTGTTTGCCCACAGGTGCACACACACACGTCTACCTGCCAGGGCACATATCTATTCACACAAGCCAGAAACAGATTTTCTGGGACACACTTGTATACTCACACACAGGTTTTGCACAGCCTGCGTGTGCACGTGGACGAGTGTGCCATACAGATCCACGGTGCGTGTGCCCAGCCATACTTCCCAGGGTAGGACAGCAAGGTTTCTCCCAGGGCCTCCTGGAGTACGGCCTTCAGCTAAAGCCCCACCTGGTGGACACTTTGTGTATACACCAACCCCAGTTCCGAGCCTGAGCGCCCCTGGGGCCAGAATAAGGCTCCGGGCAGCACCCAGGCTGACTGTCAATAAGTGAGTGAGCCCAAAGCTAGACTTTGGGGACACCACCTGTTCCTCAAATCTCTTTTCTTTCCTCCTCTCTCCCTCTCTGGGCAGCAATTTCTTTGGCCAAAGGCAAAGAAAAGAGCACTGGGTCCAGAGGCAGGGAACTGAATCACTGCTCTGCCACTTGTGGACACAGAATCAACGGCTGTCTCAGGGTCAGACACCTAATTCGAGTCTGAAGTCAGACATGAGTTCAAATGGGGCAGCAACTCCTGGCTGTCCCCTTCTTGCATGCGTGTCCTTGGGCAAGTCACTTCCACCTCCCAAACCTGCTTCACCAACTGCGAAGTGGGGCAAAGTCCCCAGCAGAGTGGCTGGAAGCAGCAGACACTGAGGAAGCAAAGTCAGTTTATTCTCTCCATTTTTCTCAGACCAAATACAGGTACAGTTTAGGCACGACAAGAAGCAGGGCAGGAGTCAGAGGGACTCCAGTTCAAATTCTGATTCAAATCCTGGCTCTGCCACTTTTTGGATGCGGGGCAAGGCACTCCACCTCTCTGAGCGTCAGTTTCTCCATCTGTACAATGGGGACCTTTTGGTGGCGTAGTGAGAATTAAATGAGACAGGGCATGCAACAAACCTGGAGCCAGTGTGCTGTGTGCCGCGCTAAGTCACTTCAGTCGTGGCTGACTCTTTGCCATCTGGACTGTAGTCTGCCAGGCTCCTGTCCATGAGATTTCCCGGACAAGAATACTGGAGTAGGTTGTCATGCCCTCCTTTAAGGGATTTTCCCGACCCAGGGATCAAACCCGTGTCTCTTATGTCTCCTGCGTTGACAGGTGGGTTCTTCACCACCAGCACCATCTGTCACTAGTAAGCACTTCATAAATGGAGACTGCTATCATCAGTGTTTATGTTTGGGAAAAACAAGTGACACTTGGAGGGGTGGGCAACAGATGTTCCTCAGAAGCCCAGTATAATAGCTATACAATTATAATTAAGCACAAGTTAATCCCTGAGTGCCAGGCACTGTTCTAAGGACTAAGAATTAACTTGTTTAACATCATAACAGCTCCATGAACCAGGCACTATTATTGTTTCCATTTGACAGATGAGGACTGATGAAGGCGAAAGGACTAAAATGGTAGGGACCTGACAGAAGCAGAAGATATTAAGAAGAGGTGGCAAGAATACACAGAACTGCACAAGAAAGATCTTCAGACCCAGATAACCATGATGGTGTGATCGCTCACCTAGAGCCAGACATCCTGGAATGCGAAGGCAAGTGGGCCTTAGGAAGCATCACTACGAACAAAGCTAGTGGAGGTGATGGAATTCCAGTTGAGCAATTTCAAATCCTGAAAGGTGATGCTGTGAAAGTGCTGCACTCAATAGGCCAGCAAATTTGGAAAACTCAGCAGTGGCCACAGGACTGGAAAAGATCAATTTTCATTCCAATCCCAAAGAAAGGGAATGCCAAAGAATGCTCAAACTACCGCACAATTGCACTCATCTCACACGCTAGTAAAGTCATGCTCAAAACTCTCCAAGCCAGGCCTCAATAGTACATGAACCGAGAACCTCCAGATTTTCAAGCTGGATTTAGAAAAGGCAGAAGAACCAGAGACCAAATTGCCAACATCCAGCTGGATCATGGAGAAAGCAAGAGAGTTCCAGAAAAACATCTATTTCTGCTTTATTGACTATGCCAAAGCCTTTGACCATGTGGATCACAACAAACTGTGGAAAATTCTTCAAGAGATGGGAATACCAGACCACCTGACCTGACTCTTGAGAAATCTGTATTCAGGTCAGGAAGCAACAGTTAAAACTGGACATGGAATAACAGACTGGTTCCAAATAGGGAAAGGAGTACATCAAGGCTGTACATCGTCACCCTTCTTATTTAACTTATATGCAGAGTACATCATGTGAAATGCTGGGCTGCATGAAACCCAAGCTGGAATCAAGATTGACAGGAGAAATATCAATAACATCAGATATGCAGATGACACCACCCTTATGGCAGAAAGTGAAGAAGAACTAAAGAGCCTCTTGATGAAGGTGAAAGAGGAGAGTGAAAAAGTGGGCTTAAAGCTCAACATTCAGAAAACGAAGATCATGGCATCTGGTCCCATCACTTCATGGCAAATAGATGGGGAAACAGTGGAAACAGTGACAGACTTATTTTGGGGGGCTCCAAAATCACTGGAGATGGTGACTGCAGCCGTGAAATTAAAAGACCCTTGCTCCTTGGAAGAAAGGTTATGACCAATCTAGACGGCATATTAAAAAACTGAGACATTACTTTGCCAACAAAGGTCAACTAATCAAGGCTATGGTTTTTCCAGGATTCATGGATGGATGTGAGAGTTGGACTATAAAGTAAATTGAGCGCCAAAGAATCGATGCTTTTGACATGTGGTGTTGGAGAAGACTCTTGAGAGTCCCGTGGACTGCAAGGAGATCCACCCAGTCCATCCTAAAGAAAATCAGTCCTGAACATTCATTGGAAGGACTGATGTTGAAGCTGAAACTCCAGTACTTTGGCCACGTGATGCAAAGAGCTGACTCATTTGAAAAGACCCTAATGCTGGGAAAGATTGAGGGCAGGAGGAGAGGGGACGACAGAGGATGAGATGGTTGGATGGCATCACGGGCTCAATGGACATGAGTCTGAGTAAACTCCAGGAGTTGGTGATGGACAGGGAGGCCTGGAGTGCTGCAGTCCATGGGGTCACAAAGAATTGGACACGACTGAGCGACTGAACTGAACTGAACTGAAGGCAAAAGAGGAGAGTGAAAAAGCTTGCTTAAAACTCAACAGTCAAAAAACTAAGATCATTGCATCTAGTCCCACCACGTCATGGCAAATAGATGGGGGAAGAAAGGAAAGAGTGGCAGACTTTTTTTTCCTGGGCTCCAAAATCATTGTGAATGGTGACTGCAGCCATGAAGTTACAAGGCACTTGCTTTTTGTAAGAAAAGCTATGACAATCTAGACAATGTGTTAAAAAGCAGAGACATCACTTTGCTGACAAAGGTCCATATAGTCAAAGCTATGGTTTTTCCAGTAGTCGTGTATGGATGTGAGAGTTGAACCATAAAGAAGGCTGAACACCGAAGAATTTCTGCTTTGAAGCTGTAGTGCTGGAGAAGAGTCTTGAGAGCCCCATGGATTGCAAAGAGATCAAACCAGTCAATCCTAAAGGAAATCAACCCCAAATGTTAATTGGAAGGACTGATGCTGAAGCTCTAATATTTTGGCCACCTGATGTGAAGAAATGACTCATTAGAAAAGATCCTGATTCTGGGAAAGACTGAAGTCAGGAGGAGGAGGGTGCAACAGAGGACGAGATGGTTGGATGGCCTCATAGACTCAATGGACATGAGTTTGTGCAAACTCCAGGAGATAGTTAAGGACAGGGAAGCCTGGAGTGCTGCAGTCCATGGGGTTGCAGAGTCGGACACATCAGCGACTGAACAATGAACAACAGCACAGTTGAGGACACTGAGGCTCAGAGGTGATGTAACTTGCCTAGGGTTAAAGAACTAGAGTTGATGAAAAATCCACGCAGAGTCCTCCGAATTTCTCCATTCCCTACTCCCACTGAGCTGTCCTGTCTGTTCTGACCTTCTAGCCTCTCTTTAGTCTGGAAACTTCCCTACAAGATGAAGACTGACTTTAGAGGCCAAGTCCACCCCTATGAGAGTCACTGACAGTCCCATTCCTCCCAATCCCCAGGGAGGCAAATGGCCACATATGCATCCTGTGTATTCTGGAGGGCTACAGGTTTAAGATAATCTCAGGGAGGCAATAAACACAATGGAAATAAAGCAAATTAAAGAGCATCAGCTAATCATGGGTTCCTGTGTCAGAAAATTTGCATCTGCTGGGGTTGCTGAGTGGCATGAAGGTGGAGAGAACCTGGCTGGCAAGGCCTCAGCCCACTGCTGAAGCGTCACCGCAGAGTGGAGGGACAGATGGTGGCCCAGACAAGAGACGAATGTAAAAGACAGATTAGACACAGGAAATTGTGTACTCCACATTTTACTTAAAAGTCAGTCACTGGGAATTGGCTGTCCAATGATGCTACTGGTAGCAGAGTTAAGTTCTGATGTGGCATGGTGTCATGCTAGAGCTTGGATCTGGCCACATGACCTGCTTTGGCCAAAAGGATGAGCTGGAAGTATTGGCATGCCAGTTCTGAGCCCACTTCTCAAGATATGTACCTTGCACTGTTGCCTTTGCCAGGGAAGAAACATGCCTGGCCAACTGGTCCTAAGAGGAGGATGTAAGACTCAAGGGTAGGGAGGAGCCTGGCTTCTTGGATCACACGCGGAGGACAGCCTCCACCATCTAGGAACACCTGCCAAGGACTGCCATGGCTGTGGAACACGTCTCTCACACTGAGTCACTGTTCACTGGGGTCTATCTGCTGCAGCAGCAAGTGCATCCCATGCTGCCTCACTGGCAGGCTAGCCCCTGCACCCCTTCCCAAGCCAGCCCTTTGTTTCACCAACCTTGATTTCCCCCCACAGTCACCCAACCTGGACACCATGGGGCTTTGTGCTCTCACCCTGCTGTGACTTTCTGGACCTAAGACTGTGAGCTCCCTGAAATCAGACCTTGGAGTAGGAAAAGATGTTCTAGAGCAATGGGGGGAAGGTGGAAGAAGGGTCTGTGGGTACTGAGGACAGAGTGGATCTGAACCCTGTTTCCTCAAACCACTGCTGGACCCCAGAGGTGGAGCAGTTCATGCTGTGTCTAAGCCATAGGGATCCCAGGCAAGGGCTCCTGCATTCAGAGCCCACTCCTTGTATCGGCAGAGGCTTTGTCTATGGCGTGATGGTGGGCAGGGACTGCAACAACACCAGTACTCCATATGCATGGGTACTGACTGCAAAGATGAGCAATCACTAGGAAAGTAGCTTCTTCTCCCTTGCCCTCAACAAGGTCCCTTAGGGGACCTCAGGGGGCATCCTGCTTTACGAAAACTGACATATGCTCTTGCCAAATAAAATTTGTCTTCAAGAAAAAAAGGAAAAACCAAACATGATGCATGAGATTGGCACTTATCCAAATGATCAGTAGTCATCTTCAGCAATCCTTGAGTACCCACTCAGCACCAGGTGCATTTGCTATGATCTCAGACCCTAATGGTGGCCCTGCAAGGAAAGGAGGTTCAGGGAAATGAATTCCCAGGCCCACAGGCGCTGTTATGAGTCTAGAATGTCAACCTGTTCGGCAAGTTGGTGTTTCTGAAAAACAAAAACTTAAATATCCAAGAGCAGACCTGCCTAAAGAGATCCCTTTCTAGAACTCCATGTGACAACCTTCCTTCTCCAAGGTGGGGTAGAATGGAGAGGAAGGAACCCCACTTTTCCAAGATATTGTCTTTTCCTCCACCCAGTTATCCCCACCTTGATCTCCTCTACAATCTCCCCTCCTCCCTTCTTCCACAAGGGATTGGGATGGTCAGATCCACCAAAAACTAGTTCTATTTTTCCATGTCTTCAAGGAAGTCTCAGTTTTGCTCTTAAGACCTTTAAAACTGACTGAATCAGGCCCACTCAGATTATATAGATGACTTAAAGTCAATTGATTATAGATTTCAATCACATTTATAAAATGTCTTCACATCACCCAGATTAATGTCTGAATAATTGGCACTATCGTCTAGTCAATAATTTGACACATCTAACCAACCATCACATACCTCATTGGTAAATCCCTGTGGCATCCTCAAGTTGGGTGCTTGCTGATCAGACCATACTGTCAATGTGAACCAGTCATGGTTTTTTCAATTGGATGAACTTAGTCAAAGGAATGGATCTGTTGGCTCCCATATCCCAAAATGGCAGGAGTTTGGTTGGAAACACCCCAGGCTAGGCCCTCAGCACAGCCTAGACTCTCTTTTGCAGCCTTCCGTCTGCTTCTGTCTGGATGTTGGCTTGATTTTGCTCCTTTTACTCTGTCCCCCAGTCTGAAACCATGGCCCCAGTAGTCCTGGAAGCATATCTGTATGAGGTCAAGGGCAAAGGCTGACTGGCCAAGCCTAGGTCACAGAGGGTGTGGTCTGTCAACCATGGGGAGCAGGCAGATAGCACACGCAGGGACACCAGCAGGTTTTAAGCCGGCAGCTAGCCAGGTACGCACAGCTCTGTACCTTCCAAAGTGTGGTACATGAGCTTCTAGATGTTCTAAGAGCATACATGGAAGATGCTCTAGAAGTTTCTAGAGCTTCCATGAGAAGGAAGCTCACCCTCTTTTAAATGTCCCTCAAGCTTTCTGATTGCTCCAAAGGACAAGCTCCACTTAATTGTTATCATGTCTATAATGCTTCTGTCCCTGAAAAAAATCTCTCAGGCTCAGTTCCTCTGGCAGGCAAGAAGTTAATTCATTACTTTACTCTAAATGTATTTACTTATATGTAGTTATTTTCTATTTATGGCAAGAGATGCTAGTTTTCCATTTAGAGTAGTGACAGAAAGTTTCCTTTTACAAAAACATTTATTTA
The DNA here is from genome assembly GCF_049115385.1 of Moschus berezovskii. NCBI lineage: Eukaryota > Metazoa > Chordata > Mammalia > Artiodactyla > Moschidae > Moschus > Moschus berezovskii. The sequence goes on along the minus strand of NC_142478.1, from coordinate 57,998,760 downwards.
AGTAAAAAGTGGGCCAGGCTAGAGAAAAATATTAAGTACATAATAATAGATGGTGCATGGAGACAGGAAAAATTGTGTCTAAGGCTGGGATGGACTTAAGCGTTATGTTGGGTGATGGCCTTGGCTTTCATATTAGACACTCAGAATTTAAATACAGGTCACATTCATTATGTAAATATGGGCAAGCCACTGAAACTGAGTTTCATTTTCCTTATCTATAAAATGAAGATGGTAATAATAATCATCAAACTTCATAACTCACTTTATCCAACCCCCTTAGGGCCAGGTGTATTTAGGAATTCAGAAATTCTCAAATGTTTAGAGTACCTCATACCTTGTACTACCTGCAGAACTTAGGCAGCACCACATGACCCGGCACACTGACACTTCTACAGAAAATGGGTGACCATTCACATTAAGCATTGAATTTTGTTTTTTTGTTGTTTTAAGTCTACACATTGCACCAATCCTGGGCAGATTTTTCAGCCAAATGAGCTTGCTACAAACTTGAAAATAAAAACTTTCATATTCCAGAGGTTTGGAACAAGACTAGTGAGACTAGAAGCACCTTAGTCAAGCCTATGCAGCATACAAAGCAAGGAGCCAGCAGAGCAGGGGAGGGAGGGTTTAGAGAGAGCAAGAATGAAATGTGTACCAGTCCCAAGAGAAATTATGAGGAGATTATAAAAGCTTCCCAAGATTTCTCAGAAATCTCCTCCTCCCATGACCTGTCCTTTCCCTTCCTCCTTCTCCTCCACTTCCTCCTCCTCCTCCACTTCCTCCTCCTCCTCTTCTTCCTATTCTTCTAGGTCTTCTTCCTCCCATTGCCCTTGCTGGCGATCAGCCTAGGAATGGACATGTGACTAAGTTATAGCCAATGAGATGTGAGGGAAGATCTGCTGAAATGCTTCTGTAGATGTCTCTGTGCCTAGATGTGATACCTGGTGCAGGGGCAGCCGTTTTAGGGTTGTAATGGGAGGTAGGCTGCAGGTAAAACCACACAAAGAAAGCTAGGGTAGAGAATTGATGTCACATAGCCACTGAGCACACCAAACTTGGACTTGCCTACCTCTGTACTTCCTATAAAAGATAAAGAAAACCTATTATAATTTTAGCCACTTTGAGTTGGAATTATATGTATTGCAGAAGTGCATTAGTTTGGATATTAAAGAAAAGTATAAATATGGAAGGTGAGAAAATGTGAGGAGTCGAAAGTTATAAGCAAGGTTGGATTTTAAAGGCTAATATTGTAACAGGAGGGGAAGGAGCAGGGCACAACTTTTGAAAGAATGACATAGCCTGAGGACACAACATAAACCAATTAGAATCAAATGAGACCAAGATGGCAGTCAACACTAGACCATCAGCAAGTGAAATGACACACCTAGAGGTGCTGTGACAGTTCTGAAGCTCTGTTAAAAGACCAAGGAGTGGGCGGTGGCCCAAATCCTGGAAACCTCCACCCCTTCTCAAAAATAGTTGGAATAATCCTCCCATTCATTAGCATATGAAATTACCCAGCCTATAAAAACTAACCACACCACATTTCAAGGCTGCACTTGTCCTCTCACGCTCTGTCTAAATCTGAATAAGTCCACTTATTACCTATCACTTTGTCTCTCATTGACTTCTTTCTGCAATGAGACATCAAGAACCTGAGCTTCATTAGGTCCTGAAACCAGGTACTATGGGTTTTGGCTGGGTTTGAGTCCCAGCCACGTGGGTTCAAGTCCCAAACAGGGTTTTGGCTAGGTTCAAATCCCAACCATGTGGGTTTGAGTCCCAAGCTAGGTTTTGGCTGCGTTCGAGTCCCAGAACATGGGTTCAAGTCCCGGTTTCAGTATCAGATAGATGACACTATGGGAAGGTGGAGGAGGGCAGTGAGAGAGCCGGTGTGGGCTGGACTGTGAGGATGGGTTCGTGAAAGAGTTTGGGAAACTTCCGAAACATGACTAAAAGCTTCATGGTTCCATTTTTCTTAGTGGAGGGCAAATAATTAAGCTCAAGTTCAGAGTCCCTTAAATTCCTTCCCAGGATCATAGATGTTCCCTCTACCAGGCAAGAAATCTAGGCTGAGCAGTCGGGAAGATTCTAGGTAGATGAAAAGCCTCAGCAGTGTTCCGGGCTTGTCTGGCCTTCAACGTGTGATTTTGAGAGTTGGAAGCGCGAAGATTATAACTCAGAATGGCACGCGGGTGTGAAGCCGGCTGCCTTGCCAGCTATTTGCCTGTATTTAAAACACATATGGGTGATATTTTTAAATATCTTTGCTGTGTGATTGAAAAACATTGCAGTTGCTACTTCATGGACGTGGGTTTTTATGCAAACCCAGGGATGGAATGATGAGTGTATGTTGTACCTACGTGGGCTTTGCTGGAGAGAAGTAAGGACAGAATGGCACAGCCTGCCTAAATGTCGGGCAGAGAATTGGGGCTGGGCCATTCAACATTTAACTTGGGTGTGGGGGCTGCTGGCAAAGCTCCTTGGTTTTCTTTCTTTTCATCCCTTCCAACTCTCCCTCCAAAGGGTTTGGGTGGGGCTACTCCCCCAGCTCTGGGAATGGGCATGTGACCCAGACTGGCCAATTAGGTCACTCCAACCTCTTTGTCCCAGTGATTGGTCATGTCCTTAGCTCATGTCCTAAGGCAAGTCAGTGAAACTCAACTGTGAGACTCTTAGGAACTACTGGGAAAGAATCACTTCCCTCCTGCTCTTGTTGCTGAACTGAGAGGGGGTATACCTGGGACTGCCTAAGGCCATTTTTGTCACCACCTGGGGAAAGCCTGATGGAAATAAAGCCAAGATGGGAGAAAAAAGCCTAAGAGATTAACAGAATCCTGGACCCAGACATGCCTGAAATCTAAGATCAGACTTCTCTGGCTGCACTTGGAAAAAAATTTGTGGTAAACTCTATTTAAGGGACTTCCCTGGTGGTCCAGGAATTAAGAATCTGCCTTCCAATGCAGGGGATGTGGGTTCGATCCCTAGTCAGGGAACTAAGTTCCCACATGCTATGGAGCAACTAAGCTGTGCTCAATAATGACTAAGCCTGTGCCACAACTAGTAGTTGTCCATGCAGTGCAACTACTAAGCCTACAACTCACGTGCTACAGGGAAGAGCCCACAAGCCCCAAGGAAGACCCAGTTCAGTTCAGTTCAGTCATTCAGTCGTGTCCGACTCTCTGCGACCCCATGAACCACAGCACGCCAGGCCTCCCTGTCCATCACCAACTCCCGGAGTTCACTCAAACCCATGTCCACAGAGTCAGTGATGCCATCCAGCCATCTCATTCTCCGTCGTCCCCTTCTCCTCCCGCCCCCAACCTTTCCCAGCATCAGAGTTTTTTCCAGTGAGTCAACTCGTCACATGAGGTGGCCAAAGTATTGCAGTTTCAGCTTTAGCATCAGTCCTTCCAATGAACACCCAACATAGCCTAAAATAAATAAATATTACAAAATATGTATATTTAATGTAAAATGTCATTTTAGCTATTTCTAAATATACAATTCAGTGACATTAATTACAATCATAATGCTGTGCAGCCATCTTCACTATCTTTTTCCAAAATCTTCAGCCCCCAAACAAAAACTCTGTACCCATTAAGCAGTAACTTCCCATCCCATAATAAGATTTCTAATTTAAAATATGGGCTTCCCTGGTGGTTCAGATGGTAAAGAATCTGCCCACAATGCAGGAGACTTGGGTTCAATCCCTGGGTCAGGAATATCCCCTGGAGAAGGGAGTGGCTATGCGCTTCAGTATTTTTGCCTCGAGAATTTCATGGACAGAGGAATCTGGGGGGCTACAGTCCATGGGGTTGCAAAGAATGGGACAAGACTGAGCGACTAACACTTTCTTTTTTAAATTGTGTGTGTGTGTGCGCGCTAAGTCACTTCGGTCGCACCCCATTCTTTGCAACCTTACAGACTGTAGCCCACCAGGGTTAGTCTGGCTTCTCTCACTTAGCATAATGCATTTAAGGTTCATCCATGTTGTTCAGTTCAGTTCAGTCGCTCAGTGTGTCCGACTCTTTGCAACCCCATGAGGCACGCCAGGCCTCCCTGTCCATCACCAACTCCTGGAGTTCACCCAAACTCATGTCCATTGAGTTGGTGATGCCGTCTAACCATCTCAACCTCTGTTGTCCCCTCCTCCTGCCCTCAATCTTTCCCAGCATCAGAGTCTTTTCAAATGAGTCAGCTCTTCACATCAGGTGGCCAAAGTATTGGAGTTTCAGCTTCAACATCAGTCCCTCCAATGAACACCCAGGACTGATTTCCTTTAGGATGGACTGGTTGGATCTCCTTGCAGTCTAGGGACGCCCAAGAGTCTTCTCCAACACCACAGTTCAAAAGCATCAGTTCTTCGGTGCTCAGCTTTCTTTATAGTCCAACTCTCACATCCACACATGACTACTGGAAACACCATAGCCTTGACTAGACAGACCTTTGTTGACAAAGTAATGTCTCTGTTTTTTAATATGCTGTCCATGTTGTTGGCACATCAGTAATTGTTCCTTTCTATCGCTGAGGAATAAATACATTGTATGTATCCATTCAGTCTATCTCCATTCACCAGCTGAGGGACATTTATCCACTTCTGTACTCTGAATGTACTTGAGTCTATAAATCCCCTTTTCTTTTCTTAAGCTATTCCAGTTAAATTTCGGTCACCTGCAACCACAATAATGTTGACAATATATCAGAGAAAGCAACCTTCTCTCTCTGAAATTTTTTCTTTCATCTATAAAATCAGAGTGTACTATTCAAATGGTTTTGAGGGTTACAGAAGTCTTGACTCAAAATTGTTTGAGAGAGACAATTATTTTCTCGCATACCAGGGAGTTCTGAGATGGAAAAGATCTCAAAACAGGTAATTCTTGTAATTCACAGTTCAAGTCCAGAGGCAGGCAGCTTCCATGGCTCCACTCTGCAGGCCTCTGTGTTTTCCCCACAAGGCAAAGCAAGGTGACGGCAGAGACGCCACATGACAAGCTTCACAGGAAGTTCTCTCATTTTGGCTTAAGCCAAAAATGGTTTATTAGTTTATTTAATGGTATGATGAGCTTTGGGTACAGCTGTATCAAGAGCCTCTGAGGTTGAATTTTAGACATTAGCATTCTCCTTCTCTGTTGGCTTTGTTCTCAGACAGGATTCTCTGCGAGGTGGCTAAGATGGCTTCTGGCAGCCCAGATGTCTGTCCTCCCAGGGTAACATCCCCAGGGAAAAGAGAGAGCCTCTTTCCAAAGGTTCCATCAGAAATTCTAGGGAGAACTCTCCTTGCTCCAGGTCAGATCTGGACCCTTGAGACATCACTCCTAGTGTGAGAGTATTTGGAATGGTACCTTTGGGAGGTAACTAGGTTTAGATTAGGTGATGAGTCTAGGGCCTCCACAATGGTATTGATACCTTTATAAGAAGAGACATCAGAGCACATGCCCCTCTGCCTTCTCTCTCTCTCCTTTCCCTCTCTCTGCCATACTAGCACACAGCAAAAAGATGGCCATCTGTAAATCTGGTTGAGAGCCCTCACCAGATCCTAAACATGATGCACTCCGATCCTAGACTTCCAGTGTCCAAACTATGAGAAAATAGTTGTTTAACCCCCCCAGGCTATGGTATTTTGTTATGGTAGCCTGAACTGACTAATACAGCAGTGAATTTAGAGCAATCATTGTTGACTGGTTACCTGCTGAGTGCCAGGCCCTGTGCAGAATATTGAAGTTCATTAGCTGGGTCTCAGCCCACAGAGAGTTTGGAATCTAGAAGCAGTATTAAAATATTAATGATGAATCCCTTCTATCTTTTCTGTAAATTTGAGATCACTTTTATTTAAGAAAAGAAAATTCTAACTCAATCAATAACCTCTTTGCACTTTCTTCCTCTATCCATCTGTCCCTGGAAACAGACTAGCACGTAGACCACAGAACTTTACATCTATCTCTCCATAGTTATTTCCATGCATGCCAAGAGAAAAAAAAATGACAGCTATAAAGAGAAATGGCAGATGCTCTTAAGTGCCCTGTGTTCAGAGCTTTTCGTGTCTAACCTCAGTTACTCTTCAGACCAGTCTGTAAGACAGACATTATTAGTTTCATTATCCAAATGAGGAAGCTGAGAGGCCCAGAGAGGCAAAGGGACTGACTGACCCAAGATCACACAGCTGTGAAGTGAGGGTGAGGTTTGAACCCTTTGAGTCAGGTCTTTCTGATCTTAAGGCCTAAGGTCTTAATTCCCATCAGCTTCCTTGGCTAATCAGTGCTATGGAGGAATTCATAAAATAGACACTCATCCAGAGTTGAGACATTATAATGACCTAGATTTCTCTGTGATAAGGATAGCCACCACTCAGGAAGGTGGCTGTAATGTGGATGAATGCACTAAGAACTTTTATGGACTCTCAAAGAGCAAACAATGTTACTTTTGTTATTCATAAGATAGTCTCTATTCTGTGCCAGTCAGTCTGCATGTTTTAACTCTTCCTCTCACAATCCTTTGAGGTAAGTCCTAGAATCATTCCCATTTTCAAGATGAGAAAGTGGAGGCTCAGTTGAGCCAAAGCAATGGGTGAATGAGTGAAATTAGGACATCTCATCACTCTAAATCTTTAAATGTCCCAAACCCTTGGGGTTCTAGAATCTCCTGAGTCTATATTCAAAGAGAAAGGAGCAAGATGGAAATTTAGAACAAAATTCTCCTCTCATAGAAGGAAGATGCTGGTTGTCAACTGCAAGTTCTAGGGAAATGCCTCGAGACCCATCCCCCACCCCCACCCCCAGGTCCCTGGGGTTCTGTGGTTGGATCTGGGAACTCTGAAAGTCTCCTTGAACAGACTTAGAGCTGATGGAGTGGGGAAAGAGCAGGCTTATAAGGGACCCTCACAGGAAATGCAACAATAGCAGTGTTGTGCCCCATGAGAGCTGCAAACAGCATCCTCAGCAACAGGGAATATGGGTATGAATACGCTTGAGCTGTTCTGCCACCTAAATGTGCATAATGAAAAAAAAACATATAAAAATGTAATAAAATAGGTCTGTGAATTCAGCCTTAAAAAATCATGTGCATCTGGGTCTTGTCCTGAAGGAAAAAAGAAAATCCCATGACCAGTTTGGTGGAGTTGGATGACGGGAGTGGTTAAAAGGTTATTTATTATTTGATTTTCTGTTTTTCAGAAAGATAATACTCATTGTTAAAACTTCAAGCAATGTATATGCAATGGTATATAAGGAATGCTTCTAGCTACAAGTAATCGTAAACTTAAAAAACAATGGTTTAAAAGATGAGTAAACACGCATGCATGCTTAGTCATGTCTGACTTTTTGTGACCCTATGGACTGTAACCCACCAGGCTCGTCTGGCCATGGAATTTTCCAGACAAGAATATTGGAATGGGCTGCCATTTCCTTCTCCAGGGTATCTTCCTAATCCAGGGATCAAACCTGTATCTCCTGTATCTCCTGCGTCTCCTGCACTGCCAGGCAGATTCTTTCCCACTGAGCCACATATGAAGCCTAAAAGATGAGTATTTATTGTTAATTACCAGGACATATGAAGCCTAAAAGATGAGTATTTATTGATAATTACCAGGAAGCCTAAGGTAGGAGGTTCTGGACTTGGTTTGTGTGTTCTCAGTCGCTCAGTCATATCCGACTTTTTGGGACTCTATGGACTGTAGCCTGCCAGGGCCCTCTGTCCATGGGGATTCTCCAGGCAAGAATAGTGGAGTGGGTTACCATGCCCTCCTCCAGGGGATATTCCTGACTCAGGGATTGAAACTGTGTCTCTTATGTCTGCTTCATTAGCAGGCAGGTTCTTTAACACTAGCGCCACTTGGGAAGCCCCAGGACTTGGTTTAAGGACTTGATATCAATAAGAACTCAGACCCCTCTGCTCTTTCTGCTTTGCTCTACTCAGTGTGTAGGTAATGTCTCCTGTCACGGTCACAAGATCGCTGCCACAGCTCCAGATATCAGGTCCTCATGTCATAGTCTCAAGCAGTAAGGAAAGGGATATGATTATGCTAAAGAGAATCTTGTATTCTTTAATTAAAGAGAAAGATCTTTTCCAGAAACTGTCCCCTTCCTCCACAAAGTTAGATGGACCTCTCTCCAAACCTTAGCTCTCCTGCTTTATTTCTCTGAGCCTCAATTTTCCCATCCTGGAAATGGGGATAAAAGTAGTACCTTCCTCAGAGGGTGTTGCGAGAATTAAATGAGAAAATACTTCATGTCCAGTAAGCACTCAGGAGCTGTGCTAGTATCTTCCATTTCCCTACCACATGCACCCTTCTTAACCTGTCTCCAGCTTATTCTGTGATGCCTCAGGACTGCAACAACCATCTTTCTTTTCCTCTGGCTTTTGGTTGATTTGGCCAATGGGAAGTATAGTATCAACAGGAGCTCAAGAGCAAAGACAGGGAAGTTGAGTATTTACCGCCCTCGCTCCTTCCCTGTGGTATTGCTAAGGGAGGCTGTTTCTCCAGTGATGGCCGCAGCTTCTCTCTCTCTGCCAGCTGCCTGGTAACGTCCACTGGCTAATAGCTCCCTAAGATTACTAGCCTCAGGGCGTGGCTCCATTGTTTTTCTAAACCTGCCCTCACCTTAGCAAATAGTCTTTTTATTCAACACTTCTTGAAATACCAGTTTGAGTGCATTATCTTTTCCTGCCAGGACCTGGACTGATTCAAAACATGAGCTTTTTTTTTTCCAAAGTAAATTATTTGCAAACTTCAGTATTTTATTAGTAGTGACAAGTGATTTGTGTCACACTTCATGATTAAGAATCACCAGTCCTCTTGGTCAAAAAGTCGGTCAAGTGGGATGTTTGATTGAGTTGGCTGTTATAATCATGAATTAAATCTAAATCCTTGGGCTTCTGGCCATATCCTGAGGCACAATATTTTTTACATGATAATGGTTTTGGGGGAAAAAAAGAAAAGATAATTTTTACATTCATATGCCCTGAACTCGTTGCTGCGTATTCTTGACATCCTTCAGTTAAATGGAAAACACCAGGTTTTGAAACTGTATTGATTTCAATGGGCATATATTATTTTACTGTAAGTACCAATGTCTGTTGTACTTAATATACAATGGATTAATTTAAAATGCATTAGTTTAATAAAAATGCATAAAATAGAATAGAATTGCATTAGCTTCAATAAAAAATTCAATTTCATAAATATTATCTCGTGTTAAAATGCATTGATTTCCAGGAAAATATATTGGTCAAAGGTAATTTACATTGCTTTGAATGGAAATGCGCCAGTCTCCATACATATGTATTAGTTTAGTCAAACGTATCCAATTGTGTAAAATATCGGTTAGGCTGAAATGGATTCCAACCCTGTTTGTTGTTGTTGTTGTTGTTTTATTCTCTTTGGCTGAATAAATATTTCCCATGCTCGCTTTAGTGTAGCCTAGTTCCTGTGAAGGAAGGCAGGTGGGTGAGCCTGAGGAACATTCTGGTAACCCACTGGTTTGTGGATTGTTGACTTCTGCAGCAGTTAAGACTCCCTTGGTGGCAGGTAAGGTGTGTTCGCCTTCCCTACCAAGGCTGGGTATGGGATATGAGCTGGAGAGCCAAGCAAAGGGCCCAGAAGTCCTCATGAGGACTGACTGGAGCCACACCCAGATCAGGAAAATGTAGACTTTGACTTTGGCAGGAGAAGCTGGAAGGGAGCTACATTATGGGGGGCAAATAGGGACCAGAAGCAGGTAAGCTAAACCCAGAGCTCAGGGTCAGCAGGACACAGGGGTCTCCCAGAGTTCTGAACTTGCCACTTCCTGTGTGTCCTTCGCCAAGTCACTTAACCTCTCTGAGTCTCTGTTACTCCCAGGTATTATGTCTAACACTAAGTACTTTCCATATACTGATTTGTATAATCATCACCACAGCTTACAAGTGTCTTGTTCCAGACCACACAGCTAGCAGAGTGGTAGAGCTGGGATTTGAACCCCAAATCCCTCTAGATCTCAGCCACCAGACTGTCTCCAGTAATTCTATGTAAAGTGTGAAGTGTGTGGTCACTCAGTCGTGTCCGACTCTTTGTGACCCCATGGACTGTGTAGCCTGCCAGACTTTTCTGTCCATGGAATTCTGTATCCCATCAGACTTCTCTGTCTATGGAATTCTCCAGGCAAGAATACTGGAGCAGGTTGCCATTTCCTTCTCCAGGGTATCTTCCCGACCCAGGGATCAAACCCAGGTCTTCTGTGTTGAAGGCAGAGCCTTTACCCTCTGAGCCACCAGGGGTGGCTTGGGGTACATTGGGGTAGTTAAGGGAGGTATCTAATCCCTGTTCTTTGGCTTCTGAGGAAACTTTGGATAAGTGACTTTGTCTCTTTAAGCCTCAGTTCCTTCATCTGTTAAATAGGTATAACGATAGCATCTATCTCCTACAGCTCACAGAGACACGGTAGGAGCACGACAAACAGCAGACCCTCACCCAACAAAAAGCACTCACCACTTTTCAGAGCCTTTAATACGCTAATGTGAGTCCTGAATCCCTAAAGAGGGGAATAAGTAGGTAGATAAACCTACCCATGGGGTCGTAAAGAGTTGGACATGACTGAGCGACTGAACTGAACTGAACCGAACCTACCCAGGAGGAGGCTGAAGAAGGAAAGAACTGGAATATGGAGAGACTTAGAGAAGGAGAAACTGCCCTGAGTTCCATTTCCCAAAGTGTGGGACCCCTCCCTCCGTGATATGTGAGCTGTCTTTGCTCTCTGCAGATGGACATTTTTCAAAACTTTTTATTTCAAAAAAATTACAACAGGAGAGTTATAAGAAGAGTACCGTGAACTCTCTGAACTTCTCCAGATTTGCCAAATGTTGACATTTTGCCACATTTGCTTAATTTTTCTCTCCGTCTGTATGTGTATATATATCTTTCTATATATATGTTTCCCCCTGAACCATTTGAGAGTTAATGCAATCACCAGCACAGTCCTTTACACACAAGAGATCAGTGTTTGTCTCCTAAGAAGAAGGTCATTCTCATTCGTAACTATTGTACAACTGTCACATGCAGGAAACTTAACAGTGACACGGTTTCAGAATCCGAGTTTTAAGATTCCGTGTCGAAATTTCACCAAATGAAATAGGGACATAAAATTGAACCGTATTTTATAATCACTATTTTTCCATTCGGGGATCTTATCCAGGATCACACATTGAAATTAACTGTCCCTTCTTTTAGCCTTCTTAACCTCGGAGAAGGCAATGGCAAGCCACTCCAGTACTCTTGCCTAGAAAATCCCACGGATGGAGGAGCCTGGTAGGCTGCAGTCCGTGGGGTCGCTAAGGGTCGGAGACGACTGAGCGACTTCACTTTCACTTTTCACTTTCACACATTGGAGAAGGAAATGGCAACCCACTCCAGTGTTCTTGCCTGGAGAATCCCAGGGATGGGGAAGCCTGGTGGGCTTCCGTCTATGGGGTCACACAGAGTCGGACACGACTGAAGTGACTTAGCAGCAGCAGCAGCAACCTGGACCTGTGCTTCAGCCTTCTTTGGTCTTTCTCAAGGCTGATATTTTTGACGAGTCCATTTCGGAGACCGTCTCTCAGTTTGGGTTTGTCTGGTGTTTCCTTGGGATTAGATTCAAGCTATGGGGACTTCCCTGGTGTTCCAATGGTTAGGGATCTGCCTGTCAGTACAGGGGACATGGGTTTGACCCCTGGTCTGGGAAGATACCACAGGGCAACTAAGTCCGGGCACCACAACTACTGAGCCCACGAGCCTGGAGCCTGTGCTCCCCAACAAGAGAAGCTGCCGCAACGAGAAGTGTGGTCCCTGCAACTAGACAGGGGCTCCCCCTCGCCACAACTAGAAGTCCACATGCAGCAATGAAGACCCAGCGCAGCCAAAAATAAATAAATAAAAAAAATCCACGCTACATACTTTTGGCAAGAACACCACTGAAGTAATGCTGAATCCTTCTCAGTGCATGATATCAGGAGGCCCCTGCCGGCTGTTTGTCCCGTGTCTGGTGTTGTAAACTCTGACTTCTTGGATGGGGTGGTATCTGTCAGGTTTCCCCACTCTAATTTTTTCCCTTTGTAATTAGTAAGAAGTCTATGTAGGAGGAACATATTGACTTTTATGTTCCATTCTGTTTCTGCAAAGGGAAACTTTAGTGTTTCATTTACAGTTGCAAAATAAAATTTCTTTCTTCAAAACACGTATTTCAAGTAAAAAAAAAAAAAGTGAGTCAGTTTGAAGAGAAGTATAAAAGAAGTGACAACAATGGTGGTTTGTTGATATGACAAATACTGTGACATGTGGTGCTCAAATGGCGGTTTTAGTGACTCAGTCTTGTCCAGCTCTTTGCGACCCATGGACTGTAGCCACCAGTCTCTTCAGTACCTGGAGCATGCCAAAAAAGAACACTGGAGTGGGTAGCCATTCTCTTCTTCAGAGGATCCTCCCAACCCAGGGATCGAACACAGGTCTCCTGCATTGCAGGCAGATTCTTTACCATCTGAACCACCAGGGAAGCCCATTTTAGGGACACAGGATAGTAAATGTTTAACCTACCAAGTATGGGGACAGTCATTTCAAGGAAATACAGGAGAGAGGAGAGGGAATTCCTGGGATCTTCAGAGACTCAAGAGTGTCTTCTATGCTGTCCAGTGCATCCTCCTCCCTCAGGGCCTGGAGTCCCTGCCTCCAGTTTCTGTCTGGCCTTGCAGGCCTGGGCAGGTGGACTTGGACTTGAGGACAATCACTTCAGTCCCCCCCTACCTGGCACTGCCAGGGGAGCCATCAGCTGCTCTGGGAGGCCCTGGGGATTCACAGAAAACCCACTGGTTCGTGGAAACCCACTCAACAATCCATACAGACTAGTATCCTGCAGAAAGACGCCCTCCTAGTCCCTTGGAGAATCAGAGCTGTGGACAACATGGAAGGCAGACCAGGTGTTGCTCTTCTGGACACAAACGGCTGGTGTGGTCTTTCAAGGGACCATGAATACTTGAAGCAGCAGGGCCACCAAGCAGTGGCCAGATTTTGAGGGAAAGACCTGCAGCCTGGGAGGAAAAAGCAAATGCAACTTGGTACTTGTTCTTGGGGTATTGGAGGCCCGGACGTTGCCTGGATTAGCCCTCAAAAGTGGCCCCTTGAACTGCAAGAAAGACTGTCCTTTCAAGCCCTGACCAATGCTTGAAACTTGTGCCCAGAAGTTAAGTTGCCCACCAGATGTCCCTGCCATGCTGGCATCAACAGCTAGAATCCAGGTGGGTCAGTGCAAGGAAAACCTGGGTTAGTTTCAGGATTTTGGCAGAATGGAGAGGAAATAGATTCACATTAGAGTCCAGGAAGGGCAGTGGGTAAGGACACAGGCTTCTCATTTAATCGCTGCTGGATGCCGGTCGTGGTGGTTGGGAATACCCACCCCACTCTAAGTCTTCTCATCTGTAGAAGGGGATAGTAATATTATCTTAATATCGCTTACTCCCTTGTTGTTGTGAGGGCCACAAGAAGGAAGTGAATAAAGAACTTGGCATAGTGCCAGGCACGTTATACACAGTCATTACATTTGTAGCTATTATTATTGTTGTTAATCAAACCAGTTACTCGGAAAAGCCTGATGAAAAGTCATTCAGGTGAACAGGGGCTCCTTGAAAGTAGGAATCATTTTGCATTCATCTCTGTACCACCAGCACCTACACCAGGGCCTGGCCTAGAGCAGGTACATAGTAATGACGGTTAATAAGAATAATCATAATTGCTCATATTTTTGGAGCATTTATTGTGTTTCAAGCCCGAGTGAAACCCTGTACGTGTATTATTGCATTCAAGCCTCAAAACCTCTCTCTGCCCTTATACACTGCTGGTGGGAATGCAAAATTGTGCAGCCACTGTGGAAAATGGTCTGGCAGTTTCTCAAAACTTTAAACATAAAGTTACCATACAACCTGGCAACTCCACACCTAAGTACCCATCCTAAAGAGCTGGAAAATAGATACTCAATCAAATATGTTTCTTTTGTGGGTGATGAAAATGGTTCAGGGCTTCCCAGCTGGCTCAGTGGTTAAAATCCACCTGCCAGTGCAAGAGATGCAGGATCGATCCCTCGGTCGGGAAGATCCCCTGGAAGAGGAAATGGCAACCCACTCTAGTAGTTTTGCCTGAAAAAAATCCCATGAACAGAGGAGCCTGGTGGGCTACAGTATTTGGGGTCAGAAAGAGTCAGACAGGACTGAGCATGTGTGAGCATGAAAATGGTTTAAAACAGTAAATTTTTAAATCAATAGTCAAAAACTTTTTTAAAGGTGAGAGTTTTACATACACACACACACATACACACACACTTGGCCACGTAAAAGTGAATGTTAGTGTTATTTAATACATTCACAATGTTATACGACCACCTCTATCTAGTTCCAGAACATTTTCATTACTTCAAGTGGAAACTCCACACGCATTAACAAACACTCCCCATTCCCTTCTCCCCACCAGCCCCTGGCAACCACCAGTCAGCTTTCTGTCTCTATGAATTTACCTATTCTGGACAGTTCACATACATAGAATCAGATAAGTGGCCTGTTGTGTCTGGTTTCTATCAATCACTCCACATAATGTTTGCAAGGTTTATCTACAGAGCCGCATCTATAACTCCTTCTTACAGCTGAATAATATTTCACTGTATGGATAGGCTATAATTGGTTTATCCATTCATCTATTGATGGACGTGTGGGTTGTTCCCACATTTTGGCTATTGTGCATAGTGTTCCTATGAATTTGTGTACTCATGTATTTGTTTAAGTATCTGTTTTTCAACTCTCTGGGTCTCTATGGCACTGGTGGGTTTTAAGCAGGGCTCATGTGTGGGTGGTGAGTTGTCTTTGAGTGTGTGTTGTGTGTGTCTGTGTGGTGTGTGTATGTGTGTGTAGGGGGTGTCCCAGCAGGAGCTCAGGGAGGTGGCTGCAGTGGCCATCCAGGTAAAGGACCACGCTGGCCTGGACTGTGACAGTTTCAGCAAGATGGACAGCAGGGGAATGTTTTGGAAGAGGAGACAGACAAGGCAAAGGGGATTTCTTCCCTCGGGCCTGCCAGCTGGGGCCACCAGATGTGGGACCCTGAAAGTGACATAAGCCCCAGAGCTCTGTCAACAGCCACAGTGGCTCTCTGGCCGGCGTGGAACTGTATTCAGTGTGGGCCACGTACCTAGGAATCAGCCTCAAATTAACTGACACTGGTTTTGCAACAGACCGAGGAGGTGGGCACCAGCAAACAGACGACTTGTGGTGGCTGCAAGCACCTGCACTTGAGGACTGAGAACGCAGAGCACGCGTGGCTGGGGGGGTCAGCTGCAGCGGTGAGAGGAGGGATGGGGCAGGGAGCCCCTGCGTGTAGCTGGATCCGGTGAAGAGGTTTGTATTAATAAAAATGGAGGGCTGGGGCCTGTGGATTGTTCAGGTAGGGAGGCCGCTGGTCTGATAAACTGCAACAACCCTTCTCTCCTCAGTGAAGGCATGGCTGCCAACCAGCTGTGTGGACTTAGGCAAGTTAATCAGCCTCTCTGATCTTTAGCTTCCTCCTCTTTAACACGGGACTGACAATCCACCACTTTCTTCATAAGGCTGTAGTGAGAACTAAACTAAACTTCATAAGACTGGAGTGAGAAATGCAAGTGAGTCACCTCAAGTACAATCATTTATCAATTTCTTTATGGCTTGTGTATAACTGGATCATGAATTGGCCATAAAAAGCTGGGTTCAAATCCCAGGGTGGCCACTTGCTAGCTGTGCAGCTCAGGCAAGTCTCATAGCCACTCCAACCCTCAATATCTTCATCTGTAAAATGAGAGAAGTATTAGGATGTACCCAGTGGGGTTGTCATGAGGGCTAAGTGAGGGGCTGCTGCATGTAAAGTGCTCAGGCCAGTTCTTGGCACATGATAGTTACTCCGTCCATCCATGAGAGTCTCAGGGATTATGACTTTCCTCCTTAATTTTCCTAAACCCCGAGTTGGCAACGAAGAACAGAGGCTCAGAATCCAGAGTCAGACCTGGGTCCAAATTCTGACGTGACTTTCTATGTGGCCATAGAAGGTTATTATACTTCTTCTAGCCCTAATTTCCATTCATTCATTTCCCCCTTTATTCGTGCAATACTTACTGAACAATGACTTTATGCCAAGCAGTCTTTCAAGTACTTGGCTTGTAGCAGCTCATGGGATTCCTACCACAACCTTAAACAAGGTAGGTGTTGTTATTATCTCCATTTTACAGGCGGGGAGTTGAGGACTGGCGAGAGAAAGTCACTGCCCCAGTGACACAGCTGGTTAGTGAAAAAGTGAGGATTCAAGTCTGGGCCACCTGGCCCCAGAGTCCACACTCTCAACTTTTGGGGGCCAGGTTTCCTCTCTGCAAATTGGAAGGTTTCCTTCCCTCCTATGGTTGTTGGGAAGATTAAATAAAACCCAACCTTTACAAGCATAGCACAGTGACTGGCCCTCCTGGAGGGGTCAGTAAAAGGGAGCTGTTTTTTTATTATTTTATTTTTTGGCTTGATACATCTCTATGCCTTTGTACTTCACTGCTTTCTCTACCTCGTTCACTTCAGACTATGTTTCAAGCCTCCAATTCAAGGGTGACCTCCTCTAGGAAGGCTTCCATGACCTTGCTAAGTGCCTTTGAAGAAGGAATTCATGGGGCCTGGATTCCATCTTAGGCCTGTTCATGCTGATCATGCTCGGCCACCTCTCCAATGGACTCTGAACTCTGTGCTTAGTGCCTAAGGAAACTACAATAGAAGGATAAGACCCCCTCTGGACAGGGGAATCTTGAAGATCACATCCAGGTTACTCATTGCCTAAGAGAAAACATACTCTAATCACCCCTGCCTCCGGACACGTCATAAATTCTTTCTGTATCTATCAGAGTGTAACCACAGGCTTATTGATTATTAACTGTTTGAACACCTAACACAGAAATGATGGGGTTATTGTGATTGTATTTACCCTCCCTTTGTTTTAGGTAAGTCTCAAGGAAATTGGGGTGGTGGGTTCAGACACGTACACATGGGGTATAAAAGATTTTCACAAATGATGGTCGGGGTCCTTGGCTAAGAGGAGACTCTGCCATGGGCCCGCCGGTGTAATAAATTGCACTCCACTATCTGCATTGTCCTTCTGAGTGAGTTTGTTTCCCGGAAGGCATGGCTACAACACCTTCTGTGGAGTTTCCACAGTCCATGGGGTTACCAAACTGCCGTAGATCTGACCACACGATTCTACAACTTTCTCCTCCCATCCAACACAGGGCAGACGTTGTGCCTTCTCCTTTGTATCCCTGGATCCTGGTATAGCCCCGAACCAGCGTGGATGCTTGCTCATAGACTGGGTGCTCATTTGTTCAACAAAATGTTCTGAGCACTGACAGTACGTCTGGGGAATTAGCATGTGGCTTTGGTGAATGATTAGAGGGCCTTCCCCAAGTTCTGTGCCCACCTGGCCATCTCACTGTGAGTGCTACTCCCCTGTGTATACCTGCAAAGCTAGCGCTTTCTGAAAGATCTTCATCCCTTCCTAGGAGTGGACCAGGGAAGGTTCCAGGCCCAAGCTCTCCGAGTGTGACTCCTCCACCCCAGTTCCAGATATCCAGCAACCTGCTTCTCCTCTCTGTGTCTCCCTGAAGCCCCCAGGCCTCCCTGAGCCCAACCCCTCTCCTGATATGGAGTTTCTTGTGGCTTCACGTTACATCTCCCCAGAGCACAGGCTCATTTCTCCCATCTGTCACCGGATGCACCAACTCTCCAGGCTAAAAATACGCTTGACATTTTTGAAGTCCTGTTAGGGCTGGAGCTGCTCTCCTTAAGGTTGTGAGTTTCTTTGCAAATCGATGCAGGTGGTGTAGCAGTCACAGGCTGAGGGCAGCTACCTCAGTCACAGCTTGGTTACACCCAGTGGATGGGCTTGCCTGCTTTCCTGACATCCCTCACTGACTCTGAGCTCCTGGAGATTAGGGATCAGGGCTCATTCATTGCCACGTCCTCACATAGCCTGGCATACAGTAGGGGCTCAATAAATGTTTGCTGAGTGATATACAGTAGTTATGAACAGGGACTCTGGAGCCAAATTGCTGTTGTTCAGTCACTAAACTGTGTCTTTGCGACCCCATGGACTACAGCACGCCAGCCTCCTCTGTCCTCCACTACCTCCTGGAGTTTGCTCAGATTTATATTCATTGAGTCAGTGATGTTATCCAACCATCTTATCCTCTGCCATCCTCTTCTCCTTTTGCCTTTAATCTTTTCCAGCATCAGGGTCTTTTCCAATGAGTCAGCTCTTATCATCATAGGGCTAAAGTATTGGAGCTTCAGCTTCAGCATCAGTCCTTTCAGTGAATATTCAGGGATGATTTCCTTCAGGATTGACTGGTTTGATCTCTTCGCAGTTCAAGGGACTCTCAAGAATCTTCTACAGCACCACAATGTGAAAGCACCAATCCTTCAGAACAGTCTTCTTGATGGGACAACCCTCATATCTGTATATGACTACTGGAAAAACCATAGCTTTAATGACACGAACCTTTGTCAGTAAAATGATGTCTCTGCAGTCAAATTCAGTTCAGTTCAGTTCAGTCGCTCAGTCGTGTCCGACTCTCCGCGACCCCATGAATCACAGCACGCCAGGCTTCCCTGTCCATCACCAACGCCCGGAGTTCACTCAAACTCATGTCCACAGAGTTGGTGATGCCATCCAGCCATCTCATTCTCTGTTGTCTCCTTCTCCTCCCGCCCCCAACCTTTCCTAGCATCAGAGTCTTTTCCAGTGAGTCAACTCGTCGCATGAGGTGGCCAAAGTATTGGAGTTTCAGCTTTAGCATCAGTCCTTCCAATGAACACCCAGGATTAATCTCCTTTAGAATGGACTGGTTGGATCTCCTTGCAGTATGAGGGACTCTCAAGAGTCTTCTCCAACACCACAGTTCAAAAGCATCAATTCTTCTGCGATCAGCTTTCTTCACAGTCCAACTCTCACATCCATACATGACCACGGGAAAAACCATAGCCTTGACTAGACTTACCTTTGTTGGCAAAGTAATGTCTCTGCTTTTTAATATACTATCAAGGTTGGCCATAACTTTCCTTCCAAGGAGTAAGCGTCTTTTAATTTCATGGCTGCAATCAGCATCTGCAGTGATTTTGGAGCCCCCCAAAATAAAATCTGACACTGTTTCCACTGTTTTTCCAGTCAAATTACTTGGGTTCAAATTCTGGCTGTACTTCTGACTAGGTGGCCACTCTGCCTTCATTTTCTCATCTGTTAAATGGAAGTACTAAAAGCATCCAGAACATAGACTTGTTAAGAGGAATAGATGACCACTCTAGGTATGGTTTCTAGAGCTTGACATGGTAAGCACAGCATGAGTTGTTCATCATTAGCATTAAAATTATTGTCATCATCTTTATCATCAGGAATCTAGCTTTCCTTATAACTCCACTCTGCTTTCCTCTATGGTCTTTATTCTCAGACAGGTTCTCCCTCACAGTGACAAAATGGCTGCCACGCACTCAAGCTTACATCCCATCCCTCAAAGTCCTGGTCTAAAGAGAACTGGTCTTTTCCTTCCCCAAAATTCCAGCAGAAATATTGGAGTGGCTTTCTTCAACCTAGCTTTGAGCTTCACCCTTTACCGTAACACTATCTGGAACCAGGGAGATGGGCTGTTCATATTAGCTAATGGTAGGTCATGTATCCCTGGAGAAGGCAATGGCAAGCCACTCCAGTACTTTTGCCTAGAAAATCCCATGGATGGAGGAGCCTGGTAGGCTGCAGTCCGTGGGGTCGCTAAGGGTCGGACACGACAGAGCGACTTCACTTTCACACATTGGAGAAGGAAATGGCAACCCACTCCAGTGTTCTTGCCTGGAGAATCCCAGGGATGGGGGAGCCTGGTGGGCTTCCGTCTATGGGGTCACACATAGTCGGACACGACTGAAGTGACGCAGCAGCAGCAGCAGGTCATGTATCAATCTGGGAAGCAATCACTGTAGCCAGAAGGATCAGTTCAGTTCAGTCGCTCAGTCGTGTCCGACTCTCCGCGACCCCATGAATCACAGCACGCCAGGCCTCCCTGTCCATCACCAACTCCCGGAGTTCACTCAAACTCATGTCCACAGAATCGGTGATGCCATCCAGCCATCTCATTCTCCGTCGTCCCCTTCTCCTCCCGCCCCCAACCTTTCCCAGCATCAGAGTCTTTTCCAGTGAGTCAACCCGTCTCATGAGGTGGCCAAAGTATTGGAGCTTCAGCTTCAGCATCAGTCCCTCCAATGAACATCCAGGATTGATCTCCTTTAGAATGGACTGGTTGGATCTCCTTGCAGTATAAGGGACTCTCAAGAGTCTTCTCCAACACCACAGCTCAAAAGCATCGATTCTTCGGCGATCAGCTTTCTTCACAGTCCAACTCTCACATCCATACATGACCACAGGAAAAACCATTGCCTTGACTAGACGGACCTTGGTCGGCAAAGTAATGTCTCTGCTTTTTAATATACTATCAAGGTTGGTCATAACTTTCCTTCCAAGGAGCAAGCGTCTTTTAATTTCATGGCTGCAATCAGCATCTGCAGTGATTTTGGAGCCCAAAAAAACAAAGTCTGACACTGTTTCCACTGTTTTTCCATCTATTTCCCATGAAGTGATGGGACCAGATGCCATGATCTTTGTTTTCTGAATGTTGAGCTTCAAGCCAACCTTTTCACTCTCCTCTTTCACTTTCACCAAGAGGCTTTTGAGTTCCTCTTCACTTTCTGCCATAAGGGTAGTGTCATCTGCATATCTGAGGTTATTGATATTTCTCCCAGCAATCTTGATTCCAGCTTGTGCTTCTTCCAGCCCAGCGTTCCTCATGATGTACTCTGCATATAAGTTAAATAAGCAAGGTGACAATATACAACCTTGACGTACACCTTTTCCTATTTGGAACCAGTCTGTTGTTCCATGACTGGTTCTAACTGTTGCTTCCTGACCTGCATACAGGTTTCTCAAGAGGCAGGTCAGGTGGTCTGGGATTCCCATCTCTTTCAGAATGTTCCACAGTTTATTGTGATCCACACCAGAAGGATAGCATGCTCTGATTGGTCAGGTCTGACACCAATCATTGTGTTCAAGAGAATAAAATGCTCTGATTGGTGGGCCTGAGTCACATGGTTATCAGAAACAAATCCTCCGATCTAGGGAGATAAAAATGCTCTGATTGGTCAGCACTAAGTCATGTGCCCATCCCTGGAGCCAAGGGTGGAAGTAGACTTCACCCAAGTGCTTAGGCTTTGGTGAAAGACGGGAGGGGTTTCTGTTCCCAGACGTAGGAACGGATGAGGGCAGGTGCAAACAGCTGCTTCAGACAATAGCAATCCCAAAGTGGAACAAAGCCCTTTGTTCCTTTCCCCCAGAACACCTCCCACTCAAGATTGTCCTGTATGGTGGCTTTTACTGGACATGACAGCTTCAACGGTGTATGTGTGGCCACATCACACTGTGTACACAACTGAAGATTAAATATTAGATCTCAGTTCTTAAAAGCCCTCCAGGCTGCCCCTCCCAGAGGCCTCAGAGAATGGCCTTGCTCCTCTTCCTCTGCCTTGTCCAAAGTAAGAGTATCTCTATAGGCAGGCACGTTGCATTTTCTCTCTCTCGGTCCATACTCATGTCTTGCTGTGTCAGGTCACATAAAATAGATTCTGAACAAACTTTCTTCCACCTTCTCCTGCCCCTGGTCTCTTCTCTGCCTTTAGTTTCTCCTTTTGCACAACAAGCAACAATTCACTTGGCAGGATTTCTAAGTCCAGCCTCATTCATCACTATGAGGGTCCCCCCCGTCCAGCATTAAAAAGTTGCATCACATCTTAGAGGTGGGGGGAGAATTGGAATAAGAAAGTTCTAAGAGGAAAAAAAAAAAAACAACTCACAAACCTTGGATGAAGCCTCTCAGCTTCTCAAATCAGGCAAGCGGTTGTCTTATTTGATTAGGATTAACAGATTTTCCAAAGATAACCTATTTTGGTTTTATGATTCTATCTCTCCAGGCAGTGTTTACAATATGTATTTGCAGAAACAGAATGTATGCCAGGAACGAGGCGAGGGCCCTTGCTGGCGCTCACACAGCCTGTCATAAATATAATATTAGGATGACGCCTGAAATTAATGTGAATCATTTCCCAATAAATATAGTCGGTTAGTGAGGTGTTCCAGGACTGCTGATGGGAAATATATTTTGGTAAAATATGGTTTTTTTATCGGTTGGGCACCGGGAGTGGGGGTGCATGGAGGGCATAAATCTCCACGGAAGAAGTATCCTTTATGATTATTCAATTCCACAGTAGCTCTAAAAGCCTAAAGTAGATTCATATTTACAGTTCCTGGAAGCACCTGGTTTTTATATATTGGGAGAAGAATTAGCATCAGGGCCTCCTCGTGGAAATGCTGAGATGCTCCGTGGGACTGAGTTAATTTCGCCTGCATTCGGGCGTAGAGCAAAGGAAGCTGTGTGAAGCAGTCAGAAGAGAAGGCGCTGCTGGGAAGGCGGTCCTGGGTGGGTCCATATCAGCAACCGGGGATGCATGGAAGGGTTAGGGTCCTTTCCTGAATACTCCAGAAAAGGAATAAGTGTGTGCAAGGGAGAGGGCTGAAGCTAGCTAGCTAAAGCTGACAGTGACAGAGGTGGATGTAGCCCTGTCTCTAAAAGCTCAGGCTAAGTGTAAACATCCCTATCTTGTCCCACCTGCCCGAATCCTCTCAAAGCCTAGAGATGGAAGAAAGAATTCAGACCTTGTCACTTGACGTTAACTTCCCTGTGTGAGCCTTATTTATTTAATTGTAAAGTTATCTTTATTTTTTTTCCTCCCTGTACACAAAAGTGATACAGGTCCACAATCCGTTAAACAAAATTTTGAAGTCCAAAAAGCTCTGAAAACTGCGAGTTTTTATGGCTAACACACTTAGTAGAAAAACCAGATTTGACCAGAGATTTCAAATCTATTTATATTTCTTATTCATCCCACTTTGTGGGAACATTTATACTTTCACTGTAGAATTATTAATGTGTTTGATTATAGGGGGCTGCCCCAGACCTTGCTGACAGTGTTAGATAAGGCGCATGGACCCTGATGCCTTTCCCAGAGGAAAACGGATTCTGAATTCGGAAACACATCTTCCCCAAGGGTCTCAGATAAGGGATTGTACACTTGAACTTGCTGGTTGTAATAAAAAAAAAAAAAAAAGTCAGATGACACAGTGTAGTGAAAGCGAAAACCTTAAGGAAACAGAAAAGGCTCCCACTTAAGAAGTGGGCAAAACATATAAATACGCACAGAAGAAAAACAAGTGACCGGTAAACTTGGAAATAATCCAACTGCCCTCATAACTTAAGGTGGCTGTAATAAGCTTCATCTTTAAAAAATTAAAACAATGGTGGTTATCTGGTTTTGGTTGAGGATGTGTGGAAAATATTCCTGTCTCCACTGATAATAGGGGTGATTCTTTCAACTATTTTGGAAGACAACTTGGCAATACCCACCCGCATTTCAAAAGCGTACACCCTTTGGAGGGACTTCCCTGAAGCTCCAGTGTTAAGACTCCACACTTTCACTGCAGGGGGCACCAGTTCAATCCCTGGTTGGGGAACTAAGAACCCACATGCCATGTGCAGTAGGGCCAATTTTTTTTTTTTAAGTATATACTTTTTGGAGAAGCAATTCTGCTTTTGGGAATTTATCTTGCAAGCAGTTATGCTCACCTGTGCAAAGTTATTCATTCAAGGATATTTACCACCGTAGATATAACAGGAAAAAGCTAAAAACAACCTAAATTTAGTGTTCAGTGCCCACAATAGAGGATTGGTTAAATACACTTGGAACATATAGGCAACAGAAGAGTAGGAAGCAGTTAAAAAGAATGAAATAGACCCACGCGAACTGACTTGAAAGGATGCCCATGATCTAGCACTCCACAGACAGAGCGAACTGTGTAATTCTGCAATTCAGTTTTCACTTTCTAAGAGTATTTATGTGCATATTATATGTTCACCTGTGCAAAGAAAAACCTGGGGGAGAACATACCCCAAACTGTGGTTACACTTCTCTAAGATGTATATGGGGATCAGGGCTTTCTCTAGATTTTACACATTTTAATACATTTTAAAATTAAATTGTGTGTAGTGAGGGAAAGGAAGTAAAATTTCCCCATAATTCCACCCTCTTGCCCAGAGATTAGTTTCATTAAAAATATGCTGTTTTTTTTTTATCCTGTCCCTTGCAGCATCATTCACCCTAGCTAAAATGTAGAAGCAACCCAGGTGTCCACCAATGGATGAATGGACAAGCAACATGTGGTCTATCCATACAATGGAATATTATTGCCTTAAAAAGGAGGAAATCCTGACACAGGCTATGACATGAATGAACTTTGAAGACATGATACTGAATGAAATGAGCCAGTTACAAAAAGACAAATACTGTATAGTTCCACTTATAAAAGGTACTTCAAATAGTCAAACTCCTAGAGACACAAAATAAATAGGTGGGTTGCCAGGGGCTGGGAGGAAGCAGGTAGTAGGAAGTTGATGTTTAAGGAGTCCAGAGTTTCAATTTACAGAAGAAAAGAGTACCAGAGATGGATAGTGGTTATAGTAGCAACATTGGGAATGTATTTGATACCAGAACTGTACACTTGGGCTTCCCTGGTGGCTCAGGGATATCTGTCTGCCAATGCAGGAGACATGGATTCAATCCCTGATCTGGGAAGATTCTACATGCCATGAAACAACTAAGCCCATGTGCCACAACTACTGAAGCCCATATGCCCTAGAGCCCATGCTCTGCAATAAGAGAGTAGCTCCTACTCTCTGCAACTAGAGAAAGTCTGCACAGCAACAAAGACCCAGCACAACCAAAAATAAATAAAATAAATTAAAAAAATTTTAAAGAACTGTACACTTAAAAATGGCTGAGATGGTAAATTTTATCTTCTGTATATTTTACAACAAAAAAAAAATTCTGGTTTTCTTTCAGAATTTTATCCATGAATACATCTATATTTATATTCACCCACCTGTGCATTTCTTCTCTATACTCAAGAATGAGTTTGTGCCATCAAAAATTCTTCTATTTTCTTTTCCCTTCTAATAATACATCTTGTCCATTCTTCCATGTTAGTGCCCGTGGGTCTCCCCGCCTGGCATGCCCCTGTGAGAAGGCATCATCTATTTCACCAGCTACCCGTTGATGGACATCTGGGCAGGTTCCAACGTGGGGACCTTATGTTTTGAAAGATTTTTGTCAACCAAACTGAATTTATTAAGTAATAATTAATTCATTTCCCCATTTTTTATTCATCAAGATGCACAAACTGTAGACCAGGGCTTTCGATTAGCAGGAGGCTCCTGGAGCTGAAAGAATCCCAGCCAAGACCAGAGAAAGGTGGGTGTCTGAGCGAGCCCAGGTGGCCTGATGGAAGACAAATGTGTGAATTCCCTATGTGTGTTGGATTTTTGCTTTTCTAACACAGGAGCAAAGCCAAACAGACAGGAGAGGGATGGCGAGGACATTGAGAATGGAAAACTCTTGGAAGGGTTTTCAAGACAGGGGAAGAGCAATTACAAAGGCACAGAGGAAGGAGAGAAGATGGTTTAAACTTTCTCAGCCTCTGTTCCCTATGATCAGCATAATCTTTCCCGCCCCCTCACAGAATTATTCTGAGGATTTGCATAGTGGTACGTAGTAGGGTCTCAAGAAATCCAATAGATGGTAAAAAAACAACAAACAATAGAAAATGAGGCGGAGCTTCCACAAATATGTACCAGACTCAGAGCTGATGGCTGGGAGTGGATTAGTGAGGAAGACCCTGTCGCTCCTCTCCAGGAGCTCGAGTCCAGGCTGTTTTGTGTGTGAGGAAAGAGCAGTGTGTTGTTCCAGAAACATACCTGGGTGCTGGAAAAGGCAGGCAAAATAGCGAGGAGAATGCAGGCTGGAGGTTGCCAGGAGCTAGGGGAGTGGAGAGAATGGGGAGTGAGTGCTTAATGGATATAGGTGTTCCTTTTGGGGTGATGAAAATATTTTAGAATTAGAGGCAACAGTTGCACAACATCATGAATGTGTTCAAAGTCATATACTTTGCTTGTTTGTTGTCTTTTTAAGTTTATTTATTTGGCTGCTCTTGTTCTTCGTTGTGACATGTGAACTCTTTGTCGCAGCATGTGGGATCCAGTTCCCCAACCAGGGGTCGAATGCAGGCCGCCTGCACTGGGAGCTTGAAGTCTTAGCCACTGGACCACCACGGGAGTCCCTGAATCATACACTTTCTAATGGTAATCTTGCGTTACATGAATTTCATATCAATAAAAGCAAAAAATCAACTCCAGGCACTTAAGGGCAAATGCAGGGAATCTGGACCTCAACTTCCTGGGATCAAATCCTAGCCCTTCCCCGCCTTGCCCTGTGAAGAGAAGCTGATTACATAACCTCGTGGCACCTCAGTTTCCTCCTCAGTCAATTGGAGGTAATAAACTTCCACCTCATAGGGTTGCCAGAATGATCGCCGAAGAATCGATGCTTTTGAACTGTGGTGTTGGAGAAGACTCTTGAGAGTCCCTTATACTGCAAGGAAATCCAACCAGTCCATTCTAAAGGAGATCAATCCTGGATGTTCATTGGAGGGACTGATGCTAAAGCTGAAACTCCAATACTTTGGCCACCTCATGAGACGAGTTGACTCACTGGAAAAGACTCTGATGCTGGGAAAGGTTGGGGGCGGGAGGAGAAGGGGACGACGGAGAATGAGATGGCTGGATGGCATCACCGACTCTGTGGACATGAGTTTGAGTGTACTCCGGGAGTTGGTGATGGACAGGGAGGCCTGGCGTGCTGTGATTCATGGGGTCGCGGAGAGTCGGACACGACTGAGCAACTGAACTGAACTGAACTGAATAGTCATAAAGCTCTTAGCAGAACCTGGCCCATGGTAAGTGATCAACAGATTGTGGTTGATGTTGTTATTATTATTGGTGAGGGAAAAGGGGTTCAAGGCAAGGGGAACAGCGATGGCAAATGCAGAGATTTAGATGAAGATATGGAACAGGCTGTGAACAGCACAGTGCTTGGTTGGGCTGGAGATGCCTGTAGGTTTAAAGAGAGGAAGGTGAGACGAGCCTCTCTCTAGATTCCATTTTACATGCTAAAAGGGAATTCTGGGCGTCCTCAGATCTCATCTGACCATAACATTTATCACAAAGAATAAATATGTAGATTCCATGTCACATTTCTTACCAGACAAGGAAAATACCATTCTTCCAGGAACTTGAGTGTGTCTCATGTTTTTTTTTATTTTATTTTATTTTTTTGTCTCATGTTTTTAAAGAGACTGTGATGATTGTAAGGTTTGGGTCAGTTGCAAATGTCCCATTGTTTCAAGTAATCTTTGGCGAGCGTATATGAACTCTCTCCCTTCTGTCGTTATAGAAAGCCAATTATGCATTGTTGCTTATACAATAAATGGAGAGTTTTAAAAACATACGCATTGATGACTATCCTGTTGTTTAGGGAGGCTGGCAGAACATTTCATAGCAGTGTCCCATGGAGGGTATATAGAATGTGCACTTAGCCCCTTCAGAAATTCTGGAAACCAAACAGATTGGTGTATTCCTTCAGGGTAGCAGCTGTGGGAGGGTGGCAGGGTGGCAGATTCATGAATTGTGTGCACTGGGGCTCTTAGAAAGTGCCCTTCAGTACACAAAGTCAGTGGGTTGACAATAGACATATCATGAAAAAAGAGTTCATGGGTCAGTTAAGTTTGGGCAACAGGAGAGCCAAAGGTTTCTTTTATGCAGGAATTGTCAGAGTCCTTTAATATCCTAAGGTTCATTTGACTTTCCCAGAAAGGGATACAGGATTCAGGGTTTCCTAAACTGATGTGATCCTTTTTTCTCCATATCAATATACAGAAATAGGGCTTTAGGGATCTCACTTTGGGAATCATTGGATTACAACTTCATATTCCAGTTTTCTTTCTTACAATTAATGGTGCAACCTGATCATCAACTAGACTTGGATGTGTCAATCAAATCACTGAATGAAAATTCATCAGTGACTTACTTTATCGGTGCTAGGGAGGCAGACTGGAAAAGACACAGTCCCTGCCCTCAAGGAGAATACAATCTAACAGGGGGATACTATCAAAAATAACAATAACAAGAATAGCAGGTATCATTTATTGGGTACTTACTATAAGCCAGGCACAGTGCTTAACGGGTATTTTAAAAAGCTTATTTAAACATCTCGATAGATCAGTGTTATTATTCCCATTTTACAGGTGAAGACAGGAAGTTCAGAGACAGTAAGCAACTTGATCAAGGGCACACAGCAAAAAGGGGCAGAATGGGAGCTGGAGTCAGATTCTCTGAATGCTGAAGCCAGAGGCTTCACTCTGTGTGCTCTAAGGGCTTCCTGGTCAAAGGAGAAAAGCAAACGGGTCAAGTCTCAGGCCACCAAATGGGGGGGTGGAGCAGAGTTCTCTGGACACCTTCTCTAGCTGTGAGACATGTTCATAACCTGGAAGGAGCTCTAGGGTGAAAAGGTCAGGGGCTGGGGTGAAAACTAGGGATAAGGTATAAATATCTATAAGGAAGGGAGAAACGGCTAGAGTTATCCTAGTGGGGGAGGTCGCTGGAGAAGGAAACTCAGGCTGACAGAGAGGAGGAGGCAGGGAGGAACTGGAGAACCAGGAGAACTAGCCTCTTCTCTGGATCTTGCTCCAATTTACTGTGCATCCTTGAGTAGGTCCCCTAACCTCTCTTGTTTAAACAGGTCTCAGCATCACCTACCACTCTTATGCTATGATTATGAATCTGCTTCCTCCCAAAGAGTCCTTTCCAAGAGCAAGGAGAAGCTTTCACTCACCCTCTTGTTCCCAGTGTCTGGCATGGTACCCAGCACAATTAAGGTGCTCCATAAATGTTTGTTGATTCAATGAGTGAATGAGTGAAAAAGGAGGTGAAGCTGTAAAAGGAAGAGGCTGGGTGTGGTTGATTTACTCTGGCACCAGAGTAGCAGCCCCTGAGACATATTTTCCCAGCTTTCCACTAAAATACCTAAGAAGGCAGCAAAATCCAAAGCTCACAGTGCTGACACCCAAGACTGACAGGCGCCTGTTGCCAGAATCTGGGAGGAATTTCCATAAATACAAGGCAGATGGAGCTGGGTTGAGATAAACAATCGGGAACCTATTCAAGTTTTATCTTCTGAAATAGGGCACTCCTCCAGGGTAAAAGGAGATAGGAAAATACTCAACCCCCCTCCCCACTTACAACCCGGGACTCTGAGACCCACAGTCTGTGCCAGTCAAAAAATGGGGTGGTGAGAGAGGAGGGGTTTTTCTCCACAGAATGGGGCACTTCTGTAGGCAAAGTACTCTCCTCTTTGCTGGCCTGTACTTCTACCATTTAGAGACTGAAGTTGCCAGAAGGCAATACATTGAGGGCGGGATATGGAAGGGAGGGAAGGATGTCAAAAGCATTTTGTATCCTGAGAGGAACAGCTTCCAGTAATACTACAGGTAAGGGAGGGACAGACAAAAAGTGCATGCTGGGGATTGTAGTTTTTTTATGTGGCCCCTTAGTTTTTTGTTTGTTTTTTTGTATTTGTTTTGTTTGGCTGCACCAAGAGGCTTCTGGGATCTTAGTTCCCAGACCAGGGACTGAAACTGAGCCGTTAGGCTGGCAGTGAAAACATGGAGTCCTAACCACTGGATCATCAGGAAATTCCTCCTTCCTTAGTTCTTTATGCCTGAGGTCTAACCATGCCATGGGACAGAAGAGGATCCCTTCTCAAGGGGATAGAAACCTGATTGACACTCGCTCCAGTGCTAAGCAGAGCACCAGTCTTCCTCTCCAGGTGTCGATGATGAAGGGGTGGGGGTCGGCTGGCCAATGCCTTAGTGGACAATGAAAGGTGCCGAGGACAATTCACACACACCACCTATAGCCTTGACTACTTTCGCGTGTCCCAAGATACTGTGTGTGTTGTCAGGAATCAGGTGGACAATCTCTATGGAGCTCAGAAATAACACCTTGACATCCATGTCCACACCCAGCAGAGAGCAAAAAGCACCATGAAAACTCTAGACCACAGGTCCAGGTCACAGGTACCTTCGGGGGCCAGCAGGAACTGTGCAAGTTTTGCCGACAAAGATCTGTATGGTCAAAGCTATGGTTTTTCCACTGGTCATGTATGGATGTGAGAGTCGGACCATAAAGAAGGCTGATCACCAAAGAATTGATGCTTTCAAACTGTGGTGCTGGAGAAGACTCTTGAGAGTCCCTTGGACTGCAAGGAGATCCAACCAGTCAGTCCTAAAGGAAATCAACCCTGAATGTTCATTGGAAGGACTGATGCTGAAGCTGAAACTCCAATACTTTGGTCACCCAATGCAAAGAGCCAACTCACTGGAAAAGACCCTGATGCTGGGAAAGACTGAGAGCAGCAGGAGAAGGGGCGACAGAGGACAAGATGGTTGGATGGCATCACCGACTCGATGGACATGAGCTTGAGCGAACTCTGGGAGATAGTGAAGGACAGGGAAGCCTGGTGTGCTGCCATTCACGGGGTCGCAAAGAGTCGGACATGACTGAGCAACTGAACAACAACAAAGGTGGGCCAAGGATAGAAGGAAATTGAGGAGAACGAGGAGCTGGGCCCCCTGATATCCAGTTCACAGATGAGGAAACAAAGGCTCAGGGAAGGGAGTGACCTGTTCCAGTTCTCAAAGTGATTTGGACCAGGACGGCGTCTTCATTCCGGAAACTTCTTCAGGGGAAAGTGAGAGCATTGCCAGCCCTACCAAGAGGCAGGAGAGGTCTGTGTTTCTGAGGGGTGGAGGTGGGAGCAGCCACTGGGCTCTTGACCCTCTGCCTTCTCCACCTCATTTCTTCCTCCGATCTGTCCCTGCATTTTCTCTCCCTTCCTTCTCCGCCACCCCCCACCTTCCCTCCACCGTCTATTTCTCTGTCTCTCTTTGTCCCTTTCTCTCTCTCCCACTCCATAAGCTCTTACTGAGGGCCTTCTGTGCGTGCATCACCAGACTGGGCCCTGAGTATGGCATCATTCGACCATCTAAATGCTGGGTTGCGTTTCCCATTGAAGCTTCCAGAGCTGCAGAAATCTGGCTTTACAGTAAAGAAATACAATGAATTTCCGCAAAGCTAATGATAATTACCCTCCAAACACAATCACTCGAAATTAGCTGGAAAATTAACCCAGGCTTTGCACTTTGTCCCTCCTCAGTAATTTTGACTCTGAAATACCATCATTTTTACTTAAGAACGAGCTAGTGAGCAGGATGGGAGACATGGCCTTTTGCCAACTAAGCAGGCTCAGACAAGGCAGGGTCGGGGGCATCCGCTTTGCAAGTCCTGTTCCTCTTTTCCTCCGGAGTTCATCCTTGATCCTAGTGGTTCCAGTTCCAGCCAGGGTTTCCCTCCTTTATTGAATCTACATGAGTTGATGGCTCAGATGAAGAAAATGCTTCCTTCTAAGACTTTGGACCACACTTGCATTTAAACCTTACATACCAAACTACAAACCCCTCTGTGATGATTAATTTTATGTGTCACCTTGTCTGATTATGCATTATCTCTGAGTGCATCTGTGAGGGTGTTTCAGGATGAGATTAGGATCTGAATCAGTGGACTCAATAAACTCATGTGCGTGCACGTGCATGCTCAGTCGCTTCAATCGTGTCCAACTATTTGCGACCCCATGGACTGTAGCCCACTGGGCTCCTCTGTCCATGGGATTCTCCAGGCAAGAATACTGGAGTGGGTTACCATGTCCTCCTCTAGGGTATCTTCCCAACCCAGTAATTGAACCCATGTCTGCCTGCATCTCCTACACTGCAGGTAGATTCTTTACCCACTAAGCCACCTGGGAAGCCCCAATTGATAACCCCCCCAAAATGTGGGTGGGCATTGTCCAATCCTTTGAGGGTCTAAACAGAACAAAAGTTGGAGGAAGGAAGAATTTATTCCCTTTTTTGCTTCCTGCCTGACTGCTGAGTTGGGACAACTCTTTCCATCTTTTCCTGTCTTCCAACTAGGATTTAAACCATTGGCTCCCCAGGTTCTCAGGCCCTCAGATTCAGACTGAATTAGACCCCTGACATGCCTGGGTTTCCAGCTTGCAGAGAGCAGACTGTGGGACTTCTCAGCCTCCATTATGGTGTGAACTGATTTGTCATGATAAATCTCCTTGTATACATCAACCAGTTCTATTTCTCTAGAGAACCCTGACTGATACATCTTCTTTCCTCCATTCCCTCTCTTTCCTCCACCCAGTTCCCACCCTTAAACTTCTCTGGCAAAGCTGTAACGTGCTATTTGCTCTGGGGTTAAATTAAGCCCAAATTTCTGGTTCCTTCCACCCCTGCATCATCATGCCATGGGGGGCAGGATTAAGTGTGTTTAGGTTGGTTTGAGTCCTCTGTGTCCTTCCTTGGGAAAAACCATAATTTTAATAACTGTCTTTCTTTTAAGTATGTGCAAATTATTTTATGCTTTATGCAGTAATCAAAACCATGTGAGACAGACATTATGTTGAAAGAAAGAAGCCAGCTACTCTATGAATTCACTTATGCGAAGGGTAAGAACAGGCAAAATGAATCAAGGTTAAAATAATGATTCTCTCTGATGAGGTGGGGGTGAGTATTAATGGGTAACATGAGGGAATCTTCTGGGATGATGGGCGTGTTCAGAATCTTGAGATCAGTGGGTCATTACACAGGCATATACCTCAGCCAACATTCACTGAACTGGACACTTAAGATATGTGCTCTTTACATGCATTACACCTGAATTTTAAAAAACATATGACAGTTAGTCTCTTTCCTATGCAAGTTAGTGCTGAAGTCTATTTTCTGCTGTCTTTTGTACTACTGGCTTTGCTTTATTGGAAGAGAAGTATTGTTCTTTGCTCCTGCCAACTTGTTTTTAAGGAACACTGTTAGATTACTTTTATTGACTGCCCTCCCCCATTGTGATATTACTCCCCCATTAATGCTTATCACCCAGAAGGAAAGCTAAGACTCATACTCAAGTAACAGCAAAGGAAAGTTTCAGTGGGAATTGGAGGGAAGGGGGTGAGAACCCCTAGGAATGAACATAACGTAAAGAATGTTCTCAGCACAATTAGCCCCATCTAGTTGGAACACAGGACGAACAAACCGGGATTCCATCAAGCCGGGGTCAGACATGGAAGACTGTGACGCCAAGCTACAGTTTGTAGTAGTAGGCAGCGGGAGAACCGCTAGGGTTTTCTGAGCTGAAGAGGAACATGATCAAACTCATGCTTTCCAAAGAGAAATATGGTAGTGTGACCAAGACAAAGCAGAGCCTAAAGACTGTGAAACCAGTTAAGAGGATACTGCAATAGTCCTAGCAGAGAATAATGGGGCTTGAGACAGTAAGAGAACTAGATGATAGGTGCCATAAACAATATGATCATTGGGTACAGAGGTCAAGGAAGAGAGAGGAGTTGATAAAAAGAAGAGCACAAAAATTTGGAAATTGGGAACATGGGGTCTGGAGTGAGATCACCTGAACTTGAATCCCAGCTTCCCCTACATACTACCTGTTCATTTTATGCAAGTCTCTTAATCTAACGAAGTTTCCAACTTCTTGTATGTGAATTCAGTTCAGTTCAGTTCAGTCTCTCAGTTGTGTCCAACTCTTTGCGACCCCATGGACCACAGCACTCCAGGCTCCTTTGTCCACCACCAGCTCCTGTGTTTGAATTGGTGATAATAAAACACCTCTTGTATAGGATTTGATCTCTGGTTTAGAGATCAAATTGCCAACATCCATTGGATCATAGAAAAAGCAAGAGAATTCCAGAAAAACATCTACTTCTGCTTTACTGATTACACCAAAGCCTTTGAGTGTGTGGATCACAACAAACTACGGAAAATTCTGAAAGAGGTGGGAATACCAGACTACCTTACTTGCCTCCTGAGAAATCTGTATGCAGGTCAGAAAGCAACAGTTAGAACCAGCCATGGAACAACAGACTGGTTCCAAATTGGGAAAGGAGTACATCAAGGCTGAATATTGTCACCCTGCTTATTTAACTTATATGCAGAGTTCAGTTCAGTTCAGTCCAGTCGCTCAGTCGTGTCCGACTCTCCGCGACCCCATGAATCACGGCACGCCAGGCCTCCCTGTCCATCACCAACTCCCGGAGTTCACTCAAACTCATGTCCACAGAGTCGGTGATGCCATCCAGCCATCTCATTCTCGGTCGTCCCCTTCTCCTCCTGCCCCCAACCTTTCCCAGCATCAGAGTCTTTTCCAGGGAGTCAACTCATCGCATGAGGTGGCCAGAGTACTGCAGTTTCAGGTTTAGCAACAGTCCTTCCAATGAACACCCAGGATCGATCTCCCTTAGAATAGACTGGTTGGATCTCCTTGCAGTACAGGGGACTCTCAAGAGTCTTCTCCAACACCACAGTTCAAAAGCATCAATTCTTCGGCGATCAGCTTTCTTCACAGTCCAACTCTCACATCCATACATGACCACAGGAAAAACCATAGCCTTGACTAGACGGACCTTTGTTGGCAAAGTAATGTCTCTGCTTTTTAATATATTATCAAAGTTGGTCATAACTTTCCTTCCAAGGAGTAAGCATCTTTTAATTTCATGGCTGCAATCAGCATCCGCAGTGATTTTGGAGCCCAAAAAAATAAAGTCTGACACTGTTTCCACTGTTTTTCCATCTATTTCCCATGAAGTGATGGGACCAGATGCCATGATCTTAGTTTTCTGAATGTTGAGCTTCAAGCCAACCTTTTCACTCTCCTCTTTCACTTTCATCAAGAGGCTTTTGAGTTCCTCTTCACTTTCTGCCGTAAGGGTAGTGTCATCTGCATATCTGAGATTATTGATATTTCTCCCAGCAATCTTGATTCCAGCTTGTGCTTCTTCCAGCCCGGCGTTCCTCATGACGTACTCTGCATATAGGTTAAATGCAGAGTACATCATGCAAAATGCCAGGCTGGGTGAAGCACAAGCTGGAATCAAGATTGTCGGAAGAAAAATCAATAACGTCAGATATGCAGATGACACCACCCTTATGGCAGAAAGTGAAGAGGAACTGAAGAGCCTCTTGATGAAGGTGAAAGAGGAGAGTGAAAAGCTGGTTTAAAACTCAACATTCAAGAAACTAAGATCATGGCATCCGGTCCCATCACTTCACGGCAAATATATGGGGAAACGATGGAAACAGTGACAGACTTTATTTTTGGGGCTCCAAAATCACTACAGATGGTGACTGCAGCCATGAAATTGCTGCTCCTTGAAAGAAAAGCTGTGACCAACCTAGACAGCATATTAAAAAGCAGAGACATTACTTTGCTGACAAAGGTCCATCTAGTCAGAGCTATGGTTTTTCCAGTAGTCATGTATGGATGTGAGAGTTGGACTATAAAGGAAGCTGAGCACCGAAGAATTGATGCTTTTGAACTGTGGTGTTGGAGAAGACTCTTGAGAGTCCCTTGGACTGCAAGGATATTCAACCAGTCCATCCTAAAGGAAATCATTCCTGAATCTTTATAGGAAGGACTGATGCTAAAGCTGAAACTCCAATAGTTTGGCCACCTGATGCAAAGAAATGACTCATTGGAGAAGACCCTGAAGCTAAGAAAGATTGAAGGCAGGAGGAAAAGGGGACGACAGAGGATGAGATGGTTGGATGGCATCACTGACTCAATGGACATGAGTTTGAACATGCTCTGGGAGTTGGTAGTGGACAGGGAAGCCTGGCGTGTTGCAGTCCATGGGGTTGCAACAAGTTGGACATGACTGAGCAACTGAACTGAACTGTGTAGAATTAAATGAGATTAGGCCCATAAGGTGCCATCATAACATGTGTAACTCAGCAGGTCCTCAATCAATGAGATTTATTTTTATTTATTTAGCTGTGCCAGGTCTCAGTTGCAGCATGTGAGATCTTTGATCTTCCTTTGCAGTTGCAGCATGCAAACTCTTAGTTGCGGCATGTGGGATCTAGATCCACATCTGACCAGGGATTGAACCCAGGCCCCCTGCATTGGGAGTGCAAAATCTTAGCCTTCTTAGCCACTGGACCACCAGGGAGGTCCCAATCAATGAGATTTAGTATAATTATTTTCATTATCATTATTCAAGTTAATACTGTTTGTGTGTGCTTAGTTGCTCAGTCGTGCCTGACTCTTTGCGACTCTTTGGACTGTAGCCTGCCAGGTTCCTCTGTCCATGGGGTTTTTGAAGCAAGAATACTGGAGTGGGTTGTCACTTCCTTCTCCAGGGGATCTTCCTAACCCAGGGATGGAACCTGTGTCTCTTGGGATTCATGCATTGCAGATGAATTCTTTATCTGCTGAGCAATTGAATTAAGAATGCCTAAATTGCCTGGAGAATCCCAGGGACGGGGGAGCCTGGTGGGCTTCCATCTATGGGGTCGCACAGAGTCAGACACGACTGAAGTGACTTAGCAGCAGCAGCAAAAGACAGTCAATAGAGGGAGAGGAAAGGAAATCAGTCCTAAAGGAAATCATCCCTGAATATTCATTGGAAGGACTGATGCTAAAGCTGAAACTACAATACTTTGGCCACCTGATGCGAAGAACTGACTCACTAGAAAAGATCCTGATGCTGGGAAAGATTGAAGGCGGGAGGAAGAAGGGGATGACAGAGGATGAGATGGTTGGATGGCATCACCGACTCAATGGACATGAGTGAGTAAACTCTGGGAGTTGGTGATGGACAGGGAAGTCTGGCATACTGCAGTCCATGGGGTCGCAGAGTCAGACACGACTGAGTGCGTGAACTAAACTGAACTGAAAGGGATGGGAAGATGATGAGTTCAGTTTTCTTTTCAGCAGAAGCTAAGAGAAAACACATGATTTGCCATGTTCTCCTTTCCTTCTGTCATGCAACCAGTGACGTCCCAGACAGAGGCCACTCTGCTGATCTGAATCTCAACAAGAGGATAATACGGAACAGAGGCACAGCCTGCCCATGATTGCATGTAATATAAGTGAGAAATAAACTTACATTGTTGTAAGCCATGGAGATTTAGGAGATGTTTGTTACTGCAACATAATCCAGTCTCATCCTGACTGTTGCAGAGGGTGAATGAATTGCCCAGTGACCCCAATCTGTGACATCAACAAGTTGAAAACATAATACTCCCAGGGTTCCTCTAGAAAAGGTTACAAATAAGACATGGCGCCAGTCTTTTCCATCATAACAATAATCACAGCATCAGACTGTTAGCACACGCCAAGGGGGATAATTTGGGTGGAGTGGGTAGATGCTCTGTACCCAGTATTTTACTGTTAAGGGCAAATTTGCAGAGATTTGGAAAATTGGGTTCTGTGTGGAGTAAACATACTGAGCAAGTTTTCAGCTACAACACAGCTGAGCTTAAAGGGAATGGGGTTTGATAGTTAGTGTCAGCATAATGAATTTTTTCAAAAAAAGGCTCCAGAATGTCTGCAAAACACTGTCAAGTCAAAAATTGTGCCTGTGGGTTTTTTAAAGCAATTTCCCTAGCCACTCTGGCTAATAATATCTCGTTTTGTTAACTCTGAAAGAACGTCTTTTTAAAAATATTGTAACATGTTATTTCCCAGTGTTAGCTCTTTCAGTGACTTTCCATGGCATGCTTACATCTAAAGAAAAGATCTTAACCGGACCTGGTTTTGGGCTATCTTGCAAGGACAGCAATGTTCATTACTAAAAATCAAAATGAAAACTAAGCAAATAAGCAAAAAGAAGAAAACATTGAAAACAAACCCCCCCAAACTACAGTTGCACCTACCCAGAAAATATTACTATTAACACCTTGAAGCTACTGACTCTTCCAAACCCTTCTTTATGTGTATACAAATATATGATGATTTTCTTTTTAATGAGATCATACAGGGTATGTAATTTCTTAACACGTTTTCTCATTTAATATATCACAACTCTATTCTTTAAAAATATTTATTTATTTATTTGGCTGTGCTGGGTCTTAGTTGCAGCATGCAAACTTTTAGCTGTGGTATGTGCTATGTTCCCTGCCCAGGGATTGAACCCAGGACCCCTGCATTAGGAGCATGGAGTCTTAGCTACTGGACCACCAGGGAAGTCCCAATACATTCCTTGTTAATAGAATTCTCCAGGCAAGAGTACTGGAATGGGTTGCCATTTCCTTCTCCAGGGGATGTTCCTGACCCAGGGATCAGACCCAGGGATTGAACCCACATCTTCTGCATTGCAGGCAGATTCTTTAGTGTCTGAGCCACCAGGGAAGCCCAAGATATACTTATCCAATATAAATTTATGGTCATCTAGTATGTCATTCCGGAGAAGGCAATGGCAAGCCACTCCAGTACTATTGCCTAGAAAATCCCATGGATGGAGGAGCCTGGTGGGCTGCAGTCCGTGGGGTCGCTGGGGGTCGGACACGACTGAGCGACTTCACTTTCACTTTTCACTTTCACATTGGAGAAGGAAATGGCAGCCCACTCTGGTGTTCTTGCCTGGAGAATCCCAGGGACGGGAGGGCCTGGTGGGCTTCCGTCTATGGGGTCACACAGAGTCGGACACGACTGAAGTGACTTAGCAGCAGCAGCAGCAGTATGTCATTCATTCCCTCAGTAAATATTTGCCTAAAAATTGTGTTTCTGAATGTATTTGACTGAGCCTCTATTACTGTATCTAGGTTCATCCCAATTTCTAACAGAACACTGCTGTTAATATCCTCATAGCTAACCTTTGTGTGTGTGTATATATATATAGACAGATATATTGATATACATATCAATATACATATATATATATAGATAGATAGATAATTTTCTGGAAGTAAATTCTTAGAAGTAGAGTGGCTTGGTCCAAATAAAACCCCTTTCAGGCTTTTGATACTCTTAATCAGGTGTATTTGGTTGTCAGAAATAGATACCAACCTGAACTATCTCAGGTTAAGAGTGGTTTATTAAAAGAACACAGGCCTCAGGCAGGGTGAGAGCAGAACAACTTGAGAGTTCTCAGCAAGCAAAGTGCATGGGCTTTCAGTCCAGTGCTCCCACTAAGAGGACCACACCATCAACTCAATCAGTCCTTGTTTCAACTTCATCTAAATTCTCAAGAAAGAGGGAATCTGCTTGTGGTAGTCTCGACCTGTGGAACTGGCTCTCCTGGGTCAGGGAGCTTCATAGTCCAGGAAGAGCCTACCTGGAGTCAGATAGTAACAGGGAGAGGCTCATTGGGAAACGAACCCCTCCTATCCCATGAACTGGCTTTTAATAACAGTAAGAATAGAAAAGTATCAGCAGAGAAAACACAGTTTCATTTTCCTTTGTAAACGGATTGCCATTCTCAGAGCATATGTTAATCAGAATTTTTTTGGTTGTAAGCAACAGAAACCCAGTTCACAATACTTAACATGAAGATGTGGAAGAGGCTTTGGAGGACTCATCAGCACCAAGGTGTTAATAGCAATAGCTTCGTGTTACTGGGAAGCTCAGGGCTAGATCTGCCATCAAACACAGCTGTATCCAAGAGGTCTACTATGTCACCAAGACTCTCCCTTGCCCTCTCTGCTTTCTTCCGCAATGAAGTTATTTTCAGGCCAACTCTCCCCAGGATAAGATATGATGGCTGCCTGCAGTTCCTGGCTCATGTCCCCAACAGGAAGAAGGAACAACTTCAGACAGATTCCAGCCGAAGTCTCAGAGTTTACTTCTATTGGCCTACACGACTGAATTGATCACCAAGGACAAGAAAAAGAAATATTCCAATTGGTCAGGCATAAGTCCCCCCTCAGGCTGGGCAGTGGAGTCAACCCGGCCTGAACCATAGGAGATGGGGTAGTAGGAGAGCAGTGACTCCCAAAGGAAAAGCAAGGTGCTTCTGCCAAAAGAAGAGGGATAGTGCTGGCCAGGAAGCACTGACAAGTGTCACTGCAGAAATATAGTAAAGTTCTGGGTTTTTTTCCTAGTAGAGGACGTGACCATTCTTTTCTTATTTTTCCCAAATGACAAACAGGACGTTTTGGGAGCGTGTTGAAAGAAGCGGTGCAGTACAATCGAACCTTCTGTAGTGACGCCGTCCAATACAGAAGACATTGGCCACTGTGTTGAGCACTTGAAATGTGGCTAGTGGGATTGGAAAACTGAATTTTTTATTTCAATTAATTTAAATTACCTCATGAGATTAGTGGCTACTGTAGTTAGCCAACACAGAAGAAAAGCCTGATAAATTTTTCTGGTAGCAGCATATAGAAATGTGAGGTCTTCCATGCCTTGTGACTTCAGAAAAAGAAATTCTCCTGCCCTTGTCTGCTGGCAGTGAAACTTTCTGAGTCTCAGGGAGTTTTTCCACGAGAGCGATGGGAGGTCTGTGCTGTGTCCATGGGGCTGGCGGTGAATGTGGTGCCTTGTAATGAAATAACTGAAACATCACTGTGACTGCAGAATCAAGGGTCTTCCCTCCTTATCTCCAAAGCACCCGTGTTTTACATGAAAAAGCGTTTCTAATTAATAGGCCAGCCCCTCTTGAGTTTGATAAAAACAGAGGAGAAAAGGATTTGATTAACCCACAATCTTTTCAATTTGGCGTGTTCTGCATGAGTGAAGTGTGTTTTCTGCAACAGAGCCAAGCCGGGCCCGTCCTGGTTCACCGTGATAACATTCTTGGCTTTGTGCAGCCCCCGATTTACCCCCAGCCTGCCAGGAGAGGCCGGTATGAACAGATTCTCAGAGGTAATCACCAGTGCCACCAACAAGGGTAATCTGGATTCTCATACAGACAGTGGCCCACTCGAAGAAGGGAAAGATGACAAAGGCCTCCATTGTCCCCAAGTGAGAGAGTTTGTTCAGTCCTGAGACCGAGGGCAGAGGCTGGGCTGAGCAGCGATGGGAAGGACCATGCAGATGGGTGGGTAGGACACCCAAAGTCAAGAAGTCAGGGACACGGATGGAGCCGAGGGGGAGAATCAGCTGCAGCAGTGTCCAGTGTGATGACCACCCAGGATCCACTGGCTCTCCCACATCTGGTGTGTGCCAGAGGAAGACCTCACTGCCTGGGACAAAAACAGAGCAGTGTGTTTCCTGAATAAGGACCCAGTTTCATTTTTCTTTTTGTCAACGGAGAGATCAGAAACTTCTTTCTCCTTCTCCTCACTGAGAG
Source organism: Moschus berezovskii (assembly GCF_049115385.1). Classification (NCBI taxonomy): domain Eukaryota; kingdom Metazoa; phylum Chordata; class Mammalia; order Artiodactyla; family Moschidae; genus Moschus; species Moschus berezovskii. The sequence goes on along the minus strand of NC_142478.1, from coordinate 57,957,543 downwards.
GGACAGGCTAGGTGGCAGATGTTGTCTCTCTAGATGGGTGTGGTGGTTTTAAAACATGACTGCAAATTCTTAGAAGGTTTTCGCATTGAGATGGAGGCTTTCTGTCCTCTCCACTTAAATCTGCATGGGCTGGTGACTGCTTGGACCCATGGAGTCTGCAGGAAGTGATGCTCTCTGATTTTCTGAGGCTGGGTCATAAAAGGCCATTGGTTTTCACCTTATTCACCAGAACCCTTGTGCTTGGAGCCTTGAACTACCATGTAAGAAATCATCCAGTTGGCGGTACTTTGTTATGGCAGCCCTAAAAAATGAATACTTCTTCAATCTAATTTTGCTGTTGTCAGAGGTTTTTTGGTCTTTCTTTTCCAATATTTTATTATGAAAGATACCACCTATACCAAAAACACTCATGTATTCATCTCCCACATTCTACAATTACTGCTGTCAATCTTTCCATCTCTCTATCCGTCTGTGAATCCATCCTTTTTTATTTTCAAAGTAAGTTGCAGGCACCATACATTCCATCTGTAAACACTTCAAACTTGTGTACCATGAAGTAGAGTTCAATATATGTTTTCTCTTTTTTATATGAAATTGAAATATAGTGAAATGCACAGATCTTGTGTGTGTATTTCATGAGTTGTGACAAATGTCTAAACCATGTAACCTAAAACTCTGTCAAGGTAAAGATCATCACCAAACCCACAAAGCTCTGTCATGTCACCTCCTAGTCAATTCCCATATTTGCTTTCCTAAGAAGATACTGCTGTCCCGATTTTTCTTAACATAGGTTAGTTTAGCCTATTCTGGAACCTCAGATATACAGAATCATATGACATGTACTCTCGTGTAAGGCTTCTTTCACTTTTACTTTAAGAAAGCCGTTAAGAATTGGTCCAAGTGTTTTAGCAGCCTGTTAAGAAAAATAAGTAAGAACAGATAAATGAAACAATGAATAGCAGTATGCGTTCCACACTGCTTGGTGCTAGGCATGTGCTGGGTGCCTGGGATACAAGCATAAGGTTAAATAAAGCAGTCCTGTTCTCAAGAAGTTCCCAGGTATCATAGCCAGAAGGAAAAGAGTCAAAAGTATAATTCTGAGCAATACAGAAGAGAGGGATGGAGCAAAAGGAGTAGAAGTTTATCAGATTTGGTTCCAGTAGTATTATTGTTTGATATTTTTCTTTAGGCCAATTCATTTTATTTTACTAAGCTATTTCTGAAGTCACAGTGCCCTTGTTAATTTTGTCAGGCAAGTAATGTGTCCAGCTAAAAATTCTTCCTTTGATTCTCATTAGCTAAGAGTGGTCAGGGAACTTAACTCAGGCCAATGAAATGTAGGCATAAGTCTGTTCAGTAGAGTTCCCAGAAAGCTTTTTGCTTTCCTAATTGAAAAACTGATGGTGGTAGTGGTGGTGTTATGGTGGTGGCATTAGACAGACTCAACTGATACAGCCTTTTCTCTCTCATCGTTCCCTTCTTCCTGCCTGGAATCAGGGTGCAATTCCTAGTGTACAGCAACCATTTTGAGGCCATGAGCATAAAAGCCTCCATGCCAACGAAGAAAGCAGGAAGTTAGAAGGAGCCTGGATCTTTCACAATAGCCTTGGATAGCTGCACTAGCCTTGGGCTGCAGCTACCCAAAAATCTTGGTGATTTAAAAAAATTGAAAAAGACTCTGATGCTGGGAAGGATTGGGGGCAGGAGGAGAAGGGGACGACAGAGAATGAGATGGCTGGATGGCATCACTGACTGTACGGACATGAGTTTGAGTGAACTCCGGGAGTTGGTGATGGACAGGGAGGCCTGGCATGCTGTGATTCATGGGGTCGCAAAGAGTTGGACACGACTGAGCGACTGAACTGAACTGAACTGAACTGAACCCCTTACTTAAATTTAAGTCACTGTTGGTTGAGTTTTCAGTTATTTGAAGCAAAACACACCCCAATTAATACATTTGAGTTTGATGGGCTGCTTTTTCCCCCCTACTTTAATTCAAGTAAATACACAGTTTTTCAAATAAAATTGCTTTGGGGTACCACATGAAATTAACATATAAAAAAAGAGGAAGGGGATACTTTTAGAAATTCTGACCTAGCAGGGTCATTATTGTATTTAGCATTTCAGAATTTATTAAGATTTTCCATGGGGAAATCACTCCATGATTCTTTTCTGTTTTCACATTTTGACTGTTTTGGGTCTTCGTTGAGGGGTGGGTGTTAGTTGCCCTGCGACATGTGGGATTTTACTTCCTCAACCAGGGATCAAACCTCTGTCCCCTGCATTGGAAGGCAGATTCTAAACCACTGGACCACCAAAGAAGTCTCTCTCCATGATTCTTTTATCTAATCTCCACTGCAACTCCATGAGGGCTTCCCAATTGTAAAGAATCTGCCTGCCAACGAGGGAGACACAGGAGACACAAGTTTAATCCCGGGGTCAGGAAGATCCCCTAGAGGAGGAAATGGCAACCTGCTCCAGGATTCTTGCCTGGAAAATCCCATGGACAGAGGAGCCTGGCGGGCTACAGTCCATGGGGTTGCAAAGAGTTGGACACAACTGAGCAACTGAGCCCACACATGCAACTCCATGAAATAGACAAGACATGTTATTGTCCACCTGCTATAAATGACTGGATGGATGAAGTTGAGAAGTGTCAGTGCTTTGCTACGGATCTCGTAGGTGGCGGGAAGGGAAGCCAGGAGAATCTTACAATGTTAACATCACAGATGTTGATTAAGTATGAGGCTACAGGCACTGTGGATACAACGGAGAATAAGTTAGATAAACGCATTCTCTGCCCCTAGAGTAACAGGGAGAACTAACATTGAAGCAAATGATGGCAACTAAATATGAACAATGGAATAAAGAAAATCTAGAGGTCTGAGAAAGCCTGAAAGAGAGCCTCTGTCTTAATTTGGTGTCCCCCAAAGCAGATCACAGCTCAGAGTTGTCTCACTGGGATGAGAAGCTGCAGTATTTATTTACCACCCTTTTCCCCTTGTTAGTTGAGAGCAGCATCAGATCCCCAGCCTCTGGCCTGTCCCATGCATGGGAAACAGCCCCTCAGGCAGGCATTTGGAAGAAACACTTGTACCAAATCGATGACCCCAGTGTGTGCAGAGGTATGCACACTGGTAATGACTGTCACAGGCACCTAGTCTCTTTTTTTGCCACTTAATGGTGCCATCTGACAATATGAGACAGTTAAGACCGGCTGACTTAATGCTATAAAATGTTTAAATAGCTTGACATTTGACCTGCTGGCTCATCACAAGGCTAACCCAGGTTGGACCAAAATCCAATGGTGAGGCTTCGATTCAAGGCAAGATCAAAACATACTCCTTTCCAGCAACCTCCTCAGGATCCCAGCCTCCCTGTGAGGGACCAGGGAACCAGCAGCCGGTTTCCAACTTCGCCTGGGCTTCCTGCGGTGCGTGCTTCTGTCCTCGCTGACACACCGAATGTTCTCCCCCAAATTATTTCTGAGTTCTCCTGGCAGCGGCTCTGCCTCCCCCGCCTCCCCTCCCCTCTCCCTTTGGCAGATCTGTGTTATAAAATAAGAGGCTCGGGATTATGTCTGTCTGACAACTGAAGAATGAGCAACGGAGCAGATGCAGAGTCTTACAAATCCCGTGAATTATACATGGCCATCTGCAGCCTCGAGCCGTCCAGGATTTCCACCCCACACCACGGCGTTCCATATGGAGTCATATGTTTTTAGTACTGGAGCCATGCTGTCAACGTCCAGCAATCCGTCATGTGGCACATGTGTGATGCAAGCGCCCAAATAAATGTTACCAGGCCCAGGAGTGCTGAGCCGAGAAGCGTGGTGGCTCTCACCGCCTTGTCTTCTCAGAAGGGCGGCTGCTTATACAGTTTTTTGAAATTTTAACAAAATATTAAATACATACTAAATCTCTTTTTTATCACTACGAAGGCAAACTTCCAACTCGCCACCTCAAAAATGCCCTAAGAGAGGCCTGATTTTAAAATAAAATGTAAGAAGTCACTAGATTTAAGTTTCGCGCTGGCTGATTCTAACGAATTCATTGGGGATGGAGTCGTGGGCGCCACGGCCTTCTTTATGAGACCTGGGCTCCTCCCCGGTGGCCAGCCTGAATTCACGTGACCCCATGCTAGCTGAGCTGATTGGCTCAGGCTGGGGCTCCACCTAATGGCTAGGCCAATCAGATGCTCTCATTCAGAAATTGGGATTCAGGGCCCCTACTCAGGCTGTAGTGGGAGCTTAAAAAGAGGAAATTTGGTGCAGTGGATAAGCCTTGTTGAGCCACGTGCGTGAGGAGAGAGAGAATCTGGGCTAGGGATGGGGAAGGAGGGAGAATGAATGAATGAATATGCTAATCTCTTTGCCAGTCTCTTGTTGTTATTTTCCTTCTGTCCTGAGCTACCCTCTTGTCCCTGTGTCTAAATTTTCCTTGCACAAGGGCTGTTTCTTGGTTGAATATTTGTGGCAAGAGAGAAGGAACCTGTTCAAGATCTCTGGGTCAATCAGCCAAAAAAAGTGGTGTATCTGGACAGGATCTCTTTGCCTTCAAGCTGGGAGAAGCAAGGGATGGAAAGTATAGTGGTTAACACTTTCAGGGCACCCTGAAGGGAGTTCTGAAGAGAAGACATCTTTACTGGGCCTGGGTAACCTTTCTTTAGAAACACCATGGGAGTCCAAGGAATTGAGAAAGTGATCCACCTCTTTGTTGTTCTAGTAACAAGAACATTTGAGTCTTGTGCGGTTTTGCAAATATCAACTTTATATCCACAGGGGATCCCATTGTCTGGCCTCCCTGACATTTTTTTGCCCTCTTCTGGTAACAGCACTCTGATTTTTCCCTTTGGGAGACCACCCCTCTTCCAGTCAGCGCATGTGATTTCACTGGACTGAAGATCTCCTCTTGACCCAGGCTCAGTCCATTAGAATTACAGTAACAGTTTTAGGAAGGAACCTTTAGTCTAGTCTGGACCAATGAGGGTTGGCCTGAGACTTCTGCTGAGACTATTAGGAAAGAAATACTGTCTTTCTACGGGAGTCACAGAGCTGGGAAGCTGTAAGCTTGGAGATGCTGTGGCCACTTTTGCCACTTTGGAGAGGAGAAAATCAGTACAGAAGAAAGGAGGGAGAAGAGATGGGAAGCAGGTGGAAGGAGAAGTGAATGACAGAAGGAGAGGGAGAGATGGATAAAGTTCGGATGACACTATGTAAAGTCCGGATCCAGCTCTGCCTGAAGTCCTTTCCAGCGGCACTTCTCGTTTACATAAGTCAATAAATCTCTTTTTTTATGTAAGCCATTGAGTATTACAGTTCTGTAGCTTGCGAACAATGGAGTCATGAGTAATGCAACATCCTATACATCCTGAACCAGCACTATTTCCCTGAAGCTAAAGAAAGGGGAGGCTTTGGGAATAACCAGGGGATAGAGGGGTCCCTGGAGAGACTAGTGAAGACAGTGGTTGGAGGGATGGACGGAGAACCAGGCTGAGTCAATATGATATGAGACTGAATCTTGAGGGCTCTCCCACATCATCAGGAAGCTGTTTCAGTAACCTTTGCCTCTCACATGTGTGGATAAATGCCCTGAGGGTGTAAAAACAGGTTCTCATGGCCCTGGGGAATCTCTGTTCCTGTGACAGCAACAGCTGAGAAAACAGAGAAAGACTTTTGTAGGCATCTCAGGAATCAGGACCAGGCTCGAAGGCCCCAGGCCTTTTGGTTGAGATACACCTAGATTTGAATTTCAGTCCCACCACTTGCAGCCCTCTTTCCTGGGCAAGCTGTTCACCCCTCTAAGCCTCAGCCCCCACATCTGTAGAATGGGGTGATGAGGGAACCCCCCTTGTGGGGGCATGGTGAGGTATAAGAGAAACACAGTACCACCACCTTGGCTACACACATCTTTGAGGGGGCTGAAGCTGATTATAAGTTGGAAAGAGATGATCAGTTTTTATTTTAATAGTTTTTCTTTTTTTTGTTAAGATTACTATTGCTTTTGGCAAGTGATATGGTTTTCCATTAATGGCAGTGATCTAAAGTTACTTTTTAAATAAGTTTATTGAAATAAATAGAGGACTAATTTGAAGGAAAACATTAGGTCAAAAAGTAGGACAAATTACACTTTCAAAATATGTGTGCTGTGCTTAGTTGCTCAGTCACGTCTGACTCTTTGCGACCCCATGGACTGTAGCCATCCAGACTCCTCTGTCCATGGGATTCTCCAGGCAAGAATACTGGAGTGGGTTGCCATGACCTCCTCCAGGGGCTCTCCCCAACCCAGGGATCAAACCCAGGTCACCCACATTGCAGGCGGATTCTTTACCATCTGAGCCACCAGGGAAGCCCTTGTAGGGAAACTCAAATGACCAGTTTGAGGAACACTGAGATAATGTCTGATGCCTGGCACATAGTAGGTATTCACTAAAAGTGCATAGATTGAGATGAGATAGCATCTGACCCTGACTGCAGGTGGCCAGGCCTTGACTAGATGGAAGGTGCAAAAAGACAGAAGATACCAGAAGAATGCGACCCTGTTGGGTAGATGCTCTGATGCCTGATAAAGTGCCAGCTATACAGTTGGTAATTCAAAGTGGTTCTTAAAAGAAAGTATGAATCTCAAAGGAAATGATTCTGCGAGGAGTCAGCTCTAGGGAAAGCCCTGGCACTTGCAGCAGTGAATTCTAATCCCCTCTCTGGGTCTGGAAAATTTCCCACCTCAATGCCTGACCCCTCTTGACAGCTGTCATCATACCCAGTGTGTAGGAGGAAGAGGAAGCCCCAGGCAGAGTCCTGCAAGATGAGTGCTTTTAGCTGCTGCAGGAGGTCACAGGGACTGACTCAAGTCAGATCATCTTCCTGCTGGAACCTGAAGACAGTCTCCCCTAGAAGGGGGAGTTGAAGGGGTCCCAAACTTAAGATGGTTTTTAGGAGGGCAGACAGGGAAAGTAAATGAATAAAGCTGTCAGATGTGAAACAATGATCCCTGGGAGTGGTTTCTCATCAGACGGGGCATGTTCCCCATCCAAGGTGACAAATTCACTGAGTTGCTTCAGATCACATGAGATCCTATATGTAAATGTTTGCCACCATGCCTGGTACCCCGATGGTATTCAAGAAATGGTAGCTATCCATGAGATGCTCCCTCACACTGGTCAGATGGTCATCATTAAAAAAATATACAAATAACAAATGCTGGAGAGGGTGTGGAGGAAAGAGAACCCTCCTACACTGTTGATGGGAATGTGAATTTGTGCAGCCACTGTGGAAAACAGTAAAAAGGTTCCTCAAAAAATTGAAAACAGAGTTGCCATATGATCCTGCAGTCTCAATCCTGGGCATATACTCAGACAAAAATATAATTGAAAAAGATACATGCACCACTATGTTTCTAGCAGTGATATTTACAATACTCAAGATATGGGTAATGGATAAGAAATGTCCATGGACAGATCAATAGATAAAAAGATGTTTTATATATATATATTCACACACTGGGGTTCCCTGGTGGCTCAGTGGTAAAGAATCCACTTGTCAATGCAGGAGACTTGGGTTCAATCCCTGGGTCAGGAAGATCCCCTGGAGAAGAAAATAGCAATCTACTCCAGTATTTTTGCCTGGGAAATCCCATGGACAGAGGAGCCTGGCAGTCCACGGGGAAGCACGGGGAAGCAGAGTCAGACACAACATAGAGAATAACACGATATCAACAACACACAATGGAATATTTAGTTCAGTTCAGTTCAGTCACTCAGTCGTGTCTGACTCTCCGTGACCCCATGAATCACAGCACACCAGGCCTCCCTGTCCATCACCAACTCCTGGAGTTCACCCAAACTCATGTCCACAGAGTCAGTGATGCCATCCAGCCATCTCATTCTCTGTCATCCCCTTCTCCTCCCGCCCCCCAACCTTTCCTAGCATCAGAGTCTTTTCCAGTGAGTCAACTCGTCGCATGAGGTGGCCAAAGTATTGCAGTTTCAGCTTCAGCATCAGTCCTTCCAATGAACACCCAGGATTGATCTCCTTTAGAATGGACTGGTTGGATCTCCTTGTAGTCCAAGGGACTCTCAAGAGTCTTCTCCAGCACCATAGTTCAAAAGCATCAATTCTTCGGCGATCAGCTTTCTTCACAGTCCAACTCTCACCTCCATACATGACCACGGGAAAATTACTCAGCCATAAAAAAGAATGAGATATGTCATTTGTAGCTATTGGGTTGGTGCAAATGTAATTGCGGTTTCAGACTGTGAATTTTAAATTATTATAACTTGGCTCAAATACACCTTTATTCATCAAAATAGGAACCATTAAAATCAACAACACATTTTTGCCAATGAGAAATAAGTTTGTTTATCACTATAGCATAAAAATCCATGCTCTGGGATTTGACAAACTCTTGGAAAGCATTTTCTGCCTCTTGCTGGTTGTGGAAGTGCTTCCCCTGCAAAAAGCTGTCGAGATGCTTAAAGAAGTGGTAGTCGGTTGGCGAGAGGTCAGCTGAATATGGCAGATGAGGCAAAACTTCATAACCCAAGTCGTTCAACTTTTGAAGCACTGCTTGTGCGATGTGCAGTAGGGAGTTGTCGTGGAGAAGAATTGGGCCCATTCTGTTGACCAATGGCGGCTGCAGGCGTTGCAGTTTTCGGTGCATCTCATCGATTTGCTGAGCATATTTCTCAGATTTCATGGTTTCGCCAGGATTCAGAAAGCTGTAGTGGATCAGAGCAGCAGCAGACCATCAAGCAGTGACCATGACCTTTTCTTGGTGCAAGTTTGGCTCTGGGAAGTGCTTTGGAGCTTCTTCTCAGTCCAACCAATGAGCTGGTCATTGCCAGGTGATGTATAAAATCTGCTTTTTGTAACACATCACAATCTGATCAAGAAATGGTTCCCTGTTGTTTTTGTACAACAGGAGAAGATGACACTTCAAAATGATGATATTTTTGATTCGCGGTCAGCCTATGAGGCACTCACTTATCAAGCTTTTTCACCTTTCCAATTTGCTTTAAATGCTGAACAATCATAGAATGGTCAAAGTTGAGTTCTTCGGCAACTTCTTGTGTAGTTGTAAGCTGATCAGCTTCGATGATCCTCTCAATTATTTGTTGTCAACTTCCAATGGCCGGCCACAGTACTCTTCATCTTCAAGGCTCTCATATCCTTTGCAAAACGTCTTGAACCACCACTGCACTGTACAGTCATTAGCAGTTTCTGGCCCAAATGCATTGCTGATGTTGTGAATTGTCTCTGCTGCTTTATGACCCATTTTGAACTCGAATAAGAAAATAGCTTGAATTTGCTTTTCATCTAACATCATGTCCCTAGTACAAAATAAATATAAAATAAATAGCTAGTAATGTCATTAGTAAAAAAAAATAAAGTGAGAAATGTGCATTAAAATGATGTATAACATAACTACATTTATTTAAGAATGTATTCCAATATCAAATGGCAAAGTTCAACAATGCAAAGCCGCAATTACTTTTGCACCAATCCAATACATGGGTGGACCTAGAGATGATCATACTAAGCAAAGTAAGTCAGACAGAGAAAGACAAATATCATATGATATCACTTCTATGTGGAATTTAAAATGACACAAACAAACTTCTCTATGAACCAGAAACATAGAGAACAGACTTGTGTTGCCATATATATAGCTAAGTTACTTTGCTGTACACTATAAACTAACATAACATTGTAAATCATCTGTTCATTTCAGTTCAGTCGTTCAGTCATGTCCAACTCTTTGCAACCCCATGTACTGCAGCATGCCAGGCTTCCCTGTCCAACACCAACTCCCAGAGCTTGCTCAAACTCACATCCATGGTGTCGGTGATGCCATCCAACCATCTCATCCTCTGTCGTCCCCTTCTCCTCCTGCTTTCAATCTTTCCCAGCATCAGGGTCTTTTCAAATGAGTTGGTTCTTCACATCAGGGAGCCAAAGAATTGGAGTTTCAGCTTCAGCGTCAGTCCTTCCAATAAATATTCAGGACTGATTTCCTTTAGGATGGACCAGTTTGCTCTCCTCAAAGTCCAAGGGACTCTCAAGAGTCTTCTCCAACACCACAGTTCAAAAGCATCAATTTTTCAGTGCTCACCTTTCTTTATGGTCCAACTCTCACATCCATACATGACCACTGGAAAAACCATAACTTTGACTAGATGGACCTTTGGGGGCAAAGTAATGTCTCTGCTTTTTAATGTGCTGTCTAGGTTGGTCATAGCTTTTCTTCCAAGGAGCAAATGTCTTTTAATTTCATGGCTGAAGTCACCATCTGCAGCAATTTTGGAGCCCAAGTAAAGAAAGTCTGTCACTGTTTCCATTGCTTTCCCATATATTTTCCATGAAGTAACGGGATCAGATGCCATGATCTTTGTTTTTTGAATGCTGAGTTTTAAGCCAGCTTTTCACTCTCCTCTTTCACTTGCATCAAGAGGCTCTTTAGTTCTTCTTCACTTTCTGCCATAAAAGTGGTATCATCTGCATATCTGATGTTATTGATATTTCTTCTGGCAATCTTGATTCCAGCTTGTGCTTCATCTAGCCCGGCATTTCACATGATGTACTCTGCATATAAGTTAAACAAGCAGGGGACAATATATAGCCTTGATGTACTCCTTTCCCAATTTGGAACCAGTCTGTTGTTTCATGTCTGGTTCTAACTGTTGTTTCCTGATCTGCATACAGATTTCTCAAGAGACAGGTAAGGTGTTCTGGTATTCCATCTCTTTCAGAATTTTTCACAGTTTGTCGTGATCCACACAGTCAAAGGCTTTAGCATAGTCAATAAAGCAGAAGTAGATGTTTTCCTGGAACTCTTTTGCTGTTTCGATGATCCAACAGATGTTGGCAATTTGATCTCTGGTTCCTCTGCCTTTTCTAAATCCAGCTTGAACATCTAGAAGTTCACAGTTCACATACTATTGAAACCTGGCTTGGAGAATTTTGAGCATTACTTTGGTAGCGTGTGAGATGAGTGCAATTGTGTGGTAGTTTGAACATTCTTTGGCATTGCCTAATCATCTGTACTTCAATTAAAAGAGAAATAAATGGTAGCCATGATTACTGTTGCTTATTCATCAGTCTAAAGGGGAGATACAGAACCAAAGACTGCCCTGTCTTAAGAAAATCTAATGCCCTGTTGATTTCCTGACTCTAGCCCACAAAGACAGCTGGGAAAAAGTGGAAGGAGAGGCCATTAAAAGTGCTGAAAGTCAGTTCTTCAAGAGTTATGAGATCAGGGTGAGGAAGGGTAGGACAGAGACCACAGTAAATTCTAAGGATTGGTCCACTCAACACATACCCTAAACTCCTTTTTGTTGCCTTTCTACTATGCAGAGGCTGAAAAACTAAAAAAGAAAATCTTCCACCTTCCCAGATGCCTCTGCAGTTGACAGTAGTCACAAGATACAATTCTGGCTGATGACATAGTCAGAAATCTGTTGGGGATTTCTGTGAAAGGCTTTGCCACCTACCCTCTTCCTGGAACACAGATGTGATTGATGACTTGAAGAGCTACAGAAGCCACTTTGCAGTCATGAGGGAATGGCAAAAAAAAAAAAAAAGACCTAATGCTCTTGAGGCACTTAACTAACTTCTTACCTCTAGACCTCTGGCTATAAACAATAATTTAAAAATTGTATTTTATGTTACCAGTGTTTGGGTCACCTGTTGTTACTGGCTATCATGCGTAATCTGAACAGATAAAAGGACTGTTTGATTTTTTCATCAATGTATCAGCAATATTTTGATAAACATTAAAATGAAAAATAGATAACCAGAATGTTTAGAACTGGTTACCTATTTGTAACCAGTGTGCAGGGATTTCTTGGCACACAAATGGTCTCCATCATTTTTGGTCAAGGCCCAGTTCCCATAACTCCTGGGCCAAGTCCCCCCAGTCTTCAAACACCTCTTTGGCAGTTAGGGGAGAATATTGAAGATGCAGTGGTCTCTTTGATAATTCCCATTGCACTTTTTCACTTTGCATCTTGACATTTATAGATTTTTACCTAATGCTGTAAATTAAGATAATTGTGCTGAGGTCCAATTAATTCAGTTAACTTTCCAGAACAAATTCAAGCCAAAGCTTGATAACAGAGTGGAAGCCTGAGCTCCTTCTATTGCTTACTCCCTTCTTTCTGATAAAGCTACTGCATGAAGGTCTCAAGAATACTTTTTTGAATTTTCCTCTGCTCTATCTCTATTTCATTAAATAGAGGTGAAACCAAATAGTCAAGAATCATCTTTGACAACTCCCTTGTCTACTCTATCATCAAGCCCTACCTATTAATATTTTGGGCTTCCCTGTAGCTCCATTAGTAATGAATCTGCTTGCAATGAGGAAGACCTGGGTTTGATCTCTGGGTTGGGAAGATCCCCTGGAGAAGGGAAAGCCTACCCACTCCAGTATTCTGGCCTAGAGAATTCCATGGACTGTATAGTCCATGGAGTGGCAAAGAGTTGGACACAACTGAGCGACTTCACTTCTACTCTACTCATTAATATTTTCCTTGAAATCTCTCAAGGCCATCTCCTTTCTATCTCCCCTGCTACCACCCTGGTCTAACATGTCATGAATAAGTTGATGCTACCCTCTATTCAAAACCCTCCAGGAATTCCTTCTCACTCAACATAAAGGCCAACAGCCTACCAGGCCTCATGTGATCTGGTCCCATGTGACCTCTGAAGCCTCTCTCCTCTACTCTTTCCCTCACTCTCCCCATTTCAGCCACAAATGTGCAAGACCCCCTCCTACCCTAGGACTTTTCCCTGGAATACTCTCCTACATACCCATCTTCACATGTTTTCTTTCTTTCCCAGTCCTCCCAACTCCTACTCATCCTTTGGCACTAACTCAATCCTTCCCTCCAGGAAGTCCCGCTGGATTCCCATTGTTACATAATGAGAGCTCCCTAAGGGCAGGATCCAACATTCCCTATTGTAGTCCCAGCATTTCAATAGTTCTTGACACATAGCAGGTGCTCAATAGATGTTTGTTGACTGGATAAATTAATATTGGTAATTTTATTACAAACTTATAAGTACAAGGGGCAATGAGGGCTTTAAGCACAGCTGTGTTTGTAGTAAGAGACTACTCTCCAAGGCAGCCCAAACATACTCTGTTAGGAATGTCTTGGGTTCAAGTAACAGTAAATTTAGCAAAGGAAGCCAAAAATTAAGAGTTGGAAAACTATACTCCACAGGGCAAATTTGCGGCCCCAGTGAGTTTTTGAAAATTAAGTTTTATTGGAACAGAGTCACATCCATTTGTTAACATACTGTCTGTGGCTGATTTTGTAATTCAATAGAGTTGAATGATCATCAACAGAGACCATATGGCCTGCAAATTAAAATATTATGTGGTCCTTTATAGACAACATTTGCCAAACCTTGGCTAAAAGAACAAGGGGTGATTTTTCTCATGTAACAAGAAATCTGGAAGAGGACGTTTTCAGGGTTGGTTTCGTGACTGAGAAATACTCAGGGCACTGGGTTAGTGTCTCTGTTATTCTCTCAGTCTTACCCTCATGGTCACAGTATGGCTGCCACAACTCCAAGCATCATGTCCTCACACAATTGCATTAGAGGAGGAAATAACTGAGAGTTTCAGTTCAGTTCAGTTCAGTTCAGTCGCTCAGTCGTGTCCGACTCTTTGCAACCCCATGAATCACAGCACGCCAGGCCTCCCTGTCCAATACCAACTCCCGGAGTTCACTCAAACTCATGTCCACAGAGTCGGTGATGCCATCCAGCCATCTCATTCTCGGTCGTCCCCTTCTCCTCCTGCCCCCAATCTTTCCCAGCATCAGAGTCTTTTCCAGTGAGTCAACTCGTCGCATGAGGTGGCCAAAATATTGCAGTTTCAGCTTTAGCATCAGTCCTTCCAATGAACACCCAGGATCGATCTCCTTTAGAATGGACTGGTTGGAACTCCTTGCAGTCTAAGGGACTCTCAAGAGTCTTCTCCAACACCACAGTTCAAAAGCATCGATTCTTCAGCGATCAGCTTTCTTCACAGTCCAACTCTCACATCCATACATGACCACGGGAAAAACCATAGCCTTGACTAGATGGACCTTTGTTGGCAAAGTAATGTTTCTGCTTTTTAATATGCTATCTAGGTTGGTCATAACTTTCCTTCCAAGGAGTAAGCGTCTTTTAATTTCATGGCTGCAATCAACATCTGCAGTGATTTTGGAGCCCCCCCAAAAAAAGTCTGACACTGTTTCCACTGCTTCCCCATCTATTTCCCACAAAGTCACGGGACCAAATGCCATAATCTTTGTCTTCTGAATGTTGAGCTTCAAGCCAACCTTTTCACTCTCCTCTTTCACTTTCATCAAGAGGCCTTTGAGTTCCTCTTCACTTTCTGCCATAAGGGTGGTGTTATCTGCATATCTGAGGTTATTGATATTTCTCCCGACAGTCTTGATTCCAGCCTGTGCTTCTTCCAGCCCAGCGTTCCTCATGATGTACTCTGCATATAAGTTAAATAAGCAGGGTGACAATATACAACCTTGACGTACTCCTTTTCCTATTTAAAAACAATCTGTTGTTCCATGTCCGGTCCTAACTGTTGCTTCCTGACCTGCATACAGGTTTCTCAAGAGACAGGTCAGGTGGTCTGGTATTCCCTTCCCTTTCAGAATTTTCCACAGTTTATTGTGATCCACACCATCAAAGGCTTTGGCATAGTCAATGAAGCAGAAATAGATGTTTTTCTGGAACTCTCTTGCTTTCTCCATGATCCAGCGGATGTTGGCAATTTGATCTCTGGTGCCTCTGCCTATTCTAAAACCTGCTTGAACATCTGGAAGTTCACGGGTCACGTATTGCTGAAGCCTGGCTCGGAGAGTTTTGAGCATGACTTTACTAGCGTGTGAGATGAGTGCAATTGTGCGGTAATTTGAGCATTCTTTGGCATTGCCTTTCTTTGGGATTGGAATGAAGACTTACCTTTTCCAGTCCTGTGGCCACTGCTGAGTTTTCCAAATTTGCTGGCATATTGAGTGCAGCACTTTCACAGCATCACCTTTCAGGATTTGAAATAGCTCAACTGGAATTCCATCAGCTCCACTAGCTCTGTTCGTAGTGATGCTCTCTAAGGCCCACTTGACTTCACATTCCAGGATGTCTGGCTCCACGTGAGTCATCACGATGGAGAAATTCCCCTATAACATGCTTTCCTCTTTTTAGGAAAGAAACTGTCTCAGAATCCCCAAGAAGTTGTCCTGAGCAAGGAAGAAAAGAGGGGTAAACTGTCAGTGGGTAATCACAATGTCTACTATAACTTTCCCTACCACAATTATTTCTCTTACATGTGACCAACTGGCATTCAGATCAAGTGTGGAAACATGGTAAACTGAGGCACCTTTCTTTTCCTTAGAAGCACCAAAAATCTCATCCTGTATTAGTACATTATATCTGTCAGTTGTTGAATGCTTATTCTGTGTCTGACATCACTTCAAGCACTTGATCGTCCCTTATTCCAACTCCATGAGGAAGGTATAATTATTACCATTTCACAGGGGAGGCTACCGAGGCACAGAAAGGTCAACTCATTGGCTTGAGATCACCCAGCTACAGTCAAGATTTGGCAGAGTCAAGATTCAAACCAGCAGTGTGACTCCAGAACAGCCCACTGTGACCACTCCACAAGGCCAGAGCCAGTCCCCGGATCCCAGGGAGGGAGTTCTTTTGATAGTAAGCCAGGACGGGGCACATCCCGTTTTGCCTTAGGGACCACTTTTGCTTGTCAGGAGGCAATAGACTGAGGTACTATCCACTTTGGGGCAACCAAACAGCCAACAGAAAAATGACCCATAAACTTGAGATAGAGCACGGGTGTCCTCTGTGGATTCGGCCCCACTTTACATCTTTCCCTTAATTAATTAATAAAGCCCTGAGCCTCTCTCCACCTCACTGCTTCCCACCCTCCCTCTCTCCACCAAGATGCTGTCTTTCTTCCGTGCAGCCCAGCTCCACACTGTTCTCTGGCCTCTGCAGTTGCTCCTCTAGTGGAGCCAGCTGAAGAGGGAGACTGGACAGGAGGTGCCGGCTGGATTTGTTCAGCCCTTAAAATGAAGGCTCTGTCTCACTGAATCTGTTTTGTGAAGTCTTTATGCCAAAGCTGGTTTCAGCTTCGGTCTCTGCCCAAAAGGCAGAGGTTCCAAAGAGAAGAACAGAAGAACAGGGTCAAGGTCAAAGATGGGGTTCTGAGCTCTAGCTAAGAGCACAGTCTCTCCAGCTTTCTATTTAGGACTTACCATCCCTGAACAGACTAATTCCGGGCTTACAATGTGTGGGAGAGAGCTGAAGCCTTACATTCAGACAGACCAGTCCCAGCCCACGAATTCCTGGCCTAGGCGTCTGAATCTCTGTGCTTCAATTTCCTCTTCTACAAAACAGAAATAATTGCAGAAACTGGATGTTTGGGAGTTACATGACAAGATATGGAAATCACTTAGCGCAGAGCATGGTACAAAGTATTGGGGTTACTGTCATTGGAATCATTGTGACTGTTTTGTGACTCTCCAGGACACTTAGCAGACACCTGGAGAAGCAGCAAACAAGGGGAGCTAAGAACACAGGCTCTGAATGTAGTCTCTGTGGTTTTAAACCCCGTCTCTATCATTTGTCAGCTGTGTGACCTTGGGCAAGTCACTCTTCCTCTCTGTGTCTTAGCTGGTCCATCCTGAAAATGGTAATGATAATAGTACCCATTTCACAAGGTTGTTGGAAGGATTAAATAAGATAAGAACAGCACCTGCACAGAACTAGTACTCAATGAATGTAAACTACTATTATTTTCTGACACTCAGTGATTTTTCAGTATATGAAAAATCATCCTTTCGATCAGTGGTGATCTAGTAAGAACCAGCTCGCCTTTACATAGAATGTATCTGTGTACATAAGGTTTTTATATTCGCTTGTTTTGGGTTTTTTTGGTCACACTGAGCAGCATGCTGAACTTCCCAAACCAGGGATCGAACCCATGCCCCCTGCCTTGCCAGTGCAGAGTCTTACCCACTAGACCACCAGGGAAATCCTATACATAAGCTCTTTTATCATGAATTTTTACTAAGATAAAAAAGTACAGAAAAAAAATCTACTAATATTTATAATAAATACTAAATTCTGTAATAAATAATAAATAAATAGGAAAATGTCATTGATTTTTGCCAAACTATATCCATCAGCCATCTGAGATTGCTGGTCAATCACGATTTGACAGATGAAGTTGCACCTCAACCATGAGTGTAGTTCTGAGGTGAATGCTGCTTGGTTTCTCACTTACATTCATGAGTCAGGCGAATGTGAAACAATGAAGATGTCAGTTAGAACTCCACTCCTGTGGAGAGCCACTCATTCCATCCTGTGAACGATGTGAGCAACTTCTTTGCTCAACTGAATAATAGTTCTTGAATGCTGGAAGAATATTTCTCCCAATATTAAGGGCTATTCACAAAGAAATGGGTACAACCCAACACACTTCAAAGTTTAATCTGCATTAACACTTTGTTCATCTCTTTATTAGAGAGAGATAATCAACCACACAAAGCCCTAAGTTGTACCAACTGCCAATTTCCATGGTGTAAATATTCCCCCCATGGCCTAATTCATGCTACCACTGCAAAGCCACTGAATGTGGACTTGGGAAGAGAGGCACAGCAAAATGCCGTTGCACAGCAAAACGCCGTTGCACAGCAAAACGCCGTTACACAGCAGTTCTGCCGCACAGGTACAATAGACCAAATGAGCGCGGATAATAGCAAAATGTATAAAATAATTAGGAAATGATAAGTACTGCACATTTATTACCTGCTTTTAATTTAATCTATTCGAGTGTGAGATTATATAATATAACTTAATATAATTTAAAATAATTGCTGTGTTTAACTACCAGCATGCAGAATTCCTGAAAATTTTACGATCAGCTTTCATGAGCCAGTATGCTTGATCTGCAGTATCCCACTGATTTTGATACCTAAGTTTCCAGAGGACGTCTCAAGAAAGATGAAATGAGCAAATGCATTAAATAATTATTGGGCATGAGTGGGTTTTTTGGTTTGTTTAGCACAAAGAAAAGAATTTCACAAATGAGGTATTTCCCTTCTATGTTAGTTAGATTGTGTTTTTCAAAGGTGGCCACAAAAATGTCTTCCAGTGCCAAATGCTCATCTAGAATCTTGTCACTCCTCTATCAAGAGGTGGAGTCAGGGGACTTCCCCTGGTTAAGAATCTGCCTGCCAATGCAAGGGACGCAGGTTAAATCCCTGGTCCTGGAAGATTCTACATGCCATGGGGCAACTAAGCCCATGCTCACAACTACTGAGCCCATGCTCTAGAGCCTGGGCATTGCAACTGCTGAAGCCTGAGTGCCTAGAGCTGATGCTTTGCAACAAGAGAAGCCACTACAATGAGAAGCTTGTGTATCACAACTAGAGAATAGCTCCCACTCATCAAACCAGAGAAAGCCAGCATGCAGCAAAGAAGACCCAGCACAGCCAAAAATAATAAAATAAATTAAAAATAAATAAAGCCAACCTTATTATTTTTTTTAAAAAAGAGGTGGAATCAGAGACTTCCTTGGTGGTCCAGTGATTAAGACTCTGTACTTCTACTGCAGGGCGCTTAGGCTCCACCCCTGGTCAGGGAACTAAGATCCCACCTGCCGAGTTGGTGCAGCCAAAAAATAAAAATAAATTAAAATTAAAAAGTTTTAAAAGGGTGGAGTCAATGTCCCATCTCCTACCCTGACCCCTTGAACTTTGATGAGCTTGTGATTGCCTGGATCAGTACAGAATAGTGGGAATGGCTTCCACTAATAAGTCATTTTCAAGACTAGGTCACAAAAGATGGTGCAGCCTCTTCCTTGTGAGCTGAAACACTCACCCTTGAGCCTTCAAGCCACCATGCTGTGAGGAAGACCCAACCAACCTGGACAGAGAAACCATAAGGAGAAGTCCTAGGACTCCACGATGAGAGATGCTTGGCCAGCATTCAGCTGCCTCTAGTTCCACTTGACTCAACCGCACCAGAGGCTCTGAGCCCAAACCACGCAGCTGAGACCTTCCCAGAGCCTTGGAGCTACTAAAAGTCTATGCAGCTTTGAGGAGGATGTCAGAGGGAGTTAAGAAAAATGTTATTAGAAACTGGAGGAAAGGGAAACCTTACGTGCTGGCAGGAAGTCTGTCATCTGCAGAAACATGGAAACTAAGGAACATGTGTAATGAACTCAGTGATACAGAAGGATATTGAGAGCATCATCTGACTTTTTCTTGCCACCTGTGATAAAATGCAAAGGGAGAAAGATGACTAAAGAACAAACTATTGCATAGAAAGGAATCAGGACCTGCTGGGCTCACAAACAAAACTGTTTCTCATTCCCAGCCTCTCCAGATGGAAAAAATTATCCAACTGAGAAAAGACATGAAGCTTTTATTACCTGATTTCAAGACTTACTATAAAGCTACAGGAATCAAGACAGTGTGGTATTGGTGAAAGGACAGACACATAGATCAATGGAACAGAATAGTGAGCCCAGGAATAGACCCACTCATATACGGCCAATTGATTTTCAACCAAGGTGCAAAGGCAATTCAATAGAGAAAAGATAGCTTTTTCAACAAATAGTGCTAGAACAAGTGGACATCTGTATGCAAAAAAAAAAAAGAGAGAGAGAGAAAAGAGAAACAGAGAGAGCCTCAGCCCATATCTAACTACCTACACAAAAATTAATTTGAAATGGATTGTAGACTGAAATATAAAACCTAGAACTATAAAACTTCTAGGAGATGACACTGGAGAAAATTTCTGTGACTTGAGTGAAGCGAAGATTTCTTATATAGGACACAAAAACACAAACTGAAGAAAAAGCTGGTAAGTGGGACTTCATCAAAACTTAAAACTCCCAACTCTTTCAAAGACACCATTTGGAAAACGGGGCTTCCCAGGTGGCACAGTGGTAAAGAATCCACCTACCAATGCAGAAAACACAAGAAATGCAGGTTTGATCCCTGAGTCGGGAAGATCCCCTGGAGAAGGAAATGGCGACTCACATCAGTTCTTGCCTGGAAAATTCCATTAACTGTCCCCTGGCAGGCTACAGTCCATAGAGTCACAAAGAGTCAGACATGACTGAGCACACACAGCAGCAGCACATTAGGAAAATAAAAAGCCAAGAAGCTACTACATACAGGGAGAAAATATTTGCAGAACACAAGTCTTAAGAAGGACTGGTATCTAGGAGAAGTAGATTTTTACAAAAAATTCTCAAGTCAATCTTAAAAAGAAGTTAAATTTTATTATAAAACAAACACCGATTTAGAATGGGCAAAAGATTATCTGTTCCTCACAGAACTGTCTTTGCCCCTTTGTAAAAAACCAGTTCAGTTCAGTTCAGTTCAGTCACTCAGTCGTGTCTGACTCTTTGCGACCCCATGAATCACAGCACGCCAGGCCTCCTTGTCCATCACCAACTCCCGGAGTTCACTCAAACTCATGTCCACAGAGTCGGTGATGCCATCCAGCCATCTCATTCTCTGTTGTCCCCTTCTTCTCCCGACCCCAATCCTTCCCAGCATCAGAGTCTTTTCCAGTGAGTCAACTCGTCGCATGAGGTGGCCAGAGTATGGAGTTTCAGCTTTAGCATCAGTCCTTCCAATGAACACCCAGGATTGATCTCCTTTAGAATGGACTGGTTGGATCTCCTTGCAGTCCAAGGGACTCTCAAGAGTCTTCTCCAGCACCACAGTTCAAAAGCATCAATTCTTCGGCGATCAGCTTTCTTCACAGTCCAACTCTCACATCCATATATGTGGGTTTATTTCTAGACTCTATTTGGTTTTCATTGATCTATTTTGCTTATCTTTGTATCAGTACCACACTGTTCTGAAAACTGTTTTGTTGTTGTTTAGTCACTAAGTTCAGAGAAGGCAATGGCAACACACTCCAGTACTCTTGCCTGGAAAATCCCATGGACAGAGGATCCTGGTAGGCTTCAGTCAGAAACAGCTGAAGTGACTTAGCAGCAGCAGCAGGTAATGTCTCTGTTTATCCATTACTATGTAACAAACTAACCCATAACTTGGTGGCTCCACAAAATTTATGGCCTGTACTACTTAAAAAAAAAAAAAAGCCAATGTCAAAGAGTGAGGAATTATTCCAAATTAAATAAAAATCGAATGCAATGTATGACCCAGAATTTTGTTTTGCTATAGCAGACACTATTGGAACAATAGACAAAATTTGAATATGATCTGTAAGTAGACAGTACTTTTGCATCAATGCTAATTTCCTTATTTTAATCATTGTCCTATGGTTATATAAAAGAATGTTCTTATTTTTAGGATATATGTGCTGAAGTATTTAAGGATAATGGAACATCACGGCTGAAAGTCTCAAAGAGAAAATGATATAAAATGTTAATGTTTGGGGAATCTGGGTAAAGGATATGTAGTGAGTCTTTATTTAGTTATTGAGACAAAAGTCTGAAAATATGTCAAAATAAAGAATTTTAATTTTAAACATAAAAAAGAGAAAGACTGAGAGAGGAATACTTTAAAATGCATAACTTCTGCAAGTGAAAAAAGTCATAAAGTTAAAAGGCAAAGTTAATAGTTAAGGACATTCCCTTCTGGGTGTATACACAAAATAACTGAAAGTAGGGACTCAGACACATTTGTATACCATGTTCGCAGCAGCATTACTCACAATAGCCAAAAGGTGAAAACAACTCAAGTGTTCATTGACAGATGAGTGGATAAACAAAATGTGGTATATGCACATGATCAAATATTATCCAGTCTTAAAAAGGAAGCCCTGACACATGCTACAAGAAGAATGAACCTTGACGACATTATGCTAAGTGAAATGATCCTGTCAACAAAAGGACAAATATGGTATGATTCCACTTATGTGAGGATCCTGCTGCTGCTGCTGCTGCATCACTTCAGTCGTGTCCGACTCTGTGTGACCCCATAGACGGAAGCCCACCAGGCTCCCCTGTCCCTGGGATTCTCCAGGCAAGAACACTGGAGTGGGTTGCCATTTCCTTCTCCAATGTGTGAAAGTGAAAAGTGAAAGTGAAGTCGCTCAGTCGTGTCCGACCCTTAGCGACCCCACGGACTGCAGCCTACCAGGCTCCTCCATCCATGGGATTTTCTAGGCAAGAGTACTGGAGTGGCTTGC
Source organism: Moschus berezovskii (assembly GCF_049115385.1). Taxonomy (NCBI): domain Eukaryota; kingdom Metazoa; phylum Chordata; class Mammalia; order Artiodactyla; family Moschidae; genus Moschus; species Moschus berezovskii. The sequence goes on along the minus strand of NC_142478.1, from coordinate 57,935,336 downwards.
CATTGCCTTCTCCGGAGGATCCTAGAGTAGCCAAATTCATAGAGACGCGAAGAACAGAAGTTACCAGAGGCTGGGGCAGTAGGGAAAGTGGGAGTTAGTGTTTGATAGGCATAGAGTTTCAATTTGGAATGATGAAAAGGTTCTGGAGATGGATGGGGATGGTCGTTGCATAACAATGTGAATGTACTTAATGCTACTAAACTATACACTTAAAATGGTTAAAATGGTAAATTTTATGTAATGTGTATTCTACCACAATAAAAACTGAAATAAAATAACAAAGACCATTAGAAAACTGGAAAAATATTTGTAATATATTTGCAAACATAACTGCAGTGCATTGTCAGTTTTTTTTAGCATGGGAAAATGCTAGGAACATGCAATGACAAATAAGAAGGATGAAGAAGAGGAGAAATACAAAATGGCCAAACAGCACTTTGGAAATATATTCAATCTCTCAAGTAAGCGGTTTTAGTGAGTACATGGGATAATATCATATACAGCTGGTGAGTGTGTAAACGAGCATCTTTCTGGAAGGCAATTTGGTTCTATGCATCATATCTTTTTAAAAAGTACCCTACAATTGCACTACTGGGAATTAATTCTAAAGAAGTAGTCAGATAAGATACAAGGATAGCAATACAGAATGGCTTATATACAGACAAAAATTTGAATCAACATAGAGATCCAGGAAGAGGGGGGTTGTAAATGAATGCTGGTACATCCATGGGCTACAGTGCAACCTTTAAAAACGATGACATTCTGCTATATTTATTGACATGCAGAGGTGTTCATGACATATTTTAAGTGTAAAAAAATGCAGAATAAGAAGCAATATGTTTAGTGTGGGGGCGGGGGTGCATGTGTCTGAATACATTAGAAGATGAGAAGAAATGTTAGCCTTGCTCATTTCTGGCTTGGGGAACTCCAGATACTTTCTTCTTCTTTATACTTGTTTGCATTTTCTAATTTTTTTTGGCTATGAGCATATATTACTTCTATCAGAAAATTTTAGAAAGACCTTTTTTTCACAACTACAGAAAAGCACAGATGTGGTCCTGGCTGGAAACCAAAGACGCTGTTATGAATCCCACTGCTGTTCTCATCTGGGGATCTCAAAACACATCACAAAACATCTGCTGAGGTCTTGACAGACCCTGAAGATGTCTTGGTCAAAGTCGCCCTGCCTGGGAGTCTCCTGGAGGGTAGTCCCGGATCCCTGTCCTTCTACAGAGCCGGCTCATGGACATTCCTGAAGTCCTCCATCACCTGGAGCAAGTGAGCAAAGTTCCAGGATCTCATCCGCAGCCCCTTCCATTGCTTTTCAGGGCGCTGGGCTCCTGCTGGAGCACCTGCTTCACCGCTTTCCCCTCCACTCATGCTTCAAGCCGATGACACACCACAGCCCTGAGGAGCGACGGTCACATCGTGACCCCCAGATGCCAATTTTCTCTTGTATACTGCACTGCTGGGCCCTGGTAAAGCTGGGAGCCCCCATCCTGGACATCTAGGTGCCACAGGAGAAGCTTGGCTCAGGGACCCAGAAAATGTGGTGCATCCCAGAGTAGGTTCTTATTTGCCACGTGTGGGTTATGAGTTAGGCAACCTGGCTGGTGGCCTTTTCCTTCAATTTCTTTGCCTATAAAATGGGTACACTGGACTCCTCTCTAGCTTTGCACAGAGATGAAACAGCAACAACAACAGAAATAATACCGTTTAGGATTATTTAAGCTACTACTTTCCAAGAACCTACTATGTACCCAGCCCTGTGCAATACACTTACAGATTTCGATCAACTCATCTTCACAATGTCATGAGACGGGGCCTGTAAATGTACCCACTTGACAGATGAGGAATTTAAGGCTCTAAGAGGTTAAGTGAGTGGCCCTTATCTCGCAGCTAGGAGGCAGTACAGCGTAGGCTGAAGCTTTAGCTGCCTGTCTCCTGATTCCACGCTGGGACTGCATTCTGCTCTGCCCTTTCTCTCCCTACCTCTGGCTTGTTTCTTTCTTTTGTTCCTCCTTCCTGACTGGGCAACCCTGAAGTGAAGCCACTGTCCTAGGCATGCAGAAGATGCAGGGTTGAGGTGGGGGTCTGTTGATATCTGTGTACCCTCCTGCCCTCAAGGAGGCTGCAGACTAGAGCGTGCAGACAATGAAGCCTTCCATCCTTCATTGTTTATAAGAGCATAACAATGGGCTGTCCATCCACATGGGACCACGTAAACAACTCATGTGGCTTTTGCACAGTGGAAATCTCTGCAGCCATTCCCAAGGACAAAGTAGCTGTTCAGAGAACAATATCTAAGATATGGTGTTAAGTGGAGTAAGCAAGAATAGAAAGGAAGGTTTTAAGTGAGCCCATTCGATTGTTTAAAAATGTGTAACATCTTAATTTGATTGATTGATTATTGTTATGACAGTATTCTCTTTAGTGAGGTAAAATTCACACAACATAGTATTAACCATTTTAAAGTGAAAAATTTGGTAGCATTTAGCACATTCATCTGAGAAGGCAATGGCAAGTCACTCTAGTACTCTTGCCTAGAAAATCGCATGGATGGAGGAGCCTGGTAGGCTGCAGTCCGTGGGGTCACTAAGAGTCGGACACAACTGAGCAACTTAACTTTCACTTTTCACTTTCATACATTGGAAAAGGAAATGGCAGCCCACTCCAGCGTTCTTGCCTGTGAGAATCCCAGGGACGGGGGAGCCTGGTGGGCTTCCGTCTATGGGGTCACACAGAGTCGGACACGACTGAAGTGACTTAGCAGCAGCAGCAGCAGCACATTCATAATGTTGTGCAACCACTGCCTCTACCTACTTCCCAAACAGTTTCATCACCCCAAAAGGAAACCCTGTTCCCAGGGTTTCCTAGTCACTGTTTCCCAGGGTTAAATAGTCATTCTCTTTTGCCTCCTCCTCCAACCCCTGGCAACCACTAACCTCTTTCTGTCTCTTTGGGTTAATGTATTCTGGATATTTCATAGAAAAGAAATTGTACAACTTGTGACCTGTTGTGTCTGGCTTCTTTCACTTCATGTAATGTTTTCAAGGTTCGTTCATGTCATAGCAGGTATCAGAACTTTATTCTTTTTTTACAGCTGAATAATATTCCACCATCTGGGTAGGGCTGTTTGCTCATTTATCAGTTGAGGGTCATGTGTTTTTTCCGCACCTTTTGGCAGCTGTGAATATGCTGCTATGAATGTTTGTGTATAACATTTTCTTTGAGTCCCTGTTTTCAGTTTCTTTGAGTATACATCTAGGAGTGGAATTGCTGGGTCACAGAGAAATTCTATGTTTAATTTTTTGAGCAACTGCCAAACTATTTTCCACAGTGACTATACCATTCTACATTCCCACCAGCAATGTGCAAGGGTTTCCATTTCTCCATATTCTTGCCAGTACTTTTATTTTCTGCTTTTTCTTTATAGCTATTCTAATGAGTATAAAGCAGTATCATTTCCCTAGTGACTAATGACACTGAATATCTTTCCATGTGCTTGTTGGCCATTTGTATACCTTCTTTGGAGAAATGTCTATTCAGGTCTTTTGACCATTTTTTAATTGGGTTATTTGTCATTTTGTTGTTGAGCTGTAAGAATTCTCCATTTGGGTTTTAAGGACATGCTTGTCTATGTATGTCCCTTCATTCAAAGCATTCATAAATGTTAATCAAGCACCTACTAAAGGTCAGTCACTGTAAAGTGGTAGACAAGACAGTTAGAGATGCTTGTTTAGGGACTTCGTTGGTGGTCCAGAGGTTAAGAATCCACCTTCTAATGCATGAGATGCAGGTTCAATCCCTAGTCAGGGAACTAAGATCCCACATGCTGCAGGGCAATAAGCCTATGTGCAGCAGCTAGAGAGAATCTCTGTGCTGCAACTAAGACCCGCTGTGGCTATAAATAAATAGTATTCTTTTTTAAAAGATGCTTGCTTATAAGGAGCTTCTGGTCTAATAGGGAAGACAGAAAAAAGGAAGCAAATAAATAAAACAAGATCTATTCAGATTGTGGTAAGTGCTAAGGATAAAGTAAAGTGGTGTGATGGAACAGACTGGGAGAATAATTTCTGTACTCAATGTGGCCAGGGAGGCCTCTCTCTCAGGAGGGGACATTTGAGTTGAGACAGAGAGAGAACAAAGAGCCAAGATCTGGGAAAAGGGCTCAGGCAATGAGAAGAGTTGGTGCAAAGGCCCTGAGGCCAAATGAGTTTACTGTATTTGAAGAACAGCAGGAAGGCCAGTGTGGCTGGAGCAGAGTGAGCACAGGGAAGAAAGATGTGTTGATAAAATCAGAGTTGTGGATGGGGGCTGGAGCACTTCTTAAATCTGGACAAAAGCTGGACACATAAAACAGATTGCAGCAACTTCTGCGGTGATGTGGACCTTCCCTTTCTACTGTACAGATTCCTCTTGTGTTGTTTTTATTAAAAGCAAATATTGCTTTTGTGAGAAAAATTATTATAAAGAGCAATGCATGCCCAATATAGAAAATTTTAATATAGAATCACATAAAGAAGAAAATTAAAATAAAAACTACCCAGATGGCCAGCCCCTAGAGATAAGCCCTCTGGTAGGGGTTTTATTTCTCCACAGAAAAGGCAATTTCATATCAAGGAGCATGTCTTCCAGCCTCTGTAAGTTGACCTGAAGCCCTCGGAAAGGCCCTCTTAAGAAACAACCAGGTCAAAGTATGTACAAATTTGTTCAAAGTATGTACAATCTTCAGTCCAGCATTTCCACTTGTAGAAGCACATCTTAATGACATTATTAGATGATTGGACAATGTAAAAATGCTACAAGAATGGTGACGACATTGCTATTTATAACTGAGAAAAACGAAGAACAGTCTAAATGCCCATTAAAGGGGGAAATGGTTGAATAAAATATGGGACATCCATACAGTGGGACATTCAACAGCTGTTACAATAATGAATCGATATTTATTGACAAGGAATGGTCTTCTGGTTGTGTTACAAAGCAAATAAATGGTTATGAAACTTTATGTATGGAATGACCCCCCATTTGTTTTATTTATATATAGGGGTATATATCTATATATGTATTTATACATTCCCTGGTGGCTCAGATGGTAAAGAATATGCCTGCAATGCAGGAGACCCAGGTTTGATCCCTGGGTTGGGAAGAACCCCTGGAGAAGGGACTGGCAACCCACTCTAGTATTCTTGCCTGGAGAATTCCATGGACAGAAGAGTCTGGTGAGCTACAGTCCATGGGGTCACAGAGAGTCAGAAACGACTGAGTGACTACTGCTTTCACTGTATGCTTAAAAGTAGACCACAAAAATATGCACCAACATGTTAAATTGTTATTTCTGAGTAAAGAAATTACAAATGATATTTTTCATTATCTAATTTTTCCACACTAAGTGAATATTACTTTTACTTTCAAAACTAAATAACACCCTAGCTCGATCCCATCTCAGGGCCTTGCCCTGACAGGTCCCTCTGCCTGGAATATTCTTCTTCAGGCATCCTCCATTTCCTCAAGTCTTTGCTGAGATGTCATTTTCTCGAGGAATCTTCCAGACCATTTTGACTTGCCCCCATACACCATTCTCTCTTGCCTCTTAACTTGCTATATTTCCCTTTTATTTCATAGAACTTATCAACTTCTAACCGAATTTATAATTTGCTTATTTATTACACTTATCATCTATGATCTCTCATCCCCCACCCTCAGCCAACAGCTCAGCTCCAGGAGGTAAATTTTTTTTTGCCTATTTTTTCCCCTGTTGATTCCCAGAGCCTAGAACAGATTCCCAGGCTTGGAGCAGAGTAGGAGCTCAATAAATACTTGAGGAATGAATGAAATATAAGCAAGCAAATGGTTTTCCTGCACGGATACTTTTGTCCTTGCCCTTCTGGTTTTCAGAAATTGTGTGGATGAGACATCTGGCAAGCCTAGTGAAGGACTGGAGGGAGAAAAGATATCCTCTCGGTTTCCACATTCCTGCTCCCCTCACTTGCCTGCGAGCAGAGGTAGCTGTGCTGAGCCCTAACGTAGCACCGCCCTCTGCTGGGAAGTTTGAAGAACTGCTGAGCTCTGCTGTGACCCCAGACACGTTTGAAAAATGATGAAACCTGGGAGTCTGAAAGAAACCGGGTAGAAAAGTTATGGGGTGAAGCCCCCGTGTTTTCCTCTGGCAACCAAGTAAGCCCGTGGAGGCCTTTTTTAGGCTGGAAGAGGGGTTGAGAAGGAAATGGGGTTCACTTTCTCAGCAGTGGGGTCCTGAGGAGTCCTGACTCAGGCAGAGTTTCTCTCTCAGGATGGAAGGATTGCTCCTGATGAGAAATTTGGCTCAGACTGACCTTAGTGGATGGGCTTCCCTGGTGGCTCAGGGGTAAAGAATCAGTGCAGGAGACGCAGGTTCGAACCCTGGGTCAGGTAGATCCCCTGGAGAAGGAAATGGCAACCCACTCCAGTATTCTTGCCTGGGAAATCCCATGGACAGAGGAGACTGGCAAGCTACAGTCCAGGGGGTCGCAAAGATTCAGACACAACTGAGCAACTAAACAATGACGACCTTAGTGGATATCAACCATAATTCAAAGTCAACTCTCCAGGGATCTTTTTTTTTTTTATTTTAATTTCTGGCTTTCCTGGAGTGAGTTCAAGTACAGGGTTTTTCTCAGGTTTTGTGTTTACCATGTGTTCTTTTTCTCCAACCCATCCCACAAAAGGAGAATTTCAAATCCAGTTTTTACCCAGACCTTTAAATGAACGCGCAAGTTCAGTTGCAGAAAGAGGAAATTGAATGGTCAAGTTTGCTTACTGGCTTAGCTTGTTTATGGAGCAGTTACCTCCAGCCAGGCAGGGTTCTAGGTGCTGGGTATACAGCAGAGAAAAAAACAGAAATCTCAGCCGTCACAGGGTTGATATTCTGGGGAGGGGACAGATGCTTCACCCAGAAATAAATTCAAACACCTAATTTAAAACTGTGCTAAGTGCTCTGAAAGAGAATATGGTAAAGAAGAGTAATGGGATAGACTTTGATTTTGGGAAATCCACACAAGAACAAGATATTTAAATTTGAATTCTGCTGCCAGTAGTCAGGGGCCATCTGGGGGCCTCAGTCTTTCAACCTGGGCAAAATACCTCCCCAGAGAACAATAATTCGCTCATTTTAGTAACTGTTTGCCCTACAGCACAGAGTATCGCACAGTGGTCTAGGATCAGAATCCTGGTTTCAAACCCCGGCTCTGCCCTCTTCTTCTTACTCACCCCCCACCCAGCACCATAGAACAGGGGCGTTAGTTCCCTGACCAGGGAATGAACCTGGGTCCCTGCAGTGGAAGTACAGGTCTTAACCACTGGACGACCAGGAAAGTCCCTGCTATCTCCTTTAGTTTCTACTTTTTTGGTCCCATAGAGTTATTATAAGGACTTAATAAGATAGAAATAAAGCAACTGATACAGTACCTGGCGAGTAGTCAGTATTTTAAAAAATACCAATTGTAATTGTTAAAGGCTCTGAGAAGTTCTGCAACTGAGAAACCTTTTTTTTTTAAATTTACCACCTTCACTAATTAAATATATATATATATTTATTTATTATTTGGCTGAACCAGATCTTCATTCTGGCACATGGGATTGTTTTGTTTTTTTAATATTTACTCTTTTTTAAAAACTTTTTTATTTTATTTTTTATTTTGTATTGTGGTATAGCTGAATAAATGTTGTGATAGTTTCCGGTGAACAGCAAAGGGACTCCACCATACATATACATATTTCCATTCTTCCCCAAACTCTCCTCCCATTCAGGCTGCCACATAACGTTGAGCAGAGTTCCCTATGCTATACAGTAGATCCTTGTTAGTTATCTATTTTAAATATAGCTGTGTGTATATGTCCATCCCAAACTCCCTAACTATCCCTTCCCCCAGCATCAGGGATCAAACCTGGGTCCTCTGCCTTTAGAACGTGGAATCTAAGCCACCAAACCACCAAGGAAGTCCCTAGAAACCTCTTTAAATAGATTCATTCTTCAGCTATAGAAAATTTTTGTTATATTTTGTATTCCACTATATATTTGGGGGAAAAATTATTTCAGCTTTTTTGGAAGGAGTGGTAAGCAGACATTCTTCACTGCCTTACCCCAAATCATTTGCCATCTTATTTCTTGCTAACAAAACTCTTAAGTTCAGGATTTGACCAAAGACAAAATAGTCCTCCAATGGTTTAAACTCCTGCTAATGGTCTTCTGCAACCCAAAGCATACCTCGTGCATCCAGGGGACCCAGGTCTCTGTTCAGAACTAAGATCAACCTGGTTTTCTCCATTTGTGTTAATACCTGCATGTTCACCTTTAGGACAGTCTCTGGGCATTGTTACAGGCAGAACCATTTCCTTCCCTGAGGCCTGTTCCCTCGGTAAAACCATGACTCACTTCAGAGACTCTTGTTGGCCTCACACCTTCATTCCAGATGGATGCCATGATCTATCCCCCTTTGTCTTCCTCCTCTCTCCTGTCTATTTTTGTCCTTTGTAAAAAGCCCTGGCCCCTGGCCGGGATACAGAAATAATAGCACACACTCCCCCTTAATCCCTCAGGCTCCTCTTCCCTTGTCCAAAGTCACCCAAGAGAAGAGGGCAAACTCAGTTTTCTCTGTCTGACTTTTCCTGGGGAAACAGAAGTGTTCTTTTGTGTGTCCCACCCTCAAACTCTCCTATTCTCCTTACGACATGTAATGCAAGGACCTTCTTTCTGTCTCAGAGGATACATAAAAGGATGAATAGCAGATACATGGCATACAGCATGCATACACAACTCCCTAATCCAGCACCCAAGGCAGACATTGCTAATCAATCACAGTACTCTTTTTTTATTAAGCCAGGATAGCCATGCTCAGTTGAAGTTGATAGGTGATATCCTTAACCCCTCTGACATGGATGGTGGTAATGGATAAAGAGCAACATCCACACTCACTGTGATACTCTTGGTGAGCCAGAGGGGACCCACCTTGCCTGAAGTCTTCCTTTTTTTTTTTGAAGTCTTTCTTTTAAAAATATTTATTTTTTTCACTGCAACATGCAGGATCTTTTGTTGTAGCATGTGGGAATCTAGTTCCCTGACCAGGGATTGAATCTGGGCCCCCTGCATTCAGAGCTTGGAGTCTCAGTCACTGGACCACCAGGGAAGGCCCTGGCCTGAAGTATTGGACAGGACAGGTGTGAGAACCACAGACTTCAGCCTCCAGAGACACTGCATAGGAAGTCTGTCCAGGCCTATTACACATGTGTTCTGGACTCACTCTAAGATCATCCTCAGTCCCTTTTGAATTCAGTTTCGTAGAACAAATCTACAGTGATCACCTACTATGTGCCAGGACTGATGGCCCTGGAAAGATGAATGAATCCTGGTTTCTGATCTGGAAGGTTCTGGAGAAAGAGAGAGACTAACAGAATGATAAGCCAATGCAGTGAATGCTGCAATAGAGCATTCAGCAAATACTGACTGAGTGCCTACTATGTGCCAGGCACTGTGCTGAGTGCCACGGGAAGATGGTCAGCAAGATAGACACAGGCTCTACGTCATGGAGCTACAGCCCAAGCAGGGAGTCGTTGCTCGTCAAATAGAGGAGTGTGAAAAGTGACTGTGATAAGTGAGGGAGAGAGGATTCCAGTGCTAGCAATCTTTACCTGGGGCACTGGGAAAGAAGGAACAAGTTAAAGAATAAGGAACTGCTAGGTAGACCAGTGGCTCTCTCATGGAGACAATTTTGGACCCACCCCTAGGGGACACGTGGCAATGTCTGGCAATGTCTTTTTAAGTATCTCTATTTATTTGACTGTGCTCGGTCTTAGCCACAGCATGTGAGATTTTTTTTATCTTTGTTGCAGTATGTATAATCTTTAGTTGCAGCATGCCAACTCTTAACTTGGGGCATGTAGGATCTAGTTCCCTGACCAGGGATTGAACCTGGGGCCCTGTGCATTGTAAGCTTGGAGTCTTAGCCACTGGACCCTCATGGAAGTCCCATCTGGCAACGTCTTTGATTATTACGACTGTGTGGTATCTAGTGGGAAGAGGCCAGGGATGCTACTCAACATCTTCCAACACACAGGTCAGCCCCCAACAACAAAGAATTATCTGGCCCCAAATGTCAATAGTACCTCACTATTCCCCACCTCCAGCCATGGCAGAAAGGTCGAGGGTGTCAGTTCATCTCTCTTGCCATCTCCAACTGAGCATGGCCATCCTGGCTCACTGAGAGAGAGGGCTGTGATTGATTGGCAGTGTCTGCCACGGGCACTGGATTAGGGAGTGGTGTATGCATGCCATGTGCTATGTATTTGCTAGTCCTGCTTTGCAGGTGTCCTCGGAGAACTGAGACAGAAAGATTCTAAGGCCATGCATGGTGACATTGAAAAACTCTGATCTAGATAAAGAGAAAAGGGAAGAAGGGTCCAGATAGATGGAAGACTCTTTGTCCTAAGAGAGTAAGCAACAATTTAAAAAAATGAGTGGACATAACTGACTTTGAAAAGGTTCCCCTTGCTGCCATGTGGCAAGTCTGTGGGGGGTCAAGGACAGGAAGGAGGGAGGCTATTGGAGTCATCCAGGTGAGTGATCACAGGGATTTGATCAGGACAACTGTGCACACCTTGCAGGCCTGAGCTGAGGGAAGACAAAAGACTGGACATGAATTCATGGAAGAAGTTTTGAATTCTGGTTTCCATTTGGGGTTAGACATTCTAAATATTGAAGTAAGATTGTCTTTAGGATTAAATGACCATAGGACTGTCTTTTACCTAAAATGAGCAGAAAAGTCATGCACAGAAAGCTCAACTTTTCATCGAAGGACAGGCATAGATTACCCCCAGAAAATAGGATTTAGGAAGACATTGGAAGGCAAAATCCAAGCTGTGTTTTGTTCAGTGTTATCTTAATCAAGCTGAACAGCGCCCCATGAGATTGGTGTTCTTACCCACCCATTTCACAGATGCAAAAAGGGAGGTTCCACAAAGAACAGCCACTTGCCCTCCAGGATCCAGGCAGCAAGCCGCAGAAGTGGCATTCTTCCCTCTTGACTCCAAGTGTCCCTCCTTCCCCACAGCCAGAGCAGGAGACAGCAGGAGGAAAGACAGAGGATTGGTAGACTTCAGCACTCCTAGGCATCTGCTTCCTCTCCACTGGCAGAGAACCCGTCTCTCCCAATGTTGTTGTTGATGTTGTTTAGCTGCTAAGTCATCCCCAACTCTTTGTGACCACATGGATATAGTCCAAGAGACTCCTCTGTCCATACAATTTGCCCTCTTGTCCCAGGCAAGAATACTGAAGTGGGTTGCCATTTCCTTCTCCAGGGGATCTTTCCAACCCAGGGATCAAACCTGTGTCTCCTGCATTGACAGGCAGCTTCCTTACCACTGAGCTACCTGGGAACCGATCCTCATAATAATTCTCAAGATCAATGGTTCTAAGCCTGGTATAATTTCCCCCCACAGGGGGAGAATTGGCTGCATCTGGAGACATTCCTGGTTGTCACAATCTGGGAGGGGGTTACTTCTGGCATCTACTGAGTGGACACCAGGAACACTGCTCAATGTCCCGCCATGCACAGGACAGGCCCTATCCCATTAAAAAGACAAAAACAAAAACTCAGTTCAGTTCAGTCGCTCAGTCGTGTCCGACTCTTTGCGACCCCATGAATCACAGCACGCCAGGCCTCCCTGTCTGTCACCAACTCCCTACCTGGCCCCAAATATCGAAAGAGCTGAGGCTCAAGAATCCTGCTCCAGGATCAAAGCCCTGTGAATACCCATGGCTGTGCCAGAAAGGTGCAGGGGCCCCAGCCCTGCAGAGCCCTGTGAGCTGAAGACATGCTGAAAGGTCCTTCACCCGAGAACCCTGGGTCGGATGACTAATGAGCCAGGAGCTCAGCCTTTACACAGCTCCAGCGCGGGGCATAAGTGACAGGTTCGGCTGTCATGATGCCACAGTTTCAACAAAGGGGTCTTGGACAGGAGGGCAGAGGAGTGTAGAAAGGCTGGTGGGGGAGGTCAGGGCAGCAGCTGTTGCTGGAAACTGGGCCTCACTAAAAGGAACAATGCCCCCAGAATGCCAGGCGTGCCACGGAGACAGCTGAGCCTGCGGGGCGGGCGGGCGTGGGCAACGGGCATCTGAAGGGCACCAGTAAAAATGGAATTGTCTGGGTGCCTTGGTCCCCCCACGCAGGCAAGGCAGATGACTGAGGGCTAAAAATACCAGGAGAGGAAAAGCCACCAGAGGCTTGTCTGGCTGCCTGGGACTGGGTCTGACCTCTAGGCTCCCTGGGGGTGGTGAGAGCTGGGACCTGGATCCCTAAGCCCCCAGATCGGATAGCAGGGTGAGGAAAACCACAGCTGTGAAGTCTGACATGCAGGCTTCAAATGTGCCAGGCACTAGCAGTGAGGCCCTGGAGAGTGACTGCTCTTCTCTGAGCCTCAGTTTCCTCATCTGGAAAATGTGTCTAATACTAGTACTCTCCTCCCAGGGCTGTGAGAATGAAATAAGATGATGGTTAAAGCTCTTAGGTCAGTGCCTGTCACATGAGCTCTAGATAAACAGGGCAGGAATGATTTACTTTCTCCGGGGACCTCAGTTTGGTGAGGTCATGGGACAGTGGCTGGGAGGTGGTCACGGTGGGCAGGCCTGCTTTCTCCAGGCCTTATTATCTACCCCCAGGAATCCAACACAGGCTTTAATGTCCCCTCCAGACTCAGCACTTCCCCCTCATGTGTGTCCTTCCTCCACCAGGAGGCTTCTTTTCAACAACACGAGCATGTCCAAGTGTCACAGCTCACCTTCCCACAGTACCTCTCTGCCTGAGGGTGAGGTGGGGGCTGGAGTAGGAAATGAGCTGGAAAGATAACCAGTAGTAACTCCTTTGCACACACACACACACAGGTACTCATGGTGCACATACTCTGGGCAAAGTCATTCACAGGAATTCTATGAGTTACTATGTGGAGGTACTTGGGACAGTACCTGGCACAGAGCAAGCACACAATATATGTTAGTTGTTATCATTAGCATCTCAATGATCTAGTTTTACTTTTAAAACAATCTTCTAAGGTCAGTTCTATTGTTTTCCCCCATTTATAAGTAAGGAATCTGAGGTTCAGGGTAGTCACTTTTCCAGAGCCCTACAATAAAGGAACTGAAGGAGCTGACCTGGAATCCAGCTTTCAATAATTGTACCACTCTGGTATGCCAGGGTCAAGTGGTAAATGGTCCCCTATTGGACCAAAGAGGGGAGAGTTCTTCCTCAGGGAGCAGGGAGCCACTGAAAGTTCTGAAACACGTATAGGTCATCATCAGAGTTGGGTATGTCAGGAAGTACTGGAGTGGGGGTACAGGGAAGCCATAGTTGGAAAGGCAAGAGAAGAGGGGCCTCAAACAAATCAGGATCTACTACCATATGCCAGACCTAGGACAAGATTTAGGAGAAATGATTTGCAAGGCATGATAGGGGCAGAACAGACTTATTTGCCAGTGGGACAGAATCAAGAGGGCTGAAGATTTTGGTCTGGTCGTTAATAAGCAAAGAGATTGGTTGAGCGAGAGAAAAGAAAAGAAACTCATGCTTGAACATGTTATCTCTTTTCCCCCTCTCCCTGGACACGGCTGACCTCCAGTGCTCTGGAAAAAGAGCTGACAATTACTGAACACTTATTGTGAGCCCAGAGCATTCCAGCACTTTGCAAGTAAGAGTTAACTCATTCAAACCTCACAAGAATGCTTGCAACGCTTGGAAATTAGAGTCTCTATTATCCCCATGTCACAGATGAGGAAACTGAGGCTGCTTGACCAAGTTGTGCTCACTACGCAGAGGGTGCCCCTTCACTGTAGCTGCCCCATCCCTGCCAGGCACAGAGCCTGTCTACCCAGGTCTGACTTACTGGAGAAGCCAACTTCCCCACCTGGTGGCTCTCACTGACGCCTGGGGGCCCTGACACAGGGAGATAGGCTATCACTTGGTGACAGAGACCATCACCCACCCGACTTTGGGCTGGCAGGGCCTGGTATGCCTTTGTTCTATTGGTGATGGCTGACTTCACCACTCTCCTTAAAGAGGTATTACGCCCAAGGCAAGGCGACCCACTAGACCAGTTTGCTTTCAATGAGAACATGGTGAGCACATGTATGTCATTTTCCTGTGCCAGGTTTTGTCCTAAATATTCATGTGCTTAACGCTTTAAATTTAATGCTTTCATTTACTGATATTAATGTACGTATTCGTTTGATCCACTGATGAGTTTTATAAAACAACCACCACACAGAAGAGCTTCCTTTTCACCTTACAAGGAACATAAAGGCTTAGACTTGAATTCTAGGAGCTAAAGAGGGAAAAGTACTTACAAAGGGGATGAGTTAAAAAATACTCCTAGCCAGAGCTGGATTAAAACCTTTAAAAGACTCAAGAAGAGCGAAGACGCTAACTCCCACTACCTCATACAAAATGCAAGATAAAAACGGTACGAAATGGTCAGACCAGCGTAAAAACATCTCACGATGTTCTGATTTTCCCTGCGGTGGATATTTTAGTTCTTTTTAAAAATATATCTAATCCTTTCCCCAAAAAAAGTTTGTCGGGTTTTCCTTTGTTTTGCTCTTGGCACCCCTGCTCAGCTGGTGCTCTGAGTGTATATTAAGTGTGTCTGCTGCGTGACCTGGCTCTGCGTCCAGCCTTTCTCTCAGTCACAGACAGGTGGACAAGCATCTTATCCCCATGGGTGAGGAGAGCGTGGACAACGTTTCAAAAGGTTTCAAGGCACATTGTGGAGTAGAAAGGTCCAGGAGGCTGGTCTGTGTGGGTGTGGGTGTGGGTGTGATGATATCATTGATGTGAAAGAGGATATTAGTATGTGCATGATATGATATTAATGCAAAAAGGTACAATTGTGTGTGCCAGTGAGAGCGATCGAGACAGGGAGAGGGGAAAATTGAGATGCAATCCTGAAATAGATCCTGGAACAGAAACAAGGGCAATGGTGGAAAAACCAGGGAAACCCAGATGGAGTCTGGAGCGGAGTCAATAGTAATGTACCAACGTCAGTTTCCTAGTTTCGACCAAAGTCCCAATGACAATGTAAGATGTTAACATCAGGGGAAACTGAGTGAGGGCCACATGGGACCTCTTCAACTTTTCCATAAATCCTAAAGTTAAAATTTTATTTTAAAAAAAGTCTGGAAGGAACTTCCTGAAGTTCTAGAAGAGCAGAACTAATCTCCGATTGTTGTGTTCTTTAGTCGCTAAGTCGTATCCGTCTCTTTTCCGATGGACTGTACCCCATGGACTGTAGCCCGCCAGGTTCCTCTGTTCATGGGATTTTCCAGGCAAAAATACTGGAGTGGGTTGCCATTTCCTACTTCAGGGGATCTTCTTGACTCAGGGAGCGAACTCGTGTCACCTGCATTGGCAGGCAGAATCTTTACAGGGAAGCCCAATCTCTGGTGCTAGAGGTTAAAAAAAAAAAAGAAACCAGTTATTTTTGAGGAATATCGCCTGGGACAGGGCTCTGGGAGCTGGAGTGTTTGGGTCTTTACCTGGGTGGTGGTGATGTGGTCTGTACATACGAAAAACTCACCTCACTGGGTACTGAAGAGTTGTGCACTTTTTACAGGTGTATCTTGATTTGTGAAAAGCAAAGGATTAAAAATACAGTCTAAAAGACTTTACATCAAGCTACACACACTGGTTTCCTCTGGGGAGGATTTGGCTGGAGTAACAGAAAGGAAGATTTTTAGTCAAATATTTCTGTAGCATTTCAAACTATTTGATAGCAAGAATGTATTCATTCACATTGTACTAATTTAACTCTTTATAGACATGCACACAGAAAAGGGCACAGATCATAACACTGCAGCTTTTTTTTTTTTTTCAAAGGCATTTGACTTTATTTTTGACTGTACCACATGGCTTGTGGGATGTTAATTCCCCAACCAGGGATTGAACCAGCACCCTCAGCAGTGAAAGCACAGAATCCTAAGCACTGGAACCCCAGGGAAGTCCCAAAATGCATTTGACTTTAAAACCTTGTATTTGTGGAGCAAATCCATTAGAAACATATTTTGTAAAGTCTAGGATTTATGAAAGAGGTCAATTCTGTTATTGGTCTTTCCCCCATGTGGAGAGAAAAAAAAGCTAAGTGGAGAAGCAGCCTAGCCTGGGGGAGTTGTTTTCTCAAGGTTCTGGGAGAAAGCCAGTTCCATACAAAGCTGAACCACCACCTTCACACAGCCCAAAACATTTTTACGGTTGAAATGCAGGAAAACACTTCACATTCTGGGTTCTGAGGGGACAAAAGCCAGGTGCCCACATTCTGTAGAAAGAAGAGCTCTTGTGGTGATTCTCTGATGCGGCTGGTTCTCAGGAGACAGCCTGTTGTTGAAGAAACTTCTAGATGAACTGTGCAGTCTTCCTCTGTGGATAAAGTCAAGTCCTTTCAGATTCTTCAGGGCTTTCTCAGGATTATGTCAATACATTTATAGAGCATTTTTTAAAAGATTTTTTTGATGTGGACAATTTTTTTGAAAGTCTTTATTTGTTACAACTTTGCTTCTTTTTTTTTTTTTTTTTTGAACAGAGGAAAATTTATGCGTCGAACCTGGACTGGTCACTTATGATAATATACATGCTACAATTCCATTCTCCCCAATCATTCCACCTTCACCCTCTCCCACAGAGTCCCAAAGACTGTTCTAAATGCCTATGTCTCTTTTGCAGTCTCTTATACAGGGTTCAGGTTACCATTTTTCTAAATTCCATATATATGCATTAATATACAGTATTGATGTTCTTCTTTCTGGCTTACTTCACTCTGTATAATTGGCTCCAATTTCATCCACCTCATTAAAACTGATTCAAATGCATTCTTTTTGATGGCTGAGAAATACTCCATTGTGTATATGTACCAAAGCTTTCTTATCCATTCATCTGCAGATGGACATCTAGGTTGCTTCCATGTCCTGGCTATTATAAACAGTGCTGCAATGAACATTGGAGTACATGTGTCTCTGTCAATTCTGGTTTCCTCGGTGTGTATGCCCAGGAGTGCGATCGCTGGATCATATGGCAGTTCTATTTCCAGTTTTCTGAGGAATCTCCACACTGTTCTCCATAACACTGCAGCTTGACAAATCTTCCCAAACATAACACATTTGTGTAACCAGCACCCAGTTCAAGATACAGCATGTTCCCAGTGCCCCAAAAGATCCCCAGTTATTCACTGTTTATTTCAAATTTCAGTTTAATTAGGAATTCTATAAATACATGCTCAGTCGCTTCAGTCGTGTCTGACTCTTTGCGACCCTATGGACAGTAGCCTGCCAGGCTCCTTGGTCCATTGGATTTTCCAAGCAAGAATACTGGAGTGGATTGCCATTTCCTTCTTCACTATATATATATATACATGTGTGTGTGTGTATTGTTGTTGTTCATTTGCTAAGTTGTGTCCAACTCTTTTAAGATCCCATGGACTGAAGCCCGCCAGGCTCTTCTATCCATGGGATTTCCTCAGGCAAGACTACTGGAGTTGGTTACCACTTCCTTCTCCAAGGGATCTTCCTGACCCAGGGATCAAACCTGTGTCTCCAGAATTGCAGGCGGATTCATTACCACTGAGCCATAAGGGAAGCCGTGTCTGTGTGTGTGTGTGTTCTGTGTGTGTGTGTGTTCTGTGTGTGTGTGTGTGTTCTGTGTGTGTGTGTATGTGTGCGTGCATTTTATTTATTTTTTGCTAAACCTGGTAACCCCAGAGGCCCCTACACTTACAAACTCCCACTGTTCTGACCCCTAACAGCAGGGATTCATTTTACCTGTTTACCCACACACTGCTTTGAAATTTAAAGTCTTAATGTTTACCTTAGAAAAACATCAGAAGCAGTGATCAGCAAAGTGGGAATCACAAGTTTATGATCTTTACCCATCTCCCCTCATTCCAAGCCCCTGAAAACAGTCAACCCAAACAAAGGTGTCAGATCCAAGTTCAAACGGGGACTTTGACTCTGAGACGCTCCATGTTGAGGCTCCAAACGGTCAATGGAAAAGGACTGTCCTTCCTTCAAGGATTCCCTCCACCAGGTTAGACCACATTTCCCAAGCCTGGGAAAAGGTAAAAAACTTCCTGGCCCCAAGTGGGTGTTCCCAGGTCTAACATCTAAGTGCCCCAAAGACAATCACAGTGGCTAACGTTTATCGAGGGCTCAAAACGCTCTATCCTATTTGATCCTCATGACAACCTTATGAGGCAATGCTATTATTACCTCCATTTTACAGATGCAGAAACTAATATTTAGAGAGGAGAAAAGAAACCTCCTGAAATAATACAGCTGGCCTGAATTCAAACGTTGGCTTACTGGATTCAAAAACCCTGAGCAATCACACAAGGCCATCTCGAGAAGAATCAAAAGCAAATACTCCTCCTGTCCTCAATCTGGCAGATGACCAATTCCTGGTCTGTGGTCTGCAGTCCCCTGTTCTCTGGCTCCTTGCTGCCAGCATTGCCAAAGAAAAGTCTTGATGCCAATTATATTTTTTCCACAGGAGCTATATTCTTTCTGCCTAGAAATATATCAGATTTTCTCTTAAGCCTGGAAGTTTGTGAATTTTGCCAATGTATACCTTGGTGTGTGTTTTTTCCTCACCCATCCAGCATGGAGCTTAGGAGTCCTTTCAATCTGCAGATTTCATTCTCTCCTCAGCTGAAGACAATTTTCTTGTGTGTGCTCAGTCACGTCTGACTCTTTGCAACCCCATGGACAGTAGCCCACCAGTGTCCACTCTCTAGGCTCCTCTGTCCATGCAATTTTCCAAGCAAGAATACTGGAGTAGGTTGCCATTTCCCACTCCAAATGTTCTTGAATTGTTTGTTTCTTTTAGGCCCCTCTTTCTGGAATGTGTATCAGTTGCTTCTCTTTACTTTCTTCCAAGATACTCTCTGCATTTCCTCCTCTAGACCACTATATGTATTGCAATGACCCTTCTCGTTGACAATTCATCAAGTTAAGTTTTTATTTCAGAAATCAGGTCTTAAAGCTCCAGGAAGTCATTTTTGAATTTCACTGGCATTTCTGTATGGTAGTTTGTTTTAGTTTTTGTTTTATGTAGTAAGCCAATACAGGGTTTTAAAAAATAGTCAGATTAACACACTACTTCATTTTCAAAACAGAAGACTATTATGCCATAGATAGTTGGACATAAAAGCCTACTTTTCTCAAATTGAAGCTTAGTATGTACATCTCTCTCCTTAACCAAACAAAGTTTTACTGACATACATCAAGCCCTAAGAACAAGACCCTGCACTGAGTGGGGCACCAATAAATATTTAAGTAATTCATGTCCTTTGAAATTGGGGTTGATATCATTCTTGCTTTAAAACAATGTACATCTATAAGCACCACTTATATTTTTTCCTCTCCTCATGCCTTCTGTTAAAATCATCCATGGGTAATTTTTAAAATTACCATTCGATAAAATTGACCTTTTTTCATATACAATTCCATGAATTTTAATACACTTAAGTTTTATTGTTGTAATTAATATTACTTAGGTGTTGCTCTGTTTCCTCCTGTGCTCACTAGACGTGGAGGACAATATAAAACTCCTCAGAAATGTCCATGTCCCTGTAACTTGTGAGTATGTTACTTTACATGTAAGGTCCCCTGACAAAGGGGACTTTGCCGAGGTGATGAAGAATCTGGAAGTGGGGAGATTATTCCCCCACCGAGATTACTGGATTATCCATGCTGGCCCAACATAATCATGGGGGTCCTCAGAAGATGGAAAGGAGGCAAGAGGATCAGAGAGGCTGAAGCCAAGAGCCTGAAATGATGTGTCCACAAGCCAAGGAGTGTGGACAGGCCTTAGAAGCTGGAGAAAGCAAGGAATGGATTCTCCTGCATTTTCAATTGATTTCTGACCTCTAGAACCATGAGATGAGTAAATTGGTGCTCTCTTAAACCACCGAATTTATGGTAATATTTTTATAGATGCAATAAGAAACTAATACACTAGGTTCATTTTCTGATTGTTCTGCCTGATATTCTTCTCTCTGGCTTCTGTTCAGGTGGGCAGTTACTTTTCTCTTTGGCTCCATGGAACTTAGGTCTGGTTGTTGGATACTTCTTGACCATAGGAATCCCACCAGCAGTGAAAAGCTCTCAGACCTGGAGGAGCTGCATTCTCAGGCAAGGTGGCTTAGCCACACCAGCATTAAGCACAGAGAAACTTCAGCCCACCCATAGAGCTCCCTCCCCTGAGACACCCTTGAGACTGGGGCTGAATCCTACCCCTGAACGTCTACACAGACCCAAACCCCAAGTCTTCTCAGGCTGCCACTCCCAGGGCTCTGGGGGACTCCCCAGTGCCAGTCCAGCTCATTGACAAGAAGGGATATCTGGCTTTCCAACAACAGAACCTAAGGTCTAACACAGCCTGTGGGCCCAAGTCCTGGTGGCTACATGGCACCATAACCTACTCACGGTGTCATGTTCCCAGGATTTCCCTGACACACATCATCTCACTTAATCCTCTCAACAGCCTTATGAAGGTGTGTGTACTATGGTCTCCATTTCCCAGACGAGGAAACTGAGGCCCTGAGAAACTTACCACCCTGACCGAGACCACCCCCCTCACCTTGAGTTAACAGAGCCGAAACTCTCTCCCCAGCACCTTCTCCCAAAGGCCCAGTTGAATAAAATATGTTCTTCGAGGGTCCAGCTGTACAGATGCCCCTCTAGAGGGGCCTCAGTCAGGGACTCTCTACTCCTACCATGCATCCTGCACATCTACTGTGGCTGCAACAAACTTTTTATTTAGCCATTTATAGCTACTGACTGCTCACACAGCGTTTTAATGGAAATCCATGGTGTGCCTATTAGCTCAGGAAACATTTGTTCTGGTGTTGTCAGAGAATCTTGGGCGGGAAAGCTCTTTTTGATCTGTCTGCGAGCAGGTACACATGCGTGAGAGTGTGCACAGATGTGTGTTATTATGTGCCTCTGTGCACATGCACAAGTGCATGGGTGGGTTTTGTCCGTGTGGGCGGGCATGGGCGTGGGTGCATGTCCCACTCAGGTGTGTGTGCCTGTGCCTGCACACATACAGGAAAATACATTTTTTGTTATTAAAGATTCTTTAGAATCAGCTCCTGGGTAATTCTAACCCAGGTGTGACTGCAGAGAGGAAATAACTTACCCTTTTTTTTTTTTTTTTTGCCATGGCAATAAATGATTCTTGGGTTTGCACCCCCAAAAGTGAAACTATTTTTTAATCTGAGAAAGGAAGTTGACTGATCACTGCCATTTACTGAGGACCTGCCTGGGCCTCATAGTTACTCACGCTGGAAAAATCTCATAAGGAAGGTCTTTTGATGGTTCCCACTTTCTGTGCTCAGAGAGGTAAAGTCACTTGCCCGAGGTCACACAGAGCCCACCCCCACCACCCACCACCTCCAGTTCAAGTGCAATTTTGTCTGACCTCCCAGCCTGAGGGCTCAATCACTCCACTCCACCGCCTCAAACTGCCTAAGGTTGAATGAAAACTTTATAACAATCCCTACTCAGGCCCTTGACAAGGAAAGCAAAGTCTGTGTTACTTGTTTCTTTAACTACCTTGTTCTTTCCTGGGGGCCAAGGATCTTCCAATTTTCTCCAGCAATATCCACAGAGGTTTCAGCACATCAGAGCAAGTGAGCACATATTGGTGGATTGATTTGGTTGATAGGATCTCGTTTGCTGGCCTTACTCCCAGTCAGATTGCCCCTGGCATGGGCAGCCTAGGGGCTGGTTCGACACAGTGTCTCTTGCCGGGAACTCCTATTACTCCCCTCGTTTCTGGTATGAAACTCCAAGGCCAAACCATGTGGTCTGCCTTGCACACCTGGCTGTTGCCTCACCTTGTGCCTCTGGCTCCCTCCCTCCCTCAGCTCAGGTCACATGCTCCTTCTGCTCCTCAAGATTCCCAATCTGTCCTCCTCTGAGGCTCCTGCTGTCCCTGGGGCCAGGAGCACTCTCCCATCTCTGCTCAGCACTACTGCCTGGCACTCCTCATCTCTATTTCGTCCCTCTGTCATATCTGTCACCACTGGAAATTCTCTGCGTTGTGCATTTGTATCTTTTCATCCATCTACCCCTCGGCACAGTGTCATGAGGCATGCAGTTTGTCACTAGGTGGCTGTCTCCCCTACACTAGCCCCATGCCGGGCATGCAGCAGGGCTCCACGAGGGGGTGACCACCCACCCAGCCATTGATTCTGTGGCCAGACCCCTGGGGTAGCTGAGGAGATGTTCTGCTTCTTAGAGGCAGATGTTCTGCTTCTTGGACGCTGAAGCCCGTCGCCCACGGCCACTAAACAAGGCCACGACCTTATTCCAAGCCCTCCCTTCTCACTCCTTGGATCCCAAGGCTGCCTGTGAGGTCACAGGAGGAAAACCATCCTGAGAGAGATTAACCACCACAGTGCCTTGAGTTCTGAGAGCAAACCAACCACCTTTCCCAAGGCTCTTTAAAAACCTGGACTCTGGAAGCAAATGGGCCTCAGATCCACTCCCAGCTTCTGTCTGATCCCAGGCATCTCATTTTGCCTCTCAGCTTCAGTTTCCTCATCTGTGAAACAGGGACACAGAAAACAAGTGGGTCTCTCCCACACAGGGTAATTAGATTTTAAACAGGAGCACAAAACGTATACACGGTTCCTGGCACACAGCAGGCACTTGATGAGAGCTGTTACTTCTTCAATCAGTTAACAGACTTGCTGAGCAGCTGCTGTGTGCTGGCCAGTCAAGAGCTTGGAGCCGAGGAGAGTGTGGTGAGGACTCACCCTCCTGAGCAGCCCACCGAGAGTGAACAAAATAAGTGAATTGCACAGTATGTTGTTGTCCAGCACTCAGTCGTGTCTGACTCTTTGCGACACCGTGGGCTGCAGCACACCAGGCTTTTAGGAAGTGGTAAATGCTGGGGAGAAACACAAAGCAGAGAAAGGGCTCTGCAGGGCAGGGGCTAAATGGCTGTTTTTAAAAAATATTTATTTGGCTGCATCAGGTTAGTTGTGGCACTCAAGATCTTCACGGCATCATGCAGGATCTTTCATCGCAGCACACAGACTCTCGAGTTACGGGAGCACTCTGTCTCTCTAGTTGCGGCCCATGGGCTCAGTAGTTGCCGCGAGCAGGCTTAGTTGCTCCGCAGCATGCAGAATCTTGGTTCCCTGACCAGGGATCGGACCCGTGTCCCCGGCATTGCCAGGCGGATTCTTAACCACTGGACCTCCAGGAAAGTCCCTAAAGGGTTATTTTTAAAATAGCGTGCTGAGGAGGTCTCATTGAGAAGGTGAGCAAAGACCTGAAGGAGGTGAGGGAAGGAGGTTGACAGACGTCAGATGGAAAAGCATTCCTGGCAGGGGAAACCACAGGTGCAAAGGCCCTGCGGTGGGACCCGTGACTGATAATGTAAGAGAAACTTTTAAGTCTGCTCTCCCCGCCATCTTCCTCCTCAAAATTGACAGGCACAAGTGCTGACTGCCCAAACGCTGCAGCAAGCGAGCAGCATCTCTCTCTGCATCAGCCGCCCGGCTCTTTAACCTTGAATGCCTTTCTGGGTCCCACGTGTCACCGGGTGGCGACTGAGCTGCCCTTACTTCAGAAGAACGGCATGGGGTGGGGGGGCCTTAGGTGGTGTCCGCCTCACCTACCACTGCCAAAAGTGGTCATGGGGTTATTTTTAACTTGGGGAGGAAGTATTTATTGTTCCCAGGCTGAAGAGAGCTGGGCAGACTGTGGGATTCTTCTGGGGGAGCAGTGCTGTGTCCTTTCCACCATGGTGAGTACTCTGGGCCCCTGGAGGAGGTAAGTGATGCTGGGTGGCAAGGAGAGGACACCACCTACAAGCAAAGGACCAGACAGGAGGGGGAGCACGGCAGCTCTCTGGGGCCCCAGATTCCGGAGGAAAAAGCACTGCTTGCTGCGTGCACACAGAGGAACCCCAATCAATGCCCCCGATAAGCCACAAATAACAGCAGCTCCCGGGGACTCGCAAAAACAAAATAAGAGAGTTGGCTTTTTTATGGCTTGTCTACTGACCTCTTGAGGAATCAATAACTCCCAGGGCTTGCAAAATGGGATTGAACGCTTTTAAGGATCAAATTGTAATTCTTTTCTCTTGTTCAGGCAGCTGGGGAAAAGAATCTTTTTGTTTTCACCTTTTGAACTTGCAAATTTAAAACCTCTCCCCCTCTGGTTTCATTAGGTGTCCCTCTCCAGAAGCAAAAAGCCCCCAAAATCAGGATCAGCGTAAGGCTGTGGTTAGGGGCTCAAACTCTGGAGTCAGTCTGCCCAAGTTTGACACTGGCTCTGCCTTTTTGTGACTGTGTGACCTTGGGTAAACGAGCCAACCTCTCTGAGCCTCGGTTGCCTCCCCGGGAAAATGGCGATGGTAATAATAGCATCCGCTTGACAGAGCAGTTATGAGGACTAAATGTAATAACATATGCAGTGTTCAAGCGTTTGCTCTAACTCAAGTCAGAAGCGGGTGGGGAAATGTTAACTCACTCCCCTCTGCTCTGTTTGCATGGTGCAAGGACAGAACATTTAGAGAGGAGATGTTGCTGCCATTTGGATCAGGGGAAAATCGAGGGGGACAGAGCAGTTGGGTTTTAACACCCTGAAAATGTGTCATTTCATCTCGCATTCTTCATGGTTTAGTGAGCCTGACTTTTTTTTCGCCTCCAATCAATTCTCCTTCTGTGCATTACTGAACTTTTTGTGAAATGCATCAGAACAAAAGCGGCTGGGTCCTGCTGGGGCTGATCCGAAAGCCTGGCCTCCATCCCTGGAGACACACCTCTACCTCCCCTAGTTTGCAAAGGAGCTGCTGCAAGACCCACAGTCTTTTATGATCCGCCAGAACCAGCTTGATTTTGAGAAGTCTTATTCCATGTCCTTTTAACTTTCCAGCACCGCCCTTTTGAGATGAGTGTCGGCACCATACCCCCATTTCACAGATGAGCAGCTGAGGCTTACCCAGAGACGGAACCTGATCTAGTTTTCTAATTCCCAGCCTCTGACTATTTTAACTGATGTTTTTTTTTACCCTCTAGTCACCTAAGAAAGCCAAGAAGAGAGCAGAGGGAGCCAATTCCAATGTGTTCTCCATGTTTGAACAGACCCAGATCCAGGAATTTAAGGAGGTGGGTGCAGCTGGGTGGAGATTCCCACACGCTACAAAGAGCCTTTCCCTCATTCCATGTTCCCTGCAAGGACCTCTCAGTTATGTTGTCTTTGTTTTCGTTCTGTTGTTGGCTGTCCCATGCCACGTGTGGGATCTTAGTTTCCCAACCAGGAATCGAACTCACACCCCTTGCAGTGGAAGCGCAGAGTCAACCCTTGGACCAGCAAGGAAGTCCTAGCTTGTCTTTATCCTCCCTAAAACACCCCAAATTCGGTCTGAACATGTGTGTGAATGACTTAAAGAAATTAACTTTTGCCGATCATCAAAACAAAGCCTCTGTCTTGTTGAAAATATAGGAATGAATTTCAGAAATGCATGAAGAATAAAAATGACCTGACTTACAGTTCTATGACCCAGAGATGATCAGTTAACATTTTGGTACACGCCCTGCCAGTGTTTTTGTTACATATGCACATATTTGTTAAACAAAGTGACCATCTTCTATGCACAGTAATCTGTACCTGTTATTTTCCCTTGAGCAATTCAGCACCAACACTTTCCATCATTTATCTAAATCACCTCCTATGGTTAGATGTTATGTTTAGAATGTTTTACTATTATAATTAACACCCTTTGCTTGTATCTCTGGTTACTTCCTTGGGGTAAATTCCTAAAAGCGGAACAGTTGGATCGAAGGAACATTTTTTTTTTTTACAAAAAGAACTAAAACCAAGTACAACCACTGGTCCAAGCTGCCCTCCAGAAATCCTGTGCTCATTCTGACACCATCAGCCCCAAGAGGAGAAGGTGCCTTTCCTGCCATATCTCCATCAACACTGCGTGTTAACATCTCAAACATAATTTCTGCCAGTTGGAGAGATGTCTGAGAGCATCTGAGATTTTCATTTTTACCATCTTAATTGTTGACTGCTAGCTGGGTCTGAAACCCTATCCCAGTCTATGGGGATGTGCCTTCATAAGCAAACTTAAGTACCAATTATGTAAAATTAAACCACTGCTGCAGGCTCAGGATACACTGAATTAATTTTCCAGCCGTCCTGATGGCTCACACTGAGTTATCCACTCTCTCACCTGGCCCTTCAGAGGAAAACACACTAAAGCTATGCTGGAGAGGCCACAGTATTTTATATGAAAGGAGAAACCACTGGGGGCTTCCAATGGGACATGAAGACTTGCCCCTTCTGTCCCCACCAGCATTCAGATCACAGGGACATCACGCTCCACGGGCTGCCAGGGAGAGAGGAATTCCTGGGGTGAAATGTCACATCTGAACCTGAAATAGTTCTCTTCCCCAGAGAAGACTACATCCTCCCTTCTCCCTCCCTCTGTCCCAACTTCTGGAATGAGATCAGCTGCTGGGGGCATGACCTGGGGGTGCAAATACTTTCAGGAACCAGTTGTTAAAAGAACTCAAGAAATGCAGATATGATACCTGGGCATTCACAAAGTTCTTGGAGTCTCCCTCAGAGCCAGCTGGAAAACATCACTGGCTTTGTTTTACAGATAATGTGGGCTTGCAAGTTGGTGAGGAGACTCCAGTTCTTAACTCATTTTTCTTTTTCAACAACAGCTACATAAAGTTATAATTCACATACTATGTATTCACCCTTTTAAAGTAAGTGTACAATTCAGTGGTTATTTAATACAGTCACAGCATTTTGCAACCATCATCACTTATCTAATTTTAGAACATCTTCATCGCCCCCAAAAGAAACCTCATACCCATTAGCAGTCACTCCCGAGTCCACCCTCCCCCCAGCCCCTGACAACCACTAATCTATTTTCTGTCTCTAAGGATTTGCCTGTTCTGAATGCTTCATAGAAATGGAATCATACCCTATGTGGCCTTTTGTGTCTGGCTTCTTTCACTTAGTATCATGTTTCAGGGTTCATCCATGTTGTAGCATGTGTCAGAATTTCCTTTTTATCGTTGAATGACATTCCATTGTGGGGAGAGACCACATTTGTTTATCCATTTATCAGTTTGGAGCCATTGTGAATAGTGCTGATGTGGACATTCACACACAGGTGTTTGTATGGATATGCGTTCTCATTTCTCTTGGGAATACACGGAAATGTGAAATTGCTGGGTCCTGTAGTAACTCCAGATCTAACACCTAATATCCCTTGATGCTCCTTGAAAACCCCAGAATCCCACTTCCCCCAGCCTTTGGCACAATCTCTGGGGCTCCTCCCCACAATTTCTCCCGGGCTGACCAGACAATCGCCTCCCTTTCTCAGGCCTTCACCATCATGGATCAAAACAGGGACGGCTTCATTGACAAGAATGACCTGAGGGACACCTTTGCTGCTCTTGGTACGTCGCCCCGCACCACCACCCAACACCAGCTAGGAAGGTCTTCTTATCCCACTCCCGTGAGGGGCAGGAGGTGAGGCTATCAAAAAGGTCAAGAGCTTGTCAGTTTTGAAACAGCTCAACCAAGATTGATCTTTAAGGCAAATTTCAGAAGATAGGAAAGAACTGTTTAGTCTTTGAGTGTCTTAATAGATCTTTTTCTTTTAAAATCATTTTTATGTGGTTTTTGAATACAGTGGCAGTTTACAATAGGAAACTTGGAAAATTCAGAAAAGTATAAAGGAGGAGACAACGTTGACCACTAGGGCATATTCCACTGTTAACATCTGAGCCTCTATTTTTCCCCTAGGCATCTCGTGTGCATGCATGCTTAATAGTTAGACTCATTCTAGTTTGGATTCAGCTTTTAAAATGTAACATCTCAGTAGGGTGATCATGAGTACATGGAACTGTTTCAAAATATGAGTATCCAATCTGTCACCTTCTCCTCCATTCCTACCCCCAGAACTCGGTCCATGAACAGCTGGGAAGGTTTTATACTGAGCAATTATACAGAGTACTATTCGCATTTGTAGCCACTGTAGATTATTACATTTAAAACATAAGTTATCTTAATAAGGGGTGGCTTTTTCTAATTTATACAAAAGTACTAACTGGGCTTGTGACAGTGGCTAGGACAGGTATATCAGAATCTCCAAGGCTATGTGGGTTAGAGCAGCTATAATTTGAAAAAATTCCCTCAAATTCTGATCTGTCTCTCCCACCTCCAAGTGAGAAGGGCTAATTTTATAATATGAGGATTTCTTATTTGAGTAAAACATTAAAACATCTGTATAAAATGTCCCAGGTCCTGAAAGCACAGTTTTAAAAATAACTAAACCCTCTTTGGGTTGTTTCCAGTTGTCTGGTTATTATAAATAACACTTTTGAGAACATCTCACGTGAATCTCTGGCCCCATCTACTCTGTCTCTGATTATTCCTAGACAAGATTCCTTGAAGTAGGATTGCAAGGGCAAATGCCAGTGTCCTGACAGCTGTTTCTGTCCCAGCTCAGAATCGCTGAGTATCTGTCTCCTGCTCTAGGGCGGGTGAACGTGAAAAATGAGGAAATTGATGAAATGCTCAAGGAGGCTCCAGGTCCAATTAACTTTACTGTGTTCCTACAGATGTTCGGGGAGAAACTTAAGGGTAAGTTCATGTGTATTTCTGTTCATCTGTGTCTGTACAGGTATATATCTGTGTGTGTGTATGTGTGTGCTGGTCTGTGCACCTGTGTCTGTCTTTACGTGTCTTCATCTTTGGGCATCAATTAAAAGCACTAGGAGAAGATACAGGAGTTGGCAGATGAAGGCAAGGAAACATAGGAGAGGGAAAGAATAAAAAGAGCAGTTAATAGTGCTCCGAGGTTTACCCTAATCCAGACCTCATACGAAGCACTCTAAATGCATTATATGCATCCCCTTGGTCTAGGATGTAGGCTCTCTTCTTATCCTCATCTACAGGAGGGGAACTGAGACTCAGAAATGGAAAGTCACTTGCCTGAAGCTACACGGCTAACAAATGCTGGAGTCAGGATTCAAATCCCCGTCTTTCGAAGTCTAGATCCATGCCTGACCTTGGGTCTGCTCCAGAAATAACTGGATTCTCAGCCCACGCTTTCAAAACACCAAGGCTTGGTGCTCAGAAGTGATGAGGCCTTTCTTCCTTACCCAAGAGTCTCAGCTACCCATGGCACATCAACCCCATTTTCTGTTTCAGGAGCAGACCCCGAGGAGACCATTCTCAACGCATTCAAAGTGTTTGACCCTGAAGGCAAAGGCGTGCTCAAGGCTGATTAGTGAGTGGGATGTGAGTGGTGGGAGGGGGACATGAGGGTTCCTTGCTTCTCCCCACAGCCCTCTCCACAAAGCCAGAGGCAACATCTGCTTTTCTCTCTCTGCAGTGTCAAGGAGATGCTGACCACGCAGGCGGAGAGGTTTTCCAAAGAGGAGGTAACAGGCCCCTTCAGACACCTTCTGTACCCCAGCTACTGGCCTCACCTTTCTAGGAACTCCCTCTCCAGACTCTCTTACATAAAATACCCCTGACCCAACACTGAGAGAGAATCTGCTCTTGTTTACTGAGCCCTTACCTCATCTCATTCTCTCAATCACCCTGTGAGGTAGTGACTAGCACTATGGTCATTTTACAGATGGCAAAACTGAGGCTCAGAGAGGCAAAGTTACTAGTCTAAGAGGACAACAGTAATGGGAAATGCCGGGTCCTAGATCCAAAGCTCTGTCTGACTCCAGGTTCTGCCTTCCTCACAGCACATTGAGACTTGGTGACAGCATCAATTTCCTGACGGACTGAAGGTGTCATGCAGGGTGACCATGTATTGTTGTGTAGGTTGTACACTGCACAACTCTCCTGGATGCCCTTAATAATATACACTGCAGAGCATCTATTCGTTGCAAGTTTTTTCCAGCAGATGGCAGTAAAGTGTCTTGCTATAATTTTCTAAAAATTAGAACATAAGACTTTTTCTGGCAAGTGGCAGTAATGTGCCTGGAAGAAGGGGCACTATTGTTATCAATAATTCATCAAAGGTCCTGTATGAACAAGCAACTGTCTTTGTCAACACTGCTAATTAATCTTAATGAATCTATTTAAAATAGTCCCTTGCAGCCTCTCAGGCCTGATTCCGTGAAGTTTCACATTTTACTAAAAATTTTCTTTGAATTTCCTCCTTAAAATTCAAGCAGTTGAAAGACCCTGCCTTTAAACTCCCACCATCTTTGTGACTTCGAACAAGCTCCTTAACCTCACTGTGCCTCAATTTCCTCATCTGTAAAGTGGGGACAATAATAGAATCTACTTCATAGTATACACGACGATTAAATGAGTTCAAACGTATAAAGTGCTGATACGTGAAAAAGGTAATATGTGTTAGGTAATATGTGTTATTATTAACCCCAAATTAAAAAAACAATAATTAGCCAATATTCTTTAAGGACTTCCTGGTGGCTCAATGGTAAAGAATCGTACTGCCAATGCAGGAGACTCAAGTTTGATCCCTGGGTCAGGAAATCCCCTGGAGAAGGAAATGGTAACCCACTCCAAAATTCTTGCCTGGGAAATCCCATAGACAGAGAAGCCTGGTGGGCTACATTCCATAGTGCTGCAAAAGAGTCGGACACAACTTAGCAACTAAACAAACTAAAAAAAAATTTAATGTAGAAATTACACATTTTTAAAAAATTAAAATTCTAATTTCCCTCAAAGAATCAAATTCCTCAAAGAGTGTGACCTCCTTGCCTACATGGCCACAATGGCTGGCCCTGAGGAGTTACAATCTCTGTAGATGGACTATGTCTCCATTTAACCACAGTCCCCACCAGGCCCATCATGCTCCCCTACATAACCTGCCACCCCTTTGCACATAAAATTGAGTTTGCAATCCCTGCTTTCCCCATTGCAGGCTGGGTACCTAGGAACATCCCTGCAGGATGGCCCTTGGGGTCAGCACCTGGGGAAGAAGGGCAATGAAACAGGAGGGCAGGGAGAGAGATGCCTATGGCACCCTATATCCTCCAGGCCCCAGCTGCCTCTCCACTTGGGCTGCCCTCCCCCCACCAAATCCTCAGCACGTCTTGCTGGTTTGTTGCAGATTGACCAGATGTTCGCCGCCTTCCCCCCTGACGTGACTGGCAACTTGGACTATAAGAACCTGGTGCACATCATCACCCACGGAGAAGAGAAGGACTAAGGGAGTGGCTTGCCTTTGGGTGGGCAGATGGGGGCATCCTTGCCCTCTTCTCATTTTGCCCAGTAACGCACCATCCCCGACCCTGGCCAGCTGGTCATGTGGCTGCCTCATTTGTCCACCTCCATCTTCTTTGCAGCCGGGTGCCTTAGAGCTACCACGTGACTACACAGTTGGCAGATGGAAGTTCACCCAGAGTCCGTGTTCAAATAAAAAGGAGGTTGTGTATTTGTTCATGGTGTGTCCTTGAGTAAGAAAGACCCTTTGCTAGTTCCCATGAAGGCAGTATATGAGTTAGGGATGGCCCTGCTGTCATTATTATTGAATCTTAGTAACTCTTTACTTAAAACAGATCTTCAGGGACTTAGGACTCTGCTGGTGGTCCAGTGGTCACCAGCAGTTCCTGGTTCTTGTCTATCCCTTCAGCAATCCTAGTGGAAAGAGGACACCTCTCTCTCTCTCCCAGCTCCACACAAATCCCAAAACAGGGTCTATGCGATACCTGAACCAACTCTGAAACAGGTGTAGTACTCTGACTAGCAGACTTGCTCATATGGATCAACCCTCGAACAGGGGTTGAAATCAGTCCCTTCCAAACCTTACATGGCCTGAGGGTGGGAAGGGCCATTCCAAAAGGAAAGTCCAGATGTATTTTAGGAGGAAGGGGGAGTAGATGTCAGCTAGTCTAAGTTTTCAAGGGAACCCCAAGAATCTGGGACCTAGCCAAAGCGAAAGATGTACTGGGAACAAAGAGCTGAAGCTGGGATCAAAGTGGCAGCTGGGGTCACCTAGAGGGAATGAGAGGGTCTGGGTGGTTGGAGGAGCCAGAACTGAAGTGAATCTTTAAGGTTCAAGAACAATAAAAGAGACCCCCCAGAGGAGAAGCTCAGGGTCTGCTACAATGACATCACCTGCTGGGAAATGGGGTTCCTTTCAAGCCAGCTGAGAAGCAAGGACTCAGGACCCCCACGCCATACCATGATGACCCTTCGTGATCCACACCCTGCGATGACCCATGCCCCCCTCACATCCAGAACCTGTGAAATGGGGCTCCTGCAGAGACAAGGCCAGGCCCAGGAGAGGCCCCAGCTCATGGCACTCAACTGGAGTTTGTGTTTCAGGACCAGACATCCTGAACACAGCTCTCCAGGGACACACTCATCCATGCGCCCCTCCCACACAGATACAGACACAGGGCCTCCACGGCTCCCGGTTCCCACCTGTGAGTCTGCTGCACTCTGTGTGGTTCTAGGACGTGAAATCAGTATTTTGGCTCCCATGTGGCCCCTACACTTCACCTGGTGAGCTGTGATGGGGGGTTACCATCTCAAGGGTTCTTAAGGGCCATGGTGACCTCACACCACTCTTGCCTCCTGTGCCAGCTTTGGATCTCCACCCTCCTGCTCCTCTACCCCATCTTGGGGAGGTGCCAGTGCCCCAGTCTCTTAGTAATGAGTGTGAAGAGGCACTCGGATTACAGAACAAAACATTTACTCTCCCAAGTTATGTACAAATGGCCACAGCTGCCTCAGACTGTTACCTTCTTCTTGGACTTCAGCTCGTCCCCTTTATCAGGCATGCTGTCCCTGTTTCGAGACTCTCTTGCAGTGTAGTTGCTGAGCACCATTTGCCGAAGGCTGCTGTGGTCCAGGGGATGCTCCACTGCACCAAAGACGGGACTCATGTGAGGAGTTCAAAAATCAAATCCAGCACAGCAGGAGGGTGGGCTTCCTTCCCAGGGCTAGTGCCCCTTTGCCCTGTTCAAGCAACTCCAAGCCTGGTTTGGTGACCCTCCACAGCACTGGGGGTGGGAGTGTGAACATTCTCCAAGTTCAGGGAGAGGGAGGACAGGCAGAGATGTGCTGCTCAGGGATGGCCAGACAATAACTGTCTCTTTCCCCCCAGACGAGGGTGTGAAGGTGAGTTGGATTTAATGTCAAGGAGACAGGGCCCCCATGTGCAGTTGCTCAGGATGTAGACTGCACAGACACCCGTTTCTGCAGGACTGAAACCGGCCTCTCCACTCCACTCTCCCACACACACACTTGATTGCCACGCCACATCTCTCCAGCAGGGGGGGCTATTCCTAATTAATCTGCCTAGAGGGGCTTCCCTCTTCTAATTTACACATGCAAGCCATAGAGGCTGGTGGGCTAAGAGAACCCAATGTTTATCGATATTCCCTTGAACAGAAATGAAGATATCATCTGTCTATTCCTGACCTTGTGAGGACAGTGTTATCAATGGCTGTTCTCTGACACCCTCCTCATTTAAGAACTCAAAGAGTCAAGGGAAGCTGTGCTAAGGTGGCTGACACCAGCCCTGGTTTTCACTCCTGCTTTCAGTTGCCTTGAATAAATCAAACAGATGTGTGTATACACCTGTGCATCTCTGCATGTGCACGTATTGGCAATTCCCTCCCTCCACTCTTGGCACACCTGCACACTTGAAATGCTGCTCACAGAAGAGGGGAAACTTTTTTTAAAACCAATTTTTCCCCTCTGGTTACTCAAATCACACAGGTCACTGTAAAAGAAAATTCTAAGCAATGACAGAATTAACTCAGAAATACAAAGTTCTCTGCAACCCACCACCCAGAAATACCCACTGTAAGTCAACATATACATCCTCTTCATTTTTATGTGTATAATCAAGATACTTTCCTTCCCTTCCTCCTCCTCCTTCCTTTTCTCTCTCAGGTACCAGGTTGTGAAAGGCTGTCTTGTGCACTGTAGGTTTTACACAGCATTCCTGGCCACTAGATACCATGCACACATTTGTCAGTTCATGTCAGCCCACAGCATTCTTTTTAGTGGCTGCATAGTACTCCATCACACGCATGGGTGAACTATAACTTCTTTAACCAATCTCTAATGGGTGAGCATTTCAGTCATTTCCAGTTCAGCTGCCCTCCTACTTTCCACCTTTGACCCTTGAGTAAGTTTTTCTCTGAAGGACCAATCCCCACAAGCAAGATTACAGACTCTACGCATGTATCTGAAATCCAGGGTAATTATTAGGTAAGCCCATTTCACCTGTAACCTGCCTTCACTAATCAAGGTCATTCTATTATTGGTACAGACATCTCACTTGTCCTCCAGGCAACATGTAGCCTAAACAATGTGTCTGCCTGAGTTGTTTTCTAGGAGCTTGAGTTCAGCTGTGTCTAGTTCCAGCTGAGCAGGTTAACCCTGGATAGAACCATAGTCCTTCCACTGAGCACATGCGCATGTCGCTGGATGACATCTTGAACACACAGAGGCCCATGCTTAGTTACACCTATGCAGAACCAGGATTCAGTTCAGTCATTTCAGTTCAGTCGTTCAGTCATGACCGACTCTTTGCGACCCCATGAATCACAGCACGCCAGGCCTCCCTGTCCATCACCAACTCCCGGAGTTCACTCAAACTCATGTCCATCGAGTCGGTGGTGCCATCCAGCCATCTCATTCTCTGTCGTCCCCTTCTCCTCCCGCCCCCAATCGCTCCCAGCATCAGAGTCTTTTCCAGTGAGTCAACTCGTCACATGAGGTGGCCAAAGTATTGGAGCTTCAGCTTTAGCATAAGTCCTTCCAATGAACACCCAGGATTGATCTCCTTTAGAATGGACTGGTTGGATCTCCTTGCAGTCCAAGGGACTCTCAAGAGTCTTCTCCAGCACCACAGTTCAAAAGCATCCATTCTTCGGCGATCAGCCTTCTTCACAGTCCAACTCTCCCATCCATACATGACCACTGGGAAAACCATAGCCTTGACTAGACGGACCTTTGTTGGCAAAGTAATGTCTCTGCTTTTTAATATACTATCTAGGTTGGTCATAACTTTCCTTCCAAGGAGTAAGCGTCTTTTAATTTCATGGCTGCAATCAGCATCCGAAGTGACTTTAGAGCCCAAAAAACAAAGTCTGACACTGTTTCCACTGTTTCCCCATCTATTTCCCATGAAGTGATGGGACCAGATGCCATGATCTTCGTTTTCTGAATGTTGAGCTTCAAGCCAACCTTTTCACTCTCCTCTTTCACTTTCATCAAGAGGCCTTTGAGTTCCTCTTCACTTTCTGCCATAAGGGTGGTGTCATCTGCATATCTGAGGTTATTGATATTTCTCCCGGTAATCTTGATTCCAGTTTGTGCTTATTCCAGCCCAGAGTTCCTCATGATGTACTCTGCATATAAGTTAAATAAGCAGGGTGACAATATACAACCTTGACGTACTCCTTTTCCTATTTGGAAACAATCTGTTGTTCCATGTCCGGTCCTAACTGTTGCTTCCTGACCTGCACACAGGTTTCTCAAGAGGCAGGTCAGGTGGTCTGGGATTCCCATCTCTTTCAGAATTTTTCACAGTTTCTTGTGATCCACACAGTCAAAGGCTTTGGCATAGTCAATGAAGCAGAAATAGATGTTTTTCTGGAAATCTCTTGCTTTCTCCATGATCCAGTGGATGTTGGCAATTTGATCTCTGGTGCCTCTGCCTTTTCTAAAACCTGCTTGAACATCTGGGAGTTCACGGTTCACATATTGCTGAAGCCTGGCTTGGAGAATTTTGAGCATGACTTTACTAGCGTGTGAGATGAGTGCAATTGTGTGGTAGTTTGAGCATTCTTTGGCATTGCCTTTCTTTGGGATTGGGATGAAGACTGACCTTTTCCAGTCCTGTGGCCACTGCTGAGTTTTCCAAATTTGCTGGCATATTGAATGCAGCACTTTCACAGCATCATCTTTCAGAACCAGGATTAGGGCAACACTTTCCAATCACCTTTCCCCACATGTTCCATGCCTCAGATCACCCAGCATCTTTATTCTCTATCCCATAAACACTAGAGCCCCTTGCTTTCTGGGAGGAGGATTTTGGAGATTTGTCTCCCCATCTCCTCTCCTTGGCTTTGTGGACTTGCTAATGAATCACCCTCTCTCTGCTGACCCTCCGTGTCTTGGCCTGGCTTGCTGCGCATTGCAAAAACACAACCTGACTCAGTAACATAACCACTTTTCAACCTTCCCGAACATGTTGCCAAACTGCCCACCAAACACCACGTGGGGCCATTTACCCCCACCTTCAGAGAGAAGGGCTAATTCCCTCAACCCCCGCAAACCGCAGTACCACCAGCTTCTGCCTCCAAAAGCAAAGATCAATGTGCCTGTGCCCGCAGGGCCAGTTAATCTCTGGTGCGAACCAAGTCTCACTTGCTTCAATCATGGGGTGGAGGGACACAGACGGGGATGGGGAAAGGAGGTCACAGGTGGAGCGAGACTCAAGAGCATATGGTGAGGGTAGGAGACGAGATCAGGGAATCTCGTCTCCCATAACTTGCCAACTTGGAAATTTTGGCTATTTTAAGGTTCACGAAATGGTCACAGAGTAGTTGTAATTTTTTAAAGTATCCGAGATAACTAAACTTCAGAATCTGTGACTTTGTCATCACGCTGTAGAAAGAAAACTCCAGGTAAAAAGAGAACTCACCTTCATCCAACTTGTCGCTAAAGGGGTCAGCCCCGAACACTGGGGGGATGACCTTGATGGGTTCTGTAGGCTTGAGGAGGGCGGAGCCACCCCAGAAGGGGTTGAGGAAGGATGGCTGGACTTCTGCCTCTGCCACGTCCATTTCCATAAGCCGCCTGTAGGATTCTAACACCAGCAAGTCATTGGTCTTCTTCTCAATGATGGCTGAAAAAAAAGGCGTAACCAAGAAGTTTGCCAAAGAGACCTGGGTCCTAGGGGAACTAGAGGTAGCGCTCCCTGCTGGAGAGGAAGGGGGCAGGTCATGAATACCTATAAGGACAAGGGCTTTCTCTTGGGTTACATCACTCATTCCCTAGAAAGCACAATTTGGTTCTTGACAGGCAAAACCAATCTGACTCTCTGATGTATAAGGCATGGATATACATAAAAAACATGAACAGTTATATGGTATATTAGTTCAGTTCAGTTCAGTTCAGTCGCTCAGTCGTGTCCGACTCTCCGCGACCCCATGAATCACAGCACGCCAGGCCTCCCTGTCCATCACCAACTCCCGGAGTACACTCAAACTCATGTCCACAGAGTCGGTGATGCCATCCAGCCATCTCATTCTCCGTCGTCCCCTTCTCCTCCCGCCCCCAACCTTTCCCAGCATCAGTCTTTTCCAGTGAGTCAACTCGTCGCATGAGGTGGCCAAAGTATTGGAGTTTCAGCTTTAGCATCAGTCCCTCCAATGAACATCCAGGACTGATCTCCTTTAGAATGGACTGGTATGGTATATTAACTGTATGAAAATTCCATAAGGAAGAGCAGTTAGGAAAAGTATGTCTGAAAAGGCTCCATAGGGGACAATAATCAAAAGAAGGTTGAGGAATATTTTTTTAACACTAGAAACTGGGAGCCGTGGGCAAACTTTGCCTTAAACTACTGATCTTCTCCTCAGTGCTCTGAGTTTGGGGGAGCTGCCTTTCCCACTGTGTTTCACAGCCCCATGGAGTCAGCAGAATAATTCATTCATTCATTTATTCATTCATTCCACAAACGATTATTGGATGCTTATCAGACCAGGCCCAGTGCCTGAGATGCCACAATGCATGGAGGGAAAACAATGACCATAAACATTAACAGAGACGCAAACCTTGTCCTGAGGAAGCTCGTAAACTTCAGTGTGAATGGGAAGATGGAGAGAAAGGCAAGTTCAGCAAACAAATACACCTACTCCTCACTATCCAGATGCTTGTTATCTGAATTCAGTAACTATTGGATTTAAGTATTTTAAAAAATTTTTTCATATAATGCATACCGTTTCTCTTCTCTCTGAAAATCAGGGACCAAAAAGATTCACATCTGAAACTTGCTATTGGTTCTCAAGAACCTCCTCAATTCACACAATGAGAATTACCTGTATATAGAGACAAACTAGGCAAGGATTAAATAATAGAACTGCTATGAGAGTGAGTACCAGACCACCTGACCTGACTCTTGAGAAATCTGTATGCAAGTCAAGAAGCAACAGTTAGAACTGGACATGGAACAACAGACTGGTTCCAAATAGGGAAAGGAGTATGTCAAGGCTGCTTATTTATTGTCACCCTGCTTATTTAACTTACATGCAGAGTACATCATGAGAAACGCTGGGTGGGATGAAGCACAAGCTGGAATCAAAATTGCCAGGAGAAATATCAATAACCTCAGATATGCAGGTGACACCACCCTTATGGCAGAAAGCGAAGAACTAAAGGGCCTCTTAATGAAAATGAAAGAGGAGAGTGAAAAATTTGGCTTAAAACTCAACATTCAGAAAACTAAGATCATGGCATCTGGTCCCATCACTTCATG
Organism: Moschus berezovskii; assembly: GCF_049115385.1. Classification (NCBI taxonomy): domain Eukaryota; kingdom Metazoa; phylum Chordata; class Mammalia; order Artiodactyla; family Moschidae; genus Moschus; species Moschus berezovskii. The sequence continues at coordinate 57,896,775 of NC_142478.1, read as the reverse complement.
GCAAATAGATGGGGAAACAATGGAAACAGTGAGAGACTTTACTTTTGGGGCTCCAAAATCACTGCAGATGGTGACTGCAACCACAAAATTAAAAGATGCTTACTCCTTGGAAGAAAAGCTATGACCAACCTAGACAGCATATTAAAAAGCAAAGACATTACTTTGCCAACAAAGGTCCATCTAGTCAGAGGTATGGTTTTTCCAGTAGTCATGTATGGATGTGAGAGTTGGACTGAGCACCGAAGAATTGATGCTTTTGAACTGTGGTGCTGGAGAAGACTCTTGAGTGTCCCTTAGACAGCAAGGAGACCCAACCAGTCCATCCTAAAGGAAATCAGTACTGAATATTCATTAGAAGGACTGATGCTGAAGCCGAAACTCCAACACTTTGGCCACCTGATGGGAAGAGGTGACACATTTGAAAAGGCCCTGATGCTGGGAAAGATTGAAGGCAGGAGAAGGGGACGACAGAGGATGAGATAGTTGGATGGCATCACCGACTCAATGGACATGAGTTTGGGTAAACTCTGGGAGTTGGCAATGGACAGGGAAGCCTGGCGTGCTGCAGTCCATGGGGTCGCAAAAAGTCAGACACAACTGAGCGACTGAACTGAACTGATGAGAGTGAATAATAGTGGGAACAGCAGGACTAGCCTCAGATGGAGCAGCGGAGGGGGCCTTGCTGGAGAGGGGAAATTTAAACTGAGATCTGAGAGTGAGGAACTGGGTATGGGATGAGTATCCTAGGAACAGCCCGTGCAAAGGCCCTGAGGCAGAATTAGTTGGGGGAGAGATTTGGAAAGACAGAGAGGAGAACAGTGTGGCCACAGGAGGTGAGCAAAGAGGAAGAGCAGGACAAGAGATGCTGACAAGTGTAAGCAAGGGGACTTCCCTGGTGGTCCACTGGTTAAGAACCCACCTGCCAACACACCGGACACCAGTTTGATCCCTAGTCCGGGAAGATCCCACATGCCAAGGGCAGCTCAGCCCGTATACCACAGCTACTGGGTCTGAACACCCTGCAGCCTGTGCCCCACAATAAGAGAAGCCGTTGCAATGAGAAGCCCGCACACTGCAACGAGGAGTAGCTCCCTGCTCACCACAAGAGGAAGCCTGCACACAGCAATGAAGACCCAGGGCAACCAAAAATAAATAATAATAAAAAATTTTTTTAATGTAAGCAGGGGCCAGGCTACAAAGAACTTGAAAGGTTGTGGGTAAGAAAGCAGCAAAGACTGACTGCTCTCCTTCGAAAAGTTTGCTTAGCAGTTTGGTCCTTGGACAGTATCGGGGAACTTGGATTTCAGGAAGGTCCCCACCACCATTAACAGTTAAGGGAGACTCATCATGCCTTTGTTGTTCAGTCGCTCAGTCATGTCAGACTCTTTGCGACCCCATGGACTGAATCACACCAGGCTTCCCTGTCCTTCACTATCTCCCAGAGTCTGCTCAAACTCATGTTCACTGGATCAGTGATGCTAGCATGCTTAATCTGTGTATTAAAAAATGTAGCCTATGCTATAAATACTTGCTGTTCTTTCTGGGGTCTGGAACTGGGGTATGTGCCAGGCTGGAGGTGCCTGTATGATCAGCCCCCATCCTAACCCTAAGCGATGAGTAGCCAATGAGCTTCCCCGGTTGACACCATTTTACTTGTGTTGTCACACCTCACGGCTGGGGGGGATTAAGCACATCCTGGGAGACGACCCTTGGAAGCTTGCTCTTGATTTCCTCCATGCTTTCCCCCAAGCTCCTTTTTCCCTTACTGATTTTGCTTTGTACCTTGTGGCTGTAATAAATCATAGCCATGAGAATATGACTATATGCTTAATCCAGGAGCCCTCCTAGTGAATCCCTGAAACTGATGGGAGGCAGGCGTCTTGGGAACCTCCCAAACACAGATAGTATTAAGAACCTTCGATTCTATTCTAAGACACAGTGGAAGTCATTCATTCTAAACTGGCATGATTTCTGTGGGTGCATCTCCCTCTCTCTCCTGAGCTCAAGGCCTGGAAATGTGTATTACAGTTAATAGGCATTTGCTACATGCCAGGCACTGCTCTGAGCACTTTCTTTCTTTCTTCCCAATCTGAATGCTTTTCATTTCCTTTTATTGCCTCACTGCGTTATCGAGGACCACCAACACAATGCTGAATAGGAGCTGTGAGAGCAGACGTCCTGGCCTTGTTCCTGCTCTTAGAAGAAAAACATTCAGTTTTTGGTTTGTTTTTTTTTTTCCACCATTAACTAAGAGGTTAGCTGCAGGTGTTTCTGGAGATGCCTTTTATCAGGTAAGGAATTTTCCTTCTAGTTCTAGTTTGTTGAGAGGTTTTTTTTTTATTATGAACGGATATTGAATTTTGTCAAATCCTTCCCTCTGTATCTATTCACATGATCATGTAACTATTTCTCTAAGAACTACTTATTTGTTTAACCTTCCCAACATTTTTTAGATGAAAAAACTGAGGCACGGAGAGGTTCAGAAGGTTGCCCAGAAAATTCCCTGATGGTCCAGTGGTTAAGCATCTGCTTTCCAATACAGGGGACTCAGGTTTGATGCCTGTTCAGGGAACCAGGATCCCACATGCCATGGGGCAACTAAGCGCTACAATAAAGATCCCAATTGCCGTAACAAAGACCCAATGCAGCTAATAAAGAAATATGAAACACACACACAGACTCAAAAATCCATGTTAAAAAAAAACAAAGTTGTCGAAAGTCATATAGCTAGTAAGAGTAGAATCACGATTTGAACTCAAGCAGGTTGGCTTTAGTGCCAAGGCTTTAATGCCAGGATTCACCACCAGGTTCACTACCTCCAAAAGAACAAGTCCTGCTGCCAGGTCATAGAAATCTCTGGAAATGCTTGCTAAGAGTCTACTGGGCTTGACTCACCAAAGTACTGTGGGAGGTTGGTATCCGTGATTTTCCCCGTCTCCCCTAACTGCACCAGGATCTTGGTGGCATCACAATTTATCTTCTTAAACAGATTCTCCACTGAGTTCTTGAGATACTCCAAGGTCTTGCTGATCTCCCTGTAGTTGTTCTCATACATGTCTGCCTTCTCCGTGGTCTTCCTTAGTTTCTCCTATGGCAGACCCCCAGTTCCCATCCAAGTCAGCCAGGTGGCCACTCTGGCTGGGCTCAGCCCTCACATGTGAGAGTCTGAAACCAGGGTCTCCAAACTGCAGGTTTGCAAACCTCTAAGGGGCTTCCCTGGTGGCTCATATGGTAAAGAATCCACCTGCAACATGGGAGATCTAGGTTCGATCCCTGGGTTGGGAAGATCTCCTGGAGAAGGGAAAGGCTACCCACTCAAGTATTCTTGCCTGGAGAATCCCCATGGACAGAGGAGCCTGGCTGGCTACAGTCCATGCAGTCTCAAAGAATCAGACATGACTGAGCGACTAAGCACAGCAACGGGATCCAAGGGAGCTTCCCTGGTGGCTCGGATGGTAAAGAATCCACTTGCAGTGCAGGAGACCTAGGTTTGACCCCTGAGTTGGGAAGATCCCCTGGAGAAGGGAATGGCAACCCACTCCAATATTCTTACATGGAAAATTTCATGGACAGAGGAGCCTGGCAGGCTACAGTCCATGGGGTCTCAAAGAGTCAGACACGACTGAGAGACTGAACTGAACTGAACTGAGCGACTAACACTTTTCACACAAGGGGTTGCAAGAACAATTTAATGGGCCTCAATCCACATTTTTTAAGTGAAATAAAATAGATCAGAAAATAAAGGAAGAGAGGAGAAAATACTAGTATGCACTGGAAGTAGTGAGGATAGATATGATTTAATGTAAAGATTTGTGTCACTTACATATGTGTATGTGTGTCTGCATGTCTACTGGATTGCAGCATTTTTTAAAAGCTTTTGACTCATTTTTTAAAAATTAAGGCCCACGGGAAGAAATATATTTTACATTGCAGTCCAATACATTCACTGTTGTTCAGTCGCTAAGTTGTGTCCAACTCTTTGTGACCTCATGGACTGGAGCACACCAGGCTTCCCTGTCCTCCACTGTCTCCCAGAGTTTGCTCAAGTTCATGTGCATTGAGTCGGTGATGCCATCCAACTGTCTCATCCTCTGCTGCCTTCTCCTTTTGCCTCCAATTTTACACATGTGTATTTATATATATTTATCTAATCAAATGAAATTAAAGTTTCACAAATCAATATTCTTATTGTGTGTTCTAATATCTTCCATTCTGTTCTATTCCATCTTGTTATCTTTAAACACTGGTGGCAATCCAACAAATCGGTTTCACCATTCAGTTTAAATCACATTACTAGAGACCAGTGGTTCTCAAAGTGGCGTCCCAGGACAAGCAGCATCAGCTCCATCAGGGAACTTGTCAGAAATGCAAGTTCCTGGGCTCCAGTCCAGACCAACTGAATCAGAGGCTCTAGGTAGGCTCAGCAATCTGTGTTTAATGAACCTCCAGATGGTCCTGACACATAGTAAAGTTTGAGAACCTCTGTGAGTCCACTGGATCACAATTTCAGTTTCACATTGGTATCACCTGGGAGCATTAAAACATTGGCTGCCCAGACCCCAGCCTCAGACATTCAGACATCTTGGTCTGGACTGCAGCCTCAGCACTGGGAACTTTAAAGCCTCCAAGGTGATTCTGACTTGCAGCCCAGACTGAGAATCGCTGCTCTAGGATAAGTGTTTTGATGGTTTCCCACCTCTCTCCCTGGTTCTCAGCTTGCAAAGGTGAATTGGGCCCTGGAAGGATCAGCCTTGTCCCTACCAGCTCCATATGGACCATTCCAAATAAGGATCCCAGAGGGCCCTATCCACACGCCCATTTCCAGGTGAGGGAACTGAGGTTCCTCATGAGGCAAGGGAGAGGGAAGCCGTGATTTGAACTGTCTCTCAACCACCACACCAGGCAACTTCCTCTGTTCCAGGCACTGGAATATTCAGTTCCCAGGGCTAAATTTCCTCATATGTCAGCCAGAGGCCCTCCTCTCATTCTAAAGGTGCGGTAAAAGATCACATGGTTAAAAACGCTTTTCAATAGCCTGATGTGATGTTGATAACACATGTATGTGTGTGCGTGCTCAGTCATGTCTGATTCTCTGTGACCCCCTAGATTGTAGCCCACCAGGCTCCTCTGTCTATGGAATTTTCCAGGCAAGAATACTGGAGTAGGTTGCCGTTTCCTCCTCCAGGGGAATCTTCCCAACCCAGGCATCGAACCCTCGTCTCTTGTGACTCCTGCATTGGCAGGCAGATTCTTAACCACTGTGTCACCTGGAGAGCCTGATAACACATGTCCAGCACCTAAATGTTCCAAGCACTTTACACACATCTTCTTAACTAATCCTCACAATTGCCCAGTTTTCAGATGAGGAATACTGAAGTCAGAGAAGAAAAGTGAACTTGTGCTTACCTCATCTGTGATGAGTTGTCTAAGAACCTCACCTTAGGCTCTTTATTTAAGCAATTATTAGTAATAAGATGATGATGACAAGGTTTTATTGACTTACAGGATAAACAACAATAATGATAGTTATGTTTATAGCTCTCTGCCCTGCAGTATGCCAAGCATGTACATGCAGGATTTTATTCAATCTTCACAGCCCTACAAAGTGAGTACAATTATTATTCCCATTTCACAGGTGAGAAAACTGAGGTTCAGAGAGGTTAAGTCAACTTTCTCCAAGTACTAACGTCAGGAAGTAACTCTTCCAGGAATCATACCCAAGCCTTTGTTCCCAGGACCTGGTTGCTTAATTTCTATGCTAAACCTCCTGTGAAAGGACTGATTCCACCACTTCTCTCAGAGGGGACAACGAACGGAAGGTAAATAGAAAGGTTCCAAGAGTAAAGGAGATGGGCGTGATCTTTAGTAGGGGGTAAGAAAAGTGGGTTCTAGGGGAGCCCATTGCTATTAAGACAAATTCTCTTAGTAAGAGCATTTGCACTTGAAAAGAGGCTCCAGGAAAGCCCAAGGAACAAAGAGTTACTGGAGGACTTCAGACAGAGGTGGGGCAATGCTTGGGGTTGTCTGGTTGGCCTCCCCAAGCTGTATCCCCCATTAGGCCTTTAAAACCCCAAGATGCAGAGCAGCAACAGTACCAACCCCAAGGAAGCATGTGGACACTCGGTGGCCAAGAGTCAAGGATGTGAGATGCCCAGCACGTGTCCAATTTGAGGGGGGTCTCCTTGAACTTGGGCCCTGCCTGCAAGTCTACTTTCCCCAATCCCGAATCCTGGGAGAAGTTGCTGAGTCTGAGAGGTGCTTTGCTGCCCTCCAGTGGTGAATTAGAGAATGGCAGGACCATCCCTGTCTACTACCTGCAATGCCAAGAACAGAAATCAGCTACAGAAAAAGGAAGGGAAATGACCCAGGAACTACTGGATTAGAACAGGGCTTTGCAATCAAACTCTGTGGTTCATATCTTTCTCAGAAACTTGCTATCCATTCTCCCCTTATATCTTAATAACAAAATGGTTATCATTTCAGTGTAGAAATGTGCCAACTAAAAGTTGTATTTCCAACCATCCTTTGAAATAGGAATGGCCAGTAAGACACAGATACAGATGCTATTGACTGAGAATTCAAGGAAAGAACTTTTAAGCTGACTAACTCAATTAGCAAGGCCTTGTTTTCCCTCCCTACTTTCTTTCTGCTTGGAATGTATATGTGATGGCTGGACCATAATATAACCATGAAGCATCGTTGGGAATGGAAGCCACACACTAAAGATGGCAAAACTGGAAGGAGAAACCTGATTTACTGATAACATCATGACCAGTCCTAAAGTGTTAATCTCCAGATTTATATTTTAACAAAATAAATAAACTTATATTGCATAGACCACTGTTATTTTGGGTCCCTATTATTAGCAGCTGAATGCAATGCAAAGCTCATACAGTATCGCAACTCCATGATGATGGGGATTGCTTCTTTGAACCTCAGTTTCCTCATCTGTAAAATAGATCATATCACCTACTTCATAGTGTTGTTGTGAGGATTAAATGAGATAGTGCAAGCCAAGCTCTTAGCCCAGTGTCTTGTGCATAGTAATTGCTCAGGAAATGTTCGTAATTACTATTATCAATTGAGAACAGGCCACAGCTAGGACAAGGGAGAGAGAGAAGTAAAGACAGAGGCAGAGATCTGTTTGGAACTCACCAGTCAGGGATGAAATTACAGGCAAAGGGGCCTGGGATAGTCTTCCTGAAGTGGGAGAGTCTTTAAAATGGAAAAAGAAAGCCTTTGTCCTTTTTAGGAACAAAATTTTGCAGCAATGTCTGTAGCAGAGGCTGCCTGTGACAAGGGGTCAGAACATGTCAAGACATGACTCAGGCCAGTAGTCATAGGACAGACATCTTACTCCTACTGAGAATCAACTGACAGGCCATCAGACAGACAACAGAGATCCCATGTTCCTCCCTCCCCAGGCTGGTCTTACCTCCAGCTCTCTCAGGATGGAGTGGCTGTCATCATGGGATGATTTCTGCTGGGATCGCAAGCGCATGATCTCATTCTGCTCAGGAGAGAACCAGACCATAAGGAAAAGCGGTGTCCCCCTTCCTAGCACACCTCAAAATAAGCCAGTGCCTTGAAGAGTTGATGAGGACTTATTTCATCTTTTAAAATATCTAGAATATATTTTATTTTTAATTGGAGGATAATTGCTTTACAATGTTGTGTTTGTTTCTGCTATACACAATGTGAACCAGCTATGCTGCTGCTGCCGCTACTAAGTCACTTCAGTCGTGTCCGACTCTGTGTGACCCCATAGACGGAAGCCCACCAGGCTCCCATATCCCTGGGATTCTCCAGGCAAGAACACTGGAGTGGGTTGCCATTTCCTTCTCCAATGTGTGAAAGTGAAAAGTGAAAGTGAAGTCGCTCAGTCGTGTCCGACCCTTAGTGACCCCACGAACTGCAGCCTACCAGGCTCCTCCATCCATGGGATTTTCTAGGCAAGAGTACTGGAGTGGCTTGCCATTGCCTTCTCCGGTGAACCAGCTATAAGTACACATAAATCCCCTCCCTATTGAGGATTTAAATTATCCATTTCGAGAAACCCCAGAACCCTTGGATCCCTCTTAGGTCTATGGAAATTTTCTGATGCTTTTTAAATTAAAAGGAGGATGAGGGCATGAGTGGGTGGGTGATTCATCCTTTCTGGAGAATTGCCTATAATCAATAGGATTTGCTGCAATGGTGGCAATGTTCTAGCTGCACTATCCAGTACCGCAGCCATTAGCCACGCATAGGCACAGAATTCTTGCAATGTGGCTAGGACCAATGAGGAGTTCATGTTTAGATTTAATTTAAATTGATTTAAACTAAAATCTCCCATGTGGCTGGTGGCTACGGTAATGGACAGACAGCTCCAGAGCAGGGGTTCTACAACTCTACCATGAATCAGAATCACCTAGGGGTTTGTGAAAACACAGATATCTGGGCTCCACACCAGAGCTTCTGATTTAGTATGTCTGGGTGAGGCTCTGTGCTGTGCTATGTCTAGTCGCTCAGTCATGTCCGACTCTTTGCAACCCCACGGACTAAAGTCCGCCAGGCTCCTCTGTCCATGGAGACCCTCCAGGCAAGAATACTTGAGTGGGTTGCCATGCCCTCCTACAGCAGATCTTCCCAACCCAGGGACTGAACCCAGGTCTCCCACATTGCAGGTGGATTCTTTACTGTCTGAGCCACCAGGGAAGCCCAAGAACATGGAGTGGGTAGCCTATCCCTTCTTCAGGGGAACTTTCTGACCCAGGAATTAAACCGAGGTCTCTCTCCTGCATGGCAGGTAGATTTTTACCAGCTGAGCTACCTGGGAAGCCCAGGTGAGGCCCTAGAATGCACATTTCTCACAAGTTCCCAGGAGATGCTGCCACAGTGGTGGCCCAGGGGCCAGATCTGAGAATTCCAGGGCGAGACCAGTATGTCCAAATGTAAAAGGCATGCACTTTTTGATGGGGCAATACCATTTCCAGGAATCTATCCCAAAGAAATAGTAGGACATGTGGGCAAAGGTGGCCACTCAAGGCTATCCCTTGAGTTATTATTCATTATCTCCATTAGGAACAACCTGAATGTCTACTGGTTGGTGATTGGTTAAGTAAATAATGGTACATTTATATCATGGGGGGAAAGGGTCTCAAATTAAAATACAATTTAAATGCATATTCCAGGATTATTTCCAGAGAATCTAGGTTTGCAGGTGTGAGGCAGGGCCTGAGGAATCTGCTTTTTTAAGAAGCAGCTTGTGATATTATTACTACAGAGCATCTAGGGAACATCTAGGGGCTCCAGAAGCCACTACAAAGAACATAGGAATAAAAAGTTTTTAAAAATTATGTAAATTTACTTAAAATACCAGGGGAGAAAACCATAGATGATGTTGGGCAAAACTGTTGGAGAAAAAATGTTTATAAAACAGCAAGAACTATTTTGTTCGCTGCCACATTACCAGTGTCCTTTGGCCTTCAGAAACCTTCCCTGCGATACTGAAGATGGCCACCAGAGGGAAGTGGCGAAGCGCCTATACGGGAGGTGGCACACTCAGAGGCCAACTGGGCTCCCCTTGCTTGAGACTGGACTGGTCTCAGAGCAAATGAGACCCCAGCTCCTCTCAGCAAAGGAGGGAGAGTATGGTCTGACCAGTTTATAGGGGCAGTGCACTCAGCTTCCTGTGGAAATGTGGGCTGGAGTTGTCAGATCTGATTTTTCTAGAGAAACCAGAAATCCACATTTTCATGCGGAATATCCTGATTTTTAAATGTTGGCAACTCACTAATTTTAAAATTTGGGTATGAAGGAGGCCAAGCAACAGAACAATGAAGGCTGCATTCATCAGTTTATGACCTCTGACCCCAGCCCTCTAGGTAAGAGTGAAGTCAGATGTTAGAATCCTAAAGGTTTTTTACTTAAATCTGAACCCTACTTTGGGCAGAGGTGCCGCAAGAGGGCAAAGAGATAAGGTCTCAAACACCCCTCCAGTAACCCATCTGACCTCCACCCCCTTCATCCAGAACTACTCCATTCCATCTGTTTTATGTACTGATGTTTCCCCATGCCCTAGTTTAAAGAAAAACTTGGGTAGCTTTTAACAAAAGCTTGGAAACTACTGCTCCAGTCCGAATATGTCATTCTACAGGTGGGGAAACTGAGGCCCAGAGCAGGCGGGAGTTTGGCCATCTTTCCTCAGACACACTTGTCCTCACAGCAGAGACAGGCTGTGTGGCTGAAGAAGGAAGGAGAGTGCCCTCAAGGTGACTGGGAAGGTCAAGGTCAGCTACTGCTGGGCAACCACTGCTCGGTGTCTCCCACTGTGTGCAGGGCACACACTGGGAATGAAGAGGTACACACGAGGGTGCTTGTCCTCTGAAAGACTGGCCTCCAGAAGAGAAACACAGGGCCATTCGAGCTCCTCTCCCCTTTGCTCTCTGGGTCACCCAGCCAAAGGGAGACCCTAGCTGGACAGTGGAAGGAGAGCGAGATTGGGGGTACTTGCCCACCCTCTTGGCAGGTCATTCGTTTGGCCACCTGCCACCAGGAAAGACACACAGATAGCCTTCTCCACATACCTGTCTCTTGGTTCCAGAAACTGCTCCCTCACCTCACCCATCCTGGAGCTCAGCTATGCTATTCTGCACGTTCCCTCCTTAATTTCTTTAGACCTTTGCAAATAGTCTCTTTTTTAAAAGCTCGCCTCTATTTACCCATTTTGGGCATGCCATCTGTTTCCTGTGACAGCCCACCTCCGTTTCCACTTGTCACCTGTACTATTATTATCTATCAGTAGCTTTCTTTAAATTGACCAAATTTTGTGTAGTTTATCATTATTTGTTTACTGTTATTATTACTACCTGGGCTTCCCAGGTGGTGCAGTGGTAAAGAATCCACCTGCCAATGCAGGAGACTCAAGAGGGGCAGGTTCGATCCCTGGATCAGGAAGATCCCCTTGCCTGAAGAATCCCATGGACAGAGGAGCCTGGCGGGCTACAATCCATGGGGTCGCAAAGAGTTGGATATGACTGAGCAACAGACATACATTACTTATCACCCTAAGGAACCCTCTCTATAGAATCACAAAGCTCTGCAATCTGTTCTTTCTAATCCTCATTAAAATTAAGTTCATCACTCATTTTGAAAAAATTAAGATGCTTTCCTCTGTCTTCTAGCTACTATCTACTTCCATGTGGCCCCACATTCTGGAAACAGTGACACTGCAAAAGGAAGGGCTCCCCTAGGCACAGGCACCTCAGAGGGAAGAGTAATGAGTTCTCAGAGGAGGTAACATTTGTCAGGATTACTGAGTGGTATTGCATCAGAAGAAAAGTGGGAGGGGTGGGGAACAGCATGAGGAAAGTTTCAGAGAAGGGATACACAGGGGGCAGATGGGACTGGCAGCTGATGGGAGTGCCTTGAGGGTCATGATGAGAGCTGAGTCTGCCGGGGCAGGTTGAAGCCAAATTCTGAAAGGACTGGAGTGTCACACTAAGTTTAGACTCTCTCTGTACAGAGAGTTCCAAAGGCTGCTTTTGTGTGTTCTGGGGAGTAAGCAGCTCAGGGAAGTTTGGGAAATTACAGGTTCAACAAAGGTAAATCGTTTCTTTACTGCAGGACTTATCAGAGCCTTTACTACGCTCATGTACATCAATTCTCTCCAAGATCAATTTACCATCTCTCCTCAATTCTACAAAACAGGGGTCAGCCAGTTTTTAAGGCAAAGGGCCACAGAGTCAATATTTTGGGTTTTGCAAGCCACATATAGTCTGTCTTGCATATTTTTTTCCCTCACAACCCTTTAAAAATGTAAAAATCATTCTCAGCTCATGGGCTGTGCAAAAACAGATCAAAGGCCATATCTGGCTGTAGCTATAGTTTACTGAACTCTGGATTATAAGATATGTCATGGATTTTAAATGTCACTTATCAGGGGTGAGGGGACATGAACTTATTAAGTGTATGCATCAACTGAAAGACAAATACCAGTTTCAGGAAGGTTAAAATGTAGAGGGGAGAACACTGGGGGAATATAGTATTTCCCAAACTTTTTTTGACTTGAAGTCCTTTTTTCTGCAGAGCAGCTCAAAGAGTGTTCTGAGGAGCCCGCCTTGGGGAAGGCTACTGTGGAAGCAGGTGAGCCCCTGGCCTGGGAAAGGAGAGGTGGCCCGACCTGGATTCTCTCGATCTTCTTGTGCATCATCTCCATGTCATTGTTGAGCTCTGTGACATACGTGAACCGAGCAAAGTTCTTCTCCTCCTTGGCCAGAAACTCCTCGATGAGCTGGTTCAGGTTCCCAGTCCTTGTCAGTTTCAGCAGCCGGAGGTGAGCCACCTCGAAGCTCTCAAAACTTTCCCCCTTGCTCTTCTTTCCAGACTTCTTTGCCTTGAGAGCTAGAAAAGGAAGAACCAGCAACTGTGAGTCTGAAAGGGAAGCCATTCAGAGCACAGCCTGGCAGAGGGAAGAGCTCCATAACATTATCACTGTGCCCCAGGGAGGGGGCTAGACTTTCCCAGGACAAGGAGGGGAAAGTGAGAGATGGAGTTTCTCAGAAACACACCTCTGGCCATACAGTTGCAAATGAGAAGGTAGAAAGGGACAGAAGGGCTAAAAGATCAAAAATCAAATGCAACTACACAGGGGGCTCTCTGAAGAGCTCAGAGCTTTCAACCTGTTCAGGAGAGTTAACATAGCAGTCCTGAGTCTGTTCTGCTTAGAAAGGTCTGTTTGCAAGGCTGGCCCTTCACCTTCATCTGGGAACTTAAATGGCGAACATTTCCCTACGCTGATATAAAACTGTCCGCAAATGGTTAAGAGTGGCTCCTGTGCCCTGACTGTGTGGACAGTGTGGACAGTGTGGCCTATGCCGAACACCTGCCTTCCTGCGGGGAGGCTGGAATCTTGGGATGTGCTGAGGAGAAAGGGCCCACACGACCAGTCCCTAGTAAGAATCTTGGGCATCGAGTCTCTAATGAGCTCCCCAAATAGATGACTCTTCACATGTGCTGTCAAAATTAGAGGCTGGAGGAATTAAGCATTTCCTGTGTGACTCCACTCCACTGGGAGAAGATCTGGGAAGCTTGCGCCTGGTTTCCTCTGGACCTCGCCCCGTGCACCTTTTCTCCCTGCTGATGTGTCTACATCATAGCCATGTTTGCAATGATATTCTGAGTCTTGTGAGTGCTCCTTCAGAATCTCCAAACATGGATAGGGCTGCGGCAACCTCCAATAAAACAAGTTCCTCCTCTAAATAATGGGAGCAGAGCCACAAGGTGAGGACACATCCTGTAGGTTAGGGATGGTGGATAAAATCCAACTCATCCAGTTAAATTTGAATTTCAGACAAACAATGTATTTTTAAAAGTATAAATATGTCCCAGTTGTAGATAAACCACAAAAAATTCTTTATTGTAAGTATCTTTCAAATATTGCACATGACTAAAATTTTACTCTTTGTTTATCGGCAACTTAAATTTAATGGTGTCTTGTATTTTTATTTGCTAAATTTGGCAACCTTGCTACAAAGAGACTTGGGCACCTTCAGTTGAGAGAATGAGGTATTCAGTGGAGAGAGATACCTTCTTCCTTTTTGGAGTGCTCCTCGAACTCAAGACGATCATTCAGCTTGATGAGCAAGAAGGATTTGAGCTTGGTTTCATGCTCATAGACACGCTCCAGCTCTCGGATCTCCAGGTTGTACTGAGAGATGTCCTTCTGCTGGCGGTCCTTCATGGCAGCCATTCGAGCCATGGCTTCCAGCCTGGGTTGGGGGGAAAGGAGCACAACAGAGTCCGAGTATCCAGAGGCTCCTTCCTTCTCCCCCACTTCTCCCTACCAGTCAGACGGACTTCATTCCTGGTCAGTGAGCATCCCTTCTTTCCATCATGGAGATTTCTGGGAGTAGAGGAACCACCTTCCTCACCTGAATGACAGGAGCTCACAACTCTAGACCACCCTCATCTCTGTCACCATCCTTATCACCATCATCACCACCACCACCACCTCCAGTACCATCACCCCTCCCATCAGTACCACCATCACCCCATCACCACTGCCAACACCATCAGCATCATCAAACATCACCATTATCACTATTACCATCATCATCACCACTTGTCAAGTATAATACTATGCCCCAGCCACGCCCTTATATACCCATATTTTTTAATATTTATTTATTTTGGCTGCCCCAGGTCTTAGCTGCCACATGCAGGATCTTCGATCTTCATTGTGGCACACAGGATCTTCTGAGCTACAGCAAGCAAACTCTTAGTCTCGGCAGATGGGATCTAGTTCCCTGACCAGTGATTGAACCTGGCTCCCTGCATTGGGAGTGCAGAGTCTTAGCCACTGAACCACCAGGGAATTCCCTATACTAATATAATTTAATCCTCACTTCCACCCAAAGAAGTCCTACAATAAATTAGTGGTGGTGAAGCCAGGATTCAAACCCAGATCTCTCTGGCTCTAAAACCTGCACTCTTCACATGTGAACTGCATGCCTTTTGCCCCTCCAGGGGTGAAGGCGGGAAACAGTCCAGACTGAGAGGGATCCCTAGGACTACAGGCAGGGACACCTGGGGGAGATGATACAGAATAGGGGTTTAAATCTCAGCTCCACCACATCTGCCACTTACCTGGATCTCAGGTAAGCATTTTGACATCTCTAAGCCTCCATTCCCTGGCCTGTAAAATGGGGATAACTCCTCCTAGGGCTGTGGTGAGGGTTGAAATACTACCCAGAGCATCTAGCATCATGCTTGGCAGACACACAACCAATGCTCGGAGTTACGACGATGATGGTTTCAGGTTCCTCAACACATAAGCACAGCGGGTACAGGGGTAGGAAACCCAACAGGTGGCTGAGACATCTCTGCCCGCAAGAGTCTCTCCCCCAGCCTACCTCTGCTCGTAGGCCTGCGCAGACTGCTCGATGGCCACATTCATCGTTTTCTTCTGCATCAGCAGGCGCCGACGAAGATGCTGGTAGACGTTGTCGTAAGCAGCCTTCTCATACCTCAGGTCCTCGATCTCCTTCCGGAGCTTTGCATTGGTGGTCAGCATCTGGTCAAAGTGTAGGGTGATCTGCAAGGAGGGCTGCGCTTCAAAGCAAGGCTCACTCCTGGGGCATGAGACAAGCTTCCAGAAGGCAGCCAGAGGGTTGAAGGGTCTTCCCCTCACCTCCCACCCCAGGCCCACAGAACCACGGTTGGAGCGCTGCCTGGCCTGTGTGTACACCATCGTTCACCTTCTCCTGACTCAACCAATGAAATGTATGCCTGCTAATGGCTTCACAGACATCACTTTTTCCTTCTCCGAAGGGAGGGAGAGCTGCCTGCAGGGATTTTGTTTGGCCGCGTTGCACTATGTGGGATCTTAGTTCCCTATGTGTTCCAGGTGCATTCACGCACACATGCTCAGTTGTGTCCGACTCTGTGCAACCCTATGGACTACAGTCCACCAGGCTCCTCTGTCCATGGGATTTCCCAGGCAAGAATACCAGGAAATACTGGGGTGGGTTGCAAGTTACGTCTCCAGGGGATCTTCCCGACCTAGGGATCAAATGCACGTCTCCTGCACTACAGGTGGATTCTTTACCGCTGAACCATAGGCAAACCCCTTAGTTTCTCATTCCGGGATCAAACCTGTGCGCCCTGCAGTGGAAGCAGGGAGTCCTAACCATTGGACGGCCAGAGAATTCCCCTAGAAGACACCTTACGTACAAGATTCAAACGGGTTTCCAAAATGTGGATCTGTTTTTGCAATTTCCGGGGATTATTGGCCTCCTGTATTTTTGTGAAGATCTGTCTTTGGTTTACAATTTTTTTCTCCATCTGAACAATCTGAAAGATAGAGAGAGAGGGAAAACCCAACTGTGTTAACATCTGTATGGGGACAAATGCAATAGTTCACTAACTCAAGCATGCTAAAACAAAAACTACCATGTTATTTCTTTTCCTATGAATAGAGTTTTAATTTCCCTCTTGGGTGTGGACTCAACTTAATTGTAGTCAGTTTGGGACAAAATGAGCAACCAAGAGTTTTTATTCTCACTTGTGTGTGTGTAAATTTCACTCACATATGGGCAAAAATTTCACCTGACTCTCAAGCCACTCTTCCTGGAGAAATGGCATTGATCCCCCAAGAAGCCTTCTGTAACCTTGTTTTTGTTTGGTTGGCAGGTTTTTTGTTTGTTTCTTTTTCTGACTCTTACAATAATGGGGATACAATGGCAACCCACTCCAGTACTCTTGCCCGGAAAATCCCATGGACGGAGGAGCCTGGTGGGCTGCAGTCCATGGGGTCTCTAAGAGTCAGACATGACTGAGTGACTTCACTTTCACTTTTCCCTTGCATGCATTGGAGAAGGAAATGGCAACCTACTCCAATGTTCTTGCCTGAGAATCCCAGGGACGGGGGAGCCTGGTGGGCTGCCGTCTATGGGGTCGCACAGAGTCGGACACGACTGAAGCGACTTAGCAGCAGCAGCAGCGACCCTTAAAGAGCAGGTCATGAGGTGTCACACACCCTGCAACATGTAAGACAGCACCAGACATCCAAAAATTGACCCCCATCCCTTGTGACTGTCCAGTGTGCCTTGGATGTCAGGTAGGTGAAAATCCTCTCTATAATCTTCTGTACCTAGAATCAAAATGTCTTTTACATATACATACACAGCGTGTTTCATTCTGTCTTTTTTAAAATTTTTGGCTGTACTGGGTCTTTGCTGCTGTGCACGGGCTTTCTCTAGTTGCAGAAAGCAGGGGCTACTCTCTAGTTGTGGTGCACAGGCTTCTCACTGCTGTGACTTCTGTGGCTGCAGAGCACAGGCTCTCGGTGCGCATGCTCCGAGGCTGTAGAGCACAGGCTCAATAGTTGAGGAGCATGGGCTTAGCTGCTCCACACCACGTGGGATCTTTTCCAGCCAGGGGTGAGGCCCACGTCTCCTGCATTGGCAGGTGGATTCTTTACCACTGGACCACCAGGGAAGTCCATTCATTCAGTTTTAACAGACAAGTATCCAGGAATGGAGTCACTGTATAAATCAAGAGAATGTTCATTGATTTGTCTGAAACTTGGCCGTCATTTTGGAAATCTTGACAGTAGCACAACCTGGATCATCTTGTGGTTTTTGTTTGGCCATGCTGTGAGGCTTGTGGGCCTCTTAGTTCCCTGACCATGGATTGAATCTGGGTCACTGCAGTGAACATAGCAACTGCTAACCACTGGACGACCAGGGAATTCCCATGGATCATCTTCTTTGAGTTGTGGATACAACAAGCCCAAATCAGTCTGCAGTGTGGAATCTGGCCCACTGCCTGTTCTCATAAAGTCTTACTGGCACACAGCCACGCCCATTCTTTGCATTGTCTATGCCTGCTTTCAGGCTATGAAGGCAGAATGGAATAGCTGCAACACAGACCACATGGCCAGTAAAGCCAAAATATTTACTATCAGGCCCTCTGTGGAGCAATTTACCAGCCTTGTTCTAGATAAGTCAGGCCAAAACATGAACATATCGAAATACATATAATTTTAGTATAAATAGCTTTTTTAAATGTTTCCTTTACATTATAGTTATAGCATCATATTGATTTAAAAGAAGAAGGGTAAAGGATTATATCAACTATGAATTTGCTGTTAAAAAGAGGTGCTGGCAGTTGAGTGATTCATAATTTCAAGTGTCAATGACTAGAAAATGATTAAGTTCATTTAGGCTCAGTTCAGTTCAGTTCAGTCGCTCAGTTGTGTCCGACTCTTTGCGACCCCATGAATCACAACACGCCAGGCCTCCCTGTCCATCACCAACTCCCGAAGTTCACTCAAACTCATGTCCATCGAGTTGGTGATGCCATCCATCCATCTCATTCTCTGTCGTCCCCTTCTCCTCCTGCCCCCAATCCCTCCCAGCATCAGAGTCTTTTCCAGTGAGTCAACTCGTCGCATGAGGTGGCCAAAGTATTGGAGTTTCAGCTTTAGCATCAGTCCTAGGCTCAGGACTTGTTAAAAATATGCTTTCCTCAGAAGAACTTCTTCTGCTTTTATGGGCACAGATCTCAGCAGCCTCCCTTAAGGGGTAGCAGCCTGTATTAATTAGGAACACATGCAACAACAAATTATAGAAAGCCTGACTAAATCGTGGTTTAAACAAATTATGGTTTATCTTTCTCTTATAATACATTGATGGCTTAAGTTCAGTAACTGAAGGATATAAGGACACGATCTGTATAATTCACCTGACTTCTCTCTCAAAACATGGCTTCCACAGCACCAGCCTTCACAGTTATGTTCCATGGAGGAAAACAGAGGAAGAAATATGGATGAAGGGTAAGACCTATATCTAAGACGTTTGCTCCTTCTAAGAAAAGCTATGGAAACTGTAGATATTATATTCAAAAGCAGAGACATCACTTTGCCAACAAAGGTCTGTCTAGTCAAAGCTATGGTTTTTCCAGTAGTCATGTATGGATGTGAGAGCTGGACCATAAGGAAGGCTGAGCACTGAAGAACTGATGTTTTCAAACTGTGGTGCTAGAGAAGACTCTTGAGAGTCCCTTGTACAGCAAGGAGATCAAACCAGTCAATCTAAAGGAAATCAACCCTGAATATTCATTAGAGGGACAGATGCTGAAGCTGAAGCTCCAACACTTTGGCCACCTGATGCAAAGAGCTGACAATGGAAAAGACCTTGATGCTAGGAAAGATTGAGGGCAGGAGAAGTGGATGACAGAGGATGAGAAGGTTGGATGGCATCATCAACTCAGTGGACATGAGTTTGAGCAAGCTCTGGGAGATGGTTAAGGACAGGGAAGCCTGGCGTGCTTGCAGTCCATGGGGTTGCAAAGAGTTGGACACAGATGAGTGACTGAACAACAACAAACCAGTTGGAGTCACTGAGCTGGAGGGGCATCTGGTAGGGAAACATCCAGAAAACATTTCCTTATTCCTAAAAGAGAGTCATAGGAAGAGATGGTCTATCTTCTCTTGAAGATGTTGCTCCATATGGATGTGGTGCCTGGAATTGCTGCTGCAGTCCTGCCCACAAAGGACAAATACTTTGATAACCTAACTGAGCTGCTGAATCAACCAACCTGAAGCTTGCATTATTTTTATACTTCCTGTTGGCTTTAGTCACTAAGTAGTGTCCAACTCTTTGCAACCCCATGGACTGTAGCCCACCAGGCTCCTCTGTCCATGGGATTTCCCGACAAGAATGGTGGAGTGTGTTGCCATTTCCTTCTCCAAGGGATCTTCCCAATCCAGGGATCAAACCCAAGTTTCCTTCATTAAGGAGCAGATTCTTTACAACTGAGCCATGAGGGAAGCCTGCTACTTCCTGTTAAACGAGCTAAAAACATTTTCTTATTGCCAGTACTTTACTCAGGGAAGGTGGGCTCTGCCCTCAGGCCCAAGGGATAAATCATCATCGATCTAAACCAGGGGCTGGGAAACTTTTTCTAAAAGGCCAAAACAGTAAATATTTTAGGCTTCGAGGACCAAGAGACTCACATAACCATTTTAGAGTATGTGAGTATGTAGATACTCACATAACCACTTAAAAAGCAAACATTTAAGATGTAAAACCATTCTTCACTGGAGGGCCATAAACAAACAGACCAGACTTGGTGCTTGCACCATAATCTGCTGCCCCTGGTATACCCCAAACCAATTCTGGAAATTCCACAATTTCTCTTTACCAGTGATTGGCAAAGGAATGGACCTATACCCCAACCCTGGTCAATCAGAGAAAATCTGCTGGAGGGATTTTGTGAGTTATTCTCCCTTTCATAAGAAGAGAATATCATGTAGGAAAAAATCCCATCCATTCTTTATATTTTTGAGTGCAATTATATGAAATATTATACCAGCTAATGTATATTATACCATTATACAAGATGGCTATTTGGCAGCCATCTTGTATGAGGCCAAGAAAGTCACAGAGAAAAATAAAAATCCATCATTGCAGAGTTGCTAAACCATCCCTAGGATGGCCTGTTTCCAGTCAGACATCTTATTATGTGAGAAAAACAAACCTCTATTTTCCCAGCTACTTCCAGTCAGGAACTGCATTACTTGCAGCCCAACATATTTCTCAAGCAAGATGGTGGCTCAGAAGATCAGACAGACATCAATGGAACCAGTGGATCTCACACAAAACTGGCAAGGTAAAGAAATGCTGCTTATGATTGACATCAGCCAGGTTTTGGACTTTAGCTGGAACACACTGTCTCTCTCCCCCACAGATTCCCTCAGAGCAAAATCAAATTGCTTCATCAGCGCTGACAAAGTCAGGTTCAAGTCAAGCCAGGCTCCTTTTCCACTTGGCTTTCTTTCCTGTTCTATGCACAAGGCAACATCCTCAACACAAACCCACTCCAGCTCTCTTCTGAAATAAAACAAATGACTTGTTTTGATTTATGGGAGGGTAGCGTCCTCCCCCATATATCAGGTGTGGCCTCTGCAGCTCTGAAGGGCTGCCTGTCCCTGCCTGACCTGACCCCTAGAGTCCTTAGGCTCCAGCACCTTGCCAAAGGAAATTATGGCATCAGCTCTTGTGACTAAATTCAGAGCTGTATTCCCTTTGGCACCTTTATGTCAGACACTGCTTTTGTGTTGCTGAAAGTAATTAGGCTTCAGCCCAATGGGAGACATTACCCAAGCCTGTAGCTGAAGGAGAAATGCATTTCCTACACGAGATGCCCAGCAGGAAGGCATCAGCTTATTAATTATTCTGTGAGGCCAAGCAGGGCCCAGTGGTATCCTTGCCTCCAGTGACCCCTTGAAAGGACAAAGTTCTGGGCACTGTGTGGTGGACACAGCAGGAGGGGATCCTGGGAGCTGGGATGGAATTAGACCAAGAAGGTTTTTGTGCTGGGCAGTGAGTGCCATACTCTTTGGAGGATTAGCAAACTAAATCGCCTTTTCTAATGTTTCTGAGAATCCACATCCCTGTTTCTTTTTTCAATTTTTCCTTGTTCACTTTTTAAAGCATTTTTTTTCTTTGATGTGCACCATTTTTAAAGTTTTTATTGAATTTGTTACAATATTATTATTTTTTAATGTTTTGGTTTTTTGACCGCAAGGCATGTGGGATTTTAGCTCCCCAACCAGGGATCGAACCTGCACTGTCTGCGTTGGAAAGCAAAGTCTTAATCACTGGACCACCAGGAAAGTTCCCTCTTTGTTCACGTTTATTGCCTTCTTCTCATACATTTATATATTCATTCATTCACTCATTCATTAATGTTTATCAAACCACTGGTTGGTGCCAGACAACAGGGGTATGACAGTATCCAAGACAGAGTGGCCCCAGCCCTCAGGGAACCTGCAGTCTAAGACTGGAAACAACCCAGGAAGCATGTTGACTCCTAGGAGGGGGGAGATAGAAGATAATTTGGACACACACAATAGGGGCACATAGCAGAGAAAAATGAAGGGACAACTATCTTGCATAAACAGCATTTGAGCTGAGACCCAAAGGATGAATAAGACTCCCCCAAGCAGACAGGATGGGACCCCGCACTCCAGGCAGAGGGAACAGCACGTGCAAAGGCAGAGATGAGAGACAGCAGTGTGGGCCCATAAAGGCGGCCTCTGTGGATGGAGCACAGAGGACAAGAGAGGTGGGGGCATTCACTCCAGGTTCCAGAGTGCCCTACTTCTCTGAGTACCCCCTCTGAGTGTGCTATTTGTTCCTGGCCAGGAACCTAATACCAGTGGGATATACTTTAAACTGGAAAGAGGCCATAGAGAAGGCCTCCCTGAGACCTGAGAAAGTCACCTTTAGGCTGAGAAACGGAGAAGGCAATGACACCCCACTCCAGTACTCTTGCCTGGAAAACCCCATGGATGGAGGAGGCTGGTAGGCTGCAGTCCATGGGGTCGCGAAGAGTCAGATACTACTGAGCGACTTCACTTTCACTTTTTACTTTCATGCATTGGAGAAGGAAATGGCAACCCACTCCAGCGTTCTTGCCTGGAGAATCCCAGGGATGGGGGAGCCTTATGGGCTGCCATCTATGGGGTCGCACAGAGTCAGACACGACTGAAGTGACAGCAGCAGCAGGCTGAGAAAAAGATAAGCAACTAGAGTGAGGCATTTGGGGGCAGCATATGCAAAGGCCCTGAGGTGAGAAAAGACAGCGTTATTTGAGGGGGAAAAGAGAAAGTCTTTTGCAGCTGGAGTGAGAAGACTTAAGGAAGGAATAACATGGGATGAGCCTAGAGGGGTAGGCAGGGGCTAGATCACATAGGGACTTTCAAGCCACAGAAAGGGATGAACGCTGTCCAGCAAATGTCTCTAGATCTTTGTTTTCTGGCTCCATGAGGACTGCACTTCCTAGGCCCTTTTGTGAATGGGTAGAGTTGACTATTTTTGGATGGGTATGGGCACTGGGGGTATTTATGGGTTTTGTAGACTGTCTTGAGTCAATGGGTCATGAGCAGACGTGACACACTGGAGCACTCAATTGCCAGGGTGAGACCCTCAGGATCTCATTTTTTTCTACCACAACCCCTGGCAATGTCCAAGATGGGGGCTATCCCATCAGCCTGGCCCCAGGATGAGAGGATTTAAGAGCCCCTAGTACTATTGCCTAGAAAATCCCATGGATGGAGGAGCCTGGTAGGCTGCAGTCCGTGGGGTTGCTAAGGGTCGGACACGACTGAGCGACTTCACTTTCACTTTTCACTTTCACACATGGGAGAAGGAAATGGCAACCCACTCCAGTGTTCTTGCCTGGAGAATCCCAGGGATGGGGGAGCCCTCTATGGGGTCACACAGAGTCGGACACGACTGACGTGACTTAGCAGCAGCAGCAGCAGCAGTCAATCCATAATAGACCATAAATCGTGTACGAAAAAGAAACCTTTGTTGTTTTAAACCACTGAGTTGGGGAGAGGGAGTGTTTGTTACTGCAGCATACCTAACCTCTCCTGACTGATACAGTAAGGATTTGGGCATTTATTCTAAGTGTAATCGGGAGGCACTGGAGACCACAGTGGGGAAATGGATCAATAGAACTGAGAGATTAGGGGTTACAATGGTGGTAGAGACAGGCTTAGAAAAGCCAGCAGTGCAGGGTACGGTGGGGAGTACACCTCCCCCACTCCTTCCCTTTAAGAGAAAGACCACACCTTCTCATCCAGTTCAGCCAACAGCAGTTTCATTGATTTAATCAGGGCCTCGTAGTCCTCCTTAGTTTGCAGCAGGAAACGCAGTTCCATGTAGTTTTTCTCATTGAGATCCAGGTTCCTGGAGGACTTGATGAGATTCAAAAGCAGGGTGATCTCATCCTGCTCCTCCTGCAGGGTCTTGATTTCCTTGCTGTTGGGAAAGCAGCACACGATTAACCCTGAACCCCTGGCTTTGCCTGGATCGGACACTCCAGGGCCCTTGACCCTGAAAGGAGACTCAGAGAGGTGCTTCCCAACCCAGCGAGTTGGAAGGAACTCACTCAAGGTCTCTAGTTCAGGTCCTGAACTTACATGACCTCTGACCCCGTTCACTGCAACTTCCACTGCTCTGCACCTTTCTCTGAGTGATACTTTTTTTTTTTTTCTCCTCAGAACAATTTGCAGCTATGCCTGTCAAAACCCATTACCTAGACATGGTGGGAGCTCCCAAGTTTTCTTTTGCCAGCAGCTCACTGGCATCTGTCTGATTTTGCAGGCCTTCCTTTCCAGCTTTCCAGCCAATTATCTCTGGTAATGACAGGCAAACCCATCAGACATGACCTTTCGACTGTGCATCAACACAGAGCTGCACAGGAACCTCTAACCCCCACTGGCTCCTCTATTCGGGGGCTAATGGTTTATGAAATTGGCTGACATGAGTCTTCTTTCTCTCCCTTGTCTACTCTGGAGAAGAGAGGGGGTTGAGCACGTGGGCAAACGGAGATTTTGAAAAGAAAAGAAGGCTTGGGCAACCGCACAGCAACTGAACAATGTGAAGTTGCACAGAGGCCAAATTTCTTGCAAAGTCCTTGCAGCCTATTCCTACTGTTCAGTGCGATTTGCAGGCTTGCTACCTCAATGTCCTTGGGAAGCTTGGAGAAATGCAGCATTTCAGGTCCCAACCCAGGACCTACTGAATCAGAATCTGCTTTGCAACAAGATCCTCAAGTGACATTTATGCACTTTAAAGTTTTGGAAGCACCACTCTAGAAGAGTAAAGAACATTCAAGGGCAGGGGCCTGCAAAGACTTTTCTATAAATGGTAAAGAGTAAATATTTTAGGTTTTGTGGGCCAGAGGACCTCTGTTGCATCTACTCAACAGAACAACCATATGAAACACAAAAATGAATAAGTGTAGCTATGTGCCAATAAAACTTCATAAAAACAGGCAGCCAGTAAGACTTGGCTCATTAGCCACTACTGCTCTAAAGCAGCACAGTCCAGTAGATTATTCTGTAGTGATGGAAACATTCTCTAGTTGCTCTGTCTGATAGTATCCACTAGGCACATGTGGCTACTGAGCACCTGAAATGTGGTTGGTGAAACTGAAGAACTGAATTTCTAGTTTTATTTATTGTAACTTATTACCAGTGTAAATGG
Source organism: Moschus berezovskii (assembly GCF_049115385.1). Classification (NCBI taxonomy): domain Eukaryota; kingdom Metazoa; phylum Chordata; class Mammalia; order Artiodactyla; family Moschidae; genus Moschus; species Moschus berezovskii. The sequence goes on along the minus strand of NC_142478.1, from coordinate 57,872,227 downwards.
CCACATGCTGCTAGAGACTGCCAGAGAGCTCATCTAGTTCTAGAGCATCTTGTCTTCTAAACCTGGCCCTTGGGACTTCTCTGCCCCTCTTAAGCCCCTGATGGGAGGGATCTTTGTAAAGTTACAAAGAAAAAAGAGAGAGAGCAGGATAATCCAGCAAAGACAGGCTTTCAGGGTGTAGTGAGGTCAGAAAAAAGCAAAGGGAAGGTTTGTCCATCTTTAGGCCAGGCTGGGACTGCAGTGAGGGGAGTGAGGTGCTTCAAAAATTAAGGAGATCTTCACTCTCAGGTGGTATAGGTGCAAGGTCAGTGCTGGGAAAAAGCACTTCCTTAAATATTGTACCCTAACTATCTCACTTACCTCAACCCAGTTTTCCTCCTATTTTGAGATGTTTATGTCTACTCTTCCACTCCCCTTCCCCACTTCAGTTCCATCACAGTGAAACCAGATCAAATGGACTGGGGTAGGGTAGAGTAGGATGCAGAAGAGTAAGAAAGATTCAAGGAAAACTGGAGACACACCAAGAAGTAGGCATTCCCTGATGCCCACACCAAGGATAGACTGTGAATCAAGATCTCCAGGCACAGAAGTGCAGGTTGTGGACTGCACAGCCCAAGGGAGCACCATCTACTTGAAAACGTATCACCGATTTGCTGATTTATTGTACTTTTCTGAGAGACCAGTTCAGTTCAGTTCAGTCGCTCAGTCATGTTCAACTCTTTGCGACCCCATGAACTACAGCACACCAGGCCTCCTGGAGTCCACCCAAACCCATGTCCATTGAATCGGTGATGCCATCCAACCATCTTATCCTCTGTTGTCCCCTTCTCCTCCTGCCTTCAATCCTTCCCAGCATCAGGGTCTTTTCAAATGAGTCAGCTCTTCCCATCAGGTGGCCAAAGTATTGGAGTTTCAGCTTCAGCATCAGTACTTCCAATGAATATTCAGGACTGATTTCCTTTAGGATGAACTGGTTGGATCTCCTTGCAGTCCAAGGGACTCTCAAGAGTCTTCTCCAACACCACAGTTCAAAAGCATCAATTCTTCGGCGATCAGCTTTCTTTATAGTCCAACTCTCACATCCATACATGACCACTGGAAAAACCACAGCCTTGACTAGACGGACCTTTGTTGACAAAGTAATGTCTCTGCTTTTCAATATGCTGTCTAGGTTGGTCACAACTTTACTTCCAAGGAGTAAGCATCTTTGGCCGTGTTCTAACAAAATCTCTACATAACAATGATATTTCCAACAGATAGCAGTAAAGAATCTTGAGAAAAGGGTGCTTTTTTCTAATTCACATAGTGATCCCATATTGACTAGCAGTGGCTCTGAGAAAGCCAATCCATGGAAAAATCTAAAGAACTCCTCTAGCCTCTGAACTTCACATATCATCTAACTCAAATTTTCTTTCTAATAACAGGCAGTTACTGCCTGTATAAACATTTTAGATGTAGTTAAGGAATCACCTTTCCTTGGACAGAATCTAAGAATGCCTGTTTAACATTTGTTTCTTCAACCCCTGAGAACACCTTTCTGTTGCCCACGGAAAACTATACATAATTTCTAGGGCAACTCAATTTCATATATTTCGTCTTGAAGATCCCCGAAGGTCACATAAGCAGGAAACGTCCTTTGGGGTATCCACTGCCAGGTGATTTCCCCTTCTCTGGGAACTCCCCACCTTCATTGCTAGAACTGCTGGGGATACCCATAGCTATTTTTCGTCCTATAGTTCAACACCTAGACCACAGCTGACGGGGCCAGAAGTAGACACCAGACCCAAGCTGAGACAATCAGATTCTCCCTCTCCTGAGAATTCTGGGATGGATTCTCAGAATCTGGAATTGATTAAGGACAGTCTCTCTGTGTGGCCCTTGGTAGCTCAAGAATTGGAGGAAGCCATCTCCCACCAGCCACAGCTGAGACTCAAGAGAAGGAAGAACAAAACCCATGTGTTGAAAGAAACAGGAACCAGAAACGGCTTCTAGTTTGGGTCCTTCCCTGAAACATGGGTGCTCTGCTCCCCTTGGGGTCCCTGAGACACCCTGAACTCTGAGAATGTATCTCCTTTCCCCACTGAAGCTATCCCAAATGGGTCTGTGCCCCAGAGGCCACATCAGAAGGTAAGTCCCATGAAACCAAACCCCAGATTTTCTCTGACCATCACTTACTGCTGGTTCGTGATCTTCTGCTGGGAGCGGAAGTTAAAGGACTTCCGACTGTCCACCATCTTCCGGAACTGCTGCCTCAGCTTCCGAAGCTCCCCCTCAACCAGCTGCCCTTTGGTCTTCTCCGAAGTTTCCTGGGAACTTTCAGGGTCTTTTCTCCTGTGCTTCTTCCGGGTAAGACAGGGTGGGTATTAAGCAACAGGTTAGGTGACTTGAAAAGCCCACATTTCAACTCAAGGACGGAGGGCAAGAAGAGTGCTTGGGGCAGAGCTAGAGTTGAAAGACAACCCTTGGGTGATGTCAACTACTTGTGTGTTACATGGAAAACATGCCCTGGGTTGCTGGGATGGAGAGGAAGCTGGGCCTCATTATTACATACTGAAGAGGTGGCCTTGCTGCGTGACCTTGGGTGAGTCACTTAACATCTCTGAGTCTCCAGTCTTTCATCTATAAAATGGGTGCACACAGATTTGCTGTCAAGATTCCATGAGCTCATATGTGTTCGGTGGACAGCACAATGCCTAACCCCACAGTAAACTCTCTATACATAGGAGCTATTATTACCCACCATTGGCATCTTGAAGGAATTGTGCTTTTCCTCTGCTCAGACACCGTACCAGGGAGGTCAAAGCCAGCAAGTGCTCCTTTCTCTCTCTGCAATGCCCTGTCCACAGTGGCAAAACAAAGAAAACTTGTGAGCCACCCCTGCTGGTGGTGCCGGACCCAGCAGCCCCTCTCCCTTCTCCACCCCCCGCAGACCTCCCTCCTCCCACAGTTTGGCACCAGAGGAGGACACGACAGATGGCTGCCCGGGTGTGAGAAGAGGTTTTTGTTTTTTTTTTTAAGCAATGTTTTCCTGAAACCTGTTCCTCTCACAATTTATTATTAGGAGCCAGGCAGATGGTTCTGGCATGTTGGTTACCCTCTTGCTCCCTGTGTTCCCAAAGAAAAGGGGCAAAATGGCATCAAGGCAGTGTGTCCTCTGATGGGGTTACATCGAAATTCACACAGCTTCAGCTGTGAGGACAACCTCCCCTCGCTTTGAAAAGCAGGAGCCAGTGGTACTGAGAGGCATTAGGTATTCAGAGGCGGGAAAAATGCTAACCCTATGAACCCCCTGGAGCTGTAAGAGCCACTGCACCCCAACTTCCAGACTTCAGGAACTAAATTCCTAAACTAGAAACTCTGAGCTCCGCCACCCACTGAAGGGTCCTACAGTGCAGTGGTTTAAAGCATTGCTGTATCAACCATCAAATCTCAGCAAAAATTCCTCCTTGGCCACTTGTTAACTTTGGACAAGTCATTTCAGTTTTCTGAGCCTTGGTTTCCTCATCTGGAAAATAGGAGAAATTCTAGAAGCCATTTCAGGTTGTTCAGCATGTAAGGCACTAAACCAGACACAAAGTAAGAACTCAGTAAATGGTAGCTGTTATGATATGGTGTGATATGGGTCTTTTCATATGATGACAGTTCAGCATAAAAAATATTTATGTGGGCTTATGGAGCATCCGGCATTCCTCTGTCTCCTGTAGCAATACCTGGAATTTCCAGTAGGAAGCCACACCCTCCCTCACTCCTGATCATTTCCGGATTGGAACCTGTGACTCTGGATGGGCCAATCATAGTGCCAGAACCCTGGCCAATCTGCATAATCTCAGGGCCCTGGCCTGAGTGATCAATTCCGTGATAGGTCCATGACCCCAAGCAGAGTAAATGGTGGAATTTAAGCTTGCACATTCAGGAAGAGAGAAATTCTGTTTCCTGCTGCACTTTAACCTATGTGAATGAGGTTGGGAGTGGCTGGCAACCATCTTGCCTCTTCAGGGAGCCTAAGAATAAAGCTATCTTGGAGGACAGAAGACAAACTCAAGAGAAATTTAACCTTGGGGGAATCATCTAAGGCCCTGGATATAGGCAAGCCTGAAGATACTCTGGATCATGTCCAATTACATGAATCAGCATATTCACTTAAAGTAACCCAAGATGAGTTTTCTGTTGCTTGCAACCAAATGAGTTCTCATGCCTGAAGTACCTAAATCTCTTTAGCACACAATCTAAGAGGCTACTGCTGCTGCTGCTAAGTCACTTCAGTCGTGTCCGACTCTGCGCAACCCCATAGATGGCAGCCCACCAGGCTCCACCGTCTCTGGGATTCTCCAGGCAATAACACTGGAGTGGCTTGCCATTTCCTTCTCCAGTGCATGAAAGTGAAAAGTGAAGGTGAAGTCGCTCAATAGTATCTGACTGTTCACGACCCCATGGACTGCAGCCTACCAGGCTCCTCCGTCCATGGGGTTTTCCAGGCAAGAGTACTGGAGTGGGTTGCCATTTCCTTCTCTGAAACTAAGAGGCTACTGTGTGCTAAACATTGTAGGGAATTGAGGTGTAAGTCAACCTTTAAGGTGCTTTGAACCCTGCCCTAGGTAAAACAGTGGGAAAAGGTGCACAAAGAAGATGATTTTCAATTTGGGTTTTGAAGGATTAATAGGAGTTCACCATGCAGAGAAGAAAAGTGTGGAAGAAACTGGGGGTCAAGAGAACTTCCTGGGCAAAGGCTGAGCAGCAAGTGAGTAAAAGGAGTGTTCAGAAACATGTGTGTACTCTAGTATAGATTGCAGCACCCACTGGGAATAGCCAAGAGGTTTGGAAAAGCCAGGATGTTCCTTAAAAGCAGGGATGTAAGAAGATCAGCCTTTAAGAGATGAGGTAATTGTCTCCCAACAACCACTTCTCCTTCATGAAGAGTTGTTGCCACGGTAGCTGCCTGGCCAGGGCTTATACTTCCCAACTCCTCCTGAATCCACACAGGCCTATGAATTCTCACCCATGGGATGTGAGCAGAGAGATGTGTCCCTTCCAGACCATGACTTTAAGAAGTGGATGTGACATTTCCATCTTCTCTTCCCCACTCTGACATTTATGGGAAGTGCAACCACAGATGGGCAGAGTCACAAGACAGGTCCCCTAAACCAACTTGTGGAAGAAATCACCTGCCAACCATGAACATCCTCATTGGACTGTTACCAAAAAAGGATATTAATTTCTATTATTTTAAGCCAATGAAATGTGGGAACATCTTGGTTATAGAAGCTAGCTATAACATGTTATAGCTAGCATGACTCTTAGAACACCCTAAGTTCTTAACAGGACTCTGATTTTGTCCCTCCTCAATGTGCCCGGTTCTAGAAGATGAATCATGATTGGTTCTCACTAATCCTAGTAACCTTATTTCCCTTTGTCAATGATTGGTCAAAAGATGAGCATGTGACCCAGATCTGACCAATGAGACTTCAGGAGAAGTCTATTCCTATTCCTTTATGACAAAAGGAACTTGTCCATATTCCCCTTTCTTTTGCTTTAGGAAATTATTGTGAAAGAATGATAGTTGGTGCTGGAGCAACCATCCTGTGACCATGAGGAGAAATATCACTGTCACACTAAAGAGAGCAAAGAAGAAATATGGGGGGAAATGTAGGTCTTCACTGACACTGTTTGCCACTGCCCCATTCTTAGAACAGCCTACCTCTTAGCTTCTTGTTAAGTGAAATAGTTAAGTGTCACTATTGTATAAGGTACCCTTATCAAGTATTTTCTTCATTGCAGCCTACAGCATTCCTGCCTTACATGACCCACTACCTTGAAAATGATTCTCTAGCTGCTGGGTGACAGGACAGTAGTGACTGAGACTATAGGACCTTTGACATTCCCCTAATACGTTCTAGAGGTTTTCTAGAGTGTTTGGAGACTAACTGAATTTTGGTAAATCACATCTGAAGGAAAATATCTATTTCTGGAAAATTTCCACAGACAGGGAAGTAGAGTAAAGACTAACAGTTCTATAGCTTGGTTATTTCTGGAAGAGCCCTCAAGGTAGGCCTAGAGGCTATAGCAGGATTTATTAGACTGAAAAGATTTGGGCAAAGGATACTCACTTTCAGTTCAGTTCAGTTCAGTCGCTCAGTCGTGTCCGACTCTGCGACCCCATGAACCACAGCACGCCAGGCCTCCCTGTCCATCACCAACTCCCGGAGTTCACTCAAACTCATGTCCATCGAGTCGGTGATGCCATCCAGCCATCTCATTCTCTGTTGTCTCCGTCTCCTCCTACCCCCAATCCCTCCCAGCATCAGACTCTTTTCCAGTGAGTCAACTTGTCGTACTCACTTTAGGACCACTTTAAATTATAGAATTTTGTACAGCTCCAATTTCATATGGTCCAGGAGCTTTTCTATATCTAAAGACTCTTGATCCTAAGTGGATCTGTAATGCACCTTTCTAAAAGTATGACTAAAGGATATCTGACATATCTTTCCAAGTTTGCTGCTGCTGCTAAGTCGCGTCAGTCATGTCCGACTCTGTGCGACCCCATAGACGGCAGCCCAACAGGCTCCTCTGTCCCTGGGATTCTCCAGGCAAGAATACTGGAGTGGGTTGCCATTTCCTTCTCCAATGCATGACAGTGAAGAGTGCAAGTGAAGTCGCTCAGTTGTGCCCGACTCTTAGCGACCCCATGGACTGCAGCCTACCAGGCTCCTCCGTCCATGTTATTTTCCAGGCAAGAGTACTGGAGTGGGGTGCCATTGCCTTCTCCGCTTTCCAAGTTTAGGGGCAGCTAAACCTCTGAAGTCGGGGACCACGGGCAGCCACCAGGTATTTGATTTCCCCAGCAGGGAGCGCTCTGACGCAGCAGGCGCGGCTGCAAGAGCAGAGAAACTCACCAGCGGCGGCCTGCAGGACCGCTCCCACCGCGTGTCCGACGTCGGCCGCAGCTGCGTGTCGGACGGCGCTGGGAGAACTGCTAGCTGCACCGCTGTGCTGGGCCGCGCCGACCCCCAGCCCCAGGTCCGGGCGTTCTCGTACCCCTGGAACGGCACCTTTGTGACTCGCACAGACGGACGTTCTCCGCTGGAAGGTGCTGGGAGGGTGCAGGGCCCTTAAGTGAGAAGCAGAACAGCCGATCAGAGGAAGGGGATTTTGGGGGAGGGCAAGAGGGGTAGCGACACTGTCCTCGGAGACACCCCTTACAGACTCATTGAATCCTCACAGCACTGCTTGACTCAATGACCGCTATCCTTCAGTGACCTGGCCACTCTCACCGCCATTCAAGCTCCAATGTCCTCTTATTCACACGAATCTCCTCCCGCCTCACATTCCACGTCCTTACAGTAATCCTACTGGGTGCATACTTTACATACACAAATGCAAAGGAACCCAGATCTTCCTGCTTTGGAAACAAATACCCACAGGTTCAGGGGAATTTGTCCATCAATTTTCTTCAGAAGCACCCACCCCCATCCCCTGTGAGCTTAACATGGGGCACCCCAGTCTGATCCTATTTACCTATGACCAGCACCATACGTGGTCAGCATTTTTCACTGACCTAACTGTGTTTGATTGTTTAAAGATAAACATTTCTTCATATGGCCCTGAAATACAAGCCAATCACTTCGTCTGAGGCTAAACTCAAGAAGCAGCCACACTGCTGAAGGGAACCAATTATTGGTTTTCTAGGGTAATTTTGATGCCTGTGATTTCCACCTTACCTCCAGTCACTTGAATGAATGGTAGCTCAGTCTCACTAAGCTCTCCATTCTCTTATCCCTAAACTCTTGAGACAAGATGTGTTTTAGAAGTTACTGTGTTTGGGGTTTCAGAAAGGTGCTTTGGTACACAAGGAAGCATGTTGCCCCTGATGTTGCTGGCAACCATGTAACTGTGACGGAAGTTAGTAGGACAATGTATGTTACAAATGAGATTGGGGCAACATGTCAAAATCAAACACACTGACATTTCTGCAAGAAAACATGAATATTAATAAGAAGTAGAATAAATAAAGATCATAAGCAGCTTCATGTCAGGCCTTGATGACTCACACAAAGTGTTTTGGGACAAGTGTTACCAGTCTCATTTTACAGATGAGGAAGCTGAGGCTCAGAGAAAGAGTGACTTTTACAGTTAGTGGAGGATCCAGGATTTGAACCCAGAGCTGTCTCTAGAAACTCATGCTCCATCACAATTCTGAGTGAATCCACAGCTCCAAGCCTGAGAAGTTCTGGTAGCTGGTATCTACCATCTCTCTGATATTTAAAGGCTGCTCTAGCCCTCGGCTCCATATATAGCCCAATGACTCATAATTTCAAGTGTCAACGACTGAAAAATGATTAAGTTCAATTAGGTTCAGGACTTGTTAAAAATAGGCTTTCCTCAGAAGGATTTACTCTCTCTGCCTTTATGGGCACAGATTTCAGCAGCCTCCATGCAGAGAAGTGCAAGGCTTTTTAAATTAGAACATGCCAGAATCAATTCTGCTAAAGGGATCTTCAGCTCCGTCAGCGGGGCTTGGAGCAGAGTGAGATGCCAACTTGCCAAAATGATGAGCCAGCGGTGAGAAGTGTTGGCGATCGCAGCATCTACAGAATGGAGGAGGAAATTAGAATCAGGCTGCAGAGGGGCTAGGCAAAGGCATTTGGCCACGGACCAGGAAGCCGAATCAAATCAAATCAAATCCCTTTGACAAGGGATCAGAAACCCACCTGAAATAACTCAAAATGATTTTTTTTTCCTCTCCAGCATCTGTTCCCCTTCCTCCTTTCCAACAGATCCCAGTTTGTTCAGGTAACAATCCCTCTCCCATTCAGCCTATGTGACCAGGAGAAATTTATTTTCACACACATCTCCAGGATCACTCTCAATTACTCTTAGCCCATTACAGCTATCCCATCCTCCTTGCCAATGATTGAACCTGGAAGCTAATTTTAAGCCAGTGTGTGCATAGTATTCTCCTGGAGATTGCAACTGGCCCAGGAATTGTCACATAACTGACAGTGGCCTAGTCAGACAGAAAGGAAGAACTTACAGGCCAGGGCTGGAGAGAAGATGCTTTTTTTCTAGCTCCACAGATGGGAACAAGGAAGCATGTTGCCCTGCTGTTGCTGGCAGCCCTTCTGTAACCATAAGGGAAGGAAATGTGAGATCAAAGCCAACACGTTATACAGGGGGAAGCCTAAAGAGAATTGCAGAACAGTATAGCTGGAACTCCAATCATACCATACCTGAAATCTATCTTGGTTCCACACTTCTTGTTTTTGGTGGTTTTTTTTTTTTTTTTCTTTTTGGCCATCCCACAGGGCATGTGGGATCTTAGTTCCCTAACCAAGGATCAAACCTGTGCCCCCTTTCCTGGGAGCTCAGAGTCTTAACCACTGGACCACCAGGGAAGTGCCGCACTTCTTGTTAAAGAAGTTAACACACTTTTTATTGTTTAAGCCAATCCGGATTTCTATTTCTTCTAGCCAAAAGTATACTAAATTATATTAATATCATGGTTATTGCATGTAAACTGGAGGCAGATCCCCACGAGGAACAAGAAGCAAGAACTAGAAAGCTGTCAGAAATCAAAATAGCTCCTCTCTCCAGCTCTCTCTTTTGAATCACCTAATCTCTCAACTTGGTCTCTTATTTTTAAAGACAAATTTTTCCTCCCCTCAGCTTGCTTCTTATGAATTCCTATTTTAAAGTCCACATTAAAAGAAATCAAGGTCTTCTTAATTTCAACTTCCCAGAAAAGAGAACCCAAGTCCAAACCCAGTCTGGATCTGCTGTCCACTGTTGTGGCCAGAGGGCCACTATCAGGTGACACAACTGCCCTTCCACAAGGACTGTGAAAATAATTCTCAAAACAGGTGAGGGCACAGTCATATAATGGACAGAACTCTGGACCAGGTGTTACGATATCCAGATTCTAGTCCTAGCTCTGCCACTGAAGTGTGGTGTGCTCTGAGGAAAGTCAGTTGACCTCTCTAAGCCTTAATTTCTTCAGACTGAGAGGGCCAAGTTGAGAATTTTAAAGCCTGAAAAGACTGTAAAATATTTCATCCCACTTACAGCATTGAAAATAAAAACAGTACTAATCCATAAGATAAAGGTCAAGTAGTCTGATAGGATTCTGACTTCTGCCATGATGCTTTTTCAAATAAAATGATGAGTTGTTTTGGGGAAAAGTACTTTTCGGTGTCCCTATTTTACTGGTGCCCTTGGTACTGCTTTCATTTGTCTTTGGGTAACTCAGCAAAGGTTACCCACTCCAGCCCAGCACTGCTGAGCAGCCTAATGGCCATGTTCGTGGCATGTGGTGTCACCCAAACCTGCCTTCTGCTATGACGGACTGGACAAGAACCCCTCGCCCAAGTTAGATAGAATTTACGCCAAAAAAAGTCTCTGGGAAACAAAAGACTGATGAATAGGTATGCGGTGCGAGAGCCAGGAGAATGTGTGAAGTCAGGGCTGGGGCAGCCAGTTTTCCCCAAGTGTATGTACGTCTCGCAAAGAGTCGGACATGACTGAAGTGACTTAGTGTGTGCGTGCCTGTGTGCGTGTGCATGAGCGCACTACACACAAAGCCCTTCCCTCACATCTTCCTTGCTGACAAAATCCTGATTTGTATTCCAGAATTGAGTATAGAACACTGAAGCCCACTGAAATCTTGGGGGCAGCCAATGAGATGTGAGGGAGAGTCCACTGGGAGGTTTGGGACAGATCCAAATGCGAGCTGAACCTCCACTGCACAGAAGTGTGAGCTGAAGTGCTGGGCCCAGGGGCAGAGGGATCTGAATTATATTCCTGCTGCAGAGCTGTAAACCCACCCGAGACTCCACGGACTGCCTAATTGCCTGTAATAATCTCTATGACTCACTGGAAAAGACTCTGATGCTGGGAAAGGTTGGGGGCGGGAGGAGAAGGGGACAACAGAGAATGAGATGGCTGGATGGCATCACCGACTCTGTGGACATGAGTTTGAGTGAACTCCGGGAGTTGGTGATGGACAGGGAGGCCTGGCGTGCTGTGATTCATGGGGTGGCGGAGAGTCGGACACGACTGAGCAATTGAACTGAACTGAACTGAATCTCCATGTCTGCACACACCAGCTTCTGTCATTTGCAGTCAGAAACATCATCTACCAAGAGAGCGGGCATTATTGGTATTTAAAAGCTTCAGATTATTCTCTATGGAATCCAGAACTGCCCCACTCCTGGCCTCCCTTTCACTGAAGCCAGAGTTGCCGATTATTATCTCAGCGGCAGACTTCTAAGATAAGGAATCTGTACACCCTACAGAAAGTAATGCAGTCTCATACAGCAAGAGTGATAAACATGTTTATACTCTTCAACCCAGGAAACCTAAACCTGGAGATTCATCCTAAGAAAACAAGCCAATGGCAAAAAAAAAAAAAAAAAATTAAAGAAAAATCCATAGACACAAAGATGCCCATTGTAACATTATCTCTACAGGAGAATGAACCTGTGCTTTTGGGGGTCAGAATCCAGGCTCTTTGGTGAAGGAGAGTTGGAGCAGTGATAACTGGAGAGGACTCAAGAGGTTTCTGGAGTGCTGGGGAAATTCTGTTTCTTGATCTGGTTACATGGATTTTCCCTTGTGAAAATTCATCAAGCTGTGCACTTCTGACATGTCCCTTTTATGTATGTGTGAAAGTGAAAGTTGCTCAGTCGTGTCTGACTCTTTGTGACCCCATGGACTATACAGCCCACAGAATTCTCCAGGCCAGAATACTGGAGAGGGTAACCTTTCCCTTCTCCACGGGATCTTCCCAACCCAGGGATTGAACCGGGGTCTCCTGCATTGCAGGCAGATTCTTTACCACCTGAGCTATCAGGAAAGTTCTGTGAAAGTCACTCAGTCGTGTCTGACTCTTTGCAACCCCGTGGACTGTACAGTCCATGGAATTCTCCATGCCAGAATACTGGAGTGGGTAGTCTTTCCCTTCTCCAGGGGATCTTCCCAACCCAGGGATCACACCCAGGTCTCCTGCATTGCAGGCAGATTCTTTACCAGCTAAGCCACAGGGAAGCCCAGGGATACTGGAGTGGGTTGCCTATCCCTTCTCCATCAGATCTTCCTGACCCAGGAATCAAACCAGGGTCTCCTGCATTGTAGGTAGATTCTTTACCAACGGCGCTATCATGGAAGCCCCAATATATATGTATATTGCAGTTCAGTGGGCTTCCCTGATGGCTTAGCGGGTAAAGAATCCGCCTGCAATGCAGGAGACGCAGGAGATTTGGGTTCGATCGATCACTGGTTGGGAAGATCCCCTGGAGGAGGAAATGGCAACCCACTCCAGTATTCTTGCCTGAAAAATCCCACAGACAGAGGAGATTGGTGGGCTACAATCCAAAGGGTTGCAAAAAGTCAGACATGACTGAGCACACACACACACACACACATACATACATACATATATAAACACTTCAATAAAACAGCTCTCTACAAAGATGAACAACAGGAGGATTTATTTTGGGGGGGAGGTGGTGACCACACTACTCCCTTGTCTGGTTTCTTCCCGCCTTTCTGTAGCAATGGTTTCCCTCTGATGCTAATCTCTCAGAGATTCTACCTCCCTTCTCTGATCCCCTAACCCTGAACACTCTGACAGTAGTCCCTTCTTTCAAAGTCCCTTGAGCATCTGAACTGGTTTCAGTTTTCTTGCAGGACTCTGTTGCAGGCCCCTCGCCCCATCCCCTGTGACAAGCAAGTGACCTTCCTGGATTCAATGCTGCAGAAACTCTGCCCTCCAGAGAGGATGGGAACCAGCCTGGGAGTGAAGCCAGCATTAATTTCAATTTGGCACCAGGAGCCGTGCCAAACCTTTCTCTCTTTTTGAAAAAGTGAATAACTGGGCTCTCCCTGCTTCCCATATGTGCTTTCATCCTCTCCCTGCCATGGTCCCACCCCTGTGGGCGAGGCACTGAACAGGTAGGAGGCATGCTGAGCTAGGAGAGAGACAGAGAGGGAAAGAAGACACTGGATGCCACTACATTACACTGGTGCCCCAGCAGCATACACACCCATGCCACTCAGCTGCTCTAAGGAAAGATCGTCTCTGTCTGGTCTCATCTTCATGGGGAAACTGAAGCTTCACTGTGGGAGACACTGACGTTTACGTCCCTTATATCTACTCTTTCTCCTTCCTTCCATTTCTTTTTTTTCTTTTTTTTTTTACAAATTTTTATTTATTTCTTTCTGGCTGTGCTGGGTCTTCGCTGGCTTTCTCTAGTTGCAGTGAGCAGAAGCTACTCTCAACTTACAGTGCTCAGCAGTTGTGGTACACGGGCTTAGTTGCCCCAAGGCATGCATGTGGAATCATCCCGGACCAGGGATCGAACTCTTGTCCCTTGCATTGGCAAGTGGATTCCTAACCAGTGGACCACCAGGGAAGTCCTCCTTCCTTCCTTTTCTTACTTTTAATGGGATAACAGCTCCCCTTGAATGGGAGCTGGGTTTGTGACTTGATTTGATCCATAGAATGCCAGAGTGATACTGTGCCAGTTCTAGGCATAGGCCTTAAAAAGGCCTGGCAGCCTCTAGTTTTTCCCCAGAAGGTATGAAAGACACTTAGTTACTCAGAGACCACCATGCTGTGAGGAAGCCCAAGCTAGCCACATGAAGAGGTCACACAGAAGAGCGCCAAGGCCCTAGACATGTGAGTGAAGCTTTCTTGGATCTGCCAGCTTGGCTCATCTGCCAGCTGAATGCAATATCGTACAGAAGATACAAAAGACACAGTTCAGCCCTCTAAGGGCTTATATTCTAATTAGGGAAATCTGCTGGGACAAGACTCAAGTGGTTTTGCTCCAAGCACAGTCTAGTGTCCCTTTAATGTCAAGGGTGACACAACCCTGGGTGAGCTCAGGGTCTTGGGCTCCCAGACCCTGGGCATTGTCTCTCCTCCTGGGAATGCTCTCTGGGCAGATCCTGAGCCAGCCTAGGGCTGACTTGGGTGCAGGTTGAGGCAACTAGAAGGTGAAAACCAAATGCCAAAGTCAGCAGTAGGACTGGCCAGAGAAGTGGTCTCCTGGGGCAGAATCTGGGTTTTTTTCCCAGATTGCTGAGCTCCAGAATTGGGCTGCCCTCCAGAGAGCCCGCAACTTTGAGTGGGAGACAGGGTCTCCCAGTAGAAGGGGCTGAGCCAGTTTAAATATCTGCTTTTCCTTATCTGCCCCACCTTGGGTTTCTGGAAAAGGAGCAAGAAAGGCCACCCCACAGGGTACACAGGTGATAAATTTGGGCTTCAATCTGACAGGATCAAGTGCGAATCTCAGCTTTGCCTCTTACAGCTTTATAATGTAAGGCAAGTCCCATCCCCTCTCTGAGCCCCAGTTTCTCTTCTGAGACACAGGAGTAATAACTATACCTACCCATGGACTCTCTGAAAATCATGCCTTAGGCTCAGTTCAGTTCAGTTCAGTCACTCAGTCATGTCCGACTCTCCGCGACCCCATGAATCACAGCACGCCAGGCCTCCCTGTCCATCACCAACTCCCGGAGTTCACTCAAACTCATGTCCACAGAGTCGGTGATGCCATCCAGCCATCTCATTCTCTGTCGTCCCCTTTTCCTCCCGCCCCCAACCTTTCCCAGCATCAGAGTCTTTTCCTGTGAGTCAACTCGTCGCATGAGGTGGCCAAAGTATTGCAGTTTCAGCTTCAGCATCAGTCCTTCCAATGAACACCCAGGATTGATCTCCTTTAGAATGGACTGGTTGGATCTCCTTGCAGTCCAAGGGACTCTCAAGAGTCTTCTCCAGCACCACAGTTCAAAAGCATCAATTCTTCTGCGATCAGCTTTCTTCACAGTCCAACTCTCACATCCATACATGACCACGGGAAAAACCATAGCCTTGACTAGACGGACCTTGGTTGGCAAAGTAATGTCTTTGCTTTTTAATATACTATCAAAGTTGGTCATAACTTTCCTTCCAAGGAGTAAGCGTCTTTTAATTAACATAGTAAATGCACAATAACTTGCTGCTTATCATTATTCAAGAAAATCTAATTAGGAACCTGATGAGGGTTGACTGTGGAGAAGGAGAGCAGAGTATAGTTTCTGGGTCTTTCCAAGGACACACCAGTTGATTGTACTACTGGCCATAAATATTCACTGCCCATCCCATGCTGAACTCAGATGTGGTCACGTGACTTACTTTAGCCAATGAAATCTGGACAAAAGTGACGCATTACTTCTGGGCAGATGCTTTAAGAGCTGGTGTGTGGTCCACCAGGCTCTCTCCCCTCTGCCACAACACCTGACAACTTCCAGGTGGGCTGCTCCCTTACTCTGGGTCTCAGAGTAGGCATGGAGTGTGTGGGTCAGGGCGGCTGACAAACAGAAACCATAGCAGTCATTTTAACAGAATTAGAATGAATGTTGGAGGACAAAAAAAAAAGGAAAGGAGTGCAACTAGACAACACAGAGATGCTAACTGCAGGAAGCAGATACTCTCCTCAGGGCTGGTGGACAAAGGGTAGAGATCGGAGTGTCAGAACCCAGAGCCTTGGAAGAGAGGCCCCCTCGGGGCTGGGACTCAGACCTTCAAGTGGGGAGTGCCTGGCACTTGTGGAGACATAAGGAGGCTGGTTCTAGGGGTGTGTATATAAAACCAGAGACTGGAACCAGTAGCCACTGCCAGGATGCAGAAGTGTTGCTTGGGTGACCTTGACCTGAACAGACAATAGAAGGAAGGAGCAAGTCACTTCTCTTTCCTCCAGCCTGCCCCCTATTGGCAGAACCTACCAGGAGCAGCAGACAAGGAAGGAATGTGGCTGGTCTCAGCCCCAGCATCACAAAGCAAAAAGGGGAGGAGAAATTTGGAGCTGAGAGACAGCAGCTTAATAACTAACACGTGGAGTGAAAGTGACAAATAAACACTTGTTTTAAGCCACTGAGTTCATGGGGCTCTTTGTTACTCAGCAGAGCCTCGTCCATCCTGATTATCCTGTAGCCTAGCCCCCAAGCCTGAATCCTAAATTCCCTCCAAGTGCAATGTGAAGAAGCCTTCCCTTCTTACTTCTTTACCTTCTTACCTGCCTCATATCAAATGTCTACCCTTTCTAAGAAGTTCTAGAAGCCTCAAGGCTGTATATTGTCATCCTGCTTATTTAACTTATATGCAGAGTACATCATGTGAAATGCCAGACTGGATGAAGCAAGCTGGAATCAAGTTTTCTGGGAGTAATATCAATAACCTCAGATATGAAGATGATACCGTCCTTACGGAAGAAAGTGAAGAACTAAAGAACCTCTTGATGAAAGTGAAAGAGGAGAGTGAAAAAGTTGGCTTAAAACTCAACATTCAAAAAACAAAGATCATGGCATTCAGTCCCATGACTTCATGGCAAACAGATGGGGAAACAATGGAAACAGTGACAGACTTTATTTTGGGGGGCTCCAAAATCACTGCAGATGGCAACTGCAGCCATGAAATTAAAAGACACTTGTTCCTTGAAAGAAAAGCTGTGACCTACCTAGACAGCATATTAAAAAGCAGAGACATTATTTTACCAACAAAGGTTTGCCTAGTCAAAGCTATTATTTTTCCAGTATTCATGTATGGATGTGAGAGTTGGACTACAAAGAAAGCTGAGCTACTACCAAATGCCATCTACAGATTTAATGAAATCCCTATCAAATTACCAATGGCATTTTTCACAGAACTAGAACAAAAATATTTCACAATTCATATGGAAACAAAAAACACCCTGAATAGCTAAAGCAGTCTTGAGAAAGAAGAATGGAGCTGGAGGAATTAAGCTTCCCAACTTCAGGTTATACTACAAAGCTACAGTCATCAAGACAGTATGGTACTGGCACAAAAACAGAAATATAGACCAATGGAACAAGACAGAAAGCCCAGAAATAAACCCATGCATCTATGGGTACTGGAGGCAAGAATATACAATGGGGCAAAGACAGCCTCTTCAATAAATGGTGCTGGGAAAACTGGACAGCTACATGTAAAAGAATCATTTAGAACAACTTCCTAACACCATACACAAAGATAAACTCAAAATGGATTAAAGACCTAAACGTTAGACCAGAAACTATAAAACTCTTAGAGGAAAACATAGGCAGAACACTTGATGACATAAATCAAAGCAAGATCCTCTATGGCTCACCTCCTAGAGTTATGGAAATAAAAAGAAAAGTAAACAAGTGGGACTTAATTAAACTTAAAAGCTTTTGCACAGCAAAGGAAACCATAAGCAAGGTGAAAAGATAGCCCTCAGAATGGGAGAAAATAATAGCAAATGAAACAACTGACAAAGGATTAATTTCCAAAATATACAAGCAGCTCATATAACTCAATACCAGAAAAACAAACAACCCAATCAAAAAGTGAGGGGAAAAAACCTAAACAGACATTAATCCAAAGAAGAGATACAGATGGCTAACAAACACATGAAAAGATGCTCAGCATCGCTCATTATTAGAGAAATGCAAATCAAAACTACAAGATATCAACCTCACACCAGTCAGAATGCCCCTCATCAAAAAGTCTACAAACAATAAATGCTGGAAAGGGTGTGGAGAAAAGGAACACTCTTGCACTGTTGGTGAGAACGTAAATTGATACAGCCACTATGGAAGACATTATGGAGATTCCTTAGAAAACTAGGAATAAAACCACCATATGACCCAGCAATCCCACTCCTAAGCATATACCCTGAGGAAACCAAAATTGAAAGAGGCACATTGTTCATTGCAGTACTATTTACAATAGCTAGAGCATGGAAGCAACCTAGATGTCCATTAACAGATGAACGGATAAAGAAGTTGTGGTACATATACACAATGGAATATTACTCAGCCATAAAAAGGAACGCATTTGAGTCAGTTCTAATGAGGTGGATGAATGAGGGGATATATGTATACCTATGGCAGACTATGCCAAGGCCTTTGACTGTGTGGATCACAATAAACTGTGGAAAATTCTGAAAGAGATGGGAATACGAGACCACCTGACCTGCCTCTTGAGAAACCTGTATGCAGGTCAGGAAGCAACCGTCAGAACTGGACATGGAACAACAGACTGGTTCCAAATAGGAAAAGGAGTAAGTCAAGGTTGTATATTGTCACCCTGCTTATTTAACTTATATGCAGAGTACATCATGAGAAACGCTGGGCTGGAAGAAGCACAAGCTGGAATCAAGATTGCCAGGAGAAATATCAATAACATCAGATATGCAGATGACACCACCCTTATGGCAGAAAGCGAAGAGGAACTAAAAAGCTTCTTGATGAAAGTGAAAGAGGAGAGTGAAAAGGTTGGCTTGAAGCTCAACATTCAGAAAACGAAGATCATGGCATCTGGTCCCATCACTTCATGGGAAATAGATGAGGAAACAGTGGAAACAGTGTCAGACTTTATATTTTTGGGCTCCAAAATCACTGCAGATGCTGATTGCAGCCAGGAAATTAAAAGACGCTTACTCCTTGGAAGGAAAGTTATGACCAACCTTGATAGTATATTAAAAAGCAGAGACATTACTTTGCCAACCAAGGTCCGTCTAGTCAAGGCTATGGTTTTTCCCGTGGTCATGTATGGATGTGAGAGTTGGACTATAAAGAAAGCTGATCGCCTAAGAATTGATGCTTTTGAACTGTGGTGTTGGAGAAGACTCTTGAGAGTCCCTTGGACTGCAAGGAGATCCAACCAGTCCATTCTAAAGGAGGTCAATCCTGGGTGTTCATTGGAAGGACTGAGGCTGAGGCTGAAACTCCAATATTTTGGCCACCTCATGCGACGAGTTGACTCACTGGAAAAGAGTCTGATGCTAGGAAGGATTGGGGGTGGGAGGAGACGGGGATGACAGAGAATGAGATGGCTGGATGGCATCACTGACTCAATGGACATGAGTTTGAGTGAACTTCAGGAGTTGGTGATGGACAGGGAGGCCTGGCGTGGTGTGATTCATGGGGTCTCAAGGAGTCGGACACGACTGAGCGACTGAAGTGAACTGAACTGAACTGAAGGCAGATTCATGTTGAGGTTTGACAGAAAATAGCAAAATTCCGTAAAGCAATTATCCTTCAATAAAAAATAAATTAAAAAGAAAAAATAAAACTGAGCACCAAAGAATTGATGCTTTTGAACTGTGGTGTTGGAGAAGACTCTTGAGAGTCCCTTGACTGCAAGGATATCCAACCAATCCATCTTAAAGGAAATCAGTCCCGAATATTCATTGGAAGGACTGATGCTGAAGCTGAAACTCCAATACTTTGGCCACCTGATGCGAAGAACTGACTCACTGGAAAAGACCCTGATACTGGGAAGACTGAAGACGGGAGAAGGGGACGACAGAGGATGAGATGGTTGGATGGCATCACCGACGCAATGGACACGAGTTTGAGTAGGCTTCAGGAGTTGGTGATGGACAGGGAAGCCTGGCATGCTGAAGTCCATGGGGTCACAAAGTCAGACACTTCTGAGCAATTGAACTGAACTGAACTGAGAAGTCTCTAAACCTCTAAACATTAACCCTCTGAGAGAGACAGAACTCCTGGTTCTTTATAAAGGAAAAGGAGGTGAAGAAACTTGTTCAAGGTCACACAGTGCACTTTTGTACTCCTTAGACTTGACCCAGGATTCCTGACTCCCAAACCTGGCTGCCTAAGGAAACTTGGTATTAAAAACAACAGCAACAACAACCACAGATGCCCAGACCTCCAGCCAGGAGATTCAGACTCAGGAAGCCTAAGGGGATCTAGATGATTATCTGTTTAACAACAACAATAATACATGCAAAGATGTATATAGCATTTTAGTCGTACCAGGCATTGTTCTAAGTGCCTTAAGTACATGAACTCATTTGTACTTAAGGAATTCTCACCACAACCCTATGAGATCTGTATTTTTCTTTTTCCATTCTACAGATGAAGAAACGGGCATTTCTCTATAACAAGCAGGAAATTTGATGCAAAGGAATATCAGATTCTTTCATCAACTGCAAATTGTTCGGCCCACAGTGGCCAGCATTTGAAAATCAGGAGCATTCATGCAAAAGAAAATAGAGTATGGGTTCTAAGAGGAGAATATTGGAGCTAGGACTGACCAGGTTTGAAAAGCAGGTTTGAAGCTAGGATGATCAACAGTCCTGGTTCTCCCAAACTGAAGAGTTTCCTGGGATGTGGGCCTTCTAGTACTAAAACAAGGACAGTTGGTCACCCTACATTCCAATTCTAATATTTTCTAGTATGTACCTTTAGGGCAAATCATGTGACCCCTCAGTTTCACAATTGGTAAAAAGGAGATAATGACAATATCTACCTTACAACATTCAGTTCAGTTCAGTTCAGTCGCTCAGTCGTGTCCGACTCTCCGCGACCCCATGAATCACAGCACGCCAGGCCTCCCTGTCCATCACCAACTCCCGGAGTACACTCAAACTCATGTCCACAGAGTCGCCTTACAACATTAAGTCAACATTTAAGGTGTTTCTAAACTGCCTGAGTGTTTGCCATTGATATGATTATCAAAACTGGATTTCCAGATTTAGTTCCCTTGAAAGATTGGAAGACAGGACAACAAAGGACCTATATTCTAATTTACCTGTTTATTTAGCACACATTTAATATACAGTGCTTTTCACTACATACCAGGTACTGTTCTAGGCATTTACAAATGTTCTTTCATTCAGAACATCTCTAAGGAGTGAGTTTTTATTATCGTCCAATTTCACCAATGAGGAAACTGAGCCACAGAGAGAGGAAGTGACTTCCCCAATGTCACACAGTGAGCAGGAGGCAGAGGCAGGATCCAAATCCAGCCAGTCTGGATCCATTCAGTGGCTGTCAACTAGCACTGGATCTTAACTGCCCTCCTGAGAAGGGCATGAGCTCCCTGGATTTTTGTCTCCCTGGTTTTCTATCTCCGTTCCTCCCGGACCCGTTTGAGTTCTGATTTCCAGCCTCACATCCCTGGGAGTCTCAATCACAGTGGCAGCTTTCCTAAATGATCCAAGGGAAAGAGTCTGAGGTCTCTAAGTCCAGCTTTCATTTTCTGGGTCCCAGGGTTTCTCGAAAAACATCCTCTCCTCCAAGAGATTTAGATTTAGATTAATCTCCTTAGCCAGTGGCTCAGGATCAGGCGGACAGTCGGGTCACCTGCTACAGCCTGGCCAGACCCAATTACCTGCTGTGACCCCAAAATTCACTCAGGCACACCTGCTCCTGAGACATTTGCTGATTAATAACAGTGGGGGCTTTGGGGATGGTATGTTCCTCACCTTCTGGGAAACTCTTCAGCTTGAACACGGAGGCTGGCTGATGTACGGCTGTAGATAAACACGCAGCTCTTCAACCCTCATCCTCAATCCGCCCAGCTACCCGCCCTGAATCTGCATCATTTGAAAGCTCCACCAGATTCCATGTTATTTAATGTCCCAGAAAATAAAAGCTGATTGAGTCAATGGTCATCAAATTAAAGAGTTTGACAGCTGCCAGAATGTTCAGAAATCATCCTGGTCAGGGTCACGTGATGAACGTCTGTCGAGTTTTCCTGCCTCCTTGTGGTAAGGGCATCCCAGTTTCCCCTTGCAGGTTTATCCCTTGGCCCCTCTCAGTCTGTGAGGTTGAGGTGGGGGGCTGCCCTCATGCTGTCTGGATGCAGGCTGCATCTGCCTACAGCCTGGCTCCTTCTCAAAGCTACAGCTCTCACCAGATTCCAGAACAACCTTTCCCCTTAGGCCCTGAGCTCCCTGCTCTTGCCAACCCCACCCATTACTGGTTCCCTTTCTCCAGTTCACAGCTGTTATAAGCCCTTCATTAATGTTCATCAGTTACCCTGTGTCCCCTGGGGGACTTTAATTGATTGATGCCCCTGCAGATGGATACACCAGTAGCCCTTTTGAGAACTGAGCACCAGCTCTCATCCCCAGGTCTGTTTCCCCAGGCCCCAGGACTCATCTGCTTCCTTCTCACTGGACCTTCTACAGCCACTCTCTTTCTTTCAGGGTTGCTCTTCTCACACTTATTTTCAGAGTGGGATTCAATCTCCCAGCAGCACTCAAGCTCACTGCTCAGAGTTACTTCCACTGGGTACCAGGTACTGTGCTCAGGATTTTCACAGGCATGAAAATGAGTTCATTTGCTATCGATCCCTGAAGGAAAATCCATGTGGGGAAGTTACACAACTTCAGTAACCATCATAGATGCCGAACTGTTTTCCAGATTTGGCAAATCGGTCGTGGGCAGGAGGTCATGCTGGTTACAGGCTTGGGTTGTAGAGTCAGACAGACCTGAATTCAAATCCCATCTCTGCTATGTACTAGCTGTGTGATCTGGACAAGCGACTTAACCTCTCTGGGCCTCTGTTCCTTCACCCAGGCAGCCAGGTGGCACCGCACGGGGAGGCAGTCACTCACATTATCATACCAGAGGGTGACAGGTCTCACAGGCTATGGAGTGAACGCTAACCCTGGAGCTCAGAAAAGAGCAGCACCAACAATACTACCTCCCTGGATTATTCTTGTCGGCGGTCACTATGGCAAGAACAAGCACTCAGCAATCAACCCAATAATCTTCCCCCATTTCACAGAAGAGGAAACCGAGGTTCAGAGAGGTAAGTCACGCATTAAAGAAGTGGCTGAGTCAGGATTTGAATTCAGATTTCTTTCCATCCAGAGCCTGCACCCTCTTTAGCCCTCCTAAGACCTGCAGCCTGGGTAGCTACACCACACACCTTGTTCACGGTCACTGTTCACGGTCACAGTCCACCTCTCCCCTCTGGGCACCTCTATCATCTCCAACAGAATTTTCTCTGAAGTGCAAATGGTTGTCTCCCATCTCTCCTTCCCCAACCCCAGCAGAGTTTCGTGCAGACCCTCACTTTGTTCTTAGTAGTCCACCTCTGGCATGTCAAAGGCCATTCCAAACTCCACCTTTGGCATCTCTGACTCCAAACACAGTAAATAGTGAGTTCCTCACATTGGATCCTTCGGCAGACATCACTAATCAATCAATCCTGGAACTCTTTCCCTGCAGATCCAGGATGCCCACAGTCCAGGCAGGCAGCCACTACCAGCTGATTCAAGCATTGTCAAGAAAAAAACCACATTTGCTATTCCTCCTAGAGATTATAACCTCCTTGAGAGCAGCAGTAGAATCTTAATCAGCTCTGCCCACTTCCTGCCCCAAAACAGTTATAAGTTTTCCTATATTAAGAACTCGGGAAAGTTTAATACCTTCATGTTTCTAATGTCAAATGGAAATGGAAGCTCAGAAAAATGAAGGGCCTTGCCCAAGGTCACACTGCTGGTAAGAAGGGGAACAAAATCATGTCAGAAACAAGGTCTTCACTATGTATCATTGAAGGTGTGGATCCACGTAAAATTCTTGGCATACTGCTTGGCACCTGGTATGAAATCAATAACATCAGACTTATTTTGAATAAAAAGATATTGGCTCTATTCAGAGGCCACAGCCTTATATAAACTGTTCTCAAGTGCTCTCTGGCCAGAATCTTTCCTTGTTAAGAGAACACAGAAGACTCCAGAAAGCCCAGGTTATTGGCACACAGACTTATGAGAATGTACTCTCTGGAATACTGGGGCAGATCCCTGGGCTGGATTCAGGAGCTGTGAGATCTTACTCTTGAGACCCCATTTCCCAGCAGAAAAGCTGAGGTTGGAATGCTGATCCCAAAAGTTCCCTCTGACATTTAAAGCTGTCTTCTTCTGCTCCCTCCCCATCTCCCAAAGCAAGTGGGTGGGCAGCAATGATCTTCCCAGCCTACTGTGCAACTCTGGGCTGCCACACAGCTGCAGGGAAGATGGGACCCACGTGGCTGGGTCTGGCTCTGAACAGGTCACAACTTCCTGTGGGACCTGGCTGTCCATGGAAGACACAACCAGACCATTGACGGAGTCTCTTTTGTTTTCTTTCTTCCTCCTTTACTCCTTTTCTCCCTTCTTCTCTCTCTTCTTCACTTCAACCTTTCTCTCAACTTTTCTTTCTCCCTTCCTCCCTGCCTCTCTTTCCCTTCCTTCCTTTTCTTTTTCTTTGTTTCTGTTTCTCTTTCTTCCTTTCTCTCTCTTTCCCTCCCTTTCTTTCTTTTTCTCTTTCTCTTTCTTTCTTTTCTTCCTTCTTCCTAACCTGCTTGTAACCCACTTACTGAAAACATGGACCCTGGAGCCAAGGGATCAAACCCTGGCTCCATCAGTTACCAGCTCTGTGACCTTAGGCAAGTTGCTCACCCTCCCTGTGCCTCAGCCTCCTCATCTGTAAAATGGGCTAATAATAGTGCTGACTCTCACAGTACAGCTTTACAGTCCTTGGGCTCTGCGAATCCACAGCCTGGGAGGGGAGATCAGCAATAAATAAATGATCATACAATTAACTGATAATTTTTCTTGCCAAAGGGCAGAGCAGTCAGGGAATGTCTCCATGCAATTGTAGCTTGTCTATTCATTCACTGTCTCTTTCACTAGATTGTAAACTCCAAGAAGGCTGGGGTCATGTACATTTTGTTTACTAATGTTTACCCAGCATTCAGAGTCACTCATTAACTGGGTTTGGATCAATGGATGAATGACTATAATGATGGGAGACCAGAAGGATAAACTGGAGTAAGGAAGTGAAGAGAGTTGGTGGAATGACATCCTAGGCAGAAGGAATAGCATGTGCAAAGTCCCTGTGGTTGAAAGGAAATGGGAGTGTTTGAGGAAATGAAGCCAGGATGGCATGTCTGGAGCAAGTAGAGTGACAGAGTGGGGCAGGCTCCCCAAGGCCTTGGGAGGCCCATGGTGGATTTTCTCCAACAAGTGCACAGCCAGGGCTGTAATGGCAGCTGAGCTGGGGTGTCTGAAAGACCTGGGTTCAAATCCCAGCTTCCCCAGTTTCTGGCTGCATGACAAGTCAATTAACCTCCATGAGCTCTGGATCCTCATTTGCACAAGGGGCATAATAATAGTAACCTCTTGCATGGGGTTTGGAAAGGATCACAGACTGTAAAGCACTTAGCACCGTGCCTGGCACACAGGTAGTGCTCACGAAATGTAGCTGTGGTCGTAAGAATATCATCATGATTGACGCAGGTTTCCTAGTTCTCTTTCACTATCCCTGAAGCTGAGTCTTCCCCTTAAGGAGGGTCTCCATCTCCACACCCTCTGAGGGACATAGTTGTTCCTGCTTTCCCCACACCCCACTCCCTCAGGCCCTCCTGGGGCTGTTCTCCTTGAAGTTCCTGCAGCCAAGACTGAGGAAATGCTTCCCTTGGCTCAGGGCAAAATCTGCACCCATGTTGCTAAGCAACCAACCCCTATCCAGATGCCAGCTGCAGCCTGGGCAGAGGGATGAACGTCAGCACTCCAGGGAGGGCCTCCTGGGGCGCCGCCAGGACCACAGGCTACAACCAGCACTGAGGCAGGAGAGTGCCAAGGCAGATGGCTCACTGAGAGTCAGCACACAGCAGCGGAAAGCCTGTGGGGTCAAGGGCAAATCCAAATGCATCCGGACTCCAGTTCTACAATTTACCAGTTGTACAGTCTTGATCAAGTCAGTGAACCTCTGTGGGCCTCAGATTATTCATCTCAACAATGTGATGCAGAAGTGAAGTGAAAGTGAAAGTCACTCAGTCACGTCCGACTCTGTGACCCCATGAACTGTAGCCTGCCAGGCTCCTCTGTCCTGGAATTCTCCAGGCAAGAATACTGAAGTGGGTAGTCATTCCCTTCTCCTAGGGATCTTCCCAACCTAGGGTTTGAACCCAGGTTTCCTGCATTGCAGACAGATTCTTTACCGTCTGAGCCACCAGGGGA
This sequence comes from Moschus berezovskii, assembly GCF_049115385.1. Classification (NCBI taxonomy): domain Eukaryota; kingdom Metazoa; phylum Chordata; class Mammalia; order Artiodactyla; family Moschidae; genus Moschus; species Moschus berezovskii. The sequence goes on along the minus strand of NC_142478.1, from coordinate 57,846,446 downwards.
CCCCGATGATATGCAGACCTAACTACAAATTCATCATGAGGATTACATGGGCTGATGTACATGAAAATGCCCAGCACAAAGAATCTTGAAATAAGGATGGATATACAGGGGTGAGTCCAGTAATCTTGTCATCCATCAGTGTTAATAAAATTCAAACTACTTAGCCTGCCCTTCATGGTCCCTTAACCTGATCCCCCCACTTTCTTCTGTCAGCTTATTTACCTACAAGTTCAGTGTCTTTCAACCTCAGCACTACTAACCTAAAGAAACAACAACAGAAAAACAGATTTATTGGCATATAATTCCTCCCTGGTGGCTCAGAGGTTAAAGCATCTGCCTCCAATGCGGGAGACCCGGGTTCGATCCCTGGGTCGGGAAGATCACCTGGAGAAGGAAACGGTAACCCACTCCAGTATTCTTGCCTGGAGAATCCCATGGACGGAGAAGCCTGGTAGGCTACAGTCCACGGGGTCGCAAAGAGTCGGACACGACTGAGCGACGGAACAAACGGAGTGGAATTCCTATATCTTACAATTCACCCTTTTAAAGTGTACAATTCAATGCTTTTTAGTATATCCATAGCGTTGCATAATCAATACCACAATCAATTTAGAACATTTATATCACCCAGAAAGAAATGCTGTACCCATTAGCGGTCACCATTTATACCCTCTTCCCCTAGCCCCTGGCAACCACTCATCTGTGGATTTGCCTATTCTAAAGATGTCATATAAATGGAATCATATAGTGTGTGGTTTCCGAATCTGGCTTCTTTCACTTAGCATAATGTATTCAAGGTTCATTCATCTTGTGATGTGTATCAGTAAGTACTTCATTCTTCTTTACGACTGAATGATATTCCATTGTAGGAATAGACTGCATTTGGTTTGTTCTTTCGTCAGTTGATGGCCATTGGGGTTGTTTCTACTTTGGGGCCATTGTGAATAATGCCACAGTGAACATTCATGTACATGTTTTTGTGTGGACTCGTGACACTTTCAACTGAACAATTCTTTGTTGTGGGTGCTGCCCTGTGCACCGTAGGATATTTAGAAGCTGCCCTGGCTTCCATCCACCAGATGCCAGCAGTACTGAAACCCCCAGGTTGTGACAACCAAAAATTTTTCCACTGTTCCCTGGGTGGCTGCATTACCCTGATCAAGAACTACTGCACCAAAACTGTCCCTTAGCAGTTCCCAAAACTTATTTTACAAGCGGAAATACCAGGAGATTCTCTGAGGGAAATAACCTTCTGTGGTCAACCCAGCTTAGGAAGACACACAGTCCACCTACCTTGCTTCTGTCCCTGGAAATTCATGGGGCATTTTAGCATTTTCAAGGCTCCCAGGGTGTCTCCAACAGCAGCAACAAACTATGGGTCATTGTACAACTCGACCTTTATCAAGCTGACTTGACCAAAGAACCCTTTTCTAATCTTCACAGAACACCCATGACAGCAACTCTCGGCAACACTTCTCAGACACCTCCTCCTCTCTGAGCACACTGGTTTGCTTACTGCTTTCTTGAACACACTTTGCACATTTCGGTCACAGAAACTCTGCTCATATTATGTCCCCAGTGTTGCAGGAACTGTCCCCAATAACCACTCCCCTCCAACTTGCTCACTATAGGAACCCCAGTTTTGTTTGGGCGACAATGTGTCCAACCTCAGGGGACAAATCATGATTAGTCAAAGCCAAATGTGTCAATCTTATTTCTTTTTGCCAACAACTGGCATAGGTGTGGACACATGGCCAGTCCTGGCCAGAGAACTATAGGTGGAAACTTCCAGAAAATACTTTCTTTTTGAGCTGCTCAAAAAGAAGGCTCTCAGGAGGACTTCACTGGTGGTCCAGTGGCTAAGACTCCATGCTCCCAAAGCAAGGGGCCTGGATTCAATTCCTGGTTAGTGAATAAGATCACACATGCTGCAACTAAAGATCCCATGTGCTGCAAACAAGACTTGGAGCAGCCAAATAAATTAATATTTTTTAAAAAAGAAGGCTCTTACCCACTGAGTTGCAGCATCATGCTTGGGATACTGTCTTGCCTGGGGCATGTGACAACCATATTGGCAACATGAAGGGACAGGGTCAGGGAAGAGGGCCACACGCTGACAATGACGGGCCAGACAAACAGAGAAAACCTAGGTCCTTGGTAGCATCACTGAGCTGCTGAATCAGCACTGCCTAACCCACTCCGGACTTCCCGATCTGTGAAATAATGAATCCTATCAACAGTTGCATCCAAAAGCTAAATACCTATAGCCAGCACATGCCCACTAATGCCCCTTGAACCAGTTAGCTTAGATGAAAAACAAAAAACACTCCAAAACTTAGCTACTACTTAGTGGCTAAACATTTACTATTTCTCATTTCTCATTATTCTATGAGATAACTGGGTAGTTCTGGCCTTAGCTGGCCCAATAGGGACTGGAAGACCTAGTGGTCCTTGAGATTCACAGGTCCAGCAGTTGACTTGATGACCATGTATCCTTCATCATCCAGCAGGCTAGCCTGGCCCCACCCCACAGTGGCAACTGCAGAGTTCCCAGCAGCTAACGCCAACAAACCCCAAAGCACAAATGCTTTTCAAGCCTTTGCTTGTATCATATTTACTAGTATCCAACAAGCCAAAGCCACTCCCACAGCCAAGTTCAGCTTTGAGGGCTGGAGAAATGGACTCCACTTCTTGATTGGAAGGATAGCAATGCCACCACGACAGGGGTGAGCATACAAGGATGGGAGGGGCCACACTACAGTCCCTCATACCTCTGATCTTGAAGGCTCTAGCATTTAACATGGAGCTGGCACACGGTGTGCTCTCAGTAAACATCTGTGGAATAAATAAGTGAATTCCCTCAGTCCCTACTCCCCATGGCCTCAAATCCTCACTGGAGGCCTTTCTTCTTACCCAGAGTCCACAGCAGACCGGCCAGGCAGAGAAGGCCTGTTGGGGTGACCTGGGATTTGGTTCCCAATTCCGCCACACCAGTGGCACCTGTCCTAGAGAGCTATATGACACACCCCCACAATTACAATTAAGTTGGTTAAGAGTCACACAGATATAGGCTCAGATCCTAGCTCTGCCAGCCACTGTGTTTGACATTGAAGTCAGCTCAAAAAATAAAAATTGTTTAAGACTCACAGACTTAGAAAATTAACTTATGGTTACCAGGGAAGGAAGGATAGGGAAAAGAGATAGTTAGGGAGTTTGGGATGGACATGTACACACTGCTATATTTAAAATGGACAACCAACAAGGACCTACTGTATAGCACAGGGAACTCTGCTCCATGTTATGTGGAAGCCTGGATGGGAAGAGAATTTGGGGGAGAATGGATACATGTATGACTGAGTTCCTTTGCTGTCCACCTGAAACTCTTACAACATTGTTAACTGGCTATACTCCAATATGAAATAAAATGTTTTAAAAAATAAGAACAAAAATAGTTTAAAGAAGAAAGACGTTCCTTTCACTCTGCTGAAAACGTCCAGACCAGGCCTGGTTATGGTCATCAAGCGTGTAAGGGACCCAGGGTTCTCCCAGCCAAATGCACCTTCAATCAGGGCCCTACTTCACGCCCCAAGATGATAGCATCTGTGTTCCAGACAGCAGGTGAAAGAGGAACAAAGAAGTAACAACAAAGCAAGTGCATCTACATGTCTTAGGAAGAGTTCTCCAGAACCCTCACATCCTTAAGCCGTATTTCAGTTCCATGTCCACACCTACCCGCAAAGGAGGCTGGGAAATTCTCCGCTAAAAACTGGATTACTTTTACTTTAGATGAAGGAAACTTTAGAATGGATGTTGGGGGATACACAGCAGTCTTTGTTACAGCTCTCTAGGCCTCAGTTTCCTCTTTTGTGAGTTGAAGATAATAACAGTTTTGCCTCATAAGGTCCTTGTGAGATTAATTAATGGGGATCAAGAGCTTAGTAAATTGGCAATAGATGTTAGTGATTATTATGATGATTAGCAAAATATCCTGGTAGTAAGTAAGCAGGAAAAAAAGAAGTCAGTGTTTTCTGTGCCAAACAGGGGTGTGCCCAGGTTCAATCAGGTTCACCAACTGGGTGAATGACAAGGAGATGCCTAGAAAAAACTTCAGACCTGCTTTACCACCCAGGAACAGTCAGAGGTGAATTCGTGCCTCCCTTTTCCTCTAGGAAGCAAGCCAATGTCTCCAGGAACAATTTGTGCTCCTAGGAGGCCAAAGGTGGCCCTTGAACGTTTTTCTTGGAAGGGGGCGTTTCTTATTTTCTGATTTTAAAATTAGCAAATCCTTTTGGATCCCAACAAACTAGCAATATCCAACAGGACCAGGAGTTCCCTGGAATTTCACTGGGGGTTTCAATTTATATTGGATTCATTACATGCTGGTTTTATTGCCAATGCTAAGTAGGAAAAGTCCTGGGAGTCAGTGGCAGTTTATAAGTGGGTGTCTGACCTAGTTATAGAAGGCTTCCTGGAGGAAGAGACTTTTGAGCTGAGATGAAGAATGAGTGTTACTGAGGCAGGAAGGATATTCCCAGCAGGTAGGAGTTGGACAGCCTGGTTGGCCAAGCCCCACATGGGAAAGTGTGTGACTGCAGCTGAGGCTGGAGGCAGGAAGGACTGGAAAAGGCAGGTCAGATGGACTGCAGGGAAGGATTTTGGTCCTCATCCTCGCTGCAGGGGGATCCAAGTGAGGGATGTGATCATATCTGGAAAAAATACACACTAGCCACAGTGTGAAGGACGGATAGGGGGCGGGGCAGAATTACTGACAGGAAACCCCCTAGAAATGATGGCAGCGTCAGCAATAAATTCTCAGGGATTCAGCTTGCTGTCCCATGTATCCCAGAACATACAGAGCATCAAGGGAAAGGCACTTCCTTGAGCCTAAAATTCTCATACACCACACCCCCTGCCCCTTCCCAGTCACTCTCTAGCCCTTTCTCTGCTTTGCCTTTGTTTTACTTTCATTGTCATTTTCTCTGCTATTATATATTCATTTATTTGTTGTTTACTTGCCAGGTATTTGTCACCCCCTCTAGCACGTGAGTTTCAGTGAGGGCATGGACCTTGCCTTCTGCCTTCCTTGATACAGTACAGCCCCTGCCCCCTGCACAGTGACTGGCACACAGAAAGTGTTCAATAAAGGAACCGAGCGTGTGTGTGTGAGTGAATGAGAAACTGAGGTGTTAGGACAGCTTATGAAAGTGAGCTGGACCCAGGCTGACCCTCCAGGAGGTGCTGGCAATTAACCAGAACTCTCAATCCTGAAATATAAAATCTTGGCATTCTCAAGGCCACAGAGGGTTAACTTCCTTCTGAGGGGGTCTGAAGGCCAGGGAGTTGGGGCAAGGTCTCCATTCGGCCTGTGAGGACAAAGGAGTAAAGTGACTCAGCAGAGACCAGCTCAGAGCCAGGCAGCAGGGGCAAGAGTGAATTCATGAAAGATGCCTGATTTTCTCAGCTCCACACATTCATAGGTTTGCAACAGATAATGAAATGCTGACAATAATGAAGACGATGGTTAACGTTAACGTAAAGCACAATGTTATTTACCAGATATTGTTCTGAGCATTTTACTATATTAACTCATGTAATACTTACAACTATCCTATGAGGTGGGTGATGTAGTTATCCCCATTTTACAGCAGGGAAAGTTGACACATAACTTGCCAAGCTGACAAGCCTCAGAAGTGACTGAGCAGAGACTGGAGCAGGTGATCCTGGGCCTTGTGTCAGAGCAAAATACCTTGCTACCATCCTGCTCCCCAGCCAGACACAGTGCCCCAGAGGCTTCTGGTCCCAAGCCCAGGGTCTCGCTGACCCACTCCCATCCTCCTGCTTCATGAATTCACATTCAGACCACAAATTTCCCTTCGGTGCCTCATTCTCTGGTGAGTGGGATGAGCTAATGTTTAAGTAACCACAGGCTGCAGAGTCAGATGCACATAGGTTCAAATCCCAACTCAGCCACTTCCAAACTAAGCAGTGAAGGATAAGTGATGTTACCTTTCTCAGACTCAATCACCCCATCTACCAAATGGACCTAATGATGTTTCACCCTGGAAATGGCTATGGAGACTGAGCAAGTCCTCCAGAGCTTGCCTGCTCGTGGTGCATGTGGAGGAGAGAGAGTTGCTGTTTTTCTACTTGCCAAGGCTTGACCCCTCTGTCTCCTTCTCCACCAGCCCACCTCCCACCCCACACCAGCAGCCTGCTCACTGACCTTGCCAGAATTCAAAGCCGGGAGAAATTAAAAGCCCAGTGGGATCCCTTCAGATTCCACCAGCTTAGCAACTCAGGCAATTAAAGAATCTCTCAGATTTGAGTTCTGAGCAAATCGGATCTTTAAAAAAAAAAGTCCCAAACTCTAAACCCCTCTAAAGAGCTAAGTCTGGTACCCCATGAAGCTATTTTTTAAAAGTCCTCTGAGCATTGGCATTACTGAGAGGTAAAAGCTCTGAGTACTTGCATCTTGGGGCAGCCCAATCCTCTCAGAGGACTCAAGGTCAAGGGAAATGTTAAAAATACAGGTTCCCCCAACAAATGCAACCTGAGGGACAGTCTCTGAGCAACAACAAATGCTTCAAAATGTAAAAAAAAAAAAAAAAAGCTAAGGAACTGTTTCAGATTAAAAGGGACAAAAGAGAAATGACAACTTAAAAGCATTGCTTGATGCTGGATTATTTTTTAAATGAAGGGGGAGGGACAATTAGGGAAATTTGTCATGTACTGTGGATTAGATAATAGTGGTGCTAGTGGTAAAGAACCCACCTGCCAATGCAGGAGACACAGGAGATGCAGATTCAGTCCCTGGGTGGGGAAGGAGAAGGGAGAAGGGAATGGAAACCCACTCCAGTATTCTTGCCTGGAGAATCTCATGGACAGAAGAGCCTTGTGGGTTACAGTCCATGGAGTCGCAAAGAGTCAGACACCACTGAAGCGACTTAGCATGCACACACAACGTATCAGTGCTAAATACCCTGAATTTTATAATTATGCTACAGTGATGCAAGAGAATTTCTTCCTTGTTCTTAGGAGATAAGCACAAGTAAAGAGGAATCACATTTATAGCTTCTCATGATTCTGAAAAATAATATACGTATTTATATATGGAAAGAAAGAAATGATTGAGCAAAGGATGTGTGTGAATCCTTTGTACTACCCCTGCAACTCTTCTGTAAGAGTGGAGTTATTTCAAAGAATTCGTGTCACATTTCTGCCTTCCTGGAGATCTGAACTCATTGGATCTTTGGAGGGACCCAGGAATCTGCGTTTCTAGCAAGGTCCCTAGGAGATTCTGGCACACAGGAAGCCTGACTGTAATATCAGCTCTGAAGAATGCTGGGATCTTCTTTCCCAATCAGAGGGCAGAGGCACAGCCCCTCCAGTTTTTACCTTCCTTTCCCCCACTTGTCACAGGCAACAATCAAGGAGCCTCTAATGGAGGGTTTTGCAAACCAACAGCACAGGAGTTTCTCCAGATTTGTGTCAGAAGCAGAGCTTGCTCTGAGCCCCTAGCCCACTTATAATCACATGACTTAAAATCCACTTTGTTAAAGACAACCTGCTGAGGAAGGGAGATGAAATAAATTAACGGAGAGTAAAGAAAAAGCCCCCCAAGACAAGCTAAAGGGGCACTCTGGGGGACCAGAGGGCTCCTGTGTGTTTTTTTCATCAGGGATCATGATGACATCACTTGGCCTTAATCCTCCTTAGTCCTTTTCATCTGGGGACACTGGCGGCAGCTGCCATTTCTTAACACATGGGAGGCACCAACAGCTCAGCTCAGCATTGGTGTTCAAATATGCCAGGGCACCACCTCACCAAGACAGGGCTGCTTCTTACAAGTGGAGCCTCAGAAAAAGCGACTATATCCCAGAAGGCAATTAGGAGGAAAACAACTCGGGTGGAAGCACAACCCAGACTTGCCAGAGGCTTGCAAACTGCTTTGACCAGGACCCACAATAAGAAATGCATTTGCACACAATCTGGTTCACTCTAACAAACACAGACACATAATGACAGACAAGAAAAGCTCCATCCTCTTCCAGGAAGGCTCAGTTGCAGAGCGTCTCCAGCTGTCAACCCCCTGGACTGACTCCCTTGCTTTATCTTCATGGAGCAACTTTGCCCAAGGTCACATCTCTTTCCAGAGGCAGTTCCTGTCCAATGAGGGGAAGATAAAAGCCTGGCCATCTTGCCCAACTCAGGACAATTCTGAAGAGCCTTTTAACTCCCAGATTTCCTGTGGGGTTAGCCGAGGTCATTGCTAGACCTCCATTCCTAGAGAAGGAATTGACCTCTAGAATTGACCTAGAGAGAGCTTGACCTCTCCCTCTGCCCACTCCTGCTTTTTTCCCCTCCCTTCCACAGGAGTTGATCTCACCCATACTCGCTCATAAAAACTTCCAAACACTAAATTCTGTCTCAAGGTTTGCTTCCTTGGAGAGCTAAACCTGGGACCCACATAATTAAAACAAGAGCTCAACAAAACCAATGTATATCTTTTCTCTGCCTCATGCATTCCCATATAATCTATGTTATTTCACTTTTTAAAGTGATGGTCATAATCCAATACATTGATTTGATGACTCAGCCATGCTTTGAAAACGCTAGTCTGAGGTATGCTCACGAAGCATGAAGGATGATCAGTGTATCCTTTGGGCTGTCCTTAGGTGTACGTAAAAGAATGCCTGACCAAACATGAATTAAGTAATAGAGGTTTACTTTTTATATAACAACAGGCTTGGCAATAGGTGGTCCCAGAGTTTGTTTATGACTCAACACCTTCCTCAAAGACCCAGGTTTTTTCCATATTTCTTCCCCAGCATCTTTGACATGTTGGCCATGACTCCTCATAGTCACAAGATGGCTGCCTTTGCTCCAGGCATCATGTCCTTACACAACCACCTTCAAATAGGAATAGGAAGCTTTGCTTCACAGCACTTTCTTCCAATTCAGGAAGAAAAATTCCTGCAGAAGCCCCAGAAGCAGACTTCCCCTTATTTCTCATTAGCCAGAATTCGGTCATTGTTCATATCTAATCAATCTCTGCCATCTAAAACCTAAGATTCCATTAGCAAAGACAAAACAGTGAATGAAGATTAGTAAACAACCAACAAGGACTGCCACAGTTCATGTCAGGTATGCTATTCAGCCCTTGTTTCCTTCTAAGGTCCAATATCAAAGACCCCAAGGTGGGGCAGAGTCATTTGATCTCTGGCAGATTCACAAGCAACCATACCACCATGCCAGACATCACTAGTTGATCACAGCAATCTTTCCCACTGAGCAGGAATGTGATTTCACAAGGTGTCCCAACAAAATACTCCATGCACCTATTAGAATCAAAACCTGAGATTAAAATCTGATTCCTGCTCCGGCCTTTAGACCAAAGGATAACAATGGAAACTGAGATGAGAGAAGATTAACCAGTTTTTGCTCTGTATTTTCAGGATGCTCTCTGACTCACGCATACATCCTTCCCTCTTCACTTGGAATATTTCTTCCTTCCCTTGCCCTATTCAATTCCCACTTGCCCTTCAAAGAGGCCCAACTCAAGCCTGATTCCTCTAGGAAATCTCTCTGGGTATCCCAATTTTGTCTAAAATCATTCACTGAACCCACTGATCAATCTTAACATTACTCAAAAGGAGAATAATCAGACATTGTGTGCCTGTGGATGTGATGCACAGGAAGCATCCCAACAAAGTATCTTTGCCCAACCAACCAACCTGAATCAAATCCAGCCTCAAGATTAACCACTTACATGCTCAGTTGCTCAGTTATGTCTGACTCTTTGCAACCCCATAGACTGTAGCCTGCCAGGCTCCCATGGACACATGTGATTTTCCAAGCAAGAATACTAGAGTGGGTTGCCATTTCCTCTTCCAGTGAAGAGGGATCTCTTCCTGACCCAGGGATCAAACCTGCATCTCCTGTGTCTCCTTCATTGGCAGGCTGATTCTTTACCACTGCACCATATGGGAAGCCCTAGAGATTAACCAACCACCAGTTTATAAGCTCAGTCGTGTCCAACTCTTAGCGACCCCATGCACTGCAGCCTACCAGGCTCCTCCATCCATGCGATTTTCCAGGCAAGAGTACTGGAGTTGGGGTGCCATTGCCTTCTCCGAAAAAATACAGGAACTAACATGAAATGATACATGGGATATAATAATCTAGAATGTAATATAATGACACATGGAATATAAAAATCTAGACTGTCAGAAAGTAAAGAACCAATGACCTAGTGTCTTTAGCACATAAATGACATTTTGAAAAGGAACAGAAATTTTGTAGATTTGTATCAGTTAACTGATAGATTTGTATCAGCCACAATAATGTTATGTAATAAAACACACTAAAACATAGTGGCTTAAAATAACAATGTACTATTTCTCATAGTTCTGTGGTCAGATGGGTGGTTCTTTTGGTCTGGCCTAGGCTCAGCTGATGTGGGCTGGGCTTGATCATGCATCTGTGGTCAGCTGGCAGGTCAGCTGTGGACCAGCTGGTCAGGAATGGCCTCACTCAGGAAAGTACCCCCCTACATGGTTACCCCATAACAAGCTGCTTAAGTTTGCTCTCCTGGTTGAAATACGAATCTAAGAGAATAAGTGGAATCATGTGAGACATCCCAAGGCCCAGACTTAGAAACCATCCAGCATCCCTTCTGTTGCATTCTTGACCAAAGCAAGACACGTGATCAAACCCAGATTTCAGGATCAAGAAATAGACTCCACCACTCAATAGGAGAAGCTGCCAAGTCAGATTGCTAAGGCAGTGAATGTGGAGAGAAGCCATTTACTATAATCAATCCACTTCAGGATTAAAAAAGACGTCAACCAAATGCAATGTGTGCCCTTGTTCAGATCCATATTTACAAAAACCAATTGCAAAAACTCAATTTTTATAGTCATTAAGGAAAAATTGAACATAGGCTGAGTATTAAATAATAATATGGAATTGTTGGTTTTTAAAGTACAATAATGGTGTTGTGTGAATTTTTAAATGTCTTTTTTGTTAGAAGTACATACTAAAGTATTTGTGTGTGAAATGATATAATGTTTGGGACTTATTTTAAAATATTCTATTATAAAAAGGAAGCAGGGAGAATAGATGTACAAGAATAGCAAAAAGTTGATAGCTGTTGAGGCTGGCTAATGCACACAAGGGGGTTTATATGACTATTCTCATTAAATTTCTGTACATGTGTTAGAAATTTTCCATAATAAGAAATGTTTTTAAACTCTTCAGCTTTCTTTGCCTCATGTAGTTTTATAGAGTGTGGTGATTATCCCCGGTGGTTCAAGAACATTAAAGAGAAAGTCTCAATTTGGTGTTTACCTGTCTTTAACACATATCAAACATTCATTAATCTCTCTACAACAAAATATAAGCAGGTTTCGGGCTCTAGAGCCCTTGGCAGGAACAGGATATAACAAGTATTTCATATCTTGGTTTAATTTCCATTGCATTTATTTTTTTAATTTTATTGGAGGCAAATTACCTTACATTAATATATTGGTTGGTTTTGCCATACATTGACACGAATCCTGCATTTATTTTTTTACTATTACATTCTCTCTACCATGAGTGAGGCTGCTTTTCTATTTATGGATAGTGATACAAAGTTCTCTTTTTAAATAAGTTAAGGCCATAAAGAGTGAATTTTAAGTGATTAAATCTATAATGATACAGATGATAAAAGATTATGGCTAAAACTGTGAAGCTGGGTGTCTTGTTAAGATTGGCTACCCTCTCTGGGCTTTCCTGGTGGCTCAGTGGTAAAATAAATCTGCCTGTCAATGCAGGAGAGTAGGGGTTCGAGTTCTGGGTCTGGAAAATCGCCTGGAGAAGGAAATAGCAACCCACTCCAGTATTCTTGCCAGGGAAATCCCATGGATAGAAGAGCCTGGCAGGCTACAGTCTGTGGGGACACAAGAGTCAGACATGACTTAGCAACTAAACAACAGCAGCAACCCCCTCTAGCAAACAATTTTAAACCCCACTGGCTTTACAAAATAAAGTTCTGTATCTGAAGTCACAACCCAATGCAGGGCAGTGGGGGCCTCTGCTCCAGGGAGTCATTCAGGGACCCAGGTTCCTTCCAGCTAATGGTTCCGAAACCCTTCAGGCCTTGAAGCCCACCATTGGACCTGCTGCACTCAGCTGGCAGATTAGAAAAACAACAGCATGTCTATAGTGTCACGCAGAAGGATGTGAGGGCCAGGCCTGAACATACACACTTCACTTCAGTCCACGTTCTGTTGGCTAGAATTTGTACCATGGTCCCACCTAGCTGCATGAGAGGTTGGAGATACTGCCATAAGCTTGGGAAGAAGGAGGTTTGGTGAACATTGAGCATTACCTCTGCCACAATGGCCCTCAAACAAATGAAATTTGAGAAAAGCTATTTTTAAAATGGAGCTCAAACTCCTCAGGGTGGCCCACACAGGTCTTTATGATCCTTGCCTGTATCAGTCAGGGTTCAGTCAGAAAACCACTATGAAGAAAGGATTACAGGGATGAGACTGGGCATAATGGTAGGAGCTGGTGGAGGAATCTATTCAATCATCTTGTCCCTTAGATAAGTTGTCAAGGAGGGGCCCTGGGTATGAATGAGAGCAAGGACAAGGTAGAACCTGGGAGGATGAACCTGGAGCCACAGGAACTGATAGGACTGATTGGCACTGGTGTCTATAGTGCCTGGGGCCCTGAGTTGACCTTCAGAGCATGAAAACATGGCTAATTTCACATCCATCTTCCAAAACTCACACAAATTTCTCTTGTGGCCGATGCTAACCCAGAATTATACAAGGAAGGTAATTTTGGAAAAGGAGTTCTAGCCCAACTGGACCCAGTATAAGCCACTTCATGGACTAGTGGGACACTTAGCCTCACCCGCCACCACTCCCCAGCTCATACCTTCCACTCCAGCCATGGTGACTACAGTGGACCCCTGAACAAAACAGGTTTGAACTATGAGGGTCCACTTACATGCGATTTTTCCAATAAATATGTACTACAATGGCTATGTGATCCTAGGTTGGTTGAATCTGCAGATGCAAAACCAGAAATTCGGAGGGTTGACTGTCAAGTTATAGGCAGATTTTTCAACTGTGTGTTGTAGATGTGGACACCCCTAATGCCCATGCTGTTCAAGGGTCAACTGTACTTGCCTTTTCTCAACTATTCTAGACAATTTCTCACTTTACCCCTGCTGTTCCCTCTCCCTGGAATGTTCTTTCCCACCATTGTCTAGTGCCCACCTCTTCCTAAGTCTTAAAGATCTGATCAAACGTCACTTCCTTTAGGAAGTGCTCTGAAGTCTCCAGGCAGAGGGGAAGATACGTGGGCCCATAAATACAGAAGGTTGTGCAAAAAGCCATGGGATCTTTCTCCATAAGCCTTGACATCTTCAGAAAAGCTGCTAAAATGCACTAAGGGCATTTCTTTTTAGAAACAGTGATGAGGCTAGGTTTCTTATCTGGGTTTGACTCAGAGTGGAAGCAAGAGAGCTCACATGGGGACTTCCCTGGTGGTCCAGTAGCTAAGACTCCACATTCCCAACACAGGGGTCCCAGGTTTAATATCTGGTCAGGAAACTAGATCCCACATGCCACAATTAAGAGTTTGAGTTCACATACCACAACTAAAAGAACCTGCATGCTGCAACTAAGACCCGAATAAGTGGGGTTTCCCTCAGCTCACTTGCTAAAGAATCTGCCTGCAATTCAGGAGACTCAGGTTCAATTCCTGGGTCAGGAAGATCCCCTAGGTGAGGAAATGGCAACCCACTCTAGTATTCTTGCTTGGAGAACCCCATGGACAGAAGAGCCTGGCAGGCTACAGTCCACGGGGTTGCAAGAGTCAAACATAACTGAGTGACTTTCACTTTCACTTTCCATTAACAAGAAGTGGGGGAAGGGGGGATAAAAAAGAGAAGCTAATTAAAAAAAAAAAAAAGGTCACATAGACACAAGAGCCCTGAGACAGGGAGTAGCACAGGGAAGAGGGAAGCATTAGGAAATAAAATACAGGAACGGGTGGAAACTTTGGGGAGACTCTATGACCTGTTTCACCGGATCTCCAAAGGGTCATAAGCAACATATTATGCAGCTGTGGTAGACTGGATTATCCTTCTCAAGTCTTCACTCCCTCCCCCATATGACCTTGAAGGGCTTGAGAGTGAGGCAAGTATATTTCCCTGTCCTGTGGATGTTGTACTTAGACTTGACCATATGATATTTTTTTCAGCCAACAGAATGTGGACAGAAGTGATGTGCTAGTTCTGAGCCAAGCTGTTAGGAAACCTTCCATGTATCTGCTCGCCCCCTTGTGCTTCAGCTATTCACCATGAAAGGAATATACCTGAGCTGTTGCGGAGCAAAAAGGGTGAAAGACACATTGAAGAAGCATGTGGAATATGCTTGAACTCATCAGCAACCAGAGGCCAAGCCCCAGATGATTCCAGCAGAGCTACAGTTCACTCTAGACTAATAAACAAGAAAATAGATGTTTGTGGTTGGTTTTTAATGACTAACTTGAAACATGATTCACATACCATACAATTCACCCATTCAAATAATGCCATCCAATTTTTTTTTGGCAGATTCACAGTCATGCAGCCATCACTATAATCAATTTTAGAACATTTTCATCACCCCAAAAGAAAATTGCACATTCAATACATTAGCAGTCTTTCCCCATTTCCCTGTTCACTGTTACACAGCATTATTGTAGTGACAGCTGTTGGTGATGGACAGGGAGGCCTGGCATGCTGTGATTCATGGGGTCGCAAAGAGTCGGACACAACTGAGCAACTGAACTGAACTGAACTGATACACACAAGATATTAGAAATGCATCCAACGTCAGCAAGCTCACAATTTCACGTTCGTCTTAACAGAAGTCCAGAATAAGAAAGGTTTGTGTGCACACATCCACACAGACTCCCCTATACACATTCACACAATCCTCACACATGCTTAGACACACATCCACTTCTACAAATGTATCACACACCCACAGTCAGACATAGACTCACACTCATTTTTAGTGATACAAAGATTCATATATAGACTCATCCACACACACTCACAAATACATACTTGTAGACATACACACTCACACAGCAATTTTCCAAACCCGGTCATTCAAATAACTCATCACATTTTTTCCATATCTACATATCACATATGCTTTTATTTCCTTATTTTTTTCCTTTGAATGACTCACGTTTTTATTTAAATAGACTGGTTTTTAAGAGAAAGTGCTATAAGTAGAGGGTCCTCATCTTTCCTTGACCTTTCTTTCCACCAAACCCAAGCATACCTACTCTAAGTGGAAGAGGGGGACTGGGTGTCACCACCTTCAGGAAGCCCCCTGACCACGCAGTTGCACATACCTTGCACTTAGAAAGACCTCCTGCTTACTTCAGTGCTCTACTGTCAGCATCCTGGAATTCTTAATAATGTATTAACTATAATTATAATGCATTTTCATTTTGCACTGCAACCCACAAAGTCTGTAGCCTCTTCTGCCCTTGAGCACACAGAGTATCCCAGCTTCGGAGCCATTCAGGGCTCTCTCCATTGGAGAAGCTGACCCAGGGCAGGTCACATGTCACACAGCTCGGACCTTGGAGTGCAAACAGGGCAAGTTTGAATCTCGGCCTACTTACCAGCTGGGTAAACCTGGGGAGGTTAGCTACCCTGACAGAGCCCCCAGGACAAGAGTACAAACAGAGGCCCACAGGCCATGTGTCTAAAAGTCTTCATGGTAAAAATCAAGCTCACAAATTTGTCAAATAAAACATGTTCTAAGAGCCGCTACACCTGCCGGCGGTGGGGAGTAGTTGGTGGAGACAAAACAGCAGGATGGTACTCTGATGGGGCCGCCGACTTTGGACTGGCCGCTTTCGTCTGGGAAATCGGGACGTGACGGCTTAGCGACCTGCGGGCGGAGCTGCAGAAGTGGAACCTGGACACGGGCGGCAACGAGTGTCCCGATAGAACGGCTGTAGGAGTTCAGAAGCATAAAGCCCAGAGAAAGGGAGTGACTTCCTCAAGAACACACAGTGTTCCTGGAAGACCTGGGACAGGGAACAAGCCTCATGGTTCCTAGAGTCTGGCTCTGTCCACTACCCTAAACCAACCCAAGCACAGACCACACAGAGATGGAAAGTGCCTAACACATCACCTGCTCCAATCCTCTGGTTTTGAAGATGAGGCTCGAAATGAATCATTTCAAGACCCTACCTTGAAGTCAGACGTGTGAGGCCTTACCTTTATCTCCATCCTGTTCATTGGAGATTTTTTTCAGGTCAATGAAGTGGGTTGCCAGCATTATATCATTCATGCTGCCTTCATCCCACACCTGGATTTTTACCCTCCAACACAATGGAGGAAACATTTCCTTGAAGACCACCTGTTCATGCCACACGGGATCGGCACAGTTCTTCTGCACCGTGGTTCGCCCCTAAACATGAAGCCAGGAGGGTGTGAACCATTGAAGGAAAGGCAAGAGACCCTTGACCGACTAAAGAAAACCCTTCACACCAGCTGGGGTTATAAAGTAAGTTGCCAAAAATAATGAACCTGCTTCCATAAGGCACCCATGAAAATCAGTTACATCCCATGAACATAACCAGTGTCCTGCTCTGTGCCAGACACCGTGCTGGGCATCTGGGACAAAAAGAAGGTTGTCACAGGTCCTCCACCAGAAAGTTCTCATCATCACACTGGGTTGAGGTGAAACTGACACCTGTGTTATGAAGGCGTTCCATGCATTTCTGGGAAGACAGCAGATACAATTAGACCCTGAGTTCGTGTCTTACAAAAGTAGGACTCGGGATTTCCCTGGTGGTCCAGCAGCTAAGACTCCATGCTCCTGATGCAGTGAATCTGGGTTCGATTCCTGGTCAGGGAACTAGATCCCACATGCTGCAACTGAAAGACTCTCTGTGCCACAATGAAGATGAAAGATCTCATGTGCCTCAATGAAGACCCAGCACAACCAAATAAATATTCTTTAAAATTAAAAAAAAAACAAACATGTTCTAACCTCTTACTTTAAAGAACATACCTTCATTAAAATAGTCAAAATATACGTGTAAAGCTATGTTTTTTATATGTCTGAAAATTGGCAAAATATCAAAGATGATGGAACTAAATTATGTTGTTTTGATGTAACTGCTGCTGCTGCTGCTAAGTCACTTCAGTCGTGTCCGACTCTGTGTGACCCCATAGACGGAAGCCCACCAGGCTCCCCCGTCCCTGGGATTCTCCAGGCAAGAACACTGGAGTGGGTTGCCATTTCCTTCTCCAATGTGTGAAAGTGGAAAGTGAAAAGTGAAAGTGAAGTCGCTCAGTCGTGTCCGACCCTTAGCAACCCCACGGACTGCAGCCTACCAGGCTCCTCCATCCATGGGATTTTCTAGGCAATAGTACTGGAGTGGCTTGCCATTGCCTTCTCACAGTGATATCTAAATGAGTAACTTTTAAAAAGTATAATTAAGAAACTTCTATGTATTTATTCCATAAAATTTGTTTTTCTTGCCTTCATTTTAGCAAAATCACTCACATTGTTTTTTTTATTTTTCTGGCCATGCCATTTAGCATGCAGGATCTTAGTTCCCCAGCTGGGGATCAAACCCAGGCCCCTTGCAGTGGAAGTGTAGAGTCTTAACCACTGGACCACCAGGGAAGTTCTTCACCCTGTTGTTATAATCAAGATTTTTATGTAATTGTGTGCTATTAGCAGTAATGACCTAAAGGAATAAAAAATCAATTGAAGTTATAGATCAAAGGACACAAAACTTGAATACATTTTCATAAAAAGTGTAAATTAAAGTTTTTTAAATTAGCAAATTAAAATTATTTTAGATATTTTCTGAAGTTATTCTAGAATATTTTATGTTTTTTCTTTTAAAATTAAATAATTTATTTAATTATCTTTTAAAATCAAAAGGCAAAATACAAATGACAAAATTAAAGTAACATTTTAAGATAAACTGTTTCAATAAAGCTTGGGATGTTAATTTTTAAATTTAATTCAAATAAATATTAAAAAATAAGTGCTTGCTTTGGCAGCACATATACTAAAATTGGAATAATACAGAGAAGATTAGCATGGCTCCTGCACAAGGATGACACACAAATTCATGAAGCATTTCATATTTTTGTAAAGTAATTAGCCTCCAATTAAAATAAATAAATTAATTAATTAAAAATAAATGGGAAGCAAATCTGAAAAAGAGGGTATATATGTATACGTATAGCTGATTCACTTTGCTGCAGCAGAAACTAACACAATGCTGTAAAGCAACTAAACACCAACAAAAATGAATTTTAAAAAGAAGCAGCAAAAAATAAAACTGCTAACAATCCTAGAGTTCAAATGTCTGATAGTTAATGTAAAGAAACATAGCATACTTCATGCATTTTACATCTAGATCTATGTATATTCACATTTAAGAGTGATGTGAATCTTTAATACTTCAAAATGATCCTCTGCTGCTGTTATTTACATATTGCTGTACACCAAATTACCATAAATTTAGCAGTTTAAAACAAGACAGATTTACTATCTCACAATTTCTATGGTCAAGAGTCCAGACTCAGGGACTTCCCTAACAGTCCAATGGTTAAGTCTTCGAGATCCCAGTGCAGGGGGCACAGATTGATGCCTGGTCAGGGAAGTAAAATCTCGCATAAAAAAAAAAAGAATCCAGATTCAATTCACCTCTTATTAAACTGCAGTAAAGATGTCAGTCAGGGCTGGGGTCTCAGCTGAGATTCAGATGGGGAAGGAACTACTCCCAAATTCATGTGGTGGTTCGGGACTCAATTCTTTATGGGCTGCCAGACTGAGAAGAGAATCTCAGCTCCTTCCTGGCTGTTGGCTGGAGACCATCCTCAGTTTCTTGCCATGTGAGTCTCTCCATATGGTGGCTTACTTCATGAAAGCCAGCAAAGAAGAGTCAACAGGGAGAGTCTGCAAGCAAGACAGTAGTTACATCCTATGCAAGGTAATCACAGATGTGAAATCCTATCAGCCTGGCTGTATTCTATTGGTTAAAAGCAAGTCACAGATACTGCCTACTCAAGATGGGAGAAAATGACACAGGAGTGTGAATGCCAGAAGGTGAGAATCAGATGGGGGTGCAGGGGCTGGCATTTTAGATTCTGTACCCCATAATGGCCATGCACCTTGCTTGCAAAGACTGCACTAATGTGTGAGTACAACCAGAACCACAAACTGGAATGCAAGGAGAAGCCTGAGAGTTCCTTACACATTTATGCTATCAAAGAGGAAGAATTCAGCAAGATAATATGGTATATTGAGTTGGCCAAAAAGTTCATTCGGATTCTTCCCCTAAGATATTCTGGAGGGACTTCCTTTGTGGTCCAGTGGTTAAGACTTCACCTTCCAATGTAAGGGGTGCTGTTTTGATCCCTGGCTTGGGGAGCTAAGGTTCCTCATGCCTCACAGCCGCCCCCTCCCCCAAAGAAGCAGAAGCAATACTGTAACAAATTCAATACTTAAAAAGATGTTCTGGAAAAATCGAGGGAACTTTTTGGCCAGCCCAATATCTGCTCTTATCGGAATGCTTCCAATTTTCAAATTATCCCTCCACTAGAACCAGAACTAGAATGTTCATCTCCAGTGTTGACAGCAGCACTACCCATGAACCTTTATTGCATTCAGACACAACTGTTATTTTAAAGTCTAAGAAATGGGGAGATGTTCTGAATGATGTTAATCAAGAAAGAGCATGTTTAGGACTACAGGTTGCTCTGTGACAGCCCTGGATGCCAAGTGACAGACATCTCCATGTGCTTTTAATAAATTCTTTCTTTCTTTGTGCATTATTGTTTATTGTTCAATTGCGAAATCATGTCCAACTCTTTGTGACCGCATGGATGTAGCACCAGCCTCCTCTGTTCTCCACTATCTCCAAGGGTTTGCTCAAATTCATGTCCAGGCATTCTTTGCCCAAACTTACAATATTTGAGGATGCTTGAGCATCCTAACATGGCAGTTGATTCTCTCAAAAAGAATAATCCATGAAAGAGAGCAAGAGCACAGGGTAGAAGCCATATCTTTTATGACCTAGTTTTAGAATTCACGCACCATCATTTTTGCAATAATCTTCTGGTTACACAGGTTATTCCTATTCAATGTGGGAGAGATCTTTATACGAGGGTATCAGTGGTAGGCAGAATTCTAAAATCGCCCCCAAGACTCCTACTTCCAGGTGTGTGCGCCCAGTAGAATCTTCAGTCCCTTGGGTGTGAGTGAGATTTGGGAATATAATGGTCTGTCACCCTCATGGTTATGTGATGCTATCTGGCAGAAGAGATTTTGCAGATGTAGTTAAGGTCCCTAATCAGTTGACTCTGAGTTAATCAAAAGGGAAAATATCCTGAGTGGCCTGAACTAATCAGGTAAGCCCTTAAAAGAGATCAGGAAGATTTAAAGCAAAAAAAGAAAACAAAAGGCAAAAAAGATTTCTCTTGCTGTCTTTGAAGAAGTAAATAACTATGTACGAACTGCCTATGGAGAAGGCCATTTAGCAAAGAGCTAACAGAGTTAGCTAACTCTAGGCTTATGTTGGGGTAGTTTAACTCTAGGAGCTAACAGAGTTGCCCAGTCAACAGCTAGCAAGAATATGAGCACCTCCATTAGACAACCAGAGGGAGATAAATTCTGCCAATGACCCATGAACTCAGACGAGGACTCTGAGCCTGAGATGAGATCACAGCCCCATTGACACCCAATTTCAGCTTTGGGAAGCCCTGAAAACAGATCTTCTGACCTACAGAAACTGTGAGAATAAACCGGTGCTGTTTTAAGCTGCTAAATTTATGGTAATTTGTTACACAGCAGTAGAAAATGAATACCAGTCTGAGTATCCAAAAGAAAAATTACTGGGGGCCATCTGAGACTGGTTACTAGAACCTGATACTGTTAGATTTTTAATTTTTATTTTTCTTGTTAGTGTCAGTCCACTTGTCTTCCTTTTCATATGCATACCTTCTTTACACTTCACTCACTCACTCAACTTCTTCTCCCTTGATTCCTTCATTCCACAACAATTCCTGATCCCCTACTTTATTCTCACCCAGTGGGTGACTGGGGACACAGAAGCGAGTCACGTGTGTTCCCTGACCTTCCAGAATTCCACTTTGGAGCAGGAACATTCCATGGTATTCCTCAGTCTCCTTAAAGCTACCCCCAACATAAGCCACACATGGTTCAGACCCCAGGACTTTCCAGAAACCTGTTTCAGAACATTGATCTATCACCAAACCACAAATTTAACCCCCAAAGCATTGATATACAGCAGATTCTGCTGAAGTTTCCAAGTAGAGACCAAGGATGGTATTATATCATATGCATGCATGTGTGATAAGTTGCTTCAGTTCAGTTCAGTGCAGTTCAGTCGCTCAGTCATGTCCGATTCTTTGCAACCCCATGAATCACAGCATGCTAGGCCTCCCTGTCCATCACCAACTCCCGGAATTCACTCAAACCCACCTCCATCGAGTCGGTGATGCCATCCAGCCATCCCATTCTCTGTCGCCCCCTTCTCCTCCCACCCCCAATCCCTCCCAGCATCAGAGTCTTTTCCAGTGAGTCAACTCTTCGCATGAGGTGGCCAAAGTATTGGAGTTTCAGCTTTAGCATCAGTCCCTCCAATGAACACCCAGGAGTGATCTCCTTTAGGATGGACTGATTGGATCTCCTTGCAGTCCAAGGGACTCTCAATAGTCTTCTCCAACACCACAGTTCAAAAGCATCAATTCTTCGGCGCTCAGCTTTCTTCACAGTCCAACTCTCACATCCATACATGACCACTGGAAAAACCATAGCCTTGACTAGATGGACCTTGGTTGGCAAAGTAATGTCTCTGCTTTTTAATATGCTGTCTAGGTTGGTCATAACTTTCCTTCCAAGGAGTAAGCATCTTTTAATTTCATGGCTGCAATCAGCATCCGCAGTGCTTCAGACATGTCTAATTCTTTGTGACCCTATGGACTGTAGCTTGACAGGCTCCTCTATCCATAGGATTCTCCAGGCAAGAATACTGGGGTGGGTCGCCGCACCCTCCTCCAGAGAATCTTCTGACCCAGGGATTGAACCTGCATCTCTTATGTCTCCTGCACTGGTAGGCAGGTTCTTTACCATTAGCTCCACCTGGGAAGCTCACTATATCACATATTACAAGCCAAATGTTATCAAACTGTGTATTAAACTTCTCTGTCCTTAAGCTCTATGATTCAGAACGTCTTCTCCCAATCCTTCCCTGCTAAATATCTTTATTATTCTGATAAGTTCTTTTTTGTTTTCATATTTCACTTGGCAAAACAAAAGCTTCATGAGAAACCCAATCAGTGTGGCCACGGGTGAACAAGGGGTTTGCTTCCCTGATTCTGCAGGCAGCTCCACCCTAGCCCTTGTGACCACAGCCCAGGTACTTTCTGTCTCAGTTGCCTGGCCTGCATTCTGGTAAAGTCCCCAAGGGAAGAATGGAGGCTCCCTGGGGACCCCAATCAGGCTTTTGAAGTTCTTGGAGGAAGGTGTTAGGTAAACAGCAATTCCAGGTAATGCTGTCTAGGGCCTTCAGATTGATGGCACTGGAGCAGATCAAAGGCCATGTGGACAGCACCTAAGATCCAGCTTCCAGAAAACTCCAGTGACCCCAGCCAGGGCTTCCCAGGGTCCCTCTGGGTTTGAGACTGAGTAGCTGAATGTCCTGGTCATCATTCTAGAAGGCAATCCCCCACCCTGGTAACATGCATCCTCATCATCCTCCCATCTCTTGATGGGGGTTCTGTCTTCACTATGCTCCTCACACACTCTCACCCAGGCCTGTGGCTTGAATACCCTCCTTATGATGACTCATCAGTCTCCTGCTCTGCCTTCTCCCCTGAGTCCCAGACTCATTATACAGCTGCTAACTGATACATCCACTGGGATATCTAATGGGCATAGCAAACTTCCTGTGTCTAAAATGGATCTCTACTTCATCCTCCTCTCTCCCCAACAGCCCTTGGGGAAAATAAACTCCTCCCCCATCTCAGTAAACAGTTCCATCATCACCCACCCAGTTGGTCAAGCCAGAAACCAAGAAATTATCTTTGATGCTTCTCTTTCTCCCATCACCTGACTATAACTCATCAGCAAATTTTGTTGACTTTCCTTACTAAATGTATCCCCAACCACAGTCGCCTTCTCACCATGCTCCCTGCTTCCTCTCCTGCAACCTCACAGTCTATTCTCCACATAGTAACCTGAGAAAACATTACTTCCCTACTTAAGCTCTCCAAGTCATTATATCGCTGACAAGCCCCTGTATGACCTGGCCCCCGCCTGGATCTTGAACTTCAACTCCTCCCACACTCCCTTGTACTCTGCTCTAGCCATACTAGCATTTGTTCTGATCACTGAACACATCAAGCTTGATCCAATCTCAGGGCCTTTGCACATGCTGTTGTCTCTGCCTGGAATCCGCTCCTCCCTACCACCTATTGTGTAGCTGGACCTTTCTTGCCATTCAGATCTCAGTCCACAGGTCACCTCCACACAACCTGTCCTGTCCTTATGTACAGCTGGCCCACTTCATAAACCCTGGTTTGCCTCATTTTGTCATGTTTCCTCCATAGTTCCTATTACCACCCAACTCTCTTACTTTTGCTTATTTGATTGTCTTCCCCCTAGAACTTTACTCCAAGAAGGCTCTCTGGTTCACTGCTCCATCTCCAGCACCTAGACCAGTGACTGATAAACAGGATCTGCTCAGGAAATTTCTCTCAGATTCACTCATTCATTTAGTCAGCACATATTTATTGAGTGCTTACTGCTTAATGACTTGGGGAGCCCCAGGGTACAAGGGGAACCAAGATGTCTGGTGTTGATGGGTTCCAATTCAGACTTTACCATTACCTAGCTCCAACCTTTCCTACCCAAGCCTGTTTCCTCATCCATAAAGTGGTATACAGGGGAGGACTATTATGAACAAACTTGTAAAATCCTACCAGATAACCTGGCATACCGCAGGTACTCATTAAATGAGTGCTTTCATCCCATGACCAAGGGTGGCTCTGTCTGCTAGAAAATGTGGATGCAAGCCGGGGGTGGGGTGGTGCTGAGACAGCTGTGGAACAGCTGGATGCCCTCATGGGACAGAAATCAAGAACAGATGTGGGTGGGAGGACCCTCAGGCCAAATGCTGACCCACTTGGCCACAAGAACAAGGGAGACAGGACCATAAACAAGCCAAGAGAGCTTATTAAAATAACAGAGAGAATGGGAACAGCCTCGGGGCCACAAGACCTCTTCCAGGGGCCTTCCAGGTCCAGCCTCTGAGACTTCAGGTCAGGCCAAAAAGTATCTCCAGGTCTCAGAGCCCTGCCTCCCACCTGCTGGCCAGGGGCAGAGAGAAGTCTGGCAGGGACTAAAAGATATCAGGCTCCTGGGCAAGATTTGAAAACAAAAGTTGTCTTTCCCTTCAGTAGAAAACTATGCAGTCACAATAAAGAATGAAAATGCTCCTTATCTCTTAGAATGGTCTCTAAGAGATAATGTTGAGTATGAAAAGCTGAATTTTTAAAGGATTAAAAAAAAAAAAACACGTACATGTATCTGCTCACATATCTAGTCACTATCTCTGGAAGGATGCTGATGGTTACTGGGACGTCCCTGGTGGTCCAGGGGCTGACTCCACTCTCTCAATACAGGGGGCCTGGTTCAAACCCCGGTCAGGGAACTAGATCCCACATGCCACAACTAAAGGTCCCACATGCCATAATTAAGACCTGACACAGCCAAAAAAATAAAAGAAGTTAGTAGTGATCGTTTTCTCTCCTGAGTGGAAACAAGAGCTTGAGGGGTGTGAAGGAAGGAAATCTTTTCACTAAAATGTCCTTTGCCTCTTTTGAATATTGAATTACTTGAATACTGAATCACTATCTATTCAAAAATAAATGCTTAATATTTGAGAAGGAAAATGGATTACCCCTCCTCTTCCATCAAAGGGAGTAAGGGATACCATACTTTTCCCAGAATGATCTATCTAAAAACTAAAGCCAGTTCCATCGTTCCTCTTTATAACCTTTCTCTGTTTAAATCCCTTCAGTGACACATAGTTAAATATATTGTACAACCTCAAAATAAAAATATTTGTTGAATGAGTGTGTAAATGAATAAATGCATGAATAAACCAAATGCTTTCTCCTTTGATCTTTATATACTGATACAGAAAAATGTCCACATTAAGCAAAAAAAGAATATCACAGAATATTTAGTCAAGAATGACCCTATTTTTGATAATTATACATAAATGAATTCTACTGCAGATTGTAGTCATATTTGCATAAATTATTATATATGTCTGTGCTATAAGTACATGCATATTTATATACACATAAAATTATATTGCATATTAAGTTCATACTCCAGTGTTCTTGCCTGGAGAATCCCAGGGATGGGGGAGCCTGGTGGGCTTCTGTCTATGGGGTCACACAGGGTCGGACACGACTGAAGTGACTTAGCAGCAGCAGCAGCAGCATATTCATTTATATATCATATACATTAGTATATACACAAGTATGTATAGTTATTAGCCAATAAACAGAAAAAATCTAGAAAGACTCCAAATTTGCTGGTTCTATATCTTGATCTTAGTGATGATCATTATGAAGATGGGTAAAAACTCACTAATCTGTACTTGAGGATCGTACATATTCCTGTATATAGCTATTTCTCAATCTTTTAAAAGGAAAAAAGGACATATGCCCAAACATTATTAGATATCTTCTCCTGGAATGGCTGGGGTAATGCGGCCTTTGATTTCTAACATATATCTGAATATTTTACAGCAAGCACACAATTATAAATCTTTTAAAAATATATACACCTTTAAATTCATATTTTATTGCCAACTCTTTAGCACACAAAGCCTTTCACTTCTTTAACTGCCTCCGCCCTTCCTTCCAACCACATCAAACTGCTTATGCTCCCCAGTGCGTCATTCTGTTTCTCACCTTCAGGACTCTACTTTCTTGTTCTCTCTTCCTGAGATGACCTCTTCCACTTCCTCAACTCCTCCCACCTACCTACCTAAGTTCTTCTAGTCGTTTAAGTCTCAACTGAAACGTCACTGCCTCCAGGATGCATCCCTTGACCTCTCCAGGCTGGGTCAAATGCTCCAGAAACACTTCAGAGTTGCCTCTGTTGGTCTTGACTCACCCATCCATCTCACTCATCCAACCATGAGCTCCTTGAGGCAGAGACTGGAGTGATGTGGCCACAATCCCAGGGTGCCTTGGCACACAATTTGAAAATTGCTGCTCTAAACCAAAAACTAAGAGACACAGGCCAAAGCTGCTCAAGTAGCAGTGGAAAGAGTTTGGTGTTTCCATGCTGGCTGAAGCACACTGACAAACATTCAGAGAAAACCTATTTGCAAAGAGAAGAAAAAGAATTAAAATATAGAAAAGAAGCTAAAAGGCCCCACCAGGAGCAAAACAAGAAAAGGCAACCACCTGATGCAGTATTGCCTGTGACTGGATTCCATCATCTCACCCCAGAATTCATGTCTGAGATTGAATTCCTCATCTGTTGCCCTAAACCAGTTCCTTCCACGGTCTAACCTGCACTCAGGGAATGGTGGCAGCTCCATCCTTCTAACTGCTAGGCCAAAACTTTGCATCATCCTTGATGTTTTCGTTCTTTCAAATCCCAAAGCCAATTAGTTAGCAAATTCTGTCATTGTTTGCCTCCAACAGATGTCCAGGACTCGAGCATTTCTCCCCATCTCCACACTACTGGCCCAGCCACCATCACCTCTCACCCACACTAGGCCACAGCCACCTCACTGGTACCTCTGCTTCTACTTGGTCTGTTCTCAACTCAGTAGCCAAAGGGAAACTCTTATAATGTAAGTCTGTTCTGTACTCTGAACTCCAAGGGCCCCCATCTTGCTCAGAGCCAAAGCCAAAGCCCTTAACATTGCCATGAGGCCCTCTGACCACAGAACCATTGCTCTGGCTCTTCACGTCACTCCAAGCACAACAGCTTCCTTATTGTTCCTCAGACGTGCCAGGCACAGTCCTGTCTCTGAATCTTTGCATTGGCTCTTCTCACTGCCTGAAATATAGTCCCTCAGATAACCTGATGACTGGCTCCCTTACTTCCCTCAGTCATGGTTCAAATGTCACTTGCCAGCACGCTTATAAAACAGAAACAGCGCCCACCTCCTCCTACCACACCTGGGCCCCTCACTTTGGGGAGGAGTCACTGACTCAGTGTGCTCATGTACAAAAAAGTATATTTAAAGAATTAATTCAATTTATCACCAAATATTTACGAGCATGTTCTATGTCCCAGAATTGAATTGAGCAGTGCTGCTGCTAAGTCACTTCAGTCGTGTCCGACTCTGTGTGACCCCATTGACGGAAGCCGACCAGGCTCCCCTGTCCCTGGGATTCTCCAGGCAAGAACACTGGAGTGGGTTGCCATTTCCTTCTCCAATGTGTGAAAGTGAAGTCACTCAGCCGTGTCCGACCCCTAGCGACCCCATGGACTGCAGCCCACCAGGCTCCTCCATCCATGGGATTTTCTAGGCAAGAGTACTGGAGTGGCTTGCCGTTGCCTTCTCCGGAATTGAGCAGTGAGGACAGTTTAAAGCTGGCTTCCTCAAATGACCCAAAATTGGTGTCTTGAACCACATTCCCCAGATAACTAACTATTCTTCCTCCTGTTCCTTTAATAGGGAACTATAATTTTGGAGGTACTTAAACCCATCGTAAATCCTAAGGTAGGCCACCCGGGAAGTCCCAACACAGGTACAGTCATCAGCTGGGAATCTTGGGCCTGGCTCAGCTGTTACCCTCCCCTACCCTGCAAATCTAGCTACCAGTCTGGACTGCTGTGACAAGGTTGGCTCAGGAAGGAATTCAGCTCCTTCAGTCTGTGGGCTGCCACGGATATCCCAGGGGCTGGGCTGCCAGGGCCATGAGCAAGAACGCAGGACAGGCTATGGAGGCCACTTGATTTCTTTTTACTTTCTTCCTTCCTTTGTTCTTCTTTTTTGGTGCGAAGGCTCCTTCACACCCTCCCTCAAGTCAGGATTTCCTCACACCCTCCCTCAGTCAGAGCTCCTCACACCCGCCCTCAATCAGGGCTCCCTCACACCCTCCCTCAGCCAGGACTCCTCACACTCACCCTCCCTCAGTCAGAGCTCCTCACCCAGGGCTCCCTCACACCCTCCCTCACCCAGGGCTCCTCAGTCTTCCTTCACCTTTAAAATATATATATATATATATATTCAGTTAGTCATTTCGGGTTGCGTTGGGTCTTAGTTGCCCGCAGGGGCTCTTCCTCAGGCTATTTGCAGGACACGTGTTCAACAGCGGCGCCGCAGGCTCAGCGAGGGCTTGCGCTTGCGCAGTGAGGGCTTCGTTGCCCAGCGGTGTGTGCAATCCTAGTTCCGGAACCTGGAAGTAGAACCCGAGTCGCCGCCTGCATGGAAAGACAGATTGTTAACTAGGGCTTCCCTGCAGACGGTGAAGAATCTGCCAGCAATGCAGGAGACCTGGGTTCGATCCCTGGGTTGGGAAGATCCCCTGGAGAAGGGCATGGCAACCCATTCCAGTATTCTTGCCTGGGGAATCCCATGGATCGAGGAGCCTGGAGGGCTACAGTCCAAGGGGTCGCAAAGAGTCGGACACGACTGAACGACTAACACACACACAGAGACCACTAGGGAAGTCCCTTCCCTAGCCGTTTTCTAACTTTTAATGTACTTAGGCATATGGTTTTCGGGTTTCCCCTTGTACTCTTCTCCCAGACTGTGCCAGTGCTCCAGGCAAGGACTAGATTCTGGTAAAGAAATAACAAATGTATGGCAAACGCCACCTGGACTGCCCCTGCCTGACGGTGGCTGACGTCAGTAATAGATTACAGCGTTCTTTCTCCCTGAGACCTGGCCTCAGAACTGCTTTTTACACAGCCCTCTGGGAAGCCACTGTATGAGAGGTGCAAGGGGATTTCCTTCCCTGTTCTAAAACTTTCTACATGGCAGTCTGCTCTGCATCCCACAGCACTCATCAAGTCTCATTCTTGTCTGGAAACTTTCTTTTTTCTCTTGTTAAGAAGAAACTGCTGATGCTAGATGTTTGTGAAAAGTAGATAAACCCTCAAATGCTGTTTTTGGTGCTCCTAAGAACGTTCTGATGCTATTAAGAGAAAAGAAAAAAAATTGATAAAATAATTCCCCTTTGGGAGAGCAATTATTTATATCAAAACATTTTTTAATGCCCACTCTTTCCTCTGAAAAGATTAATATTTTGCAGTAAATCCTAACACAACACACTATGACTCCCAGCATTTTTTGGCAGAACAGAAAATCCTGATGGCTCTTTTTGTTTGAATGGTTTATTTTCTTTCTCTGCATGGATCTCAGTTTCTTTGCCTTTTTCTTTCTGTTTCTCTCCCTTTCTCAGTCTCTTTATATTCCCAGCTCTGTGTGTGTATTTGTCTCTCTCAGTCTGAATCCCTGTCCCTCTTTACCTCTGTCCCCCTCTTTCCCAGTGGACTGACAGCCCGTCTCTTGTGGGAACCTGTCTCTGAATATTTCTGTGTGTGTACACATGCATGAGTTTGTCTGTGTCTGTTTCTTCCTCTCCATCTCTGTATGGGGACTTCTTGCTTTCAGTCTGTCGGTTTCTCCATCTTGCTCTGTGTGTTTGAGTCAGGCTTTCTCTACCTGAGTCTGTCTTATCTATCGTTCTACCACTTCCTTTGTCTGTGTCTCCGTCTCTATATGAATTTCTCTTTCTCCATCACTCTCTCTGTTTATCTCTCTCCATCTCCTTATTTGAGCTTCCTCTTCCTTTTTCTCTCTTCCTCCTACTACCCATCTATCTGTCCATCTGTCTCTCTGTCTGTATGTTCGTGTCTGTCTCTAAGCAAATCTCTGTCTCTCTCTCTGCTTTTCCCTCTCACCCTCTCCTTGCCTCCAGTCCACCCTCAGAGTCTCTGTTTGTCTTTGTCCTTCAATCCCCCTCTCTCTGTGCTTTTTCCTCTCACCAACCCTTTGCCTCCAATCCACCCGTTTCTCTTTTTCTCCTTCCCCCTTTCATCTTAGAGCCCTGAGCTTGGGTGCAAACAGCAAGACAGTGAATATAAACTGAAAAGTCACCCAGAGGTTTCCAGGCCACCAGATGTGCACCATATTTAGACAGAACAGCTGGATAATTTGACGACTTCCTTGTTTTCCCCGGAACATGGGCCGCCAGGGCGTTTCAGACAGTGAGTCTGTGTGAGGACGCACATGTGGACGCACTGTGTGTTCCCTTCGGGATCTTGTGCACACGTCACCATTCTCTAAAAGTTCCCACTCATATCCTTTAATGTAATCCGAGTCATATTTCTTTCCCCACAACATCCCCCTTTTTCCTCTTCCTGTGCCATCTGGCTTAGAGACCTGGAGCTGTTTAAGCATCTCAAAGACCTCCCACCTCCATTCTGTGATCCTTATCATGATCTCGTGAGTGAGGTGTCTGGAAAGAGAAAAGAAAACGAGGTAGGAAAATCTAGAGTAAGACCTAAGGAGAAAGCGTGAAAGAAAACCCTCAAAGGCAGAGGGCACTGTGTTATTCTTGGTTCCATTTTACAGATGAAAAAGTGGGTAGGCCAACTCTGTAGCCCCAAAGTTCATCAGAACCACTTCTCTAACCCAGAACTGTTAGCTCCTAGCAAGCAACTCAACTCCCAGCATCACAGTCCAGCAAAGCAGGAGAAGACCTTACTGAGGCAGGAAGTGCAGTGGGCATTGGCTCAGGTCTGCCTGCACACCACTCCACTGGAACGTAGAAGCTGTGTGGCCTTGGGCAAGCTGCTACAGCTCTGTAAGCCTTCTGTTTTCTCACCTGGAGAAGGGAAATAATAACAGTATCTACCTCAGAGGGATGTTCTGAAGTCTGATGAAATCAAACAGGTAAAGTTCCTGGGTGATAAGAAGTACTCAGAAAATATACATTGCTGTTGTTAGTAAGAGTATTGTTATAAAACTGAGGTCCAGGTTCACACAGACTAGTTGATGGTAGACCTAAACTTAGCATCCAGATCCTGCAGGTTTCACACCAGTGTATTTCATGACGTTTCCTGCTACCTTCCCCCAACCAGAAATCTCAAAAACATTTTCTGAGCTCTTTCTATGTGCCACACAATACCTTTCACACATTCAGTCATTTAATCCTCAGAACAACCAGGGTTCCGTTATCCCCGTTTATTTTTAAAATATTTTTTATGTGGACCATTTATAAAATTTTTATTGAATTTGTTACAATATTGCTTCTGTTGCTTACATTCTGGTTTCTTGACCGCGAGGCACATGGGATCTTAGCTCCCTGACCAAGGATCGAACCCACACTCGCTGCATTGGAAGGGCAAGTCTTAACCACTGGACTGCCAGGGAAATCCCTCATCCTTGTTTTAAAGATAAAGAAACTGAGGCCCAGAGAAGATTAGAAACTTACTGAAGGTGACACAACTAGTAGATGGTGAGGATACACTCCATCTCCTCACCCACCTTCAATCCCCCACACTCACCCTGTTTTCTGTTCAGACTATTGGAGATGTACTTCAAATCATGCCTGCTTTTCTTTGCCTTCTCTCTCTCTCTTTCTCTCCTTTGTTTGGCTTTTACTTATGTAACACATGAACACATTCTCAGGTAGAAAAAATTAGTATTATAGATAAAAACCAAGTTTGCTTTGACGTTATCCCTAATTTCCACTGTTGACAATTTGGTGAAAAGACTTCTAGACTTGTTCCTACAGATTTACATACATATTTTACTGCTACCTTTCAGACCTTTCCCACTGGCCCTCTAGAACAGTAGATGAGGCAGCAAACCTGAGGTTGAAGGAGATTGAGTTGGGACTGGAGATAGTCTCACCTTGTGTTTTCTGAAGATCTGTTACATACAAATACCCTGAAAGTTTCTGTCAGATAGTCTCGGCCAAGGTCCCAGAGATCTGGTTTCATAATAACCTTTCTTTGGCTTACACAGAGACAAAACCAGAGAAGGATGGCTTATCACTTACGTCATTCACATGGCAGTCATTCCTGACCTGTGGTTCTGAGACCTTGCTATTGCTGGTCCAAACTGAGATGTGCTGTCAGTGTAAAACACACACTGGATTTTGTAGCCTTGTTGTTGCAACCCGATGAAGGGGTCCTCTGTCTTCCACTGTCTCTTGGAGTTTGCTCAAATTCATGTTCAGTGAGTTGGTGATGCTACCCAACCATCTCATTCTCTGCTGCCCACTTGGACTACAAGGAGTCCACCCCTAATTTCATGGCTGCAGTCACTGTCTGCTGTGATTTTGAATCCCAAGAAAATAAAATCTATCACTGCTTTATTCCTCTTCACTTTCTCCTGTTAGACTGTTAGAGTGGTATCTTCTGCTTGAAGCTTCAGCTTCTAAGGTTGTTAATATTTCTCCCGGCAATCTTGATTTCAACTTGTGATTCATCAGCCTGGTATTTCTCATGATGTACTCTGCATATAAGTTAAATAAGCATGGTGACAATATACAGCCTTGACGTAATCCTTTTCCAATTTTGAATTAGTCCCTCGTTTCAAGCGGAGAAGGAAATGGCATCCCACTCGTCTTCTTGCCTAGAGAATCCCATGGCCAGAGGAGCCTGCTGGGCTGCTGTCCATGGGGTCACACAGAGTCAGACATGACTGAAGGGACTTAGCAGCAGCAGCAGCTTGTTTCATATCCAGTTCCAACTGTTGCTTCTGGACCTGCATACAGGTTTCTCAGGAGACAGGTAAGATGGTCTGGTACTCCCATCTCTTTAAGGATTTTCCACTGTTTGTTGTGATTCACACAGTCAAAGATTTTAGAGTAGTCAATGAAGAAGTAGATGTTTTTCTGGAATTCCTTTGCTTTCTCCATGATCCAACAAATGTTGCCAATTTAATCTCTGGTTCCTCTGCCTTTTCTAAATCCAGCTTGAACATCTGCAAATTCTCAGTTCACATACTGCTGAAACTTAGCTTGAAGGATTTTGAACACAACCTTGCTAGCATATGAAATGAGTGTAACTGTATAGTAGTTTGAACATTCTTTGGGATTGGAATGGAACCGATGTTTTCCAGTCCTGTGGTCATTGCTTAGTTTTCCAAATTTGTTGACATATTGAATGCAGCACTTTAACAGCATCATCTTTTAGGATTTTAAATAGCTCAGCTGGAATATCATCACCTACACTACAGTAATGCTTCCTAAGGCCTACTTGACTTCACACTCCAGGATGTCTGGCTCCAGGCAAGTGACCATACCATTGTGGTTATCCAGGTCATTAAGACCTTTTTTGTATAGTTCTTCTGTGTATTCTTGCCACCTCTTCTTAATCTCTTCTGCTTCTGTTAGATCCTTAACGTTTCTGTCCTTTATCATGCCCATCCTTGCTTGAAATATTCCCTTGATTGCTCCAATTTTCTTCAAGAGATCTCTAGTCCAGCCCATTCTGTTGTTTTCCTCTATTTCTTTGCATTTGTTCATTTAAGAAGGCCTTCTTGTCTCTCCTTGCTAGTCTCTGGAACTCTGCATTCAGTTGAGTATACTTTTCCCATTCTCCTTTGCCTTTTCACTTCTTTTCTTTCCTCAGCTATTTGTAAAACCTCCTCAGACAACCACTTTGCCTTCTTGCATTTCTTTTTCTTTGGGATGGTTTTGGTTACCACCTCCTGTACAATGTTACAGACTTCTGTCCTTAGTTCTTCAGACACTCTGTCTACCAGATTAATCCCTTGAATCTGCTGGTCACCTCCATTGTATAATCAAAAGGGATTTGATTTAGGTCATCCCAGAATGGCCTAGTGGTTTTCCCTACTTCCTTCAATTTAATCCTGAATTTTGCAACAAGGAGCTCATAATCTGAGCCATAGTCAGATCCAGGTCTCGTTTTTGCTGAGTATACAGAGCTTCTCCATCTTCAGCTGCAAAGAACATAATCAATCTGATTTCAGTATTGACCATCTGGTGATGTCCACGTGTAGAGTTGTCTCTTGGATTATTGGGAAAGGGTGTTTGCTATAACCAGCATGTTCTCTTGGCAAAACTCTGTTAGCCTTTGCCCTGCTTCGGTTTGTACTCCAAGGCCAAACTTGCCTGTTATTCTGGGTCCTAACTTTTGCATTCCAACCCTCTATGATGAAAAGGACATCTTTTTTTGGTGTTACTTCTAAAAGGTGTGGTAGGTCTTCATAGAACTGGTCAACTTCAGCTTCTCCAACATTGGTGGCTGAGGTATGGATTTGGATTACTGTAATGTTGAGTGTCTTGCCTTAGAAACAAGCTGAGATCATTCTGTCATCTTTGCAGTTGCACCCTAAGTACTGCATTTCAGACTCTTGTTGACCATGATGGCTACTCCATTTCTTCTAAAGGATTCTCGCCCACAGTAGTAGATATAATGGGCATCTGAGTTAAATTAAATTCACCCATTCCCGTCCATTTTAGTTTACTGATTCCTAAGATGTTAATGTTCAGTTTGCCATCTGCAGCTTGACCATGGCTTCCCTGATAGCTCAGTTGGTAAAGAATTCACCTGCAATGTAGGAGACTCCAGTTCAATTCCTGGGTCAGGAAGATCTGCTGGAGAAGGGATAGGCTACCCACTCCAGTATTCTTGGGCTTCCCTTGTGACTCAGCTGTTAAAGAATCCGCCTGCAATGTGGGAGACCTGCGTTCAATCCCTGGATTGGAAAGATCCCCTGGAGAAGGGAATGGCTACCCACTCCAGTATTCTGGCCTGGAGAATTCCATGGACTATATAGTCCATGGGATCACAAAGAGTTGGACACAACTGAGCGACTTTCACTTACTTAGTTGAGAAGTTGATGTTCACTCTTGCCATTTCCTGCTTGACCACATCCAGTTTACCTTGATTCATGGCGCTAACATTCCAGGCTCTTATACTGCAAGGAGATCCAACCAGTCCATTCTAAAGGAGATCAATCCTGGATGTTCATTGGAGGGACTGATGCTAAAGCTGAAACTCCAATACTTTGGCCACCTCATGAGACGAGTTGACTCACTGGAAAAGACTCTGATGCTGGGAAAGGTTGGGGGCGGGAGGAGAAGGGGACGACGGAGAATGAGATGGCTGGATGGCATCACCGACTCTGTGGACATGAGTTTGAGTGTACTCCGGGAGTTGGTGATGGACAGGGAGGCCTGGCGTGCTGTGATTCATGGGGTCGCGGAGAGTCGGACACGACTGAGCGACTGAACTGAACTGAACTGAACTGATACAACATTGTTCTTTACGCATTAGACTTTATTTTCACCACCAGACACATTTACAACTGAGCATCATTTCTGCTTTAGCCCAGCTACTTCATTCCTTCTGGAGCTATTAGTTATTGCCCTCCTCTCTTCCCAGTACCATATTGGACAACTTCCCACCTGGGAGGCTCATCTTTTGGTGTCATATATTTTTGCCTTTTCATACTGTTCATGGGGTTCTTGTAGCAAGAATACTGGAGTGATTTACCATTCCCTCCTCCAGCGGGCCACATTTTGTCAGAACTCTTCACTGTGACCTGTCCATTTTGGGTGGCCCTGCACAGTATGGTTCATAGCTTCACTGAGTTACACAAACCCCTTTACCACAGTGAGGCTGTGAACTGACAGAGTTTGTATCCTTAATGCTCTAAAAAGAATATATAATATTTCAAGAACATGTTCTTTATTTGAGTACATGTTGAAATGACAATATTTTGGATTTATTGAGTTAAATCAAATATACAATTAAAATTAATTTCACTTGTTCTTTTTTAGCTTTTTAATATGACTAATGGAAAAATTTTAAGTTCCATATTGGCTCATATTTTATTTCTAATGGCTAGTCACTTCTAAACAGTTGTTCAAGGAGACACTCTATTTTTGAATTTGATTTTTTAAATTACTTTCTTAGAGTATAGTTGATTTACAATGTTGTGCTAATCTCTAATGTACAGAAAAGTGACTCAGTTATACACATATATACATTTTTTAAAAAATATTCTTTCCCACATGGTTTATCCTGGGAGATTTTATATAGTTCTCTGTGTCATATAGTAGGACCTTGTTGTTTATCCATTCTAAATGTAATAGTTTGAATCTATTAACCCCAGATTCCCAGTCCATTCCTCTCCCTCCACACTCTCCCTTGGCAGCCACAAGTCTGATCTCTATGCTGCTACTGCTAAGTCACTTCAGTCGTGTCCGACTCTGTGTGACCCCATAGACGGCAGCCCACCAGGCTCCCCCGTCCCTGGGATTCTCCAGGCGAGAACACTGGAGTGGGTTGCCATTTCCTTCTCCAGATCTCTATGAGACACCCTTTTTAAAATTTCATGGGGAATAGTAATAATAGTTCAATTGTATCAAGTGCTCATGGGCCAGACTGAACACTTCCCATCTGTGACTGAATCCTCCCCTTACAGTAGTTGTCCAAGGTAAGCACTGTTCTTACCTCCATTTCACAGAGGAAGGAACTGAAGTTCAGAGAGGTGAAGTCATTTGCCCAGGGCCACACAGCCAGGAAGCAGCAGAATAGCAATCTGAACATGTCATTCATGGGGCTAACCCCACACAATGACAGATCCCTTCTGGGAAGGGCTGAGGGTTTGGGAGGAAAACAGACTTTGGCTCAAATCCCAGCTCTGCCAAGTGTCTAATGCTGGGTGACCTTGAAGAAACCATTTCACTCCTTGGGGCCCCATCTTCCTCATCTGTGAAATGCGATAATAACAGCACTTACACATCATGTTGGGAGAAATTAAAAGGAAAGAACAGAGTCTAAGGCACAGTCTTTACTTTGAGGTGGAAGGACCAGTTCCACTGATGTTTCAGATCCCAGGCCTGACCATGGCCTGATACTAGGCCTCCAACTGGGCTTGTAACCCGAGTCAGACTTTGACAAAGTACCGATAAATATAATCTGGCAAAAATATATGTAAAGTGTAGGTTGACAAGAACCCCACAGCAGCCTCAATATAAGCTGCATCAGCTTCTTTTCTCCAACCTCCTCTTTGCAGTCTCGGGCCTCTGAAACAAACCCTCCCCCATCAAAATTCCACAAGAACAGAAAACCCACAGCTCTAAGTCCTCTGGCTAGAACTCTGAAAAGTCACAACAAACAGAAATTCGGAAATTCGTTTCTGCTGATCTTATCAAGATGCTCCTCCTTGTTAGGCTGGTTGGAAACAGAAATTGATCCACTCTTCAAAGTCTACCTGCTGTTGGCTGGACTGGATGACATTTTTAAGGCAAGGAGTCCATCTGACTCCTTGCACACATACATGCATGCACATACGACAACGTACACACTTGTGAACAAAATTGGTTTAGCCAGTTCCCTGTCTAGGTACCCTCCAGGTATTTTCTAAGTTGCTAGTTTCATTTGCACTTAAAAATAACGTTGATATGTGTAGGCAGTCTGTGTAGTGGTTGGGACTTTAGACGCTACTTAGTTTGAGTTCCCCACAAAAGAGACTCAGAGGTAAAGATTCTACTGCAAATTGTTTGAGAGGTGATTCCAGGAAATATCAGGAAGAGAGCAAGGAAGTTCAGTTCAGTCACTCAGTTATGTCTGACTCTTTGCAATCCCATGGACTGCAGCATGCCAGGCATCCCTGTCCATCACCAACTACCAGAGCCTACTCAAACTCATGTCCATTAAGTCAGTAATGTCATCCAACCATCTCATCCTCTGTCACCCCCTTCTCCTGCCTTCAATCTTTCCCAGCATTGGGGTCTTTTCCAATGAGTCAGTTCTTCGCATCAGGTGGCCAAAGGATTGAAGTTTCAGCTTCAGCATCAGTCCTTCCAATGAATATTCAGGACTGATTTCCTTTAGGATTGACTGGTTTGATCTCCTTGCAGTCCAAGGGTCTCTTGAGAGTCTTCTCCAACACCACAGTTCAGAAACATCGATTATTCAACGCTCAGCTTTCTTTACGGTCCAACTCTCACATCCATACATGACTACTGGAAAAACCATAGTCTTGACTAGATGAACCTTTGTTGGCAAAGAAATGTCTCTGCTTTTTAATATGCTACTTAGGTTGGTCATAGCTTTTCTTCCAAGGAGCAAGCATCTTTTGATTTCATGGCTGCAGTCACCATCTGAAGTGATTTTCGAGCCCAAGAAATAAAGTCTGTCACTGTTTCCATTGTTTCTCCATCTATTTGCCATGAAGTGATGGGACCAGATGCCATGATCTTTGTTTTTTTGAATGTTGAGTTTTAAGCCAGATTTTTCACTCCTCTTTCACTTTCATCAAGAGGCTCTTTAGTTCCTCTTCTCTTTCTTCCATAAGGGTGGTGTCATCAGGGTATCTGAGGTTATTGATATTTCTCCTGGCAATCTTGATTCCAGCTTGTGCTTCTTCCAGCCCAGTGTTCCTCAAGGATTACTCAAATAACTTCTCTGTGACTCAGCTTCCACATCTGTAAACTGTGATAATTATAGTACTTCATAGGATTGTGCTTGAGGATTACATGAGTTGATTCACATAAAATACTTAGAACAAAATTGGGCACAAAATAAGCCTCCCATAAATATTCACTCTGATGACATTTCAATGAGTGTTATAGCACTGACCTTTTCTGAAAACCAAGGAATCAAGTTAGCTAAGAAAAGACCTCTGGAGTCAGGCATATTAGGGTTCAAGTCCCCAATCCACCACTTACTATGTGACCTTGGGCCAGTCACTTAACCTCTCTGGGCCTCAGATGCTTGATGTTTAAAATCATTGTTAAATAATAAGATACTTCGCAACTGGAAAGAAGGGTTTATGCAAGATTTTTCTCTAAGCAGTGTGCCTGACTTGAAGTGAAATTGCAATAAATGCTTCACGTTCAACTTTCCATGCCAGCAGGAAGTCGCTGCTGTGTTGGAGCAGCAAGGAAGATATAATTCTCTTGGCAATATTTACTGCACACCTGTAAGTTGCAGGACACCAAGATAGGAAGTGAGGACTCTTAAAAAGAAGTGTTACCACTTGGCCCTTTGAGGGGACTGGAGTTCCCTCATCCCTACCTTAATAGAATCACACATTTACGCCCTTGCTTTGCTCCTCCCTCAAGGGGACAGAGTAAATTTCCAGCAGCCTTGAGATCATAAGCCAATTCAAAAGAAAGCAGAGGGAAAAGTTAGAAAAACTTGGTCTTTGATGATTCTGTGGCAACACAAGCCCTGAGCTGCCCACCCATGAACTTGCTTTAATATGAGAGAAAACTGAATATGTGCTGAGTTTCTGGTATATGCAGCCAACGTTAATTCTCTGATGTACATCTTTCTTTGTATTTTATTATTTTTATGCTCTGGGCATGCCAAGGAGGGAGAATTGTGTGATCTGGCAGTTGCCCAGGAAAGTCCTCAAGTCCTGCAGAAAGGAAACAACAATTTCCAGGCTGACTCCTACAGATTTTTGCTGCCTTGTTCCCAGCCTGGAGACTAGCCCTCCTCTTATCTCTGTCAGCTGTCAAAGGGATCCAACCAGGTGACTGCTGCCTTCTCTAAAGATCCAAGGGGAGACATCCATCAGCGTCAGATCATGAATGAAAGGATGAAGCTGCTGTGAAAACACATCAGCCTTCTTCCTTTTCCCCTCTATCCTGACCTCAATGGGCATTCATTCTATTCACAGTACATCTGTCTGTCTTCCTTCCAGGCCCATTAATTAAACAATTGGGCCTCATATCCGGCCTGATTTTTTTTTTTTAGCAAAACACACCAGAACTGCCAGACAATTTTCAGAAATAATCTTCTGACTCAGCCAAAGATAGATGGGTTGGAACTTTGGAGAAAGGAGGCCAACTATTCCTTTCAAGTTTGGCTGCCACCTACTGACTACCTACTCTGTTTCTCTACCCCTACTTTTTCACCCTTCTTCAAGGAACAACACCTCAATTTTACTCATGACCTCCCCTCCCCCAACGGATGGTTCCTTTGGTCTCAGTTCAGATCAGGTCAGTCGCTCAGTCATGTCCATCTCTTTGTGACCCCATGGACTGTAGCATGCCAGGCTTCCCTGTCCATCACCAACACCCAGATCTTGCTCAAGCTCATGTCCATCAAGTCAGTGATGCCATCCAACCATCTCATCCTCTGTTGCCCCCTTCTCCTGCCTTCAATCTTTCCCAGCATCAGGGTCTTTTCCAAGGTCTTTTCTTCACATCAGGTGGCCGAAGGATTGAAGTTTCAGCTTCAGCATCGGCCATTCCAATGAATATTCAAGACTGATTTCCTTTAGGACTGACTGGTTTGATCTCCTTGCAGTCCAAGGGACTCTTGAGAGTCTTCTCCAACACCACAGTTCAGAAGCATCAATTATTCAGCACTCAGCTTTCTTTATGGTCCAACTCTCACATCCATGCATGACTACTGGAAAAACCATAGCCTTGACTAGACGGACCTTTGTTGGCAAAGAAATGTCTCTGCTTTTTAATATGCTACCTAGGTTGGTCATAACTTTTCTTCCAAGGAGCAAGCGTCTTTTGATTTCATAGCTGCAGTCACCATCTGCAGTGATTTTCGAGCCCAGGAAAATAAAGTCTGTCTCTGTTTCCATTGTTTCTCCATCTATTTGCCATGAAGCAATGGGACCGGATGTCATGATCTTTGTTTTTTTGAATGTTGAGTTTTAGGCCAACTTTTTCACTCTTCTCTTTCACTTTCATCAAGAGGCTCTTTAGTTCCTCTTTTCTTTCTGCCATAAGGGTGATGTCATCTGGGTATCTGAGGTTATTGAAATTTCTCACGGCTGTCTTAATTCCAGCTTGTGCTTCATTCAGCCCAGCATTTTGTATGATGTACTCTGCTTGTAAGTTAAATAAGCAAGGTGACAGTATACAGCCTCAATGTACTCCTTTCCCAGTTTGGAACCAGTCTGTTGTTCCATGTCCAGTTTTAAGGGTTGCTTCTTGACCTGCATACAGATTTCTCAGAAGGCAGATAAGGTGGTCTGGTATTTCCAAGTCTTTAAGAATTTCCCACAGTTTGTTGTGATCTACACAGTCAAAGGCTTTGGTGTAATCAATAAAGCAGATGTTTTTCTGGAGCTTTCTTGCTTTTTCTATGATCCAACGGATACTGGCAATTTGATCTCTGGTTCCTCTGCCTTTGCTAACTTCAGCTTGAACATCTGGAAGTTCTTTTGGTCTAAGTGATAGAAGTTCCACTTCCTATGACCAGGATGGTCATGTGACTCAGACCTGGCCAATCAGAGCCTCACATGTCTCTGGCTGCAATGATTGCCAACTCAGTTTGGACCACTAAGAGTCAGGCCAGGACTTGTGTTCCGTTTGTTCGGGAGAAGCTGGCTCCCTGCTCTGCTGGTCTTGGTGTTATGAGAATGGGAGCTCCTGGCAACTGTCTTTCCACCATGGGGCAGTGCTTAATTGAGAGATTGGTGTTAGAACAAAGAGAAGCTGAACTGAGTGATGGCAGGAGAGAGACCATCCCTGATAGCATCATTTGAGCTCCTGGATCAAGCCACACCTGAATTTTTTTAAAAAAATTGTTCATGTACTTTTTTCATTCACATATGCAACTAAATTTTCTGATTAAGCCAATTGGATTTTGGCTTTCTGGTTCTTGTAAATAGAAGTACCAGTGTTCTATCCCCTTTCCTTCATTATATAAACATATAACATTCTCAGGTG
Source organism: Moschus berezovskii (assembly GCF_049115385.1). Classification (NCBI taxonomy): domain Eukaryota; kingdom Metazoa; phylum Chordata; class Mammalia; order Artiodactyla; family Moschidae; genus Moschus; species Moschus berezovskii. The sequence goes on along the minus strand of NC_142478.1, from coordinate 57,804,691 downwards.
GCTCCCCAGGTGGTGCTAATGGTAAAGAACTGGCCTGCCAGTGCAGGAGACACAAGAGACGTGGGTTTGATCCCAGGTTTGGGAAGATCCCCTGGAGTAGCAAATGGCAACCCTCTTTCGTCTTTTTGTCTGGGAAATTTCATGGACAGAGGAGTCTGGTGGGCTATAGTCCATGGGGTCGCAAAGAGTCGGATAAGACTGAGCACATACACATACAAACATGCATACGTGTAACATTCTCTACATTTTACTTACTTTTCTTCCCTACTGAATTCCCCTACCACTCCCCAGTGCTTCATTTTTTAGGGGGTGGGGGGAGGTGGCCAGGGGTCTACTTTGCTTACTGCCATAGCCCTAGAGCCCAGAAGAGATCATGGTACATAGTAGAGGCTCAGTACATTTTTTAATAGAAAAATAAAAAGGCCTGAATATATATATATAATATCATTTGGACCTTGCCCCCATTTTGCAGATAATGAAAACTGAAGCTAAGAAGCTGAATGTATCCGGAGTGACTGGCCTAATTAATGGACAAACTAACATTTATATCAAATGATCCTGGCTCAAAGTCCACTGCTCTTACATTATATTACACTGAAGTCCCCTTATCATTCTTCAGACTGTATAGTCACCATGACATTACCATTTACTGAACTCTTGCTTCTGTCAGAGGAATTTTCAGCCCACTACATGAACATCTGCACCAAAGTAGGTGCCATCATTAACCCAGTTTACAGAGAAAAAAATTGAAGTTAATGAATGGGATTAGTGTGCTTATAAAAGAGATCAAGCAGAGCTCCCTCACCCCTTCCACCTTGTGAGGACACAGTGAGGAGACAGCTGTCTGTGAAGCAGGAAACAGTCTCTCACCAGATATCCAATCTGTAGCACCTTAACCCTGGCCTTTCCAGCCTCCAGAACTGTGAGAACTACATGTGTGTGGTTTATAAGCCATCCAGTCTATGGCATGTTTGTCATAGCATCCTAAACATACTGAGACATATGTGTCATTACCCATCAGAATATTAAAAGACAGAATTTAAAAGTAAAAAATAAAATTAAAAGTGCCAGGTGGTGTTCCAAAGGTTTTTCAAATGTCTTCACAATGCTTGCCATATCTTTTTAAAAATATTTATATATTTATTTTTATTGCAATGGGTCTTCATTGCTGCTAGTGGGCTTTCCCTAGTTGCAAATGGCAGGGGCTACTCTTCATTGTGGGGCCCTGGGCTTCTTACTGTGATGGCTTCTCTTACTGTGGAGCATGGTCTCTAGGCGCACGGGCTTCAGTGGTTGCGGCATGCAGGCTTAGTAGGTGTGATGTGAGGGCTCAAGAGTTGTGATGCATGATCTTAGCTATCCCGCAGCATGTGGAATCTTTCCAGACCAGGGATTGAACTCGTGTCACCTGCATTGGCAGGTGAATTCTTATCCACTGTGCCACCAGGGAAGTCCCATACCGTATTTTTATATCCTCTATACTATTACACATTTAACATGTTTAATCAACTTGCAGTTTTAGTATTTAAAGTCTATTTTAAAAAGAAAATGTTCATAAATGGAAAACCAGTATCATTTGCCATAAATAGAAGATAATGATAAATATATATACTTAAATTCTAATGGGATCTTTTCACACCTAAAGGCTGGACTTGAGGTCTAATTTCTCTTTATTAAAAAGAGATGACAGGGTTAGGACTTATTAGGAATATCTGAGACTTTCTCCTTAAGATAATCATTGCTTCTAAATAAAATATTAAATTATATTAAAAAGTAAATAACTGCTCTAAACCAAGGGTTTTCAGACTGAACCATGGCCTGTCACATGTTTCTGTAAATAAAGTTTTATTAGCACATGGCCACAACCATTCATTTACGTACTGTCTAGGATGCTTTCATGTTTTGGTGGCAGAATTGAGTAATTGCAACAGAGATCATTTAGCCCATAGAGTCAAAAATATTTACTGTCTAGCCCTTTATGGAAAAAGTTTGCTGACCCCTGCTCTAAATCACATCACACTCGAATTCTTTGGTGTGGATTTTTATCACCTTTTAAGGGAAGCAACTCCTTGGAATAAAAAGCCACAGCAGTCTGAAATGGCCAAATGCCATCCAGTTTGTGTTGAAGCAGACTCTTTAGATACAAAATCCTCCCAGCTTTCTAAAGGCAACAGCCAGAAACACCTTCGCTATTGAGAGAAGAGCAGTGGTCAGAGCCCCATGTTTCTCACTCTGAGCCAGAAGTGGCATCTTCCTATGGGTTTTGCTGAGTGGTGGAATTATGTATGGCTTTATCCTTTCCTCATGTCTGTATTTTCCAAATATTTGAAGCTGTATTAGTTTGCTTGGGCTTCCATAACAAAGTATGGTGGTTGAGACAACAGATATTTATTTTCTCACGGTTCTGGAGGCCAGAAGTCTAAGATAAGATGTCAGTAGGGTTGGTTTCTTCTAAGATCTCACTTCTTAGCTGTTACTGGCCATCTTCTCCCTGTGTATTCTCCTAGTCTTCCTTCTGTGTGTGTCTGTGTCCAAATTTCTTTTTCAGAGGACTTGCCTCATGGTTCAGTGGCTATGACTCTGAGCTCCCAATGCAGGGTGCCCAGGTTCAATCCCTGGGCAGGGAACTAGATCCCACATGCCAAAATTTAAGATTCCTGCATGCTGCAACTAAGACTCGGCACAGCCAAATAAGTAAATTTTTTTAATTGCCTTTTCTTATAAGGACCCTGGTCATATTAGATTAAGGCCTATCCCAATGACCTCATTTTACCTTAATTACCTCTTTAAGGGCCCTATTTCCAAATATAGCCACAATGAGGTACTATGGGCTAGGACTTCAGCACATGGATTTTGGGAAACATGATTCAACCCATAGCACATATATTTGTTGCGTCACTTAAAAATGAGAAGTAAATTGCTGAATTTTTTAACAGGTAGACTAACAATCATGGCCAACAGTTTAGCCTGGGACTTTCAGTATATAAATAATGTATGTCCAAGCTCCAGGAATTGGTGATGGACAGGGAAGCCTGGCGTGCTGCAGTCAGTGGGGTCGCAAAGAGTCAGACACAACTGAACAACTAAACTGAACAGAATATTTTAAAAATACAAACAGTGCAAAGGATGGCAAGGGAATGTAGATACCTACTCCCACTCAATCTCACTCCCTGCTGTTGACAGTCTCTTGCATATCCTTCCAGAAACATCTTCTATCTTCATGCTTCTTATTTTGCACAAACAGGATTATGTTTTATGTATTGCTCTGCGACTTGTATTTTCACACTGAACAATAAATAAACCATTGTCTTTTTTCAAAGCAGTGCATATATCTTGCACTCCCAACCTCCATCTCAATGCCTGCTTCCAAAGAACTCAACTTGCAAACAAGTTACTTGGAAGCGAATCTCAGACAGCATGTCATTTCACCCATAAATATTTCAGTAACTACTACCAAAGATCAGGACTTTGTTTTTACTTTTAAACACAACCACAAACAAACAAATAAAAATCAGAGTAAGAACAAAGGTGGATGTTTGGAGAAGGGAGTTAATTATTCTTTTAATTTTTATTTCTCTTGATGATGTTGTAATGCAAATTTGAAACTCTGGAAAACAGAATCAGTAAAGAGCCACTTGTTCCTTGTCTACATTCCTACCATCAAGACAAGCAAGATTTTTCAAGCCCTGAGAATTATTTTGGTGCTCCTCCTTCCTTGGTCTATAGAGTGGTGAGGCCAGAGAGAGTGTTCAGACCCTAGGGACTGCTTTCTTACCCTGCAGTGATGGACACTCTAGGGCCAGGACGAGGCCTGCTCTGTCATGTGAGTTGCACAGAGGAACCACTGTTCCTCACTGTCCCCAGGTGCTGTCCCCTGGACCTCAGCTTATCTGGTGATGTGAGGTAAATAGCAACTTTACAACACACTCCTCCTCAGAGTAGAGTGTTGTGTTAAGCACTTACCTGCATCATTTAATTGAATCCTGCCCTCAACTATTATCATCTCCATTTCGCATATATATTATTAATAGTGTTACCAAGTCCAAGCTTACACTGCTCTCCCCAGGACAGGCGAATACATCCAGAAGAGTTGTTGGGGCTGCTGCTGCTGCTGCTAAGTCACTTCAGTCGTGTCCGACTCTGTGTGACCCCATAGACGGAAGCCCACCAGGCTCCCCCTTCCCTGGGATTCTCCAGGCAAGAACACTGGAGTGGGTTGCCATTTCCTTCTCCAGTTGTTGGGGCAAAGAATAACAATTTTATTCAGAAAGCTAGCAGACCACAGAGATGGCGGACTAGTGGCCCAGAGAACCATCTTGCTAGAGTTAGAATTCAGGCTTCTTTTATACTAAAATGGGAGGGGCATGACTAGTTGCAAATTGAAGCTGGAATTTTTTGTTCTTACAGCTGTACACTAGGTCTGATCACAAAGTTCCTATAAACTGCCAGCCAGACAAATGTTATTCTCTGTTCTGCAACTTTTTATCTCTACATGAATGGGAAAGTGTTATATACCTTTAAAGGTCAGAACCTTGAGAATGGGCTGTCCTATATACTTCAACCTATAGGCAACATTCTTTTACAAAAGGTGCAGAGTCAGCATGACTAAGCACAAACCGCAGAGCACAAAGTTTAGAGGTAAAGGGATAGATTCAGTACGGAGTCAGGTTTGTTCTTCTCTGTTACAGTAGCTTCAATTTATTTGTCTGACAAGTTTTTACTGAGCATCTTGGACATGCCAGGCACTGGGTATATACTGGTGAACCAAGCAGACAAAAAATCTCTGCCCACGCGGAGACAGAAAATAGACAAAGATATAATACGATGGCAGACAACTGAGAGTGGCATGGAGAAAAATAGAACAAGGTTAAGGGGAGAAAGGGTGATGAAAGAGTTGAGGCTGTTTTAGGTAGGTTGGTCAGGAAAGACCTCTGACAAGGTGGTAACTGAACAGAGACTTGAAAGGAGTGAGGGAGCAAATACCTGGGGTAGAGCATTCTAGCCAAGGAACAGTTTCAGGATGGGAACATGCTTGGGATGTTTGAGACATAGCAAGGAGCCCAGAGCGGTTGCCAGCGGCAAGGGGGAGGGTGAGAATCTGATTCTAGAGGTGTGACACAGGGCCTGGCAGCCGTGGTATGTCTCAGACTTGTTCATATGAACTCCAAGAGCTGGCAAACCCTGTACATCAGGGCTTTTTGTTTTTGCTTGTTTGAGAGCAGACACACCACTTTCCAGCACACTACTGTTGGTAGGCAACAGTCAGGGTTTGGGTTTTATTCCAGGTTTAACAGGAAGCCATTAGAGGCTTCAGAACAGAGAGAGGCATGATCATACTTCCGTTTCTAAGAGCTGGTTCACCTGCTGGGTGGAGAAGAGACAAGAGCAGAAATAGTTTTAAGTCTTTCAGGCCAGGGATGATGGTGGCTTGAACTTGAAAAGGCTGTGTTTGGGATGCATTTGGATTTGCTGTAAATGAGGAACATGGAGTTTGAGCGAAAGAGAGACAGAAACGAGGATGCACTGACGTGTATCGTGGCCTTTCTGTGCTCTGGTTATCCACAGCAGCTTAACAAAACACCCTGAAACTTGGTGACTGAAAACAACAGCGACTCCAATAAAAAGCTAAAAACAAACAGAAAAACAATAGTGGTCCTTTACTTAGCTCACTAATCTGTGATTTGAGCAGAGCTCCATGGGAACAGCTCATCTCTGCTCAGGAGTGGAGAGAAGGGGCTGCTGGAAGAGAAGGGGGCTGGAAGGACTGCTTGATGCTGACTGATGGTGGATACTGGCTGTTAACTAGGACCTCACCTGGGGGAGCAGTCAGAGCACCTACCTGGATCCTCAGCACGTGGCCTTAGCTTCCTCAGGCACAGTGGCAAGGTCCCAAGAGAAAGAGAGAGCCAGGAGCGCCATTCTACCTTTTCCCCCCAGCTTTATCCAGATATTATTGACCTGCAACATAAGCAAGTTTAAGGTGTACAATGTGAAGATTAGATGCATGTATATATTGTAAAGTGATTACCACCATTAGGTGATCACGTCTATCTCCTCATGTAATTACTATTTTGTATGTGTATAGTTATGGCATTTAAGATCTACTATTTTGGGACTTCCCAGGTGATCCACCTGCTGCGACTCCACCCTCCCAAAGTGGAGTGGGGTGGGGAGCCCCAGGTTCAATCCCTGGTCGGGGAACTGGATCCCACATGCCACAGCTGAAGATCTTGCATGCTACAACTAAGATCTGGAATAGCCAAATAAATAAATAAAAATGGAAAAAAAATTTTTTTAAAGATCTACTCTCTTAACAACTCGTGTGTGATATGGTCTTGTGAATTATAGTCACCATGCTGTGCGTTAGATCTCCAGATCTCATTCCTCTTATAGCTGGGAGTTTATAATCCTTGACCAATTTCTCTCCATGTCTCCCACCTCCCTCCAGCCCCCAGCAACCATTCTGTTCTCTATTTCTATCAGTTAGGTTTTTGTAGATTTAGCGTAAAAGTGAGAATATACAGGATTTGTCTTTCTTTGTCTGACTTACTTCAGGCCAGGAGAGAGTAGCATGGTATATATTACCTTTTGAGACCCAGCCTGGGAAGCCACATAGCTTCACTTCCGCTGTAGAGAGTCCCCCCAAACCCAAGGGGGAGGGAACTTAGATTTCATCTTTTGATAGGGGAGGGGTAGAGTTCTAGAAAAGTGAGTTGGACCAGAAATATCGTCATGGCCATCTTCAGAGAATACAACTCACTACCTTATGTTTCAGGTACCATGCTAAGCAGTCCACGTACATCATTTCATTCAATACTGCTCTATCCTCACTTCACAAAACTGAGACTTACCAATGTCACTTGCCCCAGGCTACTCAACCACTAAGGAGAAAGAGCTGGAGTCTGATTCCAGGTAACAGGGAAGCACTTGATGGAACAGACTTGGAAGTGGCTGAGAATAGCCTTTGGAGCTGAACCCACAGAGGAGGCAACCAGCAGGGCATAGCTGTCCGCTCTGAGCCCACTGACAGCCCTTCTGCCCTTCCCAGGTTTAGACTTTGCTTCCCAACTGGCTCTAAGGCCGCAGCTCTACTGTAATTTCAGGGCTGTGAAGAGAAGATGAGATTTGAACACTTGTGGGCAAATAAGACAATTTGCTGTGAATCAGGCCCTGGGAGCTTGATCTGGTTTGGTTCATGAAGGCCTCTAAATCTGGATAGAGCTTCCCTGCTGGGCTGGATAGGGGCCAGTGCATGGGCAGATGGAAAGACTGGTGGAAAGCTCTTTCAGAAACTGTTCAGTGTGTGTTTCAGAGCCTCGGCAAGGGAGCTGGAGGGCTGGGCGTTCCAGGCCACACAGATCTGAGATACCAGAAGGCTTCCAAGCCAAGCCAGCAGCCCCTTTACTATAATCAATATTTCCGAGGAGAAAAGGCCAGCTCAGGGCAAAAACCAAGATGGGCCCTTGGGAGCTCTGGTTTCTCTGCCCAGTGGCCCATCATCACCTTCCACTGCGGGCAGCCTTCAGTGGTTTTCCAGAGTGTTGCTAAGGAAGCAGGGACTTGGGGGTGTGATACCAGAAAAACTGCCAGAATAACATGGTGGGGGAGGGAATGTGTGTGCGTGTGCACTGCAGTTATTGTTTTTTGTTTGTTTGTTTTTTTGATTCCCTTTTCTTTTATTAAAAGAGATCAATCTCTCTCTTTTTTTTTTTGGCCATACTGCACAGCATGTGGGATCTTAGTTCCCTGACCAGGGATTGAACTCGTGCCCCCTGCATTGGAAGTATGAAATCTTAACCACTGGAACTCCAGGAAGTCTCTGTATATTTATTGTTTATTAAACCATCTCAGACATAAACATTAGCAAAAATTTTCCAAAATCTTGAAACCACCCAAGTGCCTGCTAATAGGTGAATGGATAAACATACTGTTATCTATTCATACTGTGGATATTGCCCAGAAATAAAAAGGAATGGATTACCAACACACACAATATGTACCAGTCTTAAAAACATGATGTTGAGTGAACAAAACAAGACACAGAAAGAGCCTACTCTGTATGATCCCATTTATCTAAAACTCTAGAAATAATCACTGTAACCTGTAATTGCAAACAGGAAATCAGTCATTGACTGCAACTGGGGTTTAGGCGTGGAGGGAGATTAACTCCAAAAGGAGGAGGGACTTCTCTGGTGGCCCAGTGGTTGAGACTTCACCTTCCAATGCAAGGGGCTCAAGATCCATCCCTGATCTGGAAACTAAGGTCCCACATGCCACAGTGTACCATCAAAATTTTTTGAAAAAAAAAAAGGGGGGGAAGGCTTGGAGGAACTTTTGAGGGTGACGGAAATGTTCTATATCTTATGGGGGAAAAGACTACATGAGTGTATACACTGATCAAAATTCATTAAACTGTAAACTTAAAATGGTTGTGTTTTATCATATACAAGGTGTACCTCAATGAAGCTGACTTTAAAGACTAATATAACAAACTCCCACCCAACCATCTTCCAATACAGGAAACAAAACATCAGAAAAAAATTTGCACCCCCTGTGTGCACCCCTCCCCAATCTCCTCTTTTCTTTCTTCCTCCTCACTATGACGTGTTTCATGAATGTCTTTATATTCTCACTATGTAGAAACATGTTTCTGAATGTTGTATGTTTCTTTCTCATGTGACTTTATACTTTTACTGCATGGGGTATACTCCTAAACTGGTATATTTCAAAATCAACTTAAAGGGTCACAGCTAGCATTTCAATAGTAAGGATAGGATAGGATTAAAAAATAATCAGAGCATATGACACTTAGTAAGGTAAGTATGTCTTGTGAAATTTTTGTAAAAGTTTTCCATCTGTATATATGTGTACTGGGTTGAGACATAATATATCTTTCTTACAGCACACGGAGAAGGCAATGGCACCCCACTCCGGTACTCTTGGCACCCCACTCCAGGACTCTTGCCTGGAAAATCCCATGGATGGAGGAGGCTGGTAGGCTGCAGTCCATGCGGTCACTACGAGTCAGACACGACTGAGCGACTTCACTTTCCCTTTTCACTTTCATGCATTGGAGAAGGAAATGGCAACCCACTCCAGTGTTCTTGCCTGGAGAATCCCAGGGACAGGGGAGCCTGTTGGACTGCCGTCTATGGGGTCGCACAGAGTTGAACACGACTGAAGCGACTTAGCAGCAGCAGCAGCTTACAGCACACTGTGGCCTCCAAAAGTTTGAAAAACACTGTCCTAATATATAACATAACATTATATTTTTTGTCATTTTAACTTTTATGTCAATAGTATGGTACAGTTCTAATCCTTCTCCAACTGGCATTTGTTTGCTTGACATTAGCTTCCAGATGTATTCGTATTGATACATGTAGCTTAGTTTCCTTCATTTCCATCACTACATAAACATGCCACAGGTTATTTTTCCATTCTCCCATTCCTGGATTTTTTTCTTTTGCCAAATGGAGCATTACCAAAAAATGCTGTCACTATCACCACCATTTCACTTCAGGAAGGACATTGTAATATAAATAAAATTGGAAAGTCCTCCTCTCAGAGTCAAAGATGGTCTTTTTAATGGAATAAATCTGGCTTTATAAAAATGTGCTCAAGGGACTTCCCTAGTGATGCAGTGGTCAGGATGTGGAGTTTCACTACTGAGGACCACAAGCCACACACAGCCAAAAAAAAATGCATTCCATTTGCCCCCTGGGGGGTGAGGTTGTTGTTATTTCTTTGTTGATTGTTAGTTTGTTCAGGAAATTGATAAAAACACAGTCACCTATATACAACAAGCTCTGCTGGGGAGATGGGGAGGAAGCAAGTAGAATGGAGAAAGGGTTCAAACAGTCTCAACTCTAATGCTTTACTGCTTTTGTTACCTAAAAAAAGTCCAAGTCATTCCAACTCTTGTTTCTCTTTGAAACGAATCTTTTGCTTTTATTACTATAACACTGGGACTCGCCTGGGGAGGGATAGGCAAGTGTTGCTTCAATTTTTTGAGGCCTTGTGAGATAAACAAGGCCATTAAAAAAAAAAAGTTAAATACGGCCAAATGTTAGCGTTTGTTAACTCTGGAGAGTGAATGGGATCATCTAAGCTTTGGTCTAAGCTTTCAATAGTTTATTTAAAATGTTTCCATCATCAACAAATATCAGGAAATTTCCTGCAGAGTTAAGGCAGCTAAAAGTTTGGTCTTCGTCACATAAAATCCAGAGCTGCCAGCTTGTCAATCCCTCTGTGATGCTGGTAAAGTCATTTAACTTTACTGAGTTTTGCGGCTCTCGTATGAAAAAAAAAAGGGGCTTGGTCAACCCAAATGTCCATCAACAAATAAATGGATAAACAAAACATGGTCTCTCCGTACAATGGAGTAGGATTCAGCCATAAAAAGAAATGAAGTACTGACACATACTACAGTGTCAATGAACATCAAAAACATGATGCTGAGTGAAAGAAGGCAGACAAAGAAGGTCTCGTGTATAATTCTACTTACATGAAATGTCCAGGATAGGCAAAGACAGAAAGATAGAAAACCGCTGGGTGGTGCCAGGAGCTTGGAAGAAGGAGGAACAGCGAGTGACTGCTAATAGGTACAGGGTTTTTTTTGTGGTGATGAAAATGTTTTGGACCTAGATAGGACTGTGATAGGCAACCTAGATAACACTGTGAATGTACTGAACACACAACAGAATTGTACACTGTAAAATAGTTTTATGTTATGTGAGTTTCATCTCAATTCAAAAAGCAGGGGGAAAGCTTGTTCCTCCAAGAATTATTGAGGATGAAATTTAAAAGCACACATGTGCAAAGCTCCTAGCACTGTGTTTCCATCATTGCTCAGAGCTATCTCTCCCGTAGAGGGTAAGGTGAGGCTGGGCTGATTAAGCTTGTATCACCTATTCAGTCAAGTTAGTGGCTTGCTCAAGGCCACACAATGAGTCATGTGTGGACTCTGCACTAGAACTTGACTTTTCCAACCTGTGAGTACTGAGCAAGTTGTCTCCATGCTGCTTCTCCTAACTTATATAAAAATGACACTTTACTATTTAGAAAATATTTTTCCCCATGTGGTTTTCTAATATCCTTGACTTCAGAGGTTCAGTGTGGCAGAGTGCTTAAAGGGTATGGCTCCTGAGCTGGGCAAATCTGGGTTCAAAACCAGGTTCTGTCAATTCTTAGCTGTGTGTCTTTGGGCATTCACCTCTCTGAACCTTGTTTTCCCCATCTATTTATGAAGAACAATGACTTACCCTGTGCATTAAGTGGAAGTAAAGCTGGAAGATGCATGGTTAAAGCAAGACTTAGGTCAATGCCTAGCACATAGTAAACTCTGAACTTTTGTTTAGTTGCTAAGGTGTGTCCGACTCTTTTGGGACCCCCATGGACTGTAGCCCACCAGGCTCCTCTGTCCATGGAATTTTCCAGGCAAAAATACTGGAGTGGGTTGTCAATTCCTTCGCCAGGGGATCTTCCAGACCCAGGGATCGAACCCATGTCTCCTGTATTAGCAGGCGGATCCTTTACCACTGAACCACCTAGGAAGCCCCAAACTCTATTAGTATTAGCAGTTGAGGGGCTACTCTGGCAAAACATTTAACACATACGATTAAAACGGATAGAAGGGGACTTCCCTGGTGCTCCCATGGTTAAGAATCTACTTGCAAAACAGGGAACACAGGTTTGATTCCTCATTGGGGAACTAAGATCCCACATGCCAAGGCGCAATTAAGCCCACAAGCTACAACTAGAGAGTCCGTGTGCCACAGTGAAAGACCCGGAAAGAAATAACAAAGAATCCCGCATGACGCAACTAAGACCCAACACAGCCAAGTAAATAAATATATTCTTTAAAAAAACTGACAGGAGAACAAAACAACTTCAAAGTCACTTTGCCACAGGCCCCAGATGCTGCAAAGCGGTAGTTCTCATCTAGGAGTGGGAGGGTGATGTTTGGCAGCGCCTGGAAACAGTTTTGAATGTTATTGTTGGGGAAAGGGGGTGAGCTTCTGGCATCTGGTGGATAGAGGTCAGGTATGTCACTAAACATCCGAAATGCACAGGACAATCCCACAATAGAGAATGATTTGACCTGGAAGGTCAGCTGTGTCCAGGCTGAGAGGCTCTACTCCAAAGTGACCTTCCTCTTGCCAGACATAGTTCCAATCAACAGTGTCAGCCACCCTCTAAATACTGGGATAACTGGCTACTTTCCCAACCCTGAGTGAGTCATTTTGTGACGCTAAGGAACATATCGCAAGGCGATAATCACCCTAATTTCTGTGTTGGGTAAGTCCAGATGGAAATATATTTGGAGCCTTCTGAAACAAAGAAACATCCAACATCAACATGGACTCTATGAGGGCCAAGGATTTTGAAAGATCCATCTTAATCTCCCTTTCTTGAAGGCCTCTGGAGCATCCCAAAGAATCTGCTCTCCTGATTCTGCATGAAGGGCCTGAAAAATAGAAATTGGCACACAGTAAGCACTAAATTGGAGAAGGCAATGGCAAGCCACTCCAGTACTCTTGCCTAGAAAATCCCATGAATGGAGGAGCCTGGTAGGCTGCAGTCCGTGGGGTCGCTAAGGGTTGGACACGACTGAGCGACTTCACTTTCACTTTTCACTTTCCACTTTCACACATTGGAGAAGGAAATGGCAACCCACTCCAGTGTTCTTGCCTGGAGAATCCCAGGGACAGGGGAGCCTGGTGGGCTTCCGTTTGTGGGGTTGCACAGAGTCGGACACGACTGAAGCGACTTAGCAGCAGCAGCAGCTCTCTGGGTAATAATGTTACATGATATATTATGATCCAACATTTCTTTATGATTTAAATATCTTGAAAAATTAAGAGCAAAGCCATGATATCCAAAACCAATACAACATTGTAAAGCAACTATACTCCAAAAAAAAAAATTAATTTGAAAAAAAAGTGGGCAGTGGCCCAATTCCTGGAAATCTCCGCCCCTTCCCCAAAATAGTTGGAATAATCCTCCCACTCATTAGCCTGTGAAATTGCCCAGCCCATAAAAACTAACCACACCATATTTGGGGGCCTTTTGCTTTCTGAAATGGCCCACACCCTGTTTGTGAAGTGTATTTCTCCCAAGTCTGTCCTTGCCTTTTGAAACGGATCAAATTCTGTCTATGAAATGTGTATCTCTCTAAATAAATCCATTCCTTACCTTAAAAAAAAAAGCCATGGTTTTGTAAAATGTTAGCATTAAAGGCAAACCAAGTGGAAAGGAATATGGAAAATCTTTGTACTACCTTTATAACTTCTTGGTAAATTTAGAATTATTTCAAAATTCTAAAAAACTAATCAGATCATGTTATTCCTTGACCCAAAACCTAGAGACCCCCACTAACACTCTCTCTCTCACTCTGCACTCCAGCCACTCTGGTCTTCTTTCCATTCTTTCAACACTGGAAGATTGTTCCTGCCTCAGGGCCTTTGCACTTGCTGTTCCTTCTGCTGAGAATACTCTTCCCCCATATGTAGTTCTTCCCATAACTTTCTCTTTCTTATCCCTTATATTTTGATTCAAATCTCTAATCCTGAGTCCCTCTCCCATGTGATCACATGACCATTTCTAATTCTCTCATAAAACTGGATTCTCTGAAATTATCTTCTACACTGGTTTCTCTGCTCCTCTCTCTCTCCTCCACTAGACTGGGACTTCCATGGGGACAGAGACTATGCTGCTTGGCTCACTGCTGCCTCTCCAGCTTCTCTCACAGAGTAAGGCCTCAATAAACATTTGCCCCCTCCCCAAAAGTGGTAAAGAACTGCCTGCCAATGCAGGAGACATAAGAGGTGTGGGTTCAAGCCTTGGGTTGGGAAGATCCCCTGGAGGAGGGCATGGCAACCCACTCCAGTATTCCTGCCTGGAGACTCCCATGGACACAGGAGCCTGGAGGGCTACAGTCCATAGGCTCGCAAAGAGTCAGACACGACTGAAGTGACTGAACATGCATGCATGCGCACAAAATAAACCGTGTCTGCTGGTAATACCATCAAAATAAAACTATGAATTTTGTCAAATGGCTTTCATGCATATTTTTTCCTATGGTTTCCTAATTTCTTCAAAATTTCCAGGATATCCAGGTAATTGCAGATCTGCTAGCAAACTGCATCAACATTTCTTTGTATCACTTAACAATAATCCCAATGCTTAATAAATTGGGGGAAGGAATGAGGAAGAATTCACCCCCAACATTCTAAAACAGAATCACGAATTGTTGACCTAGGGCCAAACGTTGCTCATGGATATGCTTTGGAAACCTGACATAGTGTTTTAGATGAATTTGAGGTCATGACCAACTTTTAAAAATTGGAACATTTCACACCAAAATCCAGATGCCCAAGTTCTCCTGAAAACTCAGAGGACCTGGCCTCACTGCGCCCAAGTTTCCCACTGGGTCTCCAAAGTAACCATGGACTAGAGTTGGGGTGTGTGCTCCTCAATTTATCACAGTCCCTATCCACCCGGCTTGGGCTACCCAGGTGGTGCTCGTGGTAAAGAATCCACTTACTAATGCAGGAGATGCAAGAGATGTGGGTTTGATTCCTGTGTCAGGAAGATGGATCAGGAAATGGCAACCCACTCCAGTATTCTTGCCTGGAAAATTCCATGGACAGAAGAGCCTGGCAGGCTACAGTCCATGGGGCTGCAAAGAGTCGGACACGACTGAGCGACTGAACACACACACATCCACATCCACCCAGCTTATATCCTTCATGCTATCAGCCTAATCCCTTTAGGTACTAAGATTCCCCTCAAAGTCTAAAGTATCCTTAGGAATACTGTTAGTTTCAAATATTTTCACTATAGCCCCTCTCTTTAACTCTTACATGGAAGTTTAATATCTACAATAGATAATAGTGATTATAGTTCATTTTGATTGAGTGCTTACTGCGTACCATGGTTCTGCTTTGGTTGACTCAAGGGCTTGGGGACCCGAATTCTCTCAGCTCTCCATCATTTTCAGCAGGCCCTTATGAAACCTCTGTGGATCCAAGGAAGACAGTTCAAAAAGAACTTTTTTTTTTTTTTTGGCCTTTCTGCATGGCATGCAGGAGCTTAGTTCCCCCGTCACGGATAGAATCCGTGCCTCCTGCAGTGGATCCTAGAGTCTTAACCACTGGACCACCAGGGAAATCCCTTCAAAAGTATATTTTAATCCATGCTCCTCACTATAGGCAAACTACAGGAGGGAAGAGACACTCCACCAATTGGAATAGTAGCCTTTTTGGCAACTGTTTGTCTGCTAGTCCTGAGTGTTGATAGTGACAGGAAAAAAGCCAATAATGGGATCTGTTCTTTCCTTCCAGAGTTATTTGCTGTTTTCTGGGAGCCCTTCAGGCCCGCTCTGTGAGCTCATGCCACTCTCAGGCTTGGAACTAACTAATTCTCTTAGACATGTTTCAGCAAATGTGGACTCTGGAGGGGAGTTGCCCGGCAGAGAATGGTGTGGAGACAGAGGCCCTCCCCATGTCCCAGTCCAGCTGAAAGTTTTCCTCCAGCCAGGAAATGATGATGCCAGCAGATGTGAACACACCTGCTTCTTTGTCTAAGGAAATTTTATGACACTCATCATCCACAGAAACTCTTCTAGATCATTCCTTTGAGCCCCACATTTATGCACCTAGTGTGTGCCAGTGTTGCACTAGGTCCTGGGGATTCGCAGTGGGAATTTATTAAATATGAACAAGGGCTTTGGTTTCTGACTGTGGTGAGTTCCAGCTCTAGCTCTGAAACTTACTAGCTGTATGACCTTAAGCAAACAACCTAGCTTCTCTGTGTTTCACTTCATCTGTAAAATGGGTGTGACAGGAATAGTACATAATTCCTAGGACTGTCTTGGGGATTCGAAGAGATAATTTTTGACACATACAAAGAAAAGGAGTGCAGTATTTTGTTTTTCTCCTCTAGCATGCATCAGAAGATGATATTTTTTATTTGTGTTTTTGCTTTTTGTCTGTCTGGCTTACTAGATGACTCTCCACAGAGGAGGTGCTCCATAATGTTTGCTGAATGAATCGCTGTCTTTCATATTCCTGCTTTGATTGCCATTCCGATGATGCGCCTTGGAGGAGCCCAGAGTCTCGTGGACTCAGGGGAGAGCCACCATGACCTTGACAGCCAGCTGTTCACCACGGTGTTGTGCATCAACTTCGAATGTCGACAAGTGGGCTTTGTGCCCTGGGCTGACAAATGACACTTGTTTGTCTTCTGGTGAACAGAGTTACAGCACGGGAGGGTAAGTTGGTGACTGGGGAAAGCTGAGTGAGCAGCTGCGCCAAGCAGGGGGAACTCTGAACCTTAACGCCTCCAGGCCAGGCCAGCAGCAGGGAGGCCTCCGGTCCATGTGGAAGGAGCCTGGGCCCCACCACTTCTTGGGCCCCGGTGGGAACACCAGTTTTGAGATTGGATGGCACAATGATCTCAATGGTACTTCGGGCTGGGAATTCGTGCATTTTGTGTGCCTTGAGAGAAAAAATTAATTTCTCTGGCGGGAGGGGAACGGCTCTGCAAACTGTAAAGCGCTGCAGGAATAAAAGCAGTTAAATGAAAAGGTCAGGATCCAAAAGAGCAGATGTGTTTGCTGAGTGTAACTGCACTTTCAAACCCAGCTAAGACGACACGCAGCCCCCGGAGGTGGCACATTTTGGAGGGACCTCCTGGAGAGATTATTTGGGGAGACTGAGAAGCCAAGGGAAATTGGCCAAAGTTTTCCGGGGTATCTGCAGAACTGGGGACCCGACCGCAAAGCCAGCGGATGCAAACTCGCCCTTCTCTTCCGGCCTCGAGCTCCGACGCGCGAAATTTGCAAATTCTCCTTTATCTGCTGCACACGCTCGCTCATCTTCGTTCTGGCTGGAATCAGGGTAAACCGTTCCGATAATTATATAACTTCGCGAGTTTAAGAAAGATAATCCAGAGAGAGATGATGAAATTTTTTTGAGGATGGGTTAAAAAGATTTTTTTTCCCCAAATATAAGTTAGAGAGTGCACAAAAATGTGCATACAAATACCCATATTTCCACCACTCAGAAAGAATAACATTTTTATTTATCTGGGAGAGGACTTTTTAAATTAGCCATCAAATATATCTTTCCTTTCTCCCCAAATTCTAGCAAATTTGAAGCCAAAGAGAGTCAACCTATTTCACTGTTCACCTCTACTACAGATTTATCTTAAAGGGAAATTCCAGGACACCCAAATTCCCTCCGTGGGCTTTTCACATGGCGAGGTCTGCAATCACTTGGCCGCAGTGAACAGCATCCTGCGGAGCCCGCAACCCTCGGGTGCACAGCTGCATTTTCTCCCCCATCCCCAACTCCAGCGTGCAACTTTGCAACTCACGCTCCCGCCAGGGGGCCTATTTGCTCGGCCCGTTTGGCGGAAGGATTCCGCGCGCGTTCGCATTTATGCTCAACCGTCTCCTCCCCATTCCCGCGTTCTGGCCCCGCCTCCTTCCCTCTCCCTGGCCCCGCCCCCTCCCGGGTGCCCTATGGCCCATAAAGAAGTCCCGGCCGGGCCGCTGCACTCCCCCGCGCGCATTCGTGCGCCGCCCGAGGCTGGCTAAGGAGTCGGCGGCCATTTTGTTCTTCTCGTGGTTCCAGTGGGGAGAGAAGGAGGAAGCAGGGAGCGGGGCGGTTGGGGGGGACCCACCGCGGCTTCTGCCACCGCCGCCACCACCATCTCTGTGCTCGTGGCGTGGGAAAGGAGGTGTGAATCCCGGGCGCGAGCCGGCGGCGGCGCCGCTGCGGGAAGGTCGGCGGTGGGAAGGCGATGGCGGATATAGATAAACTCAACATCGACAGCATCATCCAACGGCTGCTGGAAGGTGAAGGGGGCGGCGGGCGGCTCCGGAGCCTCGCGGGGGAGGGGGACTTGGGAGGCCTGTTGGGCTTGCTGCGCCGAGACGAGTGAGCCCCGCGAGTTCGCCCGCGGGCCGGGGACTGCCGCGGGAGGGAGGTTGCCCGGCGTTCCGCACTTGGCCCCACCTGCGGGCCCTCCTGGCGCCGCTCATTCATTGCTTGAGGGTGCAGCGTTTCTCCTGGCCGTGAAATTTGAAAACTCCGCTCCCCACCCCCACGTTTCCGGTACGTACCCCCGTGCGCCCGGCACTCCGGACCAATCTTGGGAGAATATTGGGGGCCCCAGTCCAACCTACTGGACTGCTCGTTCCGAACTTCGTGGTTCTCAATCTTTTGGAAAGCAATATGATGTGGATATGGATTTCACCAAGCTTGAGGGCTTCTTTCCTCGCCTGCCTATTTTTAAGTTGTTTTTATCCCTGGGAAGTCTCCGCGCTCTTTTCTGAACATGCCTCTGAATCGTGAAACCGGCAGTGATGACAGTTTCGTTAGGATCTTTCCAGTGTGCCAAGCTCTGTTAAGCGCTTTGCGTTCACTGCATTTTGCTGTGTTTTAGTCGCATCCGACTTTCCGATCCCATGGACTTCAGCGTGCCAGGCTTCCCTGTCCTTCACCATCTCCCGGAGCTTGTTTAAACTCGTGTCCATTGAGTCGGTGATGCCATCCAACCATCTCGTCCTCTGTCGTCCCTTTCTCCTCCTGCTTTCAATCTTTCCCAGCGTCAGGGCCTTTTCTAATGAGTTGTCTCCAATACTTTGCGTGCATCGCATAAATCATCATATTAGCCATTGCTTCTAAAGCGCTTAATGTGTGTAAGGCATTTTTTGGAACTCTTCACACAGATTTCATGTAATACACGAGGTAGATGCTCTTATTTTTTTCCTAAGACCCAGAGAAGTGTAGTCACTTTACCAAGGTCACACAGTGATAGTCAAGTTTCAAACCCAGACAACCTGGAACTCAACGTCATTCAAGTCACCCTATGTGTGAAGGAAGGAGGTGTCCAGTGGCTGAGCCAAGGTTAGAATAAATCTTTAATTTTTGACTGACCTAAAACTCCTGAGGTGTCTGGCGATTGATTTCTATTGATGTGGGAGAGGGATGAAGTTCGGATTTTAAGGAGAGGCGCTGAAATAAAATCACCCCTGAAATAAATTCTACCCCTGAATTCTAGAGCACATCTATTAATAATAACGTCTAATTCCGAACTTTGAAAGAATTCAGATCCTTTTCTTGAGTGTTGGATAATGTGGCTGAGTTTTAACTGCATTTTTGCCTTTATTGGACTGTAAATGCTCAGAGATGGAGTAGAACGTGAACAGTTGGACAGCTATGGTGTTAGAATTTGCAGATCTTTTAAGTCATGAGAATGAAACTTCATCTTTTCTTAATCTGTGTTAAGGATTTTTCCTTTTATAGTGTCTCAAAAGAAAAACTCATTAAATGAGCCCCTGAAATATCACTGCCGTTTGTGGGTGAAAACCTTGTTCATTCAGTACCTGCCTTTTATTAGAAGAATCACACTTTAATATTAGTTGATATAGTTCTTTGGTTTATGTGGGACAGCAGTGGGTCAGAAACGGATTAAAACAATTTGCTGTAAGAAAAGAACTTAAATTTTTTTCATTCAAAAATTGTAAATTAACTTCTGCATGTCTATGCAGGGACATGTGTGGCTTTATTTCTTTGAGAAAGCTGGAGAAAATGGAAGCTGTGGATTAGAAACAGAATTTTAAGATTAGTTAAGTCTTAATTGTGGGGTTGCCCATAACTTTTATATTCATATAATATGTTGTTAATTTTAATCTTATTTTTTAAATTGTGCTAAGAAATTTGCGTTGATTAACCTGGATCATTTGCAGTGAGATCAGTCATTATTTCTTAATAGTTTCTGTACATGTTATGTTGTACTGGAAAACCAGAATTTTTTAACATTTCATTTTTTTCATTGAAATTAGTAAAGCAGTGCATTTTCATTCCTCAGGAATAAACTAGCTGCTCAACATTCTTAACGTTTTTTTTTTTTCTCTTCAGTGTTAGGATGGCAGAGAAACTATTGAAAATGATCTGTTGAAGGTATATATGTATATCTTTCCAAGGTAGAAGATGTTGATAAGTTTTGTGGTTTTTTTTTTAATGCCTCACAAAGTTTTTCCTCTAAAAATTTTCATTAAGATTTAAGTATATCTGAAGATGGAGGGAATGTGAGTTTTATGACCTTGTTAGAATTTTTTACATGTTCAGAATTGTCTCTTTTAAGGTGGAGGACTGTACAGGCTAGTTGAGAAGTAGCTCAGTGATAGTACTAAAAAGACCATTCAAAAGTGCAGTCTTATCTAACGAAACACCTTTCTTTAGGTTTTAGTCACTACAGCTTTGCAGTTATTTTCTACTCTAAACTTTTAGATTTTCTTTAAGGAGGCAACATTCTGCCACCCACCTGGGAAGGTCTTCCTTGCAGGTGATAAAACCTTGAGATTGTCACTCTTGCGTGTTATTTATGTTCAGTTGCTTAAATGCATGGTAAAACTTTGGATTTAGAGAATAAATCAGCTGCTGATTTGTCTGGTAGTCCTACAGTGTTGGAGAAAAGTGAGATTAGAGTCAGATTAGCTTTGTAAGTGATCTCATACAGAGAATGATTGATGGCTAGTGATTTTCTTGCAAAGCAGACAGTTGTAATTTCCGCATCCTGCTTTGAGAGAAGCATCTCGCCTCTGAAGATGGTGGTTGTCAAACTGCAGGACTGTGTCAGGCTCTGCACAATTGCTTGATTTGCATTAATGATTTAAATATGACTTCTGTCCTGGCCCTCAGACAACATTTACGAATTTAATCCTCTAATTTGTAAAAGTAATCCCTGTGTTTAGTTTTTTGATGTGAAATGAAGCATGTTTGTATTGTAATGTTTAAGAAAGACAGAAGGACAAACATAATGGCACAAGAAAAAAAAATTCTTAAAATGCTGACCAAGGAAAACAGAAATAATCTTCCTTAATGAGGTTACACATCAGATCATTTTAACAATGAGACGCTTTTCTTGGGATTAATGATCATAGGGCATTTTGTTGATAAAGACAGTAATCGTAAAGTTGTGTGTTATTAATCGCCTTAACTTCAAAGAAGCCTGTATTGTGAGGACCTCCCCCTCCCCTCCCACATGTCAATTGTATGCTGCATCCTCTCCTACAGGTAAGAAGAGAAAGGTCTTAGAGCTGTGATCTGCCGCTTGCACCAATCCTAAACCGCAGCTGGGGAAGGATTACTCTTTGTGCCCACAGTGCCCCCTCGCCTGACAGTAATCAGAGGAAGCAGTGAAATCTAACAGGATGGAGTGTGTTATTCTGTGGTGCTTGAGGGAATGTAAGCTGCGGGAGCAGACAGGCTTTCCTTCTCCAAGCTGGGGGAATGGATGCCAGGTTGCACCATGCATTAATAGCACATCCACCGTAGAGGTTGGTGAGATTGTTCTGTATCTGTGAAACTGCAGTCATGTGCCATTGCCATTCAGTCTGCCTGAGTAGGTGAGGGTTACTGATCTTGAATCAGGGAGATGATATACAGACTTGGTCATTTGACTCAATTTGCTCTCGAGGGTGTTAGTAGACCTTGAAGACTGGAATGTGAAGGAGATAATATCCTGATATGAATCGCTATGTAAATGAGGAAACTGGAAAGTCTTAATTCAGGAACAATTTGCAGAATTCTGGGGCAAATTTTATGTTTCAGGATCAGACCACTGTATCCAAAGCATGTAAGAATAGATGATTTACTTAATGGTCTTGATGTTTTATCTGAAATCTCCAATTTCATACCCCCTCCTGGTGGGGGCTTACTGGCATTCCTCATCTAGAGGAGATTGTCTGTTACTGATTAAGGCTTACGAAAATGCCACTCAGTACAGATGTAGGGTCAGATGTCAAGTCTAATCAAGCGTAGGTGGTTAGACTGTAGAGAGTTAAAGATTTTTCAATGAATTGTCTTCACTCTAGGTGTGGAAAACTCAAGGTTCTTCATTGAGAGCAATGGACAGTATTTTGCAGCTACATCCTGATTCTAAATGTGCCTTGAGAAAATTGATGTCACTTTAAATGCCCAAAGTAGTATCACACCAGCAGTTAGCAAAGTCAAGGTGGGGAGAGGGCGGCTTAGAAATTAAAATGGCCAAAAAGTGGATGTCTTTCTGCTGGTGACTTTGCAGTGAAACTGAATGGTTCTTGATTAACATTTTTGTGGCTCACAGTTTTTTTAGAAAAGATCTCAGTTGTTTGTGGGAAAGTCTTGATGTTATAGATACTCTGTTTTTTGTTTGTTTTGGTTTGAGGTTTTATTTTCCTAAATTTGTCAAATGTTGTGAGGTTATTGATTGTCACTAAAGTAAATATGATATGACATATTGTTAAGATTACCACCTTTTAATAGGATTATCTTATTAGCAAAATCTCTGTTGATTTATTGTTATACTGGTTGTGCCAATTTTAGGTTTCAAAACTTGATTATAATTGCTGAGGCTTTTTGGTGGGTATGCTATTCCTTTTCTATGACCTTCTTTCAACAATTAAGGGGCAAGAAGAATACATGCTTATCCCTCATAAGTAATCCCAAAGTAGTCTTAAGTTATTTCAAGTTTTTATCAGTTTGTTTACTATAAAATTGCATAGGAGTTTTTATCATGTGCTCATGTGAGTGATTTGCCAGATAAATAAATGATGATATAAGTTAGAACAGAATAGTTTTTACTGGTAACAGCCCTAATGCAGTTTTCTGAATCTGCCATTTTAGCCAGATAAAAGCTTTTACTCAAAAGTTGCACATTTGGGAATTCCCTGGCCATCCACTGGTTAGGACTCCAAGCTGTCTCTGTCAAGGGCAATCCCTGGTCAGGGAACTAAGATCCTGCAAGCCTCAAAGTGCTGCAAAAAAAAGAGAGAGAAGTCACGTGCCTAAGACCTAAGTTGACCATTTTAATCTGTCAATCACTAACCTATATATGTCTGCTGTGCCTACTGATTTTATTTCCATACAATACCTAGCACCTGGACTTACTAGAAACATTCTGCCTGGAAAATGAAGGGTTTTTTTTGTTGGAATATTTTGGATCTCACTGGCAGTTGTTGAAATAACTTCATACATGCAGTTTGAACTACTGCTTAGGAAGATATCATTAGGAGACAACCCATGAATTTCCCACCTTGAGTCTCTTATTTACATCTCTTCCATCATGCACAGCACAGTGAGGGTTGAAGTAGATAGTGTTGCTGCTGCTTAGTCACTAAGTTCTAGCTGACTTTTCGTGATCCCATGGACTGTAGCCTGCCAGGCTCCTCAGTCCATGGGATTTACCAGGCAAGGATACTGGAATGGGTTGCCATTTCCTTCTCCAGGGGATCCTCCCAATCCAGGGATCGAACCCAAGTCTCCCGTGTCTCCTGCTTGGCAGGTGGATTCTTTACCACTGAGCCACCTGGGCCGCCCTGAAGTAGTGACTGATGTTTATTGAGCAGCACTGTACTGCTTGCATTTTTTTCTTTGTAGCTAATAGCGATAAAATAGATATGTAAGCCTTTGCCTTTTTAATGGTGTTGAAGATGTTGTCCCTAAGATAAACTTTTAGTTTTACAATTTTTATAGAGGGGTAGTTCTCGGTACAGAATGTATAATAATTTGCAGTTACCTAGTTTGTCTTACGGAGAAGGCAATGGCAAGCCACTCCAGTACTCTTGCCTAGAAAATCCCATAGATGGAGGAGCCTGGTTGGCTGTAGTCCGTGGGGTCGCTAAGGGTCGGACACGACTGAGCGACTTCACTTTCACTTTTCACTTTCACACATTGGAGAAGGAAATGGCAGCCCACTCCAGTGTTCTTCCCTGGAGAATCCCAGGGACGGGGGAACCTGGTGGACTTCCGTCTATGGGGTCGCACAGAGTCGGACACGACTGAAGTGACTTAGCAGCAGTAGCAGTTTGTCTTATCTTCTGAATCCTCTACTAGAATGTAAACCTCTCAAGAAAAGGGACAAAGTTCTTGTCTCTCCTGTTGCCAGAAGAGGATCCCCAGCAGCTATTTTGTTGAATATTTGTGTAAAGCATGATAAAAATGAATATTGATAGTCTTAACAAGTAGATTGCTTCATTTAATTTTTAATAATTCCTGTTTATAAGGATACCTTATGATTTTTATATCATATCAAATTTTTCTTAAGCACCAATGACTCTACAGAGGTTCAGTAGTTTGTCCTATAAAATCTCTTTTGGTTTAGAAATATAATGAAAACAAATTCTTTCCCTTTTTTCAACTTTTTCGTCTTTGTTATTGCGTATGAACTTATAAAATGGCAAAAACAGTTGTGTGCTAGTTTACTTGTTTTTTGTTTTCAGTTGTTTCCTTACTAAGTTTCTAAGTTAATGCCATATATTTTAAACATATTTTCAAGATAAGAACAAATTCTTAAATGGGAGAGTGGTCTGGTGGAAGCACCACTTCAAAGCTAGAGTCAGTTGGGGCCTGGTGTCCTCCTTACAAGCTCTATGACCTTGGACCAAGTCACTGACCCTCTTCCAGCCTGTAACACAGAGAAGTGACAGTGCCTGACTTCATGGGATTGTTGTATTGAGTGGCATTGTAAATAAAGCCTCTTAGTGCAGCAGTTACCCAGCACATGGGAAGTGCTCCATAGGTGTCAGCTACAACTAGTACATAATTCTATATGATAGACACTGAAAATAGTGAAGTAGATTTTTTTATGCTTTCAGCTAATAGGCCATCTCTAAGAAATGCCTTCTGTGTTCACTCAGACTGCCAAAACCCATTTTGAAATCTTTGTTTTCTGTTAGATAAATTTTAAAGAGCAATCCTAAATTTTCACAACTAGAAAAATACTCTAGTGAGGCCTATAAGAATGATGCTTTGTAATTTGAAAACACAGACACGGTTTTTGTTTTTATTTTTTGCTCATCAGTGTATAGTCTGAGGTGCATGCTAATTGTAATGCCACAAATTAACAGATTTATTCAGACTTCATTCATGCAACAGATTCTGAGTACCACCTGGCTATGGGCGTGTACACTGCAGGGCTAGTGGTGTGGTCCTGAGGTTTACATTCTACCAGGATGAATAGATGTAAGTGAACTGGCAATTATAATACAGAGTGTGTGCTGGGCAGTGTTGCAAGAGCATTTCAGAAAGCATAAAGCCGGCTTGTTAATGGGAGAGAAGATGGCTAAGAGGGGTTTCCAGCGTGAGGTGATATCTAAGCAGTCTCGAAAGATGAGCAGTATTTGCCGGTTGGTAGATGGTTTTGATGGAGTTTCTGTTTATCTAGTTTTATTTCTTGAGCCAATTGTTGGAAATTTAAGAAGCTTTGTGACTGTGTTTTTAATGAGCACTGTTCAGATATAAACTGAATTTTGATTTGTTCTGGAAGAACTGTAGTTCTTCCTCAGTCCACATTGGGAATACTTTTAAAAGTGTTAGTGTTGTATGGAGCTCTGCCAGGGTGTGATGACCTAGAGGGGTGAGATGAAGCGGGGAGGGTGGGAGGAGATAAGTGTATACCTACTGCTGAGTCAGGTATTGTACCGCAGAAACTAGCACAACACTGTAAGGCAGTTATCCAATTAAAAATAAATTTTAAAAATTTGTTAGTATTGTTCTTTACTAATCTCTGCTCTGATACTTCGGGGACAATCAGATTAAGAAAACTGTAAAATTATCATGAACTATGTCTAAAGGTTGTAGTGGGAAGCCTCCAAACCAGTAAAATGTGTATTAGCAGCATTGATTTAATCTGATAGCATTCATATTAAAAGTATGGCTTGTGTTCCCTATAGGTATAAGTCTTCTAAAAGACTTAGAGTGGGCTGTTCCCCTACAAGTGTGGGCCTCTGCTGAAAAAGATTCCCTTTGAAACCAGAAGCGTTTAGGAGTCCCCTAGCCAAAAATAAAATTTCCTGTTGGGCAATGTGCCCAACCTTCTGGCTGACTTGTGGTAAAATCACTAATGGTTGGGGTTTTCTGGCCAGTAAAGCAACAATCCCATCTTTCTACTGGGAGGGTTTCTTGAGTTCTCTCCTATGTGTGTGTCTAGGAAGAAAAAATTACTTTGGTTCTGGAAAAAATTGGTTTTGTTTCACAAACAACTCAGTTGCTGTTATATTGTGTATGTGTCCGTTTAGTGTAGTCCCTCAAAGGTTATCCTTACTATGCTTTCCTTTTAGTCGCTTGTTTCTTAATATTTGATCAGCATGAGACTGGTGGTCACTTAGTTCAGTTACCTGTTTTGGAGTCCAAAGAGGTGATTTGCTCAAGACTAAAACCAATACAGAAACTTGGCCTCTAGTTGCCAGTCCAATACACTCAACATTTTCATTTTGCTGTACCCTCTTAAGAGTTTGACTCTTTCCCCTTGTCATCCTTATTTATTGTCTTTCATTGAAAAAATAACACCCTTCCATTTCTGCTCAGCTTGTTTCCTCAGAGAAGTTCATTTCAGTGGCTGTTCAGGCTGAAGGAGAGCTTCCCCTAAGACAGTACTTTTCAAATTTGGGCACAGCCCTTTTTAATGGAAAAAAAAAATTCTCAGCAGATACCAGGGTTTTTTTAACTTGCAGTTTTTGTTACTCTGTAATGTTACTTAGATATTTACAGAACAAAGCTAGATAAAAACCAGTTAAACATATTGCTCTTGTTTAGCATTCAGTTCAGTTCAGTCACTCAGTCGTGTCTGACTCTTTGCAACCCCATGAATCACAGCACGCCAGGCCTCCTTGTCTATCACCAACTCTCGGAGTTCACTCAAACTCATGTCCACCGAGTCAGTGATGCCCTCCAGCCATCTCATTCTCTGTCGTCCCCTTCTCCTCCCGCCCCCAACCTTTTCCAGCATCAGAGTCTTTTCCAGTGAGTCAACTCGTCGCATGAGGTGGCCAAAGTATTGCAGTTTCAGCTTTAGCATCAGTCCTTCCAATGAACACCCAGGATTGATCTCCTTTAGAATGGACTGGTTGGATCTCCTTGCAGTCCAAGGGACTCTCAAGAGTCTTCTCCAGCACCACAGTTCAAAAGCATCAATTCTTCGGCGATCAGCTTTCTTCACAGTCCAACTCTCACATCCATACATGACCACGGGAAAAACCATACCCTTGACTAGACGGACCTTGGTTGGCAAAGTAATGTCTCTGCTTTTTAATATAGTATCAAGGTTGGTCATAACTTTCCTTCCAAGGAGTAAGCGTCTTTTAATTTCATGGTTAGCATTAGGCTAGATGATTTTGAATTTGAATATAAATCCTTCAAAACTGATTAAGTTTAAATTAACAACATTGATTTCATCTGCTTATCACTTTATATTGGGTTTAGTGGTGGAAAGATGTAGGCTTAGTTCTGTACTTGGTCTGGTTCTGTGTTTTTGCTTCAGTTCTAGTTCCAAGAATGCCTCCTTTCATGAATCTTTTGTACAAAACAAGTGTTAAGATTTTGGTTGCAATCTGATGATAATCAGTTCCTGTATTTAACCAGACCCTGGCACTTCATAAGGGGCTTCCCAGGTGGCTCCCTGGTGACTCAGATGGTAAAGAATCTACCTGCGATACAGGAGACCCAGGTTTGATGCCTGGGTTGGGAAGATCCCCTGGAGAAGGGCATGGCAACCCACTCCAGTATTCTCTAGTCGGTGGGCTACAGTCCATGGGGTTGCTAAGAGTCAGACATGACTTAGAGATTGAACAGCAACAGCAGCCACTTCATAACTGTAAAATTAAGGTAAATTTAGTAGTGCAGTGCTACTTGTTATTTATTACCCTGGAGAAGGAAATGGCGACCCACTCAAGTATTCTTGCCTGGAAAATCCCATGGACAGAGGAAGGATCCTGGCAGGCTGCAGTCCATGGGCTTGCAAAAGGGTTGGGCACAACTTGAGGACTAAACAACAACAGGCAGTGCAGTGCTATTTGTTATATATTTAATAACTGTCTAATCTGTTGCAACTAGAGTTAAAACAATTTCATTTCTTACTGCTACCTACCTGCTGATAAATGAATTATTATAAGGCCAGCGGGTATCTTGTGCTTCACTTTGATAGTGAGTAGAACTAGAGTGCTCTGATGTGATGCATGCTGTGCCATGATCTCTTCCTCCTTTTTCTCAGGTTTTACCTGTTCCAGTTACTAGGAAACCTTTCTCACAGCACACGCCGACATCCTTTGCCCTGTATAGACATGAGTGTATTCAAAAATTCAGGCCTAGAAAGTTGCATAGCAAAATACCCACAACAAGCATACACGGTGTTTTAGTGAAAAACAGCACAATAAATTTTTTTCATAAGATAAATCTGGGACTGTGGAGAGAGACCTGTGGTCCATTTTTATATGTGTCCTGAAAATAAAGCCCAGTCAGAAAGTAGTTAAACTATGTTTTGTCTCCTCTTTATTTAAAGCTTGTGCCTTTTCATATATGTTTAATTTTTATATGAAATCTTACTGTGACTTCACTTGACTAAATTGGGGTTTTTCTCCCGCTACAGTGAGAGGGTCCAAGCCTGGTAAGAATGTCCAGCTACAGGAGAATGAAATCAGAGGACTGTGCTTAAAGTCCCGAGAGATCTTTCTCAGTCAGCCTATCCTGCTAGAACTTGAAGCACCACTCAAGATATGTGGTAAGTTTTGGTGCACTGTTTCCTTTGGTTATGTGATTAATTGATTGAGTGAAGGGCATATATAGATGGTATATAGATGATATTATGTTAGCCAACAGAATCATGTACTATTTATGAATAACCTAGAATTACGTTATATAATTGTAGCTTTAGATAAATACCTCTAATGGACCTAGTTTACTTAGATGTGCTTCAAAATTTCTTAAAATTATTTTGCTAAAGCAATACAAACATTGCAGAAGAAAGGAACAGAAACAGAATGGAGAGCTAAGAAAAGGCCTGAACCTATATATAAGCTTAAGGCAAAGGGAAATACTCTTTGGCATTATCTAGCAGGGAGACACTGAAAGCCAGAGGTATTGGTGGGTGGTGGGTGTGTGTGTGTGTCCCTTTGTTCACATGGCGTCAGGGCTTGTTAAGAGTGCATCACTTCTGCTGGCATGGTCCCTAGAGACTGAGCTGTTGGATATCTGATATTGATCAGCCAGCCTGAAAGGGAAACCATGTTACTTGGCAGGAACGCCTGCCTACCCATTAATAATCCGTTCTGCAGAATAAATTAATTACATGAGTTTTGTGTATGATTCTGATATACATGTACACTTAAAATTTTCACTAAGCTCTCTTGGACTAAATACTCCACAGCAGTGGAAATTAGTTATGTGGGTGATTTGAACTATACGAATGAAGACACTGTGTAATGAAATTCTTGCTTCTAGGTGATATCCATGGGCAATACTATGATTTGCTTCGACTTTTTGAGTATGGTGGTTTCCCACCAGAAAGCAATTACCTGTTTCTTGGGGACTATGTGGACAGGGGAAAACAATCACTGGAGACTATCTGCCTCTTGTTGGCTTACAAAATCAAATATCCCGAGAATTTTTTTCTTCTCAGAGGAAACCACGAATGTGCCAGCATCAATAGAATTTATGGATTTTATGATGAATGTAAGTACTTTCTACAGGAAGATTTACTTATTTTGAGATACGTGGTCATAAACTGAACATGTTTCTGTTAGGAATTGTGAGGATTTAGATGTAGTGTTATCATTTTTCATGCTTACTATTTTGTTAGCTAGTTTTTGTCCTGGCTTCTTTCTTGGGGTAAAAAAATTAACATTTGTTACAGTATGATAATGCCCTAGATTCTTATATGATGTGATGACTAGATTAGGAAACAGTGATAACAATGGTGATTTCTTTTAAGGTAATTGTTGTTGTGAATAGTTTCAGATAATTTAATCTTTAGTACAACTCAGAACCTGTCCAAATAGATTGTTTTTAATAACTTTATTGAGATAAAAATTCTTCCATTTTAAGTGTACAGTTCAGTGAATTAAATTGGTAAAATTGGGCAACCATCATCACAGTCCTATGTAAGCACTAAGCTACTTTCTGTCTCTATAGGTTTGCCTTTTCTAGATGTTGCATGTAAATGGAAACTTGGAATATACAAATAACTTGTAATTTGTAATATAGTTCTTTTTCCTTTGGCACATCCACACCCAAGAAAAACAGTACTCACTATCTGAAATTGTGCTGAAAGGAGAAAACAGCAGCACGGGGAAGCTAATTGAAAGTATTTGTATAATTTATACATCGTTTGACCCATTTTGAAGGTGCTCTTTGAGTTGATAATTGACAGGAACAAGATTCCTAAAGCCTTGAAAATAATCAGTTTCAGTGGAGTTTTTATTGATGCTGCTATAAGTTAAAATCTATGTAACTATAAGTTAAATTTTTTTTAATCCTTATCTCCATCTTCCTTTTGTATTCATCATTTCTGTGAGTGGGAGTGGTTAAGGAATTTGAATTACTAGCACTTGCCAGTATAATTATAACAAGACTGGTTTTGCCTCTGTGGCCGTACCCTAGACTATAATCATAACCTATAGTCTCTCAAGGTGTGGTGTTACTCCATCTCAGTTTGACAGATGTGTTCATCTAGTTTATTTGTTAGAAGTACATTCCTAGAAAAGTTACCTTCATAAACGTAGTCCTTGACTCACAGCCTCTCCCTTGACTGTATCAGTTCAGTTCAATCGCTCAGTCGTGTCCGACTCTCCGCGACCCCATGAATCACAGCACGCCAGGCCTCCCTGTCCATCACCAACTCCCGGAGTACACTCAAACTCATGTCCACAGAGTCGGTGATGCCATCCAGCCATCTTATTCTCCGTCGTCCCCTTCTCCTCCCGCCCCCAACCTTTCCCAGCATCAGAGTCTTTTCCAGTGAGTCAACTCGTCGCATGAGGTGGCCAAAGTATTGCAGTTTCAGCTTTAACATCAGTCCCTCCAATGAACATCCAGGATTGATCTCCTTTAGAATGGACTGGTTGGATCTCCTTGCAGTATAAGGGACTCTGAAGAGTCTTCTCCAACACCACAGTTCAAAAGCATCGATTCTTCGGCGATCAGCCTTCTTCACAGTCCAACTCTCACATCCATACGTGACCACGGGAAAAACCATTGCCTTGACTAGACGGACCTTGGTTGGCAAAGTAATGTCTCTGCTTTTTAATATACTATCAAGGTTGGTCATAACTTTCCTTCCAAGGAGCAAGCGTCTTTTAATTTCATGGCTGCAGTCAGCATCTGCAGTGATTTTGGAGCCCAAAAAAACGAAGTCTGACACTGTTTCCACTGTTTTTCCATCTATTTCCCATGAAGGGATGGGACCAGATGCCATGATCTTTGTTTTCTGAATATTGAGCTTCAAACCAACCTTTTCACTCTCCTCTTTCACTTTCATCAAGAGGCTTTTGAGTTCCTCTTCACTTTCTGCCATAAGGGAAGTGTCATCTGCATATCTGAGGTTATTGATATTTCTCCCAGCAATCTTGATTCCAACTTGTGCTTCTTCCAGCCCAGCGTTCCTCATGATGTACTCTGCATATAAGTTAAATAAGCAAGGTGACAATATACAACCTTGACGTACACCTTTTCCTATTTGGAACCAGTCTGTTGTTCCATGTCCAGTTCTAACTGTTGCTTCCTGACCTGCATACAGGTTTCTCAAGAGGCAGGTCAGGTGGTCTGGGATTCCCATCTCTTTCAGAATGTTCCACAGTTTATTGTGATCGACACAGTCAAAGGCTTTGGCATAGTCAATGAAGCAGAAATAGATGTTTTTCTGGAACTCTCTTGCTTTCTCCATGATCCAGCGGATGTTGGCAATTTGATCTCTGGTGCTTCTGCCTTTTCTAAAACCTGCTTGAACATCTGGGAGTTCACGGTTTACATACTGCTGAAGCCTGGCTTGGAGAATTTTGAGCATGATTTTACTAGCGTGTGAGATGAGTGCAATTGTCCGGTAGTTTGAGCATTCTTTGGCATTGCCTTTCTTTGGAATTGGAATGAAGACTGACCTCTTCCAGTCCTGTGGCCACTGCTGAGTTTTCCAAATCTGCTGGCATATTGAGTGCAGCACTTTCAAATAGCTCAACTGGAATTCCATCACTTCCACCAGCTTTGTTAGTAGTGATGCTTTCTAAGGCCCACTTGACTTCACATTCCAAGATGTCTGGCTCTAGGTCTATGTATGTGTGTAATCCAAGACCCAGCTCATAAGATGAGGTGGGAGAAAACTGACTATACTTCAGTAAAATTTTTTAAAAAAAGAATGAGGTGGGCGAGAAAGATATTTGATATTGACAATGAGTCTTATCAGAGAAGTGCTAGTAAGGCAGTCACTATTTAGGTAATGAAATGAGAGGCAGAGAATTTTATAACATTGTGTTTTAGGAATTTGTTACAGGTACTACTATTTAGAACAGTTTACTTTTTATATAGCAGTTAGCCAATATTTTGATGTTTTATTTGATAAAGTTCAGAGTACACAATCTCTTTGTTGTGATATACTTCCTAGTGTGTTGTCTACATCATTTTTGGTTTAGAAGGTCAGCATTGATTAGTGTCAATTTTGACTCTCTGTCTTCAAGACTCATGTAATGAATGACCTTGCACTCCAGCTTTCCACTCTCCCATCAGGCAGGTATAGGTTGCCACCCAGTCTGTGGGCCTGAAAGAATCCTGACATAGGTGGCTTTCACTGGATGGTTTACCAACTTAAGAAAACGTTGATAATTTTGTTAAAATTGTACTGTATTGAAATTTTTTATTCAAATGTAGATTTCCATGAAGGAATTTAAAAACCACTGCTTAACGTGATAGACTTATTTCCTAAGTGTAACAAGCACTCTGTGCTACCATTTCCTCCATTCCCCGTGCCCATGTTATGACTATAGTCCTGGAAAAGCTGAGGTATCTGTTGTTGGATAAAATGTGAATGTGTGTTACACTTCCCTGATGCCAGAGCTGTCTGGTCTGTAGTAATAGGAAACTGCATTAGGGGTTCTGGCTCAGAATCTGGGGATTTGGAAGCTTGAAGAGACCTTGGCAGTTATCCAGGAATCATTCTGGAGCCAGATGTTCCTGGCGGTCTGAGATGGCCTTAGTGGGGAAATGTAGAGAGGAAAGAAAGCAGCAGCCCAGGACTAAGTTAATAAGATGCTCAGGCAACAGGAGGAAGAATTGTAATTTTTGATGAAGAAGCCAACAGAGTGAGTTGTGAGATGTTCTTGGTTGCCTTTGGAAATAGGAACCCAGCTATGGTTTGAGAATGGACAGAACAGACTATATTGCAAACAGAGTTGGTGCTATCAAATAATTTTTGAGGCTTAATGATAATCCTTAATCAGTATATCTGGAATTCTGTCTTCAGACCTTCCATGGATGCATATGAAACTATAAGTTGTTGCTTATAAATCACAAATCTCTTAAATATTACATATATCTAATTCTCTTTTTTAATAAAAGCATAGTTTTTGAATATTGCCTTGGACGATTTATCCTGAGAGTATGTACCTGCAGAACACCAGTCTCTTTTTTAACCATCCCCAAATTTTCACAGGTAAAAGAAGATATAACATTAAACTATGGAAAACTTTCACAGACTGCTTTAACTGTTTACCGATAGCAGCCATCGTCGATGAGAAAATATTCTGCTGTCATGGAGGTATGTGGGCTGATTTTAATTCCACGTAGATTTGGATCCTTCTAAAGAGTATACACTTTGACATTGATGAATTAACATTCGGATGACTTCGTCTGTGAGGTGACTCTCCTGTACTGCTGTGTTACACCAGGAGTCCACTCTGGCACATCCAGGATCATCCGGATACAAGTCCAAAGTATGCAGTTGATTTGTTACAGAGAATTCTACGCTCTTTAACAGTTAGCCTTGAAAATAGAGTAGAAAGTATTTTCGAATATAAAATAATGACTATACCATAGATCCTCTAGGATACTGAAAATGTGAATATACTTTCCCTTGGACTGTTTTTGATCCTTTCCTTTCAGAAATTTCTCTGACTTGGATGTTAAAAGTTACTTTGATTGGTGGTTGTACTTTATATGATGTAATTAAAATAGTAATTGCAAAGAGGATATCTTTTCGTCTGTGTCAGAAGTTAGACAACCATCAAAAAGCCAACTCAACTATATTTTAATAAAACCACTATCCTTGCCCTCCTTATGTACTTATATACTGGTTTTGGTAGAGTTGGACATGTGATTTTTAAAGTCAGATTGAGAGCCAGTTACATCTGAGCTGGTTTGACTTTACAGTCCTTGGCCAGTGCAGGTTTCCTGGAAAGCTTCATCACCTGAGTGTCTGCATCCTCTATGCCCAGTCACTACAAGTGGTCATTAGGGTGCTCTGAATGTTGAAGTAACTTTCCTTGTCCTGTTCAGGCACATACTGCCCCACAAATTAGTGAATGTAACAAATTCCAGTGGGCCCCCCCCCGCCCCTTTTTAACAAAAGCTAATAAGTAAGAAAAGATAACCAAAGATTTCATGGAAGTTTTTGTAAGTCATTGAATCTCTCTGTAGAGAAAGGGAAATATTAAAGTGCTAACTTCCCTTTTAAAATTGTGTTTTCTTCCATTTTGGTTTTTTCCCCCCTCATTTAATAGGTTTATCACCAGATCTTCAATCTATGGAGCAGATTCGGCGAATTATGCGACCAACTGATGTACCAGATCAAGGTCTTCTTTGTGATCTTTTGTGGTCTGACCCCGATAAAGATGTCTTAGGCTGGGGTGAAAATGACAGAGGAGTGTCCTTCACATTTGGTGCAGAAGTGGTTGCAAAATTTCTCCATAAGCATGATTTGGATCTTATATGTAGAGCCCATCAGGTATTGATTTTGAATTTTACATGTACACTTAAGAGCATGTGTGTGAGCACAGATTCTCCTTGTTGATTTTGGTGGGTAGGTATTGCTTATTTATACAAAATGTCTCTGGAAGTGACCTACAGGATATCAGGCTCAATGGGAAACTGAAGAGTGGTTTTACTTCCCTAAAATTTGCACCTATTCACATTGAAAACATTTTCTCTCCAAGGTGGTTGAAGATGGATATGAATTTTTTGCAAAGAGGCAGTTGGTCACTCTGTTTTCTGCACCCAATTATTGTGGAGAGTTTGACAATGCAGGTGCCATGATGAGTGTGGACGAAACACTAATGTGTTCTTTTCAGGTAGAGGATGTTTTCAGCATTGTTTCCTTTTATTATGTCTGCATTTTACTGATTTTTAAAAAGTGCTAGTTTCTGCCTATATTCATTTATGTGGAGTAGACTGAAAAATTTTATTTTCCCTTAATTGGTATTTGTCCTAGTTTAGTAATGAGTGAATTCCTTTTAAAGGAATGAAATGATCATAGAACTTTTGCCCCAAGTATTGAATTTAACTGTTTTTATATTATTTGAATACATTAAAATCATGATACATTACTGTAAGTCTAAAGCTATGGTGTTAGTACAACGTTCAGCTAAAATTAAATCGCTACTTGCACATGAAAGTAGTGCTTACTGCCATGTGCCAGATATGCCATGTGATTACTCAGTTCTCCCGCCACGTTTCTGTTTCTAAAAAGCCTCTATTGGTCGACCGTGACATCATTTGGCCTTCACTTGGCACAAAAGAACCGTTTACACATAAAGTCTCCTGCAATTTTTTTCTCATTCAGTTACTATGATTAAACTTATACGACTTCAGGCTCACCTAATCATAAACAAAAACATAGCCACTGAAGTCATCAGTTAACTGAATTAAAACAAGTGTTTGTGTTGTTGTTTTTTTTTTTAATTATCAGGGAGGTCTTGCAACCCCCAGAGATTATGACATGATCCCCTAGGGGTTTGAGAAACACTATTCTAAAGAACTTTACCCCCTGTGTCAAAAGGGATACCTAAAGGTGTGACTTCAAAAAACTGTCATTTTATCCAGAGGCGAAACAATTTGTCCAGATTTATCATAGCGGTTTATAAGAGCATTTATTACCAAAATGTTTGTCAGCTTAGTTTGTATTAATATGCCAGTGGAGCCTTCAAAGTTGTTGGGGCAATTTTAAACAAATTTTCTGAACAAAAGATTTGAGTGAAAAGTAAGACTTGAGGTTAAGTGTATTTCCTAAAATGCATTGTCTTTTGAATCTTTGCAGATTTTAAAGCCTGCAGAGAAAAAGAAGCCGAATGCCACAAGACCCGTCACACCTCCAAGGGGTATGATCACAAAGCAAGCAAAGAAATAGATATCATTTTGATACTGCCTAGTTGGGACTTGTAACATATAGTACATAACCTTCATTTTTAAAACTGTAATGTGTATTGGTCAGCTTGCTCAAATAGTGTTTGTGGGGCTCCCCCTTCCATTTTTGACTTAATGGTATTTGCTGGTTATAACAGCAAATGAAAGATTATCCACTCCCAAGGAAAAATGTTTTGTTTTCCCTGTTCATTTTACAAACAACATTAATGATGGTGTTAAAGCTGTACACTCAGGACAGTGTCCCCTGTCTAAGGGGTGAGTGTACAACTGATCTTTTTTTAATTCAGTACAGCCCATGAATAATGTAAATGCTCATTTTCTTTAGGATATAAAGAGAGCCCTAGGGTGCTCAATCTGTACATGTTATTGTCATCAAATGCATACTGTTGGATACAAACCACTGTGAACTATTTTGTTTCAAAGGGATTGCTTTTTTTTTTCTTTCATTGTCTTTTCATGTACAAACTAGTTTTTATAGCTATCAACATTAGGAGTAACTTTCAACTTTGCCAGCATCACTGGTATGTATATTTAATTAAAGCACACTTTCCCCTATGGTATACTTAAAATGACAATTAAAGCCATTATTTTAAATGTTTGTGACTCTTCCTGAAGCCAAAGTTTCTGTTGAAATATGTATTGACACTCCCCTAAGTAAGTACAAGGTGGCATGGTTATGTACACCTGTCACCTTTATGGGGATTCAAAAACAGGTTTTTGAGTTTGAATAGCAGTTAGTAACATAGTGCTGTTTAAGCTATTAATGATTAAAGTTAATTACATTTTGTACGATTTCCATATAGTCTATTCATTAAGTAATCTTTTTACAGTTACATCAGGCCTGAACCCGTCCATTCAGAAAGCTTCAAATTATAGAAACAATACTGTTCTATACGAGTGACCGATTATGCATTCTTTGGCCTACATTCTTTATTCTGCGATGAAGTTGAGGCTTATAAGTCAAAACAAAGCAACTAACTTACTACCCACCAGTTTATACAGAACTCACAGTATCTATGACTTTTTTAAACTAAGATCTGTTAAAAAGAAATCTGTTTCAACAGATGACCGTGTATAATACCATGTGGTGAAAATTAATTCAGACTTATTAAATGATGAACTTGTTAAATCCTCTCAGTGTCAATTTATCAGCACAATACACACAGGAGAACTGTTGATGGCATATTGAATAGATTTTAATGAATAAATTGCTCTGGAAACCACACAGTTTCAATTTGGATTTGTCTTCCTTCAAATAGTCTGTTTTCCAAAGATGGATTGTAATATGGATGCTCATTCTTCAAATTCTTATTGGATATAACTAAGTTTCTGAAGTAGAGAGATGAGATTGAACTATTTAGGGAGGTGTGGGACTTGGTGAGATGTGTGACATCATCTGTATCCATATTTTTTGTCTGGGTTTATTTGAACTTGGCAATAAAATTCAAGAGCTACTTTTTAAATTATTCTAAGTCAACCACCAGTGCTTTTTATACACAAACCTTTGCTCTTTTCTCTCTTCCCTAATTCATATGAAACACAATGTTGTGTCCTACATTTTTCACAAGTGTGTCGAATGCATATTAATTTTTCTGCTCCATTAAAAGTGGATGGAGAGCCTGTCATTTGAAAAGCACATTCTTCTATCAAAAACTGGTTCTCTTAGGGAGTTGGAAGAGGACCACCTAGTGGGGATTGTTTGAACCAACATTTGCTTGTGGGAAAAAAGAGCATAGTTGGTACTGCAAGCCCTGGCTCTGAGTCATTGGCCGTGTCTGTGCCCCCAGTGTGCTCCTGGGTGACCTTGTGACTTCTAGCTCCTTCCAGCTCTACATTTGTGACAAATTCAGAGCTTGCTTATTCTACTTAACAATATTCTCCCAGGTCTCTAATGGAAGAAGAAGATGAACAACAAGTTGTATCAGTTTCATAAATCTTTAATCTATGCCTTGGACATTATCAATTGTATCACTTCCAGGATTTAAAAATCCTATAAGATTGTAGAATTGAGCCATTTGTAACCCATTGGGCTTGGGTTATAAAGTGTGAAGTGTAGTTCCTAGCTCAAAACTCTGCTGAAAAGAAGCACAGCACTGTAAGTAGAGAACAAAATCAACCTTTGGTTTTAGGACGTGAGATCTTAGGAGAGACTCAAATAACTTGAACTTAATATGTGAAGACACAACTTCATATTTTGCCTTTTAGATTCCAATCTGCACTAACCTTACTCTCTCATTTGTCCTTATCACCATGTGCAGCTCAGGGAACATCTGCCTTTATACATAGTCAAGGTTGTGGCTCCTCCTGGCTGTGTGATTTGAGTGAGTGACTTAAATGCAGTGTCCCTAGCTATAAAAATAGGGACAATATCTAATATCTCTCTCATAGCGAATCACTGAATGAAGTAATGAGATCTGTTCAGAAGAATGCCTGACTCAGTATTCAGTAAATAGTTACTATTTGTTACCTTATAATTAATCCCAGTTGTTTCTTATGTTTGAATGTCTCAATTGGCTGAGTTATAAGAAGCATCTGCCTTTTGTGTGTCGCCCCTATTAGGACCTGATACTGAGCCATGGCTAGCTAGGCATTTCTGAGCAGTGACTGCATACAGGATAGATGTTTTCAGCAGATATGAAAGAAGTAACTAGGAAATGAAGTTGTTGCGATTATTAGTGTAATTTTTTCCATTCTAGTTTCAAGTGATCATAAAGTATTTTAGCTCTCAAGATGACGACACCATTACAGAACCATTCAGATAGACAGGTATTGCCATCCTTATTTAACATGATACACGTTATACATGATATGATATACATCCAAATAGTTAACATGATACGGTTTGAACTCATTCACAGAAATTACTGATAGGTATCTTCTGTACTATACTTGTCCACATCAAACATACCATCTTGATTTTCAAGTCCTTTGATTTAAGACTAGAGGCTTTAAAAGTAACATACACAAGTGGCGTGTGAGACATGGGAGCTGGGGACAAATGCTAATTCATGAAGGCACAGGACTTAGACTGATGGGAAAGAAGAGAGCCTACGGTTCCCAGTGTGGAGCCATGATGAAAAGTTGAAGGGAAACTTTGTGTGAAGATGTAGATCAGCCAGTACCACTACAGCAAGGTGGGCATCTTGATAACCAAGTAAGACAAAAGAGCCATTGTAGGGAGGTACTGCATGGAAAATATTAGGTTTATTTTGGCAGAAACAGACCCTCCAGGTAAGAGATCTCATCATCGTATCATGAATGCAGTAGAGTGAGTGAGTGAAAGTCTCTCAGTCGTGTCTGACTCTGCGACCCCGTAGACGATACAGTCCACGGAATTCTCCAGAAGAGAAGATAAAACTGGTGGTTGGCATGAGGGAAAAGAATGCTTTGTTCATGTCTGATTACAATAGAAGATATTAAAAAATACTCCTTCAAAAGTAGAGAAGGGGCCCCTAGGGCTCAGTGGTAAAGAATCTAGCTGCCAGTTCAGGGGACATGGGTTCCATCCCTGGTCTGGGAAGATCCCACATTCCCTGGAGCAATTAAGCCTGAAAACTATAGCTACTGAGCTCATGCTATAACTACTGAAGCTGGTCCACCTTGAGCCCATGCTCTTCCACAAGAGAAGCCCTCACACCGCAACTAGAGAAAAATCCACAGCAATGAAAACCCAGCACAGCCAGAAATAAATGCAATTTTCAAAAAAATTAAACATTTAAAAAAGAGGTTTCAAGTTCTGTATGCCAACTTTGCACATCAGCTAGTTTGAATCCACAAGGATGGTTCTTCATTACGTTAAGAAAGTTTGAACAGGTACAGGCAAAAGCCAATTTTCGTTCATCTTCGCTGGATTAAGTATGTGAACTGATGAGTGAAAATGAAGATGCACTATCAGTGCCTTCAACCTCAACCCAAGAAATTGATTTACTTAAATTTCCTGCATCGAGGAATTAGTACATGATTAATGATTGTGTGAACAGAAAGATGACTGCTATCCATTTGATCAGCAGTTGGCTCCCCTCACCCAAACAGGCATGACATTTGGATTTATTTCAGATACTTGAGTCATTTCAAGTACAGGTAAGCATTTTAGTTGTGAGAATTATGTGTGTTGCCAGTTATTTGAATTATATGTTACAGAATGAAACATGTCAGTTAAGTACAAGCACTTTTGTAACTAAAAAGTTATAACTAAGAAACTTAGCAATAATTATGTAGGGAAATAGATTGTTGCCTAGGTAAGGATGAACTTTATATTTGAGCTAACATTTATTTATAAGGCATGCAAAATATTGGAAATTAATCAGTGTAGCAATCTTTTAAATGGTTTTAAAATCTTTATCTTACTGTTTTAGGGCACAGCACTCAATTTGGTTGTTCGGTTCAGTCGCTCAGTCGTGTCCAACTCTGCGACCCCATGAATCACAGCATGCCAGACCTCCCTGTCCATCACCAAATCCCGGAGTTCACTCAAACTCATGTCCATCAAGTCGGTGATAAATTTGGTTGTTCAGTTCAGTTCAGTTCAGTTCAGTCGCTCAGTCGTGTCCGACTCTCCGCGACCCCATGAATCACAGCACGCCAGGCCTCCCTGTCCATCACCAACTCCCGGAGTACACTCAAACTCATGTCCACAGAGTCGGTGATGCCATCCAGCCATCTCATTCTCCGTCGTCCCCTTCTCCTCCCGCCCCCAACCTTTCCCAGCATCAGAGTCTTTTCCAGTGAGTCAACTCGTCTCATGAGGTGGCCAAAGTATTGGAGTTTCAGCTTCAGCATCAGTCCCTCCAATGAACATCCAGGATTGATCTCCTCTAGAATGGACTGGTTGGATCTCCTTGCAGTATAAGGGACTCTCAAGAGTCTTCTCCAACACCACAGTTCAAAAGCATCGATTCTTCGGCGATCAGCTTTCTTCACAGTCCAACTCTCACATCCATACATGACCACGGGAAAAACCATTGCCTTGACTAGACGGACCTTGGTCGGCAAAGTAATGTCTCTGCTTTTTAATATACTATCAAGGTTGGTCATAACTTTCCTTCCAAGGAGCAAGCGTCTTTTAATTTCATGGCTGCAATCAGCATCTGCAGTGATTTTGGAGCCCAAAAAAACAAAGTCTGACACTGTTTCCACTGTTTTTCCATCTATTTCCCATGAAGTGATGGGACCAGATGCCATGATCTTTGTTTTCTGAATGTTGAGCTTCAAGCCAACCTTTTCACTCTCCTCTTTCACTTTCATCAAGAGGCTTTTGAGTTCCTCTTCACTTTCTGCCATAAGGGTAGTGTCATCTGCATATCTGAGGTTATTGATATTTCTCCCAGCAATCTTGATTCCAGCTTGTGCTTCTTCCAGCCCAGCGTTCCTCATGATGGTTGTAGCACCAGCCAAATGACTTCCACCAGCTTCAGGTAGAAGTGAGCATCTGCTTACTATTAAACAGATGTACAGATACTGACCGTAGGAGCAGTAAAGCAGATGATGTTGCTGAGGATCATTCCTGCCCAGTATCTACTTTGGAAAATTCTGAGAATTCTAATAATTTAAAACTTAGATTTTCAGGGCATAAATTTCAAATTCATCCATAATGTCCCTAACAGCCACTTCGCTAATGGTGGTATTTGACTGTAACCAACTACTGAATTTTAATAATCATAATCATTCAGCTAAGATGTATATTTAATGTAATTGTGGAAAAATTACCAAGCATCCACTTGAAAGGCATGCATTCGTTTTTTTCTTCTAGCCACCCAATTAGCACATTATCAAATACCGTGTTTCCCAGGGATGACCAGCCCACACACCAGTTGTTCAGAGCTGATGAACAAGAGAACAGTAACCAGTCATTATGTTCTGGGACAGACTGGCTGCCTGACCTTTCCAGCAAAACCCTAGTGAGTTAGGTATGTGCAGCAGGAGAGCAGGTGGGATTAGGGATGTTCTTACTGAGGTTGGCAGAAGTTCACGTGCCATCTGCTGGGGATGTACTCGCACCCCCATGAGCATTTAGTGGAGTCAAATTCTGTACCTTTTATTTACCAAAATAAGCCACTTCCCAGGTTTTTAGGTAAAGGAGATCAGTCCTGGGTGTTCATTGGAAGGACTGATGCTAAAGCTGAAACTCCAATACTTTGGCCACCTCATGTGACGAGTTGACTCACTGGAAAAGACTCTGATGCTGGGAAAGGTTGGGGGCGGGAGGAGAAGGGGACGACGGAGAATGAGATGGCTGGATGGCATCAGCGACTCGATGGACATGAGTTTGAGTGAACTCTGGGAGTTGGTGATGGACAGGGAGGCCTGGCGTGCTGTGATTCATGGGGTCGCAAAGAGTTGGACACGACTGAACTGAAGAAACACCAACATCTTAGGTTTAATCTTTCTGAGTAGGGGAGTTGATTGTAACAGATAGTAGACTTGATTCCCCAGTCGGGAGGCTGTACAGTGGGAATAAGATGCACAGATCCAGTGTGGTGGATCAGGGGTTGACTGGGTTTTTTGCTCACCAGCTTTGCTTAGATTGATTTGAGGTCTGTTTCACATTCCTTTTGCTGTTCTAGGACCATTGGGTATTTTAATGATGGTGGACTAAGGAGAGGAAAGAAAACCAGTGATCCTAAGGTTTGCTGCAGTTCAGATTGCTTATTGGGTGTACATTTTGATCACCATGATTTATTTTGATAACGATTATTTTTTAAATCCATAGTCTTGCCCAGGTTAACACAATTTCATTTATATAGAGTTGAGAAAGGTGATCTGCATTCTCTTCCAACTCCAGGAAGCTAAGATTCCTGACAGTGCTATTCAAACTTTTTTTTGCCAGGTGGAGCCCTTCAAACAAAAACATCAAAGGTGGCATATGTAAAATGAATAAAATCAGAAAGGCCCTGTTAGAAGCAGAGGTTTATCATTCTACTTACAGGCCTGTAAGCATTGCTAGGGTGTCAGTATAACCTTCTACTGTTAGAGGCTTTTCAACTTTGTGTCTAATTAGCTAAGTAGGCTTTGGGTAGAAAGTCAGAAACAAGTTACCACTTACAGAGTGATTTAGCTGCCTTTCATTTCTTAGTGTTGCATTATGGGACACAGTACATCAGGAAAGCATTCTACAGATCCTAATGAAACATCGTTTAGGAGACCAGCGTATTTCATTGAGGCTGTGCCAGTGCCACTTTTTTGTATCTTGAGAGTGTGTATATGATCGTTTCCTTGCTTTTCTTTATTGTGCATGTCCCTGAACTGTATGTTAAATTTTTGCCAATTTTTGAACACTATTCTGTAAATGGTTTCTTTCAGCGTATTTTGTTTTAGGGATTTATCCATGTTGACATGCTTGACTCCCGTTTTTTGGAGGGATGCAGTGGAGGGTTTCCCTCCTTTCTTGCTTTTTTCCACCCTCCACTTTTTTTCTGTTTGAAGTTTTATCCTTTATAATTTATTGCTGCTGTTCTTCTAGTGGGGATTCTAACATTTAAGTTACTAGTGTTAGTAGTTATCTTTGCTCTTCCCATTCTCTTTTGTGATTTGGAGCAAGATGTGTCTTAGACCTCACTTTTCCATTTAACCTCTCACCTTTTTCCATCTCTGACCCTTTGCATTCTCAAAGATGGCTTCAGCTCCGTCTTGTACTTTACTCATTTTCTCCTCAGTCATGCCTAATCTATCTAAAACATCCACATGAATTTTTCATTTTAATTACTGTACTTTTATTTCGAGTTTTGTTTTTGTTTTGATTTCAAAAATATGCTTGGTTCTATGTTATCATTTATTCCAGTCTTT
The DNA here is from genome assembly GCF_049115385.1 of Moschus berezovskii. NCBI lineage: Eukaryota > Metazoa > Chordata > Mammalia > Artiodactyla > Moschidae > Moschus > Moschus berezovskii. Next base: position 57,760,742 of record NC_142478.1, on the reverse strand, counting down.
TGAATTTAAGTGTTATTTAGTTAAATGTGGTAAACATGCGTTATTCTATGTTTCGTCTGATTATTCCAGTACCTTAAATCTTTGGGAGTTTCTTTGTTGTTCCTACTGGTCCTATTTCTGTGTGTTTTGTAATCTTTTACTTGGAGTTGCCCATTTTACTTGCCCATTTATCTTTATCTGTGGGGAGTCTCTGCAGGCTGAGTTGGAGTTCCCCTAGAGAAGATAAGAGTTTGCCTCTCTTGGATAGACTGGGGCAGTTAAAACATAGAATCTTTAAATTCCTCATTTGATGTTTTTCACATTATACAGGTATTATGAAATTAATTATGAGTTCATAGGAAAGAACTTTTTACTCCCCTCTACCCAAAGCAAGGGTCAAGATAGGCAAACTTCTTCACCATTTTCTGCCTAGAAGGTTATTTCCCCTTTGTTTTTAATGCCATACACCCAGCTGTACTTGGGCAAGCCACTCCAGTACTCTTGCCTAGAAAATCGCATGGACAGAGGAGCCTGGTGAGCTGCAGTCCATGGGGTCGCTACTAGTCGGACACAACTGAGGGACTTCACTTTCACATAATTAGGTTGAATGAAGTGGGGATGCCTCCATAATTCATCAGTGTTGTAAAGCTCAGTTCAGTCACTCAGTTGTGCCTGATTCTTTGCGACCCCATGAACTGCAGCACGCCAGGCCTTCCTGTCCATCACCAACTCCTGGAGTTCACCCAAACCCATGTCCATTGATTCAGTAATGCCATCCAACCATCTCATCCTCTGTCGTCCCCTTCTCCTGCACTCAATCTTTCCCTGGATCAGGGTCTTTTCAAATGAGTCAGCTTTTCACATCAGGTGGCCAAAGTATTGGAGTTTCAGCTTCAACATCAGTCCTTCCAATGAACACCCAGGACTGATCTCCTTTGGGATGGACTGGTTGGATCTCCTTGCAATCCAAGGGACTCTCAAGAGTCTTCTCCAACACCACAGTTCAAAAGCATCAATTCTTTGGTGCTCAGCTTTCTTCACAGTCCAACTCTCACATCCATACATGACTACTGGAAAAACCATAGCCTTGACTAGACAGACCTTTGTTGACAAAGTAATGTCTCTGCTTTTTAATATGCTGTCTAGGTTGGTTATAACTTTCTTTCCAAAGAGTAAGCGTCTTTTAATTTCATGGCTGCAATCATCATCTGCAGTGATTTTGGAGCCCCCCAAAATAAAAGTCAGCCACTGTTTCCCTGTCTATTTGCCATAAAGTGATGCGACTGGATGCCATGATCTTAGTTTTCCAAATGTTGAGTTTTAAGCCAACGTATTCACTCTCCTCTTTCATCAAGAGGCCCTTTAGTTCTTCACTTTCTACCATAAGGGTGGTGTCATCTGCATATCTGAGGTTATTGATATTTCTTCCGGCAATCTTGATTCCAGCTTATGCTTCCTCCAGCCCAGCGTTCCTCATGATGTACTCTGCATATACGTTAAATAAGCAGGGTGACAATATACAGCCTTGATGTACTCCTTTTCCTATTTGGAACCAGTCTGTTGTTCCACGTCCAGTTCTTTTTTTTTTAATTTAAGTAATTAATTTATTTGTTATTGGAGGCAAATTATTTTACAATATTATATTGGTTGGTTTTGCCATACATTGACATGAATTCGCCCCGGGTTTACATAAGTTCCCCCTCCTGAACCCCCCTCCCACCTCCCTCTCCATGTCCAGTTCTAACTGTTGCTTCCTGACCTGCATACAGGTTTCTCAAGAGGCAGGTCAGGTGGTCTGGTATTCCCATCTCTTGAAGAATTTTCCACAGTTTATTGTGATCCACACAGTCAAAGGCTTTGGCATAGTCAATGAAGCAGAAATAGATGTTTTTCTGGAACTCTCTTGCTTTTTCCGTGATCCAGCGGATGTTGGCAATTTGTTCTCTGGTTCCTCTGCCTTTTCTAAAACCAGCTTGAACATCTGGAAGTTCACAATTCACAGATTGCTGAAGCCTGGCTTGGAGAATTTTGAACATTACTAACATGTGAGATGAGTGCAATTGTGTGGTAGTTTGAGCATTCTTTGGCATCGCCTTTCTTTGGGATTGGAATGAAAACACCTTTTCCAGTCCTGTGGCCACTGCTGAGTTTTCCAAATTTGCTGACATATTGAGTGAAGCACTTTCATAGCATCATCCTTTAGGATTTGAAATAGCTCAACTGGAATTCCATCACCTCCACTAGCTTTGTTCATAGTGATGCTTCCTAAGGCCCACTTGACTTCACATTCAAGGATATCTGGTTTGAGGTGAGGGATCACACCATCGTGATTATCTGGGTCATGAAAATCTTTTTTGTATAGTTCTTCAGTGTATTCTTGCCACCTCTTCTTAATAGCTTCTGCTAGGTCCATACCATTCTGTCCTTTATTGAGCCCATCTTTGCATGAAATGTTCCCTTGGTATCTCTAATTTTCTTGACGAGATCTCTAGTCTTTCCCATTCTATTGTTTTCCTCTATTTCTTTGCATTGATCGCTGAGGAAGCCCTTCTTATCTCTCCTTGCTATTCTTTGGAACTCTGCATTCAGATGCTTGTATCTTTCCTTTTCTCCTTTGCTTTTTGCTTCTCTTCTTTTCACAGCTATTTGTAATGCCTCCTCAGACAGCCATTTTGCCTTTTTGCATTTCTGTTTTTGGGGATGGTCTTGATCCCTGTCTCCTGTACAATGTCACAAACCTCCGTCCATAGTTCATCAGGCACTCTATCAGATCTAGTCCCTTAAATCTATTTCTCACTTCCACTGTATAATCATAAGGGATTTGATTTAGGTATGCCTGAATGGTATAGAGGTTTTCCTCACTTGCGTCAATTAGATGCCTTTAAAAAGGGGGGCAACCTTCTAATAGAATAGATTCCCTTCCTTGAGTAGGTTCTGGGCTTTATCCCCTTCCCCAGCACCCCCAGGGAGTCATAAAAACTGAAGTGGAAGGGTTTTGGGGTGTTGAAGCCTTTAAGACAGGCTGCCCAGGTGGCACAGTGGTAAAGAATCTGTCTACCAGCACAGGAGACATGGGTTTGATACCTGGGTCGGGAAGATTCCCTGGAGTAGGAAATGGCAACCTGCTCCAATGTTCTTTCCTGGAAAGTTCCATGGACAAAGGAGTGTGGCAGGCTACAGTCCATGGGACACAACTGAGCACACACGCACTGCTGAAGACAAAGCCATCTTGGTGCCCACTGCCTCCCAAAGTTCAAGGTTCCTATTTGCACTTTGTTTAGGTATCAGTCTGCTAATCTCTTTCCTGCTGGCGCTATAATTTATTGTTTTAACATAGTTTTTACATTTCATTTAGCATTTTAGTTACTTTAATAGGATCTTTCAGGGTCTTTCTCCATCCTTTGTTCTCTCCAAGTCCGTTAACTCTTCTGTTTCAGTAGTTGATCTAATTAAGTTGAATCCCTGGCATTTTTTTATGAATTCAAACATAAATATGTAAACCCAGAGACTTAAGTAGTTGGGTGCCTGTCAGATTTCTCTTTGATCCTGGATGCCACTTCAAGTGGGATTTTTTACTTTATGTTTAAACTGTTTGAAGTTACCACCTGCAGATCCTTTTAAGAGCAGAGTTTGATGTGGGAAATAATTTCCTGGGTTGGGTATATCTCTGCTGTCTTAAAGACCCTTGTTGATTTGCGATGCCGTTTTCCTTCTATCAGAATTCATTGTACACTTAGATTGAAAGTGAAATGACTGTGGTGGAAAGACTGTAAGGACTTAGGCCAAAGAAATTGAGCAGCAAGACCAGGCAGCGGAGATTGGTCTCACTCCATAATTCCCTAATTCAGCCTAGGGGGTTAATGATCCGGATCTGTGAGTGCCCTGAAAGCCTATGCAGTAAGTTACTGTGAGTGTATATGTGAATTTTTCTAAGGAAAGGATTTATAACATCATCAAGTTTGCATAATTTATAGGGGGGTAAATAGACACGGGTTATACCTGAGACTTCATTTGGCTTGAAGGTGGCCATTCTTATAATGACTACTTGAATTCTAGAGTGTTTTTAAAATACAAAGATAATTCTCAGGCCTAGAATTTAATTTTCCCTCTTTTTTTTTTAACTTCACGTTTTGAAATGGTATTTATGCACCCTTGTTAGTAATTATCTCGCTCATGGTTTCTTTGCCAAGACTAACAGAAATCCCACTGGTAATAACTTTGGTATTTATGTTGAACACATCTGTGTTCATTTTGATGAAAAAAACAGTAGAATCATACATCTTCCAGCCATAAGGGAACTTTCCGAGTTGTTAATAGTTTCTTTACAATATAGATGGGTAAGATTCAATTTAGGCTGTCTATTCCTTCAGGAGTCATTTGTTGCAAAGAAGTAGAAAAACTAACTCAAAATTACAAGGTTCTCTGTAAACTGCTGCTCCAGCTAGTTCTTACATAAACAGAGGTACCCATTTCTATAATGAGTGTGTGGATATGTGTGGCCTTGAGTCAGTTACACTAGCTCCCAAGTTTGTAGAAGCCCACATACGCAGCAGCTTGCAGCTCTTCCCCTTCCTGAGGGCTGGAGTGGCAGTGGTTAAAAATGGACTCTGCAGCCGAGGGCCAAGATGGGAAGCCTGGCTGTCACTACCAATTGTGTGGTCTTGATCAGGTCATTTAACCTTAGTGCCTCAATCTTTCCCTTGCTGAAAATGGGGATGGTAACTTATATCAGTGGTTGCTGTGAAGATTTTAAGCAGTGATACGTGAGAAGAATTGAGACCCAGAGCCATAATAGCTATATGGTAAATATGAGGCGTTACTGTTATTACTGGGCTTCCTTGATGACTCAGATGATAAAGAATCTGCCTGCAATGTAGGAGACCTGGGTTCGATCCCTGGGTTGGGAAGATCCCCTGGAGAAGGGAACGGCTACCCACTCCAGTATTCTGGCTTGGGGAATCCCATGGACAGAGGAGCCTGGCAGGCTACAGTCCATTGGGTTGCTAAGAATTGGAATGACTGAGTGACTAACACTTTAACTTTCACTGTTATTACTGGACTGTTCACTGCCACCAAACCAAGTAGCATTAAATGAAAGGTATAAAACAATTAAAACAAAAAATTTGGTCTACACCCCCTACCATCATAACCAAAAATGGAATTACTTTGCAAAATGCAGTGTTGTGAAATTCTGTTCTATGAAGATACACAAGCTGTCTGTACATCACATGAAGCCAACCAGTTTCACAGTCTCAGCAAAGCAAATACTAGTTAATTATTTTTTAAATATATGGAATGTATGTAAGACATTTTCCAAAATACTCTGAAATGTTAAAGTTAGACCTCACATTCTCCCTGACTCCTCGTCCACCCTCCCCAGGTGAACCTATTCCTGTTTTTTGTGCACTTTTCAGGAATATGCTTGCATATGCCAGCATGTATGAGTATATATCTTACACCATCTTTTTTTTTTTAATGTGAATGGTATTGGAACATTGTTTTCGTTATGATAGACTTTTTCATATTAGTACATTATACAGCTACCACATCACTTTGCCAGCAAAGTTTCATCTAGTCAAAGCTATGGTTTTTCCAGTAGTCATGTATAGATGTGAGAGTTGAACCATAAAGAAGGCTAAGTGCCAAAGAATGCCTTCAAATCGTGGTCCTGGAGAAGACTCTCTTTGAGAGTCCCTTGGACTGCAGGGAAATCAGACCAGTCAATCCTAAAGGAAATCAACCCTGAATATTCCATTGGAAGGGCTGATACTAAAGCTGAAGCTCCAGTACTTTGACCACCTGATGGAAAGAGACGACTCATTGAAAAAGACCCTGATTCTGGGAAGGACTGAAGGGAATAGAAAAAGGGGGCATCAGAGGATGAGAAGGTTAGATAGCATCACGGACTCAATGGACATGAATTTGAGCAGACTCTGAGAGAGAATGGGTGACAGAGGAGCCTAACGTTCTGCAGTCCATGGGGTTGCAAAGAGTCAGACACAACTTAGCGACTGAACAGCACAGCTACCACCTTCTTTGAACACAGCCCCTGATTCTAATATTTCAAAAAGTTTATTAAGAGAATATTCTTCCTCCCTTTGTTGAAAATAGTGAAGTCAGAAATACAGTAGTAAATTGTGGGGAGGAAAACCCTATCACAGTCAGACACAGGGACCATGTTTTATGCCAAGAGAACTGACAATATTTACCTGGAAACTTTTATTGTTTTTAACAAGCCACGTTCCCAGCTCTGGTTTGAAAGGTTGTTGCTGAGCTGTGGAAGACGCCGGGATTCTTGGCCTCTGGAGAAGAGGAATTCAATCCAGGGCCAGTGATGGGGCTTGATGACTCAGAGCTTTTGTGTGATAAAGTTTAATTGAAGTATAAAAAAGAGAAAGCTTCTGACAGACATCAGAAGGGGGCAGAAAGAGTGCCCCCCCCCCCCGCTATATAGCTACTGCTGTTGCTGCTAAGTCACTTCAGTCGTGTCCGACTGTGTGACCCCATAGATGGCCTCCTACCAGGCTCCCCCGTCGCCAGCTGCTAATTAGAGAAAGGAAATGTCTCAAAACTCAAGAGTGGCACCAGGCCCCTCACCTGCAACATGTATTTTGAGATAACATTGGCACAAGGTGAGTCATCCCAGGCCATAAAATGAAAGACATGAACCCTGAAGAAAGGCAGGTTTCCAAGCAAATTCATAGTCTCATTAGCATAGCTTAAGAGAATATTTGCATGAGTAAAACATACTGGTTTGTCAAGTCTTAGGCAAACGGACTTTGAAGAAAGTCATAGTCTAAGGTAAATACATAGTTCATTAACATAGCTTAAGAAAAATATTTCCATAAGAAAAATGCATTGGTTAGCTCAAGATTTGAGAAAAGTTAAGTTTGGGTGGAACCAGGTATTGTCATGGCAACACAGAATTTTAAAAGAAGCCTCCTTTTAATTTTGTATAGAGAAGGGAAAAAAATCTCACACTTGTAGTTTGTTTCCTCCTGCCACTTCAATAGTACCTGAACCGTGAATTCCAGATGTTCAAGCTGGATTTAGAAAAGGCAGAGGAACCAGTGAAGGAGGAAACAGAACAGGCTCCATCTTGAAAGCAGGACTCCATCTTGGACCGGACTGTGGACTTTGAGCTATGTCCAGTATCTATGGAAACAACATACCAACTGGAAAACCAGACCCCCTGGATGGGAGAGCCCAAGGACTCGTACCTAGGGTCTCCGTCATCTAAAAGAATACCCTAATTATCTGTGTAGACAAATAGAATCATAAATTTTATTATGCTTATTGGGGTATGACCACAGGCCTATTGATAATTGTCCACTGTTAACTACGTAGGCTTAAGGCATATGAATCACAGATTAACTTTGATTATATCTTTCTTTTCCTTTGTTCAGACTAGTTTCAGGCAATTTGGGGAGGTGGGTTTGGGCACGTACACTTAGAGTATATAAGGTTTTCACAAAAACTGGTCGGGGTCCTTGGCTAAGAGGAGACTCTGCCTTGGGCCCGCCAGTGTAATAAACCGCACTCCACTATCTGCATTGTCCTTCTGAGTGAGTTTGTTTCTCCGGAACGCGTGGCTACAACACCAAATTGCCAACATCCACTGGATCATCGAAAAAGCAAGAGTTCCAGAAAAACATCTTGATGCGAAGAACCAACTCATTGGAATAGACCCTGATTCTGGGAAAGATTGAAGGCGGGAGAAGGGGACGACAGAGGATGAGATGGTTGGATGGCATCACCGACGTGATGGACATGAGTTTGAGTAAGTTCTGGGAGTTGGTGATGGACAGGGAAGACTGGCATGCTGCAGTCCACAGGGTCGCAAAGAGTCGGACACAACTGAGCGACTGAACTGAACTGAACTGCCGCTTAAGAGACAGAAAAAACGACTGACACTTGCAGCCTATTTCCTCAGTTTGGAGACCCCTAGCCTTCCTGCCCGGAGAAGGCAATGGCACCCCACTCCAGTACTCTTGCCTGGAAAATCCCATGGACGGAGGAGCCTGGTAGGCTGCAGTCCATGGGGTCGCTGAGTCAGACATGACTGAGCAGCTTCACTTTCACTTTTCACTTTCATGCACTGGAGAAGGAAATGGCAACCCACTCCAGTGTTCTTGCCTGGAGAATCCCAGGGACGGCGGAGCCTGGTGGGCTGCCGTCTATGGGGTCGCAGAGAGTTGGACACGACTGATGCGACTTAGCAGCAGCAGCCTTCCTGCCTGTTACCCTCTCAGGTTCCTCAAGTGCAGGTTAAGGAGTGCCTTCTGAGTCAGTGCCAGAAGACTGAAATGAGCTCGGCGAGCCCCAGTATGGCTCTGGGATTGTGCCAGATGGAAGCAGTAGGGGCCGCACCCCAAAAACCAAGTGAGGGCTGGGCACCTCCAGATGTGGCAGCTCACCTCTAATGATAGGTCATTAGCTCCTACCCTTGTGCCCATGAACCCTAGAGCATCTTGTTCAGATTTTCTCGTTGGTTTTATGTAGTGGATAATGGCCCTGCCTGTGGTTAAAAAGTTTTCTTTTTTTTTTCCTGAAGGTAAAAAAGAATAGTGAAAGGTCTCCTAAACCTCAGTTTTCCTTCTCACAAACAATAAATGTCCAATCTTGTATATTTGTAAGTTGATCATCATTTCCTTACACTAATTTTTAACACACTTCTATGTCCTGATTGATGTAAGTATATTAACCTATGGTGGTGGTTTAGTTGCTAAGTCGTATCCAACTCTTGTGACCCCATGGACTGTAGCCTGCTAGGCTTCTCTGTCTGTGGGATTCTCCAGTCAAAAATACTAGAGTGGGTTGCCATTTCCTGCTCCAGAGAATCTTCCCAACTTAGGAATCGAACTCAGGTCTCCTGCATTGCAGGCAGATTCTTTACTGACTGAGCTACGAGGGAAGCCCATATTAACCTGTAATCAATAATAAATCTTCAAGATCATCTTATAGTATGTGTTCATATTGCTCCCTTATTCTTTTTAGAGCTATTTGTATATATATATTTTTTACCATATTTGATTTAACCCACCCCTAGTGAATGGGTTTTTAGGCTGCCCCTGTTTGCTGCTATGCTATACTAATGCTAAATAAACATCCTTGTCCATACTTAGGTGTACACATGTTCAGCTCAAGTGCTCTCTGTTGAAGAGATTCCAGGAAGTCAAAGTGTTCATCTGAAGAGGAGGTCAGGTTTTTCAACTTTTTGTTCTGAAAAAAAATTTGAAATATGTAAACAATTCAGAGTCCTGAACCCCCATGTAGCTGTCACTCAGCCTCCACAGTCAACTTCGAGCCACACTGTGTCATTTCAACTTTACCCCCCTAACATCATTTTGAAGTAAGTCCTGCTGCTGCTGCTGCTGCTAAGTCACTCCAGTCGTGTCCGACTCTGTGCGACCCCATAGACGGCAGCCCACCAGGCTCCCCCATCCCTGGGATTCTCCAGGCAAGAACACTGGAGTGGGTTGCCATTTCCTTCTCCAATGCATGAAAGTGAAAAGTGAAAGTGAAGTCGCTCAGTCGAGTCCAACTCTTAGCGACCCCATGGACTGCAGCCTACCAGGCTCCTCCGTCCATGGGATTTTCCAGGCAAGAGTACTGGAGTGGGGTGCCATTGCCTTCTCCGGAAGTAAGTCCTGCTGCTGCTGCTGCTGCTAAGTCGCTTCAGTCGTGTCCAACTCTGTGCGACCCCACAGACAGCAGCCGACCAGGCTCCTCTGTCCATGCGATTTTCTAGGCAAGAGTACTGGAGTGGCTTGCCATTGCCTTCTCCTGAAGTAAGTCCTAAGTACCATTAAAAACATTTCAGTTTGTACCTCTAAAGGCTGGTTTTTTATAAACGTTACTATAATATTGTTATACTTAATACCCAGTCAGCATTCAAATACACTGAAATCCATAATGATACTAAAACATCAGGAATTATCAACCATCTGTACTCTGACACTATCATTTCTTCTTCATTAGAGTATGTCTCTTAGAGCAACTTGCCTTCCTCTGCTATTTGATTACCCTGAGTTATAATTGTGTGCAGGAAAGTCAGGGTAAATGCTTGGCTCTTTACCTTTATTTACTTTTTGTTTGTTTGTTTTAAAATTTTTGGCTGCGCCTCGTGGCATGCCAGATCTTGTTCCCCAACCAAGGATTGAACTAGTGTTGCCTGCAGTGGAAGTGAGAAATCTTAACTGCTGGACTGCCAGGAAAGTATTTACCAGTTTTCAAAATAAGTGTGTTCCCTAGCATCCTCTCAAAGGTGACCAGAATCAGGATTTGTTTTCTCTTGCTCTGTGTTAGTATCATTATAAACTTGTGGGCTTCAATCCATATTTTTGCAATTCATATTCTCAAAGTTGTGGGCTTCCCTGGTGGCTCAGAGGTTAAAGCGTCTGCCTCCAATGCAGGAGACCCGGGTTCGATCCCTGGGTCGGGAAGATCCCCTGGAGAAGGAAACGGTAACCCACTCCGGTATTCTTGCCTGGAGAATCCCATAGACGGAGAAGCCTGGTAGGCTACAGTCCACGGGGTCGCAAAGAGTCGGACACGACTGAGCGACGAACGGAAGGGATTCTCAAAGTTTACATTTCACCATCCTCAGCCAGTCAGAGCCTCTTTGAGTTTACCTGCGTTCTTTTATTTTTCCTGTGTCCTTTTGACATGAATACTGTGGATTACCTTGCCTTCTGCTCTGATGAGGTTCTAAGTGCATTTTGAACTTTTCTTATTTCTCCAGAGCCACGACTTCTCTTCAGTGGGAAATCGCCTTTATTTTCAAAGTTAGGGTTGGTGTGCATTGCCGCTGAGTTTGTAGATTACGTCAGTGAACAAAGCTAGGAAATTCCTATTTTTAAGAAAAATTAAGTCATTAATTCATGCTGATATGTCCAATCCAAATTTAGGATTACATAGATTTTACTTCTTTGATTTAACATGTTGTCTGTTTTCTCTTACAACAAGAATATTAGTTCCCAGCAATGGTAACATGATTATTCGCTTCATCCTATATTACATATAGTAGTTTCCGAATAATAAGATGAATATTATTAACAATATGAGTACTAAGAAAAGATCCAGCAAGCGTTTGGGTGATGCCCAGGGTTTGTTTGGTATAAAACACAGTGCCTGTCCTCACGTTGGCCGTCTTTGTGTGCCAGGCACCACAAAGGTCAGTCTTCCCACACCCAAGGCAGGTACTCAGATCCCCGTTTTATTGATGAATGAGGAAACTGAAGCACAGATTATTAGTAAGGCAAATGATGTGGGGTTTTGTGGGTTTTTTTAATAAAGATCAGCCAGATACGGAGTAGGCAACATTTGTCGAGTGAATACACGTTACATATTTTACCAGGGTTGCAAAGAGCTGTCACTTCATTAGTGCCTTTCGTCATTCAGGGACTATAGCAGTTACTTTGCACTGGACCCTGGGAAGGCAGGAGTCCTGCCCTCACAGAACTCACAGTCTGCTAGGAGATAGGCATTAAGCCAAGCACTGACCAGTGTGGATCAGTGTGTGTGGGGGAGCTACCAGGGCTTGGCCTGCTCTAGGGGCTGAGGGACTTTGCTGAGGAAGTGTCAGTGCAACAGACTTGAGCACAAGCAGGCACTGGCTACACCCAGATGGCAGGCCGGTGTTTCCACAGGAGGGAGAGCCTGGTGCAGGAGAGGAAGTCTAGGCAGGGCAGCAGGAGCAGAGCCAGAGGGATGCAGATGAGGCTCAGAGGAGCAGGGCCCAGGCTAGGCAGGGAAGGCCTCCTTGGCCGCAGGATTTTAATCCCAAGAGCAAGGGAAAACCAGTGAGGGTTTCTGAGCTTTGTGACTCAAGAAAAATACTTTATTCCTTAACCTGGTGATGAGGACATGGCTGTTTTCATAGTATCCTGTTTAATTTTGTAATGTCTGCGATGTTTTTTTTTTATGAAGTATAATTTTGTGAAAATCGCTCTCAGTACTGGGTGGGGAGAGCAGGTCTGAGAACAACAAGAGTGGAACTGGGAAGACTGCTGGAAGCAACAGGAGGTAGTGACATGGCCCAGGATGGTTACAGTGAGGACGAAAGAGAGGACAGATGCCAGGGAGGAGAATAAGACGGGAAGAGAACTTCTGGGAAGTTAACCAGGTTGGGGCAGGCAAGGGCAGCAAAGAGGAATCAAGACTCCTTGTATAGCATGAGTAAAAAGGTCACGTGCCCAGCATGTAAAAAGTTCTATTTTCATTCTAAAGACAGCAGGTAGTATGGAAAGGTGCTTACTAATGGGGACTTTGGGACAGATAGGAGCTGGTTTTAAATTCACCAAACAGAGTGACTTAAGGCAGGTCAGTCAGCCTTCCTGAGCCTCCATTCCTTTCCTTAAAGGTTGTCAGTGGTTGTGAGGGTTACATGAAGGGGCACACAGAAAGCATTCCCACTGCACTGTGCTGGGCACCCATGAGACAACCAGTCAGGGGAAGGGCTCTGTTTGGCTGTTACTGGAAATCTAGACTTTTTTCTTAGCTGCACTGTGCAGCATGTGGGATCTTAGTTCCCCAACAAGAAATTAAACCCCTGCCCCTTGCAGTGGGAGCAGAGTCCTAACCACTAAACTGCCAGGGAAGTCCTAAAGAGATTTAACGTCCAGGTTGGTGGCAGAATCTTTGTTGGATCCTAGGTCACCTGCTTCAGCCATTGGTTCTCAGATGGTGGTGTCACAAAAACTCCCTGGAGTACTTGACAAAGGGCAGAGTCCTGGGCCTTGCCTCCAGAGATTCTGATTTGGAAGTTGGAACCCAGGAAAGTGCATCTTCAGTAAGTTCAGTATCAGAGTGAAGCAGATATTTGTGGCTCCTAGACCACACCTGCAGAATTCTGCTGTGAGCCCTACTGCTTTCATAAAGCACACTGATACTCCCCAGCTTCTCCTAGCTGGTGATCCAAAGGGATCTGACATTTTCTTCCTCTATTAGTTGACACTGACAGGAATACCAGTCAGACTGACTTTGGAAACAAAGGAATGTTTTGGCTTGTGCAACTGACATAATCAGGGTGGCTGTGAGCACACCTGGATGCAGGGCCTCACGTGAGATCAGGATGTGGCCTCCATTTTTCCATCAGATCCCTCTGCTGTCACTCTCTGTGTTGGCCTAGTCCCAGGCTGGCCTTCTCTACATGCCCCACCGGTCCAGGCAAACCCACCCTTGCAAATAACCATCTCCGCAGGGGACTTCTCAGTGACGAGTGCCAGCCAGAGCCCGCTATGGAGCCCCAGTGACCTGAATGGGTCAGTCTCTCAAGCCACCTGGATTGAAATTGAGGTGGCAGACATTACCTGAAGGAGGGGGACAAAGCTGAGCAGGGACTCACTAGATGGCCACCACCCTACTCTGACCAGAAATACGCCCCAGCACAACGCGATGTCTCACAGGTAGTGAGCTCCCCATTGTCCAAGATAGTCCAGCTGTAACCAGGGAGTAAGCACTCTGTAAAATGCTACCCGAGAAGATTTTCTTTCCTCTAGACCTCAGCTTTTCAATATCCATCTTTCCCCTTTTCTCAACCGATCCAGCTTAATACCACTTCCCCCAAGAGGCCTGTCCACCATCACCCTGTGGCCCTGCTTTCCTCTGTGCGACTGTAGCCACAGCTCCCTGAGATGGAGTGGGTTCGCATCCTGTATGGCTGGGTGACCTAGGACAAGTGACTTCACCTGTCAGAGCCTTGTTTTTTCTCATGGATTACTGGCAGTTTCCCAAGTCCTCTCTTCTTCAGCAACCATAGACTTTCCAGCTGGGCACAAGGTGCCCTGAGTAAGGACTACAGTTCCCAGGTTCCCTTGCAGCTGGGTGTCCTGGGACGAAGGCCTTCCCATGAGTTGCGAGCAGTGCCATGAGGCCACTCTGACGAGATGGCTGGCACACAGCCATCTAGTGTCCCTTTCCTGTTAATCCTCCATCCTGCTGCCTGAAGTTCAGGTGCTGCCATCTTTAACACGAGGAAGGTGGAGCAGCGAGCCACAAGGTGCTTTGTGGAAAGGAGGCACCTCCAGCCTTTGGCGCAAGAAAGAACTTCTGGCTTGTTTACGGCACAGTTACTTCGGACTTTCTCTGACAGCAGAAGCTAATCCTGAGTCATCAGAGCTCCTGCCTCATGGGGTTGCTGTAGAGGCTAAAGGAGGGGTTGTGCCCACACAGTGTCTGACACATTCCAGTGAGGTGTTTACAGCTGCCTGCCGCATGGACGGTGCGCACCGTGGCAGAGACCTCCCCTCTCTCTCCCTCCGCTCTCTCTCCCTCCGCTCCTGGCCTGGGTTCCTTGGATGCAAATGAGAGAAAGCAGCTCAGGCAGACTAAAGCAAGCAGGGAGCTTATTGGGAGACAGTGAAGCACCCACTGGAAGGAAGGGAAGGCTGGAGTACACAGGCACCCACAACCCAGAGCTTCTCCACCGCAGACCCCGCCTCTCTGTGAGCCGTCTCTCTCTCTCCCATTGGCGCCATGTGGGGCACGTGCCCACCTCTCGGCCAGATGAGGGGGACACCTGGAGCAGTTCCATCAGTCTGGACCCAACCGGTGAGTGAGTTCCCTCAACAGTAATGATCGCTGAGCAGCATCCAAAACCCAACAAGTGTCCAGGTATGGACAAGGGCTGGATGTTCTTGGCAATAAGTAACAGAACTCTTCACCCAAACAGTAGTGGAATGTGTCATCTGTCAAAAGTGGAATGATGCACATGGCTGTGGGCTGAGTAGATCAGGCGACTCAGCAGCAGCATCAGGGGCCTGGTTCACTCCACCCCCTCGTTCTGCTCTCAGACAGACGGCACGAGTGCCCTACAGACCTTAGGTCCAGATCTGGACCAGAGGGAGGAGAGACGCAGCAGGTTCCTCCCATGATGCTCCTGGAAGGAGCTGGCTTTCCCTTCAGGGCTCGCTGGCCAGAGCATTGCATCAAATGCCCTTTCCTGAAACATACAGGCTGGGAAGGACAGCATCACCCAGATTGGTCTAGACGAATCTCCTGGGTGGAGGGAAGTTAGGAAGTCAGTCTGCCTCTGGACAAACGTGGGACCCATGCATCTGGCTGAACCTTCTCCAGCCGGCCAGGAGGGCTGAACCATGTGGTCCAGAGTGGTTTCAAGGTGTAACCAGCATGTGGGACAGAACGATGCCGTGTAGGTCTTTTAGTTTCAGGTCCTGCTCACCAAAGTGGGAGTCAGAAAATATTTCTAGGGTCTTCCATCCTCTTCTTCCTAGTGTTAAAAGTCTCACCCACTTCAACAGACAGGGAAGATTCTAGAGAACTGGAGAACCTGACCCCCAAACGTTGGCACCCACCGCTCCTGGCACAGGTGGAGAAGGAGGCCACTGAGAATCCTGTGTTCACAGCATGATCCATGCTGCAGCTCTGCCTTTTCCCAGCTGGGTGGCCCTGTAACTCACAGTCTTCCCTGAGGAATGGGGACGAGTTGCTTAGCACATCTTCACCTGCATACAGTAGGAACTGAATAAGTGGAACTTCCTACATTTCAGGTTCCGTGCTTAGCCAGGGATATGTTCTGGCGTGGGCCCTGCCAGCCCCTCGCTTTTGCCCGCTTTCTCTGCTCCCTTTCGTAAGCACCCGTTCTTCCTTGAGGGGTCCTGTGCCTTTCCTCCACTTCCCTTCCTCTACTCTCTTCAGCCCACTCCCATCAACATCGACACCATTTACTCCCCCGTCTTCCTTCACACACTATCCCTTTGGTTCCCAGGACCCCACACGCCCTGGGTTTTTCCTCTACCTCCCAGTTACTCTATCTGCCCTGTGGCTTCTTCCTCACCTGACCCATCTCTAGCTCAGTCCTGGGCCCCTTTGTCTACACTCAGGACGGGGAGATCTCAGCTTGGTCCATGGGTTTGAACACCAGCTATATGTTGCTGCTGCTAAGCTGCTAAGTCACTTCAGTCGTGTCCGACTCTGTGCGACCCCATAGACGGAAGCCCACCAGGCTTCCCCCGTCCCTGGGATTCTCCAGGCAAGAACACTGGAGTGGGTTGCCATTTCCTTCTCCAATGTGTGAAAGTGAAAAGTGAAAGTGAAGTCGCTCAGTCGTGTCCGACCCTTAGCGACCCCACGGACTGCAGCCTACCAGGCTCCTCCATCCATGGGATTTTCTAGGCAAGAGTACTGGAGTGGCTTGCCATTGCCTTCTCCGAGCTATATGTTAATGACCCCCTAAAAGAAAAACTCCACATTTTTCTCTCAATACTTTGAACAGATGTGTGGGGTTTGCACACCAAGCAGTTCTGACTAACAGCCTGGAGTTAGCACAGACCCCACAGGTTAAGGGCCCAGCCCCACAGGCCTTACCCTCTCTCCCTCCATCCTTCAGACAACCATCACAAGTCCAGGTTGTCACCTGTATTTCTGACTGACCAGCTATAAATCAGAGGTTCCTGTGATCCCCTCCTCATCTGATAATTTGCTAGAATGACATAGGAGTGAGGAAAATGGTTTACTCTATATTAGGGTTTACCACAAATGAATACAAGTCAGGAGCAGACAGATGGGAGAGATGCATTAACCAAGGCATTGGAGGATGGAACACACGGCTTCCACACCCTCTCCAGGCACGCCATCCTCCCAGGACCTCCACAGGTTCAGTTCAGTTCAGTTCAGTAGCTCAGTCATGTCCGACTCTCCGTGACCCCATGAATCACAGCACGCAGGTTCACCAAACTGGAAACTCCAAACCCCTTCATTTAGCATTTTTAATGGAAGCTTCATCAGGTAGCCTAAATTGGCCAAGTCATTGGTCACTGATGATTAACTGTCTCTAGCCTGTCTCCCCTTCCCAGGGGAGATGGACTAAAAGTTCCAACCCTCTAACCCCTTAGTTGGCTCCCACTGGCAACAAGCCCCACATCCTTAGGGGCTTTTCAGAGTCACTTCATTAACAAACTCAGGTGTGTTTCAAAGGGGCTCATTTTAAACAGCAAGAGATGCTCCTTTAACCTTAATTGGTGGAGCATTTCAGCAATTTTGGGGACAAAACCAAATGTAAGAAAAGATGCACCTGTTAGAAGAGTTTTAGGCGATCTGGCTGGGAGCCCAGAGACAAAATCCAAAATGCGTAGTTCTTCCATCACAAAATCACCTCTTAGATCTCTGCCAGGTCTCAGACTCAGATCCTACTGCCCTCATGACACAGCCAGTTTGACAGTTCAAACATCAAAAACAACGTGGCACCACTGTACACTCAGGGGTTCCAGCCTTTTCCTCACTCTCCACATCCAGTCCCTCAGTTCCTCATCTGTTCTATCTCCCAAATAGGTCCCGAGCCCCTGCCGTTTTTCCCATCCCTCTTCTCAATATACTAGTCCAAGCCAGCATCGCTCACCTGTACTTTTTGCCTTCCCTGTAATCACCTTCACCCAGCAAGCAGAGTTATCTTTGTAAAATCAAACTATCAGTGGATGGAAAGATAAGCAGACACTTCCCTGATGGTCCGGTGGTTCGGACTCTGAGCTCCTAATGCAGGGGCCAGAGTTCGATCCCTAGTTGAGGAATTAGACCCTACATGCCACAACTAAGTTTGCACGCTGCAACTAAAGATTCCTCTAGCTGCGACTTAAAAGATTCGGCATGCTGCGACTAAGATCTGACATGGCCAAGTAAATAAATTTTTTTAAGTTTATATTTAAGATAAGATGTGGTCTGTCCGTACAGTGGAATATTTTGGCATAAAAGGAATGAAGTAGTGACATATGCTACATCATGGATGAACCTCAAAAACACACTGAGTGAAGTAAGCCAGACACAGAAGGCCACATGTTGATTCCATTTATATGAAATGTCTAGAATAGGCAAATCCATAGAAACAGAAAGCAGACCAGCGGGTGTTTTAGGGCTGGTGGTAGGCAGTAACTGCTTAGTGGATGCATGATTTCTTTTTGAGATGATGAAACAGCTCTTGAATAGTGGTGAAGGTTGTACAGCATTATGAATATACTAAATGCTACTGATTGTGCACTTCCAAATGGTTAAAATGGTAAAATTATATATGTGTGTGTGCTAAGTTGCTTCAGTCATGTCCGACTCTCTGTGACCCCATGGACTATAGCCTGCAAGGCTCCTCTGTCCATGGGATTCTCCAGGCAAGAATATTAGAGTGGGTTGCCATGCCTCCTCCAGGGGATCTTCCTGACCCAGGAATCTTGCGTCCCTTGACTCTTGCGTCTCCTGCATTAGCAGGTGGGTTCTTTACCACTAGCCACCTAGGAAGCCCAAATTTATGTATATTTAACTACAATAAAGTAAAAAAAACAAATGAAGCTGTGACTCTCCCCCTGCTTAGAACTCTCATAGCTCTTTTTCTCTACTAATGATTTTATATTTCAGTAATTCATGAGTAAGCTACTTATAAGCTACACAGCTTTTTTTTTTTAAGTTGTATTTATTTATTTGGCTGTGTCAGGTCTTAGTTGCAGCATGCGGAATCTTTCATTGTGGCGCATGGCCTCGCTAGCTGTGGTGCTTGGGCTCAGTAGTTGTGGCCAAGAGGCTTAGTTCCCTGACCAGGGATCAGACCCACAAGGTGTATTCTTAACCACTGGACCACTGGGGAGGTCCTTCCCATAGTTGCTTGTACTTTGAACTCCAGCCTTCCCTCTGGCGTCTGTCCTTCTCTCTGACCTTCTTTCTCACCACTTTCTTTCCCTCCTGCCACGTTTCAGTAATTCTGGTTTCCCTTTGGTTTTTCATCAAGCCAAGCTCTTTCCCAAGTCAGGCCCTTTGCACATACTGCCTCCACTTAGAAAGTTGTCCCCTCTCTTTACAGTCAGCTTTCAGTATGAACTTAAACATCACAGAGAGGCCTTCCCCAACTACCAACCTGGCTGGCCTCATCTCTATCCCCACCACTATTTTCTGCCATAATCTCCTGGTCATTTCTTTAATAAGCCCGTAGTTTAGTCTTTGTATGTCTCCATCTAGAGTACGTTCAATGAGAGAAGGTGGAACCTGTCTCACTCGCCTCTGTATTCTGTACCTAGCACATAGCTGACACGCAAAGATCACCCAGCTAACAAGGGAAAGGGTAGGGGCAGGATTTAAACCCGAGTCTCTGACGCCATCTCCTATGTTCTTCCTAACCTTTCACGTGATTCTGAACTGTGAAGCGAAAGTTTGAGCCAAGTATCACAGAAGGGGGTCTGAGATAGCCATGACCTTTCTATAAAAAAATTATTTGCGGCTGCACCTGGGTCTCTGTTGCTGCACGGGCTTTCTCTAGTTGCGGCAAGCAGGGGCCGCTCTGTAGCTGTGGCGCACAGGCTTATTATTGGCAATGGCTACTCCTGTTGTGGAGCACCGGCTCTAGAACATGCAGGCTGCAGTAGTTGTGGCACACGGGCTAAGCTGCTCCCCGGCATGTGGAATTTTCCCGGATCAGGGATTGAACCTGTGTCCCCTGCATTGGCAGGTGGATTCTTAACAACTGGACCGCCAGGGAAGTCCAGCCATGACCTTCTAATGCAGCTACATCATCGTACATGGTACCTGAACCTATCATACATAGGTAGGTATCCTGTGTGGCTGTCAGCACTGTGGATGAGTCATATCTGCTGGAAAAGGAGACTCTTGACCCAGACAGCAGGTGTAGCTCTGGGAAATCCAAACAGCCCCTACCTGGCCCTGGCAGATTCTCTCTCCTCCTTTCCATTTTTGTACCTTCTCCTTGAGCCTGGCTTTTCCCCTAGGAAGGGAAGTGGTCAGCTGCAGCAGCTGAAACACTGCCCTGGAGGAACCAAAACCAACACAGATAGCCTTCTCTCTTCCTACTGGGAAAAAACAGAACTGGCATTGTCCCAGCTCTCCTGGGACAAGCTCTCCTGCACAAGCAGGCTAGACCCAAAGCTTAGAGCTTCCTCAAAATGCTCCATGAAGATCAAAAGGCACGATACCCAGAAAGCTCCTAGGGCAATGACTGACACATACTTGAGCAAGCTGGGCTTACTGCTTGATAAGAAATGTGAAGGATGGGGGCGGGAGGCTCCCTTGTGAAAGAGAACCATGTCGGCCTCGCCCAAACCAGAGAACACATCCTTCCTTAAAGGTAGAAGTTTCTGATCTCTTTTGTAACTTGAGTCCTTCTCTCAGGGGAATTTTTAAATGAATAAAATAGAACACCTCATATTACAAAGAACCCAGTTACCTTGAAATGCATGTATTTGTTCTAATGGTGATAATATATGAAATTCTTTGTTAGCACATTAAACTGTGAGAACTAAGAAGTAGCTTAAAAACTACTGTAATTTTAAAGTAGTGGTGAGTATAACTTTTTTTTGAGATATCTACAAATACTCTATTGTAATGTAGACACATCTGTGATTTTAATTGACTGCAAAATCATGGGTGCTGCTACTATAACTTTGGTTTGTTACCTACATTCATAACTGAAGGAAGTGCTAAAACTAAGTTAGAGGTTAATGAAAATGAAGATATAATCATTTGCAAAATCACTGCAGATGGTGATTGCAGCCATGAAATTAAAAGATGCTTACTTCTTGGAAGGAAAGTTATGACCAACCTAGACAGCATATTAAAAACCAGAGACATTACTTTGTCAGCAAAGGTCCGTCTAGTCAAGGCTATGGTTTTTCCAGTGGTCATGTATGGATGTGAGAGTTGGACTATAAAGAAAGCTGAGCGCAGAAGAATTGATGCTTTTGAACTGTGGTGCTGGAGAAGACTCTTGAGAGTCCCTTGGACTGCAAGGAGATCCAACCAGTCCATCCTAAAGGAGATCAGTCCTGGGTGTTCATTGGAAGGACTGATGTTGAAGCTGAAACTCCAATACTTTGGCCACCTGATGCAAAAACTGACTCATCTGCAAAGACCCTGATGCTGGAAAAGATTGAGGGCAGGAGGAGAAGGGGATGACAGAAGATGAGATGGTTGGATGGCATCACCGACTCAATGGACATGGGTTTAATGGACTCCAGGAGTTGGTGATGGACAGGGAAGCCTGGCGTGCTGCGGTTCATGGGGTCGCAAAGAGTTGGACACGACTGAGCGACTGAACTGAACCGAATCTTTTGCTTATCCAAGTTTATGCACTTCTTAGATTCTTTCTGTGGACCACAGGTGACTGTACTAAGGACTATTGGCCTCACCTCCTCAACTACTTAGATAGGAGCTCTCAGGGAACAGGGCTGCTCCTTCATCTAATGTTATCTAGAAAAGGCCTGCCACACAATCGGTATCCAGTGCCAATCTGTTGAGTCTCATGGATTTTCCTGATAGACAGTCACTGATTGAGAATACTCGGTTTTCTCTTTTCAGTCTTTGTACCTCATGTTCCCTGTCCTACGGCATTAGCTGGGATCTTCAGTACAATGCTGATTAGAAGCAGCGATGGTGGACAGCTGTACTGTATTATGCTCAATACTCATGTGTTAATTTATGCTGTTGCATAATTGGACTTCCCTGGTGGCTCAGACAGTGAAGACTCTGCCTGCAATGCGGGAGACCTGGCTTACATAATGGAATGTAAAACACCTGCTACATGCCAGACTCTGCTAAAGATGTTAACACAATTGAGATCTTCTCCTGTTCAGTGAGAAGACCAAGTAGTCGAGGGATTCCAGTGAAGATAGCAGTATTGAAAACATTACTAAATCCTCCATACTTGCTGACCAGCACCCTCAGGATCCTGATACCTAAAAAAAAGTATGGGAATAGGTCCCTGCTGGTGGCCCAGCCTCCAGGACATAAGTCAGGTTGGCAGCTGCAGGCTTTTCCAGCGTGGGTCAACAAGGCAACACATGAGAGCCTCCAGCAGGGATCAGCCAGAGGGTCAAACCAGGGGCAGCATTTAAGCCTGGCCTTGGTGGGACCTGTAGAAACCACCAGCTGTCTGTTCTGACTTAAAACGGTAGTCAGGACTAGTTGTTAAAGCCAACAAAAAGAGGATTGCAGCTTTGAGGTGGGAAGCACCTTAACCTGTTCCCTCACCCTCTTCCCTTCCCCGACCCTCAGGGAGTGAACACAGGGGAGGGGCTGGGAAGTACAGTCCCCACACCCTCTCCACTCCGTCTAGCTGGCCCTGGGGAAGGGAGTTTCTAATAAAATATAAAGTGGAAGTTTAGAATGGGCCAGACTATGCCCCAGGGACCAGGATGGCTCTCTTGTAGTAACAAAATGTAACTGAGAAGTCACATCAGACTGAGCTGTTTTAAGAAAGCCGGCTCCCCGCAGGAGACAGGATTGGGAAGAGCAGACTCAACAGAGGCTAATGGAAAGAGTAGCTCTGTGCTAGGCAGGACACTGAAACTTCAGAACCTGTACAGATGCTACCTTACATGGCAAAAGGACTTTGTAGACGAGATTAAGTCAAGGATCTCGAGAATATCAATTGTTCAGGTGGGCCCAGTATAATCACAAAGGTCCTTTTAAGAGGGAGGGAAAGGGTCAGATGTAGAGAAGAGATGTGATGGTGAAAGCAGAAGTCAGGTTGATTAGCCAGCAGCCAAGGAATGCAAAGAAGCTGGAAAAGACAAGGAATGGATCCCGCCCCAAACCCGGCTCAGGTTTTCAGAAGAAATACAATGCAGCCCTGCCAACACCTTGACCAGCCTGGACCTCCAACCTCCAGTGCTTTGCTGTTTTAAGTGTTATTTTTGTGTTATGTTAAGCCACTAGGTTTGTGGTAACTTGTTACAGTGGCCACAGAAACCTAGTAACAGTACAACTCCAGGGAGTTGTGACTGCCCTACCACCACCACTACCAACTAAACCAGGAGCAGGGAGGTGCGTAGAAGACAGATGCATTCAGGTCTTGGATGTTTGGGACCAGTGATACTTTGGGGGAAGAAAGAAAAAAAGAAAGTGAAGTCACTCAGTCGTGTCCGACTCTTTGCCACCCCATGGACTGTAGCCTACCAGGATCCTCAGTCCATGGGATTTTCCAGGCAAGAATACTGGAGTGAGTTGCCATTTCCTTCTCCAGGGGATCTTCCTGACCCAGGGATCAAACCCTGGTCTCCTGCAGTGTCGGCAGACGCTTTACCGTCTGAGCTACCAGGGAAGCTATGGAGGCTAACGGAGTAACTGAGACCAGTGTGAACCATCCCAGAAAGAAGGTCTGGACAGAGTCCTGGGGAAGCCTGGGAGAGGGAGGGCCCACAGGGGAAGAACGGTGCAGCTGAGCCAGGGGTTGAGCACGAGTACCAGAGCAAGGGTGCGCTCAGCCTCCAGGCCGGAAGGCTCCTCCCTCTTGTCAATACCAGCCCGCTCTTCACCTCCAGCCTCATCCACTCCCCCAGTCCAGGGGCTTTCTGACAGCTTCGAGGTTGGCCACCCCTTTAGGGCATTCTGCCCATCTTCCACCCCTTGCCTACAGATACTGTGCAAGGGACACTCAGCTCACGCTTAAGTAATCAGGAATTGGGGAAGGGGTATTGGAGGGAGCGAACACGAGCTAGCCGGGTTTCACCGAGTGTGTGGTGGGGAGGGGGTGGGCCCGCGGGCAACACATCCCTGTTGGAGGAAGGAAGTGGCTCCCTCCTCCTGCCCCTCCCCTTAGGGTCTCCGGGGCCAGGATTCTCGTGATTCGCGATTGGCTCCCACGGGCGGGACCTTTGTCCGTCTGCAGGATTGCAGGAGGCCCAGGCCGGGCTCGGGCCTGAGGGGCGGGAGGGGGCCAGGTGGGGGGCGGCCGGAGACCAGCGGGGAGACTGACAGGCAAGAACGAGGGCAAGGGGACCGAGAGCCGGGCCGGAGCTCCCGCCGGCCGCGGACTGACTTAGAGGGCGGGCGGCAGGAGGGGGCGGGAGGAAGAAGCAGGCGGGGCGGCCCTGCAGACGCCGAGCTCGCAGTTGCTGGGTAGCTGCGGGCAGGGGCAGGCCGGGCGCAGGGTAAGTGCTCCGGGGCTGGCCCGGGGCGCGTGGCCCTTTTTCGAGCCCTCCCAGCCCGAGCCGAGCCTGCCGGGGACCTCCCGCGGGATCCCCAGGGTCCCCGGTTGCCCGCGGTTCTAGCGTTTCCCAGCTCAGGGCAACGAGGGCAGGCAGTGATAACCCAGGGCCCCCATGTAGAGGGAAGGACAGAAGACAACGCGTGCACCTCACCTTGAAAACGAGGGTGTGGACGAAAGCTATCCATTTGTATGGAGTGAGTGATTCCCTGGGCCAGGTGCCTTCACTTGCCCACATGCCATGAAGCAGCAGCAACAGGTGAGCTAGGTACCATCCTTGTCTCCCTCTTACAGGTGAAGACACCAAGACTCAAGGAGGCCAAGCCACTCGCCAAGGGGTCACACCACCCGCAGAGGCAGAGCCGGAACTCACCCAGGTCGGTGTGAACACCTAAGTTCTCTAACTCATTAGGCCTGACCTGCCTGGGTCCTACACCCTTGGGAGACGGCAGGGAGAGACCAGTGCTGGGAATAGGGGAAGAGGCCAGGGTGAGCCTACCTGCTCATCACTACAAAAAGAACTTTGTGAACAGCAAATCCTTCACCTGGGTAGGGGGTGCCAAGGAATAAGAACAGTGCTTTGGAGCCAGGTTAAACTCCAGAACAGAGAGGAGGCACGGTGCAGCTCCCTGATCCAGAAACTCCCAGGCCTGTACCAGCACCCGCGCTGGGCACAAGGCTCTTTGCAGTTTTAGCGATGGGACTTCGATTTTCCATGCCTCAGTTTCCTTGTCTTTTTCATTTGCTTATCCTTAACCTCGGGATTAAGCTTGGTACCTGCCTTGGAGCCTTGCTGAGGAGACTAAATGAGATGGTTGGTGTGAAGGCCTAGCCCAGTGCCTGACTCAGGCTGGGCCCCATCTCCACCCATCTCTGCCCATCTGAGAGCACTTCTCTGTCCTTCAACCTCAAGTTGCTCAGAGCTATCTGAGATCTGCAGTATTTTCGGCAGCCCCACCAGCAGCTGAAAGCTTCTTAAGTAAGACCAAGGCTGGGGGCTGTGACACCTTCCTCTCTGACTTGGAAGGAGAAAGGCCAGCAGGGACAGGGTTTTGAAAATCTTCAGGCTGAGGCTTGCACAATTCCAGAACTGCCCTGTAGCTCCCGATCCCGCCCTCAGCACCAGTTTATCAAGAAGGAGGAAGGGCTAGGGTATTCTTACTCCAAAGCCTGCTCTTTTCTTAATCCCCTCCGTCTTGGCCAGCCGCAGGTCCCACACCTCAGCATATTGTGAATCTGGTCACTCCTCTGCATCCCCACCTTGACCCACAGACCCTCAGCACTGTCTGCTGAAATCTCTGCACAGCTGGGCCTTAACTGATGACTCTTCCCCTCCCATGCTCATTCCTCTGCTCGCTGCAGCCATACTGGGGTCCTCTTCCTTCCTTGGACATACAAAAAGCTCTCTCAGGGTCTGTGCACAGGCCCTTCCTTCTCCCGGTAACACTCATCCCTTCCATCTTCTTGTGACGTACTTCCTTGCAATTCAGAGACCACCATGAAAGTCACCTACTTGGAAGCCTTCCCTGCCCACCGCAACCTGCAGGAGCCACTCTTCGCCTGCCCTTTGTTGCATTACTGTTCTTCCTTCCAAGTGATGTTATCTTGCTTATGGCTAAAATGTCAGTCTACCAGGGCCCAGACCTTTTTCTTGTCTCTTCATTTTGGATTCCCCAGAAGCCAGGGCCATGCCTTGCACTGAGTTGTCGCTGTTGTTTAGTTGCTAAGTCGTATTTGACTCTTTGTGACCCCATGGACTGTAGCCTGCCAGGGTCCTCTGTCCATGGATTTCTCCAGGCAAGAACACTGGAGTGGGTTGCCATTCCTTTCTCCAGGGGATCTTCCTGACCCAGGGATCAAACCTGTGTATCCTGCATTGGCAGGCAGATTTTTACCTCTGAGCCACCCGGAAAGCCCCTTGCACTGAGTAAAAGTTCTGATAACTTTGTAGAATTGCAGGCAATGTGCGCAACCATTACAGTTCTGCTTCTCATTGCTTAACAACCTTCTTTCTACATTTCTACACAAACCTCAGAATTGTCATTCCTCCCACTGCCTTCTTCAGCTTTTCCCTATTATGGGACCTAGCCACTATTTCCGGGTTCTAGCCATCATCCAACTTTGCTTAAAACAGTATGATCCAAATTGCACTTTTTTTTCTTGCTTTCAAATTTCTTTTTAACTTTATTTTATATTGCAGTATAGCCAGTTAAGAACGTTGTGATAATTTCAGGTTCAAATGATTTTTGAGTCACAGTCTCCAAACTGGTGTGTTCTAGTCAAGGGTCATCCTAAAGGCATACACCACTTATTACCAGGTGGCTGTTTAGAAAAATTATCCCCAGCAGTGTGTGCAAGTTTCCCTACAGTCCCATGAGCATGGGGCTTTTTTTTTTTCTCATTTTTATTTTGTCTAGTTTAATGGGGAGGTCATGGCACGTTTAAATTTTCCGTTGCTTGAATGAGTGAATCTGGGTGTTTTTCTATGCATGCGCTAGTTCTGTTTCCTGTCCTGTGGAGGAAGGAAATCTCCAGGGCACCTGAATTTTTCCCTTCACCTTTACTTGTGGTGGTGGTTCCACTTGAGCCCCATCTCGTGAGAGCAGGGTGAGGGCCCCCAGGGGCTGGAACAGGAACACGCCCAGGTGAGCTGTGCTGGTTGCAGAGGCTGCTCTGCCAGTCAACCAGCAAGAAACTGAGAGTCCCTTGTGCCCTGAGCATGCTACCGTGGGGAGAGAAAGAACTCTCTTTTTTATTTTTTTAAGTCTTCATGATTTTTTTCAAAATGTTAAAATTTTTTAAGTTATAAAAGTAGTACATGACATATAGGCACTTCCCTGGTGGCTCAGATGGTAAATAATCCGCTGGAGACCAGGGTTTGATCCCTGGGTTGGGAAGATCCCTCGGAGAAGAACGTGGCAACCCACTCCAGTATTCTTGCCTGGAGAAACCCATGGACAGAGGAGCCTGGTGGGCTACAGTCCATGGGGTTGCAAAGAGTCGGACACGACCGAGTGACACAATGTATAAGGTTATTCATTGAAACACTGGGGCAGCAAAAGATTGGGAAGCAATCTAAATGTTGGTTGCTAGTGGAAACTACACACACTCCCTCAGGGGAATCCCGCAAAGTCAGCCAAAGGCTGCATTTGCTCTAGAACATCCTGTGGAAGACAGTCTCTGGCTCACTGTGTTAGTCTCCTGTGGCCACTGTACCAAAGGATCAAAAATGTGATGGCTTAAAAGAACAGAAATTTATTATCTTACAGTTCTAGGGGTGTCTCACCCAAAATCAGTCATGGTATGGCAAGATCAAGGTCTTGGCAGAGCTCCTGTTGCTCTGGAGGCTCCTAGAGGGGAATCTGTTTCCTTGCCTTTACCAACTTCTAGAGGCTGCCCTTACTTATTTTTTAAATTTTTAATTGGAAAGCTTTGCACTGTTATTTTGCAGTGTTAGTGTCTGCTGTACAACAACACGAATCAGCTATATGTATACACATACCCACCAATTTCACTCTTCTAGGTCATCACAGAGCCCTGAACTGAGCTCCCTGGGCTACACAGCAGCTTCCCACAAGCTATCAATTATATCTTATTTTCTTTTACTCATAACCCCATTCCGTCAATCTTCAACACAGCATAACATCAAATCTCACTCTGACTCCAGGCCCTGCTTCTGTCATCACGTCACCTCTTCTTCTGGTTCTCTCACTTGACTTGTGAAGACCCTTCTGATCACACTGGGTCCACCTGGATAATGCCCCATCTTGATGTCCTTCTTCTCATCACACTTGCAGAGTTCCTTTTGCTGCGTAAATGGGCACATTCACAGGTTCTGGGGATTTGGACCATGCATCTTTGGGCAGGGCATCTTTCAGCTTCCCACATCCTCAAGGGAAATAAGCAAGATTCAGAGCAGTGTGAGAGCTCACATTTAAAGGGGAAAAAAAGAATAAATAAGACTGTGTTTGGGAAGACATAGAATACCTCCAAAGGCTACATGGGAAACTGATAGGATGTTTCTGGGAAGACCAGGAATAGAAAGACTTATCATAGTATATCTTTTTGTGTCTAATTTTTTACTGTATATGTCACCTACATTAAAAATAAGCTTTAAGAAGTCACACATAGTCATTGTAAAAGTTCAGACCTTTCAGAAAGAAGCCAAGAGAGAGAAAATACCCACCACACCCTCAAATCTCCAGCAGTAACTACTGTGAAGAATTCGGCTCTATCCTTAACAGATTTTTTTTTTTAATGCATATATCATCTTTTCACATGGATGGGATCATATTACGCTATAAAGTGATGGGAGACTTGTTATATTCCTCACATCTTTCCTCATCCACCTATGGACATTTAACAGTACTGGATGTACCATAGATGTACCGTGACTGACTTGACCAGACTTTCAGGTTCCTAAATGGAGTGAAATGCACATCAAATTAAAATTTTTTAAAAATTAAGTTTTAAAGTGAGCAGTTCAGTATCATTTAATACATTCCTGATGTAGTACACCTACCACCTCCATCTAGTTCCAGAATATTCTCATCATCTCAACGGGAAACTGTGTCCCCATTAGGCAGTCACTCTCCTGTTCCCCTCTCCCCCAGTTCTGGGCCACCACCAATCTGCCTTCTGTCTGTATAGATTTGCATATTCTGGATATTACACATCGGTGGAACCATGTAACGTGTGACATTTTGTGTCTGGCTGCTTTTACTTAACATAATGTTTTAGAGGTTCATTCACGTTGTAGCATGTGTCAGTACTTCATATCTTCTTTTTTATTAAGATATAATTGACATACAACGTTAGTTTCAGGTGTACAACATAATGATTTGATAATTTGTATGTATTGCAAAAGTACTTCATTTCTTTTTATGGCTGGATAACATTCCATTGTATAGATATAACATCTTTTATTTATCCATACATATGATAATGGGCATGGATTGTTTCTGTCTTTGGGCTGTGAATATTTGTGTGCATGTATTTGAGTGCCTGTTTCCAGTTCTTTGGTTATGTACTCAGGTCATCCTTCTACGTACGGCTTGAACTTTACTATTTACTGTTTTCAGAAACTATTAACTTAAGCAAGTTAAACATAATTTGTAAAAAAGTGTTGGAAAACACATACTAAGGCAAATGCTGGCAGGATGACAGATCTGGACAAATGTTTTCTTATTTTCCAGATCCCGAGAAGACAGGAAAATGGCCACCTGGAATGAAAAGGTAAATTAATTCAGGTGAACTAGCAGAGTTAATGGACTTCCCAGCCTTGAGAAGATAATTGTTTGATGTTTCTAACAGGGTGGAGGGAAAACGCGTGTTCAGGGTGCTTGCACAATACCAAAGTCTTTAAAGTCACAGAGGTGAAAGCTATGGGAGGAACCCAAGATAGCCTCAAAATCAGAAACAGACTATTTAAAGCCCAGCTCTGCATTTTAATAGCCCTCTATCCTTTGGTCACGCCCTTCACTTCCCTGAGCCTCAGTTTCCTTATCTGGAAAATGGGGCCAAGTTACCACCCTTGTTACTGAAGGCTTGTCCGGAGAAGTTGAGGAGACCATCACTAGGCCAATACTGAGCTCATCAGGACTCCTCCCGACCACTTATTTTACAGGTAGAGACACTTGGGAACAGAGAAGGAAAGCTACTTGCTCAAGATCACACCAGAAGTGGCAGAAATGGGCTTCCAGCCTAGCCTGATGGCAAAGCAAATACTCTGCCTCCTGTATTGTGCGGCTGTCCAGAGTAGGACTAATAAATTCTGTCCTTGATATCTGGGGCACAGCTTGTTGGATTTGAAGAGACATTGGTTGTGAAGGGTAGGGCAAGGTGGAAAGGTGATGTTGGCTTCTGTTTCAGCTGTTCTCTTGGAGTTTCTCGGGGCCGGGCCAGGTGGAGTTGTCAGGGCAGCACCAGAGGCTCAGGGTACCAGCAGAGTAACGGGGCAGAGGACCATGGGACAAGGTGATGATCTTGCATTTTGTCAAATCGGTGGCCCCTTTAATTATAAGAGTATTTCTGATTTAAAGCTGTTTACAGTGTGGGAGGGGGAAGTGACCAATGGCCCTTACAACATGCTGCCAATTCTGATTTCAGAAATGTTGAAATAGGGGGAAAATGTCCATCTTTGCGTTAATGAAATTCAGTGGCATTTCCAGTAGAGGATGATAATCACCCTCTGTATTGTGGCAATTCCTGATAAGATACTGTAAGCTTAGTGCCTGCCACCCAGTAACAGGTGCTCCTTGAGTTCCAGCTGTGATTACTACTCACAGAAAGGCAAATGGAACAGTTTCCTTCGTTTATCGCTTCCTACCTACTAAGCAAAACAAAAAGACAAGCGGAAATTCTCAATCATGGTTATGCTGTGGTGAAACCGGCTCACTGCTGCATCTCACGAGGGGCTGGATCAACCCACACAACTGCTGGAAAAAACTTGACTGGGTGTGTCAGAAGTCATGAAAATGGTCATAATCAAACCTGGTCATCTCACTTACAGGAAAGGAAACAACCCACAGAAAGGCAAAAGTATCATTTACAGCACAATTTAGAAAGGCATGTGTTTCTTAGTCCATAAGATGCCCTTGACTGTAAATGCACCTTATTTCATGTGCTGTGAAGAATAGGGCCCGCCTGTTTACTGTGGTCTAACGTGACACAGCACCGACACTGGGCAGTTGTAGGACAGATTTCAGAAATGTTAACGTGTAAAAATGTGGCCTTTGAATTGGTGATAAAGATGCTGAAAATGAACAATCAGAAAATACAATAACGAGAGCACTGACTTCTGTGGTTAAAAAACCTTGGCCATTAAAAAGGCATAAGTCTGATGCATATAAGTAGTGGGGGGATAAAAGATACAAAGTTGTGTGCAACCTTTGATTATAATTGTAAACGATTAGAGAGTGAGATGGATAGATAAGCAGGTGATAAATTGGTGTGCTGGAATTATGATTTTGTTTTTCCTCATGTTTTCACAATAGTAATACTAAAGGAAATAGATGTGGAGTGACGGTCTGCTCATCGGGGGGAATGACAACAGGTAAAACTTAGGGGTCCAGATGGGTCAGGAGGTCTGGCTGCAGGAACAGGTCGCAGGAGTTGGGGTGAAGACACAGAAACATCAGGGCAAGCAGTGTTGGAATGCAGAACTAGGCACACACCTCAGGGGACCCCGGGGGCTGGGAGCCTGTCTTTCATCACACAGAGGCCAAATCAAGGGTTGGTCCCAGCGGCATTGTTGGGCAGCTAAGGAAGATTGGACCAGGACCACTTGTAGCAAATAAGCCTCTTACTGGTTCTAAAACACATTCCTTTTAATAATTTATCCCAATGAAGTTAATTATGTTTTTTTAAAAATTGTTTTAATAGGATTGCATTTAGGAGCTATTTAATCATCCAGCCCCCTCTAGCTTTAGGGAGCAAAATAGCTCTTTGTAGGAGAAACTGGCAGGGTTTTTAGCCATGGTTCACTCCTGATTTGCTGTAGCAGGCTCTGGACACCTGCCCTCTTGAGACACCCTCCCTGCCTCTGCCCACATCTCTGAGCCTCCCTTTTCCTTTTTTGTAAAATGGAAACTGAGGATCAAACAAGATAGCGCCTGGAGAGCACGTAGCAGTGTGCCGTCCTAATACACAGGAGCTGCTGACACCGTCATGAGGATCAAGTGGGTTTTCGGCCCATCAGGTGACCTAGTCCTTAGCTCAGTCACCTGTCACCAGCCACATCTGGGCAAGCTGGTTGCCGGGTGTGCTTCGAAATCCTTGTGGCAATTAAAAAAAGAAAAAGAAATCCTTGTGGCCCTTTGGCACCTTTCTCATAAGGTGTTTGGGGGCACCAGGTTCATTCATGATGCTGGTTCTTGACCTTGACTGCACAATGGAGATCCCAACCACCCAGGCCACTCCCAGGCCAATTGAATCACAGTCTTGGGGCCTGGGAGTCAGGCACTGGGGTTTGATTGTTTGTTTTTAAAGCATCCAGTTGGTTCCAATGTGCAGCAGGTCTGAGAGCCATTGGTTAAACTGCAGCTGCACTGGCCTCCTTCCAAGGACTGAGCCACAGTGGGGCAAGAAAGAGGGGTGCCCTGAACTCTTGTTTAGCTCTTCTTTTCCACAGCTGAAGCATCACTAAGATGTTGAGGGATGGGGTGGCCCAGATGATTCAGTCATACTGGTGATAGGTCCTAATTTCTAGCTGGGTAACTATATATTTTTACTTCTGTGCTTTTGTTTCTTTCTATGCTTTCAAAACACAAATAGCAGCCTGACTTATGCTTCCCAGTTAACATGGCCAAATCACAGACTAGGGGCAGGACTGCCAGCTTTCCAACAGCTATCCTCTCTCTCCTCCAGGGAAACAGACAAAATATGTCCTACTGTACCCATGTGTTTCAGACTCAACCCACTGGTGATTCCTGAAATCCATTAATGAACTTCAATCAGCCTTTTAAGAAATAGAACAAAGTGGAGAACTTAAGTCTCTCACATATTAACTTCAGTGTTGATTATAGAATGTATATATGTTAGCGTGTCCTAAGTGGCAGGGTATAAAATGTGTTTCTTATTGAGTAAAACTGGGTTGAACTCCCGACTCAGTGTTGGCCTTCTTCAGCAGCTGAGTCTAGAGAGCATTCGTAGAGGTCATGGAGGAGGGAGGGGATTCTGGGCCAGGCAGCCTGGCTCGGAATCTGAGCTCTGCATCTCACTGGCTGTGTGACCTGAGGCAGGTTGCTTGGCCTCTCTGTTGTCAGTCTTCACACCTGTAAATGAAGAGGATTCTGTCTCCGCCTTATAGAGTTGTTGCTGTGTGTTGCCATGGGCTTCTGCACAGAGCTCAGAAAATGGCAGGTGCTTTGGCGATAGTTCCAGTCTCTGCAGTTTGTACTACCTTAATTATTAACTCCCACATCGCCTTCCCAGCCTCATGATCGTCTTGCCAGGTCAACAGACTCTTCCAAGGCAGGAGGGATTCTGACCCACAGGGGATAGAGAGGAAAGTTGGAGAATGCATCTCTGGGGGCACCTGGGCTGCTGGTCAGGCTTCTCGGTCTGCAAGCAACAACCCCACCACCCCACAATCTAGTCAGCCGTCGCGGTGGTTATTTTCATGAACCTCAAACTTCCTCCCCACCCTAGAGAAGGAAAAGCTGCTACGCTTATATAAAGACTTCCCTGATTTTAAAAATAGGCATTCCTCAGAACACAGATCCCTGGGGACTAGGGGGTGGGGAGGTGGTGGTACGAGAACGTGAGCTGCTGGGGTGCAGGAGTCCCCCAGGAGGAGAGATTTGCTCGAGGGATTCGTTCCACCCTCCAGGTATGTTTAGTGGGAACCTGCAGTCTTCCAGGCATGAGGGCTGTGGAGAATGTAGCATGAGCAGGAGCCCACCCACCCAGCCCCCTAACGAGGAGCTGGAGGAGGAAGCAGACTCCATTATATAAATGGGAGCATCCGTCTCCATTGCGGGAGGTGTAGGCCATGCGTGAGTGTAGCAGGGGAGGCACATGGTCAGCTTCCTGGAGCTGGGGTGCCTGAGAGAGACCTCCTGCAGGAGGCAAAGAAAAATGATAAGATGCCATTCCTGACAGAGAAAACCACATGTGCAAAGGGCCTGTGGTTGAAGGAACCTGTTGAGTATGGATGGCTAATGGAGACCATGTGGCCAGAACAGTGACCGGTAACAGGTGAGATCAGATAAGCAGCCAGAGGTCACAGCCTGTGCAATGGCTGTAGGTCTCTGGAAGGTACTTTGGTCTTTTTTTTTTTTTTTCTCTTTACCATGCCACACAACTTGTCTGATCTTAGTTCCCTGACCAGGAATCAAACCCTGGGCCCTTAGCAGTGAAAGCAGAGAGTCCTGACCATTGGAGTATCAGGGAATTCCCTGTGTCTTTAAGATCAATGGGAATCCCAAGGAGAGTTTCAAATGAGGGAGTACATTTGGGCCCCAAGATCACTCCAGGTTCAGTGATTCACTGGGAGGGCTCATAGGACTCAGCACACAGTTCCACTCGTGGCTAAGATTTTTACAAAGGAAAAGGAAAAAGGTACATGAGGTGAAGTCCAGGGGAGATCAGGCACAAGCTTTCAGATTCCTCTCCCATGGGAGTCACATAGGACTTGCTTAATTCTCCAGAAGCAAGTTGTGACAACACATATGAAATGTTATCTGCTGGGAGAGCTTGTTAAGAGACTCAGCACTCAAGGTTTTTATTTGAGAGGTGGTCACATGGGTGCCTTCCAAACTCTAACCCTGAGGAAAGCAAGTATTCAGCATGAACTGCAATGTCTTTTACAAAAACAATCCAGGCACAGGGAGCTGTTCTCACCAGATGAGAACCCTCCCGAAATACAAGTTCCCAGATTCCAGCCAGGGGCCAGGCAGACTTTTCTAAGGCCACATCCCCAGGCCTTTTCTGCACAGGGAGTGACATGATTATGTTTCAAGGAGTGCTCTCAGTCTGTTGACAAGAGTGTAAAAGTGATGGGAGAACAGTGAGGGGCTGGTACATCTTCCAAGTAAAATGTGCAGGCTGGGGCAGGGAGGGGGCAGAAGATGAGAGAAGTGGCTGATGGATTCAAGGGTTATTTAGATGCTAGAATGCATAGGGCTTAGTGATTAGGTGAGCTTTGTGGGAGAGGGAGGGAAGGCAGGGATCAGGACAACGTCTCTAAACCTGCCTGGGTGGGTGTTAAGACCCCTGGACCCAGAAGGTAAGAGATGCAAGTCCATCAGCTGTCCAGTGGGTGGTGGTGATTGCCATGTGGCAAGTCCTCATTTTCCCCTACTGAGGGAAGAAGGATTGCATCTCAGAACCTTGATTCCACTTCTTTCAATATCGTCATTCTTGTTGCTTTAAAAATCAGCTCTTCTGGCTTGTTTTCTTCTCATTGACAGAGTATCTCAGAAAGAACAAAGCTAGTAGAATTGAGTTCATAATCAGCTTTACTACTTATGTTTGTTTTCAAAAACTGTACACAAGTTCTCAGTATAAGAAATTAAAACAACAAATAGGCAGATACCAGGTTGAACCACATAATTGTCAGTTTCTACCAGTTTGGATCTGCAAAAATGGTAATTTTTAAAGGAGTCTTGTTTCAGTAGTTTTCTTGAATTATATCTTGAACCATTCTGTTCCATCGTTTTGGTTCTCTTATTTAGGGATTCCAGTTACGTATATATTGGATTTGTGTGTGTGTGTACATATATTTTTAAAAAATTCTTCCTCCCTTCTCCCCTCACTCAAATACTTCATTCTCTGTAGGTTAGATCTGACTCCAAAAATGGCTATTTCTTATTGTTAAATCTAACAGGGAAGAAAAAAAGGTTTCTCTTCACCTTCCAACCCAGTCGCAATCCCTTTTGCTACACAGAAGTAACTATTTGGTTTGGGTTGTTGATTTTGTTTTTAACAAACATGGAATTATACATTGTGGCCTGGTTAGGGTTAGAGTTAGTACTATGCCGATTTTCACTTGACTGTAGTTGAGAGAGACATTTCTGTGTCAGTCCCTGCAGCCACACTGACGTAGGGCATTCTTAACTGCTGTGTGGTATTGCATAGTGTGGGTCTGCCACAGCGTATTTAACCATGGACCTTAAGGTTATAACAGGACCGCAGTGAGTACCTGTGTGAGTGTGTTTGTGCTTGTGCATGAGTCCTTTGTGTCAGGTCAGACAATACCGACATTTAAAGTTTTGTAGAAACTAGTTTAAGGCTGATCCTTTGTTCCCACACCTGGCACACTGGGGAGACTCAAATATCCTTTGAGAAGGTGAAAGAAACTGCCTCATTGCCCTCCTAAGAAGGACGTACCCATTTCCATGCCCACCAGGTGGTGCAGAGACGTGCCTTCCTTCCTCCGCCTCTGTCACCCTGCTACACCAGGCGACTCTGGGCAGTAGATCTCTCCTCCCTGAATCTCAGTTTCCCCTTCTGTAGAATGGAGAGACTGCCTCTCCCTGCCCAGCCAATTTCTCAAAATTATTGTCAGCATCCAGTGAGAGCAAGAGGAGATGGAAGTGGCCGATACGCTGGAAGCAAAAAAGAAATAAGCTTCTTCCAAGTGGTTTTGTTGACCTCCAAAGGAGCCTGCTTCATCCCAGGAGTGTGGGACTGGTGTGTGGCCCATGCATATAAAGGGAGAGAGAGCACTTGGTCTGTGGCACCCTTGAGCTGACTCGAGCACACCCGCTCTGTCTTAGCTTCCTGGGGTTGCCATAACAAATGACCACAAACCAGATGGCTTAAAACAACAAATTTATTCTCTCAGTCCTCAAGGTCAGAGTTCTAAAATCAGGGGGTTGGCCAGTTCAGTTCCTCTGGAGGTTCAGAGGGAGGGTTGGCTCTATTTCTCCTAGCTTCTGGTGCATGCTAAGTTGCTTCAGCTGTGTCCGACTGTGCAACCCTATGGACTGTAGCCCTTCAGCCGTCTCTGTCCATGGGATTCTCCAGGCAAGAATACTGGAGTGGGTTGCCATGCCCTCCTCCAGGGGATCTTCCCAACCCAGGGATTGAACCTGAGTCTCTTAGTCTCCTGCATCGGCAGGGGTGTTCTTTACCACTAGCACCCCCTGGGAAGCCTAGCTTCTGGTGGTTTCTAGCATTCCTTGGTTTGTAAATGCATCACTCCAGTCTCTGCCTCCATCTTCCCATAGCTTTCTCCTCTGAATGCCCCCTCCTTTTCTTTTCTTTTTTTTAATATTTAATTATTTATTTGGCTGTGCTGAGTCTTAGTTGCAGCATGTGGGGTTCCCCAACCAGGGATCAGACGTGGGCCCACTACATTGGGAGTGCAGAGTCTTAGCCACTGGACCACCAGGGAAGTCCCCCCTCTTTTTCTTACAAGGACACCAGTCACTGGATTTAAGGTCCATCCTAAATCCAGCATGGTTTTATGTCAAGATTTTTTTTTTTTTACTGCACCGTGCACTTTGTGAGATCTTAGTTCCCTGACCAGGGATTGAAGCCCAGGCACTTGGCCATGAGACCTGGGAGTCCTAATAACCATTGGGACCTCCAGGGAATTCCCAGCAAGATCTTGACATCTGCAAAGGCTTGTATTTCAAGCAAAGTGACATTCTGAGGTTTCAGGTAGACATGGATTTGGGACAGCCATGTTTCAACCCACTGCACCCTCCTAGCCAGCAGATCTCTGGTCACAGCCTGCCTGGCCTTTTCTCAGCCCTGTCTTGTAACATAGGGGCCTCCAGGTCATACAGCCCAGCCCAAGGGCAGGTCCTGGCTCTGCGGTTTTCTGAGTGTGTGACTTTGGACATATCACCTTTTTCACCCAGACCCAAAATGATGACTTTGACCTCAGAGAGTTGTTAGGAATTAAAATGAAATAGTGCATTTAAGGAACTTACCAGTGTGCCGTTATAACAAATTATAGACAGCAATAATAGATGTTGCTGCTATTGTGTCTTGTTTGGGGGTGGGAGTGTTGATTAATGGGGCTTCCCAGGTGACGTTATTGGTAAAAAACTCATTTGCCAGTGCAGAAGACATAAGAGACATGGGTTGGATCCCTGGGTCAGGAACATCCCCTGGAGGTGGGCATGGCAACCCGCTCCAGTATTCTTGCCTGGAGAATCCCATGGACAGAGGAACCTGGCAGGCTACAGTCTATCATAGAGTCACAAAAAGTCAGACAACAGCTGAAGTGACTTAGCATGCATGCACGCATGTGTTGATTAATAAGCAAATTAAGTCCCCACAAGTAGGCTCTGAGAGGGAATGGGGAAATGGGGACTTAGCAGACATTCGGCCCTGGGAATCAGCAGTCAGATGAATTTCTTAAAAAGTACCTATTTCTGTGATTGCTGGATGACCATGAAATAGGGACTTTCCCCCTCCTACAGATGACAGCTTCAGAGTCTGAAAAATAGACATTCACAAGAACATTTTCTTCCACATAAACAGGAGGTCAGACTAACAGGCCTGATGGAGAGATCGGAGCCAAGAGTGATCTTTAGTTCTGGACTTGAGTGGCAGGGCGGATGTGACTCCATGACTTAGGCCATTGTGGACGGAGAAGTGGATTTGGGGGGAAAGAAAAGAAATTAGCTCAGTTTGGATCACAACTGACTAATGACCTGGCAGGATATCAGACAGCAGGCTGGAGACTGATTGGTACCTGAGCAGCCTCGAGAACACAGATAAAGGGGCAAGTCACCCTGTGCCAGGGCAAGCTCAGGGTTGGGGACTCAAGGACTTGCAGTGGTGTGGGGGCAGGGACATGGTACAGGAAGAGCAACCAGAGATGGGAGGAAAGTCAAGAAGAGGCGAGACTATCAAACAGAACCAAGTCCACACTGTGAGAGGATACAGCCCAGTCCAGGGGGGAACCACAGTTGTGGGCTTTGATACAGAACAGTGACCCCAGAGAGAGCAGGGCCAGAATATACTGGGACGGCAAGGGTTAATGCAGGAGCAGTGGGGCCAGGGACTCCACTAGTCTAGATTCTCCGGATTACACATGATAGAAGCAACTAAATCTAGCTTCAGCCAGAAAAGGAATCTTTCAGTCCATGTGACTAAACACATGGGGTTGCAGAGGCAGACAGTTTGGGCCCCTTAACCAGTGAATCGAGATATCCACAGATGATGAAGAAGTCGGAGGAGTAGAGGTGAGAGTGTTTGTTTTTGAGGAATAATAATACCAGTGGGTACTTACAGAGGGTCTGCTCCTGGCCAGGCACTAAGGCTGGTGGTCCCCGCAACTTGCTGAGTCAGTCCTTCCATCTGCCTGGGGAAGGTGGGGGTGCGGATGCCGAGAGCTGAGAGTCCAGGGTGGGTGGTGAAGTTGCCGAGGCTCACAATGTTTTCATGATCTTTGTCTTTTCTGGAACTTTGATGCTTCTGGCATGAGGGATTTTTGACTTAAAACTAGAGTTGTTTTCTGCTCTGCTGAGTGCCATATTTTCATTCCAAATTACTGAAAGTTGCTTCTTTACTGGATGCAAAGTTTTTAAAAAAATGTTTTCTGAATAAAATATGAATGTGGTTTTTGTAGCACAGCCTGAGGTTCCCACCATGCTGAGAATTAGTGCAAGAGGTTTCTATCTGCCAGATGAAGTGTTTTGGCGGAGGGGATCATGGCCACTAATCACTAAGAAAGATTCAGGTTGGTTGTGGGCCTGGGCCTTGGCCAACCTTGAGAACCCACCAATTGAACACACCAGGGCCCTCCACCAACCGGCATTTGATGGGCTTCTGCTCT
Source organism: Moschus berezovskii (assembly GCF_049115385.1). Taxonomy (NCBI): domain Eukaryota; kingdom Metazoa; phylum Chordata; class Mammalia; order Artiodactyla; family Moschidae; genus Moschus; species Moschus berezovskii. Next base: position 57,721,590 of record NC_142478.1, on the reverse strand, counting down.
AGGTCAGGTGTCACGTGGTTCTCTGGGGACTCAGAATATACAAACCTATATGTTTGTATTTTTCCATTAAATTTGGAGATATTTTCCAGGTGTTATTTCTCCAAATATTTTCCCTCTCTTCTCTTTTTGGTACTCCAGGTACATGTATATTAGGAACTTAATGTCCCTGAAGCTCTGTTCTTTTTTTTTTTAGCCCTAGCCTTTTTTTGCTTCTACTGGATAGTTTCAGTTTTTATCTTTAAGTTCCCTGATCTTTTCTTCTGCAGCATCTAATCAGCTATTAAGCCCATCCAGTGATTTTTCAATTCATATATGTGTTTTTCAATTCTAGAGTATCCATTTGGATTTTTTATAGTTTCCATTTTTCTTTTGAGATTCTCCATTTGTTCCCTCACTAAGTTCATGTTTTCCTTGAAATCCTTGAACATATTTATAATAAACTATTTTCAAATCTTTGTTGGCCAATTTCATCCCTTTTCCCTTATCTCCATCCCTTTTGAGCTAATAAGCTGATGTTTTATTGGTTTATGACTACATTTTCCTGCTTATTTATCTGTTTGGTAATTTTTTATTATATGTTGGACATTATGAATGTTGTTGAGAGTATTTTGCTGTCTTCTTCAATAGAGTACTGAGTTTTGTTCCAAGAGGCAGTTAATTTACTTCGAGTTAAGCATGATCTTTTTAAAAGCCTTATTTTTAAGCTTAGTTGGGACAGGTCTAAGGTAGCCCTGACTGGAGGGCTAGATTAGGTCTATATATAAGGCATGGCTTTTCTGGAATTTCTACTGAATACTCAAGAGTATTCAACAAGATCTCTCTACTCTGGCTGTTTGGAACTCACAGGTCTCCCAACCCAGACCTATGTAAATCTCTGGTAGTTGTTCAGCTCACAGTTCCCTGAGAGTTTTTTTAGTTTTGTTTTCCCCTGAAAGTTATATTTTGCCCTGTTTCATGGAGTCTTGCTCTGCACATGTGAAGTTTAGGACTCAGCCTAAGTCCAATATTTGGAGTGTTTTCTCTCTGTACTGCTTCCTTTTCTCTGGTACCTTGCCATGCAAACTCCTGAGGAAGTAAAGTTCAATAACCCTGAACTATAATCTTTGTCTCCACAGTCCAAAAAGTACCTCCAGGCAGAAGGCTCGAGTGATTGTGGGGCTCATCTTACTTGTTTCTCTTCTCTTCAAGGATCACAGTAAATTTCATACATTTTCCCAGTTTTAGAGTTATATTTTAAGACCCTGATGTTGGGAAAGATTGAAGGAAAAAGGAGAAGGGGGCAGCAGAGGATGAGATGGTTAGGATAAACATGAATTTGAACAAACTCTGGGAGATAGTGAAGGACAGGGAAGCCTGGCATGCTGCAGTCCATGGGGTCGCAAAGAGTCGGACACGATTTAGCGACTGAACAACAACGAATGGCATGTACTGTAACTGGTATAGTTACTTTTATGGCAGTTGCTGTAACTGGTATAGTTGTTTATACCGGTTACCGTGTCCTTGGTCAGAAGCAGAAATCTCATTCTTTTGTATGTTTATGCTCACATTTTCACACATTCCAAAAACAATACGTGGTAGTATTTGGTAGCCACTGAGGTAGCAGGAAACTCAGAAAGTGGAATTTGAGAAGCCAGTGAAGGAAGTTTTTGAAGAAAGGGAGTGATCTTTCTGTGTTCAGTACTGCTGAGGGGGTACACACGGATGTCATCAGTGAGAGAGGGTTCATTCATTTTAACTGCTGTATAAAATTCCATCACGTGAATAGAGAAAATTCACTTCTCTATCTCCTACCATTTAGGTGAACACTTGCAGTGAACATTCTTGAACATGTCATTGATTTGAGTACATGTGGGCGAGTTTCTCTTTGAAACCTATCTAGGGGTGGGATTACTAGATCATTAACTAGTATAATTTCAACTTGACAAAACAATACCAGATTGCTTGGAAAAATAGTGGTGCCAGTGTCTGTTCCTACCTTCAGGGTTCAAGAGACTCCCATTGCTTCACACATTCACTGTTTACTATTGTAGATTTTAAAATTCTTGCCAATCTGAGGAATGAAAAGGTGTGTGATTGTTACTTCAATTCACCTTTTCCTAAATATTAGTGAAGTTGAGTGTCTTGGCTATCTGGGTTTCCTCTCATGTGACCTGACTGGTAGCATCCATTAACTAGTTTTCCACGGAGTTGTCTTTTTTGGGTAAGATTTCTCTCTATATTCTGGATACTAAAATCTTCGTCTGTTAAATGCATTGCAAATATTTACCCCCAGTCTGTGATGTGTCTTACTTTGTACAGGTGTGTATGTGTGTGACAGACATTTTTAGCTTTGATAAGTCAGGTCTATTGATTTATTTTGTGTTTTTTGTCTTATTTAAGCACTCCACAGTACTGAGGTCATAAAGATACTTGTCTGTATTTTGTTTTTAGACTTTTAAAGTTCTTTGAAATACATTTATATAGATTAATACAACTGAAATTTATTCTCTGTGTGGCGTGAGGTAGGGTTTTTTCCCCCCCTTGTTGGAAAAGCCAAATGTCCTAACCTTGCCAGTGTTTTCTCACTGATCTGGACTGCCACTGCCATCACATCCAGGTTCTCACAGTGACCTGGGTCTGTTTGGGGCTCTCTTTTCCTGTTATTCTGGTCATATTGCCTCTTCTCTTAGCCATACCTGAAAGTTTTCATTATTGAACTTTAGAAAAAATTTGATGTCTGGGAGGGTAAGTGGGGTAAAGAAGTGGAAAGCTTATTTGCTTTTTCACTTTGAAGTCATCGGTCTTTAAACAGCTGTCTATAATTATTTAAAACAGCACTGGCTGAACTTAGGAAAAATCCACTTGCTGCCCAGACCTTTCTAGGACTGATCAGTGGCAAGGGTGGCTTCGCTTTTGTGTGAAACTTTGGGCACTTTTACTTCTGCCTTTGCCCTCTCCTGCCCTGCCAACTCTCACCTCTGGGTTTTTAGGTTGTGATGTCTCTGAATCAGGGGCTGCTATTGGGTCTTCCGGTATTTACATGCAGGCCTGCGGTGGGTGTTTTGTGACTGGGCGGCAGTACCTCTCCTGTTGGTTACTGCCAACCAGACCACAGTGGCAGGCCTGACGGAGTCTGGGGTTTCCTGTTGCCTCACCGGAGCTGAGACCCTGGATTCCAAAAATAAATGCTCGAAAAACCACTGTGACCTCACGGTCTGCGCTCGCACGGTGCTCTGAGTGCCCGACCGTCTTCACCCTGGGGCCCGGCCTAGCGGGGGCTCTGCTCCCCCGGAGACTGACGGACAGGCTGCCTGAGCGCTCGCTCTCTGTCCCCCTTTCTTCAGGCAGTCACCCGCAGGGCCAGGGTGGCTCCCGCCGAGAGGATGAGCAAGTTCTTGAAACACTTCACTGTCGTCGGGGACGACTACCACGCCTGGAACATCAACTACAAGAAGTGGGAGAATGAGGAGGAGGAGGAGGAGGAAGAGCAGCCGCCGCCCACCGCGGCCTCGGCTGAGGAGGGCAGAACCACTGACCCCACCCCGGCCCCGGCCCCTGTGCCCAGGCCCCGCCTAGACTTCAGGACCACTTTGAGGAAGCTCTTCAGCGCCCACAGGTTTCAGGTAGGTGGGCAGAGGCCCAAAATGCCTTGGGTGGGGCAGAGCCATCAGCCCAGAGTCACGAGGTCAGGTGGGGGCCCATCTCTGTCACCAGTTCCTTCACTCCGCAGATATCTACCCAGCACGGATCGTGTGCAGGGCAGGTTCCCTGTTGTCAGGGGCAGAGTAAGTCCTAATCCAAAAGTCAATTAAAAATTCATCACCTGATAAGTACATTAAACACAATGTGATCCATCCCTACTCAGCTGTAGAGAGGAATGGCACACTGACATGCTGTAGTGTGGATGCCCCTTGACAACATGATCCTCAGTGGAAGAAGCCAGACACAGAAGGCCACATGTCTTGTAATTCTGTTTATGTGAAATGTCTCGAATACATACATCCACAGAGACAACAGAGTAGAGGGAATGGAAGGGGGAGTGTCTTCTCAATGGATGTAGTTTCTGGTTGAGGTCACGAAAACGTTCCAGAACTAGATACCAGTGATGGTTGAACCACCTTGTGAATGTACCTAAGGCCTCTGAACTTTATGCCAACCTTAAAGGAGTAAAAATGTTAAGTTTTGCGATGTTAAATGTTAAGTTATGCAAAATTTACCCCCTACACACCCAAAGGAAATGAAAGGATAAATTGGGGCGGGGCGGGGGCAGTTTCTTCTTTTCTGAAGTGATGCTGAAAATATCTGCCTGGCGTAACCAACCCGCCACCAGTCTCCAGGTGTGGTTATGGGGAGACACTGAGAGGGAGACGCAGACTTCAGAGAGTAGCAGAAGGAATAGGACTTCCTGCAGGGTTCAGGTCAGTCCCAGTGTGAGTGGAGTCTGGCCAGCCCTGTCTGAACCCCATGCCGCCACCCCCGCGTGGGTGAGCAGGTGTCTGGAAGCATGTTCTGAGACCCAGCAGAAAGCAGGAGGCTCCTTGTCAGCCCAGTCCCTGAATGGAACTCTTTGGGGGCCCCTGCTGCAGGTTACCCCCCTTCAACCATGATAACCCAGCTCCTCCCTGGAGCTGGTGTCCCTTCTGAAAGTAGAGAGAAGCAGCCCTTGCCTCTCCCATCACTGACTTTGTTCCAGGGTAAAAGAGAAGGAATTATTTTGGTCTTTTTTTTTCCATTCTCGTGTGACTTACGGAAACAAAGCAGGCAACGCAGCACTCCTGGCAGCTCAGCACTTTCCTCTGTAGCTCTGACAGAAGAGGAAACATGGTATTATGTTGTTGGGGTTGAAATCCAAAACCCTCAATTTCAGGAGGAGAAGGAAGGAGCCAGCTTCCTCCCAGCTGCAAGGGGAGCCCTGGGAGGTCCCCCCTCTCCTGACTGGGCCCCCCAGGCCACGTGGCTTTGGGGAAAAGCAGAGGAGAGGTGTTTATTCATTCACTAAACAGTCACTTCTTAGCTTCTGCTATGCACCGGGGTCACAGCAGTGAGCGTGGACACTTCCCTGCCCTCACTTGCAGAGGATGGATGCTCCGTGGAGAGGCAGGCATTCCAGAAATCAGACAGATGCTGGATACAAGTGGAGAGAAGCCCTCTGCAGGGAAACAAAGATGCAGGTGGTGGCTCTGAGAGATCCTCGGGGTTGGGGAGACCCGATCGAGGATGTGAGGCAGAGAGGGTGATACTTCACCTGAAACCACGAGGCTGGGCAGGAGTGAAGTCTGTGGATAGGAAGGGAGGAGCTTCCCAGGCAGAGGGGCTGCGTTTGCAAAGGGCCTGAGGGAGGAAAGAGTCTTCAGCACTGGAGGAATTGAGAAGGGTCCATGGGGCTTGTGTGTATCCAGTAGTGGGAAAGGAGGCGCTGGAAGTCCACCCACCAACAGTGGGCAGCCATCAGAGAGTCCGAGTGTATGGTGGGGAGGCAGTGACGTGAGCAGTTTGTAGAGTGGAAGCAGGGAGGCTACCTCGGGGTAGGGAGTAAGGGTTCAAGGGTTTGATCTCTGCAGATGGAATCCACATACAAGAACATTCTGGAATCCCCTCTCTTGGGTCAGTCTCCACCTGGTGACCGAGGTGACATGATAGATAGTTGACTGTTGCCACTTCTCACAGAATGGCACAACCAGCCAAAGGAGAGAACTGGGGGCGAGTCAGGCCTCTGTGTAGCCACAGACCGGCAGGAGAGCACAGCCAGGAAGGCCAGGAGGAGCCTCACTTTTATCGCCTGCTGACCGTGGCCAGGCCGCCGTCTGCTGAGCGCACCTCACGCTTTATCTCACTTGATGCTGCCATTGTCAGCTGGGGTGGAAAATACAGCGAAGTCCCATCTCCCCCGGAAGGACACTGAAGCTTGTTAGAGTTAGCGCCAAGGCACAGCAGAGCTGAGAGTTGTGCCCAAGGTCCAGGCTAACAGGGGAGCCGGCCCAGGGCTGGCCGCCCCACAGCCTGCTACACCCTGCACTCTGGCTGCTGCTGCTCAGGATGGCTGTCCTCCAGTGAGGGCTTGGAACTGACCCGCTTCCTGAATTCTCGGCATTTTCCCTTGTGCTGTTGCTCCCCTCAGAACTAGGCCTGCCTTGTGAACTGGTGGATTCAGAGCCTTAGGGGTCAGTTCATTGAGGACGGGGTTGGGACCCAGACACTGTAGTTTTGTGACCTTGCGTCTGTCTCTCAATCACTTTTTAAAACTGAGATGAAATTAAAATTAATTAATTAAATCATTTTATGCCCTGGTGGCTCAGAGGTTAAAGCGTCTGCCTGCAATACAGGAGACCTGGATTCGATCCCTGGGTCCGGAAGATCCCCTGGAGAAGGAAATGGCAACCTACTCCAGTATTCTTGCCTGGAGAATCCCATGGATGGAGGAGCCTGGTGGGCTACATGAGGTTGCAAAGAGTCAGACACGACTAAGCGACTTCACTCGGTATGATCAAATTAATCATTGTAAAGTGGATAATGCAGTGGCATTTATTTAGTACATTCACGATGTTGTGCAGCCATCACCACTATCTAGTTCCAGAACACTTCCATCATCCCCAAAGAGACCTAGTGCCCAATAAACAGTAACCCCCAGTCCCCGACAAACCCTAACCTACTTTTTGCCTATATCAGACATTTCATGTAAATGGAATCCTACGATGTATGTGATCTTTTGTGTTTGGCTTCTCTCACTTAGCACAATGTTTTCTAGGTTTATCCACACTGTAGCCTGCGTCAGTGCTTCATTCCTTTTTACGGCTGAATATCCAGTCTGTTTTTAATATCTTTATGCCTTGGTTCTAGACTAGATGAGCTCTAGATCCCTTTAGCTCCAACATGAAACCAAAGAGGGAGGGAGGGAGGAAAGAAGGAAAGATGCCGTCTGAGGCTTGAGTCTTCATTAAGCTATTGAATTCGGATTTGTGTGAATAAATTGCCGTACAATTTTCAACAATAAACCATGTCATCAACTACTTTAATTAGTGACATAATTGTTACAGGTCGAAATGGTCAAAAGGTTTAATAGTCCATTCTTTATAGGCCTGAACTGGTTCAGTTGCGACCTGAAACTGCCAAGATAACGGCAGACTAATTCTCAGAGGTCAAGATCTATCCGCCTGACAGTGTAAGGGGGAAGGCCCCCGGGGAAGTAAGTGACAGTCCAGTATGTTCAAGGGAAAAAAGAGGTTACACAAGGGTCACGGGATAAAAGAGGAACCCCCCACCTCGAGTTCCTCCTGTTGCTGCCATTTCCACCACTCCCACGTCATCCCTGTAGTCTCCTCAGATGCCATCGCCTCCACCCACCTTTACTATCCGAGTCACCATCATCACCGCCTCCGTCACCATGACCACCCCCACTGCCATCGGTGAGACCGCCCACTCACTTCACCCTGGTCCCTCCCAGCTCCCTGCTCCAGCAGGTCACAAAACCCATGAGATTGTCTTTCCCTCAGCAGCTCCTCTCTGTTTCCCAGGACACCCAGAACTCCCTGCCCACTCCCCGCCCAGTGAGCACACGGGGGTGGGGGTGGGCATCTCAGGTCTCAGTCTGAAGCTGTGTGACGGGCACAGTGGACATCACCCTAACCAAGCTGCCTGGAGGAGGCGTCCCTGGAGATCCTCCTGCAACTTGGCTGTCTGAGGCTGGATGTTTTATTTATTGAGCCTCTGTTCTGGGTATATCCTGGCAAGAGCAATTCCCAGAACTAGAGACACAAAAGCTTTAAAATACATTACTACTAATTTTTTGCCATCTAGGCATTAGCAGTTTGGTTCAAGAGATGCTGAGAAGCAGTGAACTTCCAAGTTAAGAGAAAGACCAGTGGTGACCGAGGGTCAGTCAGTGAGCTGCACAGAGGCTTTAGGGGGACAGGCACGGCCCCGGGTTGGAAGGAGGGGCTCCAGTGAGAGGAGCCGGTCCCCAGCAGGCCTCCTGCAAGGCGCTGGAGCTGCTGTGGGCAACTGGCCTCCCATCCTTGACATCCAGGTGTTAACAGCCCTTAGAGATGGAAGAAAGGTCTCTGATTAGGTCTCATGGTTTCTTGCTTCTTCCCTCGGTCCGCAGGTTATCATCATCTGCCTGGTCGTCCTGGACGCCCTCCTGGTGCTTGCCGAGCTTGTTCTGGACCTGAAGATCATCCAGCCCGACAAGAATAACTATGCCGCCAAGGTAGTGTGTCCACAGCCCTTTAACATGGTTCACTCCTGTTACCTGCACGGATGGTGGGCGGAGGGAGCAGCGCAGAGAATCAACCAGGGCTTCTCTGAGAGTAGTTTGATGGGGTGCTTTCAGTCAAAGAACAGAGCATATGTCTTCCTTTCCCAGTTGTAGATATGAGTTCCCTACAAGCAGGAGACCTCAGGTCACTTGATGGCTTGCAGGCTTTCATCTTGAGCTGTCCAAGACACTGAGCTGGAGTCTGTCACTGATCTCAAGCCAGGAGAAGGATTCCTTCCCATTCCCCAGAGGAGGACGGGCTGTTTGTCCTCCTGTCAACATGCTGACATGGTCCCTGTGCTGGAGCCACTGGGGGGACGCGCCCACCATTCATTCCCTGATTCACAATTACTGCCTGGCCCAATCCCAGACAGTCATCCAGAGGGCCGTGGGTGCACTGAAAACACACCCTGTGATCCTATCACCAGTAACTGGGAGAAGGCCAGGGGCTTAAAAACATCTCCCCACACCCTTTGAAAAAAAATTCAGTGGACTGTGCATAAGTGTCTTTTCAACCGGCAAAAGGACAGGAAGAAAACATTAAACCTCCTTCCTACTCGTGGCCCCTTTGACCAAGGCAGCTGTTCTCTTCTGTGACACTTGAGTCCTCCCGTAGATGGATAATCTTTTCTCTCCCTCTACTGTTTAATAGAATCAGTAACTTACAACCTATGCTTACTGTCTTGTGCCTTTTTTCTTTACTTTTTATTATGAAAAATGGCATACATTTTTCTGTATTCGCTTTCTTTATACACATACCCACAAACATGCCCATATATTTTTGACCATTTGAAAGTTAGACATCATGACACTTCATCCCTGAGTACTTCAACAATTCCTAAGAATGAGGCTTTTCTCCTATAGAACCATAATAGCATTATTACACCTAAAAAAGTTATAATTCCATAATATCTAATAACCAGTTTTCACTCAAATTTCCTCTTTCATAGTGCTTTTTTTTTCCAAACTAGATTTCTGATATTGTATTTGAGCTCCTTTAAAGTTCAAGTCACTCAGTTGTGTCCAACTCTTTGTGCCCCAAGGACAATACAGTCCATGGAATGCTCCAGGCCAGAATACTGGAGTGGGTAGCCTTTCCCTTCTCCCGGGGATCTTCCCAACCCAGGGATCAAACCCAGGTCTCCCACATTGCAGGTGGATTCTTTACCATCTGAACCACACTGTTCCTTTATTCTGTTTCCTGTACAACCCAGGTTAGGTCAGGAGGCTTAAAAAGCAAGAATTCTTCAAGGGTGGGCTATTTTTTATTTATTTTTAAATCTCATGGCACCTTGGGCCAGGGACCCACTATTAGTCTGCTGGATCACTTGATTCAGGTTGTAAATGCTGAGCTGTTGCACTGTCCAGGGGCACTTTTCCCTTTGCAGTTGTAAATAATCTACATGGTGACACTTTAATATCATACAAACTTCTTTCCCAGTTAGCATCCACTGATGATCATTGTGAGTCTGTGAACACACTGGCTTGCAAACCAGTGATTTCTAATTCTGCCTTTCCTTCTACATCAACTAGTCAGTATCCTTTTTATCAGTTCAGTTCAGTTGCTCAGTCGTGTCCGACTCTGTGACCCCATGGATTGCAGCATGCCAGCCTTCCCTGTCCATCACCAACTCCCGGAGTTTACTCAAACTGTGTCCATTGAGTCAGTGATGCCATCCAATCATCTCATCCTCTGTCGTCCCCTTCTCCTCTTGCCTTCAATCTTTCCCAGCATCAGGGCCTTTTCAAATGAAGTCAGCTCTTTGCATCACGTGGCCAAAATATTGGGAGTTTCAGCTTCAGCATCAGTCCTTCCAATGAACATCCAGGACTGATCTCCTTTAGGATGGACTGGTTGGATCTCTTTGCAGTCCAGGAGACTCTCAAGAGTCTTCTCCAACACCACAGTTCAAAAACATCAATTCTTTGGCGCTCAGCTTTCTTTATAGTCCAACTCTCACTTCCATACATGACTACTGGAAAAACCATAGCTTGGACTAGATAGACATTTGTTGGCAAAGTAATGTCTCTGCTTTTTAATATACTGCCTAGGTTGGTCATAGCTTTTCTTCCAAGGAGCAAGTGTCTTTTAATCTCATGGCTGCAGTCACCATCTGCAGTGATTTTGGAGCCCAGAAAAATAGTCTGCCATTGTTTCCAATAAAAGTTTCCATTGTTTCCATGAAGTGATGGGACCAGATGCCATGATCTTAGTTTTATGAATGTTGAGTTTTAAGCCAACTTTTTCACTCTCGTCTTTCATTTTCATCAAGAGGCTCTTTAGTTCTTTGCTTTCTGCCATAAGGGTGGTGTCATCTGCATATCTGAGGTTATTGATATTTCTCCCAGCAATCTTGATTCCAGCTTGTGCTTCATCCAGCCCAGCATTTCGCATGATGTACTCTGCATATAAGTTAAATAAGCAGGGTGACAATATACAGCCTTGACGTACTCCTTTCCCGATTTGGAACCAGTCTGTTGTTCCACGTCGGGTTCTAACTGTTGCTTCTTGACCTGAATACAGATTTCTCAGGAGGCAGGTCAGGTGGTCTCATATTCCCATCACTTTAAGAATTTTCCACATTTTGTTGTGATCCACACAGTCAAAGGCTTTACATAGTCAATAAAGCACATGTTTTTCTGGAACTCTTATGCTTTTTCAATGATCCAGTGGATGTTGGCAATTTGATCTCTGGTTCCTCTGCCTTTTCTAAATCCAGCCTGAACATCTGGAAATTCACAGTTCATGTACTGTTAAAGCCTGGCTTGGAGACTTTAAGCATTACTTTACTAGCATGTGAGATGAGTGCAATTGTGTGGTAGTTTGAGCATTCTTTGGCATTGCCTTTCTTAGTGTGTATCAGAGGAACACAGTCATTCTTTTCAGTGTTCAGTTTCAAATGGTCCCAGATCTGGTCACTGTGAGCCTCTTTGAGCTGATAGCTCAGTCCTTTTGACAAGACTCTGTTGCCTTTTAGTGTTTCTTGCTTTCTGGGCCAGGATGATGTCTCAGCTCTCTTCATACTTTTCCTGCCCCAGAATGGAAATGGTTACTTTAGTGAAGACTAGTATTTATAAATCTAGATCTGGGAACTCTTTTCATTTATCATCCACCTTGGTGATCATTTCTAGTAAATACTTATGGATCAGCCTTGGTCTTTTGAGCAACTGTGTAGTACTCCACGGGGAGGTACCATAATGCTTTTAAAAGGACCCTAGTCTAATGAACATTTCTGTTCTTCTACAAATAATGTAGAAAATCATCTGTTCTGCAATTGGTGCTGCAGTAAATATCCTTACTGTCTTTGTGCACATGTGAACTTAGCTGTGTGATAAATTCCTAGCAGTGGAGCTGCTGGGCCTAAGAGCATGGTGGATGTTTTTAGTTCTGCCATTGCCCCATTGCCCTTCAGGGAGCAGTGTCTGTGCTGTTCCCAGCTACAGTCAGAGCCCGAAACCAGTGCCTGGTGCTGGCAGGAATGTGGGATTGGTCAAGGGAATGAATTCTCTCTGGTGACTGGGCAGGTACATTCAAAGCTGGCTCATCCATGTGAACCACCTCAGCCTGTGATCAGCCTGCATCTAGTCTCATGTGTCACCTTGTCCCCTTCAGGTGTTCCACTACATGAGCCTTGCCATCCTGACCTTTTTTATGATGGAGATTTTCTTTAAAATATATGTCTTCCGCTTGGAGTTCTTTCACCACAAGTTTGAAATCCTGGACGCCATCGTGGTGGTCATTTCCTTCATCCTTGACATCGTCCTCCTGTTCCGGGAGCATGAGTTTGAGGCTCTAGGACTGCTGATCCTGCTCCGGCTGTGGCGGGTGGCCCGGATCATCAATGGTATGTCCCCTGCACTCCTGAGCGGGGGAGCTAGGGGTTGGGGGTGGGACAGTGGGTAGAGCCTGGAAGGGGCACGGAGCCCCCAGTCCTTCTCCTGGCAGCCAAGAGTAACATGAAATGGTCTGTTTGGTGTCCCACTGCCACCTCTGTGGTTACAAATTGACACCAGGGACATGTGCTCTGAGAGGAAGGGCCCTTCTCCTTCAGGCTCTATTTTCACGATTAATGAAAGATGTTAATAAAAAGGGTTATAGACCAATCCCTTATCTGTTCCCAAAGTACTTTTGTTTCTCACGAGGTGTTTCCTGAAGAGTGTTTTATCAAACCCCATCCCACCCTGGGAGGGGAGCACAAAGCTGAGAAACACTGTACATTAAATTCTGCCAGCTTGGAGAAAATCACAGCACGAGTGAGCACGATGAAGGCTCTGAGAACCGCAGTTGTTTTCTAAGTTGACACTTTGGGAGGAAATAACACCTGTCGGCCTGCTGTAGACTCTGGCTCTGGCGAACACAATGGGGGAAACACTGCTTTCGCGGATTTTAGGCACACTCCCTGCTGGTGTGGGCAGCCTCTGTTTCAGAGAGGCTGTTTATGTTGTGATTTTATGTGGACTCAGTGACTGGTCAGTGGTTCAGCCATCAGTGAACACCTGTCCGTGGACCTGCCACGTCAGAATCACCCTTGGCGCTCTAAGTGGCGAGTATGGTGTGGAGGAGCCCAGGCGGGGTGTCTGTTCGCAAAGCACTCCCAGGTGATCGGTGTCCAGCAGGTTTGGGAATCCCTGGACTAGGGCCCAAGCCGATGGGCTGCGGGTGGTTGTCAGGAGACCAAGTGAACAACAGTGAGGCCTGCTGGAGGCAGGCCTGTCCCCTGTCAGGTGCAGTGAGTCCCAAGGCGCCTTCTGTGTTGGGTGCCACCCGGCAGGGTAAGGGCCTGTGCAGCGGCTCTGTCGGGCACATGGGCTTTGGAACCTGCCAGTTCAGATCTAGTGATCTAGAGTAAAGCCTATTAAGAACATTTATTTGGGTTCTGTCAAAGGAAATAATGGAAGCTTTTCAGATAATGTGGAAGATGCTTATGCCAACTGATTTCAGACAGAAACATACTCTGTGCAAAGGTTATGTGAGGTAGCTAGACTGTGACAGAATATAAATGACTCATGAACCAGCTACTACCCAGTACTCTTGACATCACACTGTTGTGAGAAGTGTTCATTTTGTCTAAAAAAAAAAAAAAAAGGCTGCGAGGCGTAGGAGGACTGGCTACTGCCCATTATTACACTGCTATCAGATTTCAGCGTGACTGAACATAGGCTAAACCAGACTCATTGGGACAGCCAGGAACACTGTGAACCAGGAATACTGCTTCCAGGTCTAGTGGGCACCACACACGTGGGTGACCATCCAGATTCAGTCACTCACACTTGGAAGTGGGCTGAATAGCCCCACTGCAGCACAGGCTTTGAGGCCTCATCCCTACTGTGGTGTGGGCATTGGGGAGCTCTGTCCCCACTGTGGTGTGGGCATCAGGGAGCCCTGCCCCAGGCAGGGTTCAGGTTAGTGCCTGACAACTAAACTGGCCACAGCTCTGGAGGCAGAAAGTGGGGAAAGTGACAACCCCAAGCTTGAGCATTTCCAGACTTGTACTTAGTGCCTTCTGAGCAACTGCTGCTAAGTAGCAGAACTGTTATGAACAAGGTCCCTTAAGGAGCTTAACCCTCATCTGGTCAGTGATTATTTTTAAGGATTTCTCACACCAGGCAAGCCAAAGAAGTATGTCTCAGCTGGGTACTGAGTAGCTCAGAAATGAAAAACCTGACCCTCCTAGTTTTGATGCCTTTAAGCCATGATTGTTTTACTTGTCACTGCTCTTCCCAACTGTATACATTTATAAGGAATGCAGGGTTTTTTTTTCCAAGGGAGAGTTGGACACGACTGAGCGACTGAACTGAACTGAAATCAGAAACTGGTATCATGGAGACCCTCACCATTATTTTTCAGGGATAATTATCTCAGTTAAGACACGTTCAGAACGGCAACTGTTAAGGTTAAAACAGATAAACATACAACTGGCCGCCAAGATCCAGCACCTTGAATTCAGCTGCTCTGAGAAGGTAAGAAGGTGCTTGGGAAGACACTCTCTGTTTACAGATTGTTCCCTCCCAGCCAGGCCTCTGCTCTCATGGGGCCATTAGCCCAGAGCTCCCTCCCTTGGTCAGGCCTTCCTTGTCCTTTCAGACTCAGCTCAGGCACTGCCTCCTGCCCTGAAGCTTCACCAGGAAGCCCTCCTCTAGTGTCTCTCCTCACTGCTGTCACTGTTGGGCCCCAACTGAGTGATTTCCATGAGGAGTGTGATTTTCATTCAGCTCCCTGGCCCAGTATGTGCCTGGGGCTCACTGCATGACTGCCACATGCCTGGTTAGGCTCAGAAGGTAAATTTGGTTATTTGTCTGCTTTTGTAATAACAGGAACAAGAAATTGAGAGACTTAACAAGCTATTGAGACAGCATGGACTTCTTGGGGAGGTGAACTAGATGCACACCTTCTCCAGCTCAAAGGGAAGACCTGCCTCATGGGCTTGTGACAAGGAAGATAGCCGCCCTCTGGGGCCATGTTGGGGAGAGATTTGGTTTGATGGCTTTGCCTCACTGCTGCCGGCTCGGATTCTGGGGGACACAGCCTTTTAGAGGTTCTATTTCTTCCTTGGTGTGACTGAGAATGTCCCACCCCACACTGTTTAACAAATGTATCATAAACTATATTTTTCTCATGTTGAACACTTTACTCTTGCTTGAAAATGAACAAGCTGGACAATTACTAGCCATATATAAAATTTAATCTCATCAAATGTACAGTTTTCACTTTTCACATGTATATTGAGGGATCAGTATATCCTTTCATATGAGCACTCTGAAAAACAAAAAAGAAAGCTATCTTAGCTATCAGCACATTCTGGAAGTCTTTTACATGTTCAAGCTGTTCCAAATAGCTAACCACAATTTCCCCCAAGGAGGCCATTCTCGAGTACCCAGCCCCCTCCTCTGCATGCTCCAGCTTTTAGCTGACTCCACGTAGTTCTGCCACCTGACAACATTTTCCTCAGTTACTGTACAATTAATGTATAAAATAAACTCTCTCTTTCCCTCGGGCCCTCCTACTAGATCCTTTCCAACTTCAACTGCGTGGAATCACTTGGTGGCATCCCAGACCAGCCCACTAACTGGAGAGCAAGCTAGCTCCGGTGCCTGGTACAGAAGTGGCAATTAGGCCCAAGACTCCACTGTAATTAACATGACATTTGGGGGAAGATCCCCTTGTGAGGCCTTGTCCTCTACTCGCGTGATTTTAAACAATTTGCTATTTTTGTACTCATTTCAGCAGGACCTGAAAAGGAAGAAAACCCGAACTAAAAATAATATTTTAAAAATAACTCACATTTTAAAGCAGGGAATGAATAAACTGGATAAACCCTCAATGCCTGCACTACTTGAAGGTCTGTCCTCTTGTCTTCTCAAAGGTGCAACTTGGTTTCCACATATGACCTATGTGTTGAGAGTACTGGAACTGGCTAAGACCAGATGATGCCCCCTTCTAATGTCAGACCAAGCAGAATGACATTCCCGAAGGGAGACGAGAGGAGGGAAGTGAGTGGAGAGGAAGTGTGCTGGTCTGGGGGCAATCTCAAGGGTTATAATAAAGTGGAATGTCTCCGAGGGACCATGGGCCCCACAAGTGCTGAATTCTGCAGATATGGTGTAGTTTCCTTATTTAACGACTTACATCAAACAAATGGGAAGAAGAAATTAAAGGGCAGCCTGGCGTTGATGGTTGGCCGAGCTCTGAAGCCTGCCTCTGCAGGTGCAGACACATCCACAAAAGTAACCGCAGTGGAAATAAGAATCGTCCTTTCATTTCCTGAGTTGGTCTATAATACAAAATCAGAGTAATGCAAGCCCTGCCCTCCAGTATGTTATCAGGATAACAAAGATGGGACAGCTTCCATGCCCTTCCTCACCCGATAGCTGTCAGTTCATGAATCTGATAGGTACGTGGAGGGCTCATCAGTCACTAACTCAGAGGAGAGAGACAGTTTTCCCTCAGGTTGTCCCTCACACACTGATGTCATTCATAACGCAATTCTGACAAGAATTTTAAAGATCATATCTAAACAAGAATGCAAATGTAAACATAACCATTTTGTTCAGTGGAGGGTTTTCCTCTAAGTAAACGATGACTGCTAAATTGTTTTAAGAATCCAGATTGTTTAAATTTTAATTATTATTTTTTACAAAATAATAAATATCACCTATCACAGTTGAGTTTTGTCTGGCCTTGTGTCTTAACCTGTATCTTTAAAATTAGGCCTACCTCAGGAAAGGAAGATGAAATTAGATTTGCAGTTACATTGACTATTTTAGCCTGTGGGTTCAATAAGGATCCGTATTTAGTCCACTTCACTTCTACCATCAAAGCCACTGGGAGCTGGCAGGAATCCTGTACAATAATATGCCATTAATCAATTTGAGTATTATACAACCTTAAGTCAAACTTAATCTGCAGTTCAGAGTTTTAATTAGAAAATGTTTCCCATATTACAAAATGTTCTGAACAAATAGACTCTAGAAGTTCAGGAAAAAACAGCTTAGAAGCAGCAAGTATTTTAAAAGTACTCAATGCTCCAAAAAAAATTTTAACACCTAAAGCATAATTTTTCCAGCCCTTCCTGTTTCTAAAGAGACCAGCATTACCTGGGAGTTGTACCCCCAACTATGGACCCTCCAGCGCCCTGACAGGTCTAACTGCACCCACCCATTTACATCTGCCTCAGAGATTCTTTAGGAAAGGAGTTGGCATGGGGGGAGGAGGAAACGGAATACAGTATTATTAACAGTCAGAAATTAAACCTGACTGCATATCATGTTAAAATGTACTCAGAGGAAATTCAAGTCCTTTCTTTCCGCTTATCTGATTTCACTGGTTGGCAATTAAGATGTTACATTGGGGTATACAGGCGCTGTCTTAAGTTTTCTAAGAAGTTAACTCTCACTCTGAGTCGAGGGCACTGCTGCCACAATGGAGCTGCCCAGTCCAGGCCTGGACACTGGACGCTGGGCCTGAGGCCTCTGCTCTAGGATATTTGTTTGCGCAGCCCTTAGGGGAACATGGGTGAAGGGGGCCTGCCAGACCTCTTTCCTGTCTTCACAGTTCCTTCACTTGGCAAATGTGATCATGTTAAAGCTGCCCGATGGGGAGATGGAATTCCACTGGAGTATTCTACTTTTTGTGTATGTATGTGTGAAATTTTTCCACAATGAAAAGTTTTTAAAAATACATTTCTTTGGGGCATGCAAAGCTAGCATACCTGCTAAATTTGGTGTCGGCTAAAAAGGCAAGGGTGGAATTCCTTGGCTTAACACTGTCTCTTAAGAAATTTGCAGGCTCAAAAATCCTTGAGAATATCCTGTCATTAGGAGAAGATGCAACACGCAGCTGGTGTCAATGAAGCCTACCAGATGCTCTCGTGTCGGCTCTGCCTGCAAGGCTGGGATGAAACCCGCCCCGGGCCCTCTCAGCTCCCGACTGGCACAGGCCCCGGCAGTGCTTGTGTCCATGCTGCTGCCTCTCCCGCCACAACTTACGTCTTCCCTTCTGAGGGAGAAGTAACAACTGGACATCTTAACCCATCTGCAAGAAGGTGGGAGCAACCTGCCTGGTTCACTGAGGCAGCAGAGCTGAGCCAAGACTTAGCTGAACCGCAGGGACTGAGTAATCACGGGTCTCTGCTGGGGACTCAGTGGGGAGGGTGGGATCGGAGCTAGTGAGCTAGTCCTCACCCCATTGTCCCCATGCTATAAATGTGCTAAGCAGATAATGAGAGGCCTGAAGAAACGGTGACAAGAAAAAGCCAGGCAATTAAAGGATAAAGATGGAGAGCACGCCTCCGCTGACGGGGCTGGCCCACACTCTTGACTGCTGAGACAAAAGAAAAAGGTGGGCAGAAGAACCACGTGTGATCTGGAACCTATTTGTAGGATGTCAATTTCCATTAAACTCTTCTGGGAACTTTAGAATTGAAAGCTCTGATGGGTGGAGTACTTTTATAGACCAGGGAACAATGGATGGGACAGCTCTGCAGATAGGAGGAAGTCTTACTGAAACAGTCCTAACACTTCACCTATCATATCATGAGCCTAGAGAAGACCTTGCATAACACCAACAAGGAACAGGATGGTGACTGGTAGTGGTCCCCATTTATAGAGTGACCACTGGGCACCATTAATATTACCTGATTTTAACTCTCAACAAGCCCTGAGGGCAGTAATACAGCTAAGAGGAAAAATGAGAAAAAGAGGCTCAAACTCGTAAAATCACTGGCTGAATCACTGCTAACTCGGGGCAAAATCAGTATTCAAGATCCAGGCGCACCTGACAACAAAGTCCAAACTCCCACCCACAGCCACCCACCCCTCAACAGGTGCCCCCGCCTCCCCACTGCCTCAGTGAGAGGGGCAGGTGCTCCCGCCTCCCCACTGCCTCTGTCCCCCCACAGGGAGAGGGAGACCACTAGCAAGTGGCCTTCAGCTTCTCCCCCTTTACCTTCACATGGGACGTCTGGGTGATGAAATAAACGGGCACCCAGTCCAGCACATCCTGGGCCTGGGAATTTCCAAAAGGGGCCACATAGTCTGGGAAGCCCTGACCCTTTAGCAGGCTCTTCATCTTCTGCGCTACTAGCCGACACGTGAGAGCTTTGGTCAGTCTTTTGGGAAGGAGAATGAGGTCAAATGAGGTGATTGTTCAAACCTACAGTTTTTTCTTTTCTTACTAAATGTCAAGGTCATGTTTAATTATGACATTTCTCTAGCACACAAAAAGTACTAAAAATAAGAAACAAGGGCATCTGTCTCAAGGTATTAAGCCATCTTTATGTTATATCTGCCAAATACCTCACTTTAATACAATGTTAGTACCCATAATATCTTTGATTATAGAATATTGTACCTGCAGTGTGTTTTTTTAATTTTTACATTCCTCAACAATACACATATTCTCTCTAGATTCTTTTCTTACTCTCCAAAAAGGGGATTATTTGAAATTAAAGTGTCTCCCCCTTTGTGAAATTTTGGTTAGCCAGGGAGATGAATCCAAAACAAAGTTTCTCAAACTATATTCCATGGAGAAGCTCTGTACAAGAAGGGTTCCATGGCCAAGCATTTGGGAAATATTACATACCCATGTCCCCACTGAAGTACACTGACATTACTAAAGACTCTGAGAAGTGCTTACTTAGTAAGGAATCATGTTTTAACTTTAATTTGGTGTTTCCCAAATATATTAAACCACAGACTTACCCCTGCTGACATGGAAATGTATCCCACAGAACCTCCTTTCAGAAATGCTAGTCTAACACGATCAGAATAATGTAAATGGTGAATTTTGGTCTAACCAAAATAATGATATAGATACCCTGGGGAGATATAAGGATGGGAAGCAAGTGGCTTGTGGGGTAGGGGACCAAAAGAGAAAGAGCCAAATCTTCATCTCCCATAGTGGGAACTCAAATAAATAAAGTCATAAGAAAATAAACAAGGATCTACTGTACAGCAAAGGGAACTACATTCAATATGCTATAATAACCATGGAAAAGAATCTGAAAAGAATATAACTGAATAACTTTGCTATACACCTGAAACAT
Source organism: Moschus berezovskii (assembly GCF_049115385.1). Classification (NCBI taxonomy): domain Eukaryota; kingdom Metazoa; phylum Chordata; class Mammalia; order Artiodactyla; family Moschidae; genus Moschus; species Moschus berezovskii. The sequence goes on along the minus strand of NC_142478.1, from coordinate 57,701,814 downwards.
TATAAATCAACTTTATACCTTAATAAAAAAATAAAAACAAAAGTCATAAAACCAAAAAAATCAAGAAGAAGCATTATATATGGGTTGTTTAAAGATTTGGGGACAAATTTTCAAAAACTCAACCATAAGAGTTGAAAGTGATTGCCTCTGGGATAGGGAAAATGAAGGTAAGAAGTGCTGTCTTTAGAACAAGCCACACAGAGCTGTTCAACATTATGTTTGACAATAAAAAGATAAACAAAACATACAAAGCCTTGATATTTTTACTGTGCCATATCTGATAAGCAAAAAGAGTTTTAACAATTTTCCTTTGAATCATGACAAATAGTTTACGGTTATGAGAATTAAAATTAGAAAACCAGAAACTCCATCATTGTAAAATAAATTATTGTTACTATTGCTGCTAACCACTAATAATATGCTAATGAGCTTGTCAGCTGATGCAGAGGTTTGATTAAAATGGGAAGGGCTAGATAACTAACAAGAACCTACTGTATAGCACAGGGAATTCTAATCAATACTCTGTAATGACCTATATGGGAAAATTAAAAAGAGGGAATATATGTATAATGACTCACTTTGCTGTATACCTGAAACTAACACAACATTGTCAATTAACTATACTCCAATAAAAATTTTATATATATACACATATATAAATAAAGGTACAGTGGGAGAACACAGGGAAAACAATCGGAAGAGTAAGAGTGTTTTTGGTTTTTTTGGTCAATGAAAATAGGTTCCAACAGAAGCAAGTTACTGTCTTACCTGAGTTTACAGCCAGACTGCATGTTGTAACCAAATAATACTGGGGCCCGGATCCCCTCTACTGCTAAGCAGTCTTGCTCAGTTGTGCTACGAAGAAGAGTAAGTTGTCCATATCTATTCGTGGTCTGAATGATCCCAGACATTCACGGAAGGTTAAGGGAGTTGCGCGGTACTGAAGCAGCAGATTCTTAGGAGATGGTGTCACGTGTGTGACATGAGATATGAGTGAGACCCAAACATCCCTTCTCTAGGCCTTGGGGATTTTGACAGTTATTTCCCAGGAGAAGGAAAAATAGTTGTAACTGTTTTCCTTGATTAGGAGAGCCTTAAAAGAAAAACTCTCAGAAACTGGCCGTTCAAATTTAATTCCACATTTTCAAAACCACTAATTTAACAGTCTAAGTGTAAAATCAAATACCTCTAAACATCTGTCAACCCTTCTGTCTGAAGGCTTTCACTGTAAGACACTGCCAGTCCCCTGGGCCATGCTGTCCCACCCCATCTGGCTCCACACAGCCCTGCCTGCTATGCAGGCCAAGCCCCCCGAAGGCAGCTCTGGCTGAGACCAGCCGCTCCAGCCCTCAAGACCCTCAGCAATCAGGAGAAGTGCAGCCCACACACACAGACAGGGAAATGAAGCTTCTCTACAGAGCCAAAAAGGATATCCCTTCTGAGGCTGGAATCCGGCAACTAACGGGAGCCCTACCACATAACCAGGGTTTCCACTGAGAGGAACTGGCTTTGCGTTTTGCTGAAAGACAGTGCAGAAATGCCCCCAAGTAATTCTCATTTTAATAAGGAAATGGCAGAGGGAAAATGAAATGGTTTTCATATTGAAATCTGGGATTACCAACCAATGAAAGAATTTCTCCCCCTACTCAGAACTATAAATATATCTGCGGAGAGTAGGAGTACATCATTCTGTACAAGAACAAGCTCACAGGGAGGAGAAGCTTATTCCCAAGTGGAAAAGGTACAAGGACTCTGGCTGGATTTTGTGACAAGCTTCCATAGGCTACATGTGAGCCCTTTGTTTCAAACAAATGGTTGTAGTAATACTTCTAATTTGAGATTTTTTTTTTCACTAATTCATGATTTCTTTATACTTGGCAATTATTGATACTTTGGCCACCTCATGCGACGAGTTGACTCACTGGAAAAGACTCTGATGCTGGGAAGGATTGGGGACGGGAGGAGAAGGGGACGACAGAGAATGAGATGGCTGGATGGCATCACCGACTCTATGGACATGAGTTTGAGTGAACTCCGGGAGTTGGTGATGGACAGGGAGGCCTGGCGTGCTGTGATTCATGGTGTTGCAAAGAGTCAGACACGACTAAGCGACGGAACTGAACTGATATGAAAACTGACCAAACTTACCTGAATAAAATAAATTTCAAACTTTTGCTGGAGTGGAACCATTGCACTGCTCACTGCTCCCAGAAGAAGAAAGAGATCAGCTTTTATTACCTCACCTGCATCTGTATATGTGAGACTGTACGTCACCTAAAAACAAAAGGATAATTCAGATACATCTGTTCCCAATATGTTTCTGAAGCTGTGTTAATAACTCACATTAAAAAAATATACATCTAGGAGGCTATCCCTTCCCACTTCTCATGCGGAGAGAAAAGTGTGTCCCTCCTGTCCAACCGGATTCTGGGAGGTATTAACTCAAAATCAGCCCCCACTGACAGGGGCATCTCTTTCTGTGCCCAATCACAGAAGGTAAAAAGTCAGCTGGCCTGAGCAGAATGTAAGCAGCCTATCTCTGCAGATAAATGTGTTAAAACAACAGAAGTAGCAACAAATTGTGATGTATTCCTATAAGTTACGAGGTTTGTGGAGAAAATCACACACGATTACTTCAGGGACAAAGAAGTGACCTCTGATGAGACAGGATAAAGGCAAGCAGGAGACCAAGACAAGAAAAGCGACACCATCGGATGGGCCAGAGGGTGGCCAGTTACCCCTCAGGACCACACCTGGCTTGAGCTGGCCACAGACAGAGTGAACTTTCAAAGCCAAACTGGGTGCCTACCTCAAGAACGACGTTAGTGCAGATTTTAATATGCCCCGCCTCAAGAACACCCTGCTTTGATACCCTCAGTATTTCTGTGTCTTCCAGTCGGGTTAGTGTTTTATTTAGAGACCGGATGATGATGGACTGAACCGTGATAGGGACCTGCAAAGTAAAGTCCTGGGTTACCAAACACACACCTGAACAGAGGAAGTCAATGGGTAAAAATATTGTAAAACTTGAAACACACCTCCACAGATACACTGCCAAGGAGGGAAAAGCATGCTATAGAATATGCATACTAGAATTCCACACTTGCAAAAACACAAATATTTATTCATATGTAAATACATGCACACATTCACATAGAAAATATCTGAGATGGATATAACCAAAATGTTAAGTGATTACCCCTGAAAACGTTCACACAAAAACATGCACACAAATGTTCACAGCAGCATTCATAACAGCCCCAAACTGAAAATAACCCAGATGTCCATCAACTGATGAATGAATAAATAAAAGATGGTCTATGGGGACGACAGAGAATGAGATGGCTGGATGGCATCACCGACTCTGTGGACATGAGTTTGAGTGAACTCCGGGAGTTGGTGATGGACAGGGAGGCCTGGCGTGCTGTGATTCATGGGGTTGCAGAGAGTTGGACACGACTGAGCGACTGAACTGAACTGAATCCCTACAAAAGGATATTGTCCATAAAAAGAATCATCCATAAGAAGGAATGAAGCACTTCGACATGCAACAATGTAGATGAATCCTGAGAACACGGTGCTAAGTGAAAGAAGCCAGATACAAAGGACCACGTACTATATGATCCCATCTGCATGAAATGTCCAGAATAGGCAAATCCGTAGAGACAGAAAGTACATACAGTGGTTGCCAGGGGCAGGGGGAGAAGGCTGGGGTAGAATGAAGAGTGATAGCTAACGCGCACTGGGTTTCTTTTTGGGGTGGTGAGAGTGTTCTGGAATTAGATAATGGTGATGACTGCATAACCTTGCGAATATACCAAAACACATTGAATTGTACACTTTAAAATGGTAAGTTTTATGGCAAGTGAATTATATCTCAAATACACACACACACCCCTCCCATCATACCATCAAAGGCACACACACACTCTCGCCTCCAAACTGCAGCTCCTACTGACAAACGCACCTGCTCCATGCACGCACATGCACACTCTTCACATAGTCCCAGAATCCACCTTCCTAACCCCACCACCTCTCTGAACATATGCCTGACCCAGTTTACACACAACTTCTACACACACCCTTATACACACACATACTTGTGGTGGAATAGTGAGGAAGAAAAACAGAAACATTTTTTTAAGCAGAATCAAGAAACCCTGGTTAGATCAACGCTACTAAAGGACATTTTTCACTTATGGCCATCGCCAGTGGAGTGACAGAGCACCAAGCAATCCTTTCAATGGCTTGAACCTCTAGATATTTTGGCCTCTTTGTATCCTGAGACAAGTCTGAAGTTTGCTCTAAATCTCTGCTCTTTGAAACCACTGTTTAGGAAGGAACCTAACTTGTATCCATTTGTTTATATTGCTTTGAACTTTGCCCTCAACCATGTACTATGATGTTTATAATTCAAAATTACTAAGTATTTAAGCAGTCATTTTAGAGATAAACAAGTAGTTCTTATGTGTCTGTTCCCATGTCCAAGAAGACCTGCAACTGTCCCTTGATAATCAAACCTCTAATACAAGAACATGATATTGTTCAAAAGCAAAGATGAGCTGTCATGCGACAGAGTTGCAGGTTGGCAACTCCAGTCACTACAAAGAAAGTCCTCTGCATAACAGGAGTTCCACGCTACTGGTTAATTAGCTATAGGGTAAATGGCAAGCCACTCCAGTACTCTTGACTAGAAAATCCCATGGATGGAGGAGCCTGGTAGGCTGCAGTCCGTGGGGTCACTAAGGGTCGGACACGACTGAGCGACTTCACTTTCACTTTTCACTTTCACACATAGGAGAAGGAAATGGCAACCCACTCCAGTGTTCTTGCCTGGAGAATCCCAGGGAGGGGGGAGCCTGGTGGGCTTCCGTCTAGGGGGTCACACAGAGTCGGACACGACTGAAGTGACTTAGCAGCAGCAGCAGCTCTTAAGGAAGTCATCAAAAGATAACCCTTGATTCCTTTATCTGAAATGCCCTGATTCAGCAATGATATACTGTGTTCCAAGCAAGCGCACACCTTTCCATACCGGCCTCTGATGAACTCTTCCCCGCGGCATGTGGGTGTGACTGGCAGAGGCGAAGGGCTCCATTTAAACTAGCTTTGTAAAGACTGAGGGAGGAGAGTCAGCGGCAAGAACTGTGCGAGGCTGTCACCACGCATTCAGTCATGAGAACGAAAATGGGAGGGCTGCTCTGGTTTCCTGAATGTCCTATTCAATCATATCCCATTCCCAAACTAACCACTGGCAAAGAACTAAAGCACACTTAACAACGAAACTACATGGCTGTGACAATCTTTTGTTGATGGTTCAACAAATACTGACAACAATTCCAAGCAATCACAATGAGCTTAGATTAGTGGGAAGACTGGATCCAACTTTTATATTCCTGATCCTCTAATAGACTTTGGAAGCTGCATTAAAAAAAAAAATGTAGACACATTCCTGAGATTAGGTGACATCCTTCACAGCTTTGATGCCACACAGATCTGAGCTGGAAGTCCAAGACTGCCATGACTTGACTGCATGGCCACAGGATACAAAGAGAGAATGTGTGCGAAACTTCTAACTTGGGGCTTGGCACACAGTAGAGCTAGTCCAGTCATCGCTAAGAATAATAATCGCTAAGTCTCTGGAGCCAGATAGTGTGGCTTCTTATCCCAGCTCTGTACTCCCTGCTGTGTAGCCTCGGGCAAACCAATTCATCTCTCTGTGACCCATGTGCCAGAGAGTGCCAACAACAGGACCTGCCTCCTAGGATCACTGGGACAACCAAAGGACTGCAGACACGCAGAGCACTTGGAACAGACTTGGCACACACTATGTGCCTTTGAGTCAAGTCCCATTATTCCTCACAATAGGTCTTCCCTACTTGACTGAACCAATCCTTAGTCAATTAACACCCAACCCATGAAGGGCCCAATACCTTCCAGGCACGCCTCAGTACCAACGCTATATGGCAGACAGGGCAGCTGTCCCCACAGACAGGTCAACTTTGAATGGTATAATAAATGCACTTTTTAGGACTTCCCTGGCAGAATCCGCCTGCCAATACAGGGGACACGGGTTCAATCCCTGATCCAGGAAGATCCCACAATGCCACGGGGCAACTAAGCCCATGTACCGCAACCTTTGGGCCCATGCTCTAGAGTCCAGAAGCCGCAACAAGAAGCCACTGCAATGAGAAGCCCTCCGCACCACAACTAGAGAGTAGCTCCTGCTTGCTGCAACTAGAGAAAGCCCATGTAAGGCAATGAAGACCCAGCACAGCCAAAAATTTTAAAATATAAATAATTTTTTTAAAAGTACTTTCTTAGTGATCAGAGGTATTTGAGAGCTAGTCTATTATATGACTCTCAAACTGGGTCCCTGGGAGCTGTAGTGTTCCTCACAAGGGACCAGAAAGGAGAAAAATGGGGAAGTTGGGCAGGTAAAGGGTTTCTGACTCCACCTCTGCTCCAACCAGGGGCTTTGGATTCAATCCGTATTACATACTAGGTAGGCTCTGCTTAAGATTTCACTTGAAGAAGCACTGTAACTTAAATAAGTTTGAAAGCACCTTCACAGATGAGAAGATCCAGGGCCACACACAACAGTGTGGAGTCCAAGGTCAGATGACTATCCCTTTCCAAACATCTACTTCACATGTTTGTGTCCAGAGACGTAACAAACTCAATCACAACAGGTACCGTGGTCTGCAGTGCTTCCTGCACAACAGACGCCTTACCCAGAGCTGGGCCTCACATTATGTGCGTTCTCTCCCTCCAGCCTTATATCAAGCCTCTGGGGCAGACACTACCATCCCCACTTGCAACTGGGGAGATTGAGGCAGGTGTCATATGAGAAAATAACAGCAAAGCTGAGTTTTGAACCAAGGCCAACCAATTCCACAGGCTCTGGGAGCTGATGACAAGGTCAATGCCTTGGCCTCCTTGGAGACTGTGGTATTCACAGGGAGGAGGCGGGTACAACCCCAAGAACAAGAACAACTCCACCATCTTTCTCTCTGACATAGCTGCAAAGAGACCGTGGCCTCCTGACCACAGCTCTCCAGGGCCATGGGCTGGGGGCATGGCTTTGACCAGAACCTACCTGGAAGAAGAACCAACTACCTGAAACCTACTAGAACCTACCTGGAAGAACCAACTCAACTCTGGAAACTATACTGACAGTGCTCATCTCCTACACAGGTGTGTACATTCACTGGGCACAAGATTTCTTTCTATCTTCTAGACTGGACAGACAACATCCTGGGAGCTAGCCAGCCCTCCTGACAAGAGGCCAAGAAGATATCAAGGGATGCCCTGAAAGCACAGAGGCCAATCACACCCCTTGTCAGTCAAGACACCTAGGCCATTTTAACATGAACAAGTGTGGGCTACAAAAACTAAAGGAACTTTAAAGTCTGACCCTTTTGTGATAATAAAAGAATGGTCTACTAAGGAATTTCCCTGTTTCATTTCTGCCTGCTTTTTGGCAAATGTTTTTGCTACTGGCAGCAAGGTTCCCTTCCAGCTGTAAGTGTATTCATTTCAAAGGGCTCTAAGGTAAGACAATAAGGCCATTAGGTATTCTTACCTCTATTCCTGAACCAGGCACCTAGATAAAAAAGAACAACAAATTTTGTCATGTACAACAAAAAGAAGCACTGTTATTGCTTTTTCAGATGGTGCATTAAAGGGCATATTCCTCTTATTAAAGACTTCTCAAAAACAGAATTTCCTTAATCAAGGCTTTCCACCCATATATTTTTGTATCTGTGTCATCATAAAAGAGGTAACTTTACATTTTCCTTCTATATTCATTCCCTTCAGATTGGGAGCTCAATAACACAGTCCAACAGAGGGTGTCTCAGGAAGCCTCTATGCTTCAGTGTAATTATCCAGTATTTTTCACATGGTCATCAGTGACATAACACTGTAGAGAAGACACAGATCCCCTCCCTTCTGGTCCCTTGTGCTGTGCCTGTCCTCATGGGAAGGACACCATCGCCTGCCCAGGTGGCTCCAAAGTCTCCTGGTCTTTCTGTCTCTAGCCCAAGCCCCCTGGAGGCCAAGCTTCTGACTCCCCAGCATGGCCAGAGCTCTCTTCCTGAAGGGCTCTGCCACCCTCCATTCCTGTCCCTACACCCCCAATCCCACTTCTCCAACCACAAGATGCCCTATTAGGCCAATGGGAGCTTTTGGGGAGGGGGCTGAGTAGACATGTCTTGGGGTAGGGGCGCGGAGATGAAAGAGAATTGTGCCTGCATGCCTGGTTGACTGTTTACAGGACAACTGTGAGGGGTCACACGAACTGGAAGAATTCACAGGTGTAGATGGCTGACTTCGAGGAAAGAGGGAAAGGGTGGGAAGAGGAAAAGATTAAACTTGATTCTGGAAAGTGAAGTTCAAATGAATACAGACGCCATGGAATCCCCCATCCCCCACCACCATCACCACACTCCCCTCTCAGTAGAAGGAAATCAGAAAGGGATGGGGGCTTTCACGATAATCATATGATTTTTAATCACTGAAAAGTGTCTTCTCCCCTTGTGACCCTCCATGTCACCCACCAAGTGGGCCAGCGGCCTCTCTCATCTGTTCAGTTCAGGCTTCAGTCACCATCAGTTCAGTTCAGTTCAGTTCAGTCGCTCAGTCGTGTCCGACTCTCCGCGACCCCATGAATCACAGCACGCCAGGCCTCCCTGTCCATCACCAACTCCCGGAGTACACTCAAACTCATGTCCACAGAGTCGGTGATGCCATCCAGCCATCTCATTCTCCGTCGTCCCCTTCTCCTCCCGCCCCCAACCTTTCCCAGCATCAGAGTCTTTTCCAGTGAGTCAACTCGTCGCATGAGGTGGCCAAAGCATTGCAGTTTCAGCTTTAGCATCAGTCCCTCCAATGAACATCCAGGATTGATCTCCTTTAGAATGGACTGGTTGGATCTCCTTGCAGTATAAGGGACTCTCAAGAGTCTTCTCCAACACCACAGTTCAAAAGCATCGATTCTTCGGCGATCAGCTTTCTTCACAGTCCAACTCTCACATCCATACATGACCACGGGAAAAACCATACCCTTGACTAGACGGACCTTGGTTGGCAAAGTAATGTCTCTGCTTTTTAATATACTATCAAGGTTGGTCATAACTTTCCTTCCAAGGAGCAAGCGTCTTTTAATTTCATGGCTGCAGTCAGCATCTGCAGTGATTTTGGAGCCCAAAAAAACAAAGTCTGACACTGTTTCCACTGTTTTTCCATCTATTTCCCATGAAGTGATGGGACCAGATGCCATGATCTTTGTTTTCTGAATGTTGAGCTTCAAGCCAACCTTTTCACTCTCCTCTTTCACTTTCATCAAGAGGCTTTTGAGTTCCTCTTCACTTTCTGCCATAAGGGTGGTGTCATCTGCATATCTGAGGTTATTGATATTTCTCCCGGCAATCTTGATTCCAGCTTGTGCTTCTTCCAGCCCAGCGTTCCTCATGATGTACTCTGCATAGAAGTTAAATAAGCAAGGTGACAATATACAACCTTGACGTACACCTTTTCCTATTTGGAACCAGTCGGTTGTTCCATGTCCAGTTCTGACTGTTGCTTCCTGACCTGCATACAGGTTTCTCAAGAGGCAGGTCAGGTGGTCTGGGATTCCCATCTCTTTCAGAATGTTCCACAGTTTATTGTGATCCACACAGTCAAAGGCTTTGGCATAGTCAATGAAGCAGAAATAGATGTTTTTCTGAAACTCTCTTGCTTTCTCCATGATCCAGCGGATGTTGGCAATTTGATCTCTGGTGCCTCTGCCTTTTCTAAAACCTGCTTGAACATCTGGGAGTTCACGGTTTACATACTGCTGAAGCCTGGCTTGGAGAATTTTGAGCATGACTTTACTAGCGTGTGAGATGAGTGCAATTGTGCGGTAGTTTGAGCATTCTTTGGCATTGCCTTTCTTTGGGATTGGAATGAAGACTGACCTCTTCCAGTCCTGTGGCCACTGCTGAGTTTTCCAAATCTGCTGGCATACTGAGTGCAGCACTTTCACAGCATCATCTTTCAAGACTTGAAATAGCTCCACTGGAATTCCATCACCTCCACTAGCTTTGTTCGTAGTGATGCTTTCTAAGGCCCACTTGACTTCACATTCCAAGATGTCTGGCTCTAGGTCGGTGATCACGTTATCGTGACTATCTTGGTCGTGAAGATCTTTTTTGTACAGTTCTTCTGTGTATTCCTGCCACCTCTTCTTAATATCTTCTGCTTCTGTTAGGTCCATACCATTTCTGTCCTTTATCGCGCCCATCTTTGCATGAAATGTTCCCTTGGAATCTCTAATTTTCTTGAAGAGGTCTCTTGTTTTTCCTATTCTGTTGTTTTCCTCTATTTCTTTGCATTGATCACTGAGGAAGGCTTTCTTATCTCTCCTTTCAGTCACCATAGCCAGGAATAAAGGGCTGCTCCTCTTTCTCCAGCAAACCTATTTCCTGTCCTTTCCTGGGTATTTATTTTATCTGCCAATCAGAAATATAACTTTTTGGTGCTAGTATGATCATTTCTGTGACAGACATTAGACGCTTTTATAATTCTGAAAGTTTTGGTTAATAAAGGTTTTTTTAATTGAGGACACAGACATTAGTGGTTACCATCAAAATGAATGAATGCAAAAAAGAAAAAAATGAAAGCAAATTATGAGCTAACTATATAAAAATAAAAATTATTTTAAGTGATTATTTCAATATCTTTGGTATCAGTACACCAAATAACTGGAAAAGAAAAATTCTGAGTGTCAATCATGTACTGAAATGATTCTCTACTTGTCATATTTTAAAAGGGTACAAAGAACAGAAAATAAACCCAATGAATCAAGTTTTACCTCAAAATAATTCTTACCCTCAAAATTTTAGGGCTGCTGTAATAAGCCATGCTCAGGGTTTCCATTTCTTCACAGTGTTCCAAATTTATCCTCCTGGTGCACTTAACAGCTTGGTTAACCAGAAATGCTGGAAATCATAACATTCCCAAGGGAAAAGGAGAAAAAAAGTTAAAAAGAAGAAAAATTTCTAACTAAGAAATTATAATCTAAGTAAAACTGCAAAGTTATGACATGCATACAATATACTTCAGATAGAGTATAAAAATTATTTTTCAAATATGTAATACAGTCACATGATTCAAAATTCAGAAAAAGATTTAAGGAGTTGTCTCCCTCCAACCCCTAACCCCCAGCAACCACCAGTCCCCTTCCCCAGAGAGAGACTGCATGAAGTTTCTTGTGTATTTTTCTGGAAATATTCTATGATATTTTCAGAAAGTGTGTGTCTGTGTGTGCATACACACACACTTTTTTTTTAAGTATTTCTTTCCCCTTTTGGAAACAAACTCACAACATATATTCTGCCCTTTGTCTTTTTCACTGAGCAATGTATCTTGGAGTTCAGTCTATCTCAGTATGAAGAGCTTCCTCCTCCTCTTTTTAGGGATAACTCGTATTCTATTACAGACACACCATAATCTATCCAACCAGTTCCCCACTAATTGAAGTTGTCTCCGGTTTTGCTCTAACAATGCTGCAATTGAGCCAGAGTTTCTGTAGGACCAACTTCTAGAAGTAGAACAGCTAAGTTAAAGGGCATGTTTGTCTGCAACTTTGATGTATGTTGCCCAAGTGCCCTTCACCAAGGCTATACCAATTTTCAGTCCCACCAGCGATATAGACAAGTGCCTACTTCTCCACAGCATTAAATTTCTTTACGGTTTGCAATCCATTAGGTGGAAATGGTATCTCAGTTTGGTTCTAAATTACACTGCTCCTACTGTGTGAGCTAGGTTAAGCCTCTTCAACAGAACACATTTTCCTTCATGTAGCAAGTGTTGTTTCCTTCAGGCACACGCTTAGCAGGCTTCTGCATAGTGAGGCTGGCTAAGGACGGGACAGCCAGGCCTATTGCCTTCCGCTGCCAAGAGCAGTTACTCCACAGAGTCTACAATGCTCCTGAAGGAGAAGGAGGACCCATGGGAGGCAGCTGCGTGGGTTGCATCCCTGCTTCACCACTGCCTGAGTAAGAGACTGAACTCATTTTCTCAGTTTCCTCATCTGAAAAATGAAGATGACCCTCCCTGAGAGGATCATCATGAGGATCAATGGGAAAAACACATGCAAGTGCTTAATACAACACCCAGCACACAGTTAATCAATGTTAGCTATTGACAAACTTTCACTCCAGTGACTAAAGAACTTTCCAACAACTTCAAGAGTTAAACAACTGAGTGGGCTGGTTTCAGGTAGTGAGTTCCCCATCACTACAAATGCTCAAGCAGTGACCACAGGTAGAAGAAAAGATTCTGGTACCAGGCAGGGGTGAAGGGGAGGGACTGAACTATACAACCTTTGAAGTGTCTTTCAACTCTAAGACTCTTGTTTCTAGTTACAAAGTTTGTTTATTATGATTGCTATAAATTTAAACTAAGAGCAAACTCTGTTTACAGAGAAAAAGAAAAACGCGCACTCTCTTACCTGCAGGGTTATTATCAGTGCACAGAGATGATGTAAGGGGAGAAGGAAATCTCAAAAATGAATCTGAAGTCTGCAGATGAACCCCATACTGCAAACAGAACCACCAACAGCTGTCAGGGAGCTACTAAGGCATCTGTTCAATACTCACTACACAGCTACTATGTGACAAGCAGCACTACAGGGGTGATCAAAAAGCAGATGTGGTCCCTGCCCGCAAGGAGCAAACATCTAGCTGCCCCACCCTTTTCCTTTTAAGGCTGTGTGTTTCTGTGTATGCATGTTACAGAATTTGCAGGCTTTTTTATACTACGCTATTCTATTTCTATCCCACTGGAAGGGTACCTAAGGGGTTGACACAGGTGCCAGCAAGCGGGGAACAAGCCCTCTCCTTCATTAGAGCTGGGAGAATAAACTCCCGCAGTCTTTCTGGAGGGCAAGCTGGTACTGGTATTTTAAATTTCCATTCATTTTGACCAAGTTAACCCATTTATAGGAATATACCCTATGGATTTAATCAGACAAAAAAAAATCTATAAGAATGCTTATTATGGATTATTTATAACAGCAAAAACTTGAAACAAATGTTTATTAGATAGTAGAATGGCTCAGTAATAAATGATGACACATCCCTGGAAGGAATACTCTGTATCAGCAAAATGCAGCTCCAACACTAGCTCCTTGCTATACCTATGTTTTCCTCATCACTTAAATGGGGACTTCACTTAAAGTGAAGTATCCTTCCCAGGGCTGTGTACAGTGATGTCTGAAGAGCTCTGCCCAGTGCCTGGCAGGTGTGAAATGCTCAGAAATGGCCACTTTTATAGTGACATGGGAAGATGCATAAAACTGATCATGAATAAAAAAGGAAATTTATAGCACAATGTGGATAACTAGAAATTTCATTTCTGCACAATATTATATGTATATTTTAGTAGATGCATTAAAAAACCGGGAATATACACCCATCTGTTAACAGTGATTTTCAGTGTGCACTGTTTATTTGTTTTTGGCCAAGCCACATGGCTTACAGGATCTTATTTCCCCAACCAGGGACTGAACTTGGGCCATCTGCAGTGGAAACGTGGAGACCAAACCACTGGACCACCAGGGAATTTCCTTGCAGTGTGCTTTAGTTTTAATTGGAGATGGGGACCTTTGCATTTTTACTTATGTACTTCTATACCTTCAACTTTTAGAACTAGCACAGGTTGTTTTATACTTCTCTTTTAAAAAGATGCTTCCAAAAATTATGACATTTAGTCAAAGTTAACATATAACACATTTAAAGGTTTATGAAGGAATGGATAACAAATACCACACATCTTCCCAAAGACTGTAAAACTACACACAACTCTGAGAAGAGGAGCCGGCCTCCAGCCCATCCACTCCGTTTCCAGCAGCATCTCTCAAGCACTTTACTGCATCTTTTGAGGTAGAGAAGAAAAAATTCTGCAGAGACAAATGAAAGCTTACCAGAGAATATATGCCTCAAAATTCTATGTTAGAATTCAACTACTCAATTTTAATTTTCATGATTTTTGATCTACAGGCACAAACATTATTTTTTGGTTTATAATATCAATTCTGTGTCTCAGGGAAGCTAGCTTATTGGGAACATACTTATAAAGACACGATATTTATGACAGGATGAGTGGAGGTAAGTTCCTGGCCCACCTCATATTTTGCAGTTTGGGGAGCATCCAGTCTGGTTGAAACATCTGATCCTGCATTCAGTGCAAAACCATCAGGTGCTTTCATCAATTTATCAAAACTGCTTTCATCAGTCACTTCTGGATTAATAAAGGATAATGCAGGTTTATCTGTTTTTAGAAAAAGTATTTTAAATCAGTATAAAATATAATATGTATAGCATATACAGTATACATAGTATTTAGGAAACAATTTTTAGTAGCAGTAAGGCTTCTGTGCAAAAATTAAAATGTCTCTAAATATTCACTTCCCCCAAGATTTCTTGAATCTTATTAAATAGACTCCCCAGGCATGGCCTCTTTCTCTACTGTGGAAGCAAGAGTTTCTAAGGCCTGCAGGTAAACAGTACAACAGAAGCCAATAATAATCAGTCTCTTTCTCCAGTCCATGGACTCATAAACTCCATAAACCTCTCAGGGGCAACTCTCTGCAGATGGCTAGGGGAATGAAAGATCCTGTTTCTACCCTCACACAGCCACCTCCGAAGCCCAGGACAATAATGTGCTCTATACGTGAGAGGTGGGAGGAGGAAGGAACAGGCTGGTTATGTTCACTGGGCCTGTAACAGTGACTGACCAGCCATTACTGCAGATTACAAACCACAGAGCATCCACCTAAATTTTTAAGTGCAAAGGGACAAAACCAAAATATAAAGACATTCTGAAAAGATGATAAAGTTTAATTGATAAAACCATGAATGTGTCTCTGATCTTGATAATGTTTTATACTTTGGAACTAGACATCTAATTGAGCAAAATGCTCAGATAAAAATAACGATCCTGTTTTCATGCAAATACCCTTAGTAAAAATAAAAGAGAAAAAAGGAAATTGAAACCAAAGCTGAACCTGACTCTCAACCATTAAATCAGGAGGAAATGCACACACACACACAGCCCCCGCCAAATAAATCTAGATTCTTAGGCATGTCTACATTTTATAAACACCTTTGAAATAAAATATGAGAAATAAAGCACGAGATTTCAAAAGACAACTACAAAAGCACAACTAAAGAAAACATGCATAGCCACAGGTTTATAAAGTTACTTGCAGTTGTCTGTGGAATGGCCTCAGGATAACCTCTAGCCAAACCATAGAATAACTGCTTTAAATCTAACTTGATGTGACATTTTTCCATAAAACAACTTTTAAAAGAAAAAAATTTCCAGAGTTTCACACAGTATACCAATATCACATACTTACAGTTTATAATATGAACACAGAAAATAGATGGGTTGATCTGGTCAACAAGTTTAAATACTCTCTGAGGTGGGTCTGCTGTAAAATTCAATGAATAGACAGCTGCTTTTTGACTACAAAAGTGACTATCACCCCTGAAAATTAAAAAAAAAAAAATAAGACGACAAAGTTTTAAGGCACAAGCACACAATCTTAGCAAGATTATTTTAGAACTGTCAGAAGCTTGCACTGTACTAAGCTAACAACTACATGGAGGATATTTATGAAAGTGTGATGCTAGAATTGAATCCACTTTTATTTAGTTTATTCAGTGTTAAAATGTTCGGCATTTTAAACTTTCTCCTCTAACAGTGAAAATATTAAGACAACTAGAATAACCTTTAAGGAAATCTTGTCAAGTATGGAATACAGATGAGAAATGATTTTGATGTAAATGAACCTTGCAAACTCTGATGGAATATTCAATTATATAAAATTCTGCAGAACTTCAGACTGTTTATAAGTACCCAGAATGGATCCAAAATTCCTTGTCTTTAGAATAAAGCTGTCTTCATAAATGAATGTGAAAATGAGAAAAAGTAACATCATCTGGAAGTTTGAGGGCTTAGAAACTGTGGTATAGTCAAGTCTTCAACCAATCCCAGACTTAAACCCTAATCAATTTGATATAGATACAGACATGGTTTAGGGAGATACAACAAAAATGAGATATTACAAACCACTTTAAGGCCTTTTCCCACTTAATATAGAGTGCCCAATAGTTCCCATATCATCAAATGTTTTTGTATTATTATATGGTTTCACAGTATACCAACTTAAGCTATTCCCAATTTTTTTTAACCAATCCTCTACCGTTGACCTAGGCTGTTTCTAATTTCTCCTGATTATATATAATGCTTCAGTGACACCCTTGTACATACATTTGTATTAATGTCTCCAGTTATTTCCTCAGGCAATATCTCCTGAAATGGAATTGCTGGGTCAAAAGGTAGGTACAAAATTTGAGGCTTCTGAGACTTACTACGAGACTGCCTTCCAGAAAAGCAAGATGCAACCTCACCAACACTGTGGTAACAAGAGCGCCTATTTTGCTGTACTCTTGCCAAGACCGCATGTTATCAGTTTTTACCGTTTGCTAATTTCATGGGCAAAAGCCTGTTATCTCATTGTTTTAATTTGAATTTTCTCTTTTACTAGTAAGGTTAAATATTTTTCCATATGGTTACTGCTCACTGATATTTCTTCATGAGTTGATTAATTTTTATGAGAACGTTTGTCTTCTTGACTTCTAAGAACCCATGTTAAGAATCTCTTCTGAGTGTTAGAAATATTTCTTCCTATTTTGTTAACCTTTCAGTTTTATAGTGTTTTTTTGTCACACAGAAATTTTGTTTTGTTTTTTTACAATCATCATTCCTCTTTTAATTGAGGTATGATTAACTGATTTTTTAAAATAATGAAGTTGTCAACCTTTTCTTTTATAGATTGCCTTTGGGTCTATCTTGAAAGACATTACCCGAGACTTCCCTGGCAGTCTAGCAGTTAAGACTCCCCACTTCCATTGCAGGAGGCGTGCATTCGATCCCTGGTTGGGAAACTAAGATCCCACATGCTGTATAGTGTGGCCAAAAAGAAAAAAGACATTTCCCTAACCCAAGATTAATAAATATTCACATATATTTTTCATTCATTAATTTTTTTAACATTTCACTCTTCTACCTGTTGGTAATTTACTTCAGTGTAACGTTATGAAGCAGGAATCTAATGTTAGTTTTTCAATAATCATCCTGCATCATTTACTGCATGATCCAACCTTTACTTCACAGATGTGAAATACCATGTTTACAATAAATACCATGTTTACATTAAATACTTAAGTAGAAAAAAATACTTTAAGAAAATTGGCTGGTGTAAAATCAGTACACACAACTGATTTTTGGCCTTTCTATTCTCTTTCAATGATCTACTTATCCATAATGAATTAATACACATTATATTCAATATTATAGTGTTACAAATGTTTTAAACCTAGTAGCTTGCTCTTCTTATTCATTAACGTCTTGGCTGTTCTCATCTGTTTACTCTTCCAGATGAATTTTAGAATCATTTTGACACGTTATCCCTCTCCCATCTGACTGGAATTATATTATAATAAATTGAAATGTATAAGTAAGTAATGATTCTACCCATTCCACTACACAGATTATATCTCTCCATTTATTCAAATGTTTTATGTCTCATTATATCTTGAAGTTTTCTTCACATAAATTCTGAATAGTTAAGTTTGATTCTATGATGTTATATTTCTATTGGTGTTATGATTAGAATCCATTTCCACTATATTTCTAGAATGAGTATTGCTGGGGGATTGATTTATTTTGTAACTGGCCTCTTTTCCAAATGCTCTGTATAGTTCTAATGGTAAATGAGTTGCTATCATGGGCATAAAGAGTATTTTGGAAAAACCATGAGTCGTATAAATAAGAAAAGATCCAGCAGTGAAAATCTATGAGTCATACTGGGCCTTAGAAGATGAGGAGGAGTCAGACAGAGAGGGAATGGGAGGAAAAATCGAAGCGCAAGAATAGCATTGGCCAAGGACGGGTACTGTATTGATGGTGTTTAGAAAACAGAGTACCAAAGCTGCGTCGGATGAAGGATTCCAGATGGGGTTGCTAGGAAATAAGATGTGAGAGAGGCTGGGATGGATATGAATTCAGGTTATGGATTCTACAGGTAATGAGAGTTTTCAAAGGTTCTTTAGAAAGGGAGTGACAAGATGAGGTGTGAGCTTATGAGGAGGAAGGGAGTAGGAACGGACAGACATTAAGGCAATCATGGAGGAAGATTCAGCAGAATGGGACCCTTGGCCCCTCCCCATCCAGTCAGCAGCTCTAATCCTGTGCAGTGAATCAGCATCACATCCGTACACTTCTCTCTAGTGCCACCGTCACAGCCTTCTGGGTGAGATGGGGGCACTTATTAATCCTCATCTGCAATAGCTTCCTTCTTGGTTCCCTGCCACCAGGCCTGGCCCCTGGGATCCACTGTCCATGCTGCTGCAGAATTTATTAAATTGGGAATCTGATCCCATCGCTCCCCAGCCTCCTAAAGAAGTCAGAAGAAATCCAAACCCCTCAGCATACACACAAGGCCCCTCAGGACTTGACCCCTGCCCTTCCCCACACTCCTCTGGCTCCACCCTTCCTCAGCCATGCTGAGCTACCTACAGTTAAGGCAACAGGCTATATATACTCCTTCAGCCCCAGGAATCTGCCATGAGGCTCCCTTGGCCAGGAATGCTCTTCCTGATTCCATGCTGACCAACTTCACTTGTCCTTCAGGACAGCTCAGCTACGTTTCTAGAAAGACCTCCCTAGTCCAGGTGTCTGGGTTAGATGCCACGCCTCTCACTTCTCCTGGTGTTTGGTGCAGAAACTGCCATCCACTCTTTTGTCTCCCTTACTCAATGAGTCCTCTGAAGACAGGACCATGTCTCACTTGTCTTTAAATTCCTGGTACTGGCACACGAGAGCTGCTCAAGAAAGGTATGGTGAACTGTAAAAGACAGCTTAGCCGTGAGAAGGCAAGGAAGAGGCACAAGTCAGGGGGGCCTCTAGGTTTCTGACGTGGGTTTCTGCCGGAAAGAACAATGGGAGAGAAAGTCAAAGGGATACTCAAGGGTCAGTTAAGGGGAGAGCAGAGAAATTCATTCATCCATTTAACTCACTTTTAATGAAGGCCGACTACATGGTAGGAGCTATCCTAGGCACTAGGGATAAATGGTATATAAAAGAGATAATTCTTACTCTCAAGAAGCTTACATCTAATGAGGGGAAAACGACACCAATCCACTAATCTTAATGATAAATTTATAATTTTTTGAATGGTAAGGTTAGTTTATGACAGTTCGGTATATGTAAATAAACCTTCTATGAACTGGAATCTACATAACAAGAACACCCAATTAATCAGGACTGTTAGTTTTCATTATCTCTACACTTCATATTTAGGAGAAGGTCACAAGCAAAACTAACTCAAAAAAAAACCCTGAAGTTCTTTCCTGAGGGCACTATGAATTCAGTTCTAATTTCTAAACCATGGTGCCACAAACCACACCTAATCTTGTAAATAAGTTTTACTGAAATGTAGCCACGCCCATTCATTACATGCCTGCTTTTGCTCAACAATGGCAGAGTTGAAAAGCTGCAACAGAGCCCACACAGCCTGCAGAGCTTCAAGTGTTTATTATGTGGCCTTTTACAGAAAAAGTTGGCTGACCCCCATTCTAAATAGTCTATATCTAAAATTACAGTATTGGCTATTTTTTAAGAACTACATTCTAAACAATGATCGCAAATCAGAACAGATATCTCACTCTCAAGCTCCCGGAACTTACTAATGCAGGAAAACAGAATGATTTTCAACAACGACTGAACCACAGTATAGTTCAGGTAGCCAGAAAAATAACCTGACTACAACACCCCATGCTCCAGGCATTTTAACAACATCGGAAGTAGATTGGATTTCCCATTGGTCAATAAAATAGTTTCTCATGGGAAAAACACACTGCGCTTCCAAAAAGCATTCAACCTATCAAATTTCAACTGCTAAAACTTCGTACAAGACTGAATTTAAATTGGCTATCTCTGAATAATAAACTGGTCCCATCCTGAATAAATTAACTTCTTATAAGTGCTGTTATTTTATCAAAAAGCTTTGAAATCAGACTTACAAGAACCAGGTAACTCAAAAGAAACTGTTTATCTTGCAATCGACTGGGAATGTCATTTTCCATTATTCTCCTACACAATGTGAACTGTGAGAATTCCTGGTAGATTCATCTACTAGAAAGGTATAAACAAAGCTTTCCTTTCTAATTTTCGTTAGAAAATTATGTCTACAACAAAAGCTGTAAAATTAAACTGCACTTTTCACCCTAGGCTATACATGAGACTAATTCACAGATACAAAAATGTGACACCTTATTTGTTTACAAATCAAAGTGAAACGTAATTCAATCTCTGAACACAGAGATTTCATTATAACCTTTGTGAAAAGTACACTCTCACTTCTCTTTTGCCTGCACGATCATCTGGCTGGATGCAAATAAGGGATAGATACTGTTCTACACAGGCTTCCCAGGTGGGTCAGTGGTAAAGAACCCATCCGCCGATGCAGGAATTTGATCCCTGTGTCAGGAAGATTCCCTGGAGAAGGAAATGGCAACCCACTCCAGTATTCTCGCCCGGGAAATCCCACAGAGAGGAGCCTAGTGGGCTACAGTCCATGGGGTCACAAAAGAGTTGGACACAAGGGCTTCCCTGGTGGCTCAGTCAGTAAAGAGCTGGACACGACTTAGTGACTAAACAGCAATAACTCTTCAATATATTGATTTCAACAGCATGGCTTCTGAATGATGCAGAATTCAGGAAATCAGCTTGGGTTGATTTGGGTTTTTTCAGCCTGGGGATGTTTTCACTTTCTGTCCCCAGATTTTATAATCTTGGTCCAATTTTATCAAAACTTCATGTTAGAAACTTACGTGACAACTGGAATTGAGCAGGCAGAAAAGACACTGAAATCCACGGAGCTGCAATCAGGATCACAACAGCAGTTGACGTCACACTGTGCTGGAGACAAGTCACAGACACACAGAGCAGCAACTACAGAAACGAGAGAGGTGGCGCACAGAGCGTCACAATCTGCAGGTAGTGACTGCCCCCTGCCACTGCAAAGTACCAAAAATCCATCTCATACAAAGGCCCATTTTATTCTTCCTATTGCACTTTGGGGGGAATCTGTGAAGTGAAATGAGTCAGTTTGAGCACTCCTCCATCTGAGATTTTCCCAAAGTGGCCAATCATCTGACTCACTTGTAAAGTTCTGTTTGTACTCTCCCTACAAAGACTCTGATTTGGTAAGCTTACTGTGAAACCCAGACACCTGGGCTTTTCAAACACTTTCTAGGTGATGCTGATAATTAAAATAGGTTTAAGAATCAACACGGTAAATCACTTGCCTGACCATAAGAACCATCGGTTTAATATTGCAGATTTCTAAGCTCCCCTGGAGATTCCAATTCAGAGGAAGGGCCCACTTAAGGCTACTAAGAATCAAAGTTCTCAGTTTTGTTCCTCTCCTCAGATGTCACCTTCAGATTTGAAGCTAAGTCCATGTTCACAGCCTATTGGCCAAGAATCAAGCTGGCTCAGGTTCCTTGTACTTGGGGTTCTAGAAATATCTTTGGTATTTCACATGGGAAGAAGTAGGAAGCCCCACTTAGCAAGGTTTAATTTTTAATAATGATGACCATCTGGATTTTTAATTCCTTGTTTCAGGCTGTCAAACGGGGATGTGTGGAGGTGAGGGGAAACTTAAATAGCAGAGCATGAGAATGATAAACACTGAACTCATGGTAGTTTAATTATTGCTGGAAGGAGTGCTTCAACCTTACCTGTAATGTTGTTTCTTTTTTTTGAAAAAGGATTTCATGCAAAATATAAATTTTAAAAAGGGATCTCAAGCATGCTGGAAGACAATTCATACAACATTCTTATTAGCATTTATGAATTATTTTATAATAAAAATGAGTTTTAGAAGGAATTCCCTGGCAGTCCAGTGATTAGGACTCGGTGCTCACTACCAAGGCAGGTTCAATCCCAGGTCAGGGAATTCAAGACTCCACAGTCTGCGAGGTGTGGCAAAAAAAAAGAACTTTAGAAAATATATACCTCAAAAAAGGTACAATAATAAACTCTGGGAAGATGAATGTCAGGAGAAGAGGAAATTTTTGTCAGTGAATACACAATCCATTCTCAGAGACACAAAAGTTTCCCCCCAGAGTTTACATGTTTCTCTCTAGCCAAGGACTCCCTTGTGTCCTTAGAAAATTATAACACCTTTCATGTACACAATGTAAAAAATAAACAGTGCTGAGACACCCTGCCTTACGTGTTTGAAATTAATCTTGATTTGTTTTACAAAACTTAAAACCCTTATAGGTCCCTAGTAGCTGTAAGACTACTAGGGACAAAGCAATAATGTTTAATAACTCTACTTCGGAAAGAAAAAAGGGTCTCTATCCAAGATGTGAGTGTACTTAATCAGCCAACAAATATCTGCGAGTACTCGCAGGATCCAAGTAGCACTCAGCTGCTCTTCCAAGCCTCTTCACGGCTACAGGGTACTAACGAACAGAGCTCAGATTCAAGATGAAAGTTATCATCCTTCTCTTGCACCTGTAACCCATTCTGCAAAGGATGGTCCAGTTCTCCACTCAGAGTCAGTCTCCTGCTACAACCTGTACCTAGGGTGTGACCTAAAATGAGGCAAGTAATTCACAAACCTAAAAAATGGCAATAACCCAGGGACTTCCCTGGCAGTCCAGCAGTTAAGACTCTACCTTCCAATGCAGGAGGCATGGGTTCTAAGTTCCTATGTTGTGCAGTGCAGCCAAAAAAAAAAAGTTAACAAAAAATGGTGACAACCTAACATTATAAGACTGTTAGGAGGATTAGATGAGATACACCACAGATGAAATCCTTAGCACAGGGCTTGCTACATAGGAAGCAGTTAATAAATGTCAGCTGTCATTTGTTACCATTACTTGCACAGATCTAACCAGAGGCCCTTTAAAAAGACAAAGTTAAAGTGCAAATTCATCCTCCCATACTGGAAAAACAGCCCTGAACACATGACCTACTAATGATGGTTCAAGAATAGCTTCATTTGGGGGATAAAGTGCATTAACAAATGAAATACTTACATGGATAAAAGGCAACTCAGCCCAAAAAATCTTAAGAGAATTTCAGATATTGAATACTGTGCTATATTTTGTACCAAATTATCACTTAACTTCCCTGCTAAATCAAATCAACAATTTCAATATAAAACAAAGTTGTTATATTAAAATAGCAAATATGTTTCTCTGTAATTTTTCTGACAGACTACACAATTTACAAAGGAGAAATAATGATTCAGTAACTTAAGTCCTAGTTCAGAAGGTCAGTCAATGATGACTTTTTATACTTTGGCCACCTCATGAGAAGAGTTGACTCACTGGAAAAGACTCTGATGCTGGGAGGGATTGGGGGCAGGAGGAGAAGGGGATGACAGAGGATGAGATGGCTGGATGGCATCACCGACTGGATGCAGGTGAGTTTGAGTGAACTCTGGGAGTTGGTGATGGACAGGGAGGCCTGGCGTGCTGTGATTCATGGGGTCGCAAAGAGTCAGACACAACTGAGCGACTGAATTGAACTGAACTGAATACTGAGCCTAACTCAATTTAAGAAAGATCTTTCTTAAGAAGGGATTAAAAAAAAACAACAACACTTCATATCTACTAGGGTTACAGAGGACTTAAAAGGGATTTTTTTTTTTTTTTATATCACAAACCCATTTGACAAACTACTCACTGCTACGAACCTTCACCCCAGAAAAACGCATATTCACAAGAGTTAGCACTCGATTTTGGAGTCAGATATCCCCTGAAGTCATCCATGTTAAATCAGATTACAAAAGTCACTAGCTGTGTAACTCAAGGATTAGATCATTTTCTGAGAAATATGCTAATTATCCTTAAAGATGAGTCTTAAGAAGAGGGCATAACCCCTCCCCCCATAACTCCCTACCTTCAACTCAACACAGAAGGACTTGACCTACTCATTTTCTGTAAACTAGATTTTTTTGCATCTTTTTCATAATTGAAAAGCTCAACGTATCCTATGAACTTAATTCCCACAATTGCCTAAAAACTCAATTTCAACTGAAAAGCTGCAGGCAAGTATTCATTCATTAATACCTTTGGCATTAGGGTCGTCCAGGACCACTGCAAGTACTTTTAAAGATTTTTATATTGTCTCACTTGCCTCTCTTAGCTTCGGTTTTCTCATCTGTATGACAATGATAACAACATCTACCTCTAAGGGTTGTTGAGAGAATTAATACCTATGAAACACTGAACAATGACTGCACACTTTAAGTGGTCAATAAACGTTAACTATCGTTATTATTACATCCTCACCCGGGCTACCAACCCCCGCAGGTTGAACCACTTTAGATCCCCAGGAATTGGTACTTGTTACCCACCGTCTGTGACCGGGGCGGGTCTGGGACCGGAGAAGGGCCTGGAAGCCCTGGGGATCTCAGGGGGCTTAGAAGATAAAACAGGTCGGAGAGTCGTCGGGACTGGTTTGGTGGAATTGAGGCCCTCCGTCGTTACCACCGGGGTGGTCCCGGCCTGGGCGCTCACGGAGGCCCAGCAGTCTAGGAGAACGAGCAGGAACCGCGGAAGGGCCCGCGGCCCCATCGCTCAGCCGCAAGCCGAGCGGCCAGAGGCTAGGTGGCTGCGAGACCGCGCGTTACCTAGCAACCGCGGCGGCTGGGCGCGGGGCATCATGGGAAGGGTCGCGCGAGGCCTGGAGAGACGGAGGGACAGGGGGCGGGGCCTGGACTAAGCGGGCGGGGTGGGGCGGGGCCTGGGCGAGGCGGGCCAAAAGAGGAGGGGACGAGAGGCGGGGACCTGTCCTGCTTGTGAATTCCCCACGTGGTTTCCAAGAGGACTTCAGTGCTTGTTTTAAAATGTAGATTTCCAGGTTCGGTCTCAGGGGATTCTGATTCAGTCCAAGGGCAGGGTTCAGGGAGCAATATTTTTAACAAATGCACAAGCAGTGCATTTGGGACAGCACACACAACTAACACACAATAACACAACAGTGCATCTGGGACAACTAACACAATCAGTGGAGGGACAGAAATCTTGGGACTCACTCTCCTAAAGCGACTAAACAGAGTTTTTTGAAGCACAGAGACCATATCACTATCCTTGAATTTTTCTCTATCTCATATGTGTCCACTCTTGCTTTACCAATATGGTTTTAGTCCCCTTAGGATCTCTGAGCTACCGTATTATGTCCGGAATGATATCCACCTCTAAGGGTTGTATACCAGGAGGTCGCCAGATGACTTCTGGTCGCTGTGTTGTGATTGTGATAAGGGAAACAGATGAACACTTAATAACTCTTTTACAGACAAAAAAAAAATGACAAAAATTAAATAGAATGATTTATAGGCCTTAAAAGAAAAAAACAAAGCAAATCTACTTTATCTGTACAAAAGGACTTGAAGACCACAAGACTCAGGGAAGCCCCTCAGTTCTTAACAGCTGTATATATAGAAGTATTCCAGACCAGGGATGTTGGTTATTACACCTTTGATACTTCAGTTCAGTTCAGTTCAGTCACTCAGTCATGTCCGACTCGTTGCGACCCCATGAATCCCAGCACGCCAGGCCTCCCTGTCCATCACCAACTCCCGGAGTGCACTCAAATTCATGTCCATCGAGTCGGCGATGCCATCCAGCCATCTCATCCTCTGTCATCCCCTTCTCCTCCTGCCCCCAATCCCTCCCAGCATCAGAGTCTTTTCCAGTGAGTCAACTCGTCGCATGAGGTGGCCAAAGTATTGGAGTTTCAGCTTTAGCATCAGTCCTTCCAATGAACACCCAGGATTGATCTCCTTTAGAATGGATTGGTTGGATCTCCTTGCAGTCCAAGGGACTCGCAAGAGTCTTCTCCAGCACCACAGTTCAAAAGCATCAGTTCGTCGGCGATCAG
The DNA here is from genome assembly GCF_049115385.1 of Moschus berezovskii. Taxonomy (NCBI): domain Eukaryota; kingdom Metazoa; phylum Chordata; class Mammalia; order Artiodactyla; family Moschidae; genus Moschus; species Moschus berezovskii. The sequence continues at coordinate 57,675,792 of NC_142478.1, read as the reverse complement.
CTTTCTTCACAGTCCAACTCTCACATCCATATGTGACCACTGGAAAAGCCATAGCCTTGACTAGACCAACCTTTGTTGGCAAAGTAATGTCTCTGCTTTTTAATATGCTGTCTAGGTTGGTCATAACTTTCCTTCCAAGGAGTAAGCGTCTTTTAATTTCATGGCCACAGTCACCATCTGCAGTGATTTTGGAGCCCCAAAAAATAGTCTGACACTGTTTCCACTGTTTCCCCATCTGTTTGCCATGAAGTGATGGGACCAGATGCCATGATCTTAGTTTCTGAATGTTGAGCTTTAAGCCAACCTTTTCACTCTCCTCTTTCACTTTCATCAAGAGGCTTTTTAGTTCCTCTTCACTTTCTGCCATAAGGGTGGTGTCATTTGCATATCTGAGGTTATTGATATTTCTCCCGGCAATCTTGATTCCAGCTTGTGCTTCTTCCAGCCCAGCATTCCTCATGATGTACTCTGCATATAAGTTAAATAAGCAGGGTGACAATGTACAGCCTTGACGTACTCCTTTTCCTATTTGGAACCAGTCTGTTGTTCCATGTCCAGTTCTAACTGTTGCTTCCTGACCTGCATATAGGTTTTTCAAGAGACAGCTCAGGTGGTCTGGTATTCCCTTCTCTTTCAGAATTTTCCACAGTTTATTGTGATCCACACAGTCAAAGGCTTTGGCATAGTCAATAAGGCAGAAATAGATGTTTTTCTGGAACTCTCTTGCTTTCTCCATGATCCAGCGGATGTTGGCAATTTGATCTCTGGTTCCTCTGCCTTTCCTAAAACCAGCTTGAACATCTGGAAGTTCACGGTTCACATATTGCTAAAGCCTGGCTTGGAGAATTTTGAGCATTACTTTACTAGTATGAGATGAGTGCAACTGTGTGGTAGTTTGAGCATTCTTTGGCATTGCCTTTCTTTGGGATTGGAATGAAAACTGACCCCTTACAATTCAGAAGTGAATGTAAAAATACTTGAATATATCATGGTAATTACTCAAGAAACACATTTTCTAATTCAGAAGAATGCTAAAATTATATATATACCTAGATTATTGAATTTATATATTAATAGCAAAGCTAAATCATCAAAATGACATAGTACCTTTCTATGACATTCCAGAGAAAGTATCTAAAATATAACTGATCAAATGTGTAATACAGATATTTTCAATTCTTTCCTACAGAGTATTGCTTTAACAACTACCTGAAATTCTGAATTGATGCATTTGAACTGTGGTGTTGGAGAAGACTCTTGAGAGTCCCTTGGACTGCAAGGAGATCCAACCAGTCCATCCTAAAGGAAATCAGTCCTGAATATTCATTGGAAGGACTGATGCTGAAGCTGAAACTCCAATACTTGGGCCATCTGATGCAAAGAACTGACTCATTTGAAAAGACTCTGATGCCGGGTAAGATGGAAGGCAGGACAAGAAGGGGACAACAGATGGTTGGATGGCATCACCGACTCAATGGACATGAGTTTGAGTAAGCTCTGGGAGTTGGTGATGGACAGGGAAGCCTGGCATGCTGCAGTCCATGGGGTTGCAAAGAGTCGGACATGACTGAGCGACTGAACTGAACTGAACTAAAATTCTGTACCACTTTTAATAACTGATGTAAACTGATGTAATGCTTCTTTGTTTTTTGGCCATGCCACTCAACATGTGAGATCTTAGCTCCTCTGCCAGGAATCAAACCCATGCCCTCTGCATTTGGAAGCAGAGTCTTAACTACTGGACCACCAGGGAAGTCCCAATACTTCCCTTTAAAAAACAAAAACAAAAAAAAATTATTTTCCAAATCTTCATCTTACAACTTCTAAATCCAGGATGACTTGTTTTTAAATCTTCTATTGACTTCCAGGTCTCCACTTTCTTTTCTATTCCTTAATATCTGTCAATCACATTGTCCTATTTTCTGCTTTGAATTTTTAGGCTGTTGGATTAAATTTTGATAAAGTGCCCTTCAGTTCTAACATTTTTGTGTGTATGGTTTGGGAAATGATCTCACCACCCCCTTTCAAACGAAAACACTCCATAGGTGGTCCAGAAGTAATTTTATGACATCTAACACAGTCAAAATGAGGGTTGCGTCAACTCAGATCCATTTTGCAAACCTTGGAAACACTGAAACTTTTCATTTCACAGGTGACCCATTTCTGCCAGTTTTTTTTTTTTTTTTCATCTTTCAACCTAAAGGATCCTTTCCCTCCCTTCTCCCATGGTCTTGGCAGGTTCCCTCATTAAGATAGAAGGACACAAAGAAGGGCCAACATCTATGTCCATATTTTGTCCGAAACTGCAGCATTTGGGTTGTGCGTAAATGTTTGTGGTTTAAAATGTCCATCTGTTTCCCCAAGATTATTGGCATTCTCAGTTCCCTATAGTCTGTGCCAATGTTGGGAGGATTGAAGACAATTTCAGCTTTTTGGAATTCTGCACTTGGAAAGTGCCACATATGAGAAGCAAGAAAAAACAAAGACAGGAGTAGCTCAATGGAAAAATAGCTGAGGCTAACTTCATATAGCAGTGATAACCCCTCTGTCTTGGTCTTTGGTGTGGTTTGGGGTGAACTGATTCATTATTTTTGCTAAAGTCATGGCTTCTAATCTGTCTAAAATTAAGTATCCATTTTTGCCTATATTAAGTATATCCACCCATCTTTATTCATCTGAGCCAAATACTTTACAAATAGGGGTGCAGAATCATTAATTTTTAGAAAGGGATTTCTTAGAACAAAAGATCAAGGCTGTGTGAGGACAAAGGACTGACTCTATCATTTCTGACTGAAGTGAACAGCTCAAGTAATTCATTTCTAAATCAACATCCAGAAGAAAAGAAATCCCACTTCTCTCCTCCTCCCGTTTCCCACGTGCCTTGTCAACCACCAGATACTATTCTTATTCTTCAAATGTTTTCTGAAACATTATGGGGGCAGAAGGGCTGTTTGAGCAGGCTTCACATTCTTGAAAGGTCTCAAATTTACAAGTTTGACCTTTTCTGAAAGTGAAATAATAAATACGGTCACAGACGTACACTGACAAAAATGAAATAATTCTTTGTTTACCAGACAACTATAAACTTGCATCCTATTATTGGACCATACTGCAGTTTGAATAAACTAATCGGCTTTTTAAGAATACCTTTAAAATTTTTCAGATTAAAACATTTCAATCACAATAAAAGCATTTCAATCACAATAAAACATTTTAATCACAAAAAAGACCACTATATACTGCACCAAGATCAGATTTTACATTTTCCCACATTTACTCCACATTTCTTTTTAGTAAGTTTTTTTTAATTAATTAATTTTGATTGGGGGATAATTACTTTCCAATATTGTGGTGGTTTTTGCCATACATCAACATGAATCAGCCACAGGTGCACATGTGTTCCCCCATCCTGAACTCTCCTCCCACCTCCCTCCCCACACCATCCCTCTGGGTTGTCCCAGAGCACCGGTTTTGAGTGCCTTCTTCAGCATAAAACTTGCACTGGTCATCTGTTTTACATATGGTAATATACATGTTTCAATGCTATTCTCTCAAATCATCCCACCCTCACCTTCTCCCACGTAGTCCTTTAGACAGTTTTATTGAGTGATAATTTATATGCAGTTTTTTATATACAGGTTTTCTCATGCATCAATATTCAGTTTTTTTGGTTTACAGTTTTCTGATTTTTAACTAACATATACAGTCATGTAACAACAACCACAAACGAGAAGATATTTTTATATGACATAAGGTAAAGGTCTAATTTCATTCTTTTGCATGTAGATATCCAGTTTTCCCAACACCATTTATTGAAGAGACTCTCTCTTCCCCATCATATAGTCCTGGTACCATTGTTAAAAAATAATTTGGCCAGTGTTTCTTTCAATTCATTCCTTTCTGTTGCTAACAAGTATTTCATAATGGGGGCTTCCCGGTGGCTCAGATGGTAATGGTAATGAATCTGCCTGCAGTGTGGGAGACCTGGGTTCGATCTCTGGGTTGGGAGGATCCCCTGGAGAAGGGCATGGCAACCCACTCTAGTAATCTTGCCTAGAGAATTTCATGGACAGAGTGAGATTCCTGGGTTGTCTAGTGAGTAGATATTTAATTTTATAAGAAACTGCCCAACTTTTTCCTAGAGTGACTATATTCTGCATGCCCACGAGCAAAGTTTGAGATTTCCATTTACTCCCCAGGCTCCTGACAACATGGTATGATCAGTTGTGTTTTCAATTTCATTTTTAGTTGTTCTAAGACTTATGTGGTGGTATCTCATTGAAGTTTTATTAGTTGACTTTTAATAAATACAGTCATCTTGTAGTGACACATTTACATGGCATTTTAACCATGGGGTGTAAAAAGAAATTGTTAAATATTAAATGAAGAACTGAACTCTTCATTCTTCTGTAAACAAAGAGCCTCAAAAAATGGAAGTGAGCTGACCTCTTGGTACCACTTAGGGGCACTCCTCTCTCCTCCCCCACTTCTATTTCTGTGTCTGTGTTGTAAACATGTTTTCATTGTCCTCCCCAGGATCTGTAGGTAGTTCCCTTTTCATCCACCCCTTTTTGGCAGCCTGTGAGTAAATTCTTCTTGAGCCCTGAACCTGATTCATTTTGCCCCATCATGGGATCAGGCATTTTCTGCTACAGCTTGTTTAAAGCTTTTACCTCATGTTAACCCAAATTTGTTGGCAAGAACATGGAGATCAAAGAAAAGCAAATACAAGATTGGGTAAGTCTGTGTCAAAATCACCAACCTCACACTGTCAGAGTATGTTTTCCAAACCCCGAATCAGAACCCGTGGCCTGACAAGTGTGCACATAGTTAGGAAGACTATTTAAAAATTGGAATGTCCTAGAAATGCCACAATTATTATAGTCACGTGTACTGTGCTAAGTCAGTTGTGTCCGACTCTTTGCGACACCATGTACTGTAGCCCGCCAGGTTCCTCTGTCCATGGGGATTCTCCAGGCAAGAATACTGGAGTAGGTTGCCATGCCCTCCTCCAGGGTATCTTCCCAACCCAGGGATTGAACCCAGGTCTGCCGAATTGCAGGAGGATTCTTTACTGTCTGAGCCACCAGGGAATCCCAAGAATATTGGAGTGGGTAGCCTATCCCTTCTCTAAGGGAATTTCCTGACCCAGTAATCAAACCGGGGTCTCCTGCATTGCAGGTGAATTCTTTACCATCTGAGCTACCAGGGAAGCCCAACTATTGTAGTCATAGTTATGAAAAATCTGGATGAAATTTAACCCTAAATTCAAACTCCCAGAATCCCCATCTCTACATTATAGGCAGTTTATTTAGAGGGGAAGGAAAGATAGCTGGATGAGAAAAGATGAAGTTTAACTAGGTCATTTTGGACAAAGACTCAAATTGATACCTCTTTTAGTAGAGAGGGCTTCCCTGGTGGCTCAGACAGTACAGAATTTGCCTGCATTGCAAAAGACCTGGGTTCAGTCCCTGGGTCAGGAAGATTTCCCTGGAGAAGGAAATGGCAACCCACTGCAGTATTCTTGCCTGGAGAATTCCATGGACAGAGGAGCCTGGTGGGCTACAGTCCATGGGTTTTCAAAGAGTTGGACATGACTGAACGACAAACATCTTTAGTAGAGATCATTTGTGAATTCCTTAAAACAAATAATGAAATTCTATCCAATGTAAATCCAGCTGCAGGTTCTTCCTCAGAGGGCAACTGCTTATCCTAGTGAGATAATAAAAGATCAGTCATATTTTAACTTCTGTCTCCTTCTAACATGAATCAACCTAAAATTTTCCTCTTAAAATGTTCTTTGCAAGACCTAAGAAGCTGGTAATTATAACACTTTCTGGGGAAGAGGAGGAAAGGAAAGTTAATCTTCGATCTATTTTGCATGTATTGCTTTTCATTTAATAACTAAAATTTGGGGGGCCATGCTTCAAGGCTTGCAGGATCTTTGTTTCCCAACCAGGGACTGAACCCCGGGCCCCACCAGTGACAGCCATGAATCCTAACCACTGGACCACCAGGGAATTCCCAATAACTTATTTTCAAATTAAATGACCACAACAATAAAACAAATTTAAAAATATGTTCTCTCTCTTAATCACATCATCCCTATATTCCATCAGGGTGAGCATTTGGAAAATAAGGCACAAATCCTTTCCTCCTACCAGCCTTGCCCAGCACCTACTGCTCAGACTAGACTTGAAAGCACATTTTAAATCTTGTGAACATTTTTCAAGTCTAAAAAAAAAATCAGACTCAAATGAATTGTGTAGTCTTCAGTCTGTGGGGTTGCAAAGAGTTGGACACAACTGAGCAACTTCGCTTTCCATTGCTTTACTGTAAAAGCTGCTTACTTTGAAAATACATTTCACTTTCCTTGAAATTTTTTAAAGGGATGGCACAGAGGGAAACCATTTGGTCTGCCTCGGTGACGTCTGTTGGTCAACTGATCATAATGAATTGGAGACTGAACTTAGGTTTTGACATTTCAGAAAGAAACTCTTTTCAGGTCAGCCCAGGATTCTTGGGTAATAGCAAGCAGGCTGTCCATTGATCAAGAGAAGTCCATTTATTGCTCTTACTTAATCTTCAGATTTCACCTCCTCCAAGAGGCCCTCCTACCTGACCTCCCAAGGAGGCTGCTGCTGCTGCTAAGTCACTTCAGTCGTGTCCGACTCTGTGTGACCCCATAGACGGAAGCCCACCAGGCTCCCCCATCCCTGGGATTCTCCAGGCAAGAACACTGGAGTAGGTTGCCGTTTCCTTCTCCAATGTGTGAAAATGAAAAGTGAAAGTGAAGTCACTCAGTCATGTCTGACTTAGCGACCCCATGGACTGCAGCCTACCAGGCTCCTCTGTCCATGGGATTTTCTAAGCAAGAGTACTGGAGTGGCTTGCCATTGCCTTCTCCATCCCAAGGAGGCAGACCTTCACAAATTTAGTAGCAAGACCAGGCTGTTATTCTTGTTCCATCCTTTATGAGCTGGGTGACCTTGAGCAAGCTAAGTAACCTCTTATGACAAAAGCCATCATACTGATGTTTCCAACTGAAGTCAAGACTAGAGGGCTTTTATTTAACTATATCGACTACACATATGTATTTTATTTCTCCTACACCATAGAGCTTGGTTCTCAAAAACACCAACATAATTTATTATTTGCTTTGTTCCAAAATAGATTTAGCATAGTGCTAAGTCTAAGAATAACAATCAATACTACCATCAAATACTTCATTATTTTTTTAATTCCGATTTTTTTAGCAGGACATTTTCATTTAATACCTCTGTTTTTAGTGTGTTACCTCACCTCCATCCTTTTCTCTGACTGTGATCTCTGAGCCTACAGCTATCATGTTTCAAATTCTCCAAAGAATAATCTTTGCAGGGATTGGAACAAGGAGTCACAATAGGGAATCTGGGGTTAACAGCTCCTATTACATATATACAATTAATGACCTGCTTTCAGGGGAATTGCCTGGTTGTCCAGTGGTTAGGACTCTGCACTTTCTCTGCCAAGGACCTCATCTTACTCCTCACTGACTTTTTCCTCCAGAAGATCTAGGGTTTCTACACTCAGCTAAATCATCCATCCATTTTCTATCTTCCAGAAAGGATTTGACATCTCTCATGAGCAATCATCTTCTCTCCTGTTGTCTGTGGGCTTACACTCTGGATTCCTTTTTAACCATTTTAATAGTGTTTCAGGAGACAGCAGAGATATTTGCATGGGTTTTGTTCACCACGCTTCTACATGTTTTCTGTAAACATTTTCCATATCAGGCATAGAGAGGTAGTGTAGTGAAATGATTAGATGCATGCATTCTGAAGCCACAATCTTTAGGTTCAAATCCCTAGTTTTGCCAGCTTTTGTGTAACTCAGTCATACTTTCTGTGCTTAGATTCCTCATGTATAAAATGGAGATAGTGGTGAAGTGAACGTTGCTCAGTCGTGTCTGACTCTTTGCAACCGCGTGGACTATACAGTCCGTGTAATTCTCCAGGCCAGAATACTGGAGTGGGTAGCCTTTCCCTTCTCCAGGGGATCTTCCCAACCCAGGGGTTGAACCCAGGTATCCCACGTTGCCAGTTGAGCCACAAGGGAAGCCCAAGAATACTGGAATGGGTAGCCTATTCCTTCTCCAGTGGATCTTCCCGCCTCAGGAATTGAATTGGGGTCTCCTGCAAGCAGGCAGAGTCTTTACCAACTGAGTCATCAGGGAAGCCCAGAGATAGTGGTACCTACTGCAAAACTGTGTGCGAGGGATGGCGCTGGGAACTTATTAAGCACTCCAAAGGCTTCAAATGTTATTAAAGAAAGCGTACAGGGTTCCATAATCAGAAAGGACAAAAGGATATTGATTAATCCTGCCTTAAACTAAAGAAGAAAAAGTTGATTCTCTCGTAATCCTGCCTGGAAGTCGACAGTATTCTCCTCAGGATTTAGCAGTTCCGAATCTTGCAGTTTCACTTTTTCCCTGCAGGTGGCAGCCTTCATCACCAAAACTTTGTTCCTCACATAGAGCTGACCCTGAGGGGAAAACAAACCCTCTACCTTTAGTGTTCATTGGATCTATCATTCAATCAACAAATATTTTATTGAGCACCTACCATGTGCCAGGAAACAGGGAAAAAGCAGTGGTCAGGTACAAGCTATTGTTGCCTTTTCAAAACTTGCTGTTTGCAACAGCTGTAGAACTTAATTTCAAAGAAGCTGAGCGGACATCCCAAGAAAACTCTCCATATAAAGGTACTACTACTATAGGTACAGCCCTAACTCTGAGACAGAGTGCTCTGTTGAACAAAACGACTCTGTAAAGGACATTCAGTTCAGTTCAGTTCAGTTCAGTCGCTCAGTCGTGTCCGACTCTCCGCGACCCCATGAATCACAGCACGCCAGGCCTCCCTGTCCATCACCAACTCCTGGAGTTTTCAGACCTACTTACCATTAAAAGGAGGTTTTCAGGGATTTCCCTGGTGGTTCAATAGCTAAGACTCTGAGCTCTTAACACAGGGGGCCCAGCTTTGATCCCTGGTCATGGAACTAGATCCCACACACTGAAATTAAAAAGGTCCCACTGCAGCAACTGACACCCAGTGTAGCCAAGTAAATAAATATTTTAAAAGGAGGTTTTCATAAACTCCACTATCAAAGAAATGGGTTGGGAGGCTAAGGGGCATTGAGATCAGTCATCAGTGCATGAAGAAGGTATTGAGGTGTTCAAGTGGGTGGATAGAAGAACTTAGGAATTACAGGCTAGAGATGACAACTCTCCTAATGTCCCTCAATTTTTAAGCCAAACATCTTTTTTTTTTTTTTTGAGAAAAATTAGCCATAATTTGCAAATAAGACCAAAATAGGGCAGTGTAGTTCTTGCCCGTCATGGAGGACATTGTTTAACAAGCTCACCCCAGGATTAATTCTCTAGCAGGAGCTGGCTAACTTTTTCTGTAAAGGTCCAAGATAGTAAATATTTTAGGCTTTGGGGATATATGCTCTCTATCAATGACTCAGCTCTGTCATCATAGTACTGCAAAAGCAGCCTAACACAGTCAGTTCATTTCAATCGCTCAGTCATGTCCGACTCTTTGCGACCCCACTGACTGCAGCACGCTAGGCTTCCCTGTCCATCACCAACTCCCAGAGCTTACTCAAACTTATGTCCGTTGAGTCGGTGATGCCATCCAACCATCTCATCCTCTGTTGTCCCCTTCTTGTCCTGCCTTCAATCTTTCCCAGCATCAGGGTCTTTTCAAATGAGTCAGCTCTTCACATCAGGTGGCCAAAGTATTGGAGTTTCAGCTTCAACATCAGTCCTTCCAATGAACACCCAGGACTGATCTCCTTTAGGATGGACTGTTTGGATCTCCTTGCAGTACAAGGGACCTTCAAGAGTCTTCTCCAACATCACAGTTCAAAAGCATCAGTTTTTCGGTGCTCAATTTTCTTTACGGTCCAACTGTCACATCCATACATGACTCCTGGAAAAACCATAGCTTTGACTAGATGGACCTTTGTTGGCAAAGTAATGTCTCTGCTTTTTAATATGCTGTCTAGGTTGGTCATAGCTTTTCTTCCAAGGAGCAAGCCTTACACAATAGGCAAGCAAATGAACGTAGTTGTGGTCTAATAAAGCTTATTATAAATGCAAGCAACAAAGTCAGATTTGGCCCACTGGCCATATATGCAAACCAAGAAATGTATCTGTTTTCTTAGCTATTTACTTTTTATTAAAGGCTCATATTTTTGTCTGTTTTAAATTCCAAAGTATTTCCTTCCAGTATGAAAAAGGACCAAACGTTACCCTGCAGAGATTAATCAGTTTAGTATTTAAGACTCCTCCTTCCTCGAATATCTACTTCCTCAAAATGCTCTCTGAACCAGCTTTACCGTCTTACTGTTTCCTCTTTAACAAGTTGAATAAATCTTTGACATGTGATTGCCCTCTATTTGAATGAGTCATGTTTCAACATTGTTGTTTGTTGTACTTTTGTTGTTCCCTAGTAATTAGCAATAAAACCTGTTACCTAAGAGTGCTGTGTTACTATGGAGAGTAGCAAAGAAAGAAAGAATTTAGGAACTGCATCTCATCTTGTTGACAAACTCAGAAGACAGAGGAAAACCCCCTACAAGTGGGAACAGAGTTTTTGAGCCTTTAGTGCTTGTGTGCTCAGTCGCTTAGTCATGTCCGACTCTTTGTGACCTTATGGACTGTAACCCACCAGGCTCCTCTGTCCATGGGATTATTTCAGGCAAGAATACTGGAGTGGGTTGCCATTTTCCTCCTCTGGGGAATCTTCCCAACACAGGGATTGAACGCGCACCTCCTATGAGTTTCTTGCATTGCAGGAGAACTCTTTACCTGAGAATCTAGCAGGGAAGCCCTTTTGAGCCTTTGGCAAAGACTAAAGAGCCAAGATAACTTCCTCCCAAATTCCTCTCCCCTCAGCCCAAATAAGGCTTAATTCCTCATACTTCCAAAAATGGCCTATGGGAGGAATCCTTCTATCTTATCCAGTCTCAGAGCTGATCTCTAGGATTGCACTTCCACATATCAGTACCGAAGTCCTGGCCTCCTCAAATTGACATTTTTATTTTGTTTTTGTCCCTGAACCTTGAGGGAATCTGAATTCCCTGACCAGTGATCAGTCCTATGTCCCGTGAAAAAGAAGCACACAGTCCTACCTGTTGGACTGCCAGGGAATTCCCTCAAATTGACTTTTTAAAACAAGCCCCACACTGAGGTGTTATGGACTGAATGCTTGTGTCCCTCCAAATTTGTATGTTGCAGATGAACCTATTTGCAAAGCAGAAACAGAGACACAGACATAGAGAACAAATATATGGACACCAAGGTGGGAAAAGAGGGGTAGGGTGAACTGTGAACTTGGGATTGATTATCAAGTTTGGGGTTGATTGTTGCTTTAGTCGCTAAGTCGTGTCTGACTCTTTGCAACCCTGTGGACTGTAGCCCTCCAGGCTCCTCTGTCCATAGGATTTTCCAGGCAAGAATACTGGAGTGAGTTGCCATTTCCTTCTCCAGGGGATCTTCCCGACTCGGCAATCGAACCCACGTCTCCTGCATTTGCAGGCGGATTTTATAAAATAGATAACGAACCTACCATATAGCACAGGGAACTCTACTAAATGCTCTCTGGTGACAGGGAGGGGATGTATGTATACATACAGCTGATTCACTTTGCTGCACAGCAGATCCTAACACAACATTGTAAAGCAACTAAACACCAATAAAATAAAAGAAATTCGTATATTTAAGCCCTCACCCCCAGTGTGATTGTAATCAGTGGTAAGGCTGTGGGAATGTCATTGAAATTAAATGAGGGCATAATGATGTTGCTCTAATCTGATAGGGCTGCGTGCCTTATAAGAAGAGGGCTGTGTGCCAGGTGAAGACACAGCGAGCGAGAAGGTACCAGTTATCTAAAAGCCAGTAAGAGAGCTCTCATCAGAACCCAAGCATACTGGCACCCTGTTCTCAGACATTTTTCTTCCAGAACTGAGAAAATAATTTTTTGTTTAAGCCAACCAGTCTATGGTATTTTGTTACGGCAGCCTGGGCTAAGATATCTCCAAACTTATTCCAGCCCAGGACATTTGCATTTGCTCTGCCTTCTGCCTGGAATGGGCTTCCCTGATGGCTCAGATGGTAAAAAATCTGCCTGCCATACAGGAGACCAAGGTTCAATCCCTGGGTTGGGAAGATCCCCTGGAGAAGGCAACAGCAACCCACTCCAGTATTCTTGCCTGGAGAATCCCATGGACAGAGGAGGCGGGCTGGCTACAGTCCATGGGGTCGCAAAAAGTCGGACACACTCTGAGTGACTAACACACACACCTGCTTGAATGCCCTTCCTCCAGAACTTTACATGGCTGGTTTTTCTTCTCAAATTTTTATTTAGGTCTCTTTCCTGCCTTGGAAAGCAAAGTCTTAACCACTGGATCACTAGTGAAGTCTCTTTAAGTATTATTTTCTAATAGTGTCTTTTGCTGTGCAGAAGCTCTAATCATTGCTTAAAAATGTTAATTGTGGTAAAATATGCATGACTGAAATAGATGGGAATCCCAGACCACCTGACCTGCCTCTTGAGAAACCTGTATGCAGGTCAGGAAGCAACAGTTAGAACCGGTCATGGAACAACAGACTGGTTCCAAATAGGAAAAGGAGTGCGTCAAGGTTGTATATTGTCACCTTGCTTATTTAACTTATATGCAGAGTACATCATGAGGAACGCTGGGCTGGAAGAAGCACAAGCTGGAATCAAGATTGCTGGGAGAAATATCAATAACCTCAGATATGCAGATGACACTACCCTTATGGCAGAAAGTGAAGAGGAACTCAAAAGCCTCTTGATGAAAGTGAAAGAGGAGAGTGAAAAGGTTGGCTTGAAGCTCAACATTCAGAAAACAAAGATCATGGCATCTGGTCCCATCACTTCATGGGAAATAGATGGAAAAACAGTGGAAACAGTGTCAGACTTTGTTTTTTTGGGCTCCAAAATCACTGCAGATGCTGATTGCAGCCATGAAATTAAAAGACGCTTGCTCCTTGGAAGGAAAGTTATGACCAACCTTGATAGTATATTAAAAAGCAGAGACATTACTTTGCCGACCAAAGTCCGTCTAGTCAAGGCAATGGTTTTTCCCGTGGTCATGTATGGATGTGAGAGTTGGACTGTGAAGAAAGCTGATCGCCGAAGAATCGATGCTTTTGAACTGTGGTGTTGGAGAAGACTCTTGAGAATCCCTTATACTGCAAGGAGATCCAACCAGTCCATTCTAAAGGAGATCAATCCTGGATGTTCATTGGAGGGACTGATGCTAAAGCTGAAACTCCAATACTTTGGCCACCTCATGCGACGAGTTGACTCACTGGAAAAGAGTCTGATGCTGGGAAAGGTTGGGGGCGGGAGGAGAAGGGGACGACGGAGAATGAGATGGCTGGATGGCATCACCGACTCTGTGGACATGAGTTTGAGTGAACTCCGGGAGTTGGTGATGGACAGGGAGGCCTGGCGTGCTGTGATTCATGGGGTCGCAAAGAGTCGGACACAACTGAGCGACTGAATTGAACTGAACTGAACTGAATGCATGACATAACATTTAAGACAGCATGTTAAAAGTGTACGGTTCAGTGGCATTAAGTACATTCATACTGTTGTGCAACCATTACAATCATCCATCTCCAGAACTGTTTTCATCTTGCAAAACTGAAACTCTGTACACATTAAACAAGAACTCTCTATTCCCTCTGCCCTCCAGCTCCAGGCAATCGCCATTCTACTTTCTGTCTCTATAAATCTGACTCCTCTAACTAGCTGCCTCATAAAAGCACAATCATATAGCATTTGTCTTTTTTTTTTTTTTTGGTTCTGGCTTATTTCACTTACCATAATGCCCTCAAAATTCATCCATGTTATAACATGGGTCAGGATTTCCTTCCTTCCTAAAAAAGAATAATATTCCACCATATGTATTATCAAATTTTGTTTATCAGTTCATGCATCAGGGGAAGCTTGGGTTGCTTCCACCTTTTGACTATCATGAATTATGTTGTTATGAATATAGGAATATAAATATCTGCTTGAATCCCAGCCTTCAATTCTTTCAGGTATATATATATATACAAAAGTGGAGTTGCTATATCACATGGTAATTCTGCTTCAGTTGAGGAACAAGCATACTGATTTCCACAGAGTCTGAACCATCTGACATTCCCACCAACAGTACACGAGAGTTCCAGTTTTCCCACAGCCTTGATATCATTTGTTATTTTCTGTTTTTTTTTTTTGTTTGTTTGTTTGTTCATTTGATTTTTAAAATAGTAACCATGATAATGGAGAAGACTCTTGAGAGTCCCTTGGATTGCAAGGTTATCAAACCAGTCAATCCTAAAGGAAATCAACCCTGAATATTCGTTGGAAGGACTGATGCTAAAGCTGAAGCTCTAATACTTTGGCCACCTGATGTGAAGAGTTAACTCATTAGAAAAGACCCTGATGTTGGGAAAGATTGAAGGCAGGAGGAGAAGAGGACGACAGAGGATAAGACGGTTGGATGGCATCACTGACTTAGTGGACATGAAGGGTGACAGTAAAGGACAGGGAAGCCTGGTGTGCTGCAGTACATGGGGTCAAAAAGAATCGGACACCACTGAGCAACTGAACAACAACAATCCATCTTAATGGGTGAGGGGTGATATCTCGTTGTGATTTTGATTTGCATTTCCCTGACAATTAGTGATGTCAAGCATCTTTTTCCTATGTTTGTTGGCCATTTGTATATGTTCTTTGAAGAAATGTCTATTCAAGTCCTTTCTCTGTTTTTAAATCTTTTTTTTATTGTTCTTGAGTTATCGAAAAAGCAAGAGAGTTCCAGAAAAACATCTACTTCTTCCTTATTGACTATGCCAAAGCCTTTGACTGTGTGTTGTTTCCACAACAAACTCTGGAAAATTCTTAAAGAGATGGGAATACCAGACTACCTGACCTGCCTCCTGAGAAATCTGTATGCAGGTCAGGAAGCAACAGTTAGAACTGGACATGGCACCACAGATTGGTTCCAAATAGGGAAAGGAGTACGTCAAGGTTGTATATTATCACTCTGCTTATTTAACTTATATGCGGAGTACATCATGAGAAATGCTGGGCTGGATGAAAAACAAGCTGGAATCAAGATTGCTGGAAGAAATATCAATAACCTCAGATATGCAGATGACACCACCCTTATGGCAGAAAGCAAAGAAGAACTAAAGAGTCTCTTGATGAAAGTGAAAGAGGAAAGTGAAAAAATTGGCTTAAAACTCAACATTCAGAAAACTAAGATCATGGCATGTGGTCCCAACACTTCATGGCAAATAGATGGGGAAACAGTGGAAACACTGAGAGATTTTATTTTGGGGGGCTCCAAAATCACTGCAGATGGTGACTGTGGCCATGAAATTAAAAGACGCTTGCTCCTTTGAAGAAAAGTTATGACCAACCTAGACAGCATGTTAAAAAGCAGAAACATTACTTTGCCAACAAAGGTCCATCTAGTCAAAGCTATGGTTTTTCCAGGAGTCATGTATGGATGTGAGAGTTGGACTATAAAGAAAGCTGAGTGCTGAAGAATTGATGCTTTTGAACTGTGGTGTTGGAGAAGAAGACTCTTGAGAGTCCCTTAAACTGCAAGGAGATCCAACCAGTCCATCCTAAAGGAGATCAATCCTGGGTGTTCATTGGAAGGACTGATGCTGAAGCTGAAACTCCAATACTTTGGCCACCAGATGCGAAGAACTGACTCATTTGAAAAGACCCTGATGCTGGAAAAGATTGAAGGTGGGAGGAGAAGGGGACAACAGAGGATGAGATGGTTGGATGGCATCACTGGCTTAATGGACATGAGTTTGAGTAAACCCCGTGAGTTGGCGATGGACAGGGAGGCCTGATGTACTGCAGTCCATGGGGTAGCAAAGAGTCAGACAACATTGAGCAACTGAACTGAACTGAGTTATAGGAATTCTTTATATATTCTGGATGCATGTGTGCTGAGTCATAGCCAACTGTTTGCAACCCCATAGAATTTACCAGGCAAGAATATTGGAGCAGGTTGCCATTTCCTCCTTCAGGGGATCTTCCTGACCCAGGGATTGTCTCTTGTCTCCTGCCTCTCTTGCATTGGCAGGCAGATTCTTTTACCACTAGCGCCAACAGGAAAGCCTATATATTCTGGATGTATGCCCCTTATCAGATATATCATTTGCGTATATTTCCTCCCATTCCATGGGCTGCCTTTTCAGCCTGTTGATAATGTTTTTTGAGGAACAGAAGTTTTAAATGTTGATGTAGTCTATTCTATCTATGTTTTTCTTTTGTTGCCTCTCCTTTTAGTAGTCTACAGTTCAGTTCAGTTCAGTTGCTCAGTCATGTCCGACTCTGCAACCCCGTGAATCACAGCACGCCAGGCCTCCCTGTCCATCACCAACTCCCAGAGTTCACTCAAACTCATGTCCATCGAGTCGGTGATACATAGGAAGTCAAATCTAGTAAAATGAAGTTTTCACCTATGTTTTCTTCTAGGAGTCTTAAAGTTCTAACTCTCATGTTTAGGTCTTTGATCCATTGTGAGAGAGTTTCAACTTTTAATGTAGTCAAATCCAATAAAATTTTCCCTAAAACCTTGTGCCATCATTTCTTATTAAAACATTCTATATTTCCTTCTTAAAGTTTTAAATATGTGCTCTTGCTTTTGGCTTCTAGAATTTACTCTTGTATATTGTGTGAGAGGGATCCAATTTAATTTTTTTTTCCCCAGAGGGACTATCAATGTCCTTCCACCATTTAAAAATAATTTCTTCCCACAAATCTGTAATATTACCTCCATTCCCTCTCAAGATGGCACACAGGCATGAATCTATTCACCCTCTCAATTTCTAATTAGATAAGCCTTCAAAATATCTTTTCTTACGAATACTCTGGTTATCCAATGGTTAGGACTCCACGGTTCCACTGCTGGGGACCCAAGTTCAGTCCCTGGTCAGGGAGTTGGGGAAATAAGATCCTGAAAGCCACAAGGCACAGCCAAAATAGAGGGGGGAGAGTTAAAATTATTTTAAAACTCATTTCCCTTTCATATCTGTCTGGTCTGTCTACTAAGATCATAGGCTTTTATACATCTCTGCTCTTTGGGGAGAGTAATCAGGGTGAAGACGGAAGCAAGGTGGAAGGGAAGACAGCTGAGCCCACAGAGAAAAGATCTCATGGGGCACAGGAAACCTGGGTGAAGTCAATTATGCCAGCACTGAAAGAAAATTCCCAGCAAAAACAAGCAGTTTAAGAAGTGCAAACATCTCACCCCCACCCTGCCAATTTTTCTTCTGGGACCAAGGATTTCATGGCCCAGAGTGGGCAGCAGATGGGAGAAGACAGAAATCTGCTGTGACTTCTGCCTGTCTCACTTCCACATCTGTGTGTCTGTTTCTCTTTAGTGTGATTAAAAATCCTGTTTGTTTGTTTTTTTAAATCCCTGCCTTCCTCAATTTAGTCAGCCGGTCTTCCTTTACTTGTTTTCTACTCTTCTACTACTAGTTCTGTTCTGGTAGTGTGACAGAAGCTTTTTTTAAAAAAAGTGATATATTGATTTCCCTGGTGGTCCAGTGGCTAGGTAGGACTCCATGCTCCCAAAACAAGGAGCCCGGGTTCGAACCCTGGTCGGGGAACTGGATCCTGAGTATTGCAACTTAAACCTGGTGCAGCCAAATACATAAATTAATTTTTTAAAATTGGTATATTAGAGGTATATTTCACATATTAACTTCAAAATAATTTGCTATTTGTATATATTGCAAAATGATCACTACAATAAGTCTAGTTAACTAGTCCAGCATCACACACACTTACCAAAAAAAAGTTTCTTGTGATGAGGGGTTTTAAGGTCCACTCTCAGCAACTGTCAAATATATATGATGGAATCATATTTTTGAAAACAACCTCATTCTTCCTTGATTCCCTGAGCAAACCTGTTTCCCAGAGACAAAGTCTTCTAGGAATAAGCTTCTTGAGCTGCCTTCTTAGCTTTTGGATTTTTATTCGTTTTCTCTACCTCAACCCACAAAGAAGCATATCTCCTGTATAAGGGTGCTGTTCTATTCATCTGTTTTCTCTAATAAAGTGCACCCCCATTCTGCAGGGCAACTCAGCCCGGGCTCCCCAGTCCAAAGCCATGATCAAGGCTTAGGCAATAAACAAATCAGAACAAATGTGGGCTCCCAGGAGTGGGGTGAACCTTACCAGCATGTACCAAATGGAGTCAAGAGATGAGTCCCTTCACCCCTTCACAGGTTCTGCTCATGACCCTGAATGAAGTTCAAAATGACCTACAGAAGAACAGCTTCGCAGATTCGACCCAATCCCTGGGTTCAATCTGTAAAAAGGCTACAATTTCACCAACAAGAGCTCCCTTGACTCTGTAGAATTTCATTGCCTTTGCTACTTAAAATCCAGCCCGAAGCTTTGCCGAAAGACATGATACAAGAAGCAAAAATCGTCTACCCAACAGAGCAAAGCTAAAGCTCTGCCCTCTTTAAAGTAAGCCTTCCCTGGAACAGACAGGCTTTTTTCCCAGTAACGTAATCCCTGTCCCAGCCACCCACTGAGGTCAAAGCTATACTCACAGGGGTTAGGTCAAGGCCTGCCCCAGAGGCTCTCGTACTCAGGTCCCCACTACAACCGTAACTGCCCAGGTCAAGAATCCACTTGACCTACAATTACCTTTCAGCCTAAAGCCCTGACTACACCAGAAACCTGATCTCCATGTGTTATTTTAACCCCCACATGTCAGCTTTCCTGCCCGCCTCTGAAGTTTTCTGATGAGAAAATAATATGTTGGGGGTTTATGGGGTGATAATTAATTGCCCCCTTCTTGGCCCTTCCAAATTCTAAACCCACTAAGACGTCAATGCATGAATCAGGCAGCCAGAGGTACAAGGTATCAACTTTATTGAGGAGCCTGATTGGAGTACACCGTTTCACTGTGCCCACAATTCCCATCTAAATTACACTGATTTACTTGGTCACAGACTGCGGGCCTCCTTCAGAGGAACAGGCTCCCCATGGCAGAGGAGGAAACACGAGTATCTGAAGGACAGACCACAGCAAAAAAGAAAAAAGAGAAAGGACTGGCGACATACTCATTGAGACCGAGTTACATGAAACGGAGGTCCCCTGTCTCTTTTATGATTAACCTCTCTATCCAAAACTTTATTCCTTTCTTGTCCCACTCCTGTTCCCCTCAGGACTGAGGAACACCAAAGAAAAAGTGGAATGAAACTGAGCAGGACTCTGGGGGGCCTTTCTGGGTACAAGCCCCTCAGGGTTCCCCATTTCCTGTTTGATCTTCCCCAAGTTCCAAAGAGCAGACTCTGGCAGTTAATGATTAGAACAGTAGGGTCTCATGATTCTGAGTTCTTCCTGAAGGGATATAGACAATAATCTGACATATATCTGAGTGTTCTGCAGAAATTAAGACTCCCCACTGCCCCACCACCACCCACCACCCTGCCTTGCACCCAGGTGGAGAACGGTGACAACATTCTGACCATGAACACATAGACCCCAGACTGGCTGGAACCAGAAGGCTAATGAAGATTTACGAAACATCACCCTGTTACCTCACCCCCAACCAATCAGAAAAATGTTCATGACCTGATCATGCACCCTGCAACTCTCACCCTCAATGTTGCCTTTAAAAACCTTGGCCTGAAAGCCATCAGGAAATTTTTTATTCTTTTGAGTACTAGCTGTCTGTTCTTGCTTGGTGCCCTGTCCTTTTCTTTACCACGACCTGGTATCAGTAGACTGACTTTGCTGAGCATCAGGCAAGAGAGTTGAGTTCAGTCACAGCAGCATCTTCTTCTGAACCCATTAGTCAGACCCAGTTCTCCTCTCATGGAAGTAGTAAAGAAAGAAATCAAATGTTTTATTTCAGTAATTTTTCTGCTGAGCCGTGGCAGTTCCCTCTCCTCTATGTAAACTGGCAGAGGAGAAGTTCCCTTCTAAAAGCTGCCTTTGTACTAACGCATATATATGGAATTTAGAAAGATGGAAATGATAACCCTGTATACGAGACAACAAAAGAGACACAGATGTATAGAACAGTCTTTGGGACTCTGAGGGAGAGGGTGAGGGTGGGATGATTTGGGAGAATGGCATTGAAACATGTATGTTGTCATATGTGAAACGAATCACCAGTTCAGGGTCGATACATGATACAGGATGCTCGGGGCTGGTGCACGGGGATGACCCAGAGGGAGGATAAAGGGAGGAGGGAGGTGGGAGGGGGGTTCAGAAAGGGGAACTCATGTACACCTGGGGCGGATTCATGTCAATGTATGGTAAAACCAACCAATATAATATTGTAAAATAATTAGCCTCCAATAAAAAATAAATAAATTAAAAAAAAAATAAAAAATAAAAGCTGTCTTTGGTTTGGTAACTTATTCCTGATTCAATAATTGTAGTCATGATATCAGGATTCAATTCATTGAAAGTCACACTCAAAGTGGCTTAAACAGAAGAGGGAATTAATATGACTTCAGGAACTGATGACTGATGACTTCAGGCAAAGCTGGATTCAGGGGTTTAATCGATATCACAAATTCTCTTGTTGTTCACCATCTTTAGGTTCTGCTTCTCTCTAAATTCCCTTCATTCTCAGGCTGGCTCTTCCCAGTTCAGTTCAGTTCAGTTCAGTCGCTCAGTCGTGTCCGACTCTCCGCGACCCCATGAATCACAGCATGCCAGGGCTCCCCGTCCATCACCAACTCCCGGAGTTCACTCAAACTCATGTCCATCGAGTCGGTGATGCCATCCAACCATCTCATTCTCTATTGTCCCCGTCTCCTCCCACCCCCAATCCCTCCCAGCATCAGACTCTTTTCCAGTGAGTCAACTCGTCGCATGAGGTGGCCAAAGTATTGGAGTTTCAGCTTTAGCATCAGTCCTTCCAATGAACACCCAGGATTGGCAAAAATGGCCATCAGCAGTTCTAAGCTTGCATCTTATGGGTTTAGAAAACGCTAGTGAGAATTTCTCCTTAATGCTTTCAGCAAAATCCCATAGTGGAGTTTCATTGGTGTAGCTTGGGTCATGTGGCTTCCTACTGGATCAATCACTGTGACCAAGAGAATGCAATGCACTGATTGGTCAGACCTGGATCATGTGCCCTCCTGAAATCTAGTTCCTCCCAAACCACATAAACCAACATAGATTATTCCCCCAAGGAATCAAAATTCTGTTATCAGAGACTGGAAGGCAACAGATTCTAAACGGGAGAAAATATGACCATCACACACAATGCAAAGTTCAGTGGAAAGAGCAGCTTGTGGCTAGTGCCTTCAAAAAGGCTTTGCAGGGCAGGGACCAAGACTCTCCGGGAGAGCTTTCCAGTTAACCTAGCTCCACCCATTAAATTCCTATGGGAGGAACCTGTTACTTACCCTTCCCTTTTCTCAGTTGTGAAACAAGTTGCTTGCTCTAAATGACCTCTAAGGTTCTCTTAATCAACAGCATTCACTTCTTAAGTATTTATTTATTACCTATTGTATGCTAGGCAGTGTTCCAGACACTCGAGATAAAAGATAAAATACACAAAAACCCCCTGCTCTTATGGAACTTACATTTAACTTACTTTAGACAAACAATAAACAGAATAAATGAGTCCCACGTGAAACAGGACTGTTGGGTGTTTCATGCTTAACTAAGCAGTCAGTGCAGGTAAGGCACATGGGAAGGCACATGGGAAGTTCTTAATCCATGGTATCTATTGCTCTCATTCTCATCACTATTCTTGCTTTATTATCTTATTATAATATTATTTATTGTTATTTTCTTATTATTGGCATATTTAGAGCATTTAGTGACCCCCCCCTTGTTGTCTCCAGCATTAAGCACCCTTAGCTTAGAATACAAGACCCTCTGCTGTAAGTCCTAAACTACCTTTTTTTTTTTTAGTGGCGATACTCACATACCATAACATCACTCTTTTAAAGTGTCCAGTTCATTGTTTTTTAGTACATATAAAATGTTATGCAACCATTACTACTAATTCCAGAACATTTTCATTACCCCAAAAAGGAACCCCAAACCCATTAGCAATCATTTCCCTTTCCCCTTCCTCCCAGTCTCTGGCAACTACTAATTTGGGTTCTGTCTCTATGGGTTTTTCTGTTCTGGACATTTCATATAAATAGCATCATACAATGCATGGTCTTTGGGGACTGGTTTCTTTAACTTAGTATCGTGTTTTCAAGGTGTCTCTATGTTGAAACACGTATCAGTACTTCATTCCTTTTTATGCAAAATAGTTTCTAAACTATTTTCCTAGCTCCATTTCTCATTATTCCTCATGCAAACCCTAAGGATGAGCTGCACTGGACTGCTTACTCTTCAGTCACACTCTGCACTTGCTGATTTCCCATTTCTTTCTCTTGGAATGATTATAACTCCTCCTCAGACCTCTGTCCATGCTCTTGCTCTTGCTTGTGCTTAGTTGCTAAGTCATGTCTGACTCTTTGCAACCCCATGGCCTGTAACCCACCAGGCTCCTCTGTCCATGGGGTTTTCCAAGCAAGAATACTGGAGTGGATTGCCATTTCCTCCTCCAGGGGGGGTCTTCCTGACCCAGGTATTGAACCTGTGCCTCCTGCGTCTCCTGCACTGCAGGCAGATTCTTTACTACTGAGCCACTTGGGAAGTCCCTGTCCATGCTTGCATCTCACAAATGTTTCTTCTCCATAAAGTGCCCTGACTATTCTTCCATCCCAATGGGTCCTCTTTCTCCTCCTTACACGCCTTTATTTCAATTGAAGGTGCTTATTTTCTCTACACATTTACTTACTTTTAACCCTCTTTGTCAAAACTATAACTGCTATTAAGACATCAGTGTTTTTTAATCCTTAACACAGAGCCCCAGACTTAACAAGTGCTTCCCAAATATTTGTTCACTTGCAAGGCATTGGTATAACTCAGTGGTTCTGAACTAGAGGCAATTTTGCCCCCTCGGGGCATTTGCCAATGTCTGGAGACATTTTTGGTTGCCCCAACTAGGGGGTGAGTATACTATTAGCATCTAGTAGGCTCAGATCAGGGATGCTGCTAAACACCCTTCAATGTGTAGGACTGCCCTCTCCCACAAAGAATTATGTGGCTCCCCAAATGTCAATGGTCTCAAGGTTGAGAAACCGTGCCATAAACTAATTAATTCTCTTTTTGAATAGGTTAGCAAAAAGAAATCATAGATCAGTGTACCAGTCTGGTAGAAAATCTCATTAGGGAATTCATGCCTTTTTTTTTCTTTTTTTAGGAGCTGGGGGTGACTCCAGTGCAAAGCTCTTTCCTAATGCCATAGAGGTGCCCTGGGAACACAGATGGTATTTTCACCACTTGCTCGCTTCTAAGAGTGACAACTGACCTCCCAGGAATCCTTGAAGTGCTAGGAATGTAACTCTGTTAAGGAAGAAAACTCTTAGGACTTTTAAAGTCTAGCAAAATGTCACAAGTGAATTGTGATCCCGGGGAGGGCAGGGGAAGGTGTATTTTTTTTTTTTTTCCCTAGGTACCCTCTCCTGGTTTCTCCACTATAGTGAGACTTTTCAGAACTGGCTCTGGAATAAATGATTCAAGGGAACCTGAGGCCCTGTCTCTTCTTTCCAAAAAGAGCAAAGGAGCTTTGAGAAAGGATTCTGTTCACATTATGCTCCAAAGAGCAACTCATTTGCAGAAAACTCATTTGCAAGAAACTCAAGGCACTGGTATCATTTAACTGTGAAAACAGTAGCCCCAACAGAGCAGAGGTTACCCGGCATCAGAGTCACATCTTATGTTCCTGCTTATCTAATCCAACTGGTTCCTGTGAGTGACATGGAAATGAGGTAATATATGTCCTGAAAATGAAAAGGTAGTAGCAGTCTGAGGGAGTTTGACGAAGCAAGGAATAAGGGTTGACATGCTATTTTAAAAAGTTTGTCCTTGGGGTAGAATTACCTGACATCCTGGCTGGGACTTGGTAGTGGTATGTGCTTAAAAGAACAACCTTTAGCATGGCTGGCACAGACATAAATGCCAAGCTGAGGATCCGCAAGATTCCACCCCCTTCTTCTGGGCACTCTCTAATTCTTGTGGGTCATAAAAAAATAGCAAGGTGTGACTGCATGCCTAGAATCACTCTATCTTTTATCTGGTAAATGAATCTTTTTGTCTACACATTTGACAAAAGACCACTCATTGTGTGGTTTGTTCAGTCCAATTTTGATGAAAACCCTTAAGGACAGAAACATATAGAGTACTTAGCACACCGTGAACCCTGAAAGTATTTAATGATGACAGTAATTGGGATAACGGAATGTGCTTTGAGTGGATGGTTGGCAGGTCTTTAGATATACTTAAACAACAGACTGGTTCCAAATAGGAAAAGGAGTACGTCAAGGTTGTATATTGTCACCCTGCTTATTTAACTTATATGCAGAGTACATCATGAGGAATGCTGGGCTGGAAGAAGCACAAGTTGGAATCAAGATTGCCCGGAGAAATATCAATAACCTCAGATATGCAGATGACACCACCGTTATGGCAGAAAGTGAAGAGGAACTCAAAAGCCTCTTGATGAAAGTGAAAGAGGAGAGTGAAAAGGTTGGCTTGAAGCTCAACGTTCAGAAAACAAAGATCATGGCATCCGGTCCCATCACTTCATGGCAAATAGATGGGGAAACAGTGGAAACCGTGTCAGACTTTATTTTTTTGGGCTCCAAAATCACTGTGGATGCTGATTGCAGCCATGAAATTAAAAGACGCTTACTCCTTGGAAGGAAAGTTATGACCAACCTTGATAGTATATTAAAAAGCAGAGACATTACTTTGCCAACAAAGGTCCGTCTAGTCAAGGCTATGGTTTTTCCCGTGGTCATGTATGGATGTGAGAGTTGGACTGTGAAGAAAGCTGATCGCCGAAGAATTGATGCTTTTGAGCTGTGGTGTTGGAGAAGACTCTTGAGAGTCCCTTGGACTGCAAGGAGATCCAACCAGTCCATTCTAAAGGAGATCAATCCTGGGTGTTCATTGGAAGGACTGATGCTAAAGCTGAAACTCCAATACTTTGGTCACCTCATGCGAAGAGCTGACTCACTGGAAAAGAGTCTGATGCTAGGAAGGATTGGGGGTGGGAGGAGACGGGGACGACAGAGAATGAGATGGCTGGATGGCATCACCAACTCGATGGACATGAGTTTGGGTGAACTCCGGGAGTTGGTGATGGACAGGGAGGCCTGGCGTGCTGTGATTCATGGGGTCACAAAGAGTCAGACACTACCGAGCAACTGAACTGAACTGAACTGAACTGAGATATACTTAAAAAGGTGTAAAAGAGATTCATTCGTAGATTGAGACAGGAATCCCCAGAGGAACTATAATTCTGTCAAAAAGCTGGAAAAGGACCAGTGCTTCTGCTACTAATAAGTCATGCCCGACTCTGTGTGACCCCATAGACGGAAGCCCACCAGGCTCCCTCGTCCCTGGGATTCTCCAGGCAAGAACACTGGAGTGGGTTGTCATTTCCTTCTCCAATGTGTGAAAGTGAAAAGTGAAAGTGAAGTCGCTCAGTTGTGTCCGACCCTTAGCGACCCCATGGACTGCAGCCTACCAGGCTCCTCCATCCATGGGATTTTCTAGGCAAGAGTACTGGAGTGGCTTGCCATTGCCTTCTCCACCCATTGCTTCTGGGTGATAGCAAAAACTATTTCAGATTAAATCATTTGCCTCAAATCTGTTTTCTTTTATTTCTGAATTCATTCATTTAATCATTCCTTTATTTGACAAATGCTATATACTTTATTATTAACATTTATGGTTCCTATTCAATTATCCTTTCTTTTATTCAATATTTATATAAATTGTATCAGTTGTAATAATATAGTGGCAAATTATCCTTGCCTTTAGGGTGCTTAGGATCTAGTGAAATATGCATTCATTAATTTATTAAAGTGTTTATCATGTGCCCATATGTTCTGGGGATACACTAAGAAAGAGCACAGGACACTCAAGAAATGGAATTAGATTCAAGTGGATGGAAGGGGACCTCCCATGGTGGTCCAGTGGTTAGGACCCCATGCTTCCACTGAAGGGGGTGTGCGTTCAATCCCTGGTGGAGGAGCTAAGGTCCTATTCACTGTGAAGTGCAGCCAAAAAAAAAAATTTATATATATATATATATAATAAAAATAAATACATAGTGCGTGGAAGGAAGAGCAAAAGCAAAGGCCTTGAGGTACCTGTGAACATGGCTACAGTCCAGTTAGTGGACTAAACCCTTCCCTAAATCCTTCCAATATACAAATGCTAGAGGTGTCACTAGATTTGTGTACCTCCGTTTAATATATGTGTTACAGAAAAATCATACTTGACCCGATTAATTTTTTCCAGGTTTTTTTTTAAAGGAATTTTCTCTTCACTGAAAGCAGGGGAGAAAATTTCAAACAACCCACTTGTAATTCTCCGTATTTTAACTTCGGTCTCGTGTCTGGGAACTCCTCCTAGGTCTTGAAGCTAGGCAGTGAAGTAAAAGAAGCGACTACAACCTCCGCACTACAACTCCCAGGAGATATTGTGACCACATCCTCTGCGCAAGCTCGACCTCTGTGACTGCAAAGGGCACCGAGCCGAGGAGGCGGGGCTTGAGCCGAAGCCGCGGGCCGTGGGCGGGGCTATAGGCGTGGTCATAAGGGGGGCGGTGCTGCCGGCGCGGCCCGGAACACGCTAGTGGAGCGGAAGATGGCGGCGGCAGCGGTGGCTGCAGCCGGGACCCTAGTCGGGCTGAGGCGGAGGAGCCGCCGGTTCTGACCTCGCTCTGGCTCCAGTGCGCGCGGCGGAGCGTGTGCGAGGCCCCGCGCGTCGGGCAAGGGCGGCGGCGGTAACTGCGCGCCGCCTTGAGGAGCGTCCCGGCGGCGGCTCGGCTGCGGCTGAGGAGAGAGCCGGCTCCGGGCCTCCGCGTCCTCCTGTTCCCCGGGCCCCCCGCCTCCTCGGGGGGGCGGCGGCGGCGATGTTCTCAGTCCTCTCGTACGGGCGACTGGTGGCCCGCGCCGTGCTCGGCGGCCTCTCGCAGACCGACCCCAGGACCGGAGGCGGCGGCGGCGGCGGCGACTACGGGCTGGTGACGGCCGGCTGCGGCTTCGGCAAGGACTTCCGTAAGGGCCTCCTCAAGAAGGGCGCTTGCTATGGGGACGACGCGTGCTTCGTAGCCCGGCACCGCTCAGCAGACGTGCTCGGTGAGTCCCCGGCCGCGTTCCCACTCCCCAGCCCCGGATCCGCCTCCTGGGGACTCCCCTGCTCGGGGCTTTTCCAGCTCCTCCAGGCGGTAAGAGGAGCCAGTGAGCCAGTAGTGGCTCATTTGTACGGAGCGCTTACTAGGTGCCAGGCGGCGTGCCAAGCGCTTGAAGGTGCGTTTTCCACTTGATCAACCCCCATTTTAGAGATGAGGAAACTGAGGCGCTGAGCGGTGGAGCCACATGCTCAAGGTCACACACCTTGAGAATGTGACCAGTTTGTCCGAGTCCGGAACCGCACTGTTAGTCACTTGGCAGTGCCAGCCCCAGACGACCTCGTCCCCTCCCCCGGCGACACCTGCAGGCTCCGAACCTCACTCTCATTCCCTCGCTCCCTTCCTCCTCCCTCTGCGTGCCCTAGGGATCCCTGCTTCTTCGAGCTCCTGACGCCTCGGCCCGGCTGTGGGTTGCAGGCTCCCGAGCAGACTGGCTGTCTGTAAGCCTCACACAACTCAGCCGCATTCTTTCGTTGCCTCGATCCAAGACCGGATCTCCATCCTTGTCGGAGTCTCGCAGCAGAGGCCGCTGGCCTGATAAAAAATCACTCGCAGTACATTCTTCCAAACTGATCTTGGCCACTTGAGGTCACTTAGGGTGGAAGAGAGTCTCCTTGACCCAAAATAGAATGGTCAAACCCTCTTCTCCACTGCGGCCAAGAAAGCCTTGAGAATTGGTTAAAGCCATTTCAGGCCACAGGTGCTTCGGAGGGCCT
This sequence comes from Moschus berezovskii, assembly GCF_049115385.1. Taxonomy (NCBI): domain Eukaryota; kingdom Metazoa; phylum Chordata; class Mammalia; order Artiodactyla; family Moschidae; genus Moschus; species Moschus berezovskii. The sequence goes on along the minus strand of NC_142478.1, from coordinate 57,647,719 downwards.
AGTCCAGTTACATCTTAGGGGTTGGGAGTCTAGAGTTAGAGCTTGCAGAAATGGCTAAATAGAATTCAGAAGCGATCAGAAACTTTATCATCATGCATGTCGTTGGAGGCAGTGCGTATGCCATAGACTCCTATGCCATTTAAATCTCTCTTGATAAATAGAGCACTTCCTGTGAAATTGAAGGACACGTTGTCATTGAACTCAAGTTCAAATGTCGCTTTGTTTTCACTTCTCAGGTGAGATTGAGTATTTTGACTTCTTTAAATATACTGAACCAAAGCTTGGCATTGGAACACAAGGTCCTGTAATTTTATGATAATAATTACTTTTTAATTTGGTCTCAGAAGTCTGTTATCTTTGCTTTTACTCATGTACTGTGTATAAAGATAGCACTAGAAAAGTTGTTTTCAGTTTGATTTATGAAAGACTCCGTTAGGTAGGTTGAAAAATCATTTAGTGTTTAGGCAAAGACTCCTTAGAAGGGAACTTGCAAGGTTTTAAAAAAAATTTTTTTATTGGATTATAGTTGATTTACAATGTTGTGTTAGTTTCTGCTGTACAAAAGTGAATCAGATATACATATACATATACCCACTTGTTTTTAGATTCTTTTCCCATATTGGTCATTACAGAGTACTGAGTAGAGTTCCCTGGGGGAGCTTGAAAATTGAAGTCGTACAAATCCACTCTAAAGTCAGCTCGACCCTGACTAAAGGTTTATTTATTTATTTATTTTTGACTGTGCTGGGTCTTCCATGCTGCGCGCAGGCTTTCTCTAGTTGCCGCAGACAGGGGCTTCTCTTATTGAGCATGTACTCTGGGCATACTGGCTTCAGTAGTTGAGGCGCATGGGCTCGGTAGTTGTGATGCAGAGGCTTAGTTGCTCAGTGGCATGTGGGATCTTCCTGAACAAAGGATTGAACCCATGTCTTCAGCATTGGCAGGCAGATTCTTAACCACTGGACCACCGGGGAAGCCCCTGATATCTTTTTTTTTTTTTAAAGGTCTGTCAGTGATTCTTTTTTCATTACAATCGAGGCACTTCACAGTTAAAAGCTTGTGACTTGTACAGCTTTTTCAAGTTGCTGGTATAGTGCGATAGGATAGAGGATATTGAGCCTCTGAGGTTCCCCCTTAAAAATCTGCTATGTGCTGGCTTATGTGAAAAATCTGTGATTTGATTAATGATTCAGGGGATAGTTTAATGTGTCAGATGCCTATGCTGAAATTTGAAGTTTTTTGAAGGCTGCCTTAATGGAGTGGGGTATTCATAAGGATATGTGAAACTGGTCAAACCCATTTTGAGAAATGTGTAAACATACCATCCTGGCAGAAACCCAGACTGGTTTGGTGCTCAGCTTTACCACTCTGTGATCTGAGGTTTTGGGCAAGAGCCTCTCAACTCATTTTCCTTCTCTAGACTAGAGGATGAGGGAAGTGGACTACCTGATCCTCAAAAACTTCTGACCATCATATATTTTCTTTTTGTTTTGAAAAGATAGCACTCTTTGTTATTTCTCATCTCAAATAGTGTACATTACTTCCCATTATATTCACATGGTCACCTTCAGTAGATATGTTGTTTTATATCTGGCTGAAACCAGTGGTTCTTAACTTTGCTTGGTTCACTGTCCAAAGGCTCTCTCCCTCCAGAAATGTGCATAGAGACAGAATTTTGCATAGGCCTTTGGAGACTCTGATTCAGAGACCCCGTGAAGTACATGGAAGCCACTTATGGGCCACCTCGAGGTCCATCTAGAGGTCCTTGGGTGGTACTAGATTGAGAACTACAGCTCTGTACCCCTCTTGAAAGGAATGTTTCTAGACATAACCAGACAGATGATGGCTTATGTGAACTAGGATGGTCTTTGGCCATATTTGACAAAGAGCTGTTTTGAGAGAGAATTGTATGCAAATCAGGGAATACAGGTTCTCTAGGACTGTCCTGTGTTGGAGTTCTTCCAGAAAGCCATCTCAATAGCCACCTGATACAACTTATGAGTTGGCCTCATTTGATCTTTGTTTCCACAGACCAATTCATATGATTGTGACTTCTCTATTTTAGTGACACCATCCCATTATACGCAGATCTGGTTATCTCATGCTGTGGAAGAGGTAATGAGTCTCAGTGAGTTTTTAATACTGCTTTTTACTGTGAAAGTTGGAGTTGTAAACCGAATTGCATTAAAGACTATGTTGAGGGAGTTCCCTGGTGGCCTAGTGGTTAGGACTCAGTGCTTTCACTGCTGAGGCCCAGGTTTGATGGCAGCTTAGTAATTGAAGAATCTGCCTGCAGTATGGGAGATGTGGGTTTGATCCCTGTGTTGGGAAGATCCCCTGGAGAAGAAAATGGCAACCCACTTCAGTATTCTTGCCTGGAGAATTCCGTGGACAGAGGAGCCTGGAGGGCTACAGTCCATGGGGTCCCAAAGAGTCGGACACGACTGAGCGACTAAGCACAGCACACCACAAGGGAACTGAGATCCCACAAGCTGCATGGAGCAGCCAAAAAAAAGAGGCTGTTTTGAATGTTACGTTGAACCTCAGTGCTTTGAACCTTCTAGTTCTCTAGATAATTAGTTTTCTTTGGGTTGACGCTATTTATTGCTAAGTTATCTGTGCAACTCACTGTGGTCATCTAGGACTCTTTGGAATGAAAGCTGTTTATTTTTTTTGTATTAGAAAGAGAAAGCTGTTTTATTTCTTTAATTTAGAATTGATCTATCCTGTTAGTCATGCAGTGACTAAAAGTACTTGCTGCTTTACAACATTTTTGTAGAGTCCCACTGGATTTCTTTTAGGAAAAACCAACTATGGTGGGTGTGGTGAGACATAGGAACCACTCCTATCCCCTGGAAAATTGGCAAAGGTGCTTTCTCTTTATTAGGTCCAACAGGAGTAAACCAGTACCAGCAGGAGCTATGTGCACTTTTCTTTTTCCTTCTTCCCTATGACTAATACTGGGTTCTCTTGTTACTCTCTGCGGCGTGGTTGCCTAAGTACATAAAAATATGGGAGCTGCCTACTGTGTAATTGCTGGGCCGCTCACAGCCCTAAGCTACTTAACAATAGAATCAACGACTATTCAGGGTTGTAAGATTTAGAAACCTTGGAATCCAGTTGTTTCATTTTACTGAAGAGAAGACAGAAGTCTGCAAAGGGTCAAATGACTTTGCCAAGGTTACTCTATTAGGAGTAACCCCGCAAGGTCACTTTGCCGACGTTAATGGCAAAATTAGGACTAGCACCAAGATTCCCTGTTCCAGTCCTCTTTCTGTTACACCACTGGTTAAGCGTTCTTGACAGATAGGCGAGTTCAGAACTGGTCTGTCTGCTGGTACCGTTAAATCATTCTGGTAATGCTTTTCTCACTTAAGGGTGTGTATGGTATATGTACTTCTTTATTCATTATATGACTCATAATTAAAATGCAGCAAAAACTCCTCTGCATACTAAACCACAGTTTATTGAAAAAAAGATAGCATGATGTATGCCATCTAAGTTCTGGCGTTGAGTTGTATTGAGTTGTAAAGTAGTTCTTGTAAAATTGGATGATGTTTATTTAAGCTTGATTACCTTGAAACCTTAAGAGACTTAAATTGAAAAAAGTAGGGAAAACAACTAGACCATTCAGGTATGACCTAAATCAAATCCCTTATGATTATACAGTGGAAGTGAGAAATAGATTTAAGGGACTAGATCTGATAGAGTACCTGATGAACTATGAACGGAGGTTCGTGACATTGTACAGGAGACAGGGATCAAGACCATCCCCATGGAAAAGAAATGCAAAAAAGCAAAATGGCTGTCCAAGGAGGCCTTACAAATAGCTGTGAAAAGAAGAGAAGCGAAAAACAAAGGAAAAGGAAAGATATTCCCATTTGAATGCAGAGTTCCAAAGAATAGCAAGGAGAGATAAGAAAGCCTTCCTCAGTGATCAATGCAAAGAAATAGAGCAAAACAACAGAATGGGAAAGACTAGAGATCTCTTCAAGAAAATTGAAGATACCAAGGGAACATTTCATGCAAAGATGGGCTCGATAAAGGACAGAAATGGTCTGGACCTAGCAGAAGCAGAAGATATTAAGAAGAGGTGGCAAGAATACACAGAAGAACTGTACAAGAAAGATCCTCATGACCCAGATAATCAGGATGGTGTGGTCACTCACCTAGAGCCAGACATCCTGGAATGTGAAGTCAAGTGGGCCTTAGAAAGCATCACTACGAACAAAGCTAGTGAAGGTGATGGAATTCCAGTTGAGCTATTTCAAATCCTGAAAGATGATGCTGTGAAAGTGCTGCAGTCAATATGCCAGCAAATTTGGAAAACTCAGCAGTGGCCACAGGACTGGAAAAGGTCAGTCTTCATTCCAATCCCAAAGAAAGGCAATGCCAAAGAATGCTCAACTACCGCATGCACTCATCTCACATGCTAGTAAAGTCATGCTCAAAATTCTCCAAGCCAGGCTTCAGCAATACGTGAACCGTGAACTTCCAGATGTTCAAGCTGGTTTTAGGAAAGGCAGAGGAACCAGATCAAATTGCCAACATCTGCTGGATCATCAAAAAAGCAAGAGAGTTCCAGAAAAACGTCTATTTCTGCTTCATTAACCATGCCAAAGCCTTTGACTGTGTGGATCACAATAAACTGTGGAACATTCTGAAAGAGATGGGAATACCAGACCACCTGACCTGCCTCTTGAGAAACCTATATACAGGTCAGGAAGCAACAGAACTGGACATGGAACAACAAACTGGTTCCAAATAGGAAAAGGAGTACGTCAAGGCTGTATATTGTCACCCTGCTTATTTAACTTATATGCAGAGTACATCATGAGGAACGCTGGGCTGGAAGAAGCACAAGCTGGAATCAAGATTGCCGGGAGAAATATCAATAACCTCAGATATCACACCTCAGATGACACCACCCTTATGGCAGAAAGTGAAGAGGAACTAGCCTCTTGATGAAAGTGAAAGAGGAGAGTGAAAAAGTTGGCTTAAAGCTCAACATTCAGAAAACTAAGATCATGGCATCTGGTCCCATCACTTCATGGCAAATAAATGGGGAAACAGTGGAAAGTGTCAGACTTTACTTTTCTGGGCTCCAAAATCACTGCAGATGGTGACTGCAGCCATGAAATTAAAAGATTCTTACTCCTTGGAAGGAAAGTTATGACCAACCTAGATAGCATATTAAAAAGCAGAGACATTATTTTGCCAACAAAGGTCTGTCTAGTCAAGGCTATAGTTTTTCCCGTGGTCATGTATGGATGTGAGAGTTGAACTGTGAAGAAAGCTGATCGCCGAAGAATTGATGCTTTTGAACTGTGGTGTTGGAGAAGACTCTTGCGAGTCCTTTGGACTGCAAGGAGATCCAACCAGTCCATCCTAAAGGAGCTCAGTCCTGGGTGTTCATTGGAAGAACTGATGCTGAGGCTGAAACTCTAATACTTTGGCCACCTCATGCGAAGAGTTGACTCATTAGAAAAGACCCTGATGCTGGGAAGGATTAGGGGCAGGAGGAGAAGGGGAAGACAGAGCATGAGATGGCTGGATGGCATCACCGACTCGATGCACATGAGTTTGAGTGAACTCCTGGAGTTGGTGATGGACAGGTAGGCCTGGCATGCTGCGATTCATGGGGTCGCGAGTTGGACACAACTGAGCGACTGAACTGAACTGAATTTGAAACCTTAAACAGAAATAAAAGTCTAACCTCTAGATAAAATTTTGATTGTGGCCGGGAATTTGAAATGTTTCTGTGAATTATGCCAGTCTTAAAAGTAGTTTGTCTTGGGACTTCCTGCCAGTCCAGTGGTTAGGACTCCACACTTCCATTGCACAGGGCACAGAGTTTGATACCTGGTCAGGGAACTAGGATCCTGTAAATCACTCAGCATGACCAAAAAAAAATTTTTTTTATTTAAATAAAAAGCAGTTGTCTTAAAGTATGAGATCAAAGTTTTATTTAGGAAGTGAACTGGTTAGGTAGAATTTGATGTTTTCTAACAGTCATAATAATTTTTATATACTTGATCAAAAAGCTCTATATCTGAAAGTGAGTTGCTCTTTTAACAAAGTACTAGTCACTTTGGAGGAGTGTGTATATGTGCTAATTTCAGCCTTTCAGGAAGCCCTCTTTTGAATTTCCCTTATCTAGATTTCAAGCTGTGTCAGGAAACCAGTCTCATCATTTATATAGTCATAATTTTCTTAAAGTCAGAATTCAACCTGATCTACCTGTCAACATTCAGCCGACATGGCCCTGACTGAATTTTTTTAAAAAAATATACAATTTACCAGCCATGACATTCACCATTTAAAGTGAAAAGTTCAGTAACACAGTATTCATAAGGTTGTGCAACCACTGTCACTAACTAGTTCCAGAACATGTTCATCACTCTGCAAGAAAACCCCTAATGATTAGTACTTCCTAACTCCCCTCCCTCAGCCCCTGGCAACAGAAAGTAGAGTCTGACTCTACAGATGTGTCTATTTTGGGCATTTCAGGTGAATGAAATCATGTAGTACGTGGTCTTTGGTGTCTGACTTTTTTCATTCAGCATAAGATTTTTAAGATTTAGCCATATTGAGACTTCCTGGAAGTACAGGTTAGGACTTTGTCTTCCAAAGCAGAAGATGCCAGTTCACGCCCTGGTCAGGGAGCCAAGATTCCCACATGCCTCACGGCCAAAAAAAACCCAAAATATAAAACAGAAGCAGTACTGTAAGATTTATTTACACTGTAGTGTATATTCCTTTTTATGGCTGAATACTATTCTGATATGCCACATTTAAAAAAATCTGTTAATGGACACTGTGTTGTTTCCACCTTTGGGTTGTTGTAGATAGAGCTGCTTTGACACATTTATGTAAAAGTTTTTTTGTAAACATTTTTTCTATTCTCTTGGGTATATACCAGGAAATGAAATTGCTATCATATTATAACTCTGCAACTGTGAGCAAATATAGTTGTTTTTATATATCTATTTTATATTGTTCTAATATAATTATTACTAGAGGGGGAATATTTTTTAAATGTCAGCAATCAGATATATATACAGAGAAGGCAATGGCAAGCCACTCCAGTACTCTTGCCTAGAAAATCCCATGGATGGAGGAGCCTGGTAGGCTGCAGTCCATGGGGTCGCTAAGGGTCGGACACGACTGAGCGACTTCACTTTCACTTTTCACTTTCACACATTGGAGAAGGAAATGGCAACCCACTCCAGTGTTCTTGCCTGGAGAATCCCAGGGACGGGGGAGCCTGGTGGGCCTCCGTCTATGTGGTCACACAGAGTCGGACATGACTGAAGTGACTTAGCAGCAGCAGTCAGATATATAAGTTCTGAAATCAATCAGTACTTTAAATATGCTGGATTTTATAATAATCTATTTGCTTTCAAGAGAAAATTGTGGAATGTTAAGGAAGTATGAGAGTTGTTAGCTTAGGAAAAGAGCCTTCCAGGACTCGTAGAAACAGCAGGGTTTAAGAAGCTACTGACGAAAAAATAGCCACTGACTAGTTGCTTTTTGACTCTTCGTGATATTCTCTCATTCTGTAATAGATTACAGGGTTAACGGATAGAAGAATTTTGCTGTTTGTTTCTTAAATCCTGTTCACTGATATTTTTCTCATTTTGCTACATATGTATATTGTACTTTTCATAAAGTATAAGACATATTGTCTTTTAAGTCATTTTCTCATTTGTTATACTGTCAGAGAGAGCTACTTTTCTTTTAGTCAGTCTTTAGGAATTCTGAGCTTAGGTTTTAAATTTTCCTAACTTCCAGCTTCTCTTTCAGTTTGTTAATAATCTCCTTAAAGGAATCTGGATGAATCTTTTTTTTTTTTCAATAGAGCAAGTAATTGCATTTTAAATGCATGACTGTTAATACTTTTTAGAAAATTTACTTTTGTTAAAAGGTTTTAAATTGTATTGGAAGGTTCAGTTCAGTTCAGTTCAGTCGCTCAGTCGTGTCCGACTCTCCGCGACCCCATGAATTTAGCTGGTTGTCTGTGGGTGTTTTGGGGGGAGAGGAGTTGAGGGAACCTGGATTAGAGGAGCCTGTTCCTGAACTTTAGCCTTGCTTTCTGAAACTGGCCAATACATGACCTGAATGGTTGCAACAGTGTCCAAACGGAATTTGTACTCCTGTGACTCAAGAACCACTACACCAGGTCAGAGTATTTGACCTACAACCATGTCCTTTGAATAAATGCTTATGTCAAGTTCAAACTAAATGTCAGATTCATTTTATAAAGGTCCCTGTGCCTTTTAGCGGAGAAGGCAATGGCAAGCCACTCCAGTACTGTTGCCTAGAAAATCCCATGGATGGAGGAGCCTGGTAGGCTGCAGTGCGTGGGGTCGCTAAGGGTCGGACACGACTGAGAGACTTCACTTTCACACATTGGAGAAGGAAATGGCAACCCACTCCAGTGTTCTTGCCTGGAGAATCCCAGGGATGGGGGAGCCTGGTGGGCTTCCGTCTATGGGGTCACACAGAGTCGGACACGACTGAAGTGACTTAGCAGCTGCAGCAGCAGTGCCTTTCTATTAGAGAGGCCTTAACTGGGACTTTAAGTCAGAATTTTCAGGAAAATGCTTTGGAAAAGTAAGTTGACAGTTTGTTCTGTCTAAAGAAGTTTTACTTTTCTGTCAGTTGAAGAATGGTGTGCTTTCTAAGTTTGCCTTTCAAAGCTAGTGTTAACTTTTGGTCTCATTTTAAGAACTGGTTACCTATATCCTAATTTTTGTCATTTGTATTAAATTCAGGGATGTGTCTTGTTTGAGAGTTGTCAAATATTTTTAAACTCTGATAGTTTTTTATCTCTCTGAGATCTAAAAGCATTTGTTTCCTGTTATTAAACAGTTCACACAGTTCACAGAATTGCATCATAAATCAAAACATTTTTTGCAAAAACTGACACACTGCAGAAGGCATTGGACTGATAATACACACTTACTCATTTAAACTTGAGTTGACAAGTGGCACCGATCTTCCAGTTTAAAATTTTAAAGAAGATGCTAAATACTTTTGAATGGGATCCCAAACTGGATTTTAGGGGAATGCTGTGGGGGTGGGGCAGTGAAGGAGCAGAAAGTTTTCTTTAAAGAGTGAAGATACTTCATTCTGTTTTCTCCTAAGCCTTTGTTCAATATCTGACACAAACTATGATTCAACTTCAGTTCAGTCGCTCAGTCGTGTCCGACTCTTTGTGATCCCATGAATCACAGCACGCCCAGGCCTCCCTGTCCATCACCAACTCCTGGAGTTCACTCAAACTCATGTCCATCGAGTTGGTGATGCCATCCAGCCATCTCATTCTCTGTCGTCCCCTTCTCCTCCCGCCCCCAATCCCTCCCAGCATCAGAGTCTTTTCCAGTGACTCAACTAATCGCATGAGGTGGCCAGAAGTATTGGAGTGTCAGTTTTAGCATCAGTCCTTCTAATGAACACCCAGGATCGATCTCCTTTAGAATGGACTGGTTGGATCTCCTTGCAGTCCAAGGGACTCTCAAGAGCCTTCTCCAGCACCACAGTTCAAAAGCATCAATTCTTCGGCGATCAGCTTTCTTCACAGTCCAACTCTCACATCCATACATGACCACTGGAAAAACCATAGCCTTGACTAGACAGACCTTTGTTGGCAAAGTAATGTCTCTGCTTCTTAATATACTATCAAGGTTGGTCATAACTTTCCTTCCAAGGAGTAAGCGTCTTTTAATTTCATGGCTGCAGTCAGTATCCATAGTGATTTTGGAGCCTAAAAAAATAAAGTCTGACACTGTTTCCACTGTTTCCCCATCTATTTGCCATGAAGTGATGGGACCAGACTCCATGATCTTTGTTTTCTGAATGTTGAGCTTCAAGCCACTCCTCTTTCACTTTCATCAAGAGGCTTTTGAGTTCCTCTTCACTTTCTGCCATAAGGGTGGTGTCATCTGCATATCTGAGGTTATTGATATTTCTCCCGGCAGTCTTGATTCCAGCTTGTGCTTCTTCCAGCCCAGCGTTCCTCATGATGTACTCTGCATATAAGTTAAATAAGCAGGGTGACAATATACAGCCTTGATGATTCAACTTGCTACTGCTGCTAAGTCACTTCAGTCGTGTCCGACTCTGTGTGACCCCATAGATGGAAGCTCACCAGGCTCCCCCATCCCTGGGATTCTCCAGGCAAGAACACCGGAGTGGGTTGCCATTTCCTTCTCCAATGTGTGAAAGTGAAAAGTGAGAGTGAAGTCGCTCAGTCGCGTCCGACCCTTAGCCACCCCACGGACTGCAGCCTACCAGGCTCCTCCATCCATGGGATTCTCCAGGCAAGAGTACTGGAGTGGCTTGCCATTGCCTTCTCCGGATGATTCAACTTACCAGTGCTTTATTCAGTGCTTTAGATTTTACAATGTATTTTTATGTTTTACCTTATTTAATCTTTTAACTATGAGATAATTGCTCTTACCTCTGCTTAATCTGTGTCTGTTTCCTTATCTATGAAGTTGACTCATCAGCAAGATTCGTACAGCTAGTATCAGAGCTGGGACTTGAACCTGTTTTCTCCTTCGAATCTAGTGCTTTTAAATAAATGATTTTGTTTTGTGCTTATAAAAAGTAACCCATGTTCACAAAAGCACAGTATGAAGTACTTGTAATTTATAACTCAGTTACAGTCAGTGTGGTTTCCTCTAACTTTTTTGTATATACAATTGTATGTATACAAATTAACAAGTAAGATCAGGTTACTATGTATTCTGCTCTGTAATGTTATTAATAAGAATTGTAACTTGAGCATCAGTTCAGTTCAGTTCAGTCAGTCAGTCATGTCCGACTCTTTGCGACCCCATGAATCACAGCCCGCCAGGCCTCCCTGTCCATCACCAACTCCCGGAGTTGACTCAAACTCATATCCATCGAGTCAGTGATGCCATCCAGCCATCTCATTCTCTGTCGTCCCCGTCTCCTCCCACCCCCGATCCTTCCCAGCATCAGACTCCCTTCCAGTGAGTCAACTCCATACTAATAATCATAGGTATCATATTTTACTGCATATATAGCCCATGAAGTCCTCTATTTTTAGTTATTTAGATTATCTGCAACTTTCTGTTATAAGTAACACTAGAGTAAATATCTCTACATTTGAATATTTCCTTAGGATGAATTTCTTGGAATTCCAGAGTCTAAGGCTGTGAACTTTTGAAAGGCTTCTGATTTAAATAGTAGTGTTCAGTTCAGTTCAGTCGCTCAGTTGTGTCCGACTCTCCACGACCCCGTGAATCACAGCACGCCAGGCCTCCCTAACCATCACCAACTCCCGGAGTTCACTGAAACTCATGTCCACAGAGTCAGTGATGCCATCCAGCCATCTCATTCTTGGTCGTCCCCTTCTCCTCCCGCCATCTTGGAATGTGAAGTCAAGTGGGCCTTAGAAAGCATCACTACAAACAAAGCTAGTGGAGGTGATGGAATTCCAGTTGAGCTATTTCAGATCTTGAAAGATGATGCTGTGAAAGTGCTGCACTCAATATGCCAGCAAATTTGGAAATAGTAGTGTAGGTCCCTCCAAAAATGTTATACAAATTCATACCTTTCCATTTGTTATGAAACTACTCTCATAAGTAAGCTGATTGTTGGAACCTCCCTGGTGGTGCAATGGATGGGAATTTGTCTGCCAATACAAGGGACACAGGTTCAATCCCTGGTCCAGGAAGATACCACGTGCTGCGGAGCAGCTAAGCCCCTGCGCCACAGCCACTGAGCTCGAGCTTTAGAGCCCTCAAACTACAGTTACTGAGCCCACATGTCAAAACTACTGAAGCCTGAGTGAGCCCGTGCTCTGCAGCATGAGAAGCCTGCGCACTGCAACTAGAGAAAACCCATGCAAAGCAACGAAGACCCAGAGCAACAAAAATAAGTTAAAAAAAAATGAGTAAAAAGAAAAATATATATATATGTCTGTCACACTTATATATATTGAGTCTGTCACATTTAACAATTTATGAATTTACTAGATTCTTAAACAGTTATTTTTAAGAATCTAGTAAATTTGAATAAGTGAATAAGTTTGTAACTGGTGAATAGTTGGTATGAATCCCACGGGCTACAAAATGACTGCAAAAACTGCCAGAGACTACAAAAGTGACTTACTACAAAGAGTGCTTTCTGTTTAGCGACTGAGTACTATTTTGACTCAGGCCAGTTCCAATACATTTTTGCACTGATTTTTCTTTTACTCATTTCTTTTTGCTCATTCCCTCATAATGAGGGAACTTCTTTCTTTTTGTACTACTGTGACTGTACATTTTGATCTTTCAAGGATGCTGTCTCCAGTAGGTTTTTGACTTATATCAAAGTAGTCTGTGCTGTCATTTGAGGTAGATGGAAAAGGTTAGCTATGCTGAATGAAGCAAAGAGTGCTTCTGTTTTTACATCAGTGTTTGGGTAGCAGTTTTGGATTAGAAAATAGATTTGAGCTATTTACACAAGAAAACTGTTCATGGCCTCTAGGTTGAATGCTAATTGGCAATATGGTCATCAGTGTTGCTATGAAATGAGAAAGTATAAACAGAGATGTCTTATGCATATATTGTTTTTAAAAATCCACTTCTTAATTCTTGAGAAGCCACATTCATCTTCATGTACACTGAATTCACTGAAGAATTAATGGTCTTTGGTGTGTTTTGTGAATAAATTCTACACATATATATTAAATCATTTACAGATGGTCTGAATTCAGTGAAGCCAGTTAATCTATAGCTATCTTTTATTTTATCAGAATTTCAAATTGAAAAATGGTTGGCCTTCCTTTTTGTCAGTGGCTTAAAGGAGAAAAAACTTCCTCAACATTCTAGTCAGGTGGTTAAAACTTAAGTAAAAGGACATGGGACATTGTTTTTACTCTAAATCATTATTGAAATTCTCTGAAAACATACATGTGGTGGTATCCTAATGGGAAAGGATAAATTGAGAAGCCTGCAATGGAATGTTTGATTCAAAACTAGTTCATACAGTAAATGTAATATTCTTTCCAGGTGGCACTAGTGGTAAAGAACCCCCCTGCCATTTCAGGAGACATAAGAGATATGAGTTTGATCCCTGGGTCGGGAAGATCCCCTGGAGAAGGACATGGCAACCCACTCCAGTATTCTTGCCTGGAGAATCCTGTGGACAGAGGAGCCTGGCGGGCTACCATCCATAGGGCTGCAAAGAGTTGGACATGGCTAAAGTGACTTAGTTCGTGCATGTTAACTTTTATTTTATAGAGTTTCTAAATCAGGCTCCCTTGTCTTGCATTGTGACTTCAGTTCAGTCACTCAGTCGTGTCCGATACTTTGCAACCCCATGAATCACAGCACGCCAGGCCTCCCTGTCCATCACCAACTCCCAGAGTCCACCCAAACCCATGTCCATTGAGTCGGTGATGCCATCCAACCATCTCATCCTCTGTCTTTCCCTTCTCCTCCTGCCCCTAATCTTTCCCAGAATCAGGGTCTTTTCAAATGAGTCAGCTCTTCGCATCAGGTGGCCAAAATATTGGAGTTTCAGCTTCAGCATCAGTCCCTCCAATGAACACCCAGGACTGATCTCCTTTAGGATGGACTGGTTGGATCTCCTTGCAGTCCAAGGGACTCTCAAGAGTCTTCTCCAACACCACAGTTCAAAAGCATCAATTCTTTGGCACTCAGCTTTCTTAACAGTCCAACTCTCACATCCATACGTGACCACTGGAAAAACCATAGTCTTAACTAGACAGACCTTTGTTGGCAAAATAATGTCTCTGCTTTTTAATATGCTATCTATGTTGGTCATAACTTTTCTTCCAAGGAGTAAGCGTCTTTTTATTTCGTGGCTGCAGTCACCATCTGCAGTGATTGTGGAGCCCAGAAAAATAAAGTCAGCCACTGTTTCCACTGTTTGCCCATCTATTTGCCATGAAGTGATGGGACCAGATGCCATAATTTTAGTTTTCTGAATGTTGAGCTTTAAGCCAGTTTTTTCACTCTCCTCTTTCACTTTCATCAAGAGGCTCTTTAGTTCTTCTTCACTTTCTGCCATAAGGGTGGTGTCATCTGCATATCTGAGGTTATTGATATTTCTCCCGGCAATCTTGATTCCAGCTTGTGCTTCATCCAGCCTAGCGTTTCTCATGGTGTACTCTGCATATAAGTTAAATAAGCAGGGTGACAATATACAACCTTGGTGTACTCCTTTTCCTATTTGGAACCAGTCTGTTGTTCCACGTCCAGTTCTAACTGTTGCTTCCTGACCTGCATACAGGTTTCTCAAGAGGCAGGTCAGGTGGTCTGGTATGCCCATCTTTTTCAGAATTTTCCACAGTTTATTGTGATCCACACATTTTAACTTAGAATCTTAGAAAAAGGAACTCCACAGAGAATTTGTCCGCCTGCCCTTTATTTCACAGATGAGAAAACTAAAGTTTAGAGAAGTTATTTGGTCAGTGTCCTACAGCCAGTTAGTGGCAAAGAATGCTGGGAGCTGTGTCATTTCCAAGACTCCTTTTCAAGATGCAGGTGAATATTTTTTTCTTTGTGTATTTTTTGGAGACAAATATAGATTTGTTCCTTGGTGCTTGAAAATGTTGCTGTTAAATGTTTAATGGAATATTGAATGGTGGTGGATGTGTGACCGAGGAAGCTGAATGGACCACTCATCTTTTAGATGTTATTCATGAGTGGGAATTGTCTTTTGATTGAAACCGTAGTCCAGTGTTTGTCAAGCTTGCAGCTGACACTGACCAAAGAACTCTTTTTTCCTGATCGATGCAGAGTCTATATACACAGTCTGTAACTTGGCCTTTTTAAAGAGAGGCATAACACTCACTTACTGCATGTTGGCCATGAGCTGAGCACTGTAATGAGGCGATCTTTACACCATTATCCCTGTTCCCTCACACCAGGACTTGATGTTCATGAGTTGATTCCCATTACAGGTGAAGATAATGAGGCTCAAAGTGCTACCCAGGGTGCCCTTGGTACACCTCATCCGAGTCCTGGAGCTGGAATTTGAACCCAGATCTGATTCCAAAGCCTGTGCCCTTGCCCAGTGTGTTTATAATGACTCTGAAGCCAAAAATGATCACTTAAAACTTTGTTTAAGGGATTCCCTGGTGGCTCAGGTGGTAAAGCGTCTGCCTGCAATGCAGGAGACCCAGGTTCGATCCCTGGGTCAGGAAGATCCCCTGGAGAAGGAAATGACAACCCACTCCAGCCCTTGCCTGGAAAATTCCATGAACGGAGGAGCCTGGTAGGCTACAGTCCATGGGGTTGTAGAGTCGGACACGTGTTTTACTGAGATAATCTTTGTTGGGTCTGAGTACTATTTTTTTTTGAAAGCTGCTCTGTCGTGTCTGACTCTTTGTGATCCCATGAACTATACAGTCCGTGGAATTCTCCAAGCCAGAATACTGGAGTGGGTAGCCTTTCCCTTCTGCAGGGCCTCTTCCCAACCCAGGGATCAAACCCAGGTCTCCCACATTGCAGGCAGATTCTTTACCAGCTGAGCCACAAGGGAAACCCTTTATTGTTAAGTTGCTCAGTCATGTCCAACTCTCTGTGACCCCATGGACTGCAGCACGCCAGGCTTCCCTAACTTTCACCATCTCTGGGAGTTTGCTCGAACTCAAATCCATTTAGTGGATGATGCCATTCATCCGTCTCATCCCCTGTCGCCCCCTTCTCCTGCTCTCAATCTTTCCCAGCATCTGAGTCTTTTCCAGTGAGTTGGCTCTTTGCATCAGGTGGCCAAAGTATTGGAGCTTCAGCATCAGTCTCCAGTGAATATTCAAGGTTGATTTCCTTTAAAATTCAGCATCAGTCTCCCGTGAATATTCAAGGTTGATTTCCTTTAAGATTGACTTGTTTGATCTTCTTGCTGTCCAAGGGACTCTCAAAAGTCTTCTCCAGCACCACAGTTCGAAAGCATCAGTTAGTTATAACTATTCCTAGGCTAATAATTGAGTACAGCCCCCTGATTAAAAGAGAGAAAGACCTCAGTGAACCCTGCTGAACTGTCAGTTCAGTTCAGTTCAGTCGCTCAGTCGTGTCCGACTCTCCGCGACCCCATGAATCACAGCACGCCAGGCCTCCCTGTCCATCACCAACTCTCGGAGTACACTCAAACTCATGTCCACAGAGTCGGTGATGCCATCCAGCCATCTCATTCTCCGTCGTCCCCTTCTCCTCCTGCCCCCAACCTTTCCCAGCATCAGAGTCTTTTCCAGTGAGTCAACTCGTCGCATGAGGTGGCCAAAGCATTGCAGTTTCAGCTTTAGCATCAGTCCCTCCAATGAACATCCAGGATTGATCTCCTTTAGAATGGACTGGTTGGATCTCCTTGCAGTATAAGGGACTCTGAAGAGTCTTCTCCAACACCACAGTTCAAAAGCATCGATTCTTCTGCGATCAGCCTTCTTCACAGTCCAACTCTCACATCCATACATGACCACGGGAAAAACCATTGCCTTGACTAGACGGACCTTGGTTGGCAAAGTAATGTCTCTGCTTTTTAATATACTATCAAGGTTGGTCATAACTTTCCTTCCAGTAGGCCTCTGGAACTTTGGTGGCCTCAGGCCAGCCCTTTGCTTCTGAGGGACCTCCCAGATGCCTTAACTGCCACAGTGCATTGTTTGGCTAATTGCAGGTTAGAGGTTCGTGGTAGGGGGATGATAGGTATTTACCTGAAGGTGAGATTTCTCTGTTCTTAGAGCTCACCTTTATTACTTGTACTTACTTTATCCATGTTAGTAAAAATCACAGGGAACTGTCTGAAATGACTCTCTCCTCAGCCTCCTCTTGCACAACTTGAATTTTCTTCTTTCAAGGCTCAAGTCAGATACCTCTCCATGAATACTTTGCTGATTTCTTCAGCCGGATGTAATCTGATCTTCCTTAGTTTTGCTTTTAGTGGTGCATATTTATTTTGTTTTATTGTAGCCTCAACCCTACTCCCCCCATCACAGAACTTGATTTTAAGTTCCTCTGGGCAGGAAATCTTTTACTATATGTAAATCCCTTTGGCTCCCTTTCACCACAATGTTTTACATATAGGAAATACTCAATAAAATGTTGAATAGCTTTAATATTTAATGTAAATGTAAAACGCAGTTCTCACTGAATTTGTATAGTTTATCATTTCTCCCTTAAAGGTAATGTGTACTCACTACTGAAAAAATGGGAAAGTATGGAAAATAAAAGAAGAAAAAAAAATTACTTGTTTTGCCACCTGAAGGTCATTACTTAATTGAACAATATATTGTTTTCAACAGTATGTTGAAAACATAATTAGTATTCAGAAATTAAGGGTCAGTTCCTCATTTGGCAGCCTTAATCAAAAGAATTGTTTTCACTTGTTAATTAAAGAAAAAAAAAGCATTCATTGCCAGGGTTGCATGTGACTTGACCTCTCCCAGAGGGTGGTATTTTAGTAAAAAACAGCTGTTATTTTTATAGAGGGGTGAAGAAAGTAGGGGGTAAAATAGTATCCTTTTTGGGTGGTGGTGTTAGTTCCTAAGTCGTGTCTGATTCTTTGCAACCCCGTGGACTGTAGCCTGCAGGCTTCTCTGTCCATGGGATTTCCCAGGCAAAAACAGTGGAGTGGGTTGCCACTTCCTTCAGGGAATCTTCCTCACCCAGGGATTGAACAGCCCGTCCCACATTGGCAGACACATTCTTTACCACTGAGCCACCAAAGAAGCCCTATGGCTTAATTGTTATGAATATTAGGTTAACCTTTAAGACCAAAATTCTAAAGCTAATCTTATAAATAGAAGGAAAATTTTTCTGTTAACTTAAAGGGCCAGTACAAGGCACACATCAGATGGCTGGACTTTAATTGCTGTTACTTTCTTATTTAAATGTTAAATTATTAGGCATTGTGTAACATTTCCTAATATCCAGAAATGGAAAATCCTCAGCTTTAATAGAAGCCGTTAATTCTGTATCATACTAAGGGCCTTGTGTCTACTGTTCATAACTTAAAATCAGTGTGATCCTCCACACCCAGATAATTTGTCTGTTGCTTCCTCCTGTCCAAAAAGCATTGCCAACAGCATTTAGCATTTGATTAAGATACTATTGTAGCTTAGAAAAGAGTGAAGTGACCTTTATCTGTGACTTCACCCTCAACTTTTAAGATACCCAAGGTCCTCAGCCACAGTTAAGTCCAAACACATCATTCCACATTAAATATTTGGTATTTAAACAGAAGAGGTAAAGGAAGTTAGAGAAAAGAACAACTTTTTCTTTTTAAAAGGTTGACTTTGAGTTTCTTTGCTTTCACGCTGTCATTTCCTAATCATCTTCTGGAGATTACAGTCTCTAACTAATGAATTATTCTAGACAACAGGTGTAAATGTATATATGTGTGTGTGTGCATTTTAATTATTGAGTAGTTTCATGTTTACTGAGCTCGAAAGGAAAAGCTATTTTCTTTAGAATTCTAAAACATAAAATAGATAATTTATTCCTCCTCTGAGTCCATTTTTGAGCTTTGTTAACTGTTCTAGACAGTACTATTTCTTTAGCACAATTTGAGTTTTGCTGACAGGTTCCCTTTTCACACATTTTATCACAGAGTTTGAACCATTCCTTCTTCCATCCTTTCAGCTTTATTGCCTCAGCTTTGAGTTAGCTGTTTTACTTAGAGATCTTGAGTTCTTGACGTAGACTTGGTATCTGGAGAATTCGAAGATGCATGTTTCATCGTGACTGATGCATAGTGGTTACTTTGGGGAAGCCTTGCAAAGGGAATATATCACTAGCTAGTTAAAGCAGGAAGGACGTCATAATCTATATAATTTCACCTCTAGAGAACTGAAAGGAGTTTTAGTCAAAGCAAATTGTACTTTTCTGAATAAATCAACTCTTAAATACATTTTCCCAGTAATCCTTCTTTTTGTTCCCTCGGGATAATTATTTGCAGATACATTTCACAGCCCTGAATCACAGGGGAGTGTTCTTAATGCCCAGATAGTTGAGGCTTCAGAATTGTTGATACAAGTGTGATCTGTTCCATTTGCTAGAAAGTGAGTTTATACTCCATTCTCATTTTTCTCTAGTTATAATGCTTCAGGTTGTGATGTCTCTCCACAAATAGTGTTGGCTCTGAGAACACTAGATTTCATATTTGAAGAAGACCCTCAGCATCTGAAAAGAAGCCAACTGTAGCACTCCGATAGATACTGCCTAAAAGGAAATGGCAGCCCACTCCATTGTTCTTGCCTGGAGAATCCCAGGGACGGGGGGGATCCTGGTGGGAGGCTGTCTCTGGGGTCTCACAGAGTGAGACACGACTGAAGTGACTTAGCAGCAGCAGCAGCCAGTTCCTCATTAGATGAGCACTCACTGCAGAAAGGGTGAAACCAGATATCCTTATCCGTTGGGTCCCGAGGGTCTCCTGCTGCTTTTATTATTCAGCTCTTGTGATCCATCCAGATACTTAACTCGGTTTCTCCTCTGGAATTTCAGCTCACTGTCAAGTACTCATTCTAGTAGATAGGAGGTGTGTTTCACTGATGGAGAAACAATCCCTGTAGAAGGAAACAATCCCTGTGGAACCGTCTTGCTTCATTAGAGAGTATGAGGTTCAATGTAAAAGGCCTTGAGATCATCAAAGATGCAAGGAATAAAACTCTATTACCTTTGGGTACTACTTAGTATTTGAAATTCTGTCAGAGCTATTGTTGGCTGAAAGCAAATAACCAATTTTTCTTCAGTGATTTTTATATTAAAATTGAAACTTAGCATTTATTTTGGGGGCATCACTTTCTTCTAGAAAATGTCTTATAACTAATCGCATGTCAATCTGAAGATGAGTATAGTAGGAAGAGTTTGAGAAGAATGGCAGCCTCGTGCTGATTGCTGATAATGGATAATGATGGAGAAACTTAGGCTGGTGGTGGTCACTTAGTTCAAAATCTTGTTCAAGGTGCGCTTTTTACAACCACACAGTTAGGTAGATGGCCGTATGCAGTTGGAAAGAGGATTTTTAAGCTTCCACAGTTTCAGCTTACTTACCAAATCTTTTTTTCCCTTGAACTTTTGGCTTAGAATAAAGGTAAAATTTTGATTTAATAAAAAGCTAAGTGATTTTTTTTTTTAAGTACAGCAGAGTTTTGTTTTTATGTGGTTATAACCATAGTGATTCATGGGGTCGCGGAGAGTCGGATACGACTGAGCGACTGAACTGAACCATAGGCAAAGACAAAAATGTGTTCAGTTAAAAAAGTGAAAATTGTCTGTTACTTTAAGAATGTTCTTCCTGTAAAAAGATCCATTTAAATAATGGGAGGTATATGTCCTTTCTTTTAAGCCTACTGTAGAAAAGCAGTCTGTGGAAAACTTAGCAAAATATTTTATAAAAATCATAAATATAAATATTCTCTAGTTGCCTATTTCCCACTTCATAAAATTTGACATTTCCCATTGTAAATGGTACAACTGAAGGAATGTTCTGTGCCCTATAGTTGAAAGTTTCCTCTCAGCCTTTTGCTCAGCTCTTTCAGATATGTAACCATTATCTTAATCTAATAATGGTTTTAATTGGATCTTAGGTTAAAGCAAACACTTCAACTAGACATGGGCTGACAGAATGTTATTAATGGAGACATAAGATGATTACAGTGAGTTAAAGGAAATAGCTTCTGTATTCAGTGCACATTCTTTATCTTGGCATTCAAAGCCTTTCCATCCACCTTTTCAGCTTCACTTCTCTTCATCGCTAAAGAAATTATTGGTATATCATTCTGACAAATTGGGTTACTTAGCTGTTCCTTAAACTTAATCAGTTACATCTGATTTTGTACTCTGATGCCTAGAATAAGAGTGCAATTCACAAATGAGCTATTTGGCCAGGAATTCTTATTCCTAGGGCTCCCCTGGTGGCTCAGATGGTAAAAAAAAATTGCTTGCAATACAGGAGACCTGGATTCGATCCCTGGGTTTGGGAAGATTCCCTGGAGAAGGGAATGGCTACCCACTCCAGTATTCTTGCCTGGAGAATTCCATGACAGTGGGCAAAGAGTCTGACATGTCTGAGTGACTAAAATTTCATTTCATTTCTTATTCCTAAGATAAAATTCCCCTTAACTCCTTAAACTTTTTACTCTATTCTCCCTGAGCATCCATGGGGTCAGTACTAGAGTTTGGTCAAAGATCTGGCCCTGATTGCCTTCCTAGCTGCAGAATCTAAGGTCCCAACTTCATACAGAACATGTCCACAAAAATACCCCACTGGTGCCTGAAAATCAGCATTCTTGAGACAGAAGTCAGTATCTTCTTCTAAAGGCGTTTTTACCCCCTCCTAACAGGGAAATCATCTAATCAATACTCATTCCTGAAATCCAGAAATCAACACTCATACTAATTGATACAAAACGTATTGATATAGAGCCCTGTTGTCTTTATGTTTTTTGTATTTCCCGTGATTGTCTATTCTACTTTTCCCATTACTTTAACCTAAAACCTCACAGCTGATGCCTGACTTCTTACCTCTCTTAACCTGTTCCCTCCGCTGCTCTCAAGATTACTTTTCTAAAATATAGATTGGATTTTACACTTCTACCCAAAACTTTTGATACTTTCTATTGTCAAGAGCAGTGTTCTTCAGTAGAAATACACTGTAAACTATATATGTAATCTTAAATTTTCTAGTAGCCACATTTAAAAAAGTAAAATGAAATGGATGATGTTAATTTCAATTACTATGTTTTATTTAATCCAGTACATCTGAAATATATGTTCAGCATGAAACTAAGACATTTTATAGTTTTAGGGGTACTAGGTTTTTGGAATCCAGAGTGTATTTTACATTTAACAGCTCATCTCAGTCTAAGCTAGCTACATTTCAAACTAAATGACCATATGTGGATGGTGGCATCCATATTGGACAGCACAGGTCTATAGCATATAGCTTAAAGTTCTTGGACTACAATTTTCTGCCCACCACAACTTTAGCTCCTACACTGCATACTTCAACTTCTCTGCCACTCACCCAGGCCAGTTCAGTTCAGTTCAGTCGCTCAGTCGTGTCCGACTCTCCGCGACCCCATGAATCACAGCACGCCAGGCCTCCCTGTCCATCACCAGCTCCCGGAGTTCACTCAAACTCATGTCCACAGAGTCGGTGATGCCATCCAGCCAAGCAGCACCTAATTTGCTGTTCTTTTCCTTTAATTACCCTTCCCTGCCTGTGGGACCCCACTCTAGTACTCTTGCCTGGAAAATCCCATGGACGGAGGAGCTTGGTAGGCTCTAGTCCACGGGGTCGCTACGAGTTGGACACAACTGAATGACTTCACTTTCACTTTTCACTTTCATGCATTGGAGAAGGAAATGGCAACCCACTCCAGTGTTCTTGCCTGGAGAATCCCAGGGACGGGGGAGCCTGGTGGGCTGCTGTATTTGGAGTCGCACGGAGTCGGACACGACTGAAGCGACTTAGCAGCAGTAGTAGCAGCAGCCTTTGGGAATCTGTCTTAGCTTCCAGGGCCAGATCTGAATGCCACTTCCTAGTTAAAGCTTGCTCCACTCTCACAGTGCCCCATAAGCATTAACCACTTGCTTTTCACTCTTCAGTAGCAGCGTTTGTGGGAGCTGTTTGTCTAGTTCTGTGAGTGAGTGGTGTAGCTGCCCACTAGAAGGTGAGCTTCCCAGAGGCAGGGTGCACCTCCCTCAACCTCTGTTTCCTACCGTTCACTGTAGCCGTTTGCTCCTAGGGATATTCTTATCCTTTGTTGCTTAATATCTTCGAGATCTAAAGCAATCTCTCTTTTAACAGTTGTTTACTTCAATGAAATTTCCTTTTATATATGGATCAGTTCCACTGTTTAATTCAAGTGTTCTCTCTTTGTGGATTGAAGCTTTTGCTTATGGAAGAGAGGAAATACTCGTTTTCTTGTAGAAATAA
The DNA here is from genome assembly GCF_049115385.1 of Moschus berezovskii. NCBI lineage: Eukaryota > Metazoa > Chordata > Mammalia > Artiodactyla > Moschidae > Moschus > Moschus berezovskii. The sequence continues at coordinate 57,624,793 of NC_142478.1, read as the reverse complement.
CTGTCTAATATGAATAAGCTAGGTTTCAAATGTAGGTTACTCTGGTTTTAGCCTGGTTCTAATCCCAAATGCAACTCTTTCTGTTATATAATTTGTTCTCTGTAAGTAAACTTTATATGTGTACTAAGACTTTCCCCCCAAAGGTTTGTTGAAAAGTTTACATGCTTTTTGAATCCCTTTCCCCTAACAAGATTTGCAAATAGAGTTTTGCCTGGGTTTTTTTCCCCATATAAAAGCAAGCAGGTGCCTGAAAGGTTATGCTCTATTCTGGGAGAAATCTGATTAATGTTGAAGAGCTGTGCCAGGTCAGACTCTGTAACCTGTTGACAGATTGTTTAGTGAGTGCCAAGATCAACTCTCAACATTATCTCAGGTTTTAATGGTTTTCTTCTGAAGGGCATTTGTAGATGAAACCAGTTTGTATTTAAAGTTAATTGTGGCTCTCAGATCAGAGACTGGTTAAAAAGAAATTCTTTCCTCGAGCAAACAGTAGTTTGAAAAGAATAAATAATTCATCAGAAGGAGTTGCAAGGACTATAATTGCATTCTATGTTTTAACACAAATTATTGCATTTAAATCGTGGTAAAAATCTTACCCCTGGTGAAGTAAGAATTCCTCAAAAGAAGCTCCCACTAAACTTTCGTAAGAATTTCTAGATAGCCTTACAACTGCCTGAAAAGCAGCTATACTTCTCACTGGGAGGGTAGACATCAGCCATCCCTGAAGCTTCTCTTTCCTCCTTCCTCTCTGCACCCCATCAGTCTACCTGTGAGTCCTTTTGTTTCACTGGATCCCAAATCCCTGTACTCTGACTGCACTGCCACTGTTCCCTAACTGAGCCACTGAGACTGTTTCTGGACTCATCCCTTTACTGCTTTTGCTCTCCTCGTGGCAGGCAGAAGGATCTTTTTTCTTATTGTTATTAATGTTTAAATTTTATATAATGGAAAATTTCAAGTATATATCAAAGTAGAAGGATGAGTGTATCTCTCAGTCAACTTCAGTTATCCATTCATGGCCAACCTTATTTCATCTACTCTCTGTCACACACACAAACACACACACACGCACACACACGTGCGCGCGCACACACACACACACACACACACACACACACACACCCTAAGACATATCTAATCAACTAATTTGTATTTGCCCTAAAGTGAAATTTTGCCTTGTGACTTCCCTGGAAGCTAGTGGTTAAGGCTTCGTGCTTCCACTGCATGGGGCGTGAGTTCAGTCCCTGGTTGGGAAACTTACCTCAAAGCATGGCCAAAGAGGGAGGAAAAAAAACATGAAGTTCGCCTGTTGGTTGGTCATAAGAGATGGGAAGGTTTCTGCCACAAAGTGATAAGTTATTTGTCAACCTCTTTACTGTCTTCCAGCTCTGTTTCCTCTTATTTTTTCAGGATGTGTTCCACTTCTGTTTATTAAGTGCCATTACCAGAGAAACAGTTTAATGTGTTCATTTTATGTTAAGTCAGTTTTTCAGAGATGCATATATAAGCACCTTGCTACTTTTGTACCAGATGTGTTCTTTGAAGTGTGTAAGTTGAACGTGCAAAAAATATACATATAGCCCATTTACACTTCAGAAACAAGCTCATAGAAAAAGAAATCAGGTTTGTGGTTACCAGAGGCAGGAATGGGTGAGGGGTAATTGAATGAAGGCAATCAGAAGGTACAAACTTCCAGTTATATTAAATAGGAATGTAGTATACAATTTATATAATAAATATTATTAACACTGCTGTATGTTATATATGAAAGGTGTTAAAAGAGCAAATCCTAAGAGTTTTCATCACAAGGGAAAAAAATTTTTTTTCAATTTAATTTTGTATATGTATGAGATAATGGGCTTCCCAGATGGCTCAGTGGGTAAGGAATCTGCCTGCAGTGCAGGAGACACGGGAGATTTGGGTTCAATCCCTGGATTGGGAAGATCCCCTGGAGAAAGGAATAACTACCCACTCCAGTATTCTTGCCTCGAGAAGCCCATGGACAGAGGAGCCTGGCAGGGGATCTGTGGGGTCTCAAAGAGTCGGACACGACTGAGCACAGGGCCACCCTCGCACATGAGATAATGGATGCTCACTAAACTTACATGAAGTCACTTCATGTTGTATGAATGTTAAATCATTATGCTGTACACCTTAAACTTTTATAGTACTATAGAACAATAATATCCCAATAAAACTGGAAGAAAAAATTAAATGTGTATATAAGGAGGGTGTTTCATGCTCAGAAAGCCTTAACAATTATAAATTCCCTAATATTTTTTGTTATAAAATCAATACATGCTCATTATAAAAATAAAATTTAAATAATACAGAATAGTGTGAGGTAAAAAGCTTAACTTTCCCATTTGTTCACAGATCACTTTCAGTCTTTTTTATTTCAAAAACAACTATATTTCTTACAGATCATTCCAGGAAAGTTCATTTATTTATGTTCACTTAAAACCTTAATAATATATATATCTGACATTCAGTTTGAATTTTAGTTTAGTTTGAATAGCAAACAGTTTCAGTTTGTTTGAAATTAGAAACCAATTTTAATGTTGAACAACTAGCTTGATGTTGCAAGGGACTGAGTAGGAGATGGTATGTTGACTTTGACGTCTGATTTTTCTTGAGCACTAGTTTCCTCACGGTGAAGGAGTCTTAGGCAGACTGAAATCATCAAGAGCTCTGTGGACCCATGAAAACCTCTATACCGGTGCTGTCCAATATAAATATAATGTGAGCCATATATGTCATTTAAAATTTCCTAGTATTCACATTAATTAAAAATAAAAAGAAACTTAATTTGACGTTAATTTTCATAATGTAGTCTCTTTAGCACATTATATCCAAAATATTACTTCAACATGTAATAATATAAAAATTAATGAGATATTTTGCCCCTCTTTTCATGCTAATAAGTTTTCCAAACGTCCAGTGTGTGTTTTATGCTTAGAGCATTTCTCAGTTTGCATCAATCAGCCCCGTTTCTAGTGCTTACTAGCCTCGCATGGTAGTGGCAGTTATTGCTGGGCAGTGTGGCCGTGTACAGGATAGTGGTTGTCTCTGAGGGAGGAGCAAAGAGGGTAGGATATATTCTTAATTTTATTCTCTCTTTCACAATTATTGACCAATATTTGAAGTTAAAAGTTTGCTGCCTTCGGTATTCTTCATGATGGCCAACTGTGGCTCAGTTGTATTCTCACTAGCATCAGCACTTTTTAAGAAAATCAGTTTTCATTCTTATAAAATACAACAAAGATTAATAGCACAACTACTTATGTACAAAGATGAAAATCCTGCTGAAAACAACCTTTTGGCTGGGAGGCAATGCCACCCTGTGGTAGCTCACGTGTTTATTCATCAGTGTATCAAAGATCAGATTCTAAGTAGAGAATGTGGCTTAGGAGTATTAGTGTATAATACATTAAACCTGACTGCTTTTTATTCCGAATCTCACGGTAAATTTATGTACTAGTATGTAGTAAAATTAGTAATTAGGAAGACAGGGTAAGAATTCCTGAGATGGTGATTAGGACTATCTTTTGACTGTAAATTTTTTTTTTTTTTTAGGGGTTGCAGATGGTGTAGGAGGATGGAGAGACTATGGTGTTGATCCTTCTCAGTTCTCAGGGACTTTAATGCGAACATGTGAACGGTTAGTAAAAGAAGGACGGTTTGTCCCGAGTAATCCCATTGGTATCCTCACCACAAGCTACTGTGAGTTGCTGCAAAATAAAGTACCTTTGCTTGGTAAGTACATATCCCATGTGTTTTCCTCTCTAAAGAAACCCCCCTGGTGGTTCAGATAGTAAAGAATCTGCCTGCAGTGCTGGAGACCCAGATTTGATCCCTGGGTTGGGAAGATCCCCTGGAGAAGGCAGTGGCTGTCCACTCCAGTATTCTTGCTGGAGAATCCCATGGACACAGGAGCCTGGTGGGCTTGCAAAGAGTCAGACACAACCGAGCAACTAACATTTAAAGAAGCCCAGGAGATGGTTAACAACAAAACCAAGAAAATCACTTAGCAACCTAGCTGTTTATTAGAGGCTCTTCCTGTTAAACAGTTTAATGGAGAAGCTATAGGCTACACCAGAATATTTAATACTGCTTGAGATAAGTACAGCCATTTTGGAAAACAGTTTAGAATTAAAGAATAAAGTTAAACACGAATAGATAATATGCCCCAAAAATTCAACTTCTGGGTCTTTACCTTGAACTAGTGCTGTGGTGCTGGAGAAGACTCTTGAGAGTCCCTTGGACTGCAAGGAGATCCAACCAGTCCATTCTAGAGGAGATCAATCCTGGGTGTTCATTGGAAGGACTGATGCTAAAGCTGAAACTCCAATACTTTGGCCACCTCATGCGACGAGTTGACTCACTGGAAAAGAGTCTGATGCTGGCAAAGGTTGGGGGCGGAAGGAGAAGGGGACGACAGAGAATGAGATGGCTGGATGGCATCACTGACTCGATGGACATGAGTTTGAGTGAACTCCAGGAGTTGATGATGGACAGGGAGGCCTCGCGTGCTGTGATTCATGAGGTCGCAAAGAGTCAGACACGACTGAGCGACTGAACTGAACTGAACTGAGAGAAGCTCTTGCACATCTGTGTGCAAAAAGCTCTTGCATATCAAGAGATGAGTACAAGAATATTCATTGTAACCTCATTTATAATAGCAGAAACCTGGGACCAACCTAAAAGTCATTTATAGAGTAAAATGCATCATGAAACAGAATGAGTTAAGGTTGCATGCAGTACTCAGGAACATGTTGTTGAGGAGAACGATGACTTTGCAGAATACCACCCACCAGTCTGAGTCCATAAATTTCAAATTCAGAAACATAAAACTGTATCATTTAGGGGTTCTAAAATATAAAAGAAGAAAGAAAAGCAAGTGGTTGTATAATTGGGTTAGTGATTCTTTCCCAGGGAGGAAGAAAGGGGATTGAGGTCCCACATATAAAGCTCAGTTCATTACTTGTGGGGAGTTCAGGTTGCAGATAGACTGCCCAGTTGCTCACAGTTAGCAGTTACATTAGTCTGTATAGAACCCTGTTAATCTTGTATTAGAAAATATACAAATATGTAGTGTTTGTTATATGGGATGCCAATGAAGCATCCTTTGGCCAAGCTTCTCCATTTGTTTGTTAAATGGTTTCTTGGGCACTTACCCAGCCTTCTAAGCAGACTGTCAGAAAGGGTGTTATTAAGTTTCTGCTAATTGCCAAGGCCCCCTCCCAGTCACCAAGCACATTTAAAATCAGCCTTCTCTTTTCAGTGTAAATGGAGATCTCCATTTTTGTAGAATTTTACCTTCAATTTGAAACCTTTGTAAGAAGGGGTTGTTTCCATCATGCTTCTGTCTTCTCTGTGCTGTGATTAATCTGCTTGTTCTCCTTCTAACTGAAGAGAAATCTTGTCTTGAGGTGTCAGTATACTACTTTGTCTTAATCTGCTATTTCGGACTTGCAGTCTTGAACTTCCCCGTTATCTTGAAGCATCCTAGATTCTATTTCTAGCACCTCTCTCTCTGTCAACTTTCCATATAACTTTAGGCAAATCACCTAACCTCTGACCCCCTTATTCATGTTAACTAGGTAAATCTTTTTTTGTGAAAAGCAGTGACTTAAAGCTTCTTACAGTACTCAGAAACATCTTAAGGGAAAAGAAGACACATTGCAGGGTACCATCTGTGGAGTCTGTAGACACGATACCAGGGGCCTGACTCCTTTACATTCCTGTGAGTCTTCTGCCAGTACCACTCCAGCCCCAATCCTGCAGTGCATGTACTAAATTATTGTGATTTGGAATAAACTGTTACAACCTATAACAACTGTCCTCATTTTGTGCTTTGAAAGCTTTGTTTTTTTGCTGAGTTTCTTCCTTATAACTGCTTTTCCCCCTATTCACCTTCATGTAACTTGAGATCTTAGTAGAATAAGTTTAAGGACATAAAAAAGGTTTTTTTATATTGAATGTTATAATTAACCGCTTTCTCCTAAAAGACATTTTGAAATATTCCTTTGTTACTATGTTTAACAACATATATACTTCTCTCTTACCTTATCTACATATCTGTAAGCTGTTTGTAACTAAAACTCAAGTATATTTTGGCAAAGGCAGGCTGCTGCATTTTACTGAACCTCAGCTGTAATTATAAATAATAACTTTATAAGATTAGGTAATCTTTTAGAAAAAATCTTACAACTTTGAAAAAGCATAATTCTAGTATAAAGGGATAGCTGTAACCACTTATTTCTTGAGAATTTCTATCACAGGCAAATTGTTTACGTATATTATTTTCTCAGAAACCCTTAAGTGGATTTAGGTCTTATGAAACCAACATATCTTAAGAATTTGAGGGGTTAATCCTTGTGAGGTTATCCCTTTCTTCCTTTGCTGCTCAAAATGCTTAACTGTAGTTTACAGAGTAAGGGCCATTTTATCATAAGGAATATGTTTGGGGACCTGTCTGGATTACTCATCTGAATATTCAACGTGGTTCTTAGCACTCTTTTCTTTCTTCTTTGCTTGTTTGTTCTTCATCAAACATGTAAGGATGAACTCTTCTCCCCATGTTAGACTGTCACGGCCTGAGCCGCTGTACTCATCAGCAATTTGAAGAGGCTCAGATGATTGTGTAAGGCCAAGCTTCCCCTCGTTGGCACTGCTTTGCATGTTAAAGCTTTGTCTGTCACTCACGAGGACCATTTTGATTCTAACACAGCGGGTGACTGCCACAAGGGTAGCAAAATGATAGCCTAGGTTTGTCAGTGAGTAATAATGAGTCAACATGAGTCCTTCCTGCAGCATCATCTTCAGGACTCTGCTTCTCATCTGTCATTTTTTTGTTCTCAGTTGAATTAATCCCATCAGCTTTCAAAAGATCTTTTGTGTGGTGGTTCTGTTAATGATGTAAATGATTGGATTTTTTTTGCTTTGGGTTAGGAGGGAGGGTAATTGGTGACTTTAGCTCTAATGTAAGCTATAGAATAGGTTCTCAGACAGCTTGACCAGTTAGTTACAATGCCTCTGTTTTTCTTTTCTTTGACATTTAATGGTTAGGGACTAGATAAATTTAGTTTTAACGTGTCAGATTTGTACCCGTGCATATACTGTAGATAACAAGGAAACAGAATTTCTGAACATTCGGTTCAGTTCAGTTCAGTTGCTCAGTCGTGTCCGACTCTTTGCGACCCCATGAACCACAGCACGCCAGGCCTCCCTGTCCATCACCAACTCCCGGAGTTCACTCAGACTCATGTCCATCGAGTCGGTGATGCCATCCAGCCATCTCATTCTCTGCCGTCCCCGTCTCCTCCTACCCCCAATCCCTCCTAGCATCAGACTCTTTTCCAGTGAGTCAACTCGTCGCATGAGGTGGCCAAAGTATTGGAGTTTCAGCTTTAGCATCAGTCCTTCCAATGAACACCCAGGATTGATCTCTTTTAGGATGGACTGGTTGGATTTCCTTGCAGTCCAAGGGACTCAAGAGTCTTCTCCAGCACCACAGTTCAAAAGCATCAATTCTTCGGCGATCAGCTTTCTTCACAGTCCAACTCTCACATCCATACATGACCACGGGAAAAACCATAGCCTTGACTAGACGGACCTTGGTTGGCAAAGTAATGTCTCTGCTATTTAATATGCTATCTAGGCTGGTCATAACTTTCCTTCCAAGGAGCAAGCGTCTTTTAATTTCATGGCTGCAATCAGCATCCGAAGTGATTTTGGAGCCCAAAAATATAAAGTCTGACACTGTTTCCACTGTTTCCCCATCTAATTCCCATGAAGTGATGGGACCAGATGCCATGATCTTCGTTTTCTGAATGTTGAGCTTCAAGCCAACCTTTTCACTCTCCTCTTTCACTTTCATCAAAAGGCCTTTGAGTTCCTCTTCACTTTCTGCCATAAGGGTGGTGTCATCTGCATATCTGAGATTACTGATATTTCTCCCGGCAATCTTGATTCCAGCTTGTGCTTCTTCCAGCCCAGCATTCCTCATGATGTACTCTGCATATAAGTTAAATAAGCAGGGTGACAATATACAACCTTGATATACTCCTTTTCCTATTTGGAACCAGTCTGTTGTTCCATGTCCAGTTCTAACTGAACATTACAGTGACACAAATGCTTATATTTAAGTGTTTTTAAATTAAGTTACACATTTTCATTAAGGAAACAGTAACAAAAATTTAAATTACTTATAATTTATTAAGAAAAGTATTGATTTTTTTAGTGATTATACTTTCTGACCTCTTTTCTTTGTGCATATAATAATAGTAACAGGAATTGAATCCACTGTGTGCTCACAGTAGCCCCAATGAGGTAGATTTGTAGGTGCTTTTATTCCCCATTTTGTTAGGAAGAAACTGAGGCCTAGAGAGAATAAGTGGTTTGCCCACGGCCACATCACATGACTAGAAAATGATAGTGCACTGGGATTTAACACAGCTGGTTCCACAGCCTGTTTATTTTCTTCTTTTTGCCCTTTAACTGTCATTTTAGCAGGTTAGCTTTTGCCTACATATTGTGCCTTTTAAAAAAAGATTACAGTAGATATTGGTGTTTCTGATGTACAGTTTGTTACATTTGGTATCACTTTTTAAAGGTAACTTTAATACAAGCTTGTAATATACTTGTTTCACTTATCTTTCATTTTCAAATATATTTCTCTCACAATTTTAGTTGCTGTCAAATAGCCAGCTAACACTTATTATTTGTTGTAAGTCTTTGACATGATTTAACTAATTTTATCTTACAAACAACTCTCTGAGGTAGTTACTGTTATCCCTGTTTTTATAGATGAGGAAACTAAGGCACAGACAGGTTACAAAATTTGTCCCAGGTCACACAGCTAGTAAGTGGCAGAGCTAGCATTAAGATGCAGGCAGACTGTCTCTAGAGTCTGTATTCCTAAGTATTATGTGATAGTGCATAGCCTTCCATTGTATGGATGAGCTGTAATTTATATAACCACCCCTTAATTTTAGATGTTGAGGTTGTTTCCAGTTCTTTGTGATCTTATACAGTGTTTTGTCCTTAAGTCTCGTTTGCATCTCTATTTTCTTATAATAAGCCCTCACAAATGGAATTGTTAGGTCAAAGGGTATGTACATTTTTTCAGGGCAATATTGTCCTTAGAAAGATTTATTTAAGTTTTACTCTCATCACCATGGAATGAGAGTGACCACTTTCCCTATACTAGTGCAGTGATCATTTAAAATAAAATATTTACAGACCATTTACATGGTTGTTGAACTGCTTATTTTTTCAATTTTGCCATTTTCTGTAGGTATAGGTTGAAATTTTAGCATTTGAAAGCAATCTCACTAACTGTATTACCAACTTCAGGCTGAGAAAGGTCCTGTGAGCTGTGTGCTACAAAGGTACACAGAAGCTTCTGCTTGGAATTTTCCCTCTAAATGTTAGTAGTCTCTGTAAAGTGAACAGGTTGATTCCCCACCCATGAAACTTGGTCTTGTTACTCCATAGTGAGTCTGCAATAAAAGTTTTTCATGACCTCAGCAGATGGAAATCCTGTTAAAAATTGAAGTTACATGCCCTGTCTTAAATGTTAGTGAATTTCACAGGGACGGCTTTCTGCCAGTGACTAATGAAAAATGTCATGGAAACGTGACATTCTCATTTTGGCATTTAAGTATTAAAACTTAGTATCTCAACAACATCCTTTTGAGAATTTGGCATAGATTATAGCACTATTGAAATGAAATAATGTGGTTAAATATCAGCCATTTTTATTATTTCTTATCTCTGCAAGTAGAAGAGTCCAGATCATCAGTGGCCCACTTTGTATGTGTAGTATAAATCCCTTTTTCTCTCCCCATTGTTTTGATCATGATCAGGTTACTACTGACATGGGTATGGAGCCGTAACTAAAAAGGACCCATTTAGGCAAAGGAGGTTCATGTTATGGTATGTTGCTCTTCAGGATGATATGATAAAAATGTGTATGCCGAGATGGTCTGGGAAGAGAAAATAAATGGACATTGTTTTTGTTTCTAGGTAGCAGTACTGCCTGCATCGTGGTGCTGGACAGAACTAGCCACCGCTTACACACAGCAAACCTGGGTGACTCAGGCTTTCTGGTTGTCAGGGGTGGGGAAGTTGTGCACCGATCAGATGAGCAGCAGCATTACTTCAACACTCCATTCCAGCTCTCAATCGCGCCCCCCGAAGCCGAGGGAGTTGTCTTGAGTGACAGGTAATCTCCCCTCTCTCACCAACAGGTTCCCTCTGATTCCCCTTAACTAGGCTTTTGGAGATGGGCATTTTCCATTCTCACATGAGAAGAGAAGACACATTGAAAACCTTTTAGTCTGACATCGAAAGATATTCTGCTTGAACTTGATTTCCAGCCAAGTTGAATTCTGATAAACACCTAGTAATTTGACCTGACTGTGAAAATACTATTTCAAGCTTATAGAATATCAGGTCTTCATACCAAGATCCCATGGTACATACAGTTGTATTTGTTAAGTAGTGCTGGAAAAATGAATCATTGTTCATGTGTGCCATGCCATATACAAAATTTTGCATATGTTATTAGGGAAGAATGCAAATATAAGACATCTGCTTTATTTATCAGAATAACTTCCTGATTCTCAGAGCTACCTATAATGTGCATCAGGTGGAACTTGCTGAACTTGTCAGGCAAAGTTAACTTGCAGAAAATGGACTTAAAGGTGGTCTTGGGAATATTCTCTGATGGTGCTCTTGAGATGTGTACTTATTTTTCTTTCATCACCTTCTCAGTTCATTTTAAACTATTAAGACCTTTCCAGGACAAGTAGTACTTTTTTAAATCAACTTTTATAGTTTATCTTTTCTCAGATCAGAGTACAGAGTAATACTAAGACAGTCTCAGATTTCACTGCCTTTAACAACCTTATAGGGCTTGACACAAACATTGTTGGCAGTTCATAAATGTGGTAAAATGGGAAGTGAACCTGTTGTAAAAGTAGAAGCATCCTAGCAAATACAGATTGTCTCTACTTAATAGTTCTTATTAGGCCAAATCTGAGGCCCAAACTAAGGTAAAATGATGATTAGTGCCATCTTTTAACTAGAATGAACATATTATATAAGTGCTCCATATTACCCATCTAAAATCTATTGCTGACTCCTACAGAGAGGGAAGCATTTTTTTTTACTTTCAGAGTAAGGCAGATTACCATAATTGGAAGAAAATTTGATTATAGGCCCTTCTTCAGTTGGCTGTAATAGCACGTCGATATTAGTCACATTGGAGTGAGGCAAATTCAGAACCCCAAGACCTTAGTAAATGTCAAGTTCAGCTAACAGTTTTTGGAGAAACAGTGTTTTTAATTTTCCTTTATTTGATCCTTGTTGTTTTGGCTTCCCAGTGCTAGAGCGGCCCTGTGGTACCTCACACGCTATCTTTGGGACAGTTTGGTCAGGGCAGCACTTGGCCTGTCCTGCCAGTGAGGTGGAGGTTGCTTCCCCTGGAGCCCAGAGACAGTTTGCTAGCATGTGATTGCAGCTCGTGTTTCAGTGCAGTCAAAAGTTTCCAGCAGCACAGTATGTTCAATCAAAATGGGCAAAACTGCAGCTGGCAGAACACCAAGCTCATGGGTGGGAGTGCTAGGAGAAGAGGACGAACTGTCCAATGGCAGCGAGTCTCTCACAGGCAGCATAGCAAAAGACACTCCTGGGGAAAGAAAAACCTCAGCATAAAATAGAGCTTCAGTGCCAACCTGGTCATTAATCTAAACTTCTGGAGTCTGATTCGTTTCCAGAGGCTGAGCAAATGTGCAGTGTCTTGTGTTGTTTCTCTTTATTCCGTGGAAGAAGTCGACCTGGTTTCTACCAGTTTATAGTCTGTTTTAGTGTGTGTCTTTTTTTTTCCTCTTGGCTGCTTGTTATCTCCTTTGTTACCAGTCTTTCTTATCTATAAAATATTATTTTAACCTTAACTTACAAATTTCCTTTAATAGCTGTTTTGACAACAAGTATTGTTGTTGTTAAAACAGCTATGTCATTGTGTAAATGTATAAGTGAAAGCTAGTTTGTTCCTTGTCAGAAGAAGCCCGTTACAGAACTTTTAGGTGTGGTGCTGCTTTCCTCAGTCAACAGAAGACAAACTAGAAATTTTCTTAGGGTAAATCCCCAGCAGGCATGGGTAGGCTGTTTGTTTTTATGTTTTCCCTTTACAAATTTTATAATATATCACTTAAACAATTTAGTTTTTTTTTTGTGTGTGTGAGGCTTAAGCTGCTTTGGTTCTGGCCCCTCCCTTCTGGGTCTGTGTATGAATTTTTTCCTGGCTCTTATTCCCTAATTACACGTTAAGGCAGATTATCAGATATCTCACCTTTCCCTCACCTTGGAGGCCTGGAAGTGGTAGAGCTGGCCTTTCAAAATGGCTGAGAACCAGTCTCCAAGGGGGCCATGAACTCTTTGAATATATTATCTTCTCTTTTTCTCCCCACCTGGGCTTCTGTTTTCTTCAGGTAAGTCTCCCCTCTATCTTTTTAAAAAAGTTTTGCACAGATGTAATGAAAAATCTACCACCTGTCCTCAGAGGCAGCCAGTTATGTTTCTTTGAATCCTTCCAGATTTATTCTCTGCATGTAGAAGCGCCTATATATATAGATCTTTCTTTCTCACACACACAGTACCTTGTTCTTTTCATTAACAATACTGAGTCTTTACTCAAATTGGAGGGTTAATTACTGTGATTCTTCATTCATTAACTATTTCTTGAAGACGTATTGTGTGCCAGAAGATCTTATAAATAAGTAACCTGTGCATGATGAGAACTTTGTAAGCCCCGAGAGACACAGTCTTTACTCTGCCAGAGTAAGGGTGATTTATTAATACTGATTTGGTGTTACTAGTAATATACTAGTAATTACTAGTATTATAGTAAGAAATACCATTGTAGGTATTTCACATGAATTAATTCTTATAGGACTTGCATGTGCTCCTGCATAGTGCTCATTTATTCCACTAGAATACAGCCTCCAAATTCAAGCCTGCAGGGAAACTGATGAGTGGAAAGTGAGTAAGAGAGGATGGAATTTGGCACTAAAGAATTAGGAAACAAAGACTCATTTCCACTAGGATTCTAGCGGCATTTTAGTGTCTGACTCAGAAAAGAACCTTCCGCCTTTTAAAGCACATGTGACTAATCATCAAACTCAGTTTTACTTGATAGTTTTTGTTAAGCTTTTGAAAGGTTTATATCAGAGCTTTCAGTTAATTGTTTTCAACGTTAGGAATTTCAGAATAGTGGTTTTTATTATTGACTGCTACTATAAATTAATTTTCCTTAAAACCTCATTATATTGTAGCATTGTCCCCATTGGAAACTTTTAACAGTATCTCTAAAGGACTTTGCTAACTTTGCCCCTACCCTGTCTTTGTCACAGCCCAGACGCCGCTGATAGCACATCTTTTGATGTCCAGTTAGGGGACATTATCCTGACAGCGACAGATGGACTCTTTGACAACATGCCTGACTATATGATCCTTCAGGAGCTAAAAAAGTTAAAGGTAATTAACTCAAAGGTGGGCCTTTAGAAACAGTGACCCTCCCTGGGCAGCCAAGTTTTTTTTATTAATTCAATTGCATAAGCTCTTTTTGTAGTTTTAGAAAGGACTGCTTTGTGAATTTAGGAAAATGAGAATGGTTTTGATCTTGTTCTAAACAATTGTAGACAGAAATATTCTCAATTGGAAAACCTGAGGAAAATAGAGGCTTCTCATCCAAGCCTCTCTTTAGTAGGGTGGTAAAGGTAGGAAAAACCCCAATGGGATATTTCTTGTTTGTGTTTTTAATTGTGTTTTAATGGTATTTGATGGTTATCTTTGGTTGCTGGTTATCTTTTTCATTAAGTCTCATAACAAACCAAGCAGGTATTGAGGCTGGAAAAGATAGGAAATCATCATACCAGAGCCAGCCAAGGCAGCAGCCACGGGTAGCAGGCAGCTAGGGGCCTTGATGTGATCTGAGCTGTCACCAGTAACGAAACAGTTCAGACTTGGCCCATACAGTGAGTGGAAGGAAGTGAAAGCCAGTCTGCATATTCTCCTGGCTTTGTAAAGTACTGACTTGGGGGATTGATCTTTTCTCCTGTTTTTACCACTAACCAGTATGACCTTGAGTTTTCTAAACTTTCTTAGCAGTGTTTTTCTCACCTGTAAAATAGGGGTGGGATGTTTCAAAGACCCTGTTTTGTAGGGCTGTGGTGAGGATGAACCAAGACCATGCACTGGAAATCCTTAACACCGTGCTTTGCCTGTGGAGCTTAGGAAGGGTCAGGTGCTGACACTTGCTGGCACTGTGCCATGTGTGTAACAGAATGAGAGGCAGAAATGACACATTCCCTGACCTTGTGGGGCTTACGTTCTAGTGGAGCAAGACAGAGAATACAGAGAAAGACAGAACAAAAATAGTGTTGTTGCTAAATAAAAAGAAGAAAAATAAAGCATGGAGAAGAAATAGAGAATAGAGAGGGCTTTTCAGTGGGGCAACTGGCAGCATTTACTTGGAGAGCAAGCACACTGCGCTTGGCTAGGGGTGCGTTCCCAAGCAGGGAGACTTTTGAGGTCATCCTAAAATGCTATCAAAATCCTCCCCTTCAGTCCCATCCCATTTTAGCAAGAATGCCTTAAGAATTTCAAATGGGGTGGGGGGGAAGATTCGAAAATTCAAACTTCAGGACCCAAGGCCATCCTCGCAAAGAACTTTCTCATTGACGTGCTATGCAGGCAGCACTGGTGATCTCGTTCATTTTAGTCAAGGAATTATGTTCCAGTGTCTTCTCTATCTGGAGTAAAACTTAAATGGTGGAAACTATGATTAGATAAATATTACTGTCTTAAAAAGTAATGTTTGCAAGTGATGTTTACTTGCGTGTAGAAATCATGTGAGGCATTTTGGTAAAAATAACCCTCGTATTTCCGTATTAGAATTCAAATTATGAGAGTATACAACAGACGGCAAGAAGCATTGCTGAGCAAGCTCATGAGCTGGCCTATGACCCAAATTATATGTCACCTTTTGCACAGTTTGCATGTGACAACGGATTGAATGTGAGAGGTAAGCATTCTTTGGGAAGTTCATAAGGACTAATTGGGGGCATAAGGGATGGAAGCATTCTGGGCTGTGTGTGAGGCCAGCTGCTGCACTGGGGTAAGACTGCTGAGGGGTCCTCTCCCAGCTGTGAGCCTGTGACTTTGAACAAGGTCAGCAGACCCGAACACTGGAGGACAACAAGTGCATGTGTTCCCTACAGAGGTGCCCTTCAGAACTGCACTTCATTGGCTGCAGAGGCAGGTGGAACCTGAAGCCCTTTATCGCCGCCAATGCTCTGCTTGGACCCAAGCCCAGAAAACCTCCGAGCTCTGCCTGGAGGGCCTGGACATTCCTAATGGTTTAAACATTCTGCCCTTCACAAATCTGACATTTCACTTCTCCCTTCCTCTGGCTTTGTGGGACTCATTCACAGTATTTGTCTACCAAATTGCTACAGCAAGTTTTTTGTTTATTAATTTTTATTAATTATAATTAATTGCTTTACAGTGTTGTGTTAGTTTCTGTGGTACAGCAAAGTGAATCAGCCATATGTCCCCTTTTTTGGATTTCCTTTCTATTTAGGTCACCACAGAGCACTGAGTATTCCCCTGTGCTATGCAGTAGGTTCTCATTAGTTATCTGTTTTATGCATAGCAGTGTGTATATGTCAATCCTAGTCTCCCAATTCATCCCACCTGCCTCTGTAGGATGTTTTGATAAGGGAAGACTCTCCTTGCCTAGAGTCTTCCTTTCTACTGAGCAATGTGTAACTTTGGCAGCAGGCCAATAGCTCAGCTTTGAGCTTGGATAACATGTTGGTGCTAGCATATCAGCACTTGTAGAGTTGGTCAGTTTCTTGCAGGTATAATATTGTGACACGTAAAGCATTTCTTAGCTGTCTGGGAAATAATAGAAAAAAAGCACATGCCATAGCTGTTTGCCAGATTAGACTATAAGACTATCAACTAGTTTCAAAACATTGGGTATGTTTTTCCAAATTAGGATTAAGGGGGTAGAACATAGAACTTTCTTGTCAGGCAGAATAACTCTTAGCAACATTTTGTCTTTATTGTGATTGATATACACAGAGGATGTGGTGGTGGCCATTTTAACAAAACTCCTATTGTAAAGAAGCAGAGAGGATTTTTTTTAAGCTTCAATTAAATTAGATGTAATTTCTTGGTGTGTTTTAACTATCGATTTTTTTCCCCTTTTTTTCTACTAGAGTATATTGACAAACCTATTTGTCTCCTAGTACTTACTTATTTAGGCTTACATTTTTTTATTGATTTTTCCTTTTAAAATGTATGAATACATTTTCATTTTCATTGTAGGTGGAAAGCCAGATGATATCACCGTCCTTCTCTCAATAGTGGCTGAGTATACAGACTGACTCACCGAGGTGTCGACTCCTGCCTCCCAAATTCTCCCCTGCCGTGTGTGCTGATCCTGCTGGCAGGACCATGTTTCTTTGCCACTGATCTCAATGGCCAGTGATGTAAACCTTTTGCCTGTATTTTTGAGATCCTTGTTGAGAACCACTACTGTCATTCTACTGCTCATATCTGCCAGCAACATTTGAAGAAAATCAAGATCTGAAGATTGGCCTTCACATTGTCCTTTCCATGATGGGATGGATGTTTTCAAAGCCAAAATGACTATTACTTTTTGAAAACGGTTGAAGTATTGAAAATGAGTAATATTGGTAAAGTGAATTCAAAATTACAGTGTGTAAAAGGGATTTTAAAAGTCTGACAAATTGTATGTTATGATACATCTACTAGAAACATACTCATCAAATGATGCGTTACACGTGTACTATACAGTCTGTGTTATGATTGAGTGTGGCTTTATGTTTTCATTATAAACTCCTATTTTTCAGGGGCTTATAATTTTGCTCTAAAACATTGCTCTGGATTATAAAATCTTGATCTTGGGAGCTTTTTTGTTTTTTTGCAGGTTGAAAGAAAAATTCAGTTTAGTTCTATGGATGCAAATGTTTCATGGTTTTTAAAAGATGCTTAATTGTGCTCCTGTGATGAAAGTTTCAGCATTTTAGTGCAAAACACAGGCTGGTGGCTTATCTGCAGGAGGGGTTGGGGAGACTCCTTACCAGAATTTTTTAATGGAATATTATTCAAGGTTATAAAATTCCTCAAGGCCTAGGTATTTAATGTTGCAGCTGAAATTCCTCCCAGCTGTCTGGTATGATTCCCCCATGTGAGAGCTCTAGGCCCACAGGCCTGAAGGGTTGAGAATAGACAGCTCTGACTTTGAATTTTGTTGGCCTATCAGATCATGCTACCCCTCATGTCTTAGACCTGTCATTAGTAGCCTTGCTTTCTGTAGAGCGTGTACCAAATTCAGGGAGTCCATGTGAAAGAGCACCATGGGCAGTGGCACAAGAGTCCACGAGGAAGATGTCTAGTGATGATCTGACATTTGCATTTGCCCTCCACAGAAATTTAGGGGTTTCCAAATCAAGCTTAATGTTTACAGTTTCCAAATAGCCATCTTGCAGTGTATAGTTTTCCTATAAAATTACCCCGTATTCAGTTTTTCCATTATCTGCAAGCTCAAAGTTATTTTTAAGGTTTGTGTACAAGTCGACTGCTGTAAAGATATATATTTTGGGGTCAGTTTTTTTCCTTCATTAACTTGGTGGTAGAAGAATATATATACTTAGAAATCCTTAAATTAAAGCCATGTTTTATATATAAGTCAGGTAACATTGGTGTATAGATAAGAATGCAATTAAACCTGATGAGAATCTACTTGAGGAGAACATAGAAAGTCTCTTTCTCTAAAGGAGATACTTACTCCCTGGTTTATTGCATTAAAACTTATGTTTGAGGTTACCTCAACTTGTTTTAAAAAGATTTTGTTTTGTGAATTTGTACTGTATATTTGAGTAACTGTCAAGCTTGTTTTATTTAAAATTGTTTAACATGTACCATGTACATGTCATTACTATATTTCAATGCATCATGCTTGTAACAGGCATTTCATTTATAATAAGAATGAGTTATTCATTTGTAAGCCGTTCAGTAATTTATCTACTATTCCTAAATTGGCATAATGTTTAGATACCTATTTTGAATCACGTTTAATTATTTGTCAGAATGCCTTAACTACCCTAACTTGACAAAACAGAATTTGGTAAAGGAGATTGGGGGGTGGGGTAGGGAGTGGAGAGAGACTGTTCAAATGAGAACCCATTGTGCTGTGATAATACAGGCGGGTGAGTGGCAAGTGGCAGGGTATTTATTTTGCACAAACTATTTGCAGTCTTTCTGTATTTAAAAAGTAAAGAAAGTTGCATCCAGAAAGGTTTTGTTGGAAGGAATACATTTACACTTGGATTGACAACTCCAGTTCTTTTGTTGGTTTTTTAATTATTTCTGGTCAGAGGCATGGAGCCTTATGATCCAGGTATATTTTGTATTCATTTTCCATTGCATACATTTAATTCCTGGTAAGAGCAGTGCTGGTCAAGTCACTGGCTTTTCTCTGCACTCATCTAAAACTCATCAAACACCGTCTTCATAAAGGTAGATTGATGGTATTTTTACACAACTCATTTAATCAACTTAGTATTTTTTGAGAAATGATTGTTAGAAATTGACATGTTTCAGTGATGTTGAAAACAGTGGGACAAGAATTGAGTTTCACAGGGGAATTGACTTTGGACCTGGCCTGTAGATTAGGGACGCAAAATATTTTCTGTTTTTTCCCCCCTGCCCTTTTTGTGTTATGCACTTAATTTTATGACTTTGGGGGTCTGTCGGAGTGCTGTTTAACAACTCTCCTACTCTCAATGATCAGAGGCTGTGTAGGTACCCATACTGGACTTTTCCAGGCCACAGGACCCAAGTCTGTGGGGTGTGCCTGACATATACCACTTGGTGGGTCTAATTCTAACCTTGACGTGTTAATTGTACTTTAAATCAAGCAGTGTAAACACACAACATTTGCCTCGTGTAGTGGACTTTTATAACAAAAGAGAATTTGGATTTCTAATTTACAAATGGCAAATTATTTATCCCTCTCTGGATGCACCAAAGACCAGTAAAGTTTATAGCTTTTCCATCTATATTTATAAAGCAATACTGTATTATAAAAATCAATATTTTTATCACATGCTTGAAATTTTTATTTTGTTCTGTTTTAAAGTGTGCACTCTAAACATATCAGAACCTTATTTCTTCCTGTGAACTTAGGCTGCCTGCGCACAAAAAAAAAAAATTACCGAATGGATATGCAGTAGAGTCCATAGGCTCTTAAAACTGAAAGAAGAAATGAGGTTGGGAGAACAAGTTCTTTGTCCTGAATTACTGTACTGGCTTGACACGGTTGATGGGTACTAAATCACAAAAGAATCCATTCCAGTCGTGCATGTCTGGGGGTTGGGCTGTGACTAGATTTAGAAAATAGACTTCAGGCTTTGCATGGTGGGCAGGTATCTTATCCCATCAGTTGCATTTGTTCTGGGTAGAACAGTAGCTTTCAGTACCACCTTCAGTACCACCAACGTACCACATCAAGTAACAAGGCAGGAATTGTGGGAATTCACTGAGTCAGTTTTGAGCATTTTGGAGATTGTAAACAAGATTGGCTAGAACTGTAAATGTTTGTACTTTTTTAAGTTCATGGTTCCTTGTCACCTATATCAGCTATCTTTGGTAGAAGCTACAGCATCCAATTTTCCCGGAAACTATCACATTTGTGCATTTAACAAATTTTGCAGTAGCAAAAAAACACCAAATCTGCTTATAAAACAACATTTGGAACAGAAAACATTTGGATTCCACTTGTTTAAAAAAAAAATTATTTGCGAAATTGCGCTTCTTAGTTAAAAATCAGCAGTTGTCCATGTCAGAATTTTAACTGTAAGCAGGTAGTTGTGGCAAAGGTGGCTAAACAATGAAGCAAGTCTGAATTTGTGTATACTAATGAGCTGCTTTTTTCTGTTGAGACTATCATTATTTGTCTTATTACCCAAGAGGCAATGACCTGAATTGGATGTCTGAAGTATAACTTATGCAGGAATAGTTCTGTAAATACATTTAAATAAACTGTAAAGATATTTAATAAATATAGTATTTATACTAATCTGTGTACTCCATTTAATTTGAATAGTAACAAGACACTGGCCTTGACATTGAGTTTGTTGGTCTCTATCAGGTCCTCATTTCCAAGCCTCTCAGTCTAGCAGTGACTCCATACTTTGTGGCTATCATTTCTGTCTTTAACTAGTTCATCGCTAAGGCTCTTTTTCACCAGCTGATTTACTACATCAGTTTAGCTTCCTCAAAAATGAATCAAAATGGATTAATCATTGTAACATATGGCTGTTGTCCCAGCTGGGAAAACTTTTGCATCTTTTAAATGGTATGGGAAGTCACACACAAATCTGGTGTCATTTAAATTTAGCATTCTGTATCCAAATTCTAAAACCCAAGCTATATACAACTTGACAGTGTAACTATCTTTTACAGACCAGCGCTGAATCTAGGTGATCACTGATGATGACGCCTTCACAGGCTAAACTGCCCTGGCCCATTTCAGTGAGTGAATCAGAAACTTCATCCTCAGTGAGGAGACCTACACTTACTCTTCTGCATTTGTTAGGAATATGTGTAATTCATTGTTAATCATCAGTGTAAACAAAAGATACATAAATCTTTAGCCTACAATGTGGAATTATGTGGGCATTGCTGATTTCCACAAAAAGCTTGGTGAAAGCCCATTTTCATTCACTGAAGAACATTTTGGGATGAACTTGATTGAGTTTTTATTAGGTTATTGTGGGTAGTTCTGACTCATCACCAAGCTACATGAACCAGACTCATTCTGGTTTTAGTTCGAGCTCTGTTCACAGTTCTAAAGTTTACTAATCCACTCAGCCACCTTTGTTTTGTTAATCCTCACAAAATCTAAAACACAATTGCTTGCCAGTTAATATTTCCTTGTGATTTGATGGTTTCACAGACTTAACAATAAGGTGTTACAGAAGTCTAGTTTGTCAGGTTATAACTGACTATAAACAGGTTTAGGGGAGGGAGAGGCATACATCATAAGATGTTACATAACAATGTTATTGTGTCATTGTTTAGCTTGTGCAGGTAAGAAGCTAATTCTTAAAGAGGCAAAGAACAGAGACATTAATCTTCCCCCTCATTCCACTCCAGACCCAGGCTCTCTTGGTAGTGGAGGCTGCTGTTCTATGTCAGCTAATACAGAAATAATTTTTTGGCATCCCTTCCATTCTTTCCTGCATCACACTGCAAAGTTTTTAAATCACATTATTTAACTTAAATTCTTAACAAAATATAAGCAATGGAGAAAAAGCTGGGTTTTTTTGCCATTTATTTTTTTTAATTTTTACAATGTTGGGTTGGTTTCTGCCATACAACAATGTGAATCAGCCATAATCATACATCCCCTCCCTCTGGACTCCCCGTCATCCCATCCCTCCAGGCCATCACAGAGCACAAGACTGGGCTCCCTGTGCTATACAATACCACCTCACCAGCTATCCATCTTACACCTGATAGTGCATATATGTTGAAGTTGCTTTCTCCATTCATCTCACTCTCTTCTTCCCATGCTGTGTAAAAGTTATGATCTTACATGAGAAAAGATTGCAGAACGTTTTAATCTGTTGCTGCTGCTAAGTCACTTCAGTCGTGTCCGACTCTGTGTGACCCCATAGATGGAAGCCCACCAGGCTCCCCCTTCCCTGGGATTCTCTAGGCAAGAACACTGGAGTGGGTTGCCATTTCCTTCTCCAATGTGTTAGAAAGCGTCAAAACTCAAATACTTGCAAATACAAGCGATACCTGAACTTTACAAGCCATTCTGATGCACTTGAAATGGCTTCTACAGAAAGTTTAACTATGAAACTGGCAAAGAAAATGCTAAAAGCTCTGTTGTAAATAAACAATACATTGAAGAAGAATTTTTTTCTTTTGGCCATCCCATGCAGCTTGTTGAACCTTAGGTCCCAGAGATCGAACCTGTGATCGAATCAGAGATCAAACCCTTGCCCCCTGAATGGAAACTCAGAGTCCTAACCACTGGACTGCCAGGGAATTCCGTGAACTGAAGAAAATTCTAATGAGCTTTTTCCCTACACAAAAAATTTTCTGCCTCCCACATAGCATAATGGATTTAAAGCAAGTTACATTTATTGACAAGTAGTTATTTCTAGATATGGTGGCTGTACAAGATGATGTGTAGATAACCAGTAGCCCATTCTCCAGGAAGCCCAAGACAGTATCTTCATAGATTTAAATGTCAAAATGTGTTTGCAGTACAAGTGAACCAGTAAATGGGCAGGGGGGTGAGCTCAGCCATCTTTGTTAGAATGTGGAGAAACTGCCATTATTCATGTCCTCTTCACTGTCACTTGCTGTTGCCAGACTCTGGAAAGGGAGGCTGAAGGGTTCTTGTTGGTCAGAAGAAACTGCTCCAAAGAACATGCAAGAGAACTGGGCGGGGGGGGGGGGTGGTGGAGAATAACTGTTGTTTATTCAAAGCAAGTTAGTGCTTATCAAATGCCTCTTTTCAGAAACAGCCACTGTGGTCTCACATTAGCTGATGGTTCATGAGATACCCAGAACCTTCATGAGTGGCCCAAAACATCCTAAAGTAAAACCCTTCCCTGTTTGGGAATCAGTGATCTGCTTCTGACCACCCTGCCCGAGCCATTGAAACAAACACCAGGGCTGTGGGAGACAGATGAACAGAGACTGCTGGAAGATAGTTCCTCCACTTCATCCATCCTTTCCCCTTTCCCTCTTGCTGTGACAGAAGTTACTCCTGACCAGAGTCAGTCCTTCCCTCCCTGTCTGACTCCCAGCCCCTTCCATGCCTCTCCTCTACTGGATAGGAATATCAGCATTTTAAAATAATCAGATGTCTCATTAAAATATATGGCCTCATCCACGTCCTCCCTCCAACTTAATCTCTGCTGTAGAACTGTCTACACTTGCTTTCTCTATTTTCTCATTCTACTCTTCAGTTAAGTTCAGTCACTCAATCGTGTCCGACTCTTTGCGACCCCATGAACCACAGCACGCCAGGCCTCCCTGTCCATCACCAACTCCCCGAGTTCACCCAAACTCATGTCCATCGAGTCTTGTGATGCCATCCAGCCATCTCATTCTCCGTCGCCCCTGTCTCCTCCCACCCCCAATCCCTCCCAGCATCAGACTCCCTTCCAGTTAGTCAACTCATCGCATGAGGTGGCCAAAGTATTGGAGTTTCAGCTTTAGCATCAGTCCTTCCAATGAACACCCAGGATTGATCTCCTTTAGAATGGACTGGTTGGATCTCCTTGCAGTCCAAGGGACTCTCAAGAGTCTTCTGCAGCACCACAGTTCAAAAGCATCAATTCTTCAGCGATCAGCTTTCTTCACAGTCCAACTCTCACATCCATACGATCCTATCTAAAAAAGCTCCTGACCCTCATACAGAAATTGTCCTTATAATGGTCAACAAAAATTGCCAGATTCCCTGAACTAATGGCCATTTTCAGTCTCCACCCCATTAGATACTCTGACACTTTCTTCTCATACCTTCCTCATGCTATGTTGTTCTGGTTGCTCTTTTCATTTGGCTTGCCTTCTTTATTATTATTATTAAATTTATTTATCTTTAAATGAAACAAAGATGAATGTTTGCTTTCTTCTACCCACATTTTGAATCGGTTTCTCAACCTTAGCACTGCTGACATTGGAGGACTTAACTTTCTTTGCTGTGGGGACTGTCCTGCTCCTGAGAGGACACTGAGCAGCCCCCCGGCCTCTACCCGCCAGATGTCAGTAGCAGCCCGCTTTCCTGAATGTGACATCCAGAAGTGTCTGCAGACATTGATGGCTCTGTGTCCCCTGGCTGTGGTTAAGAGCCACTGCTTTAAATGGTGGCGGTCTTCTCTGCCACACCCTCTCTCTAGGAACTCGCATTCACACTGCTGGCAGAAATTACTGTGTATATGCCAGGGAGTCTCACAGTTAGAATTTGAGATTCCTATATCCTACTACCTACTTGATTTCTGCAACTTATATCCAAAATAGAATTTATGATCTTAGCACTGAACCTGTTTCTCCAACCTTGATACCTCCCTTTCCCTTAAGCTCCATGACTGATCCATCACAAAGCCCTGCTGCTTTATTTCCTCAATTAGCTGTTTACTTTGGCCACTTGTCTCCATTTTCTACTGAATCACCATCTTTCAGACACCACAACTGAGTTTCCAGTCTTGCTTCACTGCACTGTGGGCAGCCTTCCCTGTTAAAACCCTTCAAATACTTTCAATGCCACAGTACCTGATATGGCCATTTACATCGGACATGAGTTGGAACGAACTCACTGCTCCAGTTTCATTTACCCTGTGCCATTGTTTCCCCTGTCTATCTGCCCTCTGGCCACACTGGTCTTCCTCCAGGTCCTTAAAACTACCATACTCCCTCCATGACAGGGGCCTCTGCAGATGCCACATCCACTCAGCTTCCCCCCACTATCTTATCCTTTCTAGCTCCGCTCCAAACACCAATTTCAAAGACTTTCTGACCTCCTGGATTAGGGCAGCTCACACTTTAAATCCTCTTGAAGCACCTTGAACTTTTCCTGTATTAAAGTTACCACAGGTTAGTTTTTTTAATTATCATATGTTTAGTCATATGATTATTTGTTTAATGTCTACCACCCCCACCCCCCACCCCCAGTCTATAATCAAGTGTAGGAACCTTTCCTGTTTATTTTGCACACCATTGTATACCCCATGTCTATGACGCAAGGCCCTCAAAAAATACTGGTGGAAGTTGCATGGTAGGTATCAAGCATGAATAAACAAACGATCCCTATTCTTGGCTCATCCTTACAAATCAGAAACTGAAGATGCCCTCTGCATGGGGCACTTCAGACAGCAGTTGTTGAACCTTGGCTCCAGATGAAACACCCCAAATTAGCTGTGATACTGCCTGTGGTAGCCAGAATGATGGTCTGCCTTCACCCCCAAAGATGTCCACGTCTTAACCCCAGGACCCTGTGAATATATCACAAGGCAAAAAGGAATTAAAAGAGCAAGTGGAATAAGGTTGCTATCCAGGTAAATCACAATAATCCTTAAATGTGGAAATCAGCATCAGAGTGAGGAAATGTGAAATGGACTCCACCAGCCATTGCTGGTTTAAAGCTGAAGGGTAACCATGATTAAAGAATGCAGATGATCTCAAGAAGAAAGGAAAAGAAAGAAAGCAGATTCTTCCCTAGTCTCCACAAAGGAACACGGCCTTGCCAGTGCTTTGATTTTAGCTCAATGAGACCCATTTTGGACTTTTGAACTGAAAGATAATTTGTGTTGTCTTAAGCCACTAAGCTTGTGGTAATTTGCTATAGTAGCAACAAGAAACTAATACACTGGTAAGCTAAAAATCTTAGTTAACTATGGTCTTTGAGTGCTGCCCTGAATTTGCCATTGACTTAAGGTCAAATGTCATTTGTTAGCCCCTCTTCTCCCCACCTACTCTTCGGCCTCTAAATCATTCATGGCTGGATGATCAAGCCCTTCCCTAGTATCTAACAGTCTTCTAATGCAGAAAGTCTGTGAATAGCTATGTAACTTGGAATGAGTCCAAGTTCTATATGAACTGAGTAAGAAGGTGCATTGTTATAAAATAAATTTTTAACAGTAAACATGTTTTCTTAAAAATAGAACTGCCATCAGTTCAGTTCAGTTCAGTTTAGTCGCTCAGTCATGTCCGACTCTTTGCGACCCCATGAATCACAGCACGCCAGGCCTCCCTGTCCATCACCAACTCCCGGAGTTCACTCAAACTCATGAATCCAGCAATTCCACTCCTGCTATTTTTCTGAAAAAAATAAAAACACTAATGCAAAAAGTATCTGCACCCCTATATTCTTTGCAGCATTATTTATAATAGCCAAGATATAGAAGTGACCTGTGTCCATCAATAGATGAATGGATAAAGAAGATGTGGTGCATATATACAAAGGAATATTACTCAGCCACAAAAAAGAATAACGTCTTGCCATTTATAACAAAATCAATGAACCTACAAGGTATTGGACTAAGGGAAATAAGTCACAGAAAGACAAACACTATAAGATTTCACTTATACGTGGAATCTAAAAAGCAAAACAAATGAACAAACATAATGAAACAGAAACAGACTCAAAACAGAGAACAAACAGGTGGTTGCCAGAGCAGAGAGGTGTGGGGGATGAGTGAAGTAGGTGAGGGAGATTAAGAGGTACAAATTCCACTTACAACATAAATGAGTCATGTGGATGAAATGTACAGCATGAAGAAATACTCAACAATATTATCATAACTTTTATGGGACTGTGGTCTTTGAAAACCACTCTAAATTTCTATTACTGTGATCATTTTGTAATGTGTGGAAACACTGAATCATTATGTTATGCACATAGAACTTACATAATGTTGTAGGTCAATCATACTTCAGTTAAAAAAAGATAACAATACTAGATATTTTTCCTCATTTTGGTGTCCCTGAGAGCTGTGTATAACTTCTTGATTAAACTTATTGAAAATCCACAATGGAAAAAATATTGATAATTATTTAGAATATAGTAATATTTCTCTGTGCTGTGCTTAGTCACTTAGTCATGTTCGACTATTTGCAACCCTGTGGACTGTAGCCTGCCAGGCTCCGCTGTCCATGGAATTCTCCAGGCAAGAATACTGGAATTGGTTGCCATGCCCTCCTCCAGAGGATCTTCCCAACCCAGGGATCAAACCAGGGTCTCCTGCATTGCAGGCAGATTCTTTTCCAGCTGAGCTATCAGGGAAGCCCAATACTCCTCCACAATAGTTTAATTTTGAAAACCCCCTTCCCCAAAGTAGAATACTACCATATATTTATTTTTTTAATAAGGTGAATTTAAATAAAAATTTTCTTAGGCTATCCCAAACCAGGGCTGAAGGTCTGCCAACTACTGGCTTATGCACTAGGAATACAGAGATGAATAAGACTCAGGTCTGTCCTTGATGAATTCACAATCTACCTAGTGGAGTAACAAGCATATCTATGAAGTTATTATGTGAAGTTATTAATAATGAGTAGAATGGGAAGACTTCAGAAGGACATGTATCATTTGAGTTGGGCTTTGAAGGTGGGTAGGAGTTTGAATAGTGAAAAGAGGAACACTACCACCCTGCAGTGTAGGTGTAATAATATGAGCAAAAGTAGAACACAAAAGGATATGCAGAATGTTTCCATTAAGATCAGGAACTAAGCAAGCAGGCCCATTCTCTCCACTCTAAATGTTGTACTGGAGGTTATGTGCTAATGCAACTGAACAAAAGAGTCAGTTGGAAGCATTAAAGAAGAAATGAAACTATTGGTATATAAAAAAGTGACGTATAGTAAGTATGTCTAAAAACCCTCAGAGAATCAGTGATAAAACTAATGGAAATAATAACATAAGTCAGCAGGGTAGTATGATATAAAATTAACACAAAAAACAAGGGCCTTCATATACATAAAAGGCAGTGAGAAAACAGAAAACATAACATCCATTCATAATAGCAATATAAAAGGTTAATTATTTAGGAATAAGCTTAATAATAAATGTGTAAATGTATGAGAAACATTTTAAAACACTCCTGAAAGACACAAAAGTAGACCTGAATAAATGGAAATACATTGCTTGTGTTTACAGACAGAATGACTCAACATCAAAAAGATGTCACTTAACATCCTCAAGTTAACAGAAATTTAAGGAAATCCTAATAAAAAATAAAAACACCAATAAATTTTTTTATGGAGTTGGATACATTGATATTAAAGTTCAAATAAAAAATATATACTCAGGAATAACCAGGGAAAAAAGTGACAAAATCTACAAAGGGATACTAAATCTATCAGACATTAAAACATAATCTGAAGGACTAGAACTGGACCTCAGAGGAGGAAATGAGAAGATTATATTAAATACTCTAGGGAAAGTCCCATAATGCCATTTCAAGGAGTTTAGGCGAAATTCTATGGGAAAAGTGGACGATCCAAGAGATTTAAAAGCAGGAGAGTGATGCTGAGCACTGACCATCTGCCAGCTCCATTTATTAGCTCAATTAATTTTCACAACAATTCATCATTATTACCCTCACTTTACTAACGGAAAGAAAACTGAAGCAAAGATACGTAACTTGCCCAAGTCACACAAGTGGCAAGACAGAGACTCCAACCCAGGAGCCCTATACCTCACTGTAAGGTCCAAACAGAATCTTTTAGTACAGTGTGGAGGAAAACAAGAGTGGAGAGGAATGGAGGTATGGGGGCCAATCGGAAGGCTCACCGTAGTTCAGATAGATGATAAGGGTCTAAATCATTTACCCGTAATGTAATCTCATTTTTGCAGGAGTTAAGGCAAAAACTTCCCTTCCAAAGTAGAGTTTTCTTTTTAGAATTTAGGATTTAAGTGACATGACAGAAAAAAAAAGAGTGCTGTAATGAAACTCGTGGAGCTTACAGCTCTAAATGTCACTTTCCCTAGTGAGGAAATTGGCAATCTGAGTGAATTTCAGGGAGATGAAGCAGCAGGGAAATGTGTTCCTGTTGTTGTCTGTAAAAATAATAAAAGTAAGCACAATATGTGTGACCAAAAAACAGGTTGGGGAAAATGTTTTTGCATAATGAAAAGACAGATTCAGTTTTCTTTTATGGCCAAGTTAGTAATTCACAAGAAGAGAAAATTGCCATAAGTACTGGGCATATAACAGGTATTCAGTAAACACTTATGGCATCAAACTGAATAATAAGTGGAGTTTACTGTCCAATTTTACGACCCTAGAAGTCTTTATTACAGCACTGTTATTATTTAGTTGCTCAGTCATATTTGACTCATTGCAACCCCGTCAATTGTAGCTGGCCAGGTTCCTCTGTCCACGGGATTTCCCAGGCAAGAATACTGGAGTAGGTTGCCATTTCCTTCTCCAGGGGATCTTCCTGACCCAGGAATCAAACCTGCATCTCCTGCACTGGCAGGCAGATTCTTTATCACTGAGCCACCAAAAAAGCCCAGTAGCAGTGGATATTGTGACTTAAAAATGAAATTAAGTCAAAAATGTAAAATTCATAGGGGTACGTAACATGGCAAGTGTCAGCTCCCTGCTCTTTCTCTTAGTAAAAAACTGACTGCCATCCTAATGACACTTTGGAAATGCAATTTAAATTGGTCCATTTTGCTAATTATTATCAATTCTGAAAAGGACTGCTGCTGCTGCTAAGTCACTTCAGTCGTGTCCGACTCTGTGTGACCCCATAGACAGAAGCCCACCAGGCTCCCCCATCTCTGGGATTCTGCAGGCAAGAACACTGGAGTGGGTTGCCATTTCCTTCTTCAATGTGTGAAAGTGAAAAGTGAAAGTGAAGTCGCTCAGTCGTGTCCGACCCTTAGCGACCCCACGGACTGCAGCCTACCAGGCTCCTCCATCCATGGGATTTTCTAGGCAAGAGTACTGGAGTGGCTTGCCATTGCCTTCTCCGGTGAAAAGGACTAGTGAGAAGTAAGTAGTAACTTCTAGCAATATTATCTCTCCTTTCAAATTTCTAACTCTAAGAAACTCATATTTCCAAACCAATAATAACAACAGCAAAACAAGCTTGAATAAAACATTAATGTAAACATGTAAAATGGGGACTATCATTATTTAAGATACTTCTAATAAATTATGTTTATCTTCAGTTCAATAGATATCATAAAGTTTAACATTATAGCATTTTGTAAAGTTTATCATCCATCTATAATAGCAAAATATTGGTATTACAATAATGTTATTAACTGGGTCTCTACTGTGAAGAAATTTGTGATGTTTCTTGTGATGGAATTTATATCTGTGCTACCATGAATAAGAGATTTCTTGACCAAACTTGAAAAAGAAAATTAGGACACTTATTCTAGAAAACAAAATATATGATTTTAGCATATTATCAATATTTGTACTCAAAGATAAATATGCTATAAACAATCATAATTTGTTCTTTAAAACAAGTGACTCAAATCTCTAAACATACTTTGTTAGAATTACTCAATGAATAATTTGTTTTGTATTGACGTTGTATAAATCAATCTTTTCTCCATCTCAGACTGGCTTCAGCTCTCCCCATCAAAAAATAAGGAAATTAATTTCCACGATATTAGGGGTGGGCTGAGGCAGGGAGATTGAAAAGGGAGACGGACAACAAGAATTCCTGACCTTGGCTTAGTTATGTCTCATTGCTGTTGTTCCTTTACCTTCCTGAGAGATGGAGACCCTGGCACTTCTTCCGTGTCGCTGACACTGCTTTCTGGTACTTCACTAATATCTCCATTGCTTTTGGGTACTTCAGTAATGCCTTTGTTCACTCTTTTCATTAAAGGGCTGCCACAATTTTCCAATGTAGAGATGTTCGTGGGAGTCTCATTAGAATACAGCCTTTTGGGTTCTACTTTTCTTGAGATATACTCTGGGACCTTGCTGGTTACATTTTTACCAGCCTTTGAATGTATCGGCTCTGACCTGAGGTATTAATAGAGATTAAATCAATGAACTGTTTACTTTGAAATATATATTTGTATATAACTAAAGGAGCAACATGAAATGACAATGATAACACCAGTTTTTATATTGAAAAAACATCAAACTAATTGTTTGAAAGTTAAGATTCACATATATGATTATTTAGAAATTCTCTTGCAGATTCAAATTTTTCAGTAAAGCAACCCAAGTGTGCATGAGACAATCTTATAACACAGTAGAAGAGCATAGGTAGGGAAAAAAAAAAGTCAAATAAATTACATATGTATAATAAAATTGTATAGAATCATTAAAAAGCATGTTTCCAAGTCATTATCAGCAATATTAGGAAATGTTCACAATATAATATTTTGTGAGAAAAAAACAGGATACAAAACTACATATGCTATATGAGCCAATCTTGTTTTAAAATGTAAATGTATGCAAAATTAAAAGTCTGAAAGAAAATACAGTGTGCCAAACATTAACAGTGGCTAATCGTTAGGTGGTAAAATTGTGGGTGTTTTTCACTTTATTCTTTGTACTTTACTGCATTTTCCTAATTTTCCACAGAAATTTGTTATTTTACTATGAAGTAGCCTCCAGCAAAAAAAAAAAAAAAGTTAAGAGGCAAAAGGGGGAGTTCCCTGGCAGTCCAGTGGTTAGGACATTACACTTTCACTGCTGTGGCCTAGGTTCAATCCCTGGACAGGGAACTGAGATCCTGCAAGCCATGCAGTGCAGCCAAAATTAAAAAAAAAAAAAAAAAGAGAGAGACAAAAGGGAAAAAAAGAAAGAAAGAAAAGCAATGGCTGCCTGTCCATATGTCTAAGAAAGAGAGCTCTGGGTAATGAATACAAACCTTCCTGTGAAACTTAACACTATATCACTCCTAAAAAACAACCACTGAAAACAGAAATGAGTTTTAGGTAATGACAAAGATAAACCAGACAGTTCTGTTAAATTGTGATCATAAGAGAAAAAAGCAAGTATCGGTGAAAGATGGGTGATATTTCTATACAGTTAGGTCTTCCTGGAGCTCTTCCTGATTCAGTTAAAATTTCAGATCTTCTAATGTTTTCCTTCTCAGTTGTTTCCTAAATGAATGCCACTGAATTACTGCAGAATAAGATTGCAATGGCTTTATCCCAACCAATAAAGACATTAAAAACACAGCCTTACCTTTTTTGTTTTTGTGAAAGACACAGTGTTTGTAGAGAAGATGCTCTACTTGGCTCATCAGCTAATGTAGCCAAAATAAAGTTGGCTTCCAATAACATATCGTCAATACTTAAAGCCATGGGTCTAAAAAAGGCAAAATCAGAGCAAAAACCACACTCATTTTCTGATGGACACTGGGAAAACATTAGAAAATGATACTTAATTTTGGAGTAAAAAGAAACAGTAAAAGTAGAAGTCTTATTTGTTTTTTCACAAGTTGAGATAGTCCTTAGAGCTAAAAGAGCCCTTAAAAATCATCACATCCAATTTCATAAGACACATTTATCCTAACCCAATCTCTTTGAAATTTTTGTTCTGAAATATAACATACCATAGTTTCATAGAGATTTAACTTGTTTAAGCAGTATATAATTTTCTAATTAGGCAATTTATTCAGTATATCAAGTTTGTAAATGTTTTCACTCTGCAAAACAATGTATCTTTCTAATCAAGTCACCAATCAAAAGAACACTAGGTTACAACATCTTTCAAAATTTTAGTTCGAAAAGTGTTGCTAGTAAAGTTAAGGAATTCCTGAGGTGTGAATTAATTTCAACGTGACCCAAAGGGTTTTATTTATTAGTATATGACAAAAGAAAAAGAAATAAACTCAGAAATTTCCCAAAGACCTACTTCCCAGGAAAGTCAAAATGAATGGCTATAGGAGCCCGTATAGCTTCTGAAAATGTCAGCACTCCCTGAAAGGAAAAGAAGGGGAAAAAATGTGAAATCTTTATTATAAACTGCCACTGATAATTCTAATTGGACACTACTTTTGGTTTTACCTTCAGTTCTTTGAAGCAAAATGTTATTTCAGTGTCAATTCCAACTTGAAAGAAGTCAAACTCATCTGGACCAACAAACATCTCACTGTATACAGAATTGGTCAGGTCTGTTCAATATTATAGGAAAATAAAGAATAACATCAATTCCGTAGGCATTTGTGAAATTTTAATAAGAAAATATAGTCAGGGACTTCCCTGGTGGTCCAGCGGCTAAGACTCCTTCCTCCTAATGCAGGAGGCTGGGGTTCAATACCTGGTCAGGGAACTAGATCCCAAATTTCATAACTGAGAGTTCCCCTGCTGCAACTAAAGATCCCACACAGCGCAACAAAAATGGAAGATCCTGCAATTAAGACCCAGTGCAGCTAAATAAATAAATATTTTTTAAAAAAAGAAAAGTAAATATAACCATAAATTGTAGGTTAAAAATAGCCACAAGTTCTTTGACATTTCTTCACTGAGTGGTAGGGTCTGTATCTGTGTCCCTTCCCCTTGGGGTGAGTGGGCTTTCTGTCTACTTGCACTAATAGTATGTGGTGGAGTGATCTAGTGCTAGTTTCTGGTCTGGGCCCAGGCATCAAGAGACTGCCACCTCCACTTCCTCTATCCCACAAGCTGGGAGGGGTGGCCAAAAAAGAAAAAAATGGAAAGTAAAAATCAACTTCACAGAATGGGAGAAAATATTTGAAATATATGATAAGCGGGGCTTCCCAGGTGGTGCTAGTGGTAAAGAACCAGCCTACCAATGCAGGAGACATAAGAGACAGGTTTGATCCCTAGCTTGGGAAGATCCCCTGGAGGAGGGCATAGCAATCCACTCCAGTATTCTTGCTGGGAGAATCCCATGGACAGAGGAGTCTGGCGGGCTATGGTCCATAGGGTCGCACAGAGTTGACTGAAGCAACTTAGCACAGCACGGCACATATAAGGGACTAGTATTCAGAACAATAAAGACAAATAACTCAAGTGAAAAATAAACAATATGAACAGACATTTCTCCAAAGAAAATATACAAATAAACAATAAGCACACAAAAAAAGATACTCAACATCATTAGTTACTAGGGGAATGAAAATCAAAAGCACAATGAGACACTTCATACCCACTAGGATGGCTAAAAATCCAAAAGACAGACAATAATAGGTGAATTTTGTTCTCTAATATTTTATTAAAATTTCATGTGCACTTTTAAAATGAAAATACAATCATACTATGCATACCATTTTATAATATATTCAATAATATATCCTGGCTATATTTCCACGTTAATAACTGAAAGTTGCTCAGTCGCGTCCGACTCTTTGCGACCCCATAGACTGTACAGTCCATGGAATTCTCCAGGCCAGAATACTGGGGTGGGTAGCCTTTCCCTTCTCCAGGGGATCTTTCCAACCCAGGAATCAAACTAGAGTCTCCTGCATTGAAGGAGGATTCTTTACCAACTGAGTTATGATGAAGCTCAGTCCCTTATGTCAATAAGTACATTTTCCAAATTATTTGTGTGTGTTGGTGTTTTGTGTTTTCCACTACAATACTAACTTCAATAAACATCTTTGATATACATACCCAGAGAGAAAGAAATGTATATATACACACAAACAAGACTACTATTTTTTTGTTGTTGTTGTCTGTGCAGTGTGGCTTGCAGGATCTTAGTTCCCCAACCAGGGACTGAACCCAGGCCCATGGCAATAAAGGCCTGGAATCCTGCTAGGCCATCAGGGAACTCCCAAGACTACTTTTAATAATAGCTTCATTGTATTTCACCAATTAAACCAATCTCCTGTTCTCAGATCTAAGATAGAGAAAAATGCTTTTATATATTAAGTGCTTTTCTCCAGATAGGGGGATTCCAGGTGACTTTATTAGTGTGTTTTTAATTTTCTTCAATGAACATGAATTATTTAAGCATAAAAACAAAGGAGAAATAGTATTTATATTTTAAAAGGACCAAACAATACCTTACAAATACCTTCATTTCAATCAAGAAGGCTCATGTCATGACTCGTGGTTGCCATGGGGGAGGGGGAGGCCTAGGGAGGGTTGGATTGAGAGTTTGGGATTAGCAGATGCAGACTATTAGATGTAAAATGGATAAGCATGTCCTTGGTGGCTCAGACGGTAAAGAGTCTGCCCGCAAGGTTGGAGACCTGGGTTTGATCCCTGGGTCAGGAAAATCCCCTGGAGAAGAAAATGGCAACCCACTCCAGTATTCTTGCCTGGGAAATCCCATGGACAGAGGAAGCTGGTGGGCTACAGTCCATGGGGTAGCAAAGAGTCGGACACGACTGAGCGACTTTACTTTCACTGTATAGCACAGATAACTATATTCAATATCCTATAATAAACCATGATGGAAAAGAATACAAAAAAAGAATATTTAAAAAATAAATTAAGAAAAGAAGGCTCATGTCACTCCCAGTGTGCTAGCAATAGAGTAGGTTCAATAATAAATTTAAACAACTGGGTCCCCAGTCAACCATAACTAGTCATTAGAAAGCTGCTCATGGGGTAGCAAAGAGTCGGACACGACTGAGCGAC
This sequence comes from Moschus berezovskii, assembly GCF_049115385.1. Lineage (NCBI taxonomy): Eukaryota > Metazoa > Chordata > Mammalia > Artiodactyla > Moschidae > Moschus > Moschus berezovskii. Next base: position 57,589,626 of record NC_142478.1, on the reverse strand, counting down.
TTTACTTTCACTGTATAGCACAGATAACTATATTCAATATCCTATAATAAACCATGATGGAAAAGAATACAAAAAAAGAATATTTAAAAAATAAATTAAGAAAAGAAGGCTCATGTCACTCCCAGTGTGCTAGCAATAGAGTAGGTTCAATAATAAATTTAACAACTGGGTCCCCAGTCAACCATAACTACTCATTAGAAAGCTGCTCACAAGGGATAGCGTCTCCTGGTTACTAAATGGTCATCTTTATTCAGAGATGGCATTATGAATATAAAACAGACCCTCTCACTAGCCACGCATATATTTTCCAGATCATGCACTTCTAAGTGCCAAAAAAAGAATACTAGATGAGACTTGAGAGAAGCAATAAGAGCACGGTGGTAATGAGCCTAAGTCCTGGAACCTGACAGCTTCTATTCAGATCATAATCCACCACTTATTAACTGTGTGACAGCAGCAAGTCACTTAGTTTCTCTGTGCTTCACAATCTTCATATGGAAAATGAGGATACTAACAGTAGCTACATCATAGAGTTGTTACAAAGATCAAATGGATTCACAAATATAAACCATTTAGAACAGCATCTGGCAAAAACTAAACACTACAAAGTCATCTGACCCATAAGCACTAGTTATGCTGGTTTTTCACTTTCAAATAATGTTTCTACCTTTATATTCTTTCTTTACTGCTGCTGCTGCTGCTGCTGCGTCACTTCAGTCGTGTCCGACTCTGTGTGACCCCATAGACAGAAGCCCACCAGGGTCCCCCGTCCCTGGGATTCTCCAGGCAAGAACACTGGAGTGGGTTGCCACTTCCTTCTCCAAGGTGTGAAAGTGAAAAGTGAAAGTGAAGTCGCTCAGTCGTGTCTGACCCTTAGCGACCCCACGGACTGCAGCCTACCAGGCTCCTCCATCCATGGGATTTTCTTTACTGCTATCACCCCCCAAATATTATCCAAGGTCAAAGAATCTCAAACAGCTCATGCCAAAAATACCCTAGTAAATTTCCTTAATAGCAAAACTCCAGATTTAATCATGCCATAGTGTCTCCATTCCATCTGTATAACTCTTGGAAGAGTGAACTAAAGAAATATTCACATTTTCTGCCTTATATATTTGCCATCTGGAATATCTTACATTTCTAACTTAAAGTTAATTTTCCTTTTTATGTGGTCAAAGATCATCTCAATTGGATGGCTGGCCTCTTCCTTTCCTTTATGCTAAATACAAAGGATAACAAATAGACCTTAAAATTTTAACTGAAAAACTATTTTTCTCAGTAACCATTCTCCTAATTTTAAAACAATTTGAATTTCAAAGACAAATATTTTAATTACTGGTTGACAAATTTCTTTGGTCTCTTGAAAATTTTGATCTTTCTATATTTTACCTTTACTGCCTTTTAGTCAAGAATAAATATTATGCCAGTAATATTTACTGTATAACCATGGAGTAATCAGGAAAGCCAGGAAGTAATATTCCATTAAAGCACAGTGACAGATATAATCCTTACCCATTGACTCCTCATTAGAACTCTTAATGCAAACCTTCAGCGGAGTAACAGCAAGAGTAACTTCCTCTTGACTCGATGTAAAAAGAACAAGTGCCTCAGTAAGCACCCTATAAAATGCAATGAACAATATTACACTATTTGAAGAACAAACAGAAATAAATTATCTTATGAAATGGAACGCAAATCTTTAATCTGGAAATAAATAGATGAATTGTCCTGAATTTAGAAAAATCTACCCAAAAGACTTATCTCTATTCTTCTACATGACCTGCTATATTTTTGGTATATCTTAAAATTACACCATTGGAAATTCAGGGTGTTCCAGTCGTTAGGACTCATGCTTTCACTGCCGGGGCCTGGGTTCAATCCCTGGTCCAGGTTGTCCTGACATCCCAAATGACCTTTCATCCTGGGTTCCCTTTTTAAAAACACCTTCGCTGAGATACAATTCATATTCTACACAAATCACAGATTTAAAGCTGTATGGTTTGCATTTCCCTAAGGACTAATGATGCTGATCATCTTTCCATGTGTCTGTTGGCCATCTGCATATATTCTTTGGAAAAATGTCCATTCAAATCCTTTGCCCATTATTTTAGTTAGGTTATTTATCTTTTTATTATTGAATTAAAAGTTCTGGCTTATTTTTTAAATCGAAGTGAGGTTAGATAAAAATGAAATTCTTAGAATTTCTGTAATGTTGGTGTTAACCTGATGCTAGACTTTAGATAAGGAGTGTTTCTCAATGCCAAAATGTCAGGAACACCTACCAAATTAACCTGGGAACTTTTCCAGTGTTAAGGGGGAGGTGTTGTACAAGATACCAAACAAGCTGATACAAAAAATGACAACATGAATGTGCAATTCAAAAAAGAAAAATACAAACTTCTAATAAATGTAAAAAGATGCTCAAGCTCCCTAGTAATAAAATAGACATAGTAAAGAACAACTAAAATGCCATTTTCTATCAAACAGGTTGGCAAAATTTTTGAAGATTAATCATAATCCTTTACTTTGAAGGATTCTCCTACACTTCTGGTAGGAATGTAAATTGGCACAAACTTTTCAGATAGCAATTTGCTAGTCCATATGTATGCAAATTTAAAATTTGTGTAAGCCTTTGACCCAGCAGTTTCATTTCCAGGACTCAATATGTGTTGTGGGCTTCCCAGGTGGCTCAGTGGTAAAGAATCTGCCTATTAATGCAAGAGAGGTGGGTTCAATCCTTGGGTCAGCAAGATCCACTGGAGAAGGAAATGGCACCCCACTGCAGTATTCGTGCCTGGAAATCCTATGGACAGAGGAGCATAGTGGGCTACAGTCCATGGGGTTGCAAAAGAACTGGACACAGCTTAGCAACTAAACAACAAAGTATGTGATACAATTTTGAAAGAGAGAAAGGTATCCATAGATATAGGGAGAGGGAAAGTTATAGACAAACAGACTATAAATAGAAGATGTAAAAAGATATACACCAAATTGTTCACAAATGTTACGCCTGCCAAGTGCGATATATGGGGTGAGCAGAGGAGAAAGACTTTCATTTTTCATCTTTGCACTTTTCTATAAATTTTAGATGGACTGCAAGGAGTATGTATTTCTTTTGTAATTTAAAAAACAGTAAGGGTAAAATATCTTTTGGCTTACAAAATAATTAACGTTTAATGCTACAGTTTAATTGAAAAATTGAGTTCCCCCTCACTGACAAATACATTTCACTCATTTTCTAGGACAAAACAAACAAACAGGGATAAAATCAATCACATAAAAACTGTTACGATTTCCTCATGCTGTGTGTTTTAAGACACCCAGTGTCTTACAGAAAGCATCATATGAATGCAAAGTGTTATCAAATAATATATGTTTCTCTTAATACCACTTGATGTAGAAAGCCACTGATGGGATATTTCTAGAAATTTCTTGGCCAATAAATTATTATTTCTACTATTAGGCAGTTATTATTTTCTATTATCTTTCTTCAGGTTTCCTCTTGATCCTGTAAGTTCTAGGGCATTAATTCTTTACTCTGTGACCATACTATATTCAGGAAAAAAAACAACAGAGAACTCATTACCTTGGTTTAATCACTAGTGTATTAGCACACATATTCTTTTGAAAAATAACTTGCAAAGGCTGGCTTTCTTGAAAACACACATTATGAATCTTTTTAATACCTTAAAAATAATAAAGCAATAAAAGTTAATAATTTTAAGTGCAAAATTAAAAAAAAATTTAAAGGCTTTTACACTTCACGTTCAGATTAAAATAATATAAAGTAATATTTAATATCTAGCAGGTGCATATTGGAGAAGGAAATGGCAACCCACTCCAGTGTTCTTGCCTGGAGAATCCCAGGGACGGGGGAGCCTGGTGGGCTTCCGTCTATGGGGTCACATAGAGTCGGACACGACTGAAGTGACTTAGCAGCAGCAGCAGCAGCAGCAGCAGCAGGTGCATATAGGTTACAAGAAACACTAACCCTATTTGAATGTGTTTATCGCTCCCTAGTGGACAGCATGTAACATGTCACACCCTCCAAACAATTAGGTGGTAGCATTCCCACATTCTTTTGAAATATGGGTAATTTCTTAAATTACGTGTAAAATAGTAATTGCCCACTACCAACCATATATCTGTGATTCTCTTTCAGAATTTTTCAACCAAAGCTGATATTTCTGGATGGGACCTTTGAAAATAAAACCTGAGCATTGAATCTGTGTGTTCTTTCCCTCTGAGAGGATGAGAGGAGTGTGGAGCAGTAATGGCTATGGTCCAGTGTACCCACAACTACGGTATACACTGCACAGATATTATCTCTGATCCTCTCAATATCTCTGTGGGGTATGTACTTAATGGAAACTATAGCTTGAGCTTGGTTAAATGACTTCAAGGCTAAGCTGTTTTAACAAGTATAGTCAGAATTTAAGTTTATCTTTTTTTTTCGGAATCTAAATTTGAACATAGAGCCCATGTAATAAAATCCAGGTAGGCTACAACTTTCTACAGCATAATAATGTTACAATGAGAATCAAAACGATTTACTATAAATAGCATTTCTCAACTTATTTTTTTAACTGAATTAATAACAGCAATATTTATTATTTTCATAAATATTTACTGAGCACTTACTGTCTGCCAGGCTGATCAATTAGCTTTTAATGATCATCAAAAGTACAGTGATTCAAAATAACAAGCATTTGCTATTTTTCACAATTCAGTTAAGTGGCTCCTCTGGTTTGGGCTGGCTTCACTGTGGCTGGATTGTTTTGAATGGCCTCACTTTCATATCTGAGGCCTCACAGTTGTGACACTGGGACAGTTTGGATGGCTGGGGCCTCACACCACATGGTCTCCAATCTTCCAGGTGTTTACACAGGCTATGCTTATTCTCACATTGATGGAAATGTTCTTAGTTTAACAGTGGAAGCTGACAGGCCTCTTGAGGCCTAGGCTTAGAACTCACACAACATCAATTCTAGTGCATTCTACTGATATCAAAGCAAGTCCAAGGCCAGCTGAGATTTGAAGTGGGGAAACAGATTTCAGCTTTTGAAGGGAAGGCCTGCAGATAATTTATGAGTTTTGGGGGGTTTTTTTTGGTAATCAACCACACAAGAGACAATTTGGGAGCTGTGGACCAGTGAACAACTCGGACAAAAATCTTCAACCTCACAAACCTTACATTCTAGTAAAGAGAGGTACACAATAAGAAAATAAGTATTAATGAAACAATTGGTATATCACATAGTGGGCTTCTCAGGTGGCACTAGCGGTAAAGAACCTGCCTGCCAATGCAGGAGAGAGACACGGGTTCGATCCCTGGGTCGGGAAGATCCCTTGGAGGAGGTCATGGCAACCCACTCCAATATTCTTCCCTGGAGAATTCCATGCACAGAAGAGCCTGGCGGGCTACAATCCATAGGGTCGCACAGAATCAGACATGACTGAAGCAATTTAGCACACATGCACACATGTCACAAAGCGATAAGTACACAGGAATAAAAAAAAAAATGGCAGAAAGGGAGCTGGGGAGTGCCAGTGATGGGGGTAGCAATTTTAAATAGGGAGTTCAAGGAAGACCTCATGGAAAAGATGCCATTTGAGCAAAGACTGAAGGAGGTCTTCAAAAGATCAAACCATGTGCCATCTGGAAAGGGAGCTTGCTAGGCAGAGGGGACAGCAGCCCAGCCCTTGAGGAGAAAGCATGCCTGGGATTCCTGGATCATGTGAGACCTCACAGGCCATTGTAAGATCTTCAGCTTCTACCCTGGGTACAATGGTGAGTTTTTTGAGAGTTTTGAGCTGGAGTGACATAATCTGACCTGTTTTAAAAGTATTACTGTGGTGGCTATTTTGGAAAGATATGAAGCTCAAAAGTTGGCATATGTTACTTATTTTAAAAAATATTTTCAAGTTACTTTTAGATGGATACGTAATAGAAGACAAAAGATGCTCAAGGCATAACATTTAAAAACTACCAAAAATAGACAATGAAAGTTAGTCACCCTCCACCTCTGACTCCTGCCACCCTAATACTCTTTTCAGAGGTAACTACTGTCATCAGTTTCTTAACGTATTCTCCAGAAACAGTCCATGCATACACAAGCACAATCATACCTCTGTAACAAATAGCTGACTCAGGTGAATATTGTATTGGTATTACCAAGGATGTCCAAGTAATGACTTATTTCTTTGTCATCCCTGAGGCTCTTTTTCTTGTTGCTTGCTTTCTTCCCCTTTTTCGTTAACAAGAACAAGACACTTTCAGTTTAGACCCTTGATCACACTGCTTCCTCATAGTAGAATGCCCTCCCATTTCTGACCATTGGAAATGTACCCAGATGTGAAGCCAGCACCTACAAAACCTTTCCTCTTCACCTTTTCTTTCCCAAGTACATCCATTGTACCCTTTTAAAAGCAACTTGGTTGGGGGCTTCCCTGGTGGTCCAGTGGCTAAGAACCTGCCTGCCAATGCAGGGGACACGGGTTCAACCCCTGGTCAGGAAGATCCCAAATGCCGCGGGATAGCTAAGCCAGTGCTCCACAATTGCTGAGCCTGTGCTCTATCTAGAGCCCGTGAGCTGCAACTGAGCCCTCGTGCTGCAACTACTGAAGCCCACACACCTAGAGCCTATGCTCTGCAACAAGAAGCCATCACAATGAGAAGCACCACAACCAGAGTAGCTCCTGCTCGCTGCAATTAGAGAAAACCCATGCAGCAATGAAGACCCAGTGTGGCCAAAAATAAATAAATAAATCTTAAAAAAAAAAAGTAACTTGGTTTGACATACTTCTTCATTGCATTTTTTCCTAGCCTTCTAGTTTAATAATTTTCCATGAGAGAATGCAAATGGGATAAAAATTTAAAGTCCTGTTTACTCTGTGTCATTTACCGACTTTTTCTAGTGTTGCACAAAGTACTGGACTATAATGAGACAAGGACTTTTCACCAGAATTTCTTCCCTCATTAAGAAAGTCTTATTACTGAAACAACAATGAAAACAAAGCAGCTGAACTAAATAGAATGCTTAGTAGTGTTGACTTAAATTCTGGCATAAGTTCCTTATCTTCTCACAGACCAGTAACAAATAGTCTGAGGTCCAGGCGCCAGTCCGTGGGCCACTTGATAGCACTGGTCTGTACCATCTGCTCCCAGCAATGGAATACCTGATGCTATGATAGAATTCTGCTTGCCATTTCATAGCTCAATCTGCAACTTCCTTCAGTGGCTCCAGAGAACTCTCTCAGACCTGAAGAGGCACAGCTAAGGAATAAGCATTATTTTGGAGATGTTCCATTTGTGGAGTTTGGAATTTCAGAGGTTAGTGATAGTTCAAAAATCTTACAAGCTGGCCAATGCTCCTAATCCCTTTACATTCACTGGTACCAAAGTTTAGTCATGAGTAGATCTGTAAATGCCCTTTCAGAAAATCTTAAAACCCTGAAGTGGGAATCCTGCCCTCTTGACACCACGTCATTAATATACATGTACAAATCAAGGTTTTATTTCACTCAAATAGCCAGTGCCCTCCTCTGAGGGAATCCCCTCTCTGTTGGAGACCTGTTTTCTTGATCAGAACAGAACTCAATAGCAGGTGCTTTGGATCAGCAGAGCATGTTCTTCAGGGACAACTCACTGACTCATTTTAAGCTACTCTGGGACTTGTGCAAATGAAAATACAGAGAGTTGATAGAATTATTATTAGGCAGGTGAATATTTCATATGAATCTTGGTTCTTGATGATATAAATCATCTTTTTTCCATTAATAGATTCTAAATACTGTAAGAAATCACCATTCTGGGAACTACTTGTGGTTAGATACAGAGAAATTAGTCTTTTTTAGTGGCTCATATTTTCACAACTGTTTTCTCTCAATGAAGAGAGCCAAATTTACTTCACTGTCCTTAATTTCTTCCAAAATCCCAAATATGTATTTCTAGCAATTTATTGGATATCTCTGCCCAGGTGATTTTTCTCAACTAAATTTGAACACTGTTTCCCCACCAGATTACAGAAATAAAATTGAAGCATCATTTCCTGAGTACATACAGTTTTGGAAAATATAAGTATTAATATTTATCCCAATTACTATACTAGCATCTAACGCCTTTGTTCCCCTTCCTTCCTGAGCCATCCTTCCCTGTTGTGTAGCCGTCATGAGATTTGGGAGACACCTGCTTCACTTCAAGTATCATTTGTGAGCCCTCATTGGTATAAATCAATTGATGTAATCTTATCTCCCTTGTGATTGAATTTGGTCCAGATATGGCAATAAGCCAAAGCAATTAGAGAATGGATTTCCCATGGCCCCCCAGGATTAGTTTAGGTTGGTCCAATCAGAGCAAAGCCAAGCACTTTTGTTCAATGCATGTATGAGGTATAACTCTCATTCCTCTTGGATATGAAAAGAGCAAGCATGTGGCTCCAACAGTTGCTGCTAGAAGTCACCTTATTATTAAAAGTTTATAAGAGAAGCTGGACTTAGTATAAATCACATGGAGGAATGTAGAGCAGAGAGAATTTTAAAAGGAAGGAGGAGAAGCAGCTGCTGCAGCCTGGATCAAACCACCCCTCTGATCTAATTTTTGAACTTTTAGCTTATAAGAGCCAACATTCCTCTTTACCGTTTAAGTCAGTTTGAGTTGGATTTTCTGGGTGTTTTTCCTTTCTTTCTGTTACTTGTAACTTAGAGCATCCTAACTCATACAATTTCCCAACAAAAGCTATTAAAAATCTACCAATCACAAATATGTATTGGACATTAATCAAATCACTTGAGACATACTTAAGAAACTGAAAACAGTACTAGTGATACCTCTTAGAAACTATGCCAGGTATTTCTTTAAACACTGCAAAGCTAAAACTTCCTGTAACTCACTGAATCTTCACAAAAACCCTAGAAGGCTTGTATTACTATTGTCCCCATTTTACATAAGAGAAACTGAGGCACAAAGTAAAATAATTTGCCCAGTGTCTCAGCAAGGAAGCAGCAGTGCAGGGTTCCACCCCAGACCTTGGGGCCTCCCAGAGTCTATGCTCTTTATTATCATGCTATGTATATTTAACCATGTAAAATCCAATATGACTACCACATTTGAATATCTACCTTGCAAGGCTGGGAGGCAGGAAATCTCTTTTACAACTTGGTGTATCAGAGAGAATGAATGAAGGTCTTGGCTCCTACAATTGAGGGGCTGGACTCAGAGCACTTCTAATACAAGTAGGCATTATTCTTTTTCTGTTCTTTGCAAGGAACACTGTTACTAAGGCACGCTTACAGAATATCATCCAGCAGTTAGTTAATTTTAGAATAATCAATTGTTAAGAGTTCAGATGAACATTTAAAAAAACTGGTCTGGGGACTTCACTGGTAACCCAGTGGTTAAGACTCCATGCTCCCAATGCAGGGGGCATGGGTTTGACCCTTGGTTGGTGGCTCAGAGGTTAAAGCGTCTGCCTCCAATGCGGGAGACCTGGGTTCGATCCCTGGGTCAGGAAGATCCCCTGGAGAAGGAAACTGTAACCCACTCCAGTATTCTTGCCTGGAGAATCCCATGGACGGAGAAGCCTGGTAGGCTACAGTCCACGGGGTCGCAAAGAGTCGGACACGACTGAGCGACTGAACAGAACAGAACAGATGGCAAAAAAAAAAACAAAAACACCCAACTGGTCTGTATGAAAGCATAGCCTGTGCCACTGACAAGCCAAAAAAAGAAAGAATTAATACCAGTCATCTCACAATACTTCTACAGAGAAAAGTACAATAATATTTACAACCTCCCTACCATAGACTACACAATTTCTAAGCAATATTGCAGTCTGAATATTCTAAACATGAACAATATTAACAAAAAATGCACATACTTTAAACTAGATTTAACTATACCTACCATGTCTGCAGAAGAACTGAATAACTACTTTGCACTTATCAGATCTGGTAAATATTTTGCACTTCTCCACATTTTTCTCTAGGGAATTCAGACATCTAAAGATGGGCAGAATTGACTGTAATGCAAACACATTAGAGAAGAGCATATACTTAACATGGTTGCTTGATTACTTTAAAAAAATCTAACCAGAGTATTTCTATTCTTAAATGAACAGACCTGTCTTGCACGCAATTTAAACCAATCATTAAGAACAGGATAGGTGTTATACCCTATATATCGAGCATTTCTACAACACAAGAGGAAATCAGGCCCTCTTACACTTACCTTCATTCCCAATTTGCAATTTAAATTCAACATCATGTCAGTATCATTCATTTTCACTGAGGTTGACCATTGATAATGTTGAAAAAACACAGGAGAGAAGAGGACATATCCATATGCTGACCGACAAGAATTCACAGATCTTAAAGCAAGCTAGAAAAATAAAATAACAGCCACAGAAGAAAAGAAATCAGCTTTCTTTAATGATTAATTCAAAAAAAATTCTAATATGTTTAGCATGTCATTGAAATGCATTCAAGTAAGCTATGGGATGTTAACTGCATTTTATGGACCACATTATACATATGAATTATAATACTGATATAATATGAACTGCATTCTACAGGGTGTTTTTAAAAAATTATTATTTTTTTTGGCTGTTCTGGGTCTTCATTGCTGCATGGGCTTTTCTCTAGTTGCGGCAAGCGGGGGCTACTCTCTAGGTGTGTCAAGTGGGAGCTACTCTCTAGTTGCGGTGCGTGGACTTCTTAATGTGGTGGCTTCTCTTGTTGCTGAGCATGGGCTCTAGGGAGCACGGGCTTCAGCATTTGCAGCACTTGGACTCAATAGTTGTGGCTTCTGGGCCTCAGTGTACAGGCTCAATAGTTATGGCACAGGGGCTTAGTTGCTCCACGGCATTTGGGATGTTCCCAGGTCAGGGATCAATGGCAGGTAGATTGTCTACCACTGAGCCACCAGAAAAGCCCCTTTAGAATGTGTTTGTAATTTGCATATGAATACACATATGTGTCCATATCTATACTATACCTATAAATATTAAGTCTAAAATCCTGCATGCTAAATTTGTATTTTTTGTTTGTTTTGGTAACAAGAACATATTTTTAGTTGCAAAAATGTAAATGCTCATGGGCACCTTTAACTTTAAAGTACAAAGTGATCAAAGGCAATAATACGAAAGGAAGTAAAAAGACTGCAGCAAAACGGCAGTCTTACCTTGTCTAAGGTAAGAAATTGCTAGTCAGTCAACCAATAATACTTCCACTTGGGAATGCAGGCCCCAAACTAGCAGATCTTCTGAGTTTTCAAGAGAAGCAAGAAATTCAGATTTTTATGTGGACTGTCTCAACTACTGTTAGAAAATTATTTCAATTTTTTAAAATTGGAAGACAACTGCATTACAATATTGTATTAGTTTCTACTGTATAACAATGTGAATCAGTTATAAGTATACATATTCCCTTCCTTCTTGAGCCTCCCTCCCACTCCCCCATCTCACTTCTCTAGGTCATCACAGAGCACCAAATCTCACTCTCTCTGTTATATTTCAATTTTTAAAAAAACAGTACATGCTCCACAAAACATTTCTGCAAGTCATATCTAGTCTCTTGCCCACCAGTTTGTGGTTCTGGCTTAAAGTAATCGTGTATGATTTTAAAGTTTACCATGGTCTAAATGTATTCAGATATGTAAAATACAGATCAACAGTGAAAGGGATAATTATAATTTCTGGATTTCCTAGTTAACATTCAATCTGGACTGGGATCTTTAAACATCATCTTTTGCCCTTACTTGATGGTCTATGAGCTAAATTTCTTACTTACACCTTTTTCAGAGGGGTCTAGCCACAGCTCATCACTAATTCGTGAGAGAGCTTGGATTGCTTTCCCAAATACTATGGAGAAAAAGAAAGATGCTGTTTACATTCTTTCAAACAATAAAAATAAACCATAGAACTACTTCAGCATTCACAGGACTCAAGATAAATTCACAAAGAACAGTGTTTTATAGACTAATGCTACAAACTGCTTTAAGAAGTACAGTATAATGGTCTTGGCAAAATTCCAGACACATAATAAGTGCTCAATAAATTCACAGATTGGGTGTGTGAAATAATAAAATGCAACAAAATCCTTTCTTTCTAGATGTTAAATATGTTGTATGGAACTATTGTGGTAAGCTAATTTGCATACTAAGGCATTTTTAAACTTGGTTTAAACGTATACCCCTTACTGCAAAAAAAAAGTGTGAAAACAAAGCATAGAGAAAATGTTTCAAAGGGTTTTTGTAACTTCACAGGTGGCAAAGTCAAAACAAGTTATAAGAGAGAAATTAGAGACATTCAAGATATATCTCTGATGCTTGAGCATGGATCAAGTCAGATCTCGCCAGAAAACACAGTTAGATGCCCTGTCATAAAGAGTAGCTAGGCCTGGATGAAATACTGGTCTGATTTGGTATGACACTGTTCAGTTTAGTTCAGTTCAGTAGCTCAGTTGTGTCCGACTCTTTGCTGTTAGTGGTCTTAAAAATTACAAATAAATAAAAAAATATATATGGCAAACAGATATGGAATACTATGCTTCAATAAAGAAGGATGGCCATATCAATTCATGGAAAAGCAGAAAAAAAGGAAAAATAATTCTAGAATGTAAAATCATATTATGCTTAAGAATCAGAGTTGGGAGCATCATACTACGATTGGCTCAGTGGTTAGGACTCTGTACTAAGATCCCACAAGCCACATGGCATGCTAAGAAAGAGAAGGAGGGAAAAAGAATCAGAGCTGGAGGTGCAGGCCTCAAACTGAGAACATAGGATGACTAGGGAAAAAAAAAAGTGGCCCTTTTTTAACACTTCACATTCACCACTTTTTCCTGGAGCTAGCTAATGAAGACCTTTTGTTCATTCAGTTAATATTCACTGAGCCCCTAGCAGGTTCCAAGAGTATAAGCCAAGGCAATGGGGGTACAGCAATGAACAAGACAGGTTTACAGTTCCCACCCTCACAGTGCTTAGGTTCTGGAGAAAAAAAAAAATTAAACAATCATAGAAATTATCACTTACTGAGAACTAAGGTACACACTGCAAAAGAGAACTTTCTAGAACTCTGAAGACATCCAACAATGGGGATCTTTTTCTTTCCTTTTCTGTTAATACTGTTCCATAGATGCCCTCAACACAGAGGGAGCCAACTGGGACACAAGATGCCTTTCAATGATCATTTTCAGATTACGATCTATAGAAAACCACTACTTTTCTAAACAGAGACCTTCTGGAGTAACTTACATGTTTAAAGTACCATTTATAATAAGGATTAGTTCTTTTACATTACCATTTGTTACTGAGCTCTTTACCTGCATTTCATTCCTACAACAAATACTATAATGAAGATGCTGCTATTATTCTCATTTCATAGATGAGGAAACTGAGCTCTGAAGGGATTCAATGGCTTGTCCCAGGTCATATATTTAAAAATGGCAGAATTTGGAATAAAAACAAGGTTTATGCTTTTCTCATCGCTCTAAAATACTTTTAACTGTCCAAGTGTTATTTTTCCCTACACAGTCCTTATCACCCCGAGTTTGAGGCCTACCCTTCCACTACCTGTCCCGGTGGTGCAACTTCATTTAATGGACATCTATGAATATAAATAATACGCATAAAGAAAAGCAGATGAGCCTTCATTTGCTCCTCAGAAGTTAACAGGAACCTGAGTGAGTGGATGCTGGCTATGGCCAGGCCTTCTGTCCCTTAGGCATAAAAGCAAAGGTCAAGATATGAGACGACGGTGGAAACGTCCCCAAGCCCACAAACCCTAAATTTTCCCTTTTTATACAGGAAGGCAAGAAAGGCCTCTGCACCTTTCACCTGACTGCCGCTCATCACACATTTCAGCATGGCTGCAATTCTTAAAAAGTAGAGTCATACAGCACGTCTCAGAGCGAGGGCCCCAGATGCTGCCCGGATGTTGCCCGCGCTTCGAAACTTCGCGATTTTGCCCCCACCCCATTTGCCAAAGAATAACTTCGCTTTACGGCGGGGAAGGGCCCGCGCGGGCCTCCGTAGAACCGTCTCTTGCTGACCTCTCTTTTCATTGGTTTTGAGCGAGGTGGGCGGGTCGCCGAGAAGTGTGAGGAAGAGAAGGTGGCGGCGATTGCGGTGATTGAGCGAAGCCCAGTGACAGGATGGTGAGTACCGCAGTTGCGACCACCGAGGTCTGCATCTCGGCTGAGGTTCTGCGTCGTTGGGAGCCGCTGGGAGTCACTGGGCGAGGGCTCGGGTGATCCTGGAGGCCGGGACGGGCGCGACGGCGGCCTGGGCTGGTGCCTGGGGAAAGGCAAAGGAGGAAAGAGAGCGGCCACCTCTGGGTGCGGCCAGCCCGGGCCTTGCATCCCAGCCCCAGGGGCCAGAGGACGTCCGAAGTCGGAAAGGGCCACTCTCAGCTGCTGCTTCTGTCACGAGACCCCCACGCCCGAGCCGGGGAAGGCTTTGGGCCTGTGCCTTGGGAGTCCCCGAGAAAGGAGCCCCGGGATCCCCTCCGTTTCCAGACGTTTCCTAGCTCCTTTCCCGCAAAAAGCACCTCCCGCTGGTTGGTAACCCACTGGTTACCACCCCCATGTGGCGAAAACTGGCTTCTCGGATGCAAAACGTGAAGAAGCGAGTAGAATTTCCTACCCATTTTAATTTGCTATCTGGGGAAAGGGGATAATAAGTCTCCTTTCTCCCCTGAAATAACGTGCAGCTGCCATTGAAATGTGGCGGTATACCCTCAAAGGACTGGATTTGGCTTTTTTTTTTTGGGGGGGGCGTGTTTAGAATTGCTGAAACTACTTGCTTCTTCAGGATACTGCGACCCTTTAGAGTAGAATTCCTTAGTGGTTTTCGAACTGATTTTGTGAGTACCTATGTTCTAGTTAAAGGGCCATTATTGGCGGCCAAGAGGAGTTTGGGAAGCTTTACCTCATTGTCCATCGGATTGCCCCGGACCGGCCCATCACCACCTCACCCCCAATAAGTCGGTACCCCTAAGACCTTCCTACGTGAAAACTTGGGAGCTGCTGCTGGAGAGGCCTAATAGCTGTAATCAGATTTTCAAAGTGCCCTTGATTTTCTGAAAAGTTAAGAATGGTTTGAAAAGGAGCTCTGATGATCTTGGTGTTTGTTGATAAAAAGGAACTTCTCTGTGTGATGAACATCCAGTGTATTGTTGAGATAATGTGATTCTATAACAAACAACCTTTAAGGTGCCTTATAAACGTGACATTCGTGGTCTGTTGTTCTTTAGTTCTTTGTATATGTTAGAGACTCTAATCTCACTTATGATTTTTGCTTCTAAACAGACTCCAGATTAGAGTAGTCCAGTTAACGTTAATTTTGAGACAGCTTATCGCGGGGAGAAGATGAAATTACCTGACATGATTTAAGTATTCATGTTTCTGAAGTTTTTTTGAGAGGTAGTTTTTCAGGGTAGTTTACTGAAGTATCACTTTTCATGTGAAATAGAACTGGGCAAGGTTTAGCATTGATGGATTCTTTTACAATTAAAAGCATTTTATTTGGTAAAGATACTAAAAATGTTTAATATTCAGCAGTATCCAGAGTCTGTGGGCGTCAAATTTAGGTATGGGGAAAAGTCCAGTTTTAGCTGGAGGAGGGTGTCTGCTTCTATCATCGAGTATCTGGTTACTTGGTGTATTCATAGTGTTGTGTTAGATCTTCTGTACAAAATAATGATCTAGCTGCAGCATAATTTTCCAACTACTAGAATTTTAAACATAAGAGAATTAAAATCAATGTATTTAAAGAATAATTAAGCCTAAAGAATCCAGAACATGTTAGCTTTCATTTAAGCTATCGGTGGTAAATTTTCCAAATTGTTTTGTTAAATTCTAAATAGAACAACAAACAAAAGGGATAGGCATCAAAGTGGAGAGTGAGATTAAGAAAATTCGAAAAGATTGTAAATGTGTGTGTGTGTGATATTTAACAGTACAGCAAATGGTTCTTTTGGTATTGTTTTGAGCAGAGCTGATTTTTAACATTTTCTTTCATAACACTCAGAAATCATTAACAATTGTTTGCTTATTCATTTGATGAGTTTTTTGTTCTTTTTTCGGTTTGTTTCTTTTCGTTGCTTTCTTTTAACATTGGTCATGTTTCACCCTTTTTTTTTTTTCATTCCCCTGTCTGCAATCAACTTCTTCATTCCACTAAGGCTGGGCACAGAGTAAGTTTCTTCTCTTAGCTCCTACTAACAGTGGTGGTGGGGTGGCTGATTACTGGGATTTCACCCTTTTACAGTCTGTCAAATAGCAAGTAACCAAATTTTCTATGCTTTGATTAGGTTGATTCTTTATTTGAATTTAACAAGACTGCCATTTCCAGAATCTTTTGCCATCTTAAAAGACTCTATGTAATCTGTCTAACCTGCACTGTCAAAGTGTGGAATTTGGGCAAAGAAGCTGCTTAAAGTATGACATTTGTTATGTGACACTGTTCCCCATATAACTTCATTAGCTGTAAGAAACCAGAGTCCTAGTAAGGATCCTTATTAATTTGAAATAATTTCTTTGTGGTCTTTCATTGTTAAATCTTTAAACTGCTAATAGTGTAGGTACACTTGGGCATAATCCACAGAACATTATAGAATTCAGGTTATTGATCATTATAAAGTATCACATTTTATGAATGTTCGTTCAGCCACACTCAGATTGAACAGCCCATTCATGATCAGTCCCAAACATTTTCAACCTGTTACAGTCATATACCCTTAATTTATGAGTTTGAGGTTCTTTTTTTTTTTAATATAGAAATCTTTTTTTTTTTACCTTTTTCTTAAATGCCAGCTTCCCACATTAACTATGCACTTCAATCCATATCTGAAGGGATCCCCCTCTAAAGATGAAGATTGTTCTATCTACAGGTACTTTTGTATTGATTACCACTGAGGGTGGAAACTATGTGGTGGTTTTTAGTTTTATAGATGTTTTCTCCACTGAGATCTGGATTGAAATATAAGTCATAGAGCAAATACCAGCTGAGACTACTCTTTGTAAAGAAGCTTATTTAATAATTTCTTTTAAAGTGCACAGGTTTTGTTACCTTGTGTTACTTTGGTTACTGTATGTTCTGTTGATATTTCCTTTCGTTTGTGATCATTTTGATATTTGTTCCAAGATGAATCAAGCTTATTGTGGTAGTAATTTTAATTTTACACATTTTGATTAATTTTAATTTACAAAGTCTGTGGTGGCCAAATTTTTCTGTTTATCTTGTTTAAGACAGTTAATATTTTCTTTGGTAATGTCAAGGAATAGTCATACCTTCTTTGAAACCAGTTAAAGGGCTTCTACATTTATGGATGGGACGTCTGTGTGGGAAGACATCCTGTTGTAGAAAGAAGGTGCCTATACTGCCTATGGCCATACCACCCTGATCTCATCTGAAAGTGCTTATACTAATCCACATGGAGAAATTGATTCTGTTGTCCTTTGGAAGGCAGATAACTATTTTTATATGACCTTTTTGACAATATTCTGTTAAATGATGTATACATGTCAAATCTTGAAATTTTAAAATTAAAAATTCACAGAATTGAGGTTTTTTAATTCTTTTGTATTTATGTGCAGAATTTGTTTTTATCATCTGAGATTGTGTTCCAACTCTAAACCACCTCCTGCTGAATTTATCACTTATTTGGTTGATCTTCCTTTCTTTTTTTGATGCTCTAATGTACATGAAAATTGTGATTTGTTATAAACTGAGGATATATAGGCAGTTTAATCCAGACAAATATATGACAGGATTTCTAACGATGAAAGAAAGAGAGGATAACAAAGATTACAATTCAAAAGCATGTTTGTCCTACTGAAACTCTTTGAGGCATAGGCTGTTTTTATTTTTCTGTAATGTATAGTTAATATTTTATGTAACAAATATTGTAAATTTTGGCTACTCTTCCTCCAAATAGTTGTCAACATAGTAAATTATAGAATTAACTTTTTCTCTATCATTATAATTTTAACCATTCTTTTTATTAATGTCCCTGGAATCAATATGTTTTACATTTAAAACTAGAAATATGAATTACCATATCAAATTCCATAGGACTCAGTAGTGTATTTTTCATTTTTCAGTTTTTTTATGGTGTTTAATTTTATAGGTCTCTAAATGAATTGCTTTAGAAAGCTTGGTTTTATTCTCAATAAATAGAATGGTTACTTGTATTGTGTGCACACTTATTTATGACCAAAATAAACTAAGATTGATTTAGAATCACATATATTGTTAAAATGTTCATGATAGGAATTGTGTGAATAAGTTCTGCTCTTTGGGGTTCTGGAATCTCTGAATAATTTAATTTAAAAGAGGAGTTATGGGAGGAGAATATCTTATTTTGAAATCATGTTTAACATTACAACTTTTCTCACCTTGACACTTTAAAGTTGGTGTTGGTATTAGGAGACCTGCATATCCCACATCGGTGCAACAGTTTGCCAGCTAAGTTCAAAAAACTGCTGGTCCCCGGGAAGATTCAGCACATTCTCTGCACTGGAAACCTTTGCACTAAAGAGAGTTATGACTATCTCAAGACTCTGGCTGGCGATGTCCATATTGTGAGAGGAGACTTCGATGAGGTGATGTACTTCCCTTTGCCTTCCCAAATACTTCCTTTTTCTTTTTTTTCCTGTTGCGTTGACTATATATTCATGAAATGTTTCCTTTTCTTGATTCTTATATATGTATAAGCTTTATTTTTTAGACCAGAGTTTCTCAACTGTTAAGGTCTTTTTTTCCCCTAGTGTTCCAGTGAAAAATTACTATATGCACAGTTTGAAAATCGCTGATTTTAGACTGCTTATTAAACGTTACATACTTGTTCTAACTGAATTGATATGGTTTTGTTACTATTTTTTGTAGTGTTCTCATTTAGAATGCAAAGTTTTTGTTAGGAATTTAACTGCCACCACCTCTGCTACCCTATTCTAAGCCACCATATCACTTTACTAGTGATGTCCAACTTCTGATTCTACCCTTGCTTCCTCCATAGTTTGTTCTCCAAGTAGCAGCCAGAGTGACCTTTTATAGGTGAAGTAAGATCACATCCCTTCTCTGCTCAAAATCCTACCATGGTTCCCTCTCAAGGGTTAACTATAAACAGGCATGAAGGAGTTTTGAGGCGGGGGTAGACAGTTTTGTATCTTGATTGTGGCAGCACCACTATATGTATTTGTCAAAACTCCTTGAATTGTATACCAAAGAGAGTAATTTTCCTGTATGGAAGTTATATCTCAATAAATCTTGCCTTAGAGAAAAAATAAGGAGATCTAAAGTTCCAACTTTGCCTATTAATACTGAGATTTTAGGCAAGCTGTATCCTCTTAGTTCCCTACTATGTAAATAAGATTGGAATAAATGATTTTAGTGTATGATCAAGCTTAGTAAACCTGACTGTAGCGTGAAATTTTTATTTTGTATTTCTGGAAACAGAAGATTTTTCATAAATTATTTAACTTCACTGGTGCTCCTTTTTTTTGCAGTTAAGTTTGAATAAACTAGAGTTGGCATGAAGGTGGGATGAGGGTTGGGGGTGATGAAATAGAAAAGGGCAGATGTCTTGTCAACAGAGTATAGGTTTGGATTATTAAAAATATATTAGGAGTTCTGTTTGTGATATGCTAGTTTCAGTAGCAAGAATTAAATTTTTTTGCTTCTAATTTGCTAATAAATTCACCAACCCTGGAGCCATACTTCCAGGGTTTAGATCTTGGCTTAAACAGTTAATAAACTGTGACCTTAGGCAAGCTATTTTAACCTTTCTGTGCCTTATTTTCCTCATCCAAAAAGTGGCGGTCAAAATGAAACCTACCTCTTAGGGTTGTTTTTAAGTATTAACATAGGTTGACATTTATAACCTCTTAGAAGAGTACCTGGTTCATACTAAGTGCTACATAAGTGTTAACTATCATTATTATTCTAAGCCATCTATGTAACTATTGAAGCCGGGGATATAATTTCAACACATCCTAGCTTACAGGTCATATTCCTTGGATTCTTAGAGGAAACACAAATTTGGGGGAATTACTTTGTAAAGAACTCATAATCTATGAAAATAAACTCAAGAGATTGCATGATAAATTCCAGTTCTTCTGAAGGAAGTTTATGTTTTGAGCAGTTACAGCCTTAGAGATTGAGAAGAAATCAGATATTTAACAGATGTGTTGGTTGTGGAGCACTGTTTCAAAACACCCATATGAGATTGAATATTTAAAAGAAAGTTATTTATAAACATCAGTATCTCTAAAATACTTTTTTATTTCTATTTCGTATTTTAGAATCTGAATTATCCAGAGCAGAAAGTTGTGACTGTTGGGCAGTTCAAAATTGGTTTGATCCATGGACATCAAGTTATTCCATGGGGAGATATGGCCAGCCTAGCCCTATTGCAGAGGCAGTTTGATGTGGACATTCTTATTTCAGGACATACACATAAATTTGAAGCATTTGAGCATGAAAATAAATTCTACATTAATCCAGGTTCTGCCACTGGAGCATATAATGCCTTGGAAACGTGAGTAGTATGCAATTTGGGGGTTTTATAAAGTTAATAATTGCACATGTGACATTTCGTAAAAGATAAATGTGATTATTTAAATAATTACAGCCTTTTTGGCAGTATTCTATTGGTGATTATCTTTAATATGTCTAACAACCAGATTTCTCCTTGAATCCCAATTGTCATCCTAAGTTGGAATTTATAAATGCTGTGGCTTTTTAATACAAAACAATGACATTATTTATATTTTCTTCCAGAAACATTATTCCTTCATTTGTGTTGATGGATATCCAGGCTTCTACAGTTGTCACTTATGTGTATCAGCTAATTGGAGATGATGTGAAAGTAGAACGAATCGAATACAAAAAATCTTAAAGCCAGGCCTGTCCTGTTGATTTTTCTGCTGGGCTTTTTTTTTTTTCATTCCCCTGTTCAACTCAAGTAATTAAACATTTAAGAGCCACAAAATTGTATCACTTTTATAATATTTTGCAGTAAAATATATTGTCTTCTGTTAATACAATGTTGGAGCTTCTTGTAAACTATAAGATTATATTTAGTTTAAGTATATGATTTCTATGAAAAAGTGTTCACCACACAGCAAATGGTCACACGTTAAGAAAAATTTATCCTTGTAAATATCTTCATAGTTGATATTTGGAACTTTATTACCAAAGTAGTGCATGAAGAGGAAGAATCTAGACATTCTTGTATACATTTTTCTCTTCTCCAGTAATAAACAGTTACCTTTCATTTATACCTCCTTGGTTAAACTGTGTTTTAATTTTTAAAAATCATGAAAATAAGAGGCCAAATGAAACTGCAGACAAGTGTTACAGTGATAAGGTAGATGACTTTTCAGAGCTCATTCGTTAACAACTGTTCTAGATCATAATGTTGGACTCAGGTTTTATTTTCTAAATAGTATACCATATTGACATAGTAAACCCAGTGATTTTTTCAGACTGTTGCTTTTAAATGCCCTGTTCTTTAAACATTAATGTTTAATTCAGGAAGATACATGCACCCCAGTGTTCATAGCAGTATTATTTACAATTGCCAAGATATGGAAAGAACCTAAGGATTCATCAACAGATGAATGGATAAAGAAGATGTGGTGAATATTACTCGCCATTAAAAAGAGTGAAATTTTGCCATTTGCAGCAAGACTTGGAGGGTATTATGCTAAATAAAGTCAGGGAAAGACAGATTACTGTAGATATCATTTGTTTGTGGAATCTAAAAAATAAACCAGTGAATATAACAAAAAGGAAACATGCATATAGAGAACAAACTAGTAGTTACAGGGGGAGAGGCAAGATAGGAATAAGGAGATCAAGAGGAACAAACTTAAAATATAAATAAATAAGCTACAAGGATATATTGTATAACATAGTGAATATAGCCAATATTTTATAACTATAAATGGAGTATAACCTTTAAAAATTGTGAATCACTATGTTGTACACCTGAAATTTACATAATATTGTATATCAACTATACCTCAAAAAATTAAAAAAAAA
The DNA here is from genome assembly GCF_049115385.1 of Moschus berezovskii. Classification (NCBI taxonomy): domain Eukaryota; kingdom Metazoa; phylum Chordata; class Mammalia; order Artiodactyla; family Moschidae; genus Moschus; species Moschus berezovskii. Next base: position 57,567,581 of record NC_142478.1, on the reverse strand, counting down.
TTTTTTTAAACACTGATGTTTAGAAGGCAAAGACACTAGAGTGAAAATGTAATGTGACTAATTCTTTTGTTAGTACAACTGTTGTACTGTTGTATTAAAGCTTAAATATTTAGTTTGAGAGTCCAAGTGTTTGGCAATTTTCATAAAATAGGGCAAATTGATACTTCTGTTTTTAAGTTCAAGAAGATAATACTTATTGAGCACCTCTACACGGCAGGGTATTATCTCTATCAAAGGCTGTTCTATATCAGGATATTCAGAGTTTCCTCAACCTGAGGAAAATACTTCTAGGATATTCTAATGTTGCTATTTTAGGGCTTGTAAACAGAATTATATAATGCATTTGTCAGCTTTAAAGAAAAATAAGTCAGATTTTAGGTGACAATAAATTTTAATTGTATCTAGGAATACAAGCATGTATTACACATAAATTTTATTACATAAATATCAGTAGTACATGAAACTACATCAGACTTTTTATATTGTGGTAAAAGTTTCTGAACAAACTAAAATTACTTGAATAACAATATTGCCCTAAATGTAGAGAGAGGACACAATTCACAATCCCTTCCCCCACCTTTGGCACATCATCAGTACTCAGGTTGTCAAGTTAACATCAGATGTTCTCCCTGTTCTTCAATTGACATTGATTGCATACACTTATTTAGTAAATCTTCTTCCTTTTTTTCTTCATTCATGTATGATTCAGAATCATTTGTAGAAACTGAAGGGAAAATAAGAGTCTATATAATTTCTGTTTTGGAAATAAAGTATTTCATCCTGAAAATTGAGATTTGTATTTAAGGAACAAGCTTCAAAATGACCTACATTATTAATAAGCGTTTGCCATAAACTTCTTGTAATTTTCAAAATTTCATGACCTCCCCCTAAATATCTCACTTTTTAAAAGTAAGTTGCCTAATACTGTATTCTAATCCTGGATGTTCATTGGAGGGACTGATGCTAAAGCTGAAACTGCAATACTTTGGCCACCTCATGCGACGAGTTGACTCACTGGAAAAGACTCTGATGCTGGGAAAGGTTGGGGGCAGGAGGAGAAGGGGACGACGGGGCTGAGATGGCTGGATGGCATCACCGACTCTGTGGACATGAGTTTGAGTGAACTCCGGGAGTTGGTGATGGACAGGGAGGCCTGGCGTGCTGTGATTCATGGGGTCGCGGAGAGTCGGACACAACTGAGCGACTGAACTGAACTGAACTGAATCAGGTTATATTATAGCAAATTCTTTGCTACTAAGTCCTGTTTTCCCATTGCTTTGCAAAACTTTTCATTGGGGGAAGTTATAGCTTTAGTAGTCTCCATTCCTTAAGTTTCTTCTTGTTTCTTTTCTCTTGGGGATCACGGGGACTTTTCCTCTGTCTGTGGTTTCTTTCAGGTGTTCTTTTTGGAACCATACTTACGTTCTACCCTGCCACTTCCCTCATTTCTTGGGTAGGCACAGTATGGTATTTACATTAGAGCTGGGCAGTGCTGTCACATAGCAGTGGGATAGGGGTTCAGAAGGCCTAACTTCCCTACTTTCTACCCACTTCCCTCCTACTGTGGTAGTAACTAGGTAATTGTTTTAACTTTCACTTAATCCTTTCCACTTTATCAATTCTGAGAAATATCTCTGAGCATTCAGTCTTCCTTCCTCTTTTGCCTTTTTCATTTTGTCATACTTGGGGTAGAAGGATCCTTTAAGCCAGTCCTTCCTAAATGTGGATTTATCCGAGTAGCTCCGCAAAATTTTGCTAATAATAATTGGTTGGTTTGCTTCCTCTGGTTTGTAGAATATTAGACAAAATGGTATAGGTGATATAGCCCTTTGTTAACTATTTGATTCATAGAAAACTTGCTATTAGGGTATTTCCCTGGTGGTTCAGTGGTTAAGACTGCTTCCACTGCAGGGGGCCCGGGTTCAATCCCTGGTCAGGGAACTAAGATCTCTCATGCTGCACAAGTAGCCAAAAAAATGTTTTCAATGCTATCTGTCAAAAAATTACACTATCATAAAAGAAGTGCTATGGCATGAAAAGGTCATGTTTATGGCTCTTGAGTTCTGACAAATTTCATTCTCTGTTAAGTCTCTGGCTTATAATATCTTTATTTAGAATTAGAAATACATTGAATCTTAACTTCCCTGACCACTGTTTTTTTATGTGGAAACAGAAATTGATTTCATGTTTTGTTTGGAGCAATGTAAGCAAATCACACTTCAAAATTTTTTATGTCTTCTCTAATAGAAATAGAGCTATATTGGGTTTAATATTTTTAAAGCACAACATCTTTAAAAACATATTAAAAATTCCACATTTACCTGATTTCATGAACAGTCTGCCTGGTTTTCTTAAAATCTTCAATGACTTACATCTTGTTTTAGATGCATATCCAGTTTTTAAACTGTAAGAAAGAGAAGCATCTTAATTGAAACTAGCAAAGTGCACAGTTGTCTAACATATGTGGAAGACCATACAAATTTTTATTAAGCTGCTGGCATCACCAAAGAGACCCTTTTAGCCCCTGAATTCTCACATGACTTATTAACCCTGAGATGCAAAGCTATCAGTTGTAGCAAAGGTTGAATAATCAGGCATCTTAATCTCTTTTTTCCTTTTTGGTTTATAGTATTCCCTTGTGCAGAAGCCACCGTATATTTCTCCTTTTGGAAGAGTTTGTATTATTTTGAATTTAAGTGGGAATCATTTAAAAGGGCTAGGGCTCTAGCTGATTGAAATTTTTACAATTCCACAAAATTCTAAAAGCAGTAGCAGGACTTGTGGCAGAGTGGATAAGAATCTGCCTGCCAGTGCAGGGGACATGGATCCGATCCCTGGTCCAGGAAGATCCCACAAGCCACAACTACTGAGCCCACCCTCTTCAGCCCCTGAGCCACAGCTACTGGAGCCTGCGTGCTGCATCTGCTGAAGCCTGTGCACCAAGGGCTTGTGCTCAACAAGAGAAACCACCTCAATGAGAAGCCAGTGCACTTCAATGAAAAGTAGCCCCTGCTCGCTGCAACTGGAGAAAAGTCCATGCAAAGCAACAAAGACCCAGTGCAGCCAAAAATAAATAAAATTACATTAAAAAAAAAAAAAGCAGTAGCATATCCCAGTCAGCTCAATAAAAAGGCCATAAGATAGCATTCTTTTGTGCCTTTAGCCAACCTATTCTGAACTTAAAGTGAACTTATAAGGAGCATGAGATATAACATCATTTAGCTACCCTTCCAGTAAAGTTGGGGGTATATTTTTTCTCTGAAACAAAAGGAAACAGACCCTTCTTTGTTTCTCACTGGTCGCCAAAGCGAATGTTGTATCATCTCAGGTGCAGATGCAGCTGCAATGTTAGAAGGCCCCAAGTCCTCTCTCTCCAACTGGTGTCGCCATGTAGTACAGGGGTAATGCTGCTTCTGTGAGTAACGAGAACTGAGGTGGCCCCTGTGATGAGTGAGGACACCTGTACACAAATCACCTCTGTTAGAATGCTCTCTTGTTTCTTGTGAGAACTATTGAGAAACTACCTGGAGGTACACCTGCCTGGCTTTTGGGAGCTGCGCTGGATCACATGCATGTAGTGCCTCTTCATTAAAGTCCTCAGATAGTTTGCATTATAGATCTTAGCAATGCTACACAGGTAGCGCTTCTGGACTAAGGTGAGGTCTGGATGCTAAAAGACAAAACAAGATGTATAGGCTGCATTGTAGAACAGAGGTTGGCAATATTCCGTATCTGAAAGGATGAAATGTTCAGGAGTGTTGTACCATCTGTACATTTTACATATGCAAATTCAACTATATTTTTGGCTCAAAAATTACCAATTTGCACACCTCTTTAATAACCCTAATTTACATGGCTCTAGAGAGGTTAATACTGGCAGCTATAATCTTTAATGGGTAATATAGATCAACAGTCATGAAATGCTTGATGCCATTTTCATGCTTGCTTTTTTTTTAGAGTCCTTGAGGAAAATCTTTACAAGGTAGGGTTTCTATCTCTAGAGTGGAAATTTCCTCAGGCATCTTTATTCTTGGGGCACTAAGCTTCCAGAGTGAAGAAATGTACATTAAAGCCAAAGTATCATAAAGCATGAAAATATTCATATGAAAGGGAATCTATAATGATAAAATTCTTGCATTGATTCATAAGTTTACCAAGCAGATATAATGGACTCCAAGACAATGTGCTGGGTGTACTTGTGTTCTACAGTGATTTACCCTCTTAACTAGATTCAACAAAAAGTTCAACTCAGAATACAAAGACTATTAGCATTTAAATAAAATATTGGTTATTTAGTTAGCATACCTTTAGAAAGAAAGGCTCTGTCATTGACTTAGGGGTATGAATTGTTTGAGGCATTTTCCATAACTCTTGCAGCTTGGCTCTAGGTGAGTTCACTTTGTGTCCATCTTTGATTCTCTCTGTAGGCAAGGGCATTATAATGTGAATCTCATGAGCAAAGATTGGTTTAACAATTATTAAGATCTATTTGTTTACATGTGTCAGTGATTATTCTGGAGTACTAGTTTTAGTCAAACTGTTAAATTTGAAGAGACTTTATGATTGCCATTTGGTTTTAGAGCACACAAAAATTCGAAGACATTTATAAATATTACATCTGGACAAAATTATTTTGAACTCAGCTGAGATGCAAACTGTTGACAGTATACTTCTTTAGTTCATTGTATGTCAGACCACACTAAACAGGAATATACATGCAGGACTTGGGCTTTTTAAAGATTTTCAAAAATATTTTATCATTCATTTGACTTTGGTATGTAGTTTCAAAATTTTATATTAGATGCAACATAGAATAATACACATTTTGTCCCTTTAATAAGGCATTGTTAAAATGAAGAGCTTTGCGGAAATTAATTAAAACTTATTTTTACATAATTTCAGTTATTTCATTGTTTTAAATATGGATGTGGGTAGATTAAAGTAATTGCCTTTAATAAAAATAAAAGTTGAGATGTTTTTCCAGAAGAATGGAAAATAGTTTTTAGCTTCACATATGTTAAGGTAACTCAGGATTACTAGCAGTTTGGGGAAAAACAGTGCCTGGCAAAATTTAATCAGAAAATAACTCTTTTTTACATTCCTATCCTCCCCATACACTTCCTCTCTCCAAGCAACCACTGATGTGTTTTCTTGAGTTTGCGATAAATGGAAACATACAGTAGATATTCTGGTTTTGTCTGACTTCTTTCGCTCAACATAATTATTCTGAGATCCATTTATGTAATGTGTAATAACAGATAGTGCCTTTTTATTCTTGGGTTTTCTATTGTGTGTATATATCCGAATTTGATTATCCATCCACTTCTTGATGGAAATATGTTGTTTCCAGTTTGGGGCTATTACAAAGAAAGCTGGCTGAACAAATTCCAAGTTAAAAATCTGTACTAGGTAAACTAAAGCACAGTTTTGTTTCAGTTATTATTGATAACAATGCCACTGTAATTTTACATATTAAATCTTAAATTTAGTTACTTCAAGATTTTGGGAAATTGGATGGTTAGTACAGATAACTAAGAATTACATTTGCATACTAAAGGACTAGCTGATTTACCAACAAATACAAAATCATTCAGAAATATAGTTATTATGATCCTTAAAACATAATTTGGAATCTGTAATAACACCAATTCAACATACTAAAAGTTTATTTTTTAAGCCTTTTCAAGTCATAAGTGTGGAGTAATTATCTAAGAATATATTTTGTGTGTCCTTGTTAATAGTTCTGAGGTGCATATTAGAACTGGGACTAAAATTTAATTCCTCAGAAGCTTAGCATTTCTTTACAGAAAATTAAATCTTTAAAATTAAAATTTTTAATAATTAAACACAACAAACAACCCAGCTGAAAATGGGCTATGGACTTGAATAGACTTTAGATGTCTTCAAAGAAGATATACAAGTGGTTAATGAAAACCTGAAAAGATGTTCACTATCACTAATCATTAGGGAAATGCAATCAAAATCACAATGGGATATCACTTCATATCCATGAGTATGAAAGTGAGAGAAAGTGAAGTCGCTCAGTGGTGTCCAACTCTTTTTGACCCCATGGACTATAGCTTGCCGGGCTCCTCCATCCATGGGATTCTTAGGCAAGAATACTGGAGTGGGTTGCCATTTCCTTCTCATCGAAAAATGAAAACAAGTGTTGGCTAGGATGTGGAGAAACTGGACCTCTGTGTGTTGCTGCTGGGAATACAAAATGGTGCAGCTGCAGTTTGACAGTGTGGCAGTTCCTCAAAAAATAAAACAGAATTGCCATGTGATTCAGCAATTCCATTTTAAAACAACTACATGTATATAAAATAAAGTTATGTGGATATATACATACACACACAAATATGTGTGTTTTTCCCAGGTAACTGTAAGGACTATAAATTTTCCAAGAAAAAGCAAAGTGAATTCAAGTTTTATATATCGTTTGAATTGAAATTGCTCACCCACAAAGTTGGTGAGAGGTCTTTGGGGGCCTGTCTTAACCTCTTACCTCCAACAGCTATATCCTTAATTTCAAGTGAGAGGAAATCAACAGCATTGAAAAATATTTTATGTTCTTTGAAGTTGTACAATTGAGAATTTTTTCCTTCAATCTTTGTATTAAAATTAAAATAAACCCCAGGTTATGTTCTGTCCTTTCAACCAACATTAGTTATAAACAGTTCTTTTCAGATTCACTGCAAGTTTGAAGTACTCTTTTGATGTGCGGTATTTTATTTGACTGCTCCAGGTTTTAGTTGCAGCATATGTGATCTATTTCTTTGCCCAGAGATCAAACTTGGGCCCCCTGAACTGAGAGCACAGAGTCCTAATCACTGAACACCAGGGAAGTCCCTGATGTGAGATATCTTAGCAGGAGACAAAGAACCTGCTGGATTGTTCTTTAAAAATCTTAAAAACTGAGTTTACCAAAGATGCTAATAGTTGGTGATGAACAAGGAGGCCTGGCGTGCTGTGATTCGTGGGGTCGCGGAGAGTCGGACACGACTGAGTGACTGAACTGAACTGAATTGAACTGAAAACTCCATTGTGTTAGTAGTTATAGCAAAATTTACTTCTCTTAGCCATATTATTGATGCGTATTATCTGCTTTAAATATTCTACTCACCAGTACCTTTGGAATTCCAGTAATAAGAATGTCCAGCTGATCTGTTTTAAGAAAAAAAGGATGTATGTAATATGTAATAATTGACAGTTGTATAAGCATTTAATAAAGTATTTTAAATGAAAAATAAGGACAGTATTACATATGCTTTTTACTTTCCATTTCCAGCAGATATAATGTCTTGCAAAGCCTTCTCCTATAATTCTGGTTATATCCTAATGACTCCAGGCTTTTTCAAAGTGAGTTATCAGAGATTTCTACCATACTGTATATAAAGGATTAACTTTAAGCCAGATTTGGCCTTACTTTTACAGCCACCTCAGAATCTAATTCTTACACTGAGCTCAATGGAGTAATTGGGCTTCTGTGCTATCCATGGTATTTCTTCTTTTATTCTTAATAAAATTATTATATGTAATTTAAAGTGTACTGGAACTAAGTTGGTCTAGAATGTTTGTACAGTTCATTTTTTCGGTTCTCAAATTAAGACAAAACACTCCCCTTTTCCTCTTCATTTTTTTCAATGACCAAGAATTCATTGATGCTCTGATATACTAGGATCCAGAACTTTGCTAAACACCCTGAGGAGAAGAAAAGAGGAACATAGCACCATCCCATCTTTAGAAGTCATCAATGCACCAAACACACACACATATATATATTTTTAAAGATGGCCATGGGTGCAGCAGGAGCCATGACTGTGGGCTTGAGAGGAACATCCGGTAGTTCTCACTTTTAGGGAATAACTGATGCAAGGGATGAGGTACTGCCTCCAACAGTAATTTCACCAACTATCTTCAACGTCCAGGAAACAATCGTAAAAACACATGGCAGAAACCATTACAATATTGTAAAGTAGTTATTCTTCAATTAAAAATTAAAATACAAAAAAGTCCCCACTAAGCAGTTAAAAAGAAAAGTGAAAACCTGCTCAAAATGTATTTATGAAAAAGGAACTATTGAGTGAAGAAAATGCCAAAATCAAGGTGCCTCTATAACTTGTCTCATTACAGATTTTGAATCTCAATTTGACATAAAGGTGACTAATGTCACACAGGGAAATGATTTGTTGACTTGGAAGCGCTCCTTTGAGCCTCTATTCCCTTGGTGCCTCCCTAACCCCCGACCCCCAGCCTGCCAACCCCTCTTTGTAGAAATACAGTGGCCAGACGGCAAACGTTCAAGCAGATTTCGCAGCGCCCCCTGGGGCACAAGAAGCACCCAGACTGTCGCAGTCACTGCGTTTAGTCAGTCATTGCACCCACCCTTGTCCTCAGCTTTCCTCAGAAGCCCGTCCCCTAAACTGTGAGTCGGCCACAACAAAGGTTCTCCCTTCCTCTCACTTCAGTACACTAGGGACCCGTCCACAGGAGCAGCCAGATCCCACCCGCTCCTCTTCCCGGGGATCACGACCCAGGGCTGACGGCCATCCTCCCAAATCCCTCAGGGCCCCGCAGCCTCACCCGCCGCCGCCACCCTCTGCCACTGCGGGCGGCTCTGCGGAAGAACTGCACTCCGTCCAGTCGGACCCTGGACCCTGGTTGGGCATCTCCTCCCGGGTGCCCTGACCGCCAGCTCTGTGCGAGAGCAGCTTTCCCTTCTCTCTCCCCTGTCAGCACGCGTGCGTCAGGCCGGGAGATATTGGGGGTGAAGAGGCAGACGCCGGATTCTAGCCCCCTCCGATGAAGTCCGGACACTGCCCGAATAGCTTCGGGAAAGCGGGGAGGGCAGATCCAAGATCCTGGAATTAAGCTGGGGGAGGGGCGGGAATTCATTAGTTGATTGCGCGTTTGTTCATTTGCGTCTTTTTGTGGAAGGGATACGTCGCAGAAAGGAAGTATACTTTCCGTCTAAAACGAAAGGTGCTTTTCACCTCAGTATCCAGACCCTCGGCAAATTTGCAAATCTTGAGGGTCACCATATAGATAAAACAGCAGTACGCAAACCAAGGACCAAAGCACCTCGCTGAGGGATGCTGAGCGTTGTCGGTTGTCAGTTATCACCAAGGCAACCAGACCTTGCCAGAATCCCAACGGTTGATTTCCGCCAACTACTTCTGCGCAAGCGCAAAAATATCTCTGGACTTTTGGCAAAACGCGTTTCTCCTGGGACTTGGCCTTCGGGACGCTCCGTAGCCGGAGGCGTGGCAGAACAGAAGACGCCGAGGAAATTGGATTGCGATTGGTTCTACGTCCTGTTCCCGGAACTTAGTGGGCGTCGCGCGAAGGCTGAAGGGAGCGTGGTGGTCAGATTCTGAGCCTGAGCGACTGGAGGCGTCAAGAACCAGGGGATCTACCATGCCTCGGTACGCTCAGCTGGTTATGGGCCCCGCCGGCAGCGGGAAGGTGAGGATTTGGCGGGCGAAGGAGGGAAATGTCGGAGTTTGTGGGAGATAGCAGAGACATTACTTTTCCAACAAAGGTCCGTCTAGTCAAGGCTATGGTTTTTCCCGTGGTCATGTATGGATGTGAGAGTTGGACTGTGAAGAAAGCTGATCGCCGAAGAATTGATGCTTTTGAACTGTGGTGTTGGAGAAGACTCTTGAGAGTCCCTTGGACTGCAAGGAGATCCAACCAGTCCATTCTAAAGGAGATCAATCCTGGGTGTTCATTGGAAGGACTGATGCTAAAGCTGAAACTGCAGTACTTTGGCCACCTCATGCGAAGAGTTGACTCACTGGAAAAGACTCTGATGCTAGGAAAGGTTGGGGGCGGGAGGAGAAGGGGACGACCGAGAATGAGATGGCTGGATGGCATCACCGACTCTGTGGACATGAGTTTGAGTGTACTCCGGGAGTTGGTGATGGACAGGGAGGCCTGGCGTGCTGTCTTGGGGTCGCGGAGAGTCGGACACGACTGAGCGACTGAACTGAACTGAGGGAGGTTCGGGCCCTGAGGGAAGAGCTGGAGGTTGTTTTGGGGACCCTGAGACCTGAGCAGCTCGCTTCTGCAGCCTGGGCTTCACTTTCCTTTTTGTTGTTCTTTTGAAAGGAAATTAGTGATAGTTACTAGTTTTTATTGCATAATTAGGCCCCAGATACTGCGCTTAAACTTATTTCCACAACAACCCTGTGAGTTAAGTCCTGTTACTCCTACTTTGCTGTTAAGAAAAATGAGACTTAAGTTTTTGCTCAAGATCGCACTAATTTAACTCGTTAATCACTGTTTCTCAGAGCTTGAGACGTGGACTAGTGGTGTACTTAGGACATACATGGGCCTGACATTAATGAACATTGAATCATATATTGAGAAAGTCGCTCCCTTTTCAATTTTCTTTCAGTTTGCATTGAGATGAAATCATCAATTTGGTGCTAGTGTGTTTTCAGTTCAGTTCAGTCTCTCAGTCGTGTCCGACTCTTTGCGACCTCGTGAACCGCAGCATGCCAGGCCTCCCTGTCCATCACCAACTCCTGGAGTTCACCCAAACGCATGTCCATTGTGTCGGTGATGCCATCCAACCATCTCATCCTCTGTCGTCCACTTCTCCCCTGGCCCTCAATCTTTCCCAGCATCAGGGTCTTTTCAGATGAGTCAGCTCTCCGCATCAGGTGGCCAAAGTATTGGAGTTTCAGCTTCAACATCAGTCCTTCCAATGAACACCCAGGACTGATCTCCTTTAGGATGGACTGGTTGGATCTCCTTGCAAGGGACTCTCAAGAGTCTTCTCCAACACCACAGTTCAAAAGCAACAATTCTTTGGTGCTCAGCTTTCTTCACAGTCCAACTCTCACATCCATACATGACTACTGGAAAAACCATAGCCTTGACTAGACGGCCCTTTGTTGGCAAAGTAACCTCTCTGCTTTTTAATATGCTGTCTAGGTTGGTCATAACTTTCCTTCCAAGGAGTAAGCGTCTTTTAATTTCATGGCTGCAATCGCTATCTGCAGTGATTTTAGAACCCAGAAAAATAAAGTCAGCAACTGTTTCCACTGTTTCCCCATCTATTTCCCATGAAGTGATGGGACTGGATGCCATGATCTTAGTTTTCTGAATGTTGGGCTTCAAGCCAACTTTTTCACTCTCCTCTTTCACTTTCATCAAGAGGCTCTTTAGTTCTTCACTTTCTGCCATAAGGGTGGTGTCATCTGAGGTGTCATATCTGAGGTTGTTGATATTTCTCCTGGCAATCTTGATTCCAGCTTGTGCTTCTTCCAGCCCAGCGTTCCTCATGATGTACTCTGCATATAAGTTAAATAAGCAGGGTGACAATATACAGCCTTGACATACTCCTTTTCCTATTTGGAACCAGTCTGTTGTTCCATGGCCAGTTCTAACTGTTGCTTCCTGACCTGCATATAGGTTTCTCGAGAGGCAGGTCAGGTGGTCTAGTATTCCCATCTCTTTCAGAATTTTCCACAGTTTATTGTGATCCACACAGTCAAAGGCTTTGGCATAGTTAATGAAGCAGAAATAGATGTTTTTTTGGAACTCTCTTGCTTTTTTGATGATCCAGCAGATGTTGGCAATTTGATCTCTGGTTCCTCTGCCTTTCCTAAAACCAGCTTGAACATCTGGAAGTTTGTGGTTCACATGTTGCTGAAGCCTGGCTTGGAGAATTTTGAGCATGACTTTACTAGTGTGTGAGATGAGTGCAGCTGTGCGATAGTTTGAGCATTCTTTGACATCACCTTTGTGTCTTCAACACTTCTTTAATTCTCTTCTTTTTCAAGAGCAGATCTTAGATTCAGAGCTTTTAACAGGCAATTATAATTACCTAGAACTAAAAGAGTTTTATAGTTGTGTTATATTTTATGGTTATCTTCACATTATGATAAGCATAGCTGCTTTTCTGGTTAGAAATACAATTTTTTCTTGTAAACAACTATTAAGGAAATCTTATTAGAGCCTCTTAAATATGGTAGAAATTGTGACGATATTGATCAAATAACAGGAGTGTGGGAAACACTGGAGACTGTGAAAGTGTTGCGTGGCTTCAGTTTTTAAGTTGACAAACTCGTTTCTCTGATTCTTGGCCTATTCTGGATGCAGGAGATACACATGTGACTATGGTATGACCCTTGCTTTCCTGGAGCCAGTAGTCTATTTGGGATGTGTGTGTGTGTGTGTGTGTGTGTGTACGTGCGTGTGTTAGTTGCTCAGTCATGTCCAACTCTTTGCGACCCCATGGATGGTAGCCCACCAGGCTCCTCTGTCCGTGGGATTCTCCAGGCAATACCGGAATGAATAGTAGACTACTATCACACTTAAGGGTGACTAGTCAGTTAAAACGCAATGTGGTGTGTAGAGAGGGCCTCCTCAGCAAGGAGAACAGTGTGTGTCAGGTCACTGAGGAGAAAGAGAAAAGCATGATAGAGCTTATTTTTATATTCTAGATTAACTTTCACACTGTGTTAAATAAGTATCTTTCTATAAACTTTTGATGCCTACTATCAGAAATACTCTGGGAGATTGTATAGTGACTAAAATACACACACAAAAATCCTCTGTCCTGATGGAGTTTATTCAAACATATTAATCAGTTAGAAATAATTTTTAAGCACTTATTACGTACCAGGTACTGTTATAGCTCGTGTGTGCATCTCAGTTGCTCAGTCACGTCCAGTTCTTTGAAACTCCATGGATTGTAGCCCACCAGGCTCCTCTCTCCCTGGGATTTTTCAGGCAAGAATACTGGAGTGGGTTGCCATTTCCTTCTCCAGGGGATCTTCCAGACCCATTGATCGAACCCACGTCTCCTGCATTGGCAGGCAGATTCTTTACCACTGAGCCACCTGGGAAGTATGTTATGGCTCTAGGCTTATAAAACTGAATAAGACACATCTCTGCCTTTCTTTATTTATTGGGAGTGTCAGGCGGCTTGCAGGATCTTAGTTCCCAGACCAGGGATCAAACCCTGCCCCAGCAGTGAAAGCACTGAGTCCTAACCACTAGATTGCCAGGGAATTCCTGACACATCCCTGCCTTTAAATAGAGGGTGGGAGAGACAGACAAGTAGCCTTAAGTAGTATATGAGGGATGAAGAATTCTGTAAACCAGAAGGTGTAAACTGATAGCGTATTGCCAGGCTGTTTATTGGCCTAATGTTCTCTCATCTTGGATTGTTATTCCACTGGCCAGGCAAGCACATTGCTGTCCCTCAGCTCAGATACTCTCTTCTCAGAGACATCATCCCTAACCAGCCTTCCTAAAGCTTTGCTTGGACTGGTCCAATCCTAGTGGAGACATCATGTGTTAGATGCTACACAGTGTAATCAGAGATCTTCCCTTTAAATACCGCTTGTTGCAGATTAGAGCAGTAAGGAGCCTTAGTGATCATGGAAGCCATCACATTTAGAGACAAGAAAATTTAGGGAGAGGATGCAAAAGCAACCTCCCCATGAGTCCGAGCCAGGTCTAGATCCACAGCCCAGTCAGGTGTCCTGACTCCCAGCCTAATGCCTTTTAGCTTCTTGGTCAATGAAGGAATAGTTTTGGCCTTAGTAGACACTGCCGAGGTGGGTGGAGAGTCCTTCTGGATGTGTAGGGGTAAGCACTATGCTGAGTGTTGCTCTAACCCCTCGTGCCTTGTGACATTACAGAGCACTTACTGTGCCACCATGGTGCAGCACTGTGAAGCCCTCAATCGGTCTGTCCAAGTTGTGAACCTTGATCCTGCAGCAGAACATTTCAACTATTCCGTGATGGCTGGTAAGTCCTGAGCAGAGCCTTCCCCCCTCCTTCAGGAAAAATAGGAGAGTGGGGAGGCAGTGAGTGCTGGCTGCTGCAGACAAAAGCTGAAAATTAATACAGTCTGGTCCCCTGGTTTCATGGTGAACAACATGAGGCTGAATATCATGTGGTGACATCAGCTCATGTTAATGTGTGTGACAGTATCCTTTCTTAGTCTCTGAGGTAGGAATGAAAAGTGAGTAGACTCCTCCCTCACCAGCGTTCCCTTCTGTTTCTTTCATGTTTGATCCTGTTTGGTAAATCTGTTTTACTGCTGATCATACTATACTATAAGTGAGCAACCTTTAAGTATTTTGTTTTTTAATCTTTTAATTTATTCAGATGTCTGGTGAGCACTTGCTTTATGCTGGACACCAGAGTCATAGCAGAGAACAACACAGATACTATCCCTGCCTTTGTGGGCCTTTTAGCAAGGGAAATAGCATATAAGCAAAATGATAAAATCAGTTGCAGATTGTGATAAGTGCTGCTATAGGCTGATGTGAAGAAATAACTAGGGAAGAGTGCTTTAGGTAGCATAATCAGGGGTGACATCTCTGAGGAGGGGCTATTAGGGCCTAGACCTGAAGATGGTAACATGCTCACCAAGCTGGTGAAAGGCTTTCCAAGACGAAGGAGCGTCAAGGTCAATATATAGCCGAGAGATGGGAAAGGGTTTGGTGTGTTCCATAAAAAGCAAAGGTGTTGATGAGCTGGGGCATAAGAAGTGAAGAAAGAGATGGGTAGCAGCTAGTAGGACAAGAAGAGTATGGCTTTTATCCTGTTTTTTCACCCTGTTAGTTTGTTTGGGATGCTGTGACAAAATACTACAGACTGAGTGTCTTCTAAACAACAGACATGGATTTCTCACAGTTCTGGAGTCTGGAAGCCCAAGATTAGGGTGCTGCCAGCATGGTCAGGTTCTGGTGAAGGCCCTCTTCCCACTTGTAGACTGACGACTTCTCACTGTGTCCTCATATGATGGAAGTGGGCTAGGGATCTCTTGGGACCTCTTTTATCAGAGCACTGATTCCATTCACCTTCCCAAAGTCCCACCAATTAATATCATCACTCTGGGCATTAGGTTTTCAGCATGAGTTTTAGAGGGACACAAATACTCATAAGGGAATTCCCTGGCAGTCCAGTGGGTAGGACTCCATACTGCCATTGCAGGGGCATGGATTAGACCCCCTGCAGGCTGCGTGCGGCAGAGCAAAAATAAAAAAGCAAACCAAAACCCCCCTCAATTCATAGCACCTTTCAACTGTGAAATGCCATTAGAGGGTTTCCAGCAGGGGAGAGGACTGACATCTGATTTATGTTTTTAAAAATATCTCTGGCTCTCAGATGAAACATGGACTCTAGAGAGTCAGGAGTAGAAGGGGGACTGGGGTGGTCATGGTGGAGATATAAAGGTGCAGACACGTATATATTTTGCAAATAGAATTAGCAGCATTTTGTGGGAGATTGAACTAAAAAGGTTGGAGGAAAGTGAGGGATCAAGAGTCACTGTTAGGTTTCTGACTTGAGCTGTTGAGTGCAAGATCCTGTTTACTGGGGAGGAAGACAAGTCAGTGTAGGATCATCATATATATATATTTAAAGATGTTTATTTTGGTTGCATTGGATCTTTGCTGCTTTGTGAGAGCTTTCTCTAGTTGCAGCCAATGGGGGCTACTCTTCATTGTGGTGCTTGGGCTTTTCATTGTGGTGATTTCTTTGTTGTGGAGCACAGGCTTTGGTTGTCTGGACTCAGTAGTTGCTCCGTGTGGGATCTTCCTGGAGCAGGGATCGAACTCGTGTCCCCTACATTGGCAGGTGGGTTTTTAGCTGTTGCTTCACCAGGGAAACCTTGGGCTATCAAATTAAGAAATGGAATTGGTTTTCTTGGTTTGATTTTGTTTTACTTGTTTATCAGTTCAATTCAGTTCTGTCGCTCAGTCGTGTCCGACTCTTTGTGACCCCATGGGCTGCAGCATGCCAGGCTTCCCTGTCCATCACCAACTCCCGGAGCTTGCTCAAACGCATGTCCATTGAGTCGGTGATGCCATCCAGCCATCTCATCCTCTGTCATCCTCTTCTCCTCCTGCCTTCAATCTTTCCCAGCATCAGGGTCTTTTCCAGTGAGTCAGTTCTTCCCATCAGATGGCCAAACTATTGGAGTTTCTGCTTCAGCATCAGTCCTTCCAATGAATATTCAGGACTGATTTCCTTTAGGAATGACTGATTTGATCTCCTTGCAGCCCAAGGGACTCTCTCAGGAGACTTCTCCAACACCAGAGTTCAAAAGCATCAATTGTTCGGCACTCAGCTTACTTTATGGTCCAGCCCTCACATCCATACGTGACTACTGGAAAAACCATAGCTCTGACTAGACAGACCTTTGTTGGCAAAGTAATGTCTCTGCTTTTTAATATGCTGTCTAGGTTGGTCATAGCTTTTCTTCCAAGGAATAACCATCTTTTAATTTCATGGCTGCAGTCACCATTTGCAGTGATTTTGGAGCCCAAGAAAATAAAGTCTGTCACTGTGTCCATTGTTTCCCCAGTCTATTTGCCATGAAGTGATGGGACCAGATGCCATGATCTTAGTTTTCTGAATGTTGAATTTTAAGCCAACTTTTTCACTCTCCTCTTTCACTTTCATCAAGAAGTTCTTCAGTTTCTCTTCTCTTTCTGCCATAAGGATGGTGTCATCTGCATATATGAGGTTATTGATATTTCTCCTGGCACTCTTGATTTCAGCTTGTGCTTCATCCTGCCCAGCATTTCGCATGATGTACTCTGCATATACATTAAATAAGTAGGGGGGCAACCAGTCCCTTGTTCCATATCCGGTTCTAAATGTTGCTTCTTGACCTGCATACAGATTTCTCAGGAGGAAAGTAAGGTGATCTGGTGTTCCCATCTCTTTAAGAATTTTCCACAATTTGTTGTGATTCACACAAAGGCTTTGGCATAGTCTATAAAGCAAAAGTAGATGTTTTTCTGGAACTCTCTTAATTTTTCAGTGATCCAGCGGATGTTGGCAATTTGATCTCTGGTTCCTCTTCCTTTTCTAAAACCAGCTTGAACATCTGGAAGTTCACGGTTCACGTGCTGTTGAAGCCTGGCTTGGAGACTTATGAACATTACTAGCGTGTGAGATGAGTGCAATTGTGCGGTATTTTGAGCATTCTTTGGCATTGCCTTTCTTTGGGATTGGAATGAAAGCTTATCTTTTCCAGTCCTGTGGCCACTGCTGAGTTTTCCAAATTTGCTGGCATAATGAATGCAGCACTTTCACAGCATCATCTTTTAGGACTTCTTTTAGCTGGAATTCCATCACCTCCGCTAGTTTTGTTTGTAGTGATGCTTCCTAAGGCCCACTTGACTTCGCACTCCAGAATATCTGGCTCTAGGTGAGTGATCACACCATTGTGGTTATCTGGGTCATTAAAATCTTTTTTGTATAGTTCTGTGTATTCTTGCCATCTTTTCTTAATATCTTCTGCTTCTGTTAAGTCCATACCATTTCTGTCCTTTATTGTGCCCATCTTTGCATGAAATGTTTCCTTGGTGTCTCTGATTTTCTTGAAGAGATCTCTAGTCTTTCCTGTTCTATTGTTTTCCTCTATTTCTTTGCATTGATTGCTGAGGAAGCCTTTCTTATTTCTCCTTGCTATTCTTTGGAACTCTGCATTCATATGGGTATATCTTTCCTTTTCTTCACTGCCTTTTGCATTTCTTCTTTTCTCAACTATTTGTAAGGCCTCCTCAGACAACCATTTTGCCTTTTTGCATTTCTTTTTCTTGGGGATGGTCTTGATCACTGCCTTCTATACAATGTCACGAACTCTGTCCATAAGTTAAGAATAGGTAGTGTATATTCACATTGTTCAAACTGCAAAAGGTACAAGGAGTAAGTATGCAGGAAAATGTCTTCCTCCTAGCTCTGGGTCCTAGAAGGTGGCTTCCCTCCCTCAAAGCAGCCAGTGTTGCTAATTTCTGGGGTATCTTTCCATTGTCTATGCATGTAAAATAAAATATATATATATGTATATGTAGTAAATTTTCGTCTTTTTTTTTTTTTTTAACACAAATGATGGCATTCTAACATAGAGTTTTGCACTTTTCACTTAACAGTATACCTGGGAGATTATATCACATCAGTACTTAAAGAACTTTTTGTGGCTGCACAGGATTCCATTGTCTGGCTATACAAAAATGTATTTGATTTGTTTCCATTGACACTATGACAGTGAATAGCCATGGACAGAAATCATTTCATACATGCGAGTTGTTATATAATTGTTAATTATCACCAGTGAGGATGATGCTCTTGTGTTCTGGGCCTGTCTGTTGTTTTCAGACATCCGGGAACTGATTGAGGTGGATGACGTGATGGAGGACAATACTCTGCAGTTTGGTCCCAATGGAGGATTGGTATTTTGCATGGAGTACTTTGCCAATAATTTTGACTGGCTAGAGAACTGTCTTGGCCATGTAGAGGATGACTACATCCTTTTTGATTGTCCAGGTAAGTCAGCAATTTGAATGTGTCATTTTCCTTGAGATCATGCTCTTTCAGTTCTCAGTGGAGACAGTGGAATTAGCATTTGTAGCTCTAAACCCTGCTGTGGTAAGGTACCATTCGCTCATTCATCGTCTCTTATTCACTCACCAAGTTTGCTGAGTGCTTATTTTGTTCACTGGAAATACCTAAAGAGCAAAGTAGCCATGGCCTCTGCCCTCATGGAGCTCATGGGAAATTGGGAATGCTAGGGAGTATAAATCAGAAGTCACCCAAATGATTATTTAATATTTGTGACAGGCTCCTCACAGGAGTAGCACCAACCGTCATGCAGGGAGGTGGCAGGGTTCTGACCAAGTAGCATGTGAGCCAGGCCATAGGGTGAGGTGAGGGAGACTGTGCTCCAGGCAGACAGCATGGGCTGAAGACCTTGAGGCAGAAAGGAGCCAGGTGGGTTTGGGGCACCCAGTAAACAAAGGGAAGTGTCCTGAGGTGAGACTGGTAGGAGACAAATGATCACACTGACTTTTCAAGCCAAATCATGAATTTTAGACTTGGGCCTGACCTAGTTTTGATCATTTGTGACTCTCATATTTTTCCCTTTTTTAAATTTTAGTTTATTTTTAATTGGGAAATTGCTTTACAATATTGTGTTGGGTTCCTCTTTGTTTTTAATTGAACACACACACCCACAGAAAAGTGAAGACGTCATAAGTGTACAGCTTGATGAATATTCCCAAACCTAACACACCTTCATAGTACTTGCTTTTGATTAGCTAAAACAGAAGTGTGAAGAACCTCACTTTCTACGTAAAACTGAATAGTTTCCTTGGGATTCTCTTGGTATTGTGATTGCTCTAAGAGCCTGTTCAGTTCAGTTCAGTTCAGTCGCTCAGTCGTGTCCGACTCTTTGCGACCTCATGAATCACAGCACGCCAGGCCTCCCTGTCCATCACCAAATCCCGGAGTTCACTCAAACTCATGTCCATCGTGTCGGTGATGCCATCCAGCCATCTCATTCTCTGTCGTCCCCTTCTCCTCCTGCCCCCAATCCTTCCCAGCATCAGAGTCTTTTCTAGTGAGTCAGCTCATCATCTTGTTCAGTTCAGTTCAGTTCAATCGCTCAGTCGTGTCCAACTCCCTGCGACCCCATGAATCACAGCACACCAGGCCTCCCTGTCTATCACCAACTCCCGGAGTTCACTCAAACTCATGTCCACAGAGTCGGTGATGCCATCCAGCCATCTCATTCTCTGTCAGACCCCTTAAAAGTTGAACAAATTACCACCAGAGGTTGACTTCCTTTTTTTTTTTTTTTCTCGGCTGTCTTATGGCAAATTATTTTTCTGTAATTTGATCATTTATCTTGTGTCCTGATTGTAACAGTCTTGTAATGTTCTCCATGTAGGTCAGATTGAGTTGTACACTCACCTGCCTGTGATGAAACAGCTGGTCCAGCAGCTGGAACAGTGGGAGTTTCGAGTCTGTGGAGTTTTTCTTGTTGATTCTCAGTTCATGGTGGAGTCATTCAAGGTTTGAGAATATATCTGTTGTCAATTCTTTAGTCATGGGTACAAGCAGATGGTAATTTCCTTTAATTGTTTTTTGATTCTGGAATATTTCTCAAACTATACTCCAGAGTTATTTAATATCTCTTATTATTGTTATAATAATTTTTTTTAAATTTTGGCCATGCTTTGTGGTATGCAGGATCTTAGTTCCCTGAGTGGGGATTGAACTATGCCTCCTGAAGTGGAAACACTGAGTCTTAACCACTGGACCTCCAAGGAAGTTGCTATAATAATGTAGTTTTTAAATTTATATGGTAAATTATACTATACAGATTTGGGAGTACTACTTATGAAGAAAAATTAGGCATATGTGTGCATATAAATGTCTGTCTTTCTGATAATGGTTTGTCTAGTTTATGAATTATCTAAAACAAACTTTACTTCTCATTAGTAGCCCCTAAGGAATATTTGATGGGAATGATTAAAGATATCATCTAAATTGAGATTTGTGATCACTGTTGTTTATATCTACATTTTCCCATCTCATCCTCACCCTGGGAAACCAGGAGTCAACCATCTGATTAGTGAAATGTCCTTTCTTTAGAATTAGCCCTTCTTTTATTTAGGCCAGTTTTGCTCAGAGAGGAGCAGGAACCTCTTTTTTGTCCAGAGGCCAGGGAACTTTGTTCATACAAAGTTAATTCATCTTCCCTTTTCTGTTTCCTCCTTCAGTTTATTTCTGGCATTTTGGCAGCCCTGAGTGCTATGATCTCTCTAGAAATTCCTCAAGTTAACATCATGACAAAAATGGATCTTCTGAGTAAGAAAGCTAGAAAGGAAATTGAGAAGTGAGTTCATTTCCGTTATCATCACATCTCTGTTGCTGAGATGAACCCTCTAAGCTTCATTTAGATGTGAAACTATAAAACTGGTTTCCTGATTTATTCTTTTCTTTCTCACTTTAAAAGGTTTCTAGATCCAGACATGTATTCTTTATTAGATGACTCTACAAGTGACTTAAGAAGCAAAAAATTCAAAAAATTGACTAACGCTATATGTGGACTGGTAAGCTTTTGAAGTTGTTGAGTTTTATTTTTAACGGCCTTGTCAGGTGTTTATCAGCATCCATTCAGTGGCTACCATTTTGGAAAGCACAGTCCCACCCTATTCCCTTTCAAAGAGGGGAGGGTGGGAGTCTGTGGACTGGCTGGTCAGCAGTTGAATTTAGAAGCAGTCATTAGCAATAGCCAATAAATTAACTGACATACCTGTTATTCCAAGCTGTTTTGGGAGTTCAGAACTGTCTTTGCCCTTATGAAATTTCCAGTGGTTTTTGAATTCAGGTAAATGCCTATGAAACAATGTCTAGTTAAGTGTTGCAGTTTGTCAGAGGTCAGAAAAATCAGTATTGATTTGCTGTTGTTTTGCCTCTGTCTGTCCCTCCTCCCCACAGCACACACACAGCTGATTTTAATCAGAATTTGTAAATGGTTATAAAACTCAAATATAATTTGAAAATTAAGTATTTTATACCTCAGAATGACCTTTTCTGAAATCCGCAACTTGTAGATTGATGACTACAGCATGGTTCGATTTTTGCCTTATGATCAGTCAGATGAGGAAAGCATGAACATTGTATTACAGCATATTGATTTTGCCATCCAGTATGGAGAAGACTTGGAATTTAAAGAACCAAAGGTAATTTCTGGTTTGGGGGTGTTACTGCCTATTTGTAAAAGTGTTTACCAGCACTCTGGCCTCCTGCATAATCCCAGCAACTCTAAATTTTGTCTTCATGGTGGCAGTAAGCTAGGCTGTTCTAGGTAATCTTTGAAATTGACACCTGTGCTAAACAAGCAGTACCAGTCTTACTCTGCCTTTCATTGAGTTAGTGCATATTACTGAGTTAAATTCTTTGTACTCAGAGCTTGGACATATATGCAAAGAGGAGGTGAAATTCAACTGACCTTGGGCTGCCCTCACAAATGTCAGTGGGGCCCTCTCCCAGCACATTAGCTGAGAATTGACGTGAATGTAAACTCAAGTAAGAGTTTACTTCTAATGGGACATAAACCTTTTGCTATGCTGTGCTTAATTGTTCAGTCAGGTCCAACTCTCTGCGACGCTGTGGACTGTAGCCTGCCATGCTCCTCTGTCCATGGGAGTCTCCAGGCAAGAATACTAGAGTGGGTTGCCATGCTCTCCTCCAAGGGATTTTCCCATCCCAGGGATTGAACCCAGGTCTCCTGTATTCCAGGAGGATTCTTTACAGTCTGAGCCACCAGGGACTCCCCATAAGCCTTTTAATTTATCACATATCTGAAAACATTCTATCCATCATTCCTTTTGTTATTATTGATTACTGTGAACAACACCTGGAGCTGCTGCTGGGCCTTAGCTCTTTATAGAGCATTGCCTAAAAATAGTAAGCACATATTAGGTCTAACCGAGGAGAAATGAATGTATTTTCTTCTTTTTTAAAAAATTTGATTTATTTGGCTGCGCTGCATGCAGGATCGTTTTTAGCTGTGGCATGTGAACTCTTAGTTGCAGCATGTGGTAAGTAGTTCCTTGACCAAGGATCGTACCTGGGCCCCTGCATTTGGAGTATAGATTCTTAGCCACTGGACCATCAGGGAAGTTCTGAAATAAATATATTTTCTATCTTCTGTTTTCTTGGTGTCAGGAGCATGAAGATGAGTCGTCTTCTATGTTTGATGAATATTTTCAAGAACACCAGAATGATTGAAGAGTTTATTAAAAAGTAACTACATGTGTGAGGATCTTTTGACTGAACTGGCAGAACCTTCTTCTCTTGGAAAGATGGAATGCTAGAGAAAGCTACTTATTTACTGAAAAAAATAATACTTGACTCTTTATCAGCAATCATCAGCATGCCTGAATCAAGTTCTTAGGTATTCTGAAAGTGCTTCTGTTTAAAGTGGCATCATTTGGTATTATTTTAACAGCATCAATTTAGATTTTAAAAGTCAAAGTTGAATGTACATAGATTTGTATATATAACATAAATTAGGACCTGGGGTACAGTTAAGACCAGTCTACTTTTAGTTTCACTGTTGATCTTTGTTATTTTTGAAGTTTTTTTGGAGGGACAGGAATTATTGTAACAAAATATACATTATGTGTCCAGAGAGATAAAATCTGGAAGGATAGAGATAAGACCATTGCTTATCAGTAGCTTCTAGTTTTCCTACACTGAAAATAAATTATTTGTATAATTAAAAAATGAAAATAGTAACTGTCTTAAGATATATATAAATAAAAGAAAAATAGCACTAACTTTTTATCACACTCTTGTTTTCCAATCAGAATTTGAAATACTCAACTAAGGCAAATCTTTGAATGAGTAAATTTCCCCAAGTGTCAAAATGCAGGCAAAATGCAGGCAGTGACTTTGTTTATAAAGTCACTAAAAATGTGGTTTATAGTCTCTGAGCACTTTAAAAATGTATACTTTCCTTTAATAACAAATGCACACAAAAATTCTGAAGACATAATTTTTTCTTTTTACCTTCTTGCCACATTGAGTTGTTTATTTTCAGTATTTCTAAGTTCATTTGTGATAGGTACTGGGGAATGGCTAGTCAGTCAACAGATATTTCTCCAGCACCTGCTAATAACCCAGACCTTGCTAATGGAAAGCAGAATCTCTTTCATTTAATCCTCACAGCAGGTCCAGGTTTCATTGGTGTTGGATCTTCCTGCTGATGCAGATCAAGTAGAAAACCTTTGTAGAAAACCTGCAACTCAGGTTAAATTTTTAATCATTCTTGGGCCTAGATAGCAGAAGTACACCTACAGTGTCAAATTTGATCCATTTTCATTAAAGATGTAAAGGGTGAGGAGCCATAGCTATCAGCGGTAACTGATAGCAATGTGCCTGGGAGCCCAGGCTGGGGGTAAGAGTTGGGTATTTGCACCATGATCTGCTGGTGTGAGCTAATTCTCACAGGGGCACTTAAGAGAACATAAGTAGTAGACAATATGAGGACAGACTGGACTTCTTAGGACTTTTTATGTGGCCCAGTTCAGTTCAGTCGCTCAGTCGTGTCCGACTCTTTGCAACCCCGTGGACTTCAGCATGCCAGGCCTCCTGGAGTTTACTCAAACTCATGTCCCCTGAGTCGGTGATGCCATCCAACCATCTCATCCTCTGTTTTCCCCTGCTTCTCCTGCCTTCAGTCTTCCCACCATCAGGGTCTTTTCCAGCTGTTTACATCAGGTGGCCAAAGTATTGGAGTTTCAGCTTCAACATCAGTCCTTCCAGTGAACACTCAGTACTGATCTCCTTTAGGATGGACTGGTTGGATCTCCTTGCAGTCCAGGGGACTCTCAAGAGTCTTCTCCAACACCACAGTTCAAAAGCATCAATTCTTCGGTGCTCAGCTTTCTTTATAGTCCAACTCTCATATCCATACGTGACTACTGGAAAAACCATAGCCCTGACTAGACGGACCTTTGTTGGTAAAATAATGTCTCTGCTTTTTAATACGCTGTCTAGGTTGATGATAACTTTTCTTCCAAGGAGCAAGCGTCTTTTAATTTCATGGCTGCAATCACCATCTGCAGTGACTTTGGAACGCAAAAAACTAAAATCTGTCACTGTTTCCACTGTTTTCCCATCTATTTGCCATGAAGTGATAGGAGATGCCATGATCTTAGTTTTCTGAATGTTGAGCTTTAAGCCAGCTTTTTCACTCTCTTTCACTTTCATCAAGAGGTTCTTTAGTTCTTTGCTTTCTGCCATAAGGGTGGTGTCATCTGCATATCTGAGGTTAATAATATTTCTCCCGGCAATCTTGATTCCAGCTTATGCTTCTTCCAGCCCAGCGTTTCTCATGGTGTACTCTGCATATATGTTAAATAAGCAGGGTGACAATACATAAGCAGCCTTGACGTATTCCTTTCCCTATTTGGAACCAGTCTTGTTTCATGCCCAGTTCTAACTGTTGCTTCCTAACCTGCATACAGATTTCTCAGGAGGCAGGTCAGGTGGTCTGGTGTTCCCATCTCTTTAAGAATTTTCCACAGTTTGTTGTGATTCACACAGTCTAAGGCTTTGGCATAGTCAATAAAGCAGAAGTAGATGCTTTTCTGGAACTCTCTTGCTTTTTCTTTTTTCTGTGGCCCTTGAGTATGCAAAGGGCAAAAACACCCTGATCTCTCAGTGTTGCTAGATTTTAGAAATGTTACTGTCATGTGAGAGAGGAAGAAAGATAAGACAGCTTTTCATTTGCCCTCCTCATCCTGCTTGAGCTATGCCTGTCTCATTTAGCCTTATGGAGAGTTTGGTGTGTGCCTGTGGAGAAAAAGTGATTCCATTTCCTTCCCCTCTGGACATGGGGGTTTAAAAGATGAATATGACAACTCCAGTCCTGAAAGATTTCACTGCCTTGTAGGAGAGCCTGACATGATTCTTCAGACGAATTTATGAGTAGGTGCCAGGTACAGGAAAACAATAGGAATGCTGAGGCCGAAAAGGACCTTAGTCTCATCGAGCTGATCTGCTGGGCCCTTAAGACTATAAACAAGAAAACCTCTAATAAAGAATGTGAAGAAGAAAAAAAAATGAAAGGAGAGTGATTGTGGGGCTACTTTGCTCCCATCAAAGAAGCCTCCTCTCGTGTGTTAGTCACTCAGTCGTGTCCAACTCTTTGTGACTCCATGGACTGTAGCCTACCAGGCTCCGCTGTCGATGAAATTCTCCAGGCAAGAATATGGAGTGGGTTGCCATGCCCTTCTCCAGGGGCTCTTCCTTGGAGAAGCTTGAACCTAGGTCTCCTGCATTGCAGGCAGATTCTTTACCATCTGAGCCACCAGGGAAGACTATCTTTACCATCTGAGACCACCAAGGAAGTCTCCTAAAAGGTGCAATTTGGCCAGAAATATAAATGAGAAATCAATTGTGGGAACATGGGACAAAGTAATTCATTCTGTGGGACTGGCAAAAGAAATGGCCAGAAGCAGCAGTGAATTTGGCTTTTAACCTGAGGTGCTTTCAAGTAAAGGTTAAGAATTCCTTAGCTTTTAGTATGTTCCAGGCATGTAAGTTCTAAGCACATTCCACGCAATTCATTTCATCCTCACAAAACTGAGGTAATCACTGTTATCTCCATTTTCAGATGAGGAAACTGAGGTATGGAGGTTAACTTGCCCAAAGTGACACAGCCAATAAATGTTGGAGCTGGATCCAAACCCAGAGTCTGTTTTCTCAACCATTACACAAAGAATCGCAGTACATAATCACACAAGTAAAGTGAAGTCGCTCAGTCGTGTCCAACTCTTTGCGACCCAATGGACTGTAGCTTACCAGGCTCTTCAGTCCATGGAATTTTCCAGGCAAGAGTACTGGAGTGGGTTGCCTTTTCCTTCTCCAGGGGATCTTCCCAACCCAGAGATCGAACCCGGGTCTCCCGCACAAGAGTAGTACACAAATACACAAATTCCTTCTGTGATCGTTTTTTCCTTTTTAAAATCAGTGGATTGATTTCATTCTTTCACTCAGCAGATATTATTGATGCTTACCATGTACCATCCCGTTATAAGTGTAGGGATATAAGCAGTGAACAAAACAGACAGTCCTTGCATTTTTGACGTTCATAAGAAAGGAGGGAGACAAAACCCAAAAGTAAAACATAAAAGAATCATAAGAACTGGGGGAAAGGGGATTGAAATGGGACTGAATTTAGGATGACCCAGGGAATGCTACTGAAAAGGTGATCTTTGAGAAAAAACAAAAGAGGTGATTTATCTAGGATTCTATAACCCCGAAATCAGCCTCATTCTCGCCCACACTTCACGCAGGCGCGATACTCAGAGCCCCTGCCTAGGGCTCGAGCGCCCCCTGGTGCCCTGTCGGATCCGCTCAGCTGCAGCTGCTGCTGGGGCTGCTAGCCACCTACTGCAAGGCCGGAAGCGCGGCGTCCTGCCCTCGCCCTCCCCTTCCGGCTCACTTCCGCCTACCCCGCCCGGGCTGCCAGACCGGAACCACCGAGCTCTAAACAGACTCTCTTCGTTGGGGTTGAGACCGGGGCGCCTCCAAGATGCCGGTAAAGGGGCCAAACTGGGGGTGTCGGGAGACGGCGGGGATTTGAGAGAGTCTCGAGAAGTCTTGCGTGCGCCTAGAAAAGCGGGCCGAGGAGGGCAGCGAGAAAGCAGGGGCCTGAGAAGGGGAAAGGCAAGAGGAGAGGGGCCGGTCTCTGTGGGATTAGGGCGGCCCGGGGATGTCGGCCGGCCGTGGAGGAACAGGGCATGGCAGAGTGGGCCGGAGACTCTGGGCGTGCTAAGGAGACCGCCTCAAGTCTTCTACTCTCTCCTCTCCAGGCTTGATCCTTTTTATCGCTTTTTGTGCCTCTCCCCGTCCCCCCGATTCCAGCGGGGTTCCCAAAGCCTCACTAGAGCCGCGAAGGCAAGGGCTGCCCTTTTAATTTCTCATATCTCAGCTAGGGCCCGGCTTCCTTTTTTTTTTTTTCCCTGTAGGCCCACTTCCTCCTTCGCTTCTGGAGGCGGGTCCCTTATGCTGCCTGTCGCCTGTCCGACCCCACTTCCCGGACTCCTCCTCCCCTGTCGCCCCGGCAGTGGCTACCACCCCTGAGCCGCTGGGTTTAGGGCTCTCAGAGCGGGTGCAAGGTCCGCGCCTAGTTTCCAAATGTTTGTTTTCATGTGCATCAGAGTAGGAGTTAAAATTGATGGTGGTTTGGTTGTTCTTAATTTCTGACAGCCACTGGGGGTAGATTTATCACCATCATGGTCTCCATTTTGCAGATGAGGAAAAAGCATATTCAGTTTCATGTGATGTTTAGCGTCTGTTGCATGCCAAAGCACTATTATAGCAGTTAATAAAGCCAACAAATCCCTATTCTTAAGGAGTTTACATTCTAATGAGGAGACATAATAAATCTGTAAATGTAAATAAAATAAGGGGGATTGTTTCAGATAGTGACAAATTCCATGAAGGTAATAAGTGGGTAACACTTATATAAGACAGTATAGCTAGTGCAGGGGAGGATCGGGGCAGCGTAAGATGAAGCATATCTGTAATAAAAAGGAGAAAACCATAGTTATATGTTTCGTGAATCTCATAGCTACCATTTGACTCCTTATGCATGTCAGGCCCTCTCTGAGCTACACAGTTTGTATAAATTATTCCCTAATTCATCCTTGGAGTGATTATGAAGTAGATATGTTAGTGGTTTCTCATTTTGCAGAGGAGGAAGTTGAGGCTCAGAGAAGTAACTTGCCCAAAGTTACACACTAGTGTGTGTGTATGTGTGTGTTGTGTGTTTGCATTGGGGTGTAGTAGATTAACAATGTTGTGATAGTTTAAGGTGAACAGTGAAGGGACTCAGCCATACATATACATGTATCTATTCTTCCCCATACTCCCCTCCCATCCAGGCTGCCACATTACAATGCACAGAGTTCCATGTGCTTTACAGTAGGTCCTTGTTGGTTATCCATTTTAAATACATTTTCACATAAAGTGAAAGTTAGTCACCCAGTCGAGTCTGACTCTTTGGGATCCCATGGGTCCTACTAGGCTCCTCTGTCCTAGGCAAGAATCCTGGGCTCCTCCTCTAGGCAAGAATACTGGAGTCGGTTGCCATTTCCTCTGCAGGGGATCTTCCCAACCCCGGGATTGAACCCAGGTCTCCTGCATTACAGGCAGATTCTTTACCATTTGAGCCACCAGGGAAGCCCTTAAATACATAAGCGCACTAGTAAATCTTGATAAAGCCAGATTTTAGGCCAGAACCCTGACGCCTTGTACTCATTCCAGGTGCACAAAGAGCACCCTTGACTTCCCCTGTGACCACTTACTTATTATCCGTCAGAGCCAGGGCTGGTCCTGCATGCCAGTATCCCCACATGCCTTGCACACAGAAGGTACTTAGTAATCTTTTGATGAATGAATGAATAAATGACTGGGGCCCATGTTGTCTTACAAAAAACCAGACATCTTGTAAAATGCTGAACTAGAAAGTTGCCTATAAATTGTTCTCATAAATGTCATTTTTTTTTCTCCCTCCTCTAACTCACATCCATCCACTGAAAACAAGTATATATGTTTTTATTTTACAAATGTGGAAATAGGCTAAGAGAAGTGGTCTTGGTCAAAAGGCATAAAGCCAGGAAGTGGCAGAGCTGAAGAGCCAGTGCCTGGATTGTGGTTTTAACAACAGTTGGGTTGCTGGGTACCTCATATTTATATAGTGTTTGCCTATTTCTATAGTGTGAATACCTCACCAGTTACCAATGTTCTGTCACCAAATGTGAAATTAGAAGGGAAGCACAGGAGCACCTTTATCATATAGTGTTTCCACTGTAGGTGTAAAAGACATAACTAACCTTAAGATCACAGACATTGGTAAAATAATTTTAAAATAGGAAGTAACGAAAGTATCAAATATTTATTACCTTTTTTTAATATAATTTAGTTGAAAATTTATATAATTTTATTTTTAATAATGGCTGTGTTCAACAACCAGCTTGCCTCAAACTTTGATAGTTTTCATGAACCAGTTTATCTTGGATGAGTTATTCTTTTTTTTCCTTTAGGGAAATGTACTTGTTTGCCCCAGTGACATTTGCTCTCTTTCTACTTCTGTGTACCTACCTGGCTTGTCCCTACAGGCTTACCACTCTTCCCTCATGGACCCTGACACCAAACTCATTGGAAACATGGCACTATTGCCTATCAGAAGTCAGTTCAAAGGACCTGCCCCTAGAGAGAGTAAGTCAAAACCCCTTTCCATTATTTTCACATTTTGGTATGAAACCCTCTGATGTTAGCACATCAGGGAAATACTTTCTCAGATTGCTCTTGTATTTTCCATTTGCTTGATGGATATTGTGCTTTACACCTTCTCAGATCTTGGGTAGATGTTGCATTTAATAGGAAACTGTGTTATTGCTGCCAGTTTCTCTGGGATATTTTGTTGAGAGGGAAAAGGAAATGTGATTAATTCTCAACACTCTTCCTATCATCACTGTCAGTTCTTACTAATGTAATGCTGCTGCTTCTATAGAACATCATGTCCCCATCCTTTCTGTGTCATCAAGCTGGAAAAAGCAAAGCATGTTTTAACCTTTTTCTTTATCTGAATCTACTTCCTTTGTCCATTCTTCAGGATCCCAGTTTTTACCAATACCTCAGTCTTAAGTGTCCTGTATAACATTCATTTCTTCTTTTGCTTTTCTGAATTTTGTATCTTTTGCTTTCTTTCTTGGCACTCACTTTTCTTTTTGGAGCTTTTTTTTTTTTTTCTCTATTCGGAATGCCTCATTCTTTTCAGATACTATCTGAAACTCTTCTGACGACATTCTGAGATGTTCTGCCAACAGTGCAATTTGTGTTATATTAGACATGGTTTCCCTGTAGCCAGGAAGGGTCTGCACTGAGTTCCATTTGTGGTTTCCAAGACCATAGTTTAGATTACTAATTTTGTACTGACCCTGTCTCCATTCTTCTAGCCAGTTTATTTGACTTCCTTTTAATTTAGTTTTGTTTTCAATACCAGTTTAAAGCTCAGTAAACTTAATAAATTTGGTGAGTCACCATACTCTTGTTCTGAGATGGAAAAAAAAAAAGTCACCCAAAACAGGAAAAATAATGTAAAAAAATGACATTATTCTTTTGCAGAGGAAGAATAAAGATCAGTGTTTGACCAGATTACTTCCCAGGTTGTGACAAAATACTGTATAGTATATCAGAAGACATAACTGACCAAGGATGAAGTAAATTTAATTACCACCTTTGCAATTCTTGGGCCCTTGAGAGAGAATGGGACTGCAGGAAACTGGAACTTCATGATTTCTACAGTTAAGAGCGACCTATTACGCTTCCCAAGGGGTCTGGAATAGGACTGAATTGGAATTATGGAGAAATCTAAGCCTGTGCTATGGACTAAGTAACTGTTAGCATTAGTCTAGTTATTTACATTCAACAGATATTGAACAATATTTACATTGAACAGATATTGAACTATATATGCCGAATGCTCTTCTATGATCTGAATCCTATCAGCTAGCCTGAATCCTATCAGCTAGCCTCTTTCCCTTCCTCTGCAACATGACACTAGAGCTAGCTTGTTTTTGTAAGTAAGCACTGTGGGATCATAGAAGGAAGTTTCTTTTTTGCAAATAAGAGAATAGATTACAGGGAACATAAGTCTAGAGTTGGAATTCTTTTGGGGACTTCTGTGGTGGTCCAGTGCTTAAGACTGCACGCTTCCACTACAGCAGCTGTGGGTTCGACCCTTAGATGGGGAACTAAGATCCCACATGTCCAAAAAAAAATTTTTTTAAAGGAAGGAAAAAAAAGAGAGTTCTGTTAAAATTCTCCAGCAGGGGAATGGGCAAAGATAAAGACAACTGGATTAGAGTAGGAAAGCTTCTGCATTTCTGCTGTGTGAGAGGAACAGCAGTCAGGGTTGTGAAATAAAAATAACCTTTTCAGCATTGCTAAAACCAGCTGCCAGATATCAAGACCCTGGGATTGTGACCTTTTTAAAATAAAAAAAGGAAAACCCAAAAAAAGCCAAAGAAATTTTGTAATGAGACCTGTCTTTGTTAGAACAGTACTTCTGGTTTTTCTCAGTCTCTTAGCCACCTTAAACAGATTGTACATATTTGAAGTCACAGTTTTTGTAAGAAGAAAGATGTATGTGTGAATCCCAATACATTCCTAAATGAACAGCTGAGAGTTTTTTCCCTGAAAGCCATAGTGTTTAAGTTCAAATAAAATTATATGGAATTGTTTGTATTAGGTTGGCCAAAAGGTTTGTTGGGGTTTTCTGTAACAGCTTTTGGAAAAACCCTAATGAACTTTTTGGCCATCCAAATATTTTTAAGACAGCAATTTATTAAATTTAGTCTGTGACTCAGTTTGTTTTTGTAAATGCATTGAGAAATGTCTGAAGTGATGTTCACCAAATGTGAGAGTAGTTATTTCTGGGTAGTGAGATTAGGGTGACAATTACTTTTTTTTTCCTGTATTGATTCATTTGTTTCTCTAATGAGCATGAATAATTTTTATAAAGACAGTAAAGCTGTTTGAATAAACCATGTGCTTATTTTTCTAGAAATTTTTTTCTAAAGACTTTGTTTCAGTAGCCTGATTCTGTGCTATTCAATTCCAAAGCCCTTGACTGTTGAGCTTAGATTTTTTTTTTTCTTTATAGCTTTTTAAACGTTATGTTTTACATTTGGCTAACATCCTCTGCCTTTCTCCCATCCTGCCCTGCTTAGCAAAAGATACAGATATTGTGGATGAAGCTATCTATTACTTTAAGGCCAATGTCTTCTTCAAAAACTATGAAATTAAGGTAAAGTACAACTTTTGCTCTTTAGTTTTCTGATGGGGATGGTATCTCCTTGGCAGTCAGAGTTAATGTGAGGAATAAGTAAAATGAAATTAGCTTGTGTGATTTTAAAAATCCAGAACAGTGCCTAATTCTATATTAATCTTAGTTCACCATGGTTTTGCAGACTACTGTCTGAGGACCAAATCTGGCCTACCACATCTTTTTGTAAATAATTTTACTGGAACATAGCCATTTGCATTTGTTTACACATCACCTATGGGTGCTGTCATGCCACAACAGCTGAGTTGAGTAGTTGTGACTGACTGTGGCTCACAAAGCTTAAAATATTGTTTGGTCCTATACTGAGGAGATTTATGCTATGGGGTCACACAGAGTCGGACACGACTGAAGTGACTTAGCAGCAGCAGTAGCAGATTCTTTATATTTATTTACTCAGCAGTATTAAGCACCTATTTTGTACGAGTCCAAAACCAAAAAACTTAGCCTGCTGCTTTTTATATACTTCTGTGTCCTGGACCCTTCCCTCTGCCTTCTCGTTCTTGTGATCTCAGGAGGAAGGGAGCCATGGAAGCGGGTGGAAGAGGAGAGGGAGGAATGGACAGACATTCTCTGAGAGGCTGCTGTGAGCACGTTACGAGAGATGTCAGTAAAGCTTCTTGATAATGTTCTAGATTATGGAATTTCAGTTCAGTCACTCAGTCGTGTCCCACTCTTTGTGAACCCATGGACTGCAGCACGCCACACCTCCCCCTCCATCACCAACTCCTGGAGTTTACCCAGACTCATGTCCGTTGAGTCGGTGATGCCAACTCAACCATCTCATCCTCTGTCGTCACCTTCTCCTTCTGCCTTCAATCCCTCCCAGCATCAGGGTCTTTTCAGATGAGTCAGTTCTTCGCATCAGGTGGCCAAAGTATTGGAGTTTCAGCTTCAACATCAGTCCTTTCAATGAACACTCAGGACTGATCTCCTTTAGGATAGACTGGTTGGACCTCCTTGCAGTCCAAGGGACTTAAGAGTCTTCTCCAACACCACAGTTCAAAAGCATCAATTCTTCGGTGCTCAGCTTTCTTTATAGTCCAACTTTCACATCCATACATGACCACTGGAAAAACCATAGCCTTGACTAGACAGACCTTTGTTGGTAAAACAATGTCTCTGCTTTTTAATATGCTGTCTAGGTTGGTCATAACTTTTCTTTGAAGGAGTAAGCGTTTTTTAATTTCATGGCTTCAGTCACCATCTGCAGTGATTTTGGAGCCCCCCAAAATAAAGTCTGACACTGTTTTCACTGTTTCCCCATTTATTTGCCATGAAGTGATGGGACAAGATGCCATGATCTTAGTTTTCTGAATGTTGAGCTTTAAGCTAACTTTTTCACTCTCCTTTTTCACTTTCATCAAGAGGCTCTTTAGTTCTTTGCTTTCTGCCATAAGGGTGGTGTCATCTGCATATCTGAGGTTATTGATATTTCTCCTGGCAATCTGGATTCCAGCTTGTGCTTCATACAGCCCAGTGTTCCTCATGGTGTACTCTGCATATAAGTTAAATAAGCAGGGTGACAATATACAGCCTTGACGTACTCCTTTTCCTATTTGGAACCAGTCTGTTGTTCCATGTCCAGTTCTGACTGTTGCTTCCTGACCTGCATACAGAGTTCTCAAGAGGCAGGTCAGGTGGTCTGGTATTCCCATCTCTTAGAATTTTCCACAGTTTGTTGTGATCCACACAGTCAAAGGCTTTGGCATAGTCATTAAAGCAGAAATAGATGTTTTTCTGGAACTCTCTTGCTTTTCGATGATCCAGCAGATGTTGGCAATTTGATCTCTGGTTCCTCTGCCTTTTCTAAAACCAGCTTGAACATCTGGAAGTTCACGGTTCACGTATTGCTGAAGCCTAGCTTGGAGAGTTTTGAGCATTACTTTACTAGTGTGTGAGATGAGTGCAGTTGTGCGGTAGTTTGAGCATTGCCTTTCTTTGGGATTGGAATAAAAACTGATCTTTTCCAGTCCTGTGGCTACTGCTGAGTTTTCCAAATTTGCTGGCATATTGAATGCAACACTTTCACGGCATCATCGTTTAGGGCTTGAAATAGCTCAACTGGAATTCCATCACCTCCCCTAGCTTTGTTTGTAGTGAAGCTTCCTAAGGCCCTCTTGACTTCACATTCCAGGATGTCTGGCTCTAGGTGAGTGATCACAGCATCATGATTATCTGGGTCACGGAGATCTTTTTTGTACAGTTCTTCTGTGTATTCTTGCCATCTCTTAATATCTTCTGCTTCTGTTAGGTCCATACCATTTCTGTCCTTTATTGAGCTCATCTTTGCATGAAATATTCCCTTGGTATCTCTAATTTTCTTGAAGAGATTTCTAGTCTTTCTCATTCTGTTGTTTTCCCTCTATTTCTTTGCACTGATCCCTGAGGAAGGCTTTCTTCTCTCTCCTTGCTATTCTTTGGAACTCTGCATTCAAATGGGTATATCTTTCCTTTTCTCCTTTACTTTTTGCTTCTTTCAACTCCTTGCCAAACTTTAATCTCTTGGAATCCAACAGGGTGTGAAATCTTTATTTGTAGACTCTTGGACAATAAACTGTGATCTAAACATTCTGTGATGTAATGGACGTTTCTAATCTAATGCATGGTCTTAAGTGTGGTGTTTGTAATTAAAATTCCACCACGTTTCATTCTCTCTCGAATATTATAGAGTCTTAAAAATAGGGAAAAGTGTAGTTTCTTTATTTAAAATTATAAATCTTTGTAAAGTTTGACCTGAATTAACGTGCCAGATTTGATTAGCATCCATTTGTCTTCTCCACATTTTCCTTTGGGTCAGGTCAAGAGTTGGACTTTTGGAGCTCTTCAAGAATAGGTCAGTTGTGAAATAATTGCTTCCTCCTTTAGAGTCATAAATGTTTCTATTCTCGGCACAGATCCTGAAGTGAAAGGGCTTTTAAAGATTAACCAGCCATACGGTTCACCTCAGGTTTTCCAGGCGGCTTTGTTAGCTCTCCTTCCTAGAAGAAGTTATTGGTACAACTCCTCAGGAACCCAGGGCAAGGGGAGCTGAGGAAAACGGGTAGCCGCACAGCTCAGGGAGGAAGCTGGTGGCTGCCTCCCCAGGAGCAGACAGAGGACTTGAGAAGATTGCATTTGGAGAATGGGAATTTTTGATGCTGTGGTAACTGTGCTCTCAGTTTTCAGTTAATAAATCAAAAGACAAAGATTGAATTCTTTTATTGCAAATAATTATTGCATTTTGATCAGGACTGTTTTTTAAGTTTTGTTTTCTTCCCATAGAATGAAGCCGATAGGACCTTGATATATATAACTCTCTACATTTCTGAGTGTTTAAAGAAACTCCAAAAGGTAATTAAGCCTGGATGATCATTTGTCAGGAATGCAATAGGTGTTTAGACTTGTTGAGACTTTAAGGAGAAGTAGAAAATATTTCCTCTGACTTAGAGCATGGACTTGAGAGGAAAATCTGAATGTAGATGTCTAAACTTACAGTAGTTGACTGATGAGAAGATAAGGATGATGGTGTTTTAAGGCTTTGCATATATTTTTCCAAGACAGAAATCTTGACCGAAATATTCTTTTTTAAGCCCGTGGCACAAGGGTTCTTAACCTGGGGTCCAGGGATAGAATTCAGGGGTGCATGAACTTGAGTGGAGAAAAGATTACATCTTTTCACTAACCTCCAACTGAATTCTAGCATTTACTTTAATTGTTAACGTAGGCAGCAGCCCACAATAGCATTAGCAATACCTGTGACTTTCTGCAGCATTTTCATACTACATTTACAATTGAAGATCTTTTGAAATTTTATTTACATTCATTACTGCTTCAAAATTCAGTTGTTAGGTCCACTGCTGAGTCTTATTATTTAGTGCATTGAAGAGCACATGTGTGGCTATGTCATAAATTTGATTTTTTAAATATTGTAATTATGGTATTTCATTATCATTGGATTCTTGTGTAGGCCTGTTTTATCTTATTCATTTAAAAAGTTAGTTTGAGGAGGAGCCTACAGGCTTTACCAGATTACAAAAGGGCACAAAAACATAACCCCAGACCTAGCCACTTAGACTAAAAAACTGCAAATTGAAATGTTATATTCCTTTTCCCTACATTTGTGTATATAATTTTTTTTTTTTAAGTGCAATTCTAAAAGCCAAGGCGAGAAAGAAATGTATACACTGGGAATCACTAATTTTCCCATTCCTGGAGAGCCTGGTTTTCCACTTAATGCCATTTACGCCAAACCTGCAAACAAACAGGAAGATGGTAAGAACATCTCCTCCCCCTTCCTATGTGGCACAGTTTTCTTCACTGGACTTTTTACCCCCCTCTTTTCTTGGCTTGACTGTTGTACAGATCGAGAGTGGAATCATTAGCTCATGCACCATCCTACTTTGTGAGAGGCACTCTCACAAAAGATCATTGGCAACAAGTATGACACATAGAGAACCTTTTGGACCAAAATGAGTATAATCTTAAAACCATTTGAGTTGCTGTTTCTGTTTCTTATCCTGTTTAGATGTTGAAGAATACTGCCAAGGTCAGTGTCTAAATCAACAGCTAGCACATTTGGGATGCTTTCTCAAATATAATTTTTTATTTTACTTGCTCTTGATTTTAGAAGTGATGAGGGCCTACTTACAACAGCTGAGGCAAGAGACTGGACTGAGACTTTGTGAGAAAGTTTTTGACCCTCAGAATGATAAACCCAGCAAGGTAAAAACTCTTTTCATTGCCTATTTAGTTGATAAATCACCTTTTACCCTGTAGCCACTGTTAAACACACTTTGTTTAGTTTTCACATTCCAGTGTAGCTTAACTTTGGTACCTTATACATAGTAGGAGTTCCCTGAGTCACACAGAATAATGAATTGCATGTAATAAGAAATTTTGGTTGTATGTTCTTAGGCTGGGGCATTGTAAACCCATAGAAGAGGTATTGTGTGAGACAGCTTTAATGTATTTATTTTGTTGTAATTTTGAGTGACCTGTGAGTCACTGCAGAAAAAAAGGAGAGAGAAAAAAATAAAATTTTACATGTACCTTCAAAGAGCTTACGTAAGGGCTGCCAGACCACTATGAAGTTTTCTTGTTAAGTAAATTCATATTCTGACCTTACCTTGAACCTGCACTGTGATTTGACCACCACTGTGCCTTGTTTTGTCCCTCCTTGTTAGTGGTGGACTTGCTTTGTGAAGAGACAGTTCATGAACAAGAGTCTTTCAGGACCTGGACAATAAAGCCAGCCTCGGATGGACCCTTCACAGCCGTGGGCAGCATTCACAGCAAGATGTACACAGTTCTTTGCCTTTATTTCATAAAGTTTTATACAGAGGAGAGAAGAGCGTGTGTCTTTACTTGAAGAGCTCTTTATCAAGAATTTGGGGTGGGATGGGTGGGGAAGAATGAGTTGTTGCCTGGTGATTTGAAATATCTGCAGTATTAAGCTGGTGCTTAATAAATAATAATAAAGAAATTTCTAACATTTCATGTCAGAAGAAATCCATTGCTTATCTTTGACATTTACATAAAAATTTGGGGGACCATATTCACCTTTTTTCAAGTTCAGCAATTGATAATACATTGTTGCTGCTGTTCAGTCGCTAAGTTATGTCCATCTCTTTGCAACCCCATGAACTGCAGCATGCCAGGCTTCCCTGTCCTTCACTGTCTCCCGAAGCGTGCTCAAATTCATGTCCATTGAGTCAGTGATGCCAGCCAACTTTCTCATCTTCTGTCGCCCCTTCTCCTCCTGCCCTCAATCTTTCCCAGCATCAGGGTCTTTTCCAGTGAGTCAGCTCTTTGAATCAGGTGGCCAAATTATTGGAGCTTCAGCTTCAGCATCAGTCTTTCCAATGAATATTCATGGTTGATTTCCTTTTGTACACTTCGGTTTTTCTCATCACCACTAATTCCAGAAGATTTTCGCCACCCTAAAAAGATGTACTCTTTAGCAATCATTCCCCCCAAATTCCTTTCCAACCCCTTCCTCACACTGTCTCTATGGATTTGCCTTTTCTGGACATTTCATATAAATGGAATTGTAAAATAGGGGTCTTTCCTGTCTTGACCCAGGACAATGTTTTCAGGGTTCATCCATGTTATAATGTGTATCAGTACCTCTTTCCTTTTTTTAAAAAAATTATGGTAAAACTGCAGAAAGGTGACTGCAGCCATGAAATTAAAAGATGCTTGCTCCTTGGAAGAGAAGCTACAACCAAACTAGACAGTATTAAAAAGCAGAGACATTACTTTGCCAACAAAGGTCCATCTAGTCAAAGCTATGGTTTTTCCAGTAGTCATGTATGGATGTGAGAGTTGGACTATAAAGAAAGCTGAAGAATTGATGCTTTTGAACTGTGGTGTTGGAGAAGACTCTTGAGAGTCCCTTGGACTGCAGGGAGATCAAACCAGTCAATCCTAAAGGAAATCAGTCCTAACTATTCATTGGAAGGACTGATGCTGAAGCTGAAACTCCAGTCCTTTGGCTACTTGATGTGAAGAACTGACTAGTTGGGAAAGACCCTGATGCTGGGAAAGATTGAAGGTGGGAGGAGAAGGGGACGACAGAGGATGAGATGGTTGAATGGCATCACTGACTCAACAGACATGAGTTCTAGCGAGCTCTGGGAGTTGGTGATGGACAGGGAAGCCTGGCGTGCTGCAGTTCATGGGGTTGCAAAGAGTCGAACACAACTGAGCGACTGAACTGAACTGAATGCATAACATTTTACTATGTTTTAACCACTTTTAAGTGTATAATTCACTGGTATTAATTACATAGTGTTGTGCCACCAACACCACTATCTGCTTCCAAAACTTTTTTGTTGCTCCAAACAGAAACACTAACCGTTAACCCCAGGTACCTGTAACTCCCAATTCCTGGTCACCTCTAATCTACTTTCACTGTCAGAATTTGCCTTTTCCTGGCACCTCATAGATATCAAATAATGCGTATCCCTTTGTGTCTGGCCTCTTTTACTTATTATAGAGTTGTTAAGGTTCATGTCTGTTGTAGCCTGTGTCAGTAATTCATTCCCTTTAATGGCTCTGTAATATTCTGTGATGTGAATAGACCCCATTTTATTTGTCCATTCAGCGTATGGATGAATGGTTGCTTCTATTTTTTTTTTTTTGGCTATTATAAGCAGTGCTGCTGAGAACATTCATGTACAAATTTTTGTGTGGACATACATTTCCATTTCTCTCAGTTATATACCTAGAAGTGGAATTACTGAGTCATATGATAGCTATATGTAGCTTTCTGAAGAACTTCAGGACTTTTTTCCACAGAAGCTGCACCAGCTCTTATATTCCTACCAGCAAAGCATGAAGGTTCTGATTTCCCCACATCCTCACCAACACTTGTTATTTGTTTATAGATACCCTGGTGGGTGTGAAGTATTTCATTTTGTGATTTTGATTTATATTTCCCTTATGCTAATGATACTGAACAGAACATCTTTTCATGTGGATATTGACTATTTGTCTATCTTTTTTTAAAAAATGTTTATTCAAATCCTTTGCTTGTTTTTTTGTTTGATTTGTCTTTTTGTTGTTGCGTTGTAGGGTTTTTTTTAATATATACACTGAATACTAGACCATTATCAGATAATGTGATTTGCAGATAATTTCTCCCATTCCCATTCCATAGGGTTTTTTTTCTTTTTTTTGCCTTGAAGGAAATGTTTATTTTCTATGAAGAACTGTTCCCTTTTAATTGAAGTATAGTTAATAGCTCAGTTGGTAAAGAATCTGCCTGCAATGCAGGAGACCCCAGTTCGATTCCTGGGTCAGGAAGATCAGCTGAAGAAGGGATAGGCTACCCACTCTAGTATTCTTGGGCTTCCCTTGTAGCTCAGCTGGTAAAGAATCCGCCTGCAATGTGGAAGGCCTGGGTTCAATCCCTGGGTTGGGAAGATCTGGAGAAGGGAAAGGCTACCCACTCCAGTATTCTGGCCTGGAGAATTCCATGGGGTCAGTCCGTGGAGTCACAAAGAGTCGGACACAACTGAGTGACTTTCACTTTCATAGTTAATTTACAATGTTCTGTTACATTCTTTTCCAGATTCTTTTCCATTATAGATTATTACAAGACATAGAGTTAAGTTCACTGTGTTATATAGTAGGTCCTTGTTTTTTTTTTACTTTCTTGGTTGTGTGTTTTGAAGCACAGATATATTTAATTTTAGTTAAAGTTCATTTTTCTATTTTTCCTTCGGTCACTTATGCTTTTGGTTCATACTTAAAAAACCATTACCTGTCCCAAAGTATAAGTTTTCACCTATGTTTCCTAAGCATTTTATACTTTTAGTTCTTATACTTAGGTCTTTTTTTCCCCCACATTGTAACAAATTTAGAGTAACAAGAAATTTTAGGTCTTTGATCCATTTTTTAAATTAACTTCTGTATATGAAGTGAGGTAGGGGTCTAACTTTTTTCTTTTGCATGTGACTCCATTGGTACTAGTACCATTTATTGAAAAAGACTATCCTATCTTCTTTGAATTGTATTGGCTCCCTCATCAAAGATCAGCAGAACATAAATGTATAGATTTATTTTTACATGCTATTTTCTGTCCTTATGTGGCATTCATTTTTACACTTGGCCAGTTTTTAGCATTTAAGAGGTTTTCATTGTTAGGTTGACAGTAAACACGAGTTCTTCCAAAAACTTATGGGACCATGTATTTTCCAGGTATGTTAAGGTTATAAATTAGGTATTTTAGAACGTGCCTCAAGACTTTTGGCCATAAAGTTACTGCACTGCCTCTAGGTTAGGAAGATCCCCTGGAGAAGGGAAAGGCTACCCATTCCAGTATTCTGGCCTAGAGAATTCCATGGACTTTATAGTTCATGGGGTCACAAAGAGTTTTACACGACTAAGTGACTTCACTCACCTTTGTTGTACCTTTATGTGTTTGATTTTTACTTTTAAGAGGCAGTTGTTTTGGTATCTATGTTGGAATTGTATTTGGCCATGAGCTCAGAAAACCCAATTTACAGTGCCTTGGGGGTTTTGTTGGTTTTGTTTTTAAATAGTTATTCATTTGGCAGCACGGGCTCTTAGTTGCATGTGGGATAGTTGCAACATGTGGATTCTCTTGGTTGTGGAATGCAAAATAGTTGCAGCATGTGGGATCTAGTTCCCTGACCAGGGATCGGACCCAGGGCCCCTGCATTGGGAGCTCAGAGTCTTAGCTGCTGAAACACCAGGAAGTCCCTGTTTTTTAAAATCTGGAAGTAGTCCCAGATGGAGTGGCCATTTAAAGATGTTGTGGAGGGCCCAGGCTCATCTTGTCTTCTGCTCCACTCTCCTTTGCATGTGGCTTGGCTGAAGGAAGAGAGGAGAGCATGAAGGCTGAAGGAGCATGGCAGCTGAGTGCCAGCTTACTTACCTTCCGAGAAATCCTGCCCAGACTTGCACTTGTGTCTTGGTCTCCAGCTACAAGGGAGCCTGGAAAGAGGGAAAGATTGTTTTGTTTTTTCATTTATTTTTGCCTGCACTGGGTCTTCGTTGCTGCATGGGCTTTCCCTAGTTGCAGCGAGTAGGGGCTACTCTTATGCTGAATGGGCTTCTCATTGCAGTGGCTTTTCTTGTTACAGAGCACAGGTTTAGTTGCCCTGTGGTATGTGGCATCTTCCTGAACCAGGGATCAAACTGGTGACCGCTGCATTGACAGCCAGATTCTTAACCACTGGACCACCAGGGAAGCCCAAGAGGCAAGTTTTAACTGAGTATCTTGCCACCCAGATTTTTTGTATTGTGTTGCTAAGGGCAAAGGGAATATAGCAGCAGAACTGAATTTCGAATGGTGTTAAAACTGGAGCTTTGCAGTGAAACTTGATTGACTAGAGAATTTTCATTTTGGCTTTTATGGGTTAAAAGGTAATTAAAATGTTTGAGTTAAATTATAACTCTTGAGCATCTGTTCACTGGAGATCTAACTTATGGACAAAGTTAAGTACCATATTTCACATACCCCAGAAAACATACTCCATAGATAGATAAAAGAATAGTCCTGAAGCCAAAAGAGTGTTTTTGGGTTGTTCTTGTTTTTTAATTAAAACTCATCTCAAATCAGATTCTAGGTGTTTGGGTTGGAACTTCTGTTATAGACTCAGAGATGTGTCAAAAATAAAGCAAGCCACAGTGATTCATATCAACATCAAAGGTTTGTTTCTAACAAATATGTTCTCTATTTTGTTTAAATTGTGGAAACATTGTGATAGAAACCAATTCACTGTGGTGCCTATTTCATTAGTACCAGCAGGGGGAGCACAGACAATAAGTTAAAAACCTGGCTTCTAAATCATTTCCCATGAGTGCTGTATGATGGTTAAGTGTTCTGTTTTTTAACATACCAGAGAAAACACTTTCCAAAGGATTTAGAAGTAAATTATACATGAAGTATAGCATAATGGGTTCAAAAATACAGCTTTAATCAAAATGCAAGTTGACATTAAAAAAAGATGATTATAAGGTACAACTTTTTAGAGAAGGCAGTTTAGTAGTTATTGAGGTTGTTTTGTCTTGTTAAAATTGTATTATATGGTTAAGTGTTCATTCTTTTTGATTCAGCAACTCAGCTTGAAGTATTGTTGAATATTGGAACCCATACACACACACATGGAAATAATTCAGACATTTTCAATAGAGTATTGGATACATAAGTAATCATGGTGCACCTATAAAATGAAATATGAAGCCATTTAAAACAATAAGGGGCTCTATCTGTTTTGTCATGTAAAGATGCCTTAGGATATACATCACTGAGTTTTAAAAAAAGGTTGAGGGTAGCATTATAGTATGATTCCATCCTTGTTTATTGGATTGTACATACTCCCAAAAAAAACTAGAGAGATACATAACACCAAACTGTTAAAAGTGGTTATTTTGCACCAAAGGCAATTACAAAGACTTGTACATTCTAAGTCATATAAACTGTAATTCAGTAAGATGTGTATTACTTAATAACTGAGGGGGGGTGGGAATCTAGTCTTTAAAAAACATTGATAGAAAATCAAATATTAGAAGAACTACATTAGCTATAAGCAAGGTGAGGACAACAGTCACCTGGTGCTTTTCCTAAGCATGCTGTTTACATATACTATTTTCATATGCCACTGATTACTGTCATGTGTAGTAATGGCACATGGAAATACTTGAATAAGATTTATGAGAATTGTTTTCTTCTACATTTTCCTTTCCTTCAAAATTATTAGCGCTGAAGACCTTAATAAAAGTCTGGAGCTGTGTCCAGAAAGGGATGTAATACCAAAAGCCATTTGGTTCATTTCTCCCTTCATTTTGTTTATAGCAGTTTGGAAGCCCATTCCATTAGGAGAGTGTAATTTTAGGGCCACATCTGTTCTGTGTTGATTTTGAGATAAATCACCAATCACAATTTCCCACTTTGCCTTGACACTGCAGCTCCAATTTACAGGTGGTCTGGCAGCTTGCTAAACACTTTGCATGGATAAATCCTATTTAACCCTTTCAAGGGTCTTTGTGGCAGATACAAATACTATCAAGAAGCTGACGCCTACAGGAATTAAATAAGTTGCCCAAACTCAAACACTTGGAAGTTGGCAGAAATGGCAGTGAAACCTAAGTCTTTCCAAACCTAGGGCTGGCCCTCGCAGCCATTATAAGATGGTCAGTTGGCTACATTGCAACTTTTAGTAAAACATTCAGGCAATAAAATCAGGAGATTACAGATGTTCAAGAAATGTAAATAGCAGCTATGCTTTCCAGGCTCTTAGTTGTCTTATAAGAAATATGTATAACAAGAAAAAAACCAAGAAACATTGAAAGATTGACATGACTGTTCAGTGATGTAGAAGCCCAGAGAAAGGGCAGGCTGGTATTACTGAGATCCGTTAGGGAAGACTTAATGAAGACAGCAGTTAAATTAACTGAGGTCAGAACAGGTGAGCCAAATCAGGTAGGCTAAATGAGAGAGAAGTATATTTTGACATAAGCAGGGCTGGCATGAAGGCAACATTAGCGCAAAGAATATGGGGACAAAGCTGCCCTAGCAGGTAATAATAAAGGACCCATGTTTCTGAGAGCCAGAGTCAGGGTTAGAACTTTAAACTGTATTCTGTTAGTGGGACAAAGGACATGACAGTACCTCCACACAAAGGCACCATTCTACTTTCACCGACCAAAAATTATGGCACAGTGGCAAATAATCTGCCTGCCAGTGTAGAAGATGCAGGTTCCATCCCTGGGTTGGGAAGATCCCCTGGAGTAGGGAATGGCAACCCACTCCATTATTCTTGCCTGGAAAATTCCATGGACAGAGGAGCCTGGTGGACTACAGCCCATGGAGTTGGCTGTAGAGTTGGCAACAAAGAGTTGGACACGACTGAGTCGCTGAGCATGCACACGTGAGAACAATTTGCCTGATTTTTAAAAAATATTTATTTGACTTTACCAGGTCTTGGTTGAGACACCAGGGATCTTTTGTTGCAGCTTACTCAGTTGTGGCATGTGGGATCTAGTTCCCTGATCAAACCTGGACCAGCCTGTAGTGGGAGCACAGAGTCTTAGTCACTGGCACCAGGGAAGTCCCCTATTTGCCTGATTAATCATCACTTTTCCTGCCCCACTTTTCCCCCAAACCATTCCATAGTTCTGTGCATACTTTCAAGTGCTTTCAAAAAAAAACAACAACAAAAAAATGGC
Source organism: Moschus berezovskii (assembly GCF_049115385.1). NCBI lineage: Eukaryota > Metazoa > Chordata > Mammalia > Artiodactyla > Moschidae > Moschus > Moschus berezovskii. The sequence continues at coordinate 57,522,700 of NC_142478.1, read as the reverse complement.
CTTCTTGAGATAAAATTCACGTGTCATATAATTCACTAATTTACAGTATGCAATTCAATGGTTTGTAGCATATTAATTTTCCATTGTAACCATTTTAAGTATTCAATTCAGTGGCATTATATTCTAACATTTCTTAAAAGTTAACATGTACATAACAGGAAACCAAAAAACACAAGAAACAAAAAGCAGTTATCCATAATCATAAGCAGTTTACTGTTTGATGTGTTCTTCTAGGCTTCATTTGTGTGTTTACACAAGTAACCATTTTTATGTAATTAAAATCATAGTTATGTATCATGCTTTTTCACACATTATGAATATTTATTATTTCACAATCCAAAGTCTATGAGTATTTTGATAACCAAGAAGACACTACACCAACTCAGTCTAGAAGGAGAAAAATATAATCCTGTATTTCTGAAACGTTTTTATCATCCCAAACCCACTAAACAGTAACTCCCCATTCCTTATACCCCCAGCCCGTGTTAACCTCTAATCTACTCTCTGTCTCTGGATTTGCTTACTTATATATCACATATAAGGGGAAATCGCACAGTATCTGTCCCTTTGTAACTGGCTTCTTTTACTTAGCATCATATGTTGGGTGTTCATTTGTAGCATTCCCTTGTGTGACTGAATAACATCCCATTATCCATTCACCTGCTGATGGATTGTTTCTATCTTTTGGCCATTGTGAATAATGCTGTAATGAACATCAGTGTACAAGTGTCAGTTTGAATTCTTTTTTCTCAACAGTGCTTTAAAATAAAGATCACTCATTTGCCACTTTGTCACAAGTCCCCACTGAAGACTTTTCCCTGAACTAGTCATTATCTGTTATATTGCTATTTAAGTTTTTCATAGTCCCAATGCCTAGAACAATGAGGTGCATACAAGAGGCACTTGAGAGACAGGAGGTCCTAGCAGGACTGGGAGACTGAATTTGATCCCTGAGACAAGTCAGCAGCTAGAAATCAGGAAGAATGAAGGACTCAGCAAATAGCCTAAGATTCTTGATTAATTAGAGTAAATCAGAATAAAAGGTGGATTAATAAAGTGTGGGAGTCCTAGAGAGAAATTCCTTGGAAGGGGTTGTTGATAGTGTTAAAATCTCCAAAAAACTTTATGGCAGTTGAGCTCACTTGGCAAACCTTGGCTTTGCATTTGTGTATGAATGAGTTAGTTGCTGTATCCTTACTTGTCTGACCATCTCATAAACAAAATGTCAATCTGGACAACTTAGAACCCTAGAATATATTGCCTTGCCAGCCACTTTTACTGAGAAGAGGGAAAATCATTTGGAAAGGTGACTATATTTATTCCTTCCAGTTGTCCAGGGAAATGCTTCATCCTGAAGTTACTTTTCCAATGAAAGGAAGGCTATCACTGCCAGGAGACACTTAAGGCATATTAAGTAATGTTTCCCTTAGAACAATTTACAAGTGTTATGTTTTCCCCTTGTACAAAAGACAGATCTAAGAAAAATGTCTCATGCAGCTGGGAAAGATTTTCATTCTTAGGTGGCTGTTGGACATTTAGAAATGAACTTAAGTGGAACAGAACATTTACGTTTATGAACTGTTCCTCTATTCAATACTCCACAGAATCCATGTCATTTCTGCATCTAAGTGGCTTAGTTAAAGGTTCATAGCCAGCTGTATGTCTAAAAAGACCCTTCCAGTTACAAAATTATTATTTTAGAAAATTCCATAAGAAAGAGGAGGGCTTGTCTTGTGTGTCCCATGTTAGTTTAATATTACATGTGTCCTTTGTATGTTATGAAAATCAGTATGATCTGACCTGCCTGAGTTTAATGGAACTTGAAGTGAAGTCGCTCAGTCGTTACCAACTCTTTGCGACCCCATGGACTGTAGCCTACCAGGCTCTTCTGTCCATGGGATTTTCCAGGCAATAGTACTGGAGTGGATTGCCATTTCCTTCTCCAGGGGATCTTCTCAACCCAGGGATCAAACCCGGGTCTCCCGCATTGTGGACAGACGCTTTACTGTCTGAGCCACCAGGGAAGTAATGGAACTTAACCTTGGAAGAATGGTTAACCATGGGTGAGTGATTAACTATGGATGAATCCATCCTATTTTGTAGTAATTTATTTTAAAGAGGATTATAAAAAAATTTCCAGAGGAGGTGGACTCTCTTTTGCCTCTTTATTTTTTTTCTATAAATATTTTGCTTTGTGCATTCTTCTTGTGGTTTATCAACTACACAGATGTGTTTTACCACTATCTCTTTATCGAAATTATCAACATTTCTCCTGCCAGTTAGCTAGTGATACATTCTCTTTCATTCCCATCAGGTTATAAACATGTTATTTCTTCCATCTTAGAAAAAAAAAAAAACCCTCTCTTTATTCTGTTTCCCCACCTGCTATCACTCATTCCCCACCCCCTTCCCCATATCACAGGACTTCTCAAGTTTGACACTTGGACATTTTGGATTTGATTTCCTCCTTCAATCTACTTAATGCATAAGACAGAACAACCATCACAAAGCAAGTCAGATCACATTACTTTTCTGCTCAGGACTCTTGACCTCCATGAGCCTGTTTCCAACTCCTCTCCCACCTCTCTCAGCTTCAGCCCACTTACCTCCTTACTCTTCTAACTTGCTAAGATTACTCCTGCTTCAGACCTCTAAGTTTGTTGTTTCTTTTGCTTGGGGTCCTCTCCCTTCCTCTAGATTTCTACATGGCTCCCACTTTCCCTCCCTCAGGTCTTTACTCATATGTCACCCAATCAATGCAGCCTTCTCTGGTTAAAAATGGCAGTCCCTGCCCCAATGCTCCCTTTCTTTATTGTCTACCTTTTAAGCACCTTTAGAAAAAACATGGAAATTTTATTTTAAAAATTTTATTTATTTATTTTTGGCTGTGCTGTGTCTTTGTTTTACGAGGGCTTTTCTCTAGTTGTGGCAAGTGGCTTCTCTCTGGTTGCAGTATGTGGGCTTCTCGTTGCGGTGACTTCTCTTGTGGCTGAGCATGGGCTCGAAAGCATGCAGGCTTCAGTAGCGCTTGGGCTCAGTAGTTGTGGCACACAGGCTTAGCTGCCCCTCAACATGTGGAATCTTCCTGGACCAGGGATTGAACCCCTATCCCCTGCATTGGCAGGCAGATTTCTAACCACTGGTCCACCAAGGAAGTCCAGAAATTTTATTAAAAAAAAATTTTTTTTTTAAGATTTTTTTTTATGTGGACCATTTTTAAAGTCTTTATTGAGTTTGTTACAATATTGCTTCTGTTTTATGTTTTGGTATTTTGCCCCTGAGGCGTGTGGGATCTTAACTCCCCAACCAGGGATCAAAACCACGCTGCTGGCCTTGGAAGGTGAAGTCTTAACTATTGGACCCCTAGGGAAGTCCTGGAAACTTTAAATATATATACAAGTTGAAAGAATAGCATAATGAACTCCAATGTACCTGCCACTTAATTTCAGTTGATACCAGCATTTTGCTAATTTTGTTTCATCTATCTCCCTCCACTCCCAGGAATATTTAAAAATAAATCCTAGACATTGTTTCTTTGGTGAATAGTATGTTTTATTACCATCTCACATAATATTTGTACTACTTAGTTATTGTTTATTGTTCATTAGAATGTCAGTTCCATAAGACCATGGGCTTTTGTTTTTCTTCCCACCCTCACCACCAAGTAACCACAAATCTTTCTGTTGCTTTCAGTTTGTCTTTTCTGGATATCTCTTCTGGTCTGGTTTCTTTTATCTAGCATGACTTTTTTTTGTTTGTTTGTTTGTTTGTTTTTCTAGCATGACTTTTTATTTAGCATAATATTTGAGATTCATCCATGTTAGCAGCAATTTGTTCTTTTCATTTTTAATTTTTTGCTGAATAGGATTACATTGTATGAATATACCATATTTGGTTATATAGTGATCAGTTGAACATTTCAATTGTTTCCACTTTTTGCTATTATTAGATATGGTTTTAATTATGAAATATTTCAAGTATATCAGTAGAAAAATATATAATAGCAAGCATTTTTATGCTTCAGTTCAGTTCAGTCGCTCAGTCATGTCCGACTCTCCGCGACCCCATGAATTACAGCACGCCAGGCCTCCCTGTCCATCACCAACTCCCGGAGTTCACTCAAACTCATGTCCACAGAGTCGGTGATGCCATCCAGCCATCTCATTCTCCGTCGTCCCCTTCTCCTCCCGCCCCCAACCTTTCCCAGCATCAGAGTCTTTTCCAGTGAGTCAACTCGTCGCATGAGGTGGCCAAAGTATTGCAGTTTCAGCTTTAGCATCAGTCCCTCCAATGAACATCCAGGATTGATCTCCTCTAGAATGGACTGGTTGGATCTCCTTGCAGTATAAGGGACTCTCAAGAGTCTTCTCCAACACCACAGTTCAAAAGCATTGATTCTTCGGCGATCAGCCTTCTTCACAGTCCAACTCTCACATCCATACATGACCACGGGAAAAATCATTGCCTTGACTAGACGGACCTTGATTGCCAAAGTAATGTCTCTGCTTTTTAATATACTATCAAGGTTGGTCATAACTTTCCTTCCAAGGAGCAAGCGTCTTTTAATTTCATGGCTGCAATCAGCATCTGCAGTGATTTTGGAACCCAAAAAAATAAAGTCTGACACTGTTTCCACTGTTTTTCCATCTATTTCCCATGAAGTGATGGGACCAGATGCCATGATCTTTGTTTTCTGAATGTTGAGCTTCAAGCCAACCTTTTCACTCTCCTCTTTCACTTTCATCAAGAGGCTTTTGAGTTCCTCTTCACTTTCTGCCATAAGGGTAGTGTCATCTGCATATCTGAGGTTATTGATATTTCTCCCAGCAATCTTGATTCCAGCTTGTGCTTCTTCCAGCCCAGCGTTCCTCATGATGTACTCTGCATATAAGTTAAATAAGCAAGGTGACAATATACAACCTTGACGTACACCTTTTCCTATTTGGAACCAGTCTGTTGTTCCGTGTCCAGTTCTAACTGCTGCTTCCTGACCTGCATACAGGTTTCTCAAGAGGCAGGTCAGGTGGTCTGGGATTCCCATCTCTTTCAGAATGTTTATTGTGATTTTTATGCTTACCGTGTGCCATCCTTTTTTCTAAGTGTGTTAGATACAGTGGTGTATCTAGCATGTTTGACACCCAGAGGTCAGTTTTCACACCACCATCCCCTTTCTCTTTTAGTAAGTTTAATTTTTTTCAAGCAGTTTAAATTCAGCGCAAAATTAAGGGCCACTCTGATACTGGGAGGGATTGGGGGTGGGAGGAGACGGGGACGACAGAGAATGAGATGGCTGGATAGCATCACCGACTTGATGGACATGAGTTTGAGTGAACTCCGGGAGTTGGTATTGGACAGGGAGGCCTGGCGTGCAGTGATTCATGGGGTTGCAAAGAGTCGGACACGACTGAGCGACTGAACTGAAATGAACTGAACAGGGAGTTCCCATATACTCATTGCCCCCACCCATGCACTGCCTCCCCCACTATCAGCATCTCACACTCTTGATACTTTTGTTACAAAGATGAATCTACCATTATCACCTGAAGTCCATAGTTTACCTTAGGTTTCTCTAGGTAATGTACATCTTATGAGTTTTGATAAATGAATAACATGTATCTTCCATCATAATGTCACATAGAATAGTTTCACTGCCCTAAAAATACCCTGTGTTCCACCTATTTTTCCCTCCCCTGTATACCTGGCCACTGCTGATGTTGTTACTGTCCCTCCCCAGTTTTATCTTTTCCAGAATGTCATACAGTTGGAATCATACATGTGTGTGTTAGTCACTCAGTCGTGCCCAACTCTTTGCGACCCCATGGACTGCAGCCCACTAGGCTCCTCTGTCCATGAGATTCTCCAAGCAAGGATACTGGAGTGGGTTGCCATTTTCTTCTCCAGGGGATCTTCCCAACCCAGGGATTGAACCCAGGTCTCCTGCACTACAGGCAGATTCTTTACCGAGTGAGCTACAAGGGAATCATACATAATGCAAACTTTTCTGATTGGCTTCTTTCACTTAGTAATATGCATTTAAGTTTTCTCCATCTCTTTTCATGGCTGTGCTCCAGTGATTGACAAATCTGTTTACCTTGTGTATGGAACATGAATATGTAAAGGTGATCGTTGATTAGTCATTATAAGTTGATAAGCAGTCACTGATAAGTTTGCATAATTTAAGGATCAGAGCCAGAAACTGTATCTTATTAATTTCTTTGCTAATTCACATGTATTTAAAAATACATTAATATAATTTAAAAGTATCAATACAGTACCTTTTTGTCCTGCATAATAGTTTTATTTTTCATTAAAAATTTGATTGGTATTATTTAGGTAAAGTTTAATAAAATAATGCTGCTCTTGACTTTTTTTTAAATCTTATTTCTCTTTTATCTTTCAATGAAAATCTTGGTTTCTGTTATCATTAATATACTTGTAATTTGCTTTATACTAATTTATAATGGTAGTAATATTAATATACCACATGTATATGTAATACATATTATGATTCTGAAGCTAATGATTACCTTATTAAGAAAGCTTCAGATTTCTTTGCAGTTCTTTTGTTTGTTTTTATTTTATGTTGGTGTGTAGCCAATTGCTCTTACCTTCTGAGATAGCCCCCACACTTTGTGGAATGTTTTTCTCTGAATAAGTCCACTTCTTGTCTATCACTTTGTCTCTCACTGAATTCTTTCTACCATGAGATATCAAGAACCTGAGCTTCATTAAGTCCTGAGACCAGAATTCAGTTCAGTTCAGTTCAGTCACTCAGTCGTGTCCAACTCTTTGTGACCCCATGAATCGCAGCACGCCAGGCCTCCCTGTCTATCACCAACTCCCAGAGTTCACCCAAACTCATGTGCATCGAGTCAGTGATGCCATCCAGCCATTTCATCCTCTGTCGTCCCCTTCTCTTTCTGCCCCCAATCCCTCCCAGCATCAGGGTCTTTTCCAATGAGTCAACTCTTCGAGTGAGGTGGCCAAAATATTGGAGTTTCAGCTTTAGCATCAGTCCTTCCAATGAACACCCAGGACTGGTCTCCTTTAGAATGGACTGGTTGGATCTCCTTGCAGTCCAAGGGACTCTCAAGAGTCTTCTCCAGCACCACAGTTCAAAAACATCAATTCTTCAGCACTCAGCTTTCTTCACAGTCCAACTCTCACATCCATACATGACCACTGGAAAAACCATAGCCTTGACTAGACAGACCTTTGTTGGCAAAGTAATGTCTCTGCTTTTTAATATGCTATCCAGGTCAGTCATAACTTTCCTTCCAAGGAGTAGGCGTCTTTTAATTTCATGGCTGCAATCACCATCTGCAGTGATTTTGGAACCCAAAAAAATAAAGTCTGACACTGTTTCCACTGTTTCCGCGTCTATCTCCCATGAAGTGATGGAACCGGATGCCGTGATCTTAGTTTTCTGAATGTTTAGCTTCAAGCCAACCTTTTCACTCTCCTCTTTCACTTTCATCAAGAGGCCTTTGAGTTCCTCTTCACTTTCTGCCATAAGGGTGGTGTCATCTGCATATCTGAGATTATTGATATTTCTCCCAGCAATCTTGATTCCAGCTTGTGCTTCCTCCAGCCCAGTGTTTCTCATGATGTACTCTGCATATAAGTTAAATAAGCAGGGTGACAATATACAGCCTTGATGTACTCCTTTTCCTATTTGGAACCAGTCTGTTGTTCCATGTCCAGTTCTAACTGTTGCTTCCTGACCTGCATACAGGTTTCTCAAGAGGCAGGTCAGGTGGTCTTGGATTCCCATCTCTTTCAGAATTTTCCACAGTTTATTGTGATCCACACAGTCAAAGGCTTTGGCATAGTCAGAGACCAGAATTAAGACCCAACAAATGGAAGATGTCAGTGTTCTTCATACCAAAGAAGACAACTTGAGGCCAGGAACCAGAGACGCTCATTAAGATTAGGTGAGACCAGATTAAAGGAGCACACACTCTGTTCTCATCAGCAGACCCACCTTTGAATAGTTGCTATAAATTCCTCATCAAATCCTCCCAGACTGGGACAGTTTTTCCAGACAGGAACCCATTGTGTCCCCCTTTGCCTGGCAAAGCAATAAAGCAATGTTTTTCTACCTCACCCCCAACTCCCACTGTTTCTTTTCTGACCATTATTGTTGGTCATCTTATTTCAGGGCTATTCCTGAGAATAAAAGAGGTGTGGTCAAGAGACTGAGAAAAGCCACAGACTAGAAAATATTTTCTGATAAAATCTGATAAAGAGATGCTATCCAAAATACACAAAGAACCCTTAAAACTGAACAATAAGACCAGGAACACCCTGGGAATTCCCTGGAGGTCCAATGATTAGGAGTCCCTGTTCTCATTGCTGAAGGCCCAGTCTCAATCACTAGTCAGGAAACTAAAATCCCACAAGTTTCTTGGGGCAGTCAAAAAACAAAAAAAACAAAAAAAACCACGACTAAAACCAAACAAAAGATCTGTATAGATTCTTTACCAAAGAAGATGCACAGGTGGCAAAGAAGCATAAGAGAACATGCTCAATTTCACAAATCACTAGAGAATGGCAAATTAAAATCACAATAAGATAACACTGCACTCATATTTGGAGAAGGAAATGGCAACCCACTCCAGTGTTCTTGCCTGGAGAATCCCAGGGACAGGGGAGCCTGGTGGGCTGCCGTCTATGGGGTCGCACAGAGTCGGACACGACTGAAGCGACTTAGCAGCAGCAGCAGCACTCATATTAGGACGGCTAAAACTCAACCTGCTGTTTATTCACTTTGAGCTAATGACGAATTTCACAGGGAAAAAAAAAAAAACGCCCTTTTGTTCCCAAAGAGCGAAGCCTGACTCCCGCAGGTACTACATACACAACACCTGAGAGGAGGGGGCGTGGCACTTAGAGCTCGGGCGAGACCGTTAAAGCCGTTAGGACTGCCCCTGGCGCCTGATTAAGAGATTTAATTCCAACTTGGGGATTTTTTTCCCTCCGCACCCTACTAGAATATTGCTTTTTATTTATGATAAATATTAATGCATTTTAATTAATTTTTAAATCTAATTTCAGTTGATCCCGAAGTGCCTTTTGTCCCCAGCCCGCTGTAAGCCCTCAGGAAAGGTTGCAACTTAAAAAGATGAACTTTTGCTAAAAACAAACAAAAAGCCCCAAATTAAACTGTACCACCTCACAGGGAACTTGGCAGGGAAGGAACAGAGGCTTTTGTTGTTGCTGTTTTTGTTGCTCCTCAGGCATTTCAGTAGTTGCCTATTATCCTGGGGGCGGGGCCGCGTGTAGACCCGATGGACCCCGGTGAGGCCGCCATTTTGAACTCTTCCCCAAGGAGCTTCAGCCGGCTTTTCGCACTGTCGCCGCAGCTATCTGCGGCCCTTCTGGGCAGAATGAATGTGATAGACCATGTGCGAGACATGGCGGCCGCGGGGCTGCACTCCAACGTGCGGCTGCTCAGCAGCTTGTTACTTACAATGAGTAATAACAACCCGTGAGTTGAGGCGGGGAGCGGCCTGGGGCTTTGGAGAAAGCGGCGCAGGTTTGGGAGCGGGGACTGTGGGGGCCTGGGCATTGGCGGGAAGGAGCGGATGCGGGCTCCCGGCTGAGGTTCCGAGGTCCGCAAGGGCCTCGTCGGGCGCAGCAGATTTAGGAACGCAAGTTGAGTCCGCCGGGTCCCCGCGTTGTGCAGGGCGCTGGGACGCGCTCCCTGCGGGAGATGCGGCGAGCGGCTGCTTGGAGAAATGAAGGCGGAGGCTCTGAGAATGACCCTGGCTAAGATTTCCAGAAAGTTGGGAGCAGAGGGTTCGCTAAGGCACTGTCGCCGGTCATAGCGACAGTCACATATCTGGGCTGACTCCTCTCTTCCCGAAGAACGTTTTCTCTCTCGCCCAGGTTCAAAGAAGCCTTGTCCCCTGGCAGCTGATTCAAATACTTAGTTTTTAGTTTTAGATCTTTGTCCCACGTCTGAGGTTGATTTTTCTTTCCCCTTGAGTGTATCAGTAGCGTTTGCTTTCTCGTTCCTGCAAACACCTGAAGACGGGAGACTTCCTGGGTGGGTGGGAGTGGCGCGGTTTTAAGGACCCTCAGTGATCCTTTGACGTTTTCAGATAGTCGGTAGGATTGCAAAGAGTCGGACACGAGTAAAGCGACTTAGCACACATTGCGGATGAAGCGGTGGGTTATTTCTAGCCTTGACTGCTTGTCGCCCCTTTGCTTAAGTTTCTTCGTTGTGTTTAAATGAAAATTTCTTCCCACGGCCTATGAAGCCAAAGAGCTCTCTCCGACTCAGTCTCACCTACTCTGCTCTCTGTAGTCCAGCTTCCCTGTTATGCTCTTCTGTTACTTGAACACCCTAAGGTCGTTCTCAGCTCAAGGCTTTTGCATTTACCATTCTGTCTGGAGTCCAACTCAGAGCTTCCTCCTTTAGGTTTCAACTCAGATATCCTTCCTAGAGAACTCTTGTCTGGCCTCAGAATTGTCCCTAGCCCTCAGCATTCTATCCCTTTGCCCTTTTGTATATTATACATCACTTTTTGTTTGTTTGTTTGAGATATCTTTGACTTAATTGTCTCAGATGTGCAATATGTTTTATTTGTATATACTGTGAAATGATCACCATAGTAAGTCTAGCTAACATCTAACAACCCCACATAGTTACAGGAAAATATTTTTCTTGTGATGGGAACTTTTCTATATTATTTTTTCTGTATTCTTCCTCTTAACACCTCATGAAGTCTGCAGCATGCCTGTTGATGTGCTAAGGAAAGTGCATGCAACCTCAGAAAGTTGAAACATGGTGTTCACACATCTAGTAAGTGGAGGAGCTACAATGTCTGGATTTTGGTCCTTCTGACTCTAAAGTCTCATTCTGACCCTCCATAGTCTACTCTGTCAAGTGGCATATAATCTACTCAGTGTGGACCCATTTGCATTTGGCCTGCTCTGGAAGCTGTCTGGGCGACTTAACTGTGTTGCAGCTGTTTTTCCCTGTTTCACTTCCACTAGTGTGCTTTTAGACCTCACTATGTGAGGCCCATCATTTTACCACCATCCACTTAGTGTTGACAGTGGGGAGCCCTGGTCTCTGTCAGCCTTCTTTGTTTATTCTGGAGCCTTTCACCTGGTTCTTAGTGATTTGTCAAAGTATACAGTATCTCCCATTGGGAATTTATACACTGGTCAGTCATTATTCTTGGTTTTTCAGATGTTACAGGATAATTAGAAGGAGTTTGGTCTTCTGATTCTTTATATTAGGCTGAACTGGCAGTTTCCTTCCTACTTTCAGGAGGTGTTGAAATTCTTTTTTTTTTTTTGGTGTTTAAATTCTGACCTTTATCATTTCTATTTTAAAGTTTATTACTTAATCTCCAATAATACCATAAAAAAAAAAAAGCAGTACTGAAGGGGTTTGCAGATAAGTGTCTGCTCTGGAGTCTTGAACTTCACCCCACCTTTTCCCTTCTCTCAGTTCAGTTCAGTCCCTTCTCTAGAGGCAACAAATTAACAGTTTTTCATGTATCATTTCAGAAATAACTTGTGGATGCAGTAAGTAGGCATGTAAGTTACAATATAGAAACATCTGAATGCTTTCTCTGAGTGTAGTATTATCAAATCAACTGTTTTCTTTAAAATCTTGTGTCTCCCTAAGTAGAATATCAGAGCTGGAATAGATCTCAACTGTTTCAATCCATAACTTTTCTTTGTCACTTTATATCTAGTGTTTAGCCTATCTATCCTTTTTTCTAAATTATTTTTTATTAAGATAAAATTTGCATACCATCAGATTCACGCTTTTAAATAATACATTTCGGTGGTTTTAAGTATATTCACAGAGTTGTACAACCATTACCAATGTCTGTTCTAAAGCATTTGTATTATCCCCAAAGAAACCCCAAATCTGGTAGTCACCAGTCCCACTTGCCCCAGCCCTTGGCAGTTACTAATCCATGGTACCTATTCTTGAGTATCTTTCATTTGCTGAGCAATTAACCATCTACAGAGTTCTTGGACTATTCTTTCTTTTTAAGTGGTAGCAGCTTGTCCCTGTCAAAGAAAAAATGTCAATTTTAACTAGAGGAGGGATGGGATTGGAGATTAAAAATACAAGTTTCCCATTAAGATTGGTGGCCACTTCTAGGCACCTATACCACTTGCAAGCAGTATTCAAGGTTGAAGGGAACATTCTGAAATGTGTTGGTTCTGTTACTATGTCCTTAAACCCCTGAGACTCAAGGAAGTAATCTTCCAGTGCTAATGAAGTTTACTTACTGCTGCTGTTGACTCACTCGTGTCTAACTCTTTGCTACCCCGTGGATTGTAGCCTGTCAGGCTCCTCTGTCCATGGGGTTTCCCAGGCAAGAATACTGAAGTGGGTTGCCATTTCCTCCTCTAGGGATCTTCCAGACCCAGGGATCGAACCTGAGTCTCCTGCTTGGCAGGTAGACTCTTTACTACTGAGCCACCTGGGAAGCCCCAGTAAAATTTACTTATGTATGGAGAGAAAAACAACTTCTGTCAAATACAGCTAATCCTCCTCTGTTCCATTCTGTCCCATTGGCTTGTCCTAGTCTTTTCCTGTATTTCAGTATTCCCATTTTCTTCAGTATTTGAAGAGTTTCAAATTCCCTCCAAACCTCTTTTTGTTAACACTTAGATAAAAAAGATTCAGAGTGGTGAGTTTCTCTTTTCCAGTTTTTTCACCCTTTTTTGGCAGTATTTGGTAATATTAAGTCATGATTGATCTTCTTTGTATTACCCTGAAAAATTGATGTTAGTGGGAGAGTATTAACTCTTAAGGGGGCTTGGGTTAAAGAAGGGGAGGAAAAGATGTACATCTGATCCTTGAACAACTTTCAGAGGAGAGTAGGGGTGACAATCCTCCTCACAGTCAAAAATTGATATATAACTTATATTTGGTTCTTTATGTATGCATTTCCTTTGAGTTTGCAGTTCCACATACACAGATTCAACCAAGATGGTATATAGTACTGTAGTGTGTACTATTGAAAAAAGAAATCTACATATTGGTAGACCCTGGAATTCAAGCCTGGTTTGTTCAAGGGTCAGCTGTATTAATATTTCTCTTTGCATATCTCTGTATTACTGAATTTGATTTAGAGGTATTATTGTTTTCATAGTAAGTAAAGGAAAACAGAACAATTTAAGGCAATTTCCTACATATGTTGACCGTGTTAACATGGAGTATGAGTCTTACCTCTTTTTTTAGGGACTAGCAATTAAAATACATTGCCTTTGTTTTCTGGCTTATGTAGACACTAAGGAGGGTGTTTTTTCTGACATTTCAAAATAACCCATGTAGGGGGTATACTTTCTTTGTTTTTCTAGTGAGTTATTCTCCCCATCTCAGAAGTACCAGCTTTTGGTGTATCATGCAGATTCTCTCTTTCATGATAAGGAGTATCGGAATGCTGTGAGTAAGTATACTATGGCTTTACAGCAGAAGAAAGCCCTAAGTAAAACTTCAAAAGTGAGACCTTCAACTGGAAATTCTGCATCCACTCCACAGAGTCAGGTAATTGGAGATAGATGTGTGATATGTTTTTGGTTTGTTTGTATTGAGGGCAGGAGAGGTGGAAGGAATTTAAAAGACTGCTGATTAGATGTAGAAGATGTAAAATAAAAAGTCATTTTAAGAAAAAAAAAAGTAATTTTAAGGACTTCCCTGGTGGCTCAGTGGTAAAGAATCTGCCTGTTAGTGCAGGAGAAATGGGTTCAATCCCTGATCTGGAAAGATCCCACGTGCCTTGGAGCAGCTAAGCCCATTCTCCATAACTATAGAGCCTGTGCTCTTGAGCTCGGGAACAGCAACTCACCTAGCCCACATGCTCTAGAGCCTGTGGTTCACAAGGTAAGCCACCACAATAAGAAGCCTGTGCACTGCAACTGGAGAGCAGCCCCCTGCTCACTGCAACTGGAGAAAAGCCTGCACAACAATGAAGATTCAGCACAGCCAAAAAATAAGTTAAAAAATTTTTAAAGTAATTTTAAAGGGGAGCTGACTGGAGAAACAAAGGTTAAAAACTACTTAGGTACAAGAAGTCACCCAACCAAGCACAAAGGGCTAAAAACAAAATTCACTCTGGATGAATTGAAAAATAGAATTATCTGGGCTCTAACCAAAGTCATGCATTATTCCTCCCTTTTATACAAACAATTAAAAAATCTAAAGTTTTTTTTTTAATTTAATGAAAGTACACTTTCAAGATGCCAGTCAGTTCTTAGGATTGTGAATAACTGGGGAAATTCATATGAAATGATCTTACGAGTTCTTACTAAAGTTTTGGTTGTTTAATGATTAAATAAAAGAAGGGTAAAAAATTTATTTCACCACTTGACAGTCATACCATTGCTAGATATTTACTCTAATGGTTGATTCACAAAAGGTTTACAAGGGTGTATAAGTAAGGCTGCTTACTATAGCACTGTTTATAATGGTAAGAAACTACAAGCAAAAGTGTTTATCAGTAGGATCTAGTTATAGTGTAGCCCTAGGATGGAATCGGAGAAGGCAATGGCAAGCCACTCCAGTACTCTTGCCTAGAAAATCCCATGGATGGAGGAGCCTGGTAGGCTGCAGTCCATGGGGTTGCTACGATTCGGACACAACTTAGCGACTTCACTTTCACTTTTCACTTTCACACATTGGAGAAGGAAATGGCAACCCACTCCAGTGTTCTTGCCTGGAGAATCCCAGGGACGGGGGAGCCTGGTGGGCTGCTGTCTATGGGGTCACACAGAGTCGGACACGACTGAAGTGACTTAGAAGCAGCAGCAGCAGGATGGAATATTGAGGAAGTGAAGTATAGCAGTGTATGCGCTGATTTGGAAAGGACTGTATGTATTAGTAAATAAGCTTTTAAGCAGTGTGTTCACTACCCTTTATGTTTAAAGGTGGTAGTTATTTTAATTTTTTGGCCACACTGTGCTACTTGTGGGATCTTGGTTCCCCAAGCAGGGATTGAACCTGAACCCACGCTGGCCCTCTTGGCAGTGAAAGTGTGGAGTCCTAACCACTGGACTGCCAGGGAATTCCCTAAAGGGGATAGTTTATAGATATATATATCCTGGTATATGCCTAAAATATTTATGGATAATATACATGGAAAATTTATGTATGTGTGTGAAGAAAATTAACAAAACTTTAGAGAGGGGGGAACCTTGACTTTCAGTTTGAACCTGTCTTTAAATTATACATGCAATTTACATTTAAAAGGAATGTCACTAGAATGAACTGAAGTGAAATTATGAATCATGGTCTGTATTTTTCCACATTAAAAAAAGACTAATTGCTTTTTTTTTTAGCACCTGTACATTTTTCTGTTGTTTTATCTCTCTTTATGTAGAGCCTTTGTTTTCTGTTACTAAAGAGCTGATTTCCAGGAATTGTTTTTTGACCCTGAATGGAAGTCATGTGTATTATCCACATAGAATAATTCATAGAAGTAATTTTGGGGGGCATTCTGTATGCTGAGCACTATGCTTATTTAATCTTGAAGGAGTTTTTTTAAAAATTGAGATACAGTTTACAACATAATATTCACAGTTCAGGGGTTTTAGTATTTTCACAGAATTGTGCAACCACCACCACTAATTCCAGAATATTTTCATCCCTCTAGAAAAGCCTTGTGTTCTTTATCTCTCTAGCCCCTGGAAATCACTGACCTTTCTGCCTCTGTGGGTTCACCTATTCTGGACCTTTTATATGAATGGAATCATGCAATATGTGGCCTTTTGTGGCTGGCTGCTTTTACTTAGTATGTTTTCAAGGTTGATCCATATTATGGCACATAATAAAGAAGCAATTTTCTATTCCTTTTTGTTGTAGAATAATATTCCATTGTGTGGATGTGCCAGATTTCAACTATTCATTAGTTGGTGGGCATTTGTGTTGTTTCCGCTTTTTATCATTAATGATGCTGTGAAGATTTGTGTGAAGGTTTTTGGTGGACATATGTTTTCGGTTTTCTTGGCTGTATACACAGAAGCAGAATTATTGGGTCATATGGTAATCATGTTTAACATTTTGAAGAACTGCCATACTGCTGAAGTAATATTTTGAAGAGATGTTTTCATTTCCTCTTAAAGTGTCTTCCATCTGAAATTGAAGTAAAATACAAAATGGCTGAATGTTATACAATGCTAAAACAAGATAAAGATGCCATTGCTATACTTGATGGGATCCCTTCAAGACAAAGAACTCCCAAAGTAAGTTGAATTAACAGTTTGGTTACATATTTTTCTCTTCCCCAGTCCTTCCAACTGTCTTCCTCTGTGTTTTCAGGGACTACATCTGAACATTTTACAAACCTTGTCTCTAATTACCACTTTGTTCCCCCGAGTTCTCCCTGTTTAGAGAGAGGAGTGATTTTCTTATAAGACCCTGAAAATTCTGCTGAGGAAAATGGTAGCTGGAGAGTACTACATATGTTTGTTTATATTGTTTTTTGTTTGTTTGTTTAAGTATTTTATTGTAGGGAACATGATTTGCAATATACTTCCAGGTAGCAACAATATTTTTTTAAGAATCTCATTTTTTGCATTCTGTAGGTATACCCATTTGATAATGTGTATTCCTTTTATTTTCAGAATTAAGACTTCAAGATTCTTTGTATGTATTTGTGTGTAGGATAGTATTTTTGTTTTATTTGGCAATAATAGTATATAGAACACCTTCGACTGAAATCAAAAGATCTAGTTTCTTGTCTTTGCATTTAGGGCATACAAGCAGTGTGTAGTGTGAACTTGGGCAAGTTAAAAATCTGGCTTTACTTTTTTCCTTATTGAGGATAATAATACTTTCTCTGGTATAAACTAAGTTCATGTATGTGGGAATACTTTTTAAACTATTATTCTATAAGGAGTATTATATTAGGCATCTGATTACAGGTTTTCTTTGAAGTCCAGTTTAGAAAAACAATGAAGATCTTAGCTTTTAAGAGTGAATTCACATCATTATTTAATATTCTAATACATGCTTTCATGTCACCTACCTTCCTCTCTTCATTGAAAAACTGTGCAGTGTAGTTAACAATAGGAACGTTTATAGGTATAATGCACATCTTCCTGCCATTAAAAGAAAAGGAATTATAAGCAGCAGGGACCAGGTTATTTAGTGTTTTTTCACCCAAGTGTCACTGAGTTTTAAAAGTAATCAATCACACTTGATGAGAACATGCTTAAGCATCTCCTCATGTTGAAGATTTATTTAATATTTTCTGAATTTTAAAAATTAAGCTATTTCTTCATATTTTATGGTGATAATTGATATTTAAAACATTTGTAAGTATATTATAGACTAACCTGTCTCACAATAAGCTGGGCACTGTAAATTATATTCTGGTATGCTATGAAAGTCTTACGAAGAATAATTTTTTAGTATAAATGAAGGGTGTCTTCATTTGGAAAATCCTGCTTTGATTGTAAGCTTTGAAGGATACCTATTCCTTATCTTGTTGGAAACGTTCCATAATTTCTTCTTAATGACTTGAGGGAGTTTGTGGGCATTTTAAAAAATGAGTAATGGCCAAGAAAGTGAGCCTTGTGGTATCCAACACTTTGGTGTTTACAGCTGTCATTTTAGGAAGAACTAGAGGAGTCCACATACGTTAGGAGTACATATCCTTCATAGAGCTGTTATAGCCAGGAGCAAACAAAGATGTGTGCCTCAAACATAAACCTATAATATTTACAGTTTTTCTTTCTTGTCCGTTAGGGAGTTAACTGGCTTCTCAGTCTGTGTAAAGGACAAGGAAGTGAGTCAAAATACGTCTAAATGAACGTCTGTTAATGTATGGTAAACACCGCCACACATTCCTTCACATTTTAAAGGAAAATTCCAGTGTGAGATTATTATGTCTTGGAAAATCTTCAACTTTTAAGAGAAACATACCAAGAAACAATTTGTCACTCAGTTTTTAGAAAATGATGACTGCTTATATTTATAACTGGTGGAATGCAACTTTAATGATGTCCCCAAGTAAGGATCTGTTTTTAAAAAGAATTGACTTTCTAACTAGGTAGTTCTCAAAAGTCAAAGTGTCAGGTAGTTTAAAGGGAATTTTTAATATTTGTTGAGATAGAAGGCCCGTCAGTCATAGTTTGTTAATAACAAGCAGTCAAGAAAGGATTTTAAATTTAATTCTTTTTTTTTTTCAAGTATTGGCACCAATACTGGAGTTTTCCTTTAAGTACCTTTTTTTTTTTTTTTTTTTTTTGCATTTCAACATAACCTAAAATGGAAAATCTGAGGCCAAATAAAAAATAGTTTAATTTCTAGTATTTCATTATTTCATTGAATCAGTATGGATTAATGCCATACTAGATTATTTTATATACTGTGAGTTCATAATTGGAACAGATGTTTTTCATCTTCAGAGTAATTTTTTGAGTAAATATCTGGCATACCAAGCTACAGATAATTGAAGAGATTGGGGATTGGCTTTTTTTCTTTTGTGCCCTTGTGTTGACTTCTTTCTTAGGTTAATGATCTGGCAAACATTGTGTTCCATTTAAGATCTATTAATTTTAAATTGGAATATTGTGTACTCTTTGTACTATTAAGATCATTTATCTCTTCTCTGTAACTTCTGTATTCTTTGGAACTTTTAGGTTTTCTCAAATTTTCCCTGTTACATTTTTAGGAAGTTGTCCTGCCCCCCCCCCCCCCGCCCAAACTGAGTTACATATTTGAGTTGTGCTAAAAATGCATTCACTAGATTTAAATAATGAAGCTAATCTCTGGATCATTGTCACCTCTGGAGATTGATTAGAGTTTGATTTTTGTAGCATTTTTTTTGAGTCAGACAATACATGTGAGTCAAAGCTTTAAGCGTTAGAAAAGCTAGAGTCTAGTTGCTAGACTAATTGTCAGAGAGGAGCCAAATGTTTTACTTCTGTGTCCATCATTTCCTTTTTGGGGAAAATTCATCTGATCTTTTTTAGCTAGCTTTGTTAAGACTTCCTCACTTTCTTATACTGTGATATTAAACTTAAAAAATAAAATATGTAAACAAACATTTTTAACATAATTCATCTTCTGTTTTAAAAATCAAGGTAATTAAAATTCTGTAACATTTCTCAAATGAATGTTACTTCCATTTCCAGAGGCAGCTTCTTTGGTCCAGACATTATTGGGCCTTTTGGTTGGGTAAGTGTGAGGAATTTGGGAGGTAATGGGAGGACATAGAAAAGCAAAGGTAGTAATTTCCTCTTTGTTTGAAGAGTGGGGTTGCACTTTGTTTCCACAGGGCCTTGGTTAGATTTTTCAGTAAAAAGTAGAGTAGCTAATAATGAAAATCAGAACTTATTGATGGTAAGATTTTATTTTTAAATACTTACCTTATTATCTTTTGTTTTTACTGCAGATAAACATGATGTTGGCAAACCTGTACAAGAAGGCTGGTCAGGAGCGACCTTCAGTCACCAGCTATAAGGAAGTGCTGAGGCAGTGCCCATTAGCCCTTGATGCGATTCTAGGTACAGGTCATTCTTCCACTATTTTCATGGAGTGTTTACTGTCTAAGATAGTGATTCTTAATCTTGGCTGTACATTAGAATAATTTAGGTTACTACTGCTGTGTATTCTTTCACTGCTGAAAAAATACTGTAGTTGTTCTGTCATATGCATCTTGCTTAAAATAGGGAAAGGGTTGCCTTACAGCCTAGGAAAAATGTAACCTGTTGCTTCTTGCATTGTAGAAGGATGCTGTGCCTCACCTTCTTTGTCCTGTTTCTGTTGGATTAGGTTTGCTGTCTCTGTCTGTAAAAGGTGCAGAGGTGGCGTCAATGACAATGAATGTGATCCAGACTGTGCCTAACTTGGATTGGCTTTCTGTGTGGATCAAAGCCTATGCTTTTGTGCATGTTGGTGACAATTCGAGAGCAATCAATACCATTTGGTGAGAACCACAAAGTTAATTGAATATTCCTGGGACCCTTATATGGAAGTTGATGTATCTAAATTAGCAAAATGGAAAGATGAGATGCTTATCTCTTGTTGTTAAAGCCTTTTGTCCCTGGGCTTTGTTAATCTCTTAATGTACTCAGTGGCCCCAGATGTAATAATCTTTGTTAAATGTAAACTTGGACTAAGTTTAACTCGGTGTGTCATAACTGAACCTGAAAGAACATCTTTCTGGATGCACTAGAAGCGTAGTTTTTGCACCATCTGACCTGGGTTGCCTCAGTACTGGTGTTTTTCTTTCTAGTTAGGTAAAGTCCGAGGTCATCAGAGTGGGATTTGTATTAGGCAGAGTCATTTGGTTGAGTAATAAATAGCTGTTACTTTGAATGATATTATATTTAACACTATACAGTATATATTATCTTCGGAAAAACTGCAACCAGAAAGTTCTTTCTAGGTGATGAGATTTCTGCTTTATTCTGTGTATTTACTATCCTATCTTGTATAAGTTACAAGCTCAGAATTAAGAAAATTAGTTACATGGTTTGTTTTTGAAGTCTTTCATTATGAAAAATCTTAACATAAAATAGTACTCTTATGCTCATCACCCAGATTCAACAACTAGGAGACTTAGGATATATTTTAAGGTTCATATTTAATATTTTAAAGTTCACTAGAGAAAAAGTCCTTGTTGAGAGATAACGTGGACCTACTGGGAAGCTTAGCAGATCTGTACTTCAGAGCTGGAGACAATAAAAATTCTGTCCTCAAGTTTGAACAGGCACAGATGTTGGATCCGTATCTGATAAAAGGTAAGTAATTCTTGGGACAGGATGGAAGTGACTGTACAGGGTCAAATCAGAAGATAGGGAGAAGATGGAGCATGGTCTTCTGATAACAGCTTTTCATAAAATGTATTCAGTCAGTTCAGTTCAGTTCAGTCGCTCAGTCGTGTCCGACTCTCCGCGACCCCATGAATCACAGCACGCCAGGCCTCCCTGTCCATCACCAACTCCCGGAGTACACTCAAACTCATGTCCACAGAGTCGGTGATGCCATCCAGCCATCTCATTCTCCGTCGTCCCCTTCTCCTCCCGCCCCCAACCTTTCCCAGCATCAGAGTCTTTTCCAGTGAGTCAACTCGTCGCATGAGGTGGCCAAAGTATTGGAGTTTCAGCTTTAGCATCAGTCCCTCCAATGAACACCCAGGATTGATCTCCTCTAGAATGGACTGGTTGGATCTCCTTGCAGTATAAGGGACTCTCAAGAGTCTTCTCCAACACCACAGTTCAAAAGCATCGATTCTTCGGCGATCAGCCTTCTTCACAGTCCAACTCTCACATCCATACATGACCACGGGAAAAACCATTGCCTTGACTAGACGGACCTTGGTTGGCAAAGTAATGTCTCTGCTTTTTAATATACTATCAAGGTTGGTCATAACTTTCCTTCCAAGGAGTAAGCGTCTTTTAATTTCATGGCTGCAATCAGCATCTGCAGTGATTTTGGAGCCCCAAAAAACAAAGTCTGACACTGTTTCCACTGTTTTTCCATCTATTTCCCATGAAGTGATGGGACCAGGTGCCATGGTCTTTGTTTTCTGAATGTTGAGCTTCAAGCCAACCTTTTCACTCTCCTCTTTCACTTTCATCAAGAGGCTTTTGAGTTCCTCTTCACTTTCTGCCATAAGGGTAGTGTCATCTGCATATCTGAGGTTATTGATATTTCTCCCGGCAATCTTGATTCCAGCTTGTGCTTCTTCCAGCCCAGCGTTCCTCATGATGTACTCTGCATATAAGTTAAATAAGCAAGGTGACAATATACAACCTTGACGTACACCTTTTCCTATTTGGAACCAGTCTGTTGTTCCATGTCCAGTTCTAACTGTTGCTTCCTGACCTGCATACAGGTTTCTCAAGAGGCAGGTCAGGTGGTCTGGGATTCCCATCTCTTTCAGAATGTTCCACAGTTTATTGTGTATTAGAGTAGCCTTTTTTTTAAGGTTCTGACAGTGTCTCTTAACACTTGGGTAATTCCATTTTGAGCAGTTGTTTTTGCTTGGATTCAAGTGTCATATCCCCACAGATCATTACTTGACTTTTTTCCTTTGGGGAGGGATCACAGCCCTTTCTTACGGTTTATAAATTTATGATGTGTCTGACTGAGAATTTGGATGGCATCCCCAGAATCATAATATCCTTTTAGGGAATTTAGGTTCACTATGTCCTTAAATTTAGTTTAAAAAGGAGTAAGTGAACAGATATTAAGAAAGTGATAAGATGATTAAAAGAAGTAATTAGAAGTGAACGACAATTTAAAAAAAAGTCATTGATGTAAAAGAAGATTGGTGCTAAAGAGGTAAGCAACAGGTCCACTGACATAGCGTGGACCTACTGGGAATCTTAGCAGATCTGTACTTCCAAAGGATGGCTGTCTGGTGACTGGCAGTGAGTGAAGGAAATGTGTACAGGAATAGTGATGGGAAATAATGTTGCGTAAATAGGCAGAAGTCTGCTTGCAAAGGCCCAAAAATGGCCATCAGAAAAATATGGCCTTGTGACAATAAACAGTTTTGTAGACTCTTAAGCCACAAGAATGGCAGAGCAGGGAGGGGACCTTCACAAGCATGTAGATAGGGAAACAGATTCAGAAAGATGAATTTATTTGCTCAGGGTCCCTCCTGCCCGGTGTTACTCCTCTTTACTAACTGCCTGTGCCCATGGTTAAAATGGCATTTTAGAAGTACTAGCCTGACAGTAGTCAGCTACGTAAGATTGGAAGCTCAGATCCGAGTCCAGGGGCCAGCAAGGAATCTTGCAGTGATTTGGTTTAAGAGACATTTTCTTGAGAATCTGAAGGAATAGTAAGGAATAGAGAGGAATGGTGGTAAGAGATGGGTGGCAGTGAGCTAAGGCCTTTTTTTTTTTTAAATAGAACATAAATGAGAATAAAGGGGGTGGGGGGAGGGCAGGTGTATGATATTAAATGAAAATGAAATAGACTCCAGAAAGAACTGGATGGCTTTTTCTAGAATAGACTAGCTTTTTTCTGAGACTAACTGGCATATTAAGTGTATACTCCTGATTGTGTCTAGACTTCTTGGAAGAGAGAATTTAATTTGATGCTTTTTTGGGCCTTTTCTGGTTATGTGTTAGGATAACTATGGCTGTATTATCACGCCACAGGATGTAGGGACAAATAGTTCCTGAAAATTACAGGCTTTCAAATTGTGAGGTAGGTCCTTCTACTCCTTAGCTTTTTATTATTTTTTATTTATTTTTACTTTTGTATGTGTTTTGTCTTTAATAGTCATTCTGTAGGAAAATGGGAATGCTGGTGGGAGGAGCTTATGATTTTGGAGAGGGCTCAGACCCTGCAGAAGCCCTTGTGTGGGCTCTGTTGAAGGTTGTAGCTCTGTTAGAAAAGACCCCTGCTGCTTTAATGAGCCTCTTCCTCTGTAGGAATGGATGTGTATGGCTACCTCCTGGCACGAGAAGGGCGGCTGGAGGATGTGGAGAACCTCGGCTGCCGCCTTTTTAATATTTCTGACCAACATGCAGAACCCTGGGTGGTCTCTGGGTATGTTTATACATTCCCTTTTCTCCCCAGTTTTAGTAGATTCTTCAGGAAATTGTGGTTTCACCTAAATAGAATATGGATTTGAAAGCACTGGTTTAAAGAATAGTCAGACTTGAATTCAAGTCATGTTCTGTCTGTGACTCTGGATGCATCATTTCTCTCAGTCTGTTTTCTCATTTGGAAAATGAGGATACTACCCCTGCTTTGGGCGGTAAGTGTTTACGAGTGAATACATCATGCTCAGCTCTGGACCTGCTCAGGGGAAGCCATCAGTGAGCAGGCCAGGAGCTGTGCTGCTTTGTTACTGACCTGGCTTAACAAATTCTCTGAATGTCTCTGATCTGATAACATATCCAGATCATCAGATTCTTTTTTGTAATTTTCCCTTCCATATCAAGATTTCACCCTTAAATATTCAGTAGATTTTTGTTGTTCTGTTTTTTTCCACTAATACCTTACGCTGACGTTGTAAGGGGTTTGTAATAAGGATCATGTAGAAGGCCATCTCTTTGATTTCTCCTTTTGAATGAAATTTATTTATGGTCTTCTTTCAGATAACTTTGATTGTGTTTTCCTCCAGGTGTCACAGCTTCTATAGCAAACGCTATTCTCGAGCCCTCTATTTAGGAGCCAAGGCCATTCAGCTGAACAGTAACAGTGTTCAAGCTTTGCTACTTAAGGGAGCAGCGCTTAGAAACATGGGCAGAGTCCAGGAAGCAATAATCCACTTTCGGGAGGCTATACGTCTTGCACCTTGTCGCTTAGATTGTTATGAAGGTAAGATAATTATAGATGGTGTGCATCTATAGATGTGGCACTCAGATGGAAGGTTTTGTTGGGCCAGCAATTTCCAAACTCTGTTGCACATTGGAGTCCTCTGGGGGTACTTTTATAAATCCTGATGCTAGGTCATTTCAGTACTGTGTAAGTCAGAATATCTGCTGTTGGGCTAGCAGTGTCAGTACTTTTTCATGATCACAGGTAATGCCAACATGCAGACATATTTGGGAACCACATCATTAGGCATTACACATTTATTTAGGGCTGGACTTTTCACTCCATGCTTTTGTAATTCATTTTTCTTTTTGTTTCTGATTTTTGGTGAGGGTATAGTTTCGGTGGTTTTTTTGTTCTGTTTTGTTTCTCAGATGTGGCTCACTTGTTAATGTGAATCTCTCTGTGCCGGCACTGTACTGGATTGGTTGGTATGTGTATTGTTTTTTTTACAGTTGTCTTACCTTGGGCCAGAAATACTACTCATAGGATAACTCTACATCTATATGTCAGTCAACACTGACTGTGGGAACTGGTCAGTTCATTGTGACCTCCAGAGTAGGCCTCATCAGGGTCAAGCTTTGTTTTGTTACATACTATTTTAGGTTCGTGTGAACTGACCCTAGGAGTTCAAAGCTGTGCCAGCTTCAGCAGCATTTGGTGACTCAGACACAGATGTTAAAATAGATCTTACAAGATGCAGTTCCTTCAAAGCATATTTTTATAAGAATTTAAAAATAAACCCAGGAGTCTAGGAGTGATTTGCTCTTAACAGAAAGATGAGTTCAAATTTGAGAAATAAAAATTATGATTTGGGGACTTCCCTGGTGATCCAGTGGTTAAGACTCTGCCCTGCCAATGCAGGGGGCATGGGTTTTATCCCTGGTCAGGGAACTAGGATTCCACATGCCTTGCAGCATGGCCAAAAGATTTAAAAAAAGAAAGAAAATTGGAAGTTGGAGTGAAAAACAGATCTGCTTAGATACCCAGAGATCTATGCCTCTTGTGGATTTGTTTTTAAAGAAACTGCAGCAAGCCAAGCTTTTGGTTTCTGATTAAATTATTTATCCTAAAACTGTAGTTTCCCTGTCCTCCAATTGCTTTTATCACACTAACTCCCTTCTGCTGTGTGCCTGTCTCACAAGAGCCCAGGAATGCAATTGAGTATCTCTGTTATCCAAATGAGTGGTTGGACACAGGATCAGTTCAGTTCAGTCGCTCAGTCGTGTCCGACTCTCTGCGACCCCATGAATCACAGCATGCCAGGCCTCCCTGTCCATCACCAACTCCTGGAGCTCACTCAGACTCATGTCCATCGAGTTGGTGATGCCATCCAGCCATCTCATTCTCTGTCCGTCCCCTTCTTCTCCCGCCCCCATTCCTTCCCAGCATCAGAGTCTTTTCCAGTGAGTCCACTCGTCACATGAGGTGGCCAAAGTATTGCAGTTTCAGCTTTAGCATCAGTCCTTCCAATGAACACCCAGGATTGATCTCCTTTAGAATGGACTGGTTGGATCTCCTTGCAGTCCAAGACTCAAGAGTCTTCTCCAGCACCACAGTTCAAAAGCATCAATTCTTCAGCACTCAGCTTTCTTTGCAGTCCAACTCTCACAACCATACATGAACACAGGAAAAACCATAGCCTTGACTAGATGGACCTTTGTTGGCAAAGTAATGTCTCTGCTTATTAATATACAGGATAGTTTGAGTTTTTCCCCAGTTGGCCTGTGAAGCTTTATGAGCTGACTTCACTCAAGCTCCCATTTGGAGATTTGGATCAGGGTGACTTGGTAATGCCCTCCGATGCATCTTGCAGCCTTTAGCTGAGCTTCCTTTACTGATGGGGGCCCTGGATTAAGGGTGAAGTGCATTCTTAACATTTCCCTTTGAATTTCCTATGGGGCTTTAGCAGGAAAGTAAAACTTTTCAAGTAGTTACAAACAACCATATTCCAAAGTCCACCATGTTGCCCTTAAGAGTTAGGTAACTTCAAGTTAAGTAACTGTAGTGTGTGGTAGAATGTGCACAAATGTTATAAATGCCACTAGGGTGGAGGAGGACATACAGAGAGAATCTGCCAGGGAGTGTGTGGGTTTGGAATTTAAGCTGTTTTTCTGTTTTGATAAGTGCTTTGTACCAAAGAGTACTTCCTCTGTTCTCTTCGATTTCTTGGCTTGAAGATTTGAGAGTTGACTGTTGAAATGTCCCCATGGAGCATCAGCCTCTTGCTGTGGGTGTAAAGACAGAGCCACCAGTCTCAGTGTGTTTGATCTCTGTGATAAGCCTTTTTCATCCAGTTTAGGGAGACCCTAGATTGCCCCCTAGTTCCTTCAGTGTTTAGAAGTGAACAATAGGAACCCTCCCCCTTAAATTTAGGACTAAAGGTGACTGAGCAGTGCTGGAAATTAGCAGCTTGTTAAAAGGCAGCAAGACCTTGGGTTTTGTTGGAAACCTCATCTTTTCACAGTATCAATTACTGAGTAGTGTCACATTTGTTCCTCTAACAGTCAGCTGAGCTGGCTACATGCTTTGGTTTACTTATGCATATTTGTTTCCTTCACTAAAGGTGTTTTTACACTACAGGCTTTTTCCACATTCATCAAGTGCTCTTGGGAAGAGCACCTCTTAGCTGTTTCATTAACATGCCCTTTAGTCTGATCTCACCATCAGAGTCTTCCCCTGACCTGCCTGTTGTTTGAAACTTTGAAGTTTTGCCGTTTGGAAGGCTGTCAGAATGGAAGCATGGCTTGGAATGGTAATGTGGTTGAACTTTCTGTGTTATATTTTTTCAGGTCTCATCGAATGTTACTTAGCCTCCAACAGTATTCGTGAAGCAATGGTAATGGCTAACAATGTTTACAAAACTCTAGGAGCAAATGCACAGACCCTTACCCTTTTAGCCACCGTTTGTCTTGAAGACCCAGTGACACAGGAGAAAGCCAAAACCTTATTAGATAAAGCCCTGAGCCAAAGACCGGATTACATTAAGGCTGTGGTGAAAAAAGCAGAACTACTTAG
Source organism: Moschus berezovskii (assembly GCF_049115385.1). NCBI lineage: Eukaryota > Metazoa > Chordata > Mammalia > Artiodactyla > Moschidae > Moschus > Moschus berezovskii. The sequence continues at coordinate 57,495,408 of NC_142478.1, read as the reverse complement.
TAAGTATCTTGTTTACTTCCCTGTTCCTAGTTAATTGTGTAAAACCTGAGTCCAGTTGGATTCTCTAGTCCCAGTTGGTTACAGATGACCAAACAGGAGTGTGCTTTTGCAGTAGGTCTGAGCCTATTTGAATTGGTTTATATTTAGCAGAACCAAACTTAATTGGCTTAGACCTTCTTGGATTGGCAGTGAATTACTTCTGGAGTGGCTCAAGCCAGCTATCCTTGGTTAGTACCTATTCGGCTCACTTGTCCTGAACTAATTTGGGCTGAATACAACTGGTTGTAACCCATCATGGTTCTCCTGTGACTTCCCTTTCAGCCTTGGTTTTTTTAAATATTGATTTGTGAGGAACTGAGTTTGAGCTAGTTTGGCAAATAAAATCCATTTTGGCTTTTTATATGAACTTTGGTTAAGAATAAGTTTTTAAAAATCAGAACTCAAACTGCAGACTTCCTAATGGAATAGGGATTCAAATGAGCTTGTTCTTATTTCCTGCCACACCAGTGTTCTCTTGACATCTATAAATAGATATTTGGATTGAGATATTTTTTTATGGTTATATGTATATGACTTGCAATGGGAATATATTTTGAAATGTGTTAGTAGGAAAATGAGGGTCTTTTTCTTTTCAGGCAGAGAACAGAAATATGAAGATGGAATTGCTTTGTTGAGGAACGCACTAGCTAATCAGAGTGACTGTGTCCTGCATCGGATCCTAGGAGATTTCCTTGTAGCTGTCAATGAGTATCAGGAAGCAATGGACCAGTATAGTATAGCACTAAGGTAGGCACTTAGCCTCCCATGGGGGGAAGGTCATGAGGGGTAGAGGAGGCAGGGATCAGTGTAACAGGAGTTCTGGAAACACACACTATGTGCCCGTGGTTGAAAACACAGTAACAATAGTAATGATAGTATTTGTTAATTTAGACTTCTAAAGTCTTAAGTGATATTAACAACATTAAAGAACTGTTTCACTCATAACCAGCCACACCACTATAACATCTGTTTTCATTTGTGTAGATCATTTTCCTGGCCTTGCTAACACATATACATATTTTTATAGGGTTATACGTAGTATATATTTTATATTCTGCTTTTTCAAATCAGAGTATTGTAAGTACTTTCCCATGTTTCTATCTACTGTAGTAGTTAAGAACTTAAGCTCTGAAGAATACTACCTTTACCACCTGTTATCTTGGGAAGTTACTAACAAATTTCCTTGTCTATATCTACCTTATTAGGTATTAAATGATTACATGAGGATTAAATGATTATTTCATGTAAAGCTCTTAGCACTGTGCCTGGTACATAGTAAATACTAAATAAATAGTGGTATTCTTACTGGTTAATACAGAAGTGATTTCTTTGAGGATTGTCTGTGTGTCTATAAAGTTATGGTGAAGGCCTATCTTTAATGGAGTCTGTTCACATCCATTTACTTGTTCAGCAGTTGAGCACCACTCATATGCTTGGCATCTCAGTAACCACTGGGGATGCTGTGATTCTGGGAGCTCACAGTCTCAGATGTGCAGGCTAATAGATACCATGTGCTAAGTGCTTTCAAAGCAATCTCTAGAAGGCAAGGTGGGAGTGCAGAGGGTGGGAATCAATGGGTGTGGGTGAGAGCTGTATGGAAGGTTTCAGAGAAGAGATGATACAGATCATCTACAGTTACATAAGTTGGAACAGGATTCCAACGTGGGTTTCATCTGCTTTTTGAAAGTCCAGAAGCAAATAAATGAGAAAATAAAATATAGAGGTGGGATTTGCTAGAGATTGGACACCAGCTGGCCTCAGTGATGGTCACAAAGGCAAGAGGAAAGATTGCTTAGGAACCAAGTAAATAAATGTTCTGGACCTGCTGAACTTTGAGGGTTTGGACATGTGCGGTACTCTTAGCTCCTACAGTCAAATGCCCAGGTAGGGGTAACTTTGGGTCCTGGGGTCTAACCTAGGAGTTGACAAATCTGGTTCATGGTAAGCATGGTTTTGGTTGCCTTCTGAAATGCTGATATGTTTAATTGTATTGTAAGAACATGGGACAATTTTAACGCACAGAAAAATAAGTATTTTTTGTAACTTTGTAACATAGAAATCCCATACTCTTAAATTATATTTGAATTTTTCTGTTAATGATTGCTTGCTGCTTTTTCATTAATCTAGTATCTTCCTCTGGCAGAATGCTAGGGGTTTTAGGTGTGAAAAAATTTAAGAACTATATGGAGAAAATTCAAATTGAGAATTCTAAAACTTAGGACAAGACGCCTTTTTCACTTCTAGTGGTGGACTCCCTCAATCCTGCCTATGGAACTGAAGTTGTTTGGAGAGGCCAGGCATTAGCAGATTCTCTGTGACTGGGTGGTCATTTCACTGCCGTACCAGGGAGATGACACATCAGCCAGCAAGAAGCAAGGCAGAGATTCAGGCCTCTCCTCTGTTTTGTTGTCCCCTAGTTTGGACCCCAATGACCAGAAGTCTCTAGAGGGGATGCAGAAGATGGAGAAGGAGGAGAGTCCCACGGATGCCACTCAGGAGGAGGATGTGGACGACATGGAAGGGAGTGGGGAAGAAGGGGACCTGGAGGGCAGCGACAGTGAGGCGGCCCAGTGGGCTGACCAGGAGCAGTGGTTCGGCATGCAGTGAGGCAGGCAGCAGCTCCGAGGCCACACTGGCCTGCCCTGCTCTGAGCACTTCCATGGACTGAAGGAACCTGTAGGAGCCCGCTCTCTGGGAGGACAATGATTCAGCATGTGTTTGCAGCAGGGGTCCCTGCCCCTTACTCCATATTTCTAGTAGTGACTTCATTTTTAAAAACTGAGCCTGACCAACCCTCCATCCTCCCCTGCTCCTGCCAGGGAGGACCAAGTGAGTGCTCTGAGAGGCCCGTGGACGTGTTGGGGCTTCTGGGACAGAGTGCTTTTTGTTTCAAAATCTGAAAGCTCGAGGACTAGACAGTGTTTTGTCTGTGATACTGTGGATGGGTTTAAAGGGGCGACCTGTCAGAGCAAGAGTCATCTCCTGGCAGCAGCATGGGCTGGCCCTTTCAGAGAGGGTTTCCTGTCCCAGAAATCATCATCCTGAGTTGTCCAAACTTCCCTAGTAACCTTGCTTCCTTCTGCAATGTTAGTAATGCCTTAAGCTGACAGTTGCTGTTTTGCAGAACAGTTTTCCGATTTGCTAACCTGGTAATTTGCCTATGAGCCTGAGCTGAGTCTGAGAAACAAGTGTGACCGAGAGCATGAACAGAAGCGCAGTTGGGGTAATTAATAAAACTGTTTTTTGTACAGTAATGGTGTTGGGTTGATCAGAATGGAAGCCCTTTGTAGATTCTTTTTTTGGTCTCTTGTTTACAGTGCATTGATTCAGCCGTAGAATTATTTGCCATAAATAGACTCCCTTTCTTCTAGAGTGTTGGGAGCCAGAAGGATTGGGAACCTCAGGTATACTGAGCTGGTTCACCTATTTGCATTTTCAATTGGTAAATTCCCGGGAAGAGTCTGGTGGGATTTTAGATTGATTTTGCCAGTCTCTGTTGGGGTGCTGAGGTCAATGTCTGGTTTCAACATTCTTTTGTGGGAGCAGCAGGGGTCTCATTCCTGGGCTCGTGTGCTGGGAGACTTTACCCACCCTTTCCTCCTCGTTTAAAATGTGATGCTTTTAAAGGTCAAGGTAGTGAGGGGTGGTGCAGCTTATCTCAAATTCTCATTAAAATTAGTCAGAGGTAGTACGAAGTATGAATTTGACATAAATGGAAAGTTCTGTCTTAAACAGAACTATCGTACACTTCTAGGGTACAGTAGTTTAGGAGCTCAGAACATTTGGTAACTGCAATTTAAAGTGGGCAAAAAGTTAAAGTATCATCATGAGAACAAAAGCTTGAGGAGCATCATTTGACAGCAGTTTTTAAAGAGCCCAGCAGGCAGTTGGAGTCACGCCAGGTGAATGTGCGGCCCAGAAAAGAAACTGCAGGCCTGTGTCCTTCCTCAGCTTGCCATGAGCAGCCATGATCAGTCAGTGCTTTGAGAGAAAAGGTGAAACCTCTCTTCTGGGGAGGAAGCCCAACCCTACCCTCCTGATCTTGTTTCTGCATGTCAGGCTCATCACTGTGAACCCTGAGATTCTCTTAGGATCAGAATGTGCCTTGGAACCCAGGCCTGTACATTGCCTTTAGTCAGCAGCTTCACAAAGTTCCTCCCCTTTCATCTCTGCTGGGAGCCCCTGGATTTGTCTGGCCTGTCCACCCCAGGCCCCTCCACCCCAGCAATAACCCTGCGCTGGATACCTCAGGCTCTTCACGCCTACAGCTTCAGTATATCCATCATGATATACTGTATTTTTAGAGCACCCGACATAGGATTGAAAACACCCTTGGTCCACTTCAGAGAACTGGAAGAGTTTCACTTGGCATGAAGCTCTCCCTGCCACTGTTAACTTGCTCTCCTAAACAAAAAACCTTACAAGAGTGAGGAGCCCCAGGAAGCAGGGGCAGAATCAGCCCACTCAGCTCTGACTGTCTCACTGAGCCACCTGCAGGAGACCAAGCAACCTGCTAAGGGATGGCCTTCCATGTGCCTGCAGACTCCTCCTACTGTCGGGATCTCCACACAGCCAACATGGGGATGTTTTAACCTGATGCGTGTTGTTCCTCCTGACTCCTTCCAGATTGTTTGAAGCATATTTGGAGCAGGCTGGGCTGGGTTCTTAGTCTCACCTCATTTCAACTCACCTGTTAGTGCTGTGGGTCAGGGTCCAGGTTGTTAGCCCGCACACTCTGGGCTCCCTTATCCACCCTTGGACTGAGGACTGAATAATCCTGTGAGGAGTTCAGCATTGTCCCCGTTATGAACATCATCATTATCACCAGGGTAATGGAGATTCTACAATGCCAGTTCTTTTCTGGGGAACTGGGGATTGGTGGAATCACCCTGAAACCCTACTCTTCTCTCCTGGAGGTCCTTCTGCTGAGCTGGGAGTCAGGGTCCTCAGGAACGGTGTTCATGCCCCTGGGCTTGGGCCATCACTCTTCACTTCTGAACTCATGCCGCGTGCCAGGATTCTGACAGATGTGGTCCCTACAGGACTGTGTCAGGTTCTCTCCTTGCCAGCCTTATTAGAGGCCACATACCTGGCTCTGAATTCTTCCTCAGAGAATGAGGCCAACTTTTGCCTGGAACTTGATTATGTGTCTCAGTGATTCAGATTTATGGCCTCGACACCAAACCTTAATCCAAGTCTGGGACCTGGACCGAAGAGTCTGCATCTTCAATCTCATCCCAATTTACTATTCTAATGCAGGTGTTCCTGTCCAAATACTAAGAAACCTGGGAGAAGGGAGTTAGAGGGCCCCAGAAGCTGCAGGCTTGACTTTAGAGGGCCCCTGGGGGCCTCACCGTGTAGTTGCTTGTGGGTGGGAGCACCTCCCATAACCAGGTCTCTGGAGCCCATGCCTAGGCCTGCTTGCTGACCCAGAAGCTGTGGGCATTGCCTGCCGCATAGTGACTGCACTTCTCTGCCGACAGCAGGCAGTGAAACCTGACTCAAGAAGAACCTCACCTCAGCCTCTGGGGACAGCAGCCACAACCAGGCCTGCCAGGAATCCCTGGCACTGGGAGGGCCTATTGAGGTAAGTGCCTTACTAAGGTTTTCCATTTCCCCCAGGAGCCTCCCTGCCCTGGGGTAGTGGAAGCGGGTACCAGTCATGGGCCACAGAGGGCAGGCTTCTATTGTCTAGAAGTTCTGACCTGCCCTGCCTACACCTTTGGGGCCTGGGTGTGTGCAGGATATCAGTTGCCGTCACAGAACATGTTACTTATTGCACAAACTACACGGTACCAGCAACACCAAGAAAAGCCAGAAGATAACGTCAGTCTCCTTAGCCATTAGAAGAAAACAGTTTAAAAATAACCACGTACCCTCATGCATTGCTGGTAGGAATATAATACAGATGCTATGGAAAACAGTCTGACCGTTTTTTCAGAAATTTCAAAAACCCATTTACCACATGAGCCAGCAATTCCATTTCTCCTGCTGTATACCCAAAAGAACTGATACAGCATCTCAAACATTGCATACACACATTCATAGCAACAACATTCACAATGAAAATAACCCAATTGTCCATTGTCCTATGAATAGAATAACAAAACTTAGTATATTTTGTTAATGTTAAAAAGGAAGGAAGTCCTGCCACATGGTAAAACATGGATAAACGTTAAGAACATTATTCTGAAGTGAAATGAGCTGGCTGCTAAAGGATAGTAGAATGTTTCTGCTTGTTTGAGATCCCTAGAAGGGTCAGATTAATTGAGACAGAGTGGTGCTTACCAGGGCCTAGAGGAAGACTGAATGGGGAGTTTAATGAGTATGAGTTTGGAATGTTGAGAAAACTCAAGATTGGTGATGGTTGTATAACAAACTACTTTAAAATGGTTAAAAAAAATACACATATCTAAAAAATAAATGACCTATAATTCTGCCATTCAGATAACCCTGTTAACACTTGTTTGTAATGTATATTATGTGTTACATAAATGTACACTTGGTTAAAAGTTCAGAGAGGTATAAAATTAAAAATAAATAACATCTACTTCCCAGCCTCTCCTGAATCCCAATGTCTCCACAAAATAATTTTCCAGTACAACATTTAGAAAAATAGTTCTGAGCTTTTACCTAATGATACGTATATGGAAGTTAACCTGGTCAGATGTAAACACAGAAATTGCCAGCATTATCACTGCTCTTCCTTAACAGTTCCAAGAATCCCATTCTGTTCCTGAACCACTTCTGTAACACTTCTGTGGCTTGTAGACACCTGGTTCCAGCTTTGTATGTCATTATTACAGTCCGCACTGTCATGAGTGCAATTGTGCAGTAGTTTGAACATTCTTTGGTTTTGCCTTTATTTGGGATTGGAGTGAAAGCTGACCTTTTTCAGTCCTGTAGCCACTGCTGAGTTTTCTAAATTTGCTGGCACACTGAGTGAAGCACTTTAGCAGCAGCATCTTTTAGGATTTGAAATAGCTCAGCCAGAACTCAGCCATCATCACCATTAGCTTTGTTGGTGGTAATGCTTCCTAAAGACCACTTGACTTCACATTCCAGGATGTCTGTCTCTAGGTGAGTGACCACACCATCATGGTTATCCGGGTGATTAAGACCTTCTTTGTGTAGTTCTGTATGTTTTTGTCACCGTAATCTTTTCTGCTGTTTCTCTCCTTTATTGTGCCCATCTTTGCATGAAATGTTCCCTTGGTATCTCAAATTTTCTTGAGATCTCTGGTCTTTCTCCTATTGTTTTCCTCTATTTCTTTGCACTTAAGAAGGCTTTCTTATCTTTGCTTGCTGTTCTCTGAAACTCTGCATTCAGTTGGGTATATCTTTCCCTTTCTCCTTTGCTTTTTGCTTCTCTTCTCAGCAATTTGTAAGGCCTCTTCAGACAACCACTTTGCCTTTTCTTTTTCTTGGGGATGGTTTTGGTCACCAACTCCTGTACAATACTATGAACCTCCATCCGTAGTTCTTCAGGCACTCTACCAGATCTAATCTCTTGAATCTATTCATCACTTCCACTGTATAATCAAGGGATTTGAACATGTCTTGACGTAATATGCCAAAGACTTGCAGAAGCCAAGTCCTTGTAGAGAAATTTCTGGTCTCAAGAGTATGTGCATTTAAAGCTTTCATAGATGCTGTCAGATTGCACTCCAACGATAGATGGGAGTGCTTATTTCCTGAACCCTCACCAACACTTGATGGTGTCATCAAGTGATTTTGTTTTTTTACTGGTCTTGGGGGTGATAAAAGCTGTATCATTTTGACTTGCTGTGTCTTGAGCACTCGTCTGGCCTGAGGTATGAGGCAAGCCTGTCTGTTCCTGTGTTCACATCTTAGCCTTGCACTCAGGAGGCATCATCACTAAATTAGCCACATTTCATAGATGAGCAAACAGTCTTCATCTCTCCAGGATTTCTCACCCTAGAGTTTTTGTGTGTTTTTGACTGTGATCTCTGTAACTGTTAGGAGAAAATTGGCTCTGAGGACTTCTTGCTGTCTGTCCAGGCTTATTGAATTTAAGAGCTGCCAAACTGTCTGGCAGGGACAGTACCATCACAGTGCAGCTCTCACTGGCCAGTTAAATCTTCCAGTGCCTGTCTCTTTATATAAACAACACTGGTGACCTCCTTTGTGCTCACAACTTTTTCCTTCTTTGGGTAAATTCCCAGGAGGGGGATTTCAGAGCGGAAGGATATAATCTTTTTTTGAACTTTCGGGGAGGCTAACTAGTTGGACCTCTTTCTGTGAAGTGAATCTGTAAGCTCAGGCCAGCCCTGCAGCCTCCCTGTCTCTGGTTGGTGTGTCCCAGCTGCCCCAATTTGCCTCAGGAGTTCATCCATGGGCTGCAAGTTAGGGGTGAACCAGGAACTTCCCAGTCTCTGAAACTCCCATCTTACTTCCCTTTGCTGGAATGGGAGCTTATGGGGGACTCTGGTGAGGTCTGCTGAGGCCTTTGGGTTGGGACCCCTTCACCCGTGAGACAGCCATTGCTGGCTCTGGGTTGGAGGGTGTTTCCGGGACTGAGGTCGTATCTCTAGGACTGAGGGAGACTGCTTGACAAGGTTTATCGTGTTTGTGTGTGTGTGTGGGGGATGCTGATTGCTGGCTACTTGTGTCCTCTGTGAGCCTCCATCCTTTCATTGCTTCCTCCGAGGAATTCCACTCCCCAGTCGGAAGCCTGAGCCTCTCAAAGGGAGGATGTCTCCCTACCACCAGGAAGAAGGCTCAGGTCAATGGCTATGTGGCCCTTAATCTCTCAGTGGGTCAGGTCCCCTCTCTGGATTGTCTGATGTGTGGGGTTTTATGGTAGGGCTGTTAGTCTTGGAGTCGGTCTTGTGGGAGAAGACTGGCCTCCCAAGGCTAAATTTTGGTCCTTTTGGGGTCAGCATCCCTATGGACATGAGCCTTTGCCTTCAGGCCCACAGTCTGTGCCCCTTTGGTGCAAGATCAACAGATTTGTCCTGAGCTGCTCTCAGTGTCAGGTCTAGTCCTATGTAGATCCGTGGCCCTGGGGAAATTATTTTTAATTTTTGGATCATCATCTACTTATGACTTCAGTCCACTCTCCTCACTGGCGTATCTCCCTTGTCAGTCCCCAGGGAGAGTGAGGATTCTGTCCAGGAATTGAGAAGGAATGGTAGCAAGCAGGAACCTTTCCTGAGAGAGGCCTCTGTCCTTCAGCCTGGGTGGTACCCAGACTGAAGCCCCATCCTTGATGGACTAAAACAAGCTGATCCCCAAAGCCCCCACAGGTCCCCACTGCTCCCCAGTCCACGCTGCCGCTTTGCTTAGCTTGATGCTGTTTGACAGGAAGGGACAGAGATGACATCTCTGTCTGGAGCTACTCTAGCCAGCCGTGCACTGATCAGGCAGGCAGCTTCTGTCAGCTTAGGGGAGGCCAGGGGGAGCCACCTCAGAGGACAAGGCCGTGTGAAGACCCCTAGCCAGATCTTGGAGAGTAGCTTCCCATGAAGAATAATTGTGCTGGGGCACTAGGGCTAGAGCCTGCCCAGGGCCAGGTAAAGTTTACCTTTCTTTTTAAATATGCATAAAAAATATAGCATACATACAGAGGAAAAATGTAGAAACATACATATATTCTTTATCCAGGGTAAGAACAGTCTCAGAAAACCCCTTGTGCTCAAACCTGATCACATCCCATTCTCTCTATCCTTTTGCCCTCTTCTCCCCACTAGCCCTGCCAGAGGTAACCACTATTCCAAATCTTGTTTTTGTACTATACTTTCTGACCCTAGAAGTTCTGTGAACCTTAAACAAAAAGCTAATTTTTCTCACCTGTAATACTGTTTTTCCATTGTTTTTATTTTCAGTTTTATCAAGTTTTTATCCTAAATAAATTTATTTGCTACTCTTGAACTTAAAGTCATGTTTTAATATTTTGCCATGATACATTTACTTAACATTTTTTAAGTTGATTTATATTAATACTCCTATAAATTCATTTTAATTAACAGACTTTATTTTTAGAACAGTTTTAGATTTGTAGAGAAATTGAGTCCCTGCACACGGTTTTCCCTTCTAAAATCTTAGCTTTTTTTTTTTTTTGATTGTCGTTCGGTCGCTAAGTCATGTCCAATATTTTGCAACCCCGTAACTGCAGCATGCCAGGCTTCCTTGTCCTTCACTAGCTGCCAGAGGTTGCTCAAATTCATATCCATTGAGTCAGTGATGCTTTCTAATCATCTTATCCTCTGCTGCCCTCTTCTTTTGCCTTCAGTCTTTCCCAGCATCGAGGTTTTTTCCAGTGAGTCAGCTCTCAAATATTGTAGCTTCAAGTTCAGAATCAGTCCTTCCAATGAATATTCAGGCTTGACTTGCTTTAGGATTGACTGGTTTGATTTCCTTGCAGTCCAGGGGACTCTCAAGAGTCTTCTCCAGCACTGCAATTCAGAATCATCAGTTCTTCAGCACTCAGCCTTCTTTATTGGTCCAGCTCTCACATCCATACCTGACACAGAGTACAGGATGTGCTCTGTGTGTTCAGTTGTGTCTGACTCTTTGTGACCCCTGGGCTGTAGCCTGCCAGGCTCCTCTGTCCGTGGGATTTTCCAGGCAAGAATACTGAGTGGGTTGCCATTTCGTATTCCAGAGGATCTTCCCAACCCCAGGGACTGAGGCAGATTCTTTACCACTGAGCCACTTGGGAAGTCCATTGTGTAGGATACTATGTTCACTTTCATTGCTATATAATATTCCATTGTGGGCATCTGATACTCCCATATTAATTCTGTCAATGATGGATTTTGGTTATTTCTAGTTTTTTTTCAAGCAGTGCTGCTTTGTTATATTTTCATATGTAATTCTGTGCATAAAAGCACAGAGTTGTATAGAGTTACACTCAGAATTGATATATGTAAGGTATGTGCATGTTCACTTTTACCAGATATGGTAAAAAAGTGTTTGCCAAGAAGCTGTACAAATTCATGAGCATACCTGCAGCCCTTTGTCCCAATTCCTCACTGGCATTTAATATTGTCAAATCACAATTTTCTCCTGGAAGTAGGATGATGTTGTGATTTTAATTTACAAGTTTCTGTTTTTTTTTAATATATGTTTATTTTTGGCTGTGCTGGGCCTTTGTTGCTGCATTCGGGTTTTTTCTAGTTGCAGCGAGCAGGGCTATGCTCTTGTTGAGGTGCTCGGCCTTCCTGTTGTGGTGGCTTCTCTTATTGTACAGCCGGGCTCTAGAGCGCTGGCTCAGTAGTTATGGTACTCAGGCTTAGTTGCCCTGTGGGCATGTGGGATCTTAGTTCCCAAACTAAGGATAGAATCCATATCCCTTGTATTGGCAAGCAGATTTTTAACTATTGGACCACCAGGGAATTCCCACAAGTTTCTGTGACACGGTTGACCATCATTTCATATATTTAGGAATTATTTATGCTTCCTCATCTTTGAAAGTTTTTTTGACCTATTTTTCTGTTGCAATGTTTATATTTTTCACAGAATTTCTTTGTGAAAAAGATTCTAGATATAATTCAAAGTATTGCATTTGCATCTTCTTCCAGTTTGTGACTTGCCTTTTCATTCTCTTTAATAGTATCTTTTGATTAACAGAGGTTCTTCATGTTAATGTACTTGAATTTACCACTGTTTTTTTCTTCATGGTTGTATTTTCTTTCTTTTTACGTGTCTGTTGTTGGTTTTGTTTTGTTTTTTTCGGTCACGGTCTGCAGCTTGCCAGATCTCAGTTCCCTGACCAGGGCTTGAACCTGGGCCATGGCAGTGTAAGTCCAGAGTCCTAACCAGTAGGCTGCCAGGGAACTCTTTGTGGTTATATTTTCTAATTCTCATCCCAAGGTCAAAGATATATTCTCCAGTATACTCAGAGCAAGATGGAGACCCAGTTTTATTGATTTTTGAAAATTTATGTTTAAACATGGACAACCGCATATTGTTTAAAAGTTACTTGTTTTCCCACTAATCTATAATGCCAGCTGGGTTGCAGATCAGATGTTCATAGAGGAGCACCTCTGTTTTTAAGATTTCTTTTCCATACCATTGGTCAGTTTTTCTATCCCAGTGCCTATCCCTCACTGTCTTAATTTTACTGCAGCTTTATAAAAAGTATTGATATTTGGAAGAGCATGACCTCCTGATCTTATTCTTAGCAGTGTTCTGGCTATTCTTAGTTCTTTTTTCAGTTCAGTTCAGTCGCTCAGTCGTGTCCGACTCTTTGCGACCCCATGAATCACAGCATACCAGGCCTCCCTGTCCATCACCAACTCCCGGAGTTCACTCAGACTCATGTCCATCGAGTCAGTGATGCCATCCAGCCATCTCATTCTCTGTCGTCCCCTTTCCTCCCACCCCCAATCCCTCCCAGCATCAGTCTTTTCCAGTGAGTCAACTCTTTGCACGAGGTGGCCAAAGTATTGGAGTTTCAGCTTTAGCATCAGTCCTTCCAATGAACAGCCAGGACTGATCTCCTTTAGAATGGACTGGTTGGATCTCCTTGCAGTCCAAGGGACTCTCAAGAGTCTTACTTCCATGAAATTTTTTTTTAACTTTTTTTTTTGATACCAAAACCATTTTCTATTGGGGTATAGCCGACTAAAAATGTTGTGATAGTTTCAGGTGAACAGTGAAGGTACTCCTCCATACATATACATATATCCATTCCATTAAATTGTTAGTATTAGATACTCTGATATATTTCTTAAGTTAGATTCATAATTTTCAAAAGAGTGTAAGGTGAAACTTCCCCTCCTTTCTTCTCCTGATTCCCTTCTCAGAAGCAATCAGAATTACTAGTTCTTTGTGTATTTTTTCAGAAATAACTTTAAATTGCTTGAGTTTGTATATACACTACTACCCCTCTTTTTGTACTTGCATGATACTTCAGTAGAGTATATTTTAAAAAGTAAACTTTCCATATTCAGTGGGATCTTTCTTAATAGGTCAGATGTATAAATATCAAAGAGATATAAATATTAAACTTGTTGTATTCTTAGTCCTGAATTAAAAGAATTCTGATTAGTTTCCAGACTGAAAAACATATTTTATAATTTCTATGGATTTTGGTTAGTCTTACCTCTATTTCTGTCAGTTCAGTCGCTCAGTCGTGTCCAACTCCTTGCGACCCCATGAACCGCAGCACGCCAGGCCTCCCTGTCCATCACCAACTCTCGGAGTCCACCCAAACCCATTTCCATTGTGTCAGTGATGCCATCCAACCATCTCATCCTCTGTCGTCCCCTTTTCCTCCTGCCCTCAATCTTTCCCAGCATCAGGGTCATTTCAAATGTGTCAGCTCTCTGCATCTGGTGGCCAAAGGATTGGAGTTTCAGCTTCAACATCAGTCCCTCCAATGAGCACCCAGGACTGATCTCCTTTAGGATGGACTGGTTGGATCTTCTTGCAGTCCAAGGGACTCTCAAAGGTCTTCTCCAACACCACAGTTCAAAAGCATCAATTCTTCTGTGCTCAGCTTTCTTTATAGTCCAACTCTTACATCCATACATGACTATTGGAAAAACCATAGCCCTGACTGACTAGATCGACCTTTGTTGGCAAAGTAATGTCTCTGCTTTTTAATATGCTATCTAGGTTGGTCATAACTTTCCTTCCAAGGAGCAAGCGTCTTTTAATTTCATGGCTGCAGTCACCATCCTCAGTGTTTCCACTGTTTCCCCATCTATTAGCCATGAAGTGATGAGGCCGGATGCCATGATCTTAGTTTTCTGAATGTTGAGCTTCAAGCCAACTTTTTCACTCTCCTTTTTCACTTTCATCAAGAGGCTCTTTAGTTCTTCTTCACTTTCTGCCATAAGGGTGGTGCCATCTGCATATCTGAGGTTATTGATATTTCTCCCAGCAATCTTGATTCCAGCTTATGCTTCCTCCAGCCCAGTGTTTCTCATGATGTACTCTGCATATAAGTTAAATAAGCAGGGTGACAATATACAGCCTTGATGTACTCCTTTTCCTATTTGGAACCAGTCTTGTTCCATGTCCAGTTCTAACTGTTGTTTCCTGACCTGCATACAGGTTTCTCAAGAGGCAGGTCAGGTGGTCTGGTATTCCCATCTCTTTCAGAATTTTCCACAGTTTATTGTGAACCACACAGTCAAAGGCTTTGGCTTAGTCAATAAAGTGGAAACAGATGTTTTTCTGTAACTCTTGCTTTTTCAATGATCCAGCAGATGTTGGCAATTTGATCTCTGGTTCCTCTGCCTTTTCTAAAACCAGCTTGAACATCTGGAAGTTCACGGTTGACATATTGCTGAAGCCTGGCATGAAGAATTTTGAGCATTACTTTACTAGCATGTGAGATGAGTGCAATTGTGTGGTAGTTTGAGCATTGCATTCTTTGGCATTGCCTTTCTTTGGGATTGGAATGAAAACTGACCTTTTCTAGTCCTGTGGCCACTGCTGAGTTTTCCAAATTGGTAACATATTGAGTGAAGCACTTTCACAGCATCATCTTTAAGGTTTGAAATAGCTCAACTGGAATTCCATCACCTCCACTAGCTTTGTTCGTAGTGATGCTTCCTAAGGCCCACCTGACTTCACATTTCAGGATGTCCAGCTCTAGGAGAGTGTGAGTGATCACACCTTCGTTATTATCTGGGTCGTGAAGATCTGTTTTGTACAGTTCTTCTGTGTATTCTTGCCACCTCTTCCTAATATCTTCTGCTTCTGTTAGGTCAATACCATTTCTTTATTGAGCCTATCTTTGCATGAAATGTTCCCTTGGTATCTCTAATTATCTTGGAGAGATCTCTAGTCTTTCCCATTCTGTTGTTTTCCTCTATTTCTTTGCATTGATCACTGAGGAAGGCTTTCTTATCTCTCCTTGCTATTCTTTGCTATTCTCTGCATTCAAATGGGTATATCTTTCCTTTTCTCCTTTGCTTTTTGCTTCTCTTCCTTTTACAGCTATCTGTCATTTAGTGTTTAGGAAATGGCGAGTATCTACCTCTGGAGCTAGCCAGTGACTTTGCCATGCACCTGGGTGACAGAGGTCTGCGCTGCTTACTCCTGCCCCCATCTAGAGTTTCACTTAGTGTGAGTCTGCTGGTGAAGAACTCTGTCTGAAAATATCTTTATTTGACTTTGATTCTTTAATTACTGTATATTTTCTTCAGGTTTAGAATTCTAGATTGCCAGTAATTTCAGCACATGTGGCTGTCATCTCACTGTTTTCTGGCCTCTACTAACTGTTGAGAAGTCAGCAGTGGGCTGTCACTTCTTAAAGGTAGTGCCTCTCCCCGAGCTCCCATCCCCCACCCCACCATTGCTTTTAGGATTTTCTCTGTCTTTGGTTCTCTACAGTTCAGTATACTATTTCTCGGGCTGGGTGTTTTGTTATTTACCTTTTTGGGAATTTGTTGGGATTCTCGCATCTATGGATTACCAGTTTTAGAAAATCCTCAGCCATTCTGTCTTCAAATGCCTCTCATGCTCTTCTTCTGAGACTATGGTAAAATGTGCATTTGACTTTGTCACCTTTCTCAATCTGTCTTCCAGGTATTTTAACCTTTCTTCTATATTTTCTAGCTTTTTTTCCCCTTTCTCTGCTGCACTCTGGGTATTTTCTTATCTATCTTCCGCTTTGTTATTTTGCAGTGTCCACCCTGATACCATGTCCATCCATTAAGTTTTTAATTTTGGTGATTGTACTTTTCATTTCTAGGATTCCATGTAATTTTCCTCTGCTGTGTACACCTTTTTAAAAACTTAGTTTGAGCTTCTTCTCTTTTTAAAAAAAAAAATTTTTATTTATTTATTTTTGGCTGCACTGGGTTTTTGTTGCTGCCCACAGGGTTTCTCTGGTTATGGAGAGCAGGGACTGTTCTCTAGTTGGGCGCTCATTGCAGTAGTTTCTCTTGTTGCTGAGCATGGACAATGACTTTCTGTGGCCTTCAGTAGTTACAGCACGTGGGTTTCAGTAGTGGCAGCTCTTGGGCTCCAGAGCAAAGGCTCAGTAGTTGTGCTCAGGGTTAGTTGCCACGTGGCATGTGGGATCTTCCCCGATCAGGGATCAAACCAATGTCCCTTGCATTGCAAGGTGGATTCTTAACCACTGGATCTCCAGGGGAACCCTGCTGTGTTCACTTTTAATAATTTCCTGTGTCCTGCAGATTTTCATCTGTTTTTCTTTAAGCAAAGTAAGTGTGTCTGTTTCATATCTAATACTTCCCATACGTGAAGTCTGGATGGATCTGTAATGTGCATTTCTCCAGGCTCTCATGGTACCTTGTTTTATTATGTACTTGGTTGCTTTCTACTTTGTGCTGCTCTGAAAAATAATTGTGCAGTTATCTAAGGCATAAAATGAAGGTGCCTTCCACAGGATAGGATTTTCATTTATTTCTGCTTGGTGCTTAGGATTACTGCCTATGACTAAATGTGTTGAGGTTTCATAGATCACTGCCAGGATAGAGTCTGGGCCACAGATCCTCAAGAGTGAGTGTTTACACTCTCTCAGGGGTGTACATGTTTTCTTGGTTCTGCTGAGCACCAAGGCAATGCTGCAGACAGTCCTTTGAGTTTGAGGGAAGGTTTGCTTATACCCTGAGATGTCAGCCCTTCAGGGGTCATAGCTTAATGTCCTTTGAGACTTTTCACTTTTGGTGGGCCCTGGACTTGACTTTCTCTTTTTCACTCTGTGAGCCCTCAGAATCCCTGCTTGCTTTCACAGCTCAGTTTATTTGCATAGGTAGATGCACTGGGAGAAAAAGGTAAAATTTTCTCCTAGTGGGTGTTGTGTTATCTCTTTAGCTTTCTCTTAGATTTTTGCCTGGAAATTCAGGACTGTCTTACAGTTCTTTGATTCTTCTATGAGGATTTTTTTCTTAAGTTTGAGGAGTGGCCAAGATGGTGGAACAGGAAGACCCTGAGCTCGTCTCCTCTCCTGGGCACACTACCTACAACTGTTTACATGGCAGCTATTGCTGGGAATGGCCTGAAGAATAGCAGAAAAGATCTACAGTTAATGATAAAAAGAAGGGACCATGAGACAGGTAGGAAGGGTTGAGACGCAGTATAGTGAAGACTTACAGAACCACATATGGGCAGACAATCACAGATAGAGACATTTCTCCCAGGGAGGAAAGGTGTCTGAGCCCCCATCGGGCTCCCTAGCCCAGGGATCCCACATTAGGAAAGTGAGTCTCCAAAACATCTGTCTTCGAAGATCAGTGGGACTTACTTTTGGGAGAGTCAGAGGGCTGTGGGAAAAAGAGACTCCACTGTTATAGGCCACACACAAAATCAGGAAACCAGCTTTACAGTGGATGAATGGATAAAGCATGTGGTGTGTCTGTATTATGTTTGTGTGTGTGTATGTTATTCAACCATCAAAAAGAATGAAATCTTGCCATTTGCAACAACATGGATGGATCTAGCAGCTACTATGCTAAGTGAAGTAAGGCAGAGAAAGACAAATACAGTGTAATTTCACTTATATGCGAAATCTGAAAAACAAATGAAGAAACGTAACAAGAACAGAGTCAGACAAACGTGGTTGCGAGAGGGGTCGGATGTGTTGTGAGGAGAGAAATAGGTGAGGGAGATTAGAGGTATAAACTTACAAAATAATGAATCACAGGTATGAAGTATACAGTGTGAGGAATGTGGTCAATACTAATTTCTCTTTGTATAGGGACAGATGATAACTAGACTTACCATGGTGATCCTTCTGAAATACATAGAAATACTGAATCACTATGTTGTGTACGAAGAACTAATAAAGTGTTTTGGGTCAATTGTGCTTAAAAAACAAAGTCGTAGAGAAAAAGATCAGATTTGTGGTTCCCAGAGGTGAAGAATGAGGATTGGTGTGATTGGACTGTTGTTTAGTCACTGAGTTGTGTCCACTTCTTTGTGATCCCATGGACTGTAGCACACCAAGGCTCCACTGTCCTTCACTATCTCCTGGAGTTTGCTCAAATTCATGTCCATTGAATTGGTGATGCTTTCTAACCATCTCATCCTCCGTCCCTTTCTCCTTTTCCCTTCAACCTTTCCCAGCATCAGGGTCTTTTCCATTGAGTCAACTGTTTGCATCAGGTGGCCAGAGTTGGAGCTTCAGCATCAGTCCTTCCAGTGAATATTCAGGGTTGATTTCCTTTAGTATCGACTGGTTTTATCTCCTTGCTGTCCAGGGGACTCTCAAGAGTCTTCTCCACCACTACAGTTGGAAAGCATCAATTCTTTGATGCTCAGCCTTCTTTATGGTCCAGCTCTCACAGCTGTACATGACTACTGGAAAAACCATAGCTTTGACTATATGGACCTTTGTCAGCAAAGTGATGTCTCTGCTTTTAATACATTGTCTAGGTTTGTCATAGGTTTCCTTCCAAGGAACAAGCCTCTTTTAATTTCATGGCTGCAGTCACTGCCTGCAGTGATTTTGGAGCCCAAGAAAATAAAAACTTACTGCTTCCATTTTTTCCTCTTCTGTTTGCCATGAAGTGATGGGATTGGATGCCATGATCTTAGTGCTTGGTTGAAGGTGATCAAAAGGTACAAACTTCTACTTATATAATAAGTCCCAGGGATGTAATGTCTGTGTGACAACACTGCTGTATGATATATGTAAGTTAAGAGAGTAAATCCTCAGTTCTTACCACAAGGAAAACATTTTTTCTATTTCTTTAATGTTTTATCTAAATGAAATGATATTCACTAAACTTATTGTGGTAATCATTTCATGAGGTAGATAAGTCAAATTATTATACACCTTAATATATGTATGTAAATTGCATCTGAATAGAATTGGGAGAAAAATAAAATTATACCCAAATAAGTATTTATCCCAGCATTTTTAAAATAAACTTCTAGAATGCTTTTAGATTTATCAAAAATTAAGCAGATGGTACAGTGTTCTTATAACCCCAGACCTAGTTTCCCATTATTAACATTTTACAACAATATGGTACATTCATCATAATACATATATTAACTAAAGTCCATAGTTTATTCAGATTTCCTTAGTTTCCCTGTTTGATCCCAGGATCCCGTTTAGGATACCATATTGCATTTAGTCATTGTGTGTTCATAGGCTTCTCTTGGCTGTGAACGTTTCTCAGACTTCCCTTGTTTTTGATGACCTCAGTAGTTTTGAGGAGCATTGGTCAGGGATTTTACAGAATGTCTTTTGGGACTTGTCAGATGTTTTCCCTTTGACTAGACTGAGGTTATGTGTTTTGGGAGAAAGGCCACATGCCATTTTCTTCATATCAAGGATACATGCTCTCAAGATGACATCACTTAGCTGAGGTAGTGTCTGCCAGCTTTCTCCACTGAGTTACACTTTCCCCTGTCTACATTGTATGTACTCCGGAATGAAGTCACTGTTTGATTTAAGCACATGCTTAAGGGATGGGGGGGGAGAAGGCGATGGCACCCCACTTCAGTACTCTTGCCTGGAAAATCCCATGGGCGGAGGAACCTGGTAGGTTGCAGTCCATGGGGTCGCGAAGACTCAGACACGACTGGGCGACTTCACTTTCACACGTTGGAGAAGGAAATGGCAATCCATTCCAGTGTTCTTGCCTGGAGAATCCCAGGGATGGGTGAGCCTGGTGGGCTGCCGTCTATGGGGTTGCACAGAGTCGGACATGACTGAAGTGACTTAGCAGCAAGGGATGGGGAGTTATGCTTCACCTCCTTGATGGCAGGTTTTCTATAGAAACTACTTGGACTTACTGTACATGGGAGATTTCCATTTTTTCCCATTTATTTATATCAATACAAACTTTCATACTTTGGGTTATAATCCAATACCACTTTGTTATTCTAATTGTTCTGGCTTTGGCCATCCAAAGCTTCTTCACTTGGCTTCTATGTCCCTTTGATATAACTTCAATCTTTGATCATTGTTTTTGAGCACTTCCTTTCTCGCACTCCGGTGTTCTCCAAGCACTTGTTCATTTTCTGCCTCAGTTCTAGAGTCAGCTACTTCAGGAGCTTCAGGATCAGTCCTTTCAATGAATATTCAGGACTGATTTCCCTTAGCCTTGACTGGTTGGATCTCCTTGCAGTCCAAGGGACTCTCAAGAGTCTTCTCCAACACCACAGTTCAAAAGCATCAGTTCTTTGGCACTCAGCTTTCTTTATGGTCCAACTTTCACATCTGTACGTGACTACTGGAAAAACCATAGCTTTGACTAGATGGACCTTTGTCAGCAAAGTAATATCTCTGCTTTTTAATATGCTGTCTAGGTTTGTCATAGCTTTTCTTCCAAGGAGTGTCTTTTAATTTCATGTCTGCAGTCACCGTCTGCAGTGATTCTGGAGCCCAAGAAATAAAAACTGCCAGTTTCCATTTTTCCCCCATCTAATAGCCATGAAGTACTGGGACCAGATCCATGATCTTAGTTTTTTGAATGCTGAGGTTTACGCCAGGTTTTTCACTCTCCTCTTTCACCTTCCTCAAGAGGTTCTTTAGTTCCTCCTTGCTTTCTGCCATTAGAGTGGTGGTATCTGCATATCTGAGATTGTTGAATATTTCTCCCAGCAATCTTTGATTCCAGCTTGTGATTCATCTAGCTCAGCATTATGCATGATGTACCCTGCATATAAGCTGGTGAAAATATACAGCCTTGATATACTCCTTTCCCAACCTTGAACCAGTCCATTGTTCCATGTCCAATTCTGTTGCTTCTTGACTTGCATACAGGTTTCTCAGGAGTCAAGTAAGTTGTTCTGGTATTCCCATATTTTTATGGATTTTCCACAATTTGTTGTGATCCACACAGTCAAAGGCTTTTGCATAGTCAGTGGAGCAGATGTTTTTCTGGAATTCTCTTGCCTTTTCTATGATCCAACAAATGTTGGCAATTTGATCTCCGTTTCCTCTGCCTTTTCTAAATCCAGCTTGTACATCTGCAAGTTCTTGGTTCACTTAATTTGAAGCCTAGCTTGAAGGATTTTGAGCATTTTGAGAATATTAAGTCTCCACGTTTTTCTTTTGCTGTTTTTTTTTTCCCCTTATAGTTGATTTCTAGTCTCATAGTATTGTAGGTCAGAAGAGATACTTGCTATGATTTCAGTTTTCTTAAATTTTGGGGCCTCCCTGGTGGCTCAGATGGTAAAGAACCTGCCTGCAATGTGGGAGATTGGGTTTGATCCCTGGGTTGGGAAGATCCCCTGGAGAAGGGAACAGCTACCCACTCCAGTATTCTTGCCTGGAGAATCCCATGGACAGAGGAGCATGTTGGGCTACAGTCCATGGGGTTGCAGAGTCGGACATGATTTACCAGCAACCCTTGGTTTATGACTCTATCCTGGAGAATGTTCCTTGTGTACTTGAGTGTATATTTTGCTGCTTTTGGGTGGGATGTTTTTATACGTGGAAGCAACCCAAGTACCTATCAGTAAATGGATCAAGATATGGAATATAACAATGGAACATTACTCAGCCATAAGAATGAAATTTTGCCATTTGCAACAACATGGATGGACCTGCACTTAAATATTCATTGGGTGAACAATGTATATTGGGTATCACTCCTTGCTGACTCCTAGATCTAACCCTGGGTTTTTTGAAGGCTGTGTAATATTCCATGGTTGACAGCTAACTTGTTTATTGATGGGCATGCACGTTATTTCCAATCTTTTGCTAACAGTAGTGTAGGATTGTGTCTGTGAACACATGGGAGTAGTTCACCGAAGTACTTGGTCAAAGGGTATGGATGTTTAAAAAT
This sequence comes from Moschus berezovskii, assembly GCF_049115385.1. Lineage (NCBI taxonomy): Eukaryota > Metazoa > Chordata > Mammalia > Artiodactyla > Moschidae > Moschus > Moschus berezovskii. The sequence continues at coordinate 57,473,674 of NC_142478.1, read as the reverse complement.
GTCATTGAGCATGTACTTGTTATGTTGCTTCAGTTGTGTCCGACTCTTTGTGACCCTGTGAACTGTAGCCCACCAGGCGTTCTATCCATGGGATTCTCCAGGCAAGAATACTGGAGTGGCTTGCCATGTCCTCCTCCAGGGGATCTTCCCAACTCAGGGATCGAACCTGCGTTTCTTACATCTCCTGCATTGGCAGGCAGGTTCTTTACCACTAGCACCATCTGGGAAGCCCTTAAAAATGTCATAGATAATTGTCAAACTGCCTTCTGGATGTTGGGCCAATTTATATTTTTACCATCAGCATGAGCTGCTTCCTAATGCCAGATGCAGAAGAGAGATCATCAAAATTTGACCTTTGCTAATCATATGTGAGAGACTTCCCTGGTGGCTCAGTGGGAAAGAATCCTCCTGCCAGTGCAGATGTGGGTTGATCCCTAGGTCGGAAAGATCCCCTGGAGAAGGAAATGACTACCCACTCCAGTATTCTTGCCTGGAAAATCCCATGGACAGAGGAGCCTGGCAGGATGCAGTCCATGGAGGTCAGAGTCAGACATGATTTAATGACTCAACAATTAACTCCAGAGAGGTATATTCTAGCCCCCAAAATTTACATTTTTATGTGATGTTTATCTCTCATCTGGGATTTTGTGTTATGCTTAGAGTCTTTTCATTTCCATGTTGGTTTTTTTTTTTCCCCTCTCCTTCTTGGTACTTCTATATTTAAACAAACACACCTCGGACTTGCAGACAGGTATAATGAACCCCTACATATGTAACATCCAAGCATTACTTAAATGAAACTGCTCTCTCCCTCCCTCTTGGAACCGCTGACTCCTCACTTCCTGTCCCTGTGGTTGTTGTCTATGAACTTGTAACTGATCTGTTTACTTCCAGTCCACAAAGGTGAGAAGCTTGCACTGAATCGATCCACCACCTGGCTGTTTAGCTTTCTGTGCGCTGGACTTTATCATCAGGGAAGCTAGTGCACATGCCTTGGCATAAAGACTTTGATATGGCTATGGACTTACCTGGTGGTTCAGTGGTTAAGGCTGTGCTTCCAATGCAGGGGACATTGGTTTGATCCCTGGTTGGGAAACTTAAGATCCTGCATGCTGGGCAGTGTGGCCAATAAAAAAAGACTGCGGTGGTTTTCGTGCATCCTAATATACACCGCACTTGATACTAGCTCTTGATGTCTGGTTTATTCAGTTTCATTGATGCAGAGTGATTTCAACATATCTCAGGTATACTTACTCATTTTCCTATTGTTGGTCATTTAGGTCGTTTCCAGTGCTTTTAGAAACATCTTAGTATGGCTCTTCCAGCACTTGTGAGGAATTCTCTAAGGTAAGGAGCTGCGATGTTATATGTTAACAGCGTTGACATCCAATTGCTCTGCAATATAAGGATGGCCCAGTCTCCCCATCCTCGGTATTCAGTTCAGTTCAGTCGCTCAGTCGTGTCCGCCTCTCCGTGACCCCATGAATCACAGCACGCCAGGCCTCCCTGTCCATCACCAACTCCCGGAGTTCACTCAAACTCATGTCCACAGAGTCAGTGATGCCATTCAGCCATCTCATTCTCGGTCGTCCCCTTCTCCTCCCGCCCTCAACCTTTCCCGGCATCAGAGTCTTTTCCAGTGAGTCAACTCGTCACATGAGGTGGCCAAAGTATTAGAAGACCCATTTTTTTTCTTTTGGTCAGTCGATGGGCATGAAATGGTATCTGATTGTGAATATATGAGTTCTTTTGTTTATATCACTTGCCATTTTTCTTTGGGGGTATTACTTAATTTTTCAAATCTTTTGATCCATTTGACTGAGTGTAAGGGAGACATGGTCTTTTTTTTCCCCCAGAATAAACACTAACAAAATGGATAGTCCAGCTTTCACATACTAAGCTAAAAATGCCACCTTTCTCAGATAATGCATTTAATGATTGTAGCTTTATTGCTGAGGTTTGGTACTGCTTCCTTGCTATTCTTACATTTTCCAATCATTTTTATTAGAATCAATCTAGTATCAAAATGCATGACTTGTGTACGTTCATACATTGATAAGTGAGGGGTTCTCATTGATCCAGGATGACCACTGCTCCCTTTGTTTACCCCTAGGCATTTTCCCTTCTCTTGTCTGACTGTAGTGACTCTCCAGAACAGCACTAAGTTGTGGGCAATAGTAGATGGTGAGTGTGATTCTGGAAGTCACACTTCTGGAAGTCAATACTTCTGGGAAAGTCAAATATTTCCCCCCAATCCCCCCAAAAATCTTTGTAGAGTTGATTTCAGTTATTTAAAAATAAGTATAGCTGAGTTAGTTCTTTTCTCTATCTAGTGGGAATGTACAGAATTTTAATTTTGATATGAGTAGTATTACAAGCGTCTCTCCATCACTATAGTTCCCAAGCTGCTGACAGCTTTTAAATCACGTTATCTCTGAAAACCCAACTGATGACACACATACTTTTTCCTCATACTTGAGACAGTGGAACCAGGTCAGGAGTATTTTATAGCTCTCGTGTCACACAAGCAGACCTTCTACCACTCTGCTCCCCTGGCAGAGAGTCAACAGGAACTTCCTGTCCCTTTTATCTGCCCAAGGGCACAACTGCTCAGGGTGCCAGGGCTGGAGGCGGTCCGTGCACATCACCCACTCTCGCCTCCCACAGGAGAACAGTCAACAGCACACTGTAAACTTATCGTAGAATAGATTTATTTACCTGAAACCATGTCTGTGCAATGCTTGTTACCAGCACAGAAATAAACTGATCTCTATTTACAGTCTAAAGTCAAACATGCGTTGTGATAAACTGACGTTTAGCATTTTATTGATATAAATGCATCACAATATTCGTATTGCACCAACATCTGTCTACTGCTTCTGATTTCATTAAATAAGTTACATTTAATACAGTGCAAAATAGCTGTTTGCACACTCAGGAAAATAACTGGTTATGAACTGGAAGCCTACATTTTTAACCATTCAACACCTGTAGTGTTTTCAATAAATTTATAAATAAGCAAACTGTACAGGGCCAATTAAAAAGTAGCATGTTTCAATGACACCATAGAGAAATCTGGCTACTTACAACTGAAGGCATGCATTACAATTGAATATTGTACATTTATTTAAGCTATGATATTTTGCACAGAGAAATACGGAGACTTGGCTGATGGCTTCTAAGTTCTTGGATAAGGTTTCAGAACCTCATTCTTCTTGCAGCAAAGAAACCAGACTTCTCTGGAGAGGCTTTCTGATTCGTAAGTTAAATTGTACATTATTTTGATTCAAAAGCTAAAACCCCACTGGTAATACACGTTTCCTCCACATAACACACAACAAGTTGGGGACTTTTTTCTAATTTTCTTTTTCCCCCAACATCAATCATGCAGAGGGCTGGTAGATGTGTTGCTAAAAAACGCACATGCACGCAACCGAACACCCTTAAATTTCTGCAAAATGGTTTAGGAAGCGGTTACTCCAGTATTGCTGAAAAGGAAAGAGAGAGGAAATCAGCTTTATGAAATATGGGGAGGAAATGTTAGAATAACTAAAGCTGGGATTAATAGTGACACATGAAAAGGAATGTTCAGTTTGATCTTTTAAGATTTCTGACCAGCATTTCTGATTAACTCATAGGCCCCTCCTGTCGTTTGGCTACAGAGTATCCCACCAGGCAGACACTTAATCGCTTCAGGTTTAACAGAAGTTGAGAAAGTCCTTGGTTAGCAGTGCAGGGGGTGAGGAAGGCCAAGCAGAGTGAGCAGTATGGTAATCAGCGCCAAGCCTCTAGCTCCCATCCCTTCCTTCCCTCGGGACCAGCCTCTGGGCTATAGGCCCAGCCAGGCCCAGTCCTAGAAGGGGAATTGCTTATCACTGTTCCCTTTCAAGAAGAAAGGCTGCAGATTACTCTCAATTGTTAACTGCCGGGTGGTGGTTTGTCAGTGTGCTATATGCATACTGCAAACACAGCAGGCCTGGTAGACACTGAGCTAAGGCTTGTGGTCTCAGATATTCCTGAGGTCTGCCCACCACATGGACATTCAGGGGTCTGAGCCCCAGTGTGAGGTAAGGTGGCAGTTGCCCTGCTTGTGTCTGAGCTCATGCAGCTCTTCCTTCCCGGTGTGCCATCTGTTCTATGTAGATTCAGAATGAGTTGCTGGCATGGCACCCCATTTAGGGAACATGTGAGAGTGCCATCTCCTAGGCAAAGGAAAGAGGTCAGTCTGGGTATGGGGTGGCAAAAAACAGAACACTAAGGGGATGGGCCTTCAGCCCACTTGCTGACAGGAAAGAACCTGGAGCAAGTTTCAGGCAAGAGCTGCCTGTGAGCCCATATGCAGTGAGAATGAGGCTGACACTGCCTTCCCTGCAGGTACCTGGTGAGGATGGCTGGACTCCTTCTGCTCCCTGCAAGTCAGGGGCCAGGGATGTGCCCATAGCAGCACCAACTACCGAGGAAGTACCAGTGCAGACATGGTTTTTTGCGGCAAAGCCTGAAGCAGAGCAGCTAAGGGGCTCTGTAGCATTGGCTCTCCCCTACTCCCAGCTGTCTGGGTTGAGAGAAGTGGGTGCCCAAACCACCTGTGGGCTGGACAGGCCTGAATCTGAGAAAGCACAGGGCAACAGCCACCCATACCATTCAATTTCTTTTGTAAAGGCCAATAAATCAAGGAACTGAGTCAGGAAAAGTTGACCAATGAATAGCACCCCACCCAACAAGCTCAGACATCCTGTTTTGGTTTGCAGCCAAGACATACTCCTTGCATTTGATCTGCTCGTTTCTTTCTGCAATTCATAATGCTAAAGTTGGCAAAACGTACCTCCTAGATTCTCTGCCAAGCAAACCAGCTTCCCTTTCCTCTTGAGGCCTCAGGGAGCCAGACCAGGACTCTTGCATTAAGAATCTGTTTCCATGTGCCCTTTCTACCCCCGTACACGGAAACCTCTTAAACTTGGCAGCACCCTGTTTTCTGCTTGATATCTGTTAACTTTCCTCATACTCTCAGCATTTACATGTTATTCAGCTGGCCCTGTATCTGGGGCTTCACGCGGAGGGAGCTACCAGCATGAGTATGTACTGCCTAGACCCTTCACTTTGGCTAATGCTCAGCTATGGTCCAGTAACTGCTTTAATGTACCCTGGAGAGAAAAGATAAGTCTTAGCTACAAAGGATATGACCTAGAAGGTGGAAAAAGATGGCCTACTTAAAAATGAACCAGGGAATTCCCCAGTGACCCAGTGGTTAGGACTCTGCTCTCACTGCTGGAGCCCTACTTCAATTTCAGGAACTAAGATCCTGCAAGATGTGTGGTGTGACCGGGTCGGGAGAACAAAATGATGCATAAGTTTACTGGTTCAGTTACTTGCTTTCACTTGCTTTTTGCTTTTTAATGATCCAGGTAGCAAGATTCTGGGACCAGTCCTTGCTGCTAACAATAAAGATCAAAGAAACAAAATTTTCTGTGAATCCGCATCTTGGCATTTGCGAAGGTACCTGTCAGTCTGACCAAAGCAGAACTACTCTGTCTTCCCCCAGGTCCTGACACCTGGCTGTCCAAGGCAGTGGGTGGGGTCCAGAGCAGCTACTCCAGCCCGCAGGCGCCATGTACCGTGTACTGCTCCTCTCAGGGTGCCTGACTCATCAGTGTCTTATACAGCCAGCTCACTTAGTGGCAGTCACCTTTAGGCTAAAGCATCCAAATTCCAGGGAATACTCACGTTAGTTGATGGATGTTGGAAGGCATTGGAGGAAAACACCACAGTTAGGACTGTTAATGACTTATACACTGTTGGTAAGACTGATCTCGAACATGCACAAACATTTATCATAGTAACAATGGTGGTGGTTAGTGCCACATTCAAATAAAAATAGTTCTATACAATATGTTCATTTGGTCATGTGCTATTTACAGATTTTACAAAACACACACACACACACACGCCCTTATGTCCTCTACACCAGGCTAAAATAGGCCAGCAGAAACTTGCATAAAAATGTATCACAGATGACAATTAGTGCCTATACACCAAAAATAAAATTCCTACAACGACCTATGCAGCAGAACAGGATCCTTCTTCCCCTGGAGCACAGTAAATAATTCTGAGCTAAGAACCTAAGAGAACTAAGTAAGCCACTTAATAGTTTAAAAACAAGACGGTTATTTTTCTCTGTCCATTTAAAATGTTTTATTTTTCTTTTTAAACTAGATTGTGAAGTGCCACTGAAATAGGCAATGTTGGCAAAACGATGTCTGTTACAATAAAATACATTAGACATTTAAATAAATAACCTTAAAAACTATGTGAGGGGACATGAACCCAGTCGATTGAATCTGGAACAATGTTTTCTGCACAAGCGAGAACAAGCATACCTCTTGTTAAGACTGATGTAAACAGAACCATCAAAACCCTACAGGAGAAGCAGCCGAGCGGGGTGGGGGTGGAGGTGAACACAGGGCTGAGGGTGGAGGGGGCGGCAAACCAAAAAATACTGACTGAGGTAGCAGTACTCTGCTCAGTGCAGAAAAATTGGCTTATGAATAAAAATCAGACTGTGATCTCAGGTTATATCCAGATGATCATGCAGAAGACAATACATGCTATTTAGTTTTAGAAAAAAAACACACACATTCATTTCCTAAAATCTGCTGCCAATTAATTTGCTGACAATGTCTGCTGGCTCAACTATTTTTTACAAGGATGAGTATTAAACAGAACACTGTACATGCTTTTTTTCATCTACAAAAAAATATTTGCATAAAATAGTGTTAGTTCTCTGTACATGTCAATGGACACTTTAATTATGTGTATAAAAAAGGAAAATCTTGCCCCACTGGAGTCAGAAAAAGCAAAACAAAATCTAGAATATGAAACTTCCTTCACCAGCCAATATGTTCATGTGAAAATTCAGCAGAAATAGACAGTTGCTTTAAACAATAAAAAAAATTAATTGATTAAATTAAACATCTTCTCTATGCAAAACTGTCAGTCAAGACCAGAACATATCACTAAAGTTAGTGTCTGTGCTATAGACCCAGATCACCAGGGGCATTATGAGCAGCACAAAGGGCCAGGAGATCCCATCGGTGCATGCCGAAAACGAGCAGGGTTTGGTGGCAGGCTGCACACACTCTTTACCAGGTTCTAGGTAGTTGCGGGCCACAAACTTGAGGGTCTCGTCCATTAGAATCACAGGCAAGGAGATTTTCAGCACCATCAGCCACTGGGTCAAATTCAGCGGTGTGATCTGGAAAATAAGCTGAAACACAAAGAAAGCTCATCAAGCTCCCCAACTTGCTGAACAGGCAGACAGGTCCCAGCCTGGGCTCCCACACTGCTTACTGGCAAGGGTTCCACATAGAGGATTAGGAAGTGGAGCGACATCGACAGGCAGATGGAGCCCACGAGCCAAATGTTCTCCCAAGGGGGCATCCTCAGTAAGGACTGGTTTTCAGACAAGCTGTGGAACAAGAAGAGGCAGATGAAACGTGCCCAAGGGCAAAGGCATGTGCCCTCACTGACAGAGTCTGTTTGGAACCACACTTCAATAAGGTGACAGCTGCCTTGGCATTGCCCACTGACCTAATTGTATTATGTTTCTACGGTGGCAAAGTTAAGGAATAACATTCAGATGTAGGACAGACTTCAATTTAAATCTAGGCTTTGGCAGAGTGATCTTATTTCAGTGGGTTCAAAGCTGCTCTCAATTGCCCTTGACACTTAGGCTATTTTGAAATTTCCATTTTTGTCACTGGCATAATTAGATGATACCTTTTGTCTTGATGCTAAAGGGCAACAGCTCCTTCCCTGTGGGCACTGAAGTCCCTATTTTTGGCCTCTGCCATCTCTTAAGGAACATGTGGCTAAGCACTCCCACTGCTTCCTGGAGGCGATGATGACTTAAGCTCTTAAAACCGGTGCTGCTTGTTCTTCCTTTTGGGGAGGGCAGAGCTTTCCTGTGACCCTCAATCAACCATGACACACACACAATCCCCCAGCACGTTAAGAAGACTCACGGACCTGTTGAGGGCGTTGCACATCTCTATAGTCACTAGAACAGAGAGCGCCATTGTCATTGGATACGGGGATTCAAAGACCGCACAATCCACGCCTTCAAAGTCCGGGTTGTCCTCTTTACACTGTAGGAAATGACTCTGCAACAAAAGCCCAACACCAAGTTCCCAATCAGCCACAGACATTTCCAAGGTCCACACACAAATTCCACACTAAGCCCAGAACACAGCCCCACACAGGATCTCACCCCATTTCCCAGAGAAGCCCTGGTCTTTCAGAACAATCTTAGATGCAACTGCTTATTGTTCAGTTCCTAAGAGTACTTGATAGACATCCAAAACACAGGAAGCTCAAGGACACCCTTGTACGTGAAGGCTTATAATGCATCTGCATTTAAGGTGCAGAAAGAAAGGTGGCTACGTACCAGCTGGTAGAAGGACACTCTTGGACCACCCTCAGCAGCAATGAACCACCATGCGGCAGCACCCACCGTAGCAGCGCCAACGTAACCTGGGAACAAATATGACACCAATACACATAGGGTTTTACAGCTTGGAGCATCTCTGCAGGTACTGCTTCATGGGCCAACCCCTGGGACAGAGATCAGAGACGTGGTGTCACTGAGCCTGTGCAGCCACCAGCACCTGCTAACTTGCATCAGCTAAAGCAGTTAGAGGATCTCCACAATGAGGGCATGTCTGTGGTACAGAAGAACCAGGCAGCTTCTCCTCTGAGAATCTGTGAGGGAAAGAACCTACTAGAACTACTAGAATTGGGAGGACCTTTACACCAGTCATGCCCTCTCTAACCAGCAGCCAATATGTTAAGGCTGCAGGTACCTATCCTCCATGTGATGCCACGCTGTGCTAGATCTAGCACCAGATCACCCATCCATGACTGCTTGGCAAACTTAGGTTTCCAGACACTAGAACTTAGGTTCTAGTGTCTTTGCTCCATCAAAGGCCTGGCAGAACCTTCATATGGGAAGGTCATTAGAGCAGTTAGTGCAGAACACAGCACACAACAGTGCTCAAAGCCAGTTCTGGGACTATCCCCCCACCAATGACTTTTTGAATTCAAATTACAAAGAAGCAACAAAGGTAGTAGAGAACACGGGGACTTGAGAATGAGAGACTGTCCCAGTGCAGTAGTAGCCACTCAAGGTCCAAGTGTGCACACCCTCTAGCCCAGCAATCGCAACAAAACAGTGGGCAGGTGGTGCACGGACATAAAACTACCCAACAAAGGGAGAAAAATGCAAAGACAAGGCTCA